>NC_139384.1:135930000-138330000 GCF_054392235.1 Sus scrofa | reverse complement strand
AATTTGGCCTGACTCATAACTGATTTCTCTAACAGGGAAATAGACTAAGGGAGGAGAAAATTGTAGGTAAGGGAGAAGGCATTAAAACCTTCCAAAGGGGAAGCTTAATCTCTTGGTTAAAAATACTCAAAGGAAACCATTTGTTTGCGTCTTGATACACTGAGGAGTGGCAAAGAGAGGAATTTGCATATGAGCTTTGGTCATAGCAAGCAAGATTACTTTTCTCACATCTTTAGGGCCAGCAGTAGGTGTCAGACTACCCTGGGTCTAAACCTGAATCTGTCACACAAACTCTGCTTTTAAGCTTGGATCTCAATTTCCTTACCTGAAAAATGGCTAAGACAATTACTGATGTCATGGTGTTGCACTAAACTCATGACAACAGTCAGTTATATTTATATACACTAACAAAAAACTATTGGAAAGAAAAATTAAGAAAACACTCTCATTTACAATAGCATCAAAAAGAATAAATGCTTAGGAATATATTTAACCAAGGAGCTGAAAATCTATATACTGAAAACTATAAAACACTAATTAAAGAAATTTAAGAAGACACAAGTAAATGGAATGATGTTTGTGTTCGTGGATTGGCAGAATTAATATTGGAAAAATGTCCATGGTCTCTAAAGTGATTTATAGATTCATTGCAATCCCTGTCAAAATTTCAATGGCATTTTGTTTCAAAAAAGTAGACAAAAAAAACCCCCAAAATGTGTATGGAACTACAAAATAACTTGAATATCTAAAGGAAATTTGAGAAGAAAGAACAAATCTGGAGGCATTTTACTTTCTTATTTCAAACTATATTACAAAGATACAGTAATAAAAACCATATGGTATTGTTATAAAAACAGACATAGAGATCCGTGGAATAAAATAGACCAGAAATAAATGGTCATATATGGTCAACTATGGCATATATGGTCAACAAATTTTCAGTGGAGAAGCCAAGAATCTACAATGGGAAAAGCAAAGTCTCTTCAACAAATGGTGTTAGGAAAACTGGACAGCCATATGCAAAAGAATGACACTAGACCCCTATTTTACACCACACACAAAGACAATTCAAAATGGATTAAATGTTTGAATGTAAGATGTAAAACCATAGAACTCCAGAAAAAAACATGAGGTAAGCTTCTTGACATTGTTCTTAACAATAATTTTTTTGGATTTGACACTCAAAGTAAAGGCAACAAAAGCAAAAACTGAACACTTCTGCACTGTTGGTGAGAATGTAAACTGAAGCAGCCACTATGGAAAACAATATGGAAGTTCCTCAAATAATTAAAAGTAGAGCTGGTGCATATCCAGAGGAAATCAAATCCCTATTTTGAAGAGATATCTGTACTTCCATGTTTATTACAACATTACTCACAATAGCCAAAGTATGAAAACAATCCATTGACTGATGAATGGAGGAAGACATATAGTATGGAATACTCATTCTTGTGAAAGAAAATCCTGATGTTTGCATCAACATGGAGGAAACTGGAGAACACTGTGCTAAGTGAAATCAAGCAGATTGAGAAAGATAAATTCTGTGTGATTTCATTTATATGTAAAAATCTAAAAATGGTGAACTTGTGGAACCAGAGAGCAGGGACTAGACGGTGGGGAAAATGGGGAGCAGTTGGTAAGAGGGTACATATTTTCAGTTATAAGATGAATAACTTCAGAGGGTGTAATGTACAGCCTGGTGACTATAGTTAAAAATACTCTATTGAATGAAATTTGCTAAGAGATTAGATCTGGTTTGCTCACTACACCAAAATAAGATTTAAAGAATAAATAACTGTGAGAAAAAAAACCCTCAAGGTGATAACACTTCAATTTCATTATGATGGCCACAGTCAAAAGGACAGATAATAACAAATGTAAGGCAAATGTGGAAAAATTAGAACCTTCTGTATTACTGTTGTAGACTTTGAAAAACAGCTTGGCATTTTCTTAAAAATCTCAGAGTTACTGTGTAACCCCAAAATTTCACATTTAGACATATACTTAAGAGAATTGAAATATGTTCATGCAAAATCTTGTACAGGAATATTCACAGCAGCATTGTCATAACAGTCAAAAAAGTGGAAACAACCCAATGTTGATCAACCGGTAAGTGGATAAATAAAAGTGGTATATCCATATGGTGGAGTGTAATAAAATGGAATGAAGTACTAATATATGTTACCACATGGATGAATCTGTGGGCCCTGGGGTGGGAGAGTCTGGGCATGAGCCATTTAAGAGCCGTTCCTCACATTGGGGTAGCCTTGTGGGTCTCGGGGATGTGACCCTTATTGGTTTTTAAAGCTAGATGTTTTGGGGGCCCATCTCTCAAGTGGAGGTCTCAAAAGTTGGGGGTGCCTGATGTGGGCTTCAAACCCTTCATTTCTCAGGGGGCAGATCCAGGTTTTGAGTTCTGCCTTGACTGTTGTTTGTTGTGCCCAGGGTTGGGGTTTATGGTGAAGGGGTGTCCCAGATTCCCTCCCCCACTTTTATTTGGGCCTTCCATCCTTTGCCTGCAGACATAGGACTTAGTCAGCCAGCCCCCCGCCCCCTGCCACCACCCCAGAAGACATTGTTCCATAGGTAGCTGTAGATTTAGTATGTTTGAAGGATGATGTGAGTTCACGGTCTCCTTTCCATCACCATCTTCAACCAGAACCCTAGTTGGTGGGTTTTTTTTGTTTTTGTTTTTGTTTTTGTTTTTGTTTTTTTGTCTTTTTGCCTTTTCTAGGGCCAATCCCGCGGCATATGGTGGTTCCCAGGCTAGGGGTCTAATTGGAGCTGTAGCCACCGGCCTATGCCAGAGCCACAGCAACGCGGAATCCAAGCCATGTCTGCAACCTACACCACAGCTCACAGCAACACCAGATCCTTAACCCACTGAGCAAGGCCAGGGATCGAACCCGCCACCTCATGGTTCCTAGTCGGATTCGTTAACCACCGTGCCACCACGGGAACTCCCCTAGTTGGTGTTCTTGACAGCAGTTTTCTCACATTAATTAAGAAATGGGCTCCTTCCTGGGCAGTGGGAGGAAGTGGATCAGAGAAAGGGGAGAAGGTTCTTTTTCTTCTGATCAGCTACTATGCTTAACATTTAAGCCTATCCTTTTAATTCTCTTCATCACTCTTAAGATAGGTATTATTATTTGCTATTGAGAGTTGTGTAAATTGAGGCTAAAAAAAAGCAACAGGTGGTTGGTCCCTAAGCTCACAAGGGGTGGCGCCAGAATACTGGCACACCTTGGAGATACTATGGATTTGGTTCCCCATCACCACAATGAAGTATCACAGTGAGTTTTGAGGTTTTCCAGTATATTTGAAAATTATGTTTACACTACACTATAGCCTAAGAAGTGTGCAATGGCATTATGTCTCGAAAAGGCATATTCCTTAAATGTAAAATACTTTATTGCTAAAAATGCTGCTCGTTATCTGATGACACAGAATTGCCACAAACCTTCAGGTTGTAAAACGGCTGTGTCTGTGAAGCGAGGTAAAGTGAAGCAAAATAAAACTAGGTATGCTTGTATACAATCATATCTGCTTCTTACCCAAACTTGCTACTTTCCAGCTTCAGTGTCCACTAGCCTGATTCACAGTTCCTGATTTGGCAAAACATAGGAAGTTGACGAACTCAAGTTTGGAGCCTCCAGAACCGACAAAACAGTCATACAGGAATTCGACACAGTGATGCTCCTGGCGTTAGTCAGGTTTAAGGAATGGTACACACATTTGATGAAGGGGATGTAGTCCCCCTCTGTTGCCTGGAGACAGGGACTGGAGGGGATCCTGCTGACCAGCACCCCACCTTCACTTGCTGATCTCCCCTGACTGTCCTCCTTTGCCAATGGCCAAAGCACTAGCCCTTACAACTAGCTACCCCCTTGCTTCTCCATGTCCCCTTTGTGTGACAGGGCTCCAGGCAGCTGCTGTGAGCTTGGATGTCAGGCAATGAAGGCTCAGGACTTGAGGACACCTGCCTCTTGCACGGAAAGACAGAATAAATGACAACAGTTGTCGCCTTGGATCTGAGCAGCCCAGGCAGCTTGTGTGAGGGCCTCACAAGCCTGTTTTCTTCCTGAGCATGGGTCCCTCTTTTCATATCTGGAGCAGGGAACAGATGTTTCATCAAAAGACACATTTAAAATAAAGATAATTATGCAGTAAGAGGCTTAATTACATCAGCTTATTCAGGTCCACTTAATTGCCTGACAGCCCGCGTGCCTCCCACTTATTTGCAGCAGAGGCTCTCGTGTTTTGCTGGTTTATCAAATCCTTTGATGGCTCGAGGAAGATGTTATTGACTTAGCCATTTGGAAAATATCAATTCCTTGTATACAGCTGCTAGAGGAAAATGTAAATATTTTTAACAAGCAATAAAGAGTCATCATTTTCCTAGAGGTGGCTTATGGTGTCCTATACATGATTAATACCTAGAATGACTCAGAGAAGTAAGCCTGAATTAGATATTTCATCTTTAGCTGTCTCTTGGTCATATTTGAAATCTTTCTGTCAAATTAAAATCCCAGGGAGAAGGTGATTTGCTAATTTAAGGAGGCCATTTGAATCATGTGACAATGAGGCAATTGACCAAAAAAAGCACTTTTATGGAGCTATTTCCATCTCTCCCTAACTTTAAAGGAATAGATTAGTTCTGCTTCAGACTGATGTCCTATCTTTTTTCTCCCTAGACCACCAGCCTTTTTGATATCATATTTTTTACTCACCTTCTCTGCTTTCTTTGTTCATTTCTTCCACCAAACCTTATATCCTGACTCCTGCCCACACCAATCTTCTGAAAACAAATGTCAAACTCTGCTTCTTTTGAGTCCTTATCCCACGGTGTTGTTTGGAGCATTTATGTAAGTCCTTCTACCCTAGGTTCCTAAATACTGCAGCCTCCTAGATATGCCTTTGAATAATTCTGAATGCCAGCAGGAAACAAAAGGCACATTCATAGTGATTAATTGAAGAGGGTGTAATCTGGGGGTTCTTTAGAATTTTGGGGTAACTGACAAGGGGTGGGTGGTGTGACTACCACTAGGGGCAAGAGACGAGAAGAGCCAAGCGACTGCATGGACAGGATCCACCCAACAGAGATGTGGACCTTAGAGAAAAAGGCAGCTCCCCTGAGACCACCTAGTAGGGAGTGATCTAGGGGAATAAATACCCCAACATTATGCTTTTCCTGGCATGGGATCTGTACCAGTGCTTCCTATTGCCAAATCTGACCCTCCAGAGGACAAGGGAGCCAACGGAAGCTGCACCCACAGGTTAGCATCTGTAGGCAGAGAGCTGTGTAGAAAGTGGATCTGGAAGGAGCAGGAGAAAATGTCCACACTGCCCCCATCTGTCTTATGCTTCTTCTTCTTCTTCTTTTTTTTTTTTTTTGGTCTTTTTAGGGCCGCACTCACGTCATATGGAAGGTCCCAGGCTAGGGGTCGAATTGGAACTATAGTTGCCAGTCTACACCACAGCCACAGCAATGCGGGATCTGAGCTGTGTCTGCAACCTACACCACAGCTCATGGCCCAATCCTTAACCCACTGAGCGAGGCCAGGGATCGAACCTGCATCCTTGAGGATACTAATGGGATTCATTTCAGCTACGCCACAACAGGAACACCATCTTATGCTTCCTTTAAGTCTCACTGTTGACACTTCTTCCATCACCATTTCTGTTAAGTTTAGTGCTCTTGAGGGTGCTATAACCCTCTTCTCCTTGCTCTTGCTATTCTACTTCATTCTTGGCTTCAGAGAACTTGCTTTGTTGTTGATTTCCAAGTCCCCATTCCTAGTTCTTTTCTCCCAAGTCCACTTGTTGGATGTATGTATATTACATGACTTGCCAGTTCCTCCTTTTTAACATGTCTGAATGGAACATCATTCTCTTCATTCACTTCTCCCTGAACTCTCTCCTAGGTTAATGTTCTTCTCCCAGAGACTTAGGCTAGCATCATCACACTCACCTTTGTTTCCTCACTCTTATCCAGCCAAATGGCTCCTAAATTCTGTGGATTCTCTCCAATATTCCTTCCTTCCTTTCTGTCACTATGGGCAAGATGTAGTCATACTCTTATTTTGTCTTATGTGCACTTTTCTATAATTACGTCCTTGTTTCTAGCTTTAATTTTTATACCGTGTCTGCCACACTGCTTCAGAAGTTATCTTTGTAAAGCTCTTTGCAGTTGGGTAAAGTCTTAAGTGAAAGCCTTTATTGTCTTAACATTATCTTAAGAAACATCTCAGTAACTTAAAGTTTTCATATATGGTTCTATCCTAGTCCCAACCCATCTCTCTATCCTCATAGGTTAGCATATGTCCTTTTAAGTAATTTGCAATTCATACCTTCCTTCCTCTTATCATGCTACTCTCTCTGTCTTTTCTCTTCCTGTAAATTAAGGTATGCAAATGCAAATGTAAAGGAGGGAGGTGGGCCATAGAACATGACAAGGAGTGGAGAAGGTTGTGGTGATTGGAGAGTATATGCCAGTGTAAAGAAGTAGTTTTTATTCAGATCCTGCGGATTGTTGCCATGTGGGAATGTGGGTCCTTTGTTTGGGGATGTTTATTTTTCTAGAGAATCTGAAAACGAATTTTTATGTGAAGCTCCCATGGGTGTATCTGCAAGGGCCAATAAGCATGTGAGTGTACTGCATGTCCAGGATCTACTTGGGTTAGAGCCTCTCTGACAGTTTCAGTACAAGCAAATCCTTAAGAGGCACATCAGACATCCCTGGCAGAGAGCAACCTGTACAAGCTTCCAGGTCCAGCTGCTCATTACCCAGTGGGGATCAGTGGTCACATCCTCCTTAGGAAATACTGCACTGTGGTCAAAAATAGGGAGCACGACAGCTTCCTGATGATTCTCAAATGTTGGAAGTTGAAACCTGCTCACATTTCTGCCTCCTGAGACATTTTGGGGGAATCCATCAATTTTCTCAACATATGACAGCAAAAGCAGCTAGCTACCCGAGGAAACCCAGGTTCGGTGATGAAGGGAGATTGCCATAAAGTGCTGTTTTTCTGAAGTGGTGGCGTGATGGTGATTTGCATCTTCCAGTAGGGTGACCCTGGATGCTGGGCCGACCCCAGATTTCTGACCTTAGGATGGCCATGTTTGACAGCTTTATCAGCTAGGATGTGGCAAATGCTGTGAATGAACTCTTTGAAGGATAGGTTTTGCGGGCTTCCATACACCAAAGTCTGCAGTCTCACCTGGTCACCTGAATAGAATGGGTTAATATCTTAGTGAGAAGACCAGAGGATGTCTTAGGAAAGTGCATGATGAGTTGTCCAGAGCTTTAGAATCCTCTGATTTCTTGGAATTCATAGACTTCTACAGGGCTAGAATTTTGCCAAAACTCCTGCTATAGCACCTAACCCTCATACTGGAGGGAAGATATGTAATGAGCTCACATAAGCAGCAGCTTGCTGGGTCTCTCATAGGTATTTGAAAACTACATGTATCCTTCAGTAGGGGGACAGTGCCAGGGATGTGATAGTACCAGGGGCTTAGTGCTTTGGTCACCAGCCGAGTGATGGCAAACAGAACAGTAGAAAAATAACTAAGACCCCTGGTGGGGTCTTCCTCCTTACCCCTGTACGCCTTTGGACAGTCTAAAGGTGGACTTTATTTCAGCTATTATGTCTTGTAACGTTCTGTAGTCATAAGGATGGACACACTTCCTTAGATGGCACACTTTGTTCCATGAATGTTGTCATTGTCGCTCCATTCTCCCCACATTCATGATCTCTGCAGCCCCTGTCATGGAAGGAAGCTTTTCAACTCCTTGAAGTACCAGTCTTCTGGATTGCAGATACTCGGTCCATGTTGATATCTTAGATTTTGAGAGCACTGTTCAAATTCCTTCATGTCCGCCGACATGGTCAGCATCACTTCCTACAGACTGATGGCCCAATGGAACAATTCAGCCACTTCTGTGGAAAATGCCCTATTCCCACTCACCCCACACAGATCATAACTTCTTGAGATACTTCAGAATCTGCACAGAACCACTCACCTCCTCTTTCACCCACAGTGTACCCACCCTAGCGACCGACTCTTCCCTCATCTCAGGTAGTTAACCACCACCTGCAGAAGTTATGGTCCATTCAGAAGGACTTACAAGACATGCTATAGTAATCCTAAGAACCATGTAAAACATAATGTGCCTGTCACTAAACCTTAGGAGAACTCAATTGACTGAGATATGGTATCTGAGTTTGTTCTCAAGGAGTATCTGTGCATTCTTATAACTTCAGGATTGGTCACTGGAGCTTAATATCCTCTTGCGTGACTGCCTTCTACAAATAGCCTTTCAAGCCCTACATCTCTGCTCCAGGAATCTGGGAATTACTTTACTTCTGCATAAATAGAACAATGGTGCTTCCTACCCCATGATGGGAACACATGAAAGCAAGTGATGAACAGTGGTGCCTGATCCAGGCTACCTCTCTGCTAACCCTCTGGAGATGGTATCCACCAAACTTAGCCCCATAAAACTCTCATCAAATGGACTGACTCAAAACATAATTTCCCCAAACAGAAGACCCTACAGCTTAGATAGCCCCACGTCCTTTCTTTGTCCATTGTAATCCTTTTTACTCATCTCAGCTCAGTTCAAATGATCACTTGCTTTTGTCAAGTGTTCCCTGCTCACCAGGCCAGAATTAATGGATCTCTGAGCTGCCATAAACTTTGACTGTAGGGGAGGCAAAGAATAGCTGCCAAACTATAGAGGCTTAACCACGTGATGGGTCTTGTACAAATAAGGAATATTGTGTTGTTTAATCCTCACAACCACACTGTGAGATAGTATCTTTAGCTCCATTTATAGGCTCAGTTATTACAACTCACTTAAAATCACATAGATATTAAGGCTCTTTCACATTAAAAGGATTCATATATGTGTGTCTTTCACATTATACATCCATGTTTCTCTCTACATCACAGTTTTCCACTTCATTTCTTATGTAATATATTTAGTGTTTTACTTTAAAGCTGCAAGGTCAATTACTTGGGAGGGATGGTCAGGTGGATAATATAATTATAGGGAGTGGTCAAATGTAAATGAGCAAAGAAGGAGTTGGATGCCCAGCTTAAAACATTCAAATTAGACAAGCCAACAAAACCAGGTTTGCCTACAGCCCACGTATTTGCAAATATCTGATTCCAGGGCTAAAGTAAGATCTTCAGGGCTGTGCCTGAAAACTACTCATTTTAGCAAATCCTCAGTGTTTTGGCCAGGCCTCTTCCCAAAGCAGACACACAATAGCTGTCCACACAATTAAATGAAAAAATAAAAATCTTGCCTTTCATCTTCAAATTGATAGTCATATTGTTTTTATAGAGTCTATCCACACCAAGATAATTTAAAACTATGAAAATGGTTTGGTTAAAATCTACCTCCTGTCAACTACCCATCTAGAATCTTGAGGTGAGAGATGAGATACCAAGGCCAGAAAGTACAGATTGGTCTGCTTTTTTTTTGGCCTCAAAAAATCACAAAACAGATGCTTGGTTCCCAGGGGCCCTGGGAATGGGGCCTGCTGAACAGATCAGAGTGGTTTTTCTCACCAAGATGCATTTTATGATCCACAAGCTCTGCTGAAATGAGGGTATTACACAGTGAAGGCTTGAATGAAGCTTAGGTGTTTCCTTGTGAGAATGCCTGTGGGAACGATGGCTCCGGCCAGTTGCTTATTCTATAGGTTACCCATCCCCACTGGCCAATACATCAATTTCATGGGCCTCGAGGAGAATGTGGTTTTCAGAAAATGAAAGAGAATTGCTTCAAGGAAAGTGAGATCTGGAAAACTCTGTCACTTACTGTTGGTTTTCTGACAAGGAAGATTTATGGGTAATCTTATTTTATAAAAATTATAAAGCCTCTGAGCTAAAAATAAGTACCTGCTCCAAACTAGGGGTTGAAGAGATAATTTCGTCACTCAGGAATGTGCTCTCTTTCATGTTCTTGTGTTGTAGACTTTGTATACATTTATACATACTAATTTTCTCAGTATAAGTTCAAAGTTATTCTTAAAATAGAAGGCCCTACTTAAAGCAAAATTTCCAAATTTATCCTAAAGGAGAAGGATAATTGTCCTGTAATGATTTTAAAACCCATGTTCATGGGCAGAGTCATTTCAAGCAAATACTGAGACATTTTGGAAAACTTCCCAATAAACTTTGAGGTTTTGACATCATTTATTATCATCCTGTGGCTACATTAACTACTCTTTTTAAGGGCAGCCACAAAGATTGACCATGTGCAACTGGAAATCTTAAAATTCTTTCCTTATGTTTATTTAAATGTGATTTCCCACATGTTTTGAATTAAACTTTGTACTACTTTGCCCAGATTTCTTCAAATAAACTTAGACAAATACTGCATGCTAATATAATATATGGGACAAAATAAGTCTGTAACATTAACTGCTTTGTTTGAAATCCTTGCTTTTTAGTTTGCACCATGGGAATTTCTCAGTAGGTCAAAGACTCGTTTCAGTTCCTACTAGCAGTACTAGAGCTGCTTTGAGTTCTCTCTTAACCTTGAGATTTTTGATTTTCCAGATTCGACCCTATTGCCCAATCCAAAAACATGCATCCTCCTGTACTTTATTTTCTCATTATATTGTGTTACATATTTTATTGCTAAATTAATACTCAGTATTTGGATTATTATGACCATGTAAACATGTAAGTAGGTAAATATAAAAAGATGACCATTCACACAATGAACTCTATATTATACTATATTTAATATATAGGGAATCCTTTTTATTTTCCATGAAATGGATAATTTCAATGTTTTAAGATGAGTATGCATTTTGTACCTCATTCTTTGCTAATTTCATTTGGTCACTTTGTGAAATTATTTTACCCACCTGACCCTAAAGGAATTGTTTTCTTTTACTTTTTATTTTTTAGGGCTGCAACTGTTGCATATGGAAGTTCTTGGGTCATATCGGAGCTGCAACTGCAGGCCTGTGCCACAGCCACAGTAACATCGGATATGAGCTGCTGGTCATGGCAATGCCAGATCCTTAACCCACTTAGCAAGGCCAGGGATTTAACCCACATCCTCACAAACAATATGTTGGGTTCTTAACCTACTGAGCTACAATGAGAACTCTAGGAATTGTTTTTGGTGATCCTATAATCCGTACTAGTACTTTCTGAAAGAACTCTAAAACTTCTTTCAATCTAGTCTAACACATCAGGTTGTCTATTAGTTCCTTTTTTTTGGTCTTAGAAATTCCCTCCTGGAACACTCTAACCTCCCTCTCTGATGTGTACTGGTTGTTCTCTACCGGTGCCCTGGGACATCTCCTCTAGAAAATGGTAGATGACAAAACTACCCAGGATCCTTGACTCTTTGCTCAATCCCAATTCCTCACAGTATGTCCTTGCCACTTCTCCCTACAGGCAATGAAATTTGTTTCCCTGTTCTCGAAAATCTTGGTTGGTTTCCTGACTTTCTTGAGCCAGTAGAATGCACTGGAAGTGACAGTGTGCCTTTTTCTCTAGGCTTGCTTCTTCTTCCACTCTTGGAAACTTTCTTCCACCATGACAACAATTCCAACCTAAGATGAGCAACCATGTGGAGCCAAGATGACCCACCTCTCTGAGGCTTTCCTCTATGAGATAGTCCCTAGTTGATCCAGAATTTGATGCAGTCACATGAAACCACCTAAGATCAAAAGAACCACTCAGCTAAGCCTAGATCAACTGGCCAAACTGCAAAATCTCAAGCTAAATAAATAGTTGTTCTTGTAAGCCCCCTAAGTTTTAGAGAAATTATGCCAAATCTAATAGAACTTCTGTAAAGAGAAGGTGCCAGATGAATTTATGGAGGAAGCAGAGACTGCATCTTAAGGGTGTAGTAATGGAGTAATATTACAGTGGTCCTCACCAATCCCAAAATTTGATATAACAGTAACAGTTCTGGTTCAAGAATATGTTGAATATATTTAAAAAAATATGTTGAATATATTTTAAAAAAAATTGAGGGAGTTCCCACTGTGGCTAAGTAGTAATGAACCTGACTAGTATCCATGAGGATATGGGTTCAATCCCTGGCCTCACTCAGTGGGTTAAGTATCTGGCATTGCTGTGAGCTATGGTGTAGGTCACAGATGTGGCTATTAAACAGGCTGGCACCTGCAGTGCCAATTCAACTGCTGGCCTGGGAACTTCCATGTGCTGTAGATGCAGCCCTAAAAAAAGCAAAAACAAAAATAACAACAACAAAAAAACCTCCACAAAATCGAGAGGAGTTCCCTGGTTGCCTAGTGGTTAGGTATCTGGCATTATCACTGCTGTGGCTTGGGTTACTGCTGTGGCATGGTTTCAGCCCCTGGCCTGGAAACGTCTGCTGGTGCAATCAAATGAAAAATTGAGGAAGAATTCACATACCATAAAATTCATGCATTTAAAGTAGAAAGTGCAGTAGATTTCTGTATATTCATAGGTCGTCTACCTATCACATCTATCTAATGCCACAGCACATTTATCAGCCCTGAAAGAAACCCCGTACCATCTGTAGTCACTCTCCAGTCCCCTCTCCCTCAGCCCCTAGCAACCAGTAATCTAATTCTGTCTCCATGGACTTGCCTATGCTGGACATTTTATATAAATGGGGTTACATGATATGTAGCCTTCTGTGTTTGGTTTTGTTCAATTAGTATATAATTTTAGCTCTTAGGTTTAGATCTTTGATCCATTTTGAGTCAATTACAGTATATAGTGTGAGGTGGGGGGTCCAGCTTCATTCTCTGCAAGTGGATGTCTAGTTGTGAGTGCTTTTCTAGCTGAATGTATTCAGTGTGGGGGCGAAGTTCTTCCCTCAGCAATTCTAACACATGAGGCAATAGTAGCAGCATAAATTCAGGAGGACTTTCTCATAAGAAAATGTACAGTCTGTATTACCAGAAAGACCTCACCCTCAGGCAGCACCAAAGTTCTAGAAATGCAGAAGGCAAAAAGGCAAGTGAAACTAGTATAATACCTCAGATGGAAAAGATGGGCAGTGCACATAATTCCTGGTGTTCCCATCATTTCAAATTTCTAAACTTTGTAAAGAGGCAGCAATATCTCCCAGGCCCTCCGAGAAATGAGATAGTAAGTTTAGAGAGAGCACCACCGAAAGGATGAATGCAGAGTGCCAACACTGACATTTTGCTGGGAGATTTCACCCAGTTGATTTTAAATTGTTTGTAGATTCTGGATGACAGGCATCAACTGATTGCATGTGGAGATGCTGAACCAAGAGTTTTCCCATCTATTCTGTTTCCCTCAGATGTCATTGGATTTTTGCTATATGGTCTTTAGCAACTCTTAGAACGGGTTTCCAGAGTACACTTTTTCTAGCAGTAAATGTTGATAGAGGCTGGGGAGCACCTTGTTTCCTCAATTTGATGGTTTTGAGCCCAGGCTATAATAATCTTGTGTGCCATGTGAAGTCTTTAGGATCTTAGAAAAGGGACTGTGGTATCACAATTGACAATGAGAAATATGTATTTGATCTTTGTCCTGTTTCTGGCATAGAGCTCTTAAACCCCTTGGACTTTGCTAAAAGTTGAGATGATAAGGGTGTCTTTTGTTATGTTAATGAGATAAAAAGCACTTAAGGATAGGGGCTGGTTGCCAGTAGAGCTAACTGTGTGATTTAGAGAACTGCCACTTTCAATTCTACCCCCTCCTGAAATCTGGGAAGGGAAGAAGAATTGGAGATTGAGTTCAACCAGCAATGGCTGATGATTTAATCAGTTATATCTGTGTAATGAAGCCTCCATAAAAACCCAAAAGGATGGGATTCAGAGAGTTGCTTTGGTGGTGAAAACAGAGATTTGGGGAGAGTGGTGCTCCTGTAGTGCAAGGAAACTCCCAGTCCTTCCCCTGGCTTGCCCTATGCATCCCTCCCATCTGCCTATCCCTGAGTTATATCTTTTAATATCCTTTGTAATAAACTGGTAATCTAGTGAGAAAACATGTTTGTTGAGTTGAAAAAGCCACTCTGGCAAATTAATCAAACCCAAAGAGGGGGTCAAGGGAACCTCTGATTTAGAGCCAGTAGGGCAGGTAACAACCTCAACTTGGCTTTGGCCTCTGAAGTGTAGGACAGTCTTGTGGGACTGTGTCCTTAACCTGTGGAGTCTGACACTATCTCCCAGTAAGTGTCTGAGTTGAATTGTAAGATACCTGGCTGGTATCTGAGAATTGCTTGTGGTATGGAAATTCCTACACGCAACGGAATTGAGTTCAGCATCTGAGGGGGGCATCCTGAGAACTGGCACTGAACTAAATGCCACTCTTGCTGTCAAGAAGGAACTCTATCCATCCCAAGAAAAGATAACCCAGAATGAAGCTGCTGAAGGAACAATAACTTTCCTGAGGCATCAAGAACTCCTTTATCTGAAAGATGAAAGAATAGTAAATTAAGGAAAATGTATTTTGAACTTGAGAATTTCTGACATAGGACCATTAACTCATTCCACCATTAGTAGTCAAAAGAAACTGATTTTTAACTTTAATACCTTTGGACTATAACTTGCAAAAACTTTTACTCAGAGGGGCAATATAATTTGATTTGGACTTTAAAATGCAGTGCTTTTGAATTTTCATATGATAATGGGAGCATTATATTAAAATCTGAGTCTTCACTTCATTGTTGACATTTTATTATTGAACTATCTTTATGGATTTTTAAATTGGGTATTTTCATGTGGTCACTTAATCTCATTACCAACTCTCTCATATGTTATGTCAGACAATGTGCCTGGACATTATTTAGAGTGAAAAATAAAATAGTGAACAGGTTTCCAGACTTGGATGCAGAAGGGCTTTGAAGTTAATGTACTTTAGTGGATCATTCAAATCAATTTTTAGAGCATCCTGGGAAGAAAAGTCAATGTTTGTCTCCAGTGATCTCAGGAGGATCCTCAAAGAGAAAGTCATGGGAATGACGTCCTCAAGGGCTCGTCTCATAGGTGTTTACATTCATCCCGTTGTGATGGCCATCCTTCCCTCATCCCCAGCTGACCATGTACTTCATGATTAAGCTCAAATGTGCTAAGGGACAAAGCCCGAAGTAAGGGAATTTGGGGAGAAATACTTCTAATCCAGACATGGTGAGATCTCTTGCAATAGAATTCCTGCCCTCTTTCTCCCTTATTGTTGATTCCACAGGGAGGTGGGGGGTTGGAGGGGGGGAGACCCAGGCTTCTCAGGACAGGCTGCTCAGTTTTTCAAAAAGCAGTGTTCCAAAAGTAAGCATTCTAAGCTCCTCAGGCAAAAGCTGCAAGGCTTGTGATAAAGTAGCCTCAATGGTCCCAGAATGTCATGTCCATTATCCTTTGGTCATTAAACAAGTCGGTAAAGCCAGCTTGGTTTCCAGGGGAGGGGAATTAGATTGTACCTTTTGATGTGAGGAGCAGCAGGCTTGTCCATGCAAGGTAGGATTGATGGTGGCCTTCTCTGGAGATTATCTGCCATGCATGGTATACTTTTTCCCACCCTTTTACCCTGCCTCTGTTTCGTAGTTAAAATATGTTTCTTAGAATAAACTTGGGTCTTGATTTTTTTTTTTATCCAACCTAATAATTTCTGCTTTTTAATGTAATGTTTAGCGCATTTACATTTAATATAATTATTGATATAGTTTCATTTAAGTCTCCCATGCTATTGTTTGTTTTATTAATCCATTTGTCCTTTGTTCTACTTGTTCTCCTTTCCTATTTTCTGAGTGAATTGCACTTGCTTTAGTATTGCATTTTCTTTTATGTATTATCTTCATAATTCTTTGCGTTAAATGTGTTTTTAGTAATTGCTGTCAAGTGTATCGTATGAATTACTAAATTGTCATCTACTTTAATGAACAGAGTAAATACCCTAAAATGGAATCACTCCCTTCTCACACACTTGGTGTTCTTATTATTTTATACTTTATTGCTATGTATGTTATAAATATCATGTTAAGTTTTATATTTTTGTTTTAGTTGAAAAATTTTAGAATATTACATTTATTTGTATATCACCTGTAGTATCATATATTATAAAAGAAGTCATATGTGTATACAATGCATATGGTAATTATAAAATGAATATATATGTGTGTGTAGACACACAAATCTGTGATGGATAGATAGATAGATAGATGGGTAAATATTGACACCATCTCCAGGGACTTCTCTCTCAGATCTCCTCTCCCTCTTTTCTTTAGGTCTACACTTCCAAGCACTCTGTGAAGGTCCATGGAAAAGACACGGTGAGTGATTGGAGACTTGCTTTGTGGCTGGCTGAGGCTTCTTAGAATTGTAATCCGTCATGCTTCCCACATGAAGCTATTAAAAGGTCATTGAATTTTGGCTGCTGAGTCTATGATAGATTCCTCCTACTGTTGCAGTTCTGCCAGGTATGAGACCTGTGCTGAGTCATTTTTCACCTATAGAGGGTTCTTCACTCTCTAGAGTCTAGTTCCTTTGGGTTTTTTAATGTCCTCTTCTGATGGGTTTTTAAAAACTGATTCTGTAGATTCTCTGTTGTTTTAGGTTTTTGTTCCTTTCTGCATATGATTTAGAGCAGAGTTTTCCATATTCTTTAGAATTACAAGAGTCCATCTTTAGGGTTCCTTCATCATCCAAAGCTTTTTAACTCTTGAAGTGGTCTTACTATATTTGTCTCTCAAGTTTCAGCTTAAATATCATTTCCTGATGAGAGACTTCCTCTAATAATCCCTTTTTACTTTCCTAACGATAAATCATTTTCTTTGTGAGAGTCTCTGTTGTTGTCATAGTGATGGGGCTAATACTCTGTGATTAATGTGGCTATTTTAACAAAACATAGGCACAGATGGGGGAGAGGGGATTTTCTTGATAGTGGTTGCGTTTCTGTCTGCCTTGCTTTCTTTTTGTTATCTTTAATGATCAGTGGCCCCCATTCCTTTGGACAAATATTTCTTCCATGTTCTCTAGAGACTTTTTAGGGACTGATATTTCATGGTGCCACCCAGTTATACCTCTCTCCTCTTTTAGGTAGAGAAGTGATGGAGGCTGAACCAACCAGAGACCCCTACTCCTAGTACCATTACTCCTTGTTTGCAAGGCACCGTGTCCCAACTTAGGCTTGGCCAATACAGGCAATTCATTTATTTATGTTCCTGAAAAGTACAAGGTGTTTGTTTCAAAAATTGAATCACAAGCATTTTTTTCCAACATGTGAATTTCATTTAACAATGAAAATGATAAATGTTAACTTCCTGTTGTTGTATTATTTTAGACATTACATTATCTACTAGGTTTCCAATAGGCATTGTAGGCCATTGGATTTGGTTTCATTACTAATTTTTTAACACTTGGTCAATATTCTGCAGTTAAACTGCTATAAACTTTCATTGGGGGGATAGGAATTTTTATGCAAAATGGGAAATACCAAAACCACTGCAACTCATTAAAAAAAATCAGGTTATTATGGAGAAAGCATATCTGTGGCAATAATAGTTTCTTTCATTAATTTCAAATGGTTCAGTGTTAGGGATTTAGCATCAACATAATGCAGACTGTCGTAGGAACTATCTGCCTTTCTCTTTTTCTCACTTCTCCCTTCTTGAGTTCACCTCTGTTTTCTCTCCCTTATTTCTCACTCTCCTTTGCTTTCTTCTTATCTGCATCTTCCCTCATTTCCATTACATATATGCCATTTCACTTTTATTAGAATGCATATAAAGGAGACAATAAAACTTAGTAAAAGGGCATTTACTAGGACAGGATAGGCCAACGAAAAATCTCTGAAATGTAACAGCCTCTCCTGAGTGTGGGCCAGTTTCTATTAACGTCATTTAGTGAAAGAGAATTTCCCAGGATATAGACTTGGCTAAGCCTGAGGGGCTCTGGGGCAGGGTTCCTGTCTCTCCAGGGCTCTCCAGTTGGTGGGTTGTGATGATAAAACCAGCTCTGAGTACAGGAGATTTTCATTTGATGAGTGGTCTGAACATCTACTTAGTGGTTATAAAATATTTGCTGCTGAAAGCCACAGAGCATTGATAAACAGATCCTGGACAGCTGAGTTATTGCAATCTACTTAACATGGGGAGAACAATTTATGAGTCAAATATTCCCGTTTAATAACCCTACTCAGGGCAGAGGGCTGCTCAAGGCTGACATTAACCCTGCAGGCACTGAGCCTGGCCAAGGTCCTGGCAAGGGCTTCATGGAATGCAAGCGATTCAGGTGGGTTTGCCATTAGGTACTAAGCTACACAGACAGAAATTTTTAAAAGGCTCATCTGGTAAAGGAAATGAACAATTTGTAAAACTGCTGTATGGCATTGAATACACTGCCTAGACACCTTCTGTGGTTTGCATTTCATCTTCCTTATATTACATGTGTTTAGGCTTATTAAATCCTGTCTTCAGCACAATACTGTATGCTTTTATGCAGTTGGGGGAAGGGAAGGAATATTCATCTGTTCTCTATTAGTCATTTGAACCCAGGTCAGTCATCTTGGCCCAAATACTATGAATGCTCTCCTTGAAATCTGACTCCTTTTCTGTACTACCAAGATGATGCTTTTCTTTAACGTGGGCAGAAAGGAATGGCTTCATCTCGCTCTTGGGAAACAGACTAGGAATATGTTTCTTGTGAATGTTTTAAAAAGTCAGTGAATCTAGAACAGTGTTTATTACTTAACTGGCTTCCAAGCCTGCATTTGGGGATATGTGTGGAAGGTACATACATACTGAGGGCGAGTGAACATACTGTGAGTTGGCAGTGAGCCAGCGGGTGTTGCTGCCCGTGACCTGAATGCTGTTGTGAGGATTTTGCTTAATCAGGGCTAAAGGGTTGGTATTTGAGCCTTGGCCAGGTTGGGGCATCACGTCTCTGTCCTTCATCTCCACTTCATTCACTGGCACCCTGCATACCACGTGCACCTCCTCCAGCAAAAGGCACACGTGCGAGTGTGCAAAGACACACACACCCACACAGGGCTATGCTCCAAACTCGGGCTTGGGCTCTGACTGTTCTGAAGCTTTTACTTCTCAAGCCATTTTCGTTCTTTACTTGACCCTCAAGCCTGGAATTACTGTTAGAAATCTACCTGCAGAATCCAGACACTCTGCAGACAAAGAATTGGAAATAAGTGTATGCAAAATACACCTTTTAAAAAAAGTGCACTAAACCACATTAAGCCACCCGGTATTTTTCTCTCTCTTGGCATACTCCCAACGGTTCCAAATTGGTTTGCCTGAGCCAAGAATTTCTTTAAATGAAATGCTCTGTGCTAGCAAGGCTTTGAAGACCTGTTCACCTTAGAGTGCAAACCTAGAAAGCAAAGTCCAGATTTGGCATGCCACTTAAACCATGGTTAGTAGAGCGTATCAGCCTGCTAGAAATAGCTGCATTTGCGAACCTCATGTTCTCCAGCTCTTGACTGCCAGCCAAGCCCCAAATCAATCCCAAAGAATGAAAAATAAGATAATAATGAGAAAATGGACTTTTCAAGCCAAAACCCAGGAAAGCATCTTATTCCCCAAATGCTGTCTCTGGGCCACATAAAACAAGGAGCTGTGACCCTGTCCTCTCCTCTGGACATTTTGCTGTGTCACTGTTTGGTGATATACCTTCCTTTCCCTTTAGGTCTAAGTTTCCTTACTGGTACACTGGGCACCAATTTTGCCAGCTTTCTCCTTTGAAATATACTACGTTCCTTATGTCTAACTACCTGGTGCTTCCCATCCACCGGGATCTTTTGAGGGGGCAGTTTTTCTAGAAGGGCCAGACATGAAGCTTAATTCCTCTTCTGAGTTAGCATTAGGCAGACTCATTCTCTCTTCCTGCTGAAATATGTACCATGCCTTCCTTGACCAGCTTTTGGAACATGTTTATAGAGATCTCTTGTTTTGGGTCTGAATCTGAGCTGGGTGGCAATGGGGCCCACTTTTAACTTCCCCTCCCTACATAGCTTGGTGGGTGGTCACTGCCACTATTTGTTAGGGAGAATCAGCCATAAATCAGTGCTCTTTTTCCATTTTCTTCTTATTGATGGAATGGCTGTAGGAAAACAACTTGTCTCTCAAGCTCACAGAGCCCTGCAGGATGAAAGCTGCATACAATAAAAGTTGTTTTGACAGAAAACTGACCAAACATGACAATGGGCAGAGGGGGGTGTGATGAAAGGGAGGGGGAGAGAGGGTACATGCTTGTCTGTTTCGAACCGAGGTGTGCTCTCTCTTTTTTTCTTTGTTAAATTACTTTTTCATATGAAGGACACAAAGGGAACAGCCCCTACTGACAGCCAGAAGGCAGAAAACAAACCCTTTGAAATTTCTAATTTGTTTATAGATGGTCCTCCAGGAGCCGGCTGGAAAATAATTTTGTCTGCCAGAGACAGTGAACAGCTACCCGAGGGTGTTGTGGTGAAAAAAAAAATGACTCTCTGGTTTTGGTCCTTGAATGTCTCATTGTTCAGCACTCAGTGGTTGTTCTGAAATGACTCATCTGGCTGGGAAAGAAAATGAAAGAAAAATCCTTCCTCTGCTCTCCGGCCTGAGTTTCTAGGAAAGTGACTTTCTCAAAAAGATTTCTTTTTTTTTTTCCCCCCTGATTTGGCTTTAAACTGTGTGTCAGTTAATTTTAGGGTTACACAAAGGTTTGTTAAATCCTGTCGGCTTATATGTCTTCTCTCTGAGGGGGATGATTTTTTTTGTGGCTGCTTCCCAGTCACTTCACTTAGTTCCGGTGACACGGTTTTCTCTCTGGGACGTTCTAACAGTTGAACTGCTTTTCTAGATAATGTCACAGATTCTATAGACCTCTCCTGGGCAAGACTAATCTGGGGGTGTTTCTGAATGTGGGTTAGAACATTCTTTAGGGAGTCTGAGGGAGACCTTCGTTGACAGCTTCTGTTTTCTCTGTGAAATAGAGTAGGGTCAATTAGAGGTTGGTGGTAAGGGATCTCTGTTCTTAAGTCTAAGAGAGTTTCTAGAAATTTCCCCCTCGGTTTTGTTTATGAAATGAGCAATAGGGTCACTTTTCCCGCATTTATGGTGAGGTTGTGGAGATCCCCTCATACTTGGTATGGGTGAGCAGTAATGTTTTCCCAGAAACTTAGGTCACTGACTTGGAAGAGAATGCCTCCAGCCATTCTTTTATTGTAGAGATGAGAAGATGGAGACCCACTGACTTGATGAAGGAGGTGTAGCTGTTTAGGGCGGAGTTAGAACTCAGGTCTCAACTATTAGCTTCCGCTACGTCTCCCCTTCTCCTGGCTTTGGTGGTGGAAATAATTTTAGGTAATTTGTTGATTGCACATGACTCTCTCTAAATCCTCAGATGTGACCCCTCCCTGTTATCCCAGGAGAGGGCCAGCTCTTTGGCTTCCGATGCTGGAAGAGTGACCCAAGTGGGTGCATCCCGTTGCCTGTCTCTTCATCCCTGAGTCTGGGATTGTGAAAACTGCTAAAAGAATGTGACTGGGAGGACTGGTCCAGCCCCAGCTTCGAGAGCCCCAGCTTCTCCCAGGCACTCGGTGTTTCCAGGTGGTCCTTCTCTGCTTGCCTAACGTGCTCCTTGCTCTCAGGCCTCCGACCTCCCTCACGTTGTGACCGCCCCACCCTTCATCCCAGCTCCTGCTAATTCCCATTCCACGACCCTACTCTACTTCACAGAGACAATGGAAGCTGTCAACGAAGGTCTCCCTCAGACTCCCTCAACCTCCACTTTCAAAAGAACGCGTGTAACGTCACCTACACGCTTACACCTCTCCTCATCTTGCTCTCCTTCATATTTCTGTGAAATATATGTCCCTTCTCCCAAGTAAGTGTCCCCTCTCTACTGCGTTCTTGGTTCCTGTTTTTTGTGCTTTTTTCCCAGAGCTCAGTTTATTCTTTCTTCCTTTTATCTTTAACTTTACTCTTTTACACTTTTTGTATACTTCCACTGAACCTATATCTCCTTTGGCTCCTGACTTTCACTTTTTCTCATAGTAAATCCTTCTGAAAAAAGAAGTCTCTATTACTGCTTCCCTTTTTTTACCTCCCACTTATTCTTCAACCTCAAGTATCTGAGTGGAGTTCCCACTGTGGCTCAGTGGGTTAAGAAGCTGACATAGTATCCGTGAAGATATGGGTTCAATACCTGGGCATCGCTGAGTGGGTTAAGGATCTGGTGTGACTGCAAGCTGTGGCACAGGTCACAGATGTGGCTTAGATCTGGCATTGCTATGACTGTGGTGTAGGCTGGCAGCGGCAACTCCGATTTGACCCCAGACCGGGGACTTTATGTGCCATGGGTGTGGCTGTAAAAAGAAAAGGGGGGAGGAGTTCCCGCCATGGCTCAGTGGTTAACAAATCCGACTAGGAACCATGAGGTTGCGGGTTCGATCCCTGGCCTTGCTCAGTGGGTTAAGGATCCGGCGTTGCCATGAGCTGTGGTGTAGGTTGCAGATGTGGCTCTGATCCCGTCTTGCTTTGGCTCTGGCGTAGGCCGGCGGCTGCAGCTCTGATTGGTCCCCTAGCCTGGGAACCTCCAGTGGCCCAAGAAATGGAAAAAAGACAAAAAAGAAAAGAAAAGGGGGAAAAAAGTAAAGTATCTGAATTTACTTCTGCTATGTTTCTGAATCTACTCTTGTAACTCATAAGAGATGAGCTTGTTGCAAAATTCATTGGATATTCACTTTCTTGGCATAACCATATTTAACCCATGGGCATTATTTGATACCAGTGATAATTTTGTTTATCTTAAAACAATTGCCTTATGGACTACATGGAATCATATACTCATGGCTTTCCCCACCACCCTCTGGCTATTTCACTTCAGATTTCTTTTCATCTGCATTTTCATCTGCCCAGGTCATTAGTTTTGATGCTGGTCAGATTCTCTTCTACATGTACGATTCTTTCCATTTCACTGTGTTTAATTTTCCATCCATATTCTGGTGACTTTCGAATCTTCATTTCCAACATGTTTTCTTTTCTGAATTTCAGAGGCAGCTATCCAAATGCCTACAAGACATCTCTCTTTGAGTGATCTTCAGGCATCTCCAACTCAACACAGAACAAACCATCCTTGGTTCCAAACTTGCTCTTTCTCTCATGTTACTTATCACCATGAATAGTTGACCCAGTTGCTCAGACCAGTAACTTGAGGTTCATCCTTGACCCCTTTTCTTAGCACAGCTTCTCATTCAATGTCTCCAAGATATTTTCCCACAACCCTAAATATCAATTCCATCCATTTTCCCACATAGTTTAATTATAGTCATTGCCCTCCCTTGCTTGGATTACTCCATAGACTTCTAATTACTCCTTTTATCTTCTATATTGTTCCTGATTCACTATCTATATCGCAGTCAAAGTGATATTACTAAAACAAAAATCTACCCAAGTCATTGTCTTGCTTCTTGAATAGCTCCCCTTCAACCAGATGCAATACTTTGAGTCCGTTTATTTGAGTTACATGATCTGGACTCTATTTTTTTTTTTTTTTTTTAGTTGTATATAATGACCATTTTTTTTTTTTTTTCTATTCCAGGGTCTAATACAGGATAATGCAGTACATTTTGTTTCATATCTCCTTAGGCCTCTTTTGGCTTTGATAGTTTCTCAAACTTTCCTTGTGTTTTTTTTTTTTTTTTTTTTTTTTTTTTGTCTTTTTGCTATTTCTTGTACCACTCCCTCAGCATATGGAGGTTCCCAGGCTAGGGGTGAATCAGAGCTGTAGCCACCAGCCTATGTCAGAGCCACAGCAATGCGGGATCCGAGCCGCGTCTGCAACCTACACCACAGCTCATGTCAACGCCGGATCCTTAACCCACTGAGCAAGGGCAGGGACTGAACCCGCAACCTCATGGTTCCTAGTCGGATTCGTTAACCACTGCGCCACGACGGGAACTCCTATTTTTTTGTTTTTTTTTATGGGAGGCCAACACCCACGGCTTATGGAGGTTCCCAGGCTGCGGGTCGAATCAAGAGTTATACCTGCCAGCCCATGCCACAGCCAAAGCAACTCAGGGTCCAAGTACCTCTGTGACCTATACCATAGCTCACAGCAACACTGGATTCCTTAACCTACTGAGCGAGGTTTGGGATTGACCCTGTGTCATTGTCCTCATGGATACTAGTCAGATTTATTTCTGGTAAGCCACAACAGCAACTCCGATCTGGACTCCATTTATCAATTCTACTTCATATCGCCTGTCTTCCCTACATGTACTCTTTGGTGGACTAAACATTTTATTTCCTCCATATGCCATGCTTTTCTTATCTCTTGCCATCAACAAGCGTTTACTGAGCATTTACTCTATGCTAAGCACAGTGTAAGATACTCACTTGTAAGCTTTTTTGTATTACCTCCAGTATCTCCTCTGCCTTCACTCTTTCTTTCACCTCCTTTTAATGGAGCTAAATCTCACTCCTTTTCTTGAACTTTGCCTGGGGAGTCTTTCCTAATACCCTTCACGCTGAGGGTTCCCACTGTCTATACTTCTCATGGTAGCATCAGTGTCTCCTATGGCTGTGCTTCCTGTTTTCTTTTATAATTGCTTATTTAATTACCAACCAGTCTTCCCCACAAATTGGAAGGGCACAGAATATTACCTGCCTTGTTCACAACTGGATCCCTCTTGTTTAGCACAAAGGAGAGGCTTAGTAAATATTTATGGAATGAACAAATAACTGAATATTTTAAAAGTTTGGAAAGAGAATGTGCATTATATTTCAGTAGTTTCACCACTCAACTGATACTAATAAGATGGTCTGCTTCTCACTCAAGGAGCTCAGAAAAGCTGTGTTTACATTTTCTCCTTTTATTCTGGAGATCTTTAGAACATTCTCAGAAAGACTAGCATAAGGGAAGGATGCGATGAGAAAATCTGTTGACCTGACACATTTATAAACCTCTTCTCTGGGCCCCAAATTAGCCCCACATTGACATAGTCCAGGGAGAGGTGATGGTCTTTTATCCCCTGGTCCCCAAAGATGGAGACTCAGGGGACACTTACGTCCATCAAGTCCATGTCCAGCCTGTCCCTCAGGTACGTGGGGGAACAGAAAGAATGACAAAGGAAAAGAGAAAAGTAGGGAGGGAGTGCAGATATGGAGTGATTGTAGAAGTTTTGCCAGCTGGATGTTTTTACTCTTGACGGCTTAATTTCAAAGCCTGATGGGCAGTGCGATGCAAGATCAAGCAACCTTCATGGCAAGATTGCCAAATGCAAGGAGTTCGTATTAGTATAAAAACATGTAAAGGAGCAAGAACAAGAAGTGACAGAGACTAACTTTATAACAGTACAGAGTTAATGAGCACAGGAATAAAGGGCCCAAGGCTAAAAGGCAAAACTTAATATTTGTGTAAGGGATAGCGTGGTGGTCATTAATAAGACCGATAGTACATCGTTAATGGGATCAGAGCTAGCAAAGGAGCCAAGATTCCAACGTGATTATTCTATTAGCTTATTTATAATGTGTGGTGGTTGTAAAAAGTCCCCAGGAAATATTCACATATCAAATCTAATGGCAGATCAGATTTAATAAAAGCTCTCCTGTTTATTGAGTTTCATCATATGGCATAAACCGTGCTAAGACCTTATAAACATTATTGGATTTAGTCTTCATGTCAACCTTGAAGTAGATATTATTATTCCCATTTCGCATACTGACTAGTCAGCGTGTAGGGTGGGAATTCCGACTCCACAGCCCGTCTTCTGAAGGGCTGTGCTTTCCAGATATTCTCCTAATTGATGTACATCTTATTCTTAAACTATGGATCTCACAGTACATTTCAAACGTAGGGTTCACGCTTCAGTGAATTAAAACCATCTAGACTGTGGGAAAGTCCTTTTTTTCAATGCGACATATGTAGGGTGGACATTATGGGGTGAATGTAAGGGTGAAGAAAGAGACTGAAAGTAAACTCTCTTTTCTTTCACACCCTAAGTCCATGAGTCCCCAGTTGGAGTGATTTAATGTGCTCTGATGAATCACTTATTCTAATTTATTATCTGCAGTTTATACCATGACTTTAAAAAATTGGGCCATATTACGAGATCCCTGTTAGTTATGTCTTGAGTGGATTATACTGTACTAGCAACTAAAAAACACTAATTGAGAGAACTCTATGTGTCTCATGTTCAGATAGACATTGCAGTATTGTATAAAGCAATATTGATTGCGGCAAGACGTATAAACATAGGTGCTGAACATAAAGACAAAATAAAGCACAAGGAAATAAGTATCATGCTTGATATTGTAGTGAGGGTTGACTAAGCTGGCCCTCTTACCATCCCTTCCCCTTTCTCTGGTGACAGTTTCTCTTTCTTGTATCTATTTTGTCCATGACCTTGAGGTTATTAACGTCAAATATGAGTTCAAGATGGAGACTCAGCCAATCAGAGAGAAAGTTCCCTGTTTTCACATCACTCACCTCATCCTGGATTCACTCAGGAATGGGCATGTGTCCCAAGCCAAACCAGTCCCATTCTCTTTCTCATGCATTTGGGTTGGGAGCTGAGTGTCACAGGACAACACTCTGGAGAGATGACATTACTGTCTACCATCAAGATTTGTGTAATGACCCTGTTTTTGGCCTTCCTGAGGCCTGATTTGCCCAATTCCTCCTACAAGGCTGTGAGACTTTTGAGTTTGTTGCTTAATTTCTCTTGTGCAATTGTATCTTTCCCCCTCTTTGGGTTGTTATTTTTTATTTTTATTTATTTATTTTTTTTTAGCAAGAGCTGCGTTTGTTGCTTATAACCAGAAGACCCTTACTAATAGAGAAATGAGTATCAGGATTCAGGTATAGCAGATGACCAAAACTAAAAGATAAAACTGGCTGAATCATGGCAAGGTGGGGGCCGTGAGGATTCTCCCAGTTCTGACTGAGATGTTGGCGAGGCTCATTATGTGGCAGCAAAACAGGTTTGTTATGATGCCATTGTTTGTCCCTGGGTGCAGAAACGTACCAACTGAAACTGAAATTTTGGAAGGTTTTGTGGGAAAATGTAAGACTCCTTGATTTACTGGTTGCTTTTTAAAATTAACAAACTACAACAAAACAAAAGAAAACAAACAAAAAAAAGGAGTTCCCATCATGGCGCAGTGGTTAACGAATCCGACTAGGAATCATGAGGTTGAGGGTTCGGTCCCTGCCCTTGCTCAGTGGGTTAAGGATCTGGCGTTGCCGTGAGCTGTGGTGTAGGTTGCAGATGTGGCTTAGAACCCAAGTTGCTATGGCTCTGACGTAGGCCAGTGGCTACAGCTCTGATTCGACCCCTCACCTGGGAACCTCCATATACTGCGGGAGTGGCCCTAGAAAAGGCAAAAAGACAAAAAACAACAAAACAAAACAAATAAAATTAGCAAACTTAATTAATGTACTTTTTAGAGCACTTTTAGGTCCAGAGCACTGTTGAATGGCGAGTACAGGAAGTTCCCCTTGTGCTTCAAAACATACAGCCTCCCCCTATTGATTCCTTTTAAAGATGTTCAATAAAGTGTTATAAGAAAGATACCAACTAGAGTCTCAACAAGACCATCAGAAAGCAGAGAGGAGAGGACAGAGGCCTGTTGGAGAGAGCTCTTTGCATTGAGGGTTGTGAGGATGGACTGTCGTGATGGCCACTCCCTGAGGGAAGTAGAAAAAGGAACTCTAACCCAGATTCAGAACCCATGCCTAGACAAATTCTCTAAGTTCAATGGCTAGTCTGTGGATTTTTCTAGAAAGTTAATGGTGCAGTGGCCAAGTGACGTTTTAAGGTGTTTATTATGCAAGATCTAGGTCTGGATAAATTTCCATTCCTCCCAAATTTAATAAATAAGAATTGGACTGCTATGGCAATGGAGTCTCTGGGAAAGGCACAGTCTTTGATAGTTCTCTGCTATTTTTATGACCACGAGAAGCGATGGACATGATGGTCTTTGCAGAAGACAGAATCAAGGAAGTTATATTAAGTGGCCTAGGAAGCCTCTTTACTGCCTGGATAGGGCATCTTTACAATTCTTGTCTGGCAGTATATGGTGTATGTTTGGAAGCAGTAACCACTGTAGACGGTTTCTCGGTGGTATTTGTTGGTATATTTATCTTGCTTTACATTCACCACTCTGTATGGAGTGTGTTGGGTGGTTCATTTCACAGCTGGCTACAGCATTAAGAATTTTACTTGCTTGACTGAGACCAGAAGGGCTGAATGTGGGGCTAGAAATGGTAATTGGACAAAATGGTCATTAGATTGTCTGTTTTGAATAGTGTGTTTTTGGTTGTTAGTGGAAGAGTTCATAGTGAAATTGTTTTGAAAAGTGTTTTTCTCATGGTATGTATACGAAAAACAGTGACATAAATGTTAACTAGACTAGGGGTAGAATACAATGGATATCTGTGGTTTTTTCAGCATCCTTTACTCTTGAAAGAAAGAATCTGGTTTTTGTGGAGCAAGCATTACTTTAGTGCAGACTGCCTATTACATCTTCTCCCAGCACTTTCTCCACAAATGGGTTGGGTCTGTGACACACACCATTCAGTAAGAAATTTCTCCTTTGCTCTAGTCACAATAACTGTTGTAGGTTTGGACATGTGATCTAAGCTAGGCTCATTAGACCCCTCTCTGTGATGTGTCTGCTGGCACTGTTGAAAAAAAAAAATGCTTTCTTTTTATTAGAGTTTCTAAACCAATAGGATAGGACTCTTTAGCTGCCCACAGGCACTGACCTGCCATGTGGAAGGAAGCTTTTTGGGACTGGAGAGAGAGAGAGTGAATGACTAAGCTGAAATACTACTTACATATTTTGAGTCCTGGGATGGCTAAAGCCATCATTTTCTCCTAAGCTAGTTTGCATACCATCATACACATTACAAAGTACCATGGAGCAAAGAAATATTAATACTTATCTCCCTGGGGACAGTTGCAAAGAAGAGAAGACTTTAGAGATGGGTTCTGAAGGATGAGCAAGGGATTTCCAGTCACAGAGCATGAATGAAAGGCATTCATGCTGAAGGAACAGCTTGATGGAAGGTAGAACTGCAAGGGTACACATTCTACCAAGGGAATGGGCATTCCCTCTATGGTATGCAGTGTGGAGCGATGGAGGGTGATTCTAGAATGGTGGTGTGGAGGCTGGATTATGAATTGTCCCTTTGCTGTCTTTGGTGGTTCCAGCTTCATCACATAGTCTTTGAGGCTATTTAAGGAGCAGAGCAACATGATGCTACTGGAAGGGAAAGGCAGGGGAGCTGGGGTGGAGGGAAGAACAGAGGCTCACAGGCCAAAATGCCTGGAAGCAAATCCTGGCTCTGTCACTCATTCTCCATAGGTCTTTGGGTGTATGCTTTAAACTTTTAGTGCCTCGGTTCCTTCATTTGTAAAATGTGGCTGATGTTAATAGCATTAATAGCATTTACAGGTTTGTTATGAAGATTGTTTAAGTCCTTGTAAACACCTGTGCAACTGTTTGACAGGCCAACTATTTAATAGAGGTATTATTATTTGTGATTGAGAAATAAAATTCTGGGGAGAGAATTGAGGATTTGTAGGTGGGAAGTAGAGTTTGCCAGTGTTGTCCCTTTCACTGGATTAGTTTCACAGCCTAGACAACTGTCCCCTAACAGACAGAGAGGTCCCAGGAGAATAGCCTGGCAGGACTAGCCTGTTTGGGTAGGAGAACAGGAAAGGGTAAAAGATCAGTTTCAGAGCATGCGATGCCACCCAGAAGATGGACTTGTTTGCAGTTCTCAAGTTGAAGGGCTAGGGTGGTCGAGGAATGGCCTGAAATCCCTGAGGAACTGGGAGAAATGGCTTTAGTTAGGGACAGAGACTCCATGGTCCAGCAACCATTGGAGAAGCTTTACCTAGAGGTGGCCTTGACTGTGGCAGATCACTTGAACGGTCTTTGAAGATGCAAAGGAGAGCTCTGCAAGGGTCTGCAGGAGGCCAGGGCAATAGCTCAGAGGGCAAGGGGCCAGATGGTTTCGTTAACACCACAGTGAGAACTTCCACAAGGTCCTTAATAATCACAACTAGTCAGATTCCACTCAGAACACAGAGTTAGCAAATGCATTCACCATAATTGTCAGCGGCAGGAGAGGCAAAGCCCTCAAGGGCCACCACCAGGCTTAAGGCTAAGGCGGAGAATAATTTAAAGGTACAGAAAGATAAAGACAAAGCAAAAGAGGGAACGGGATGTGTAAGGGTGTGGAAAACTGACCTCAAATCCAAGCTCTGATGATTCCTAGCTGTTTAATCCTAAACAAGCTGCTTATTTAACTGCATCTTAGAACCAGTCTGTCTGATCATGACTACATTCTCACTGCCTAGAACAGAACGTGGTGTATTGCAAGCATGCAATAACTGTTGAATCATTATAACTGTAAAATGGAATCTTGTAAAAATTAAAGGAGCAAACAGTCATAGTTAATGTTTTTGAAGGCTTGCTATGCACCAGGCAATATAATGTGTTTTATATTTGCTAATTCATTGAATTCTCAGGAAATACCATGAGGTAGGAAAGATCATCATCTTCATTTCCTAGATGGGCAGACTGGGGGCAAAGAGAGATTAAAAACACTGTGCAGAATCACAAAGCTAGACACAAACAGGGATAACTGTTTTTCCTAGAGGGTCTAGCTCTAGAACCCAAGCTCTTAACCACAATGGTGTAGTGACCCTCAGTGCAGCTATTTTAATTGCCTGCCAATGTCCCTTTCTCCTATATTTTGATAACTACCCCAGTTTTTATTCAGTTACTTAAATCTCTCTCATGTGAATTCCATGTGCTTTGGTAAAGGCAGCAAACGGGTCAAGTCTAAACTAATACACATTCCTTGCATGTGATGAACAGTTTAGAGTCAACGCATGACTCAGTGTAGGCCAGTGATACTGGAGCGGATAGTTTCTTGGGGTTTCCAGAAAAGAGGCTTCTTAACCTTGTGATTCTTGCTTGAGAGCTTCTGGAACCAATGCCTACCCCCTACTCCTCCTCCCTGCCCTTCTCTCTCTGTGCAGCCATTTGGTGGCCATGAAAGGGTGTCTGACTTAGAATGAAGTTGACGTAGGGAAAGGTAGAGTCTTCAGAGAGAACTGAGTCTTTAATGACATCACTGAGCTGCCAAGCCAAACCCCAACTTTTGTTTTCACTAAATACAGTACGAAAACCTTTTTTATTCCTCAACCATTTGTAAATTACCAACATGATGTCAAATGAATACTTCAGAATTTGTTTTGTACAAATGAGGGTATTCTCATGAATAAGCCAGATAGAACTGTCAAAATTGGTATATTAGCATTCATTTATTACTTTTGTCTTATCCTCAAATCACACTGAAGTGTCCCAATGATAACATTCCTCAAAATAATCCAGTCCAGAATTTTGCATTGCAATTTGTTCTCATGTCTCTCTGCCTGCTTCAGTCTAGATCCATCCCTCAGTCATTCTTTATTCTCATGCTCTTGACACTTTTATAAAATTATATGCCAGTGATTTTGTAGACCGTCCCTCAATTTGAGTTTGATGTTTTTGCATGATTAGACTTAGGTTGTGCACCTTTGGTGAGAACCTCACAGAGGTGAGGCTGCGTACTTACCATGGCATTCCCTTAGTGGTACATGACACCCACATAGATGCCCTCCTAACCTTGATCAGATGCCACCCTGCACATCAGCTCATTCCACCCCACTCTTGCAATGCAGTAGCATCCTATGGTCCCTCCTCCACCATGTCCTCCTCCTGTCTTTTGTCTATGGAAAAACTTTAGCCAAAAAATAAGCTTAATCTGAAATGAGAAAACACAGCAGCAAAGGAAAAGGATCAAGCAGGACAAAACTATAATAGTTTATTCAGTAAGCAAAGTCAAGGACTTTATTTCCCCGTCAAGGGCTATCGATAATATTCTGAGCCAGGTCAAGTGAGCTGTCTTGTAGATACTGAAACCTCCATCAGGCGGAAGAAGTTAACTACTTGATGACCAGACTGTAGCCATGACATAAGCTGCCACAATTCTGAGAACTGGCCTCAAGGAAATGGGAACACACTGACCCTGAAACTGAAGATTAACTGTATTTAAAATAATCATGATCACACTGGTTAGACCATCGCGTGGCCAATTTCAAGATGATTGTCAGAGCTGATTGTACTCTTTCTACACGTAGCCTCCTTCCTCTGCCTACGAAAGCTCTTGCCCACTGATTGTCAGTGAAGAGGGAGTTGGCCTTTGAACAGGAGTCTGCCCCTCACCCTCCATCCCCTTGCCGGCATTTGAAATAAAGCAAACTTCCTTTTCTACCCACCTTGCCTCTTTATTGGCTTTACAGTGGTCAGCTTTCAGTAGCACTTTAAATACCCTCTTTACCTACTCAGGCTGACGCTCTTCTGGGCTGCCTCAACGTCCCTCTCTCCTCCCAACACAAATGCCTACTTTGCTTAGGTCCTGCCTATTGGCTTTCAGACTGAATCATTTCAGAACAGAAAGGAAGGGAAAGAAAGGGTAGGGACAGAAAAGAGAAAATGATAAAGAGGAAGTATCAAACCCAAGCTTTGAAACTCACCGTATCTCTTGATTTTCTATTATAATAGCCAAATGATCCTCTTTATAGTTTAAGCCAGTGCAAGTACTTTTGTTCGTTCCTTTCTTTTGTTTTGTTTTAAAAAATTTTTTAATAATAATTTTTATTTTTTCCATTATAGTTGGTTTACAGTGTTCTGTCAATTTTCTGCTATACAGCAAGGTGACCCAGTCACACATACATGTATACATTTTTTTTCTCACATTATCATGCTCTATCATAAGTGACTGGATATAGTTTCCAGTGCTATACAGCAGGATCTCATTGCTAATCCATTCCAAAGGCAATAGTTCGCATCTATTAATCCCAAATTCCCAATCCATCCCACTCCCCCCTCCCCCTCCCCCTTTGCAATCACAAGTCTGTTCTCCGTGCCCATGATTTTCTTTTCTGTGGAAAGGTTCATTTGTGCCATGTATTAGATTCCAGATAAAAGTGATATCATATGCTATTTGTCTTTCTCTTTCTGACTTAGTTCACTTCATATGAGAGTCTCTAGTTCCATCCATGTTGCTGCAGATGGCATTATTTTGTTCTTTTTTATAGCTGATTAGTATTCCATTGTGTATGTATACACCACATCTTCTTAATCCATTCATCTGTCGATGCACATGTAGGTTGTTTCCATGTCTTGGCTATTGTGAATAGTGCTGAAATGAATGCAGGGGTGCATGGATCTTTTTAAATTAAAGTTTTGTCTGGATAGATGCCCAAGAGTTGAATTTCTGGATCATATATTAATTCTGTATTTAGTTTTCTGAGCTACCTCCATACTGTTTTCCATAGTGATTGTACCAATTTACATTCCCACCAACAGTATAAGAGGGTCCCCTTTTCACCACACCTTCTCTAGCATTTGTTATTTGTAGCTTATTGATGATGGCCATTCTGACTGATGTGAAGTGGTACCTCATCATAGTTTTGATTTGCATTTCTCTAATAATTAGTGATGTTGAGCATTTTTTCATGTGCCTGTTGGCCATCTGTATGTCTTCTTTGAAGAAATGTCTATTAGGTCTTCTGCCCATTTTTCTGTTGGGTTGTTTGTTTTTTTTGCTGTTGAGTTGTTTTTATATTTTGAAGATAAAGCCCTTGTTGGTTGCATAGTTTGAAACTATTTTCTCCCATTCTGTAGGTTGTCTTTTCAATTTTTTTTTTCATGGTTTCCTTTACTGTGCAAATGCTTGTCAGTTTGATAGGACCCATTGGTTTATTTTTGTTTTTATTTCTGTTGCTTTGGGAGATTGACCTGAGAAAACATTTGTAAGGTTGATATCAGAGAATGTTTTGTCCATGTTCTCTTCTAGGAGTTTGATGATGTCTTGTTTTACATTTGAATTATTAAGCCATTTTGAGTTTATTTTTGTGCATGGTGTGAGGGTGTGCTCCAGTTTTGTTGATTTAGATGCAGCTGTCCAGTTTTCCCAGCACCACGTACTGAAAAGACTGGCTTTTCCCCCTTTTATATTCTTGCCTCCTTTGTCAAAGATTAATTGACTGTAGGTGTCTGGGTTTATTTCTGGGTTCTCTATTCTGTTCCATTGGTCTGTATGTCTGTTTTGGTACCACATTGTCTCACACTGTCTTGATTACTATGGCTTTGTAATATTACCTGAAGTCTGGGAGAGTTATGCTTCCAGCTTGGTTTTTGTTCTTCGGAATTGCTTTGGCAATTCTGGGTCTTTTGTGGTTCCATATAAATTTTTGGATTTTTTGTTTTTTTGTTCTAGTTCTGTGAAAAATGTCATGGATAATTTGATGGGGATTGCATTGAATCTATAGATTGCTTTGGGTAGTATAGCCATTTTTACAATATTAATTTTTCCAACCCAGGAGCATGGAATGTCTTTCCATTTCTTTACATCTTCTTTAATTTCCTTGATTAATGTTTTATAGTTCTCAGCATATAAGTCCTTTACACCCTTGGTCAGGTGTATTCTGAGGTATTTGATTTTTGTGAGGTGCAATTTTGAAAGGTATTGTATTTTTGTATTTCTTTCCTAATATTTCATTGTTAGCATACAGAAATATGACCGATTTCTGAATGTTAATCTTATATCCGGCTATTTTGCTGAATTTTTTGATCAGTTCAAGTAGTTTTTGGGTTGTCCTTAGGGTTTTTTATGTATAGTATCATGTCATCTGCATACAGTGACAGTTTACCTCTTCTCTTCCTATTTGGATGTCTTTTATTTCTTTTGTTTGTCTGATTGCTGTGGCTAGGACTTCCAATACTATGTTGAATAAAGTGGTGAGAGTGGGTATCCTTGTCTTGTTCCAGATTTTAGAAGGAAGGCTTTCAATTTCTCCACTGAGTATTATTATATTTGCTGTGAGTTTGTTGTAAATGGCTTTTATTATGTTAATGTATGTTTCCTCTATACCGACTTTATTAAGAGTTTTTTTAAATCATGAATGGATGTTGGACTTTGTCAAATGCTTTTTCTGCATCTATTTAGATGATCATATGGTTTTTGACTTTTCTTTTGTTAATGTGGTGTATGACATTGATTGATTTAAGTATGTTGAACCATCCTTGTGAACCTGGGATGAATCCCATTTGATAGTGGTGTATGATCTTTTTTTTATGTTGCTGGATTCAGTTGGCTAAAGTTATGTTGAGATTTTTTGTGTCTATATTCATCAAATGTTTTGGCTTTTAGTTTCCTTTTTTGGTAGTATCTTTGTCTGATTTTGGTAGTAGGGTGATGGTGGCATCATAGAATGTCTTTGGAAGTGTTCTTTCTTCCTCAACCTTTTGGAAAAGTTTAAGGAGGATGGGTATAAGTTCCTCTTCATATGTTTGATAGACTTTGCCTGTGAAGCCATCTGGTCTTGGACTTGTATTTGTAGGGAGTGTTTTTATAACATACTCAATTTTATTTCTAGTGATTGGTCTGTTCAGTTGATTTATTTCTTCTTGATTCAGTTTTGGCAGGATGTAAATCTCTAGAAAGTTGTCCCTTTCTTCTAGGTTGTCAACTTTGTTGGCATACATTTGTTCATAGTATTCTCTCATGGTTTTTTGTATTTCTGTAGTTTCAGTTGTGACTTCTCCGTTTTCATTTCTTGTTTTGTTAATTTGGGATTTTTTTCTCTCCTCTTCTTGGTGAGTCTAGCAGAGGTTTGTCAATTTTGCTTACCTTTTCAAAGAACCAGCTCTTGGTTTTATTGTTTTTTTTTCTATTTTTTTTTTGAATCTCTATTTTATTGATTTCCTCTTTGATCTTTATGATTTCCTTCCTTCTGCTGATTTTAGGTTTTGTTTGTTCTTCTTTGTCTAATTCATTTAGGCGTTGGGTTAAGTTGTTGATTTGAGATTTTTCTTCTTTTTTGAAGAAGGCCTGTATTGCTATGAATTTCCCTCTGAGCACTGCTTTTGCAGCATCCCATAGATTTTGAGTGGTTGTGTCTTCATTATCATTTATCTTGAGGTATTTTAAAATTTCCTTCTTGATTTCCTTATTGACCTATTGGTTTTTAGGTAGCATGTTGTTTAATCTCCATGTAGTTAGTTTTTTCTCCTTTCTTTTCCTGTGGTTGATTTCTACTTTCATGCCATTGTGGTCAGAGAAGATACTTGAAATAATTTCTATACTCAACTTTATTGAGGTTAAGCATTGTGCCTCAGTATGTGATTGATCCTTGAGAATGCTCCATGTGCACTTGAGAAGAATATATATTCTGATTTTTTTAAATGTAATGTCCTAAAAATGTCGATTAAGTGTAAATTTTCTATTGTGTCATTTAGGATCTCTGTTGCTTTATTGATTTTCTGTCTAGAGGATCTGTCCATTGATGTGAGTGGGGTGTTAGTGTCTCCTACTATTGTTGTAGTCCTATCAATATCTTCTTTTATGTCTGTTAGTATTTGTCATAGATGTCTGGGTGCTCCTATATTATGGGCATATATATTGATGATTGTAATATCATCTTTTTGAATGGATCCTTTAACCATTCAATAGTGTCCTTCTTTGTCTTTCTTTACAGCCTTTATTTTAAAGCCTATTTTGTCTGATATGAGTATTGCAACTCCTGCTTTCCTGTCTTGTCCATTGGCATAAAATATCTGGTCCCATTCCCTCACTTTTGATCTATGTGTCCTTTGCCCTAAGGTGAGTCTCTTGTAGACAGCACATTGAAGGTTTTTGCTTTTTTATCCAATCTGCCACTCTGTGTCTTTTGATTGGAGCATTCAGTCTATTGACATTTAAGGTAATTATTGATAGATATGTATTTATTGAAAGTTTAAACCATTTTTTTTCCAGTTGATTCTATGTTTCTCCTTTCTTCCTTTCTTTTTTTTTGGTTGGATCATTTGCATTTATTTTATGCTTGAGTACTTTTGTTTTTAGTTTTTTGAATGTAATGTTTGGTTTTGATTTGCGGTTGCCCTATTTTTTAAGTATGTTAACTCCTTCCTACATCTGCTTGCTTTATCCTGATGATGATATAGGCTTGAACACATTATTAAAAAGAAATTCTGTATTTTCTTTCTTTCCTCCCGCACATTTTATGATTTTTAAGTCCTTTTTTAACATCTTCATGTTTGCCCTTTTTGCTATTTCTTGTGTTTATCATCGCTTTTACAGTAGTTTTATTTTTCCTCTTTTAGATCTGTGTGCTGGCTTATTTAAGTGATTGCTTTCCAATTGTGGCTTCCTCCATCCTATTTCTTCTTACTTCTTTTTTTTAATTTAGAGAAGCCCTTTCAGTATTTCTTTTAGAATGGGTTTAGTGTTGCTGTACTCTTTTAGCTTTTGATTGTTGGAGAAATTCTTTATTTCCCCTTCTATTTTAAATGATATTCTTGCTGAATAGAGTATTCTAGGCTGCAAATTTTTTCCTTTCAGCACTTTAAATATATCTTGCCACTCCCTCTGGCCTGTAGTGTTTCTGTAGAGAAATCAGCTGATAGCCTTATGAGGGTTCCCTTATAATTAAGGCTTTGCTTTTCTTTTGCTGCCTTTACAATCCTCTCTTTATCTTTAATTTTGCCTTTTTTTTTATAACATATCTTGCTGTGGGCCTCTTTGGGTTCAACTTGTTTGGGACTCTCTGTGCTTGCTGTATCTTGATGTCAGTTTCCTTTAGATTTGGAATGTTTTCAAACATAATTTCTTCAAATACACTTTCAATCCCCTTTTCTTTTTCTTCTCCTTCTGGAATTCCTATTATGCATAGATTGGCCTGCTTTATATTATCCCAGAGATCTCTTATATTGCTCTCATGTTTTTTCATTTGGTTTTCTGTCTGCTGTCCTGATTGGGTGATTTCCATTATTCTATCTTCCAAGTCACTAATTCGTTCCTCTGCATTATTCATTTTGCTCTTTAGTGCCTTTAGCTCAGTTCACATCTCTGAAATGAATGTTATAATTTTTCTATGTTCCTCCTTACATTTTCTAGTTACTTTCTAAAGGAATCTGCATTACTGTTCATATCCGCTCTTAATTCCTTGATGTTCAGCCTTAATTCCTTTAGTATTTTCACTATCTACCTTTTGGGCTCAATGTCTGTAAGACTGCAGAGGTCTGTTTCATTGTTTGCTGCTTCATGTTAATTCTCCTATTCTTTTCACTGGGAATGGTTTCTGAGCTTCTTCACCTTGCTTATGTTTTTATTTTTCTCTGAGTTTAGGTAAGCCAACCTGTAGTCTTGGAGGGCTACTTCTATGCAAGTGCACCCCTTTGTATTTTGTAGGAGTTTACCATTCATTTTTAGCATGGGAGTTTGAATATTTGCTGTCTCTTTCTTTGGTGTGAGCAGGCTGTCATCCCCAGGTTGCTGCGTGTGTTTCCAGGGAAAAGGAGGCCAGTAGTCAGTGCCTGGTTGCTGAGCTCTTAACAGCAGCAAGGACCTGAAGGAAGGTGGTGCAGGCTACTCCTTGTTACAGGGCCCTGGGAAGTGGTAATGAGGCTTGGGCAGAATTAAAAGGTTCCTGGAGCATTTGGCAGTGGCAGTAGCAGGGTGTGTGAGTTACCAGGAGTCTGAGAGCAACAACAGGTAGTGTTTGATTGCACTGCCTTCCTCTGAGGTGATTGGAGCTGCAAGTGGTGCCTGTTCAAGGACCCCTAGTGGTAGCAGGCCATGCCCACCTCTGGAGTCACTGGTAAGTGCAGTAGTTTGCCCCCACCACATGCAGACCACGCAAGAAGCACCCCATCTCACTTATCCCACACAGGAGGTGCTGCACAGGCTGTTCCTAGTTGCAGGATCCTGGGAAGTGCATATATCAAGCACGTGGGCACTACCTGAAGGGTTTGGCAGTGGCAGCAACAGGGCCAGTGTGTTCCCAGGGGTGTGAGAGCAACAACAGGTGGTGTTCAGTCACAATGCCTTCCTCTGTGGTGTTCTTGAGGTGACTGGGGCCACAAGTGGTGCCTGTTCCTGGACCCCTAGTGGTGGTGGGCAATGCCCACCTCTGGAGTCAGAGATAACTGTGGTGATATGCCCCTGCCACCTGTAGACCTTGCAAGAAGCACCTTGTCTGGCTTAGCCCCCACAGGAGGTGTTGCACCAGTTGCTCCTGGTTATAGGTTCTTGGGAAGGGACAATGATCAAGCATCTGGGTGCTGCCCAGAGCATTTGGCAATGGCAATAGCAGGGTGGGTGTGCTCCCAGGGGAGTGAGAGCAACAACAGGTGGTGTTCTATTGCAATGTCCTCCTCTGCGGTACTCTCTGAGGTGGTTGGGCTGCAACTGGTTCTTGCTCAGGGATCTCCAGTGTTGGTGGGCCACGATCCCCTCTGGAGTCAGAGGTAACTGTGGTGGTTTGCCCCTGCCACCTGCAGACCATGTAAGAAGCACCTTGTCCCACTTAGCCCACAGAGGAGGTGCTGCACCAGCTGCTCCTAGTTGCAGGATCCTGGGAAGGGTCAGTGATCAAGTGTCTGTGTGGTGCCCAGAGCATTTGGCAGTTGCAGCTGCAGGGCGGTTGTGTTCCCAGAGGAGTGAGAATAATAACATGTGGTGCTTGGTTGCAGTGTCCTCTTTTTCTTTTTTGCCAACCCCTGAGGTGACTGGGGCCGCAGGTGGATCCCACTCACAGGCCCCCAGTGGTGACAGGCCACACCTCCCTCTGGCCTCCAAGAAGACGTACATGGTCAGTCCCTGCTGTCTGTAGATCATGTAAGAGGCACCATGTTGCACATAGCCCCATGCTGCCCTTAGCCCACACAAGAGGTGTCCAGCCACCCGTAGCCTGCACAAGAAGCGCCCGGTCTCCCTTAGCCCGAGCAAGTGGCTTCTCACCACCCAGAGCCTGAACCAGGGCGCCCCAGCCTCTGAGAACACATGGCACTGGTCGCGCAGGGAGATTTCTATGGCGATCCACCCCTCCTCCTCTCACCCTCTCCAACAATGGCGCCTTGCTTCTGCCGTGCCTTATTCAAGTCCCAGGTTCCTTACACATAACCTGTGGATAGTAATTCCTACTTTATGACCTCCTCCCAGCCTGCCTCTGCTGAGCTGTTCCAGTCTCCAGCCCATAGCACACTGCTCCCCCATCTGTGGCACACTGCTCTTTAGCCTCTCAGGCTGTCCCCACATAGCCAATCCTAGTCCTCTCCCCAGAACTTTCCTCTGGAGCCTAAGTCTCAGAGCCTAGCCCCTGCCCGAGCATCTCAGGCTGTGGTGTCGGAGTGGTGGTTCAGATGATCTGTGTGGCTCTCACTCTGCTCTGCCCTCCTCAGTCCAGTGCCACACTTTTCTTAGCGACTTTGAGGTCCCTCCATCTCATCTGATCTCCTCTTGGTTAGGTGGCTTCCCAGGATGTGGGTTCCTTTTCTCCTTCACAGCTCCCTTTCAGGAATGCTAGTCCCATCCTGATTCCTTCTCTCTCTCTCTCTCTTTTTTTCTTTTGTCCTACCCAGTTGTATCATTTTTGGAGGTTTAAGTTCTTCTGCCAGCATTCAGTTGATGTTCTGTGTGATGTGTTTGTAGGAGAAGGTGAGCGTGACATCTTACTCCTCTGCCATTTGATCCCCTCCCTCTTTTGTTTCTGGTACACCAAAACCTAGTGACTGATAGGGAAAGTTGATGTTAAATAGTAGGTAAACAATAAGCAGAAGCTATTGATGTGGTAGGGAGGCAGTTGCAAAAGACATTCAGCTTGGAACCATGATACATACCTGAGTTTAACCCAAGATTAGCTGTGTCACATTGGAGAAGACACCTTATTCAAGTCCTAGGTTCCTTACACATAACTTGTGGATAGTAATTCCTACTTTATGAATTGCTTGTTAAACTGCTGTTAGGGGTTGAAATGTCTCTCCCCACCAAACATGTTGACATCTGTCCCCAGTACTTCAGAATGTGACTTGATTGGAATATAGGGTCATCACGAATATAATTAGTTGAGATGAGGTCATATTGGCGTGAGGTGCATCCCTGATCTGGTAAGACTAATGTTCTTTTAAGAAGGGGACCAGGTGTGAAGATGGAAATACAGGGTGGATGTACTGAACTTGGGGACGGAGAGTGGAGTGCTGAGTCTGTCAGCTGAGGAATGCCAAGTATTTCTGGTCACCACCGGTCGTCATCCGATGGGAGAGGGGCATGAGCAGATCCTCCTCAGAAAGAACCACTCCTGCTGATACCTTGATCTGGGAATCTAGATGCCAGAACTGTGAGACAAAAAATTTCTGATGTTTTGAGCATCCCAGTCTGTGGTACTTTGTCACAACAGCCCTCGGAAACTAATGCATACATTTTATAATTTTAAAAGAGATACTCAAATACAAATGATTGTTATGTCTTTCTAACTTTGCTGTTAAACAGAAGTCAATGAAAAAATGCATTCCTTTCCAAAACTTTGTGTGTCTGTGTATGTTTTGCATATATAAATGCTGTGAGAGCACAGAGGATTGTGAGCAGCCAAGAAGATGACCTCATTTTTGTATTTAGCCTGTGACACAAAATCATAGCTTCTCAACCTGTCATACACAAATGACTGATTTGCCTTTAAGATGGCTCCAGTCTCAGGGGATTTTACCCAGACAAGACTGAACTTAGGAGTAGGGATATACACTTTTCCTAAATCACAGGAGTATCTTTTGTGATTTCTGAATAAAAGGAAGAGCACACTTTTATCACACAGTTTGTATCAGATGCTAATCCAACCACTTTGTGGTATTCCTTTTAGTTTTTACAACAATCTCAAAAGGCAGGCATTATTATTCTTATTTTCTAGTTTTAGAAACTGATACACAGAGAAATTAAGTAATATATCTCAAGTTACACAACCTCAAGTTGTTAGGAGGTGGTGAGGCTGGATCTCAAATCCAGGAATTAGACTCCATAGCATGTCTATAAACCATCACACTCTGATGCCATTTGTCACCTTTCTAAAAAAAAAAATCAGCTTTATATACAAATGTGGAATTGTATATAAATTGGTTTATATGGTTTAATTCCACAATTATATATATATATATATATATATATATATATGTATATGTAAAATTATATTAAATAGCAATTTGGAGATGGTAGCATATTACATATCTTTAAAACTTCCATAGCTTAAAAATTGTTTTTGTTAAAGTATAGTTGATTTACAATGTTATACCAATTTATGCCATACAACAAAGTGACCCAGTCATACATGTATATACATTCCCTTTCTTATGTTATCTTCCATCATGTTTTATCCCAAGAGACTGGACAGCGCCTTGTGCTTTGCTGTAGGAAGTCATTGCCTATCCTTTCTAAGTGTAATAGTTTGTATCTACTAACCCAAAACTCCCAGTCCATCCCATGCAATTTACAGATCTCTCTATATGTTATATATTAGTGAGTAGAGCTATAGACATGCTGTGCATTCACGAGTAAAGATATACATATGTGTGGACAAACACATTGCAAATATTTATCAAAGATAATACATTGCTTAGAGTAGTATACTCTTGCAAGTTACTTTAAAAATTAACATATGACCATGTAACTGTTTAATATTGTAAGGTATAAAAGAGGAGACAAGTATGTTATTATACTAATATTCTAATATGGATGGAAGTGTGTAAGATGGATTATCAGCAAGGAAAGCTGCAGGAAGAGGAGTCGTATATCCTTATTCCCTTGGGAGGGTATGGATGTGTCTCTGAGGAGATAGGAGGGCCCAGCGGGTTTCAGATTTGGAAAGAGGAGGAATCAGAGTGTGTATATTTATCAGCTTTGGCCTTGGGGCCATCTCAGCATATCCCAATGAGAATAGATGGCAATCACCAAAGGCCACTAGAGACTGCACTTCTTGGTTAAAGCCAGTGTGGACAGTGGCCCATGACCACAGGAGGGATACCTCTTTTCTGGTGAGCTTCTCTTGCAAAGGAAAGATAAAGAGGTGAGTGGGACAAATTCTTGAATTTATCTATATGCTCAAAAAAGAAAAAAATCTGGAAATGATTATCTCGAATTGTCAATATTATGTCTCCTGCCATTTGCCAGAGTGGAAGATAAAGAGCAAAGAGAAGTTGAGTTATAGACAATCAATTTACACTTCTGCCCGTCAGAGTTTATGGAGAGGAGATTTGTTCCTGCTACATTTTTAACCACCTGAATGTTCTTCAGCAACTTCGTTTTTTCTGAGCATCGTCTGTGCCTTGTTTTTGTTCATTGAATGTCAGAGTTTACTTTTGTTAGATTACCTTCCTGATTCTAGTTGAGATTTATTATGGAAGACAAGCCATCTGAAGCAGTCAACTGGCATTTCTCTACCAAGAATGTAAAGCTTGGAAGATATTAGCTTAGCAACATCTTGGCTGGAATGGACCTTCCTTGTCTGCCCCAGTCATCTTCTAACCCTCCTGTTCTGTTGCTTCTACACTTCACCCTCTAACCATCCCTCTACTCAAGCTACACCATTCATATACACAGCATTTCATAAATGCACACGGCATTTCATGAATATAGGCTGTAATCTCCTGCATGTCCCCTGCATTTGTTTCAACCCCTATGCCACTGCTCCTTCATCGTTATTCTCATGGGTGATTTGTCTTTAAAGTGCATATTTCTGGTTATACAACTTTACATGAGCATTTCCTCTGCATAGGTCAAAGAATGCCTCTAACCTGGGTGCTCTAAAATTTAGCTTGTGTTTTTGTTAGAGGCAGATTACACTGAGGGCAGTTGCTCTTCAACGTCTTCCTTAGTACCTCTCTGGTGAAAGAAAGTCCTTTTATTACTGGATGAATTTATTCACAATAATTATGTTTCTTTGCCTCAGGGCTGAACTACTCCAGTTACCCAATTTTCCTTTCTAAGTTGCTTCTGGTGGTTTCTTTGGCCATTCTTTCTCTCTTTTGCCCCACAAAATCTTTTCTTTTGAGATGCAAAGCTTAGTCCTTCAGCTTGTTAGTTCTGGTAGCTAAAAAAGAAAGCCTCTTTCTTTTGTCTGCCAATCATAGGGAGATAATTGTCCATGATGAGAATTTGCAGTTATTTTTCCTCAATGGGATACAATGTTTTAAGTACAGACTTCATAGTACCTGTACATTTGGTTTCTTGTGACAGTATCTTATGGCTCAAGTGCTTTGGAAACATCTTCAATTGTAGAAATCAGAAAGGCTATGTCTCTTACAACAGAGAATACATCTAATAAAGGTCAGTGTTGTCAAGCAGAGAACAATACTGCTTTTAGTCATATAATCGTATAATTGATTTCTTCCACCAATATAAAACAAACTATCTGTTTTAGTCGTGGAATTTTATCTAATTTGGTAAAGTCATTGGTACCTACTAGGTACTTATCATGTATTAGGTATTTGTCTAAGTGCCAGTGTTAATTTACTTTGTACAGACCTAGGTCACAGGAGATATGAGTCCTATCCTACCGTGATGATCTGAGGCTAATAGAGGTTAAATCTGTTATCTAAGTTCTAGGAATAGGTGACAGAGATAGGATTTAAACCCGAGTAGTCTATCTCCAAGCCATTTCTTTAAGCACTGCATAAAAACTGAACTGTGTAACTGCTTTCAAAAACTATGGATTGATTTCTAGGCATTGCATCAGATTTTTTCCTTGTCCAAGCTTAGTTACTTTTTGAAGGCACATTTTGCTTAGCATTGATTTCAGATGCATTATACCTAGCTCCATGAAACTTTTCAATTGAATTGATTTAGAATTAAGCAGTTCATCTTTCAGAAAAATTTTAGGCAATGAACTTTATCTGAGCATGTTTCTCAGCATTTGGTTTAAATTTTAGCAATAGAGTTGCATTCTAACTCCACTTAATAGAAATTATTTTGATCTGAAAGTTGGCTCTATTGCTAGACTGATATAAATTGGCTGGTCCATATATTTTATCCATCTTCACTCTTGTTATTAAGTCTAATAGTAAATGAAGCTGCACCAGTTTTCCTGATAACAAAAAAGAGATGGGACAGGACATACAAACAAAACCACCCAAGGGCAAGACAAATTCTATACCAGCAAGCTCTTAAATTTAACACATCTTTGGTACTTAATATACCTACAGAAAGTTTTTATTGCCTAAAACTCTAACCTGTTTTCTGGTATTTTTCAATGCTATAAATAGTATGTTTACAATTTGGAAAGACTTAAGAATATTTTTGGTTTGTTTCTCCAGTGATTCAAGTTCAAAGAGGACCCAGCTTTAAGTTATAAGGTTAAGGTGAGAAATAAAAGACAAGTAACTACAGATGGAATAATGAGTCTATATGATTTTACCCCTATGTTTGACTCATGACTCCTTGGCAAAAATACATCATTAAGAAAACAACAAAGGAAAAACTACCTAGATTTGAGATGGTGGTATAGGGGAAAAAAGGCATTTAACTAAAGAATAGTGATCTGATACTTTGCAAAACTACCACTCTACTTTTCCATTGTTTTTTTCACTGTCCTGTCTGGAGCTAGGTATGAAGTGAACTCAGTGCAGTTAGATAATAAGGAAAGTCATCCATGAACGGTGGTGTATCCTTGGAGACTAAGTAAACCCTTACCCTTCCGAGCTCTGTCTCAGGTATGACTGGACCGTGGAGAAGTCAAGGTGAATGGGCCAAAAGCATATTCTGCTTTTATTGCCTGCTGTCCCAAAGAAAGAAATCCTAGAATTTGACCTTAATTATTGAATATATAGCTCTAATTCTTGCAAAGGAAATCACAGTGCTGGATAGCCTCCTGCGTATAATAAGAACTAACAGCAACCAATGCTGTTCAGCTCTTTTTTTTTTTTAGCAATTTTAAAATCTGCCGTCCTCCATCTTTTAATACCCACATGCACATACACACACACTACTGAGTCAAAAAGATGACCAAAAATTTATTAAGCAATTCCTACGAAGTAAGGTTTTCACTTTAATCCAACATGGTTGTATGTGTGCCCAAGCACATATGTTTGTCTGATGGTGGAGCTAGCCATAGAGAAACTGAATTTTCTACCAAAGCAGTGAGAAATCTGCTGTTTTAAAAAGTATAACATCAACCAGAATGTGGCTTCTCAAAAATTCTTGCTGCCTTGCTGCATCACAACAGCAAGTCCCTTCAGGGTGCACTGGGGCAAATCACATCATTGTCATTGTGTCTTGGATCCTAATGAAGCACAGAGGCTGATTGAATCAACAGGCCTCAATGCTAATCTCCATGCCAGACAGGAGGCTTGAGACGTTTTCTGACAGAGAGAAAGGGGAAGAGCTTGAAAGTTGACATTAACAACGAAAGCAAAATGAACCCCATAGGTAAAATTATTTCAGTAGTGACATGTCTCATAGCCAAAGTTTTGATGATTAATAAACTGAATGGAACAGGTCAGAAATTCCCTGGCTGCCTCAGGTTAGAGGGGAAGGGTCAATCAATGCACAGTGGGATTGCCTGCTGCCTGGGGGCCAGGCCAGAATCCACCAACTAGAGATGCAAGGTGAAGCGGGAAAATACAGGTCACTGGAAAGGAAAGGGTTCTTTTTTAACCCCTTAAAGTTATAAAAAGAAGCAATATATGCAGCTTTTGTTCATGTCCTATATATTTTTTTAAATTTAAGAAAGACCTCAAAGAGCATGTTACTTTTTAAAAATGTACAGAAGGGTAGTTTTAAAAAGAAGATAAAGACTTGTGAGTCTATACAAAAAGTCCCACCAGCCAATCACCATAATAAGTTAGTTTAAAGGACTTTATGTCTGTTCATTTTTTTCCCCTCATTGTAAAAGTCATGCATATTCATTGTAGAAAAAAAAATTTAAATTTAGAAAAACATATAGAGGAAGGGAAAAAACTCCTGATAGTTCTGCTACCCGTAATAACTATTACCGATATTTCCAATGTTTTTCCACACATACAGATTTTTTCCATAGTTAAAGCTATAGCATACATATGTCTTTATATCCTGACTTATTTAACTCAATCACATGCACTTTTGCCATTAAAATTAATTACAGGCATTTTTAACAACACCATTAAGTCTCACCTTACTTACAGACTATAATGCATTTATCTATTCTCATGTTGGTTGTTTTATTTCCCTCTCTTTTTTTGTTACTGTTATTAATCTGTGATGGAGATCTTTGAACTAGGATCTTTGTTCACATTTCTGGCTATTTCTAAATGATTGCTGCTAAGGATTTTTCTCAACTTAAACTCCTCTTTGGGGGGCCATAGGGCCTCAAATAAGCATATGCAGTATATTCCAGAGGTGAAGCCTTCCATGGGAAAATTCTCCACCCTATTTCTCATTTGTAAGTGTGTGAGTCACCACTGAATGTATCAAATACATATTTGTGTGTAATTCCTAAAAAGCATTCTTGCTCCATCTTCGTCTACCACACATAGGCAGCACAGAGCGCATCTGATGGTCCATGTGAAGCCTTGTGGGGTTTGCTTACTGCAATGGGAGATTCATTGCTTTGGGTGTTGCAGAAATGCAGCCCTTTAAGGCTGAGTAACTCTTTCCACAGACACAACTGCAGCTAGATAAATGATGCCCCAGGAAAGTTATAAATTTCTATCACTTGATTTCAACTGGAGAATGTTATACCACAATGCTGACTCCTCCGTCCTCATCAGATCACAAACAATGATAGACTTTCCATCTGATTTGACATGGCAGCTGAATCTACTGTATCCATTTCTGACTCCACGAGACTGTCAATCTCAGCACTGAATAATATAAAACCCGCATTTGCCAAGTCTATGGCTTACACGCCAGATGGAGGAAAACTGCCACCATATCTAATTTGTAAGCTTGAGTTTCTGATCAGAGGGAAAAAAAAATCATTATGCCTGTGACCAAAACGAGAAAGAACCATATCATGATCCACAAAGGATGAATTTATGGATGAAGAAAAAAAGAGGAATGTGTAAACTGACAACACAATCCACCTATTGCTAGACAAGGTTAATGCTTATTCATGTAAACATAGAAAAGTTACATTTTAACAAAGCTGGGCAGTGCTCTAGAAAGTGCTTCTTTTCAACATTGCAAAATTGCCCTAGCCCTAAAACCCTTTGATAAATGAGCTTTTCGAGGATATGCTGAAATAGGGGGTCAAAGAGAGGTAAAATATACTATAGATGAGAGATACAACCGAATCAGAGTATAAATATTTTAGCTAATCAGAGTGTAAATCTGCATGGGGCAAGACCATGCTCATTTTGATCTCTATTTAAATCTGGCATAGATTTATATTTATTTAGGTGCTGTTTTTACTGAGGGTTAATATTATGATTGATGGAACAGTAATATACCTTAAATTTTTGTCGTACCTTATAGACAATACAGTTGCAGGGTAGCAGAATATGCCACTCCAATCTATGCCACTTTGGCATAAGGATTATTTTGAGCTGAAGCCAATTGAGAAGAAGCAGATACAGGAAAAGCTCTCTGCCCTCCTCTATTTGCCTAAAAGCAGGATATAAATTTTTTGTGTGTGTGTCTTTTGTCTTTTAAGGGCCGCACCCGTGGCATATGGAGGTTCCCAGGCTAGGGGTCTAATTGGAGCTGTTGCTGCTGGCCTACACCAGAGCCACAGCAACACCAGATCCGAGCCGTGTCTGCGACCTAACACCACAGCTCACGGCAACGCTGGATCCTTAACCCACTGAGCGAGGACAGGGATCGAACCCGCAAACTCATGGTTCCTAGTCGGGTTCGTTTCTGCTGTGCCACGATGGGAACTCCAGGATATTAATTTGTAAAGGTGCTCCCCACTCCCTTCTACCAGGAAGAGCAGAAGTTAATCACCAGAGACAACTTTAGACCCTTATCAGCCCAGAGACAACACCACAGGAATCTCCATAACAAACCTTGCTAAGACTAGCTGTTAGCTACCACATTTCCACATTTGTCTTCCCAGTTTGCTGCCTAGAAGCTCAAAGTCCTTTTCCTTTGTCTGCCCTTCTCTAAACACGTATTGTTCTCTCCTTAAGATGTGATGTAAGTCCAAGCTTTAACCACCCTTTTGAGTTACTCATCACTAGGTACTCCCAAGTGCATGTGTGATGCACATGTTAATAAACTTTGTTTTTCTCTTGTTACTCTGTCTCTTGTTATTCTAAGTGACAGGGCCCCAGCCAGACAACCTAAAATGGGGAGATGAAAAAGATTTTTTTCTGTCTTTACGAAGTGCTCAAGTCCATTATTTTTTTGGATACACACACACTGATACAAATCACAAACCTCAAAGGTGAATAGACATGTTATTTATACACGAGGAAACTGAGACTCAGATAAAATCCATGTACAGCATTTCACAGCCACTGAGAGATGACTCTGGGACTGATACCAGAATTTTCTCCTTTCATGTCTTTCTGCCATACTTTTGTATACAAGACAAAAATCTTCTCTTCAGCATCAAGGAACTCGATTTGGACTCTCATACAAGGGCCTTAAGGGTGGAGCTTGAAGAGGTGGGGGCAGAAGTGCTCCATCCAACCAGAGAAGGCCTAAATGAGCCTTGATGTGGTTCATCGGGAGAATAAACAATTCTGAAACGGTTCCCAGAGGAACTTTGTGGGTCGAGTCCTTTAACCTTTGTAGTATTTCCTGTCCTGGCATTCCCTTCATTAAACCTTCAATGTTTATTTTCTACTTAGTTTGCTTTTCCCTGACGGTCATAGTGAATGAAAATGTCACCCAATACCAAAGCAGATGATGTGGTAGGAAAGCAACAAGGACTTTGGGATGTAAGCACTCTATTTGGGTTTTTAGTAATTTGGCATACATCCACCAAGAGGGACGTTGTTAAAGATTAATGGAATAATGCATGCGGAAGTGTGTTGAAATGAGAGGGTGCATGATTTTTTATGTGATACAAGAATGCTATTTTAGAGTAAGCATCTGTAGGTGTATTTGTGTCTGGGTGTGTATGGGTGTGTGTATGGGTGTAATGCCTTTGTGTATATGTGTGTTTCATATATGTACATGTGTGTTTGTACAGTGCATGTGTGTATGTGTGGATATGTGGTAATTGACAAGAAAACATTGGGACAATTAGTTAGAACTATGAACTGATGGGCTGAACTGTTCTCCCGCTTTTTATTTTTTGCACCAGAAACCTCTCTAGTAGCACTTGACATTGTGAGTAGAATTAATATTTGCACATAAACTGAAGGTAAATGATGAATAACTTCCTGAGACTTCTGGTCTTCTTTGAAGCCAAAATAAGAGGGAGGATCTTAGGTAACTTATTTGCATTTGAAGATATTCTAGGTCTGGTTTAGTTGCTGACTCGCTGGTGGTCCTTCTGCAGAGCTTGGGTAAAGGCTGTAGGCCTGGCTCCTCAGTTCTCCAGAGTCAGTGCATGGCCAGCACAGTAGTCTGTGTTTCTGGTTTTTGTTTGTTTTGGTTCTGTTTTGCTTTTGGTCTTCCCTTCTTCTTAATATACTAGCAAGAAGTTTGGAGAATACATTCTAGATTTCTCTCCCTTCCCTGATTTTCATGGTTTATAGAGTGGAAAGACTGCAGACTGCCCTCCAATATGTTCCCGTGTGTCTGACATTTGGAAGAAACTCCCCAAATTCCCTTTTACTATTCCTTGCCACCATGAGTGTCACTCTTTGCTGTCATGTTTCACTGCTACACTCTCTGCGCTATAAGGACAGGGGCTGTCATATTTGTGCCTGGTGCCAGATACATGACCACCAACTAAATACTGGCCTCAAGGCACAAATGAATCAATAGCAGGTAACTGGGGAAAGCGCCCAGAATCTAATGCAAATGCTGAGTATAAAGAATTAGTCTTGGACGTGGAATCTTGCTCCTCTGCTGACGAGGCAAACAAAGCCCACTTTTGGAATAACTACATTGTAAATAACACTAGTGGCAGATTTTACAGGGGCAATGAGACAGCCCATGTTAAAAAGAATTTTTTTTTTTCTCTGGGTGACTTTTCAGCTTATTTTGCTGAGTGTAAAATTCTTTTATATACTTTTACAAGAAGGAAGGAGGCATGCTTTATTATATCAGCATAAATGCAAGACGAGGAACTTTGAAAAAGGAAAACAATTGAAATTCTGCACAGAAAATGTTTTAAAAGACTAATGCAGGCACACTGTTGTATATTCAGAAGTAAAGTGACCATGGAAGGGAAAGAAAGGAGGCAGAAAAACTCTTTCCTATTTGTACCAATAAAGGATAAATGCTTGTTATTTCCCTTTGAACATCATCATATTGGATTTGGAGAGCACTATTTTCCAGAATTTAAAATGCAACAATCCATAGAGAGGAACTGTTCCTCTGGCAGCCAAACCTTGAAAAACAAATTTAGGATTAAAAGCAAATACATCTGAACCAAAAAAAATTTAAATCAAACCAATTTTATTTCAAATTATGAGCAAGAAATGCCCTGCCTGTTTACCACCTGCATTTTCCCAATAATTTATAATTAGAACCCAGCAGTAAGTATTGATTTCCAATTGATGGATATCATCTGTGCCCTAATAAACTGACAGACCTTCAGAAATCTATCCAGGGAGACCTTTAGAATACATGACATGAGTTAAACATATTTTATTTAACACCAGAGAAAATTTGCATTTCATCTCTCAGGCTTTTACGAAACTGCTGTAAATGATTCAGCCCAGCGTTTAGATTTCAGAGTCATTTCATTTCAATTTGGGTGCACTCTTGTATAATTCTTAGCTTTTGTTCAACCAAATGTAGACGACCGACATTTAGCATGTGGAATAACATGTCAAAAATATGGGATGCTTCAATTCACGGTTTGTGGATTTAGTAAAGATGTGAAATAAAGCCTTTGATGCGTGTAAAAATCACAGTAAAATGTAAGTGAAACCTAATTGTAAAATGTAAATGAGGTCTAATTGTTTACCATGCTCTTGTAACTGGAATCCTGCTGGGTAATACACCACAGCATCCTCTAGAAAGTGGTGATGCAGGGTCATTGAAGTCCAGAGAGGCTTAGCTCCTACAAACGCTGTCCTTGTTTATGAGAAATGACTGGGGCATTTCTTCCAGGCTTGAGATCCTGTTTTGTGTAGTTGGCAGCCTGTTCAAGTTATAACCACCGAAGACAGGGTATTCACACAGAAAATGCAAAGAATCAGTGTCCTTAAAAGATTACTCTGAACAAACTAAGGATCCTAGACTAAAGCCTTATTTTATTAGCAGTATTTTTATTATTTATTATTTTTATAATATGAGAAAAAATAAAGCAGAGAAGGGCTCATACTTTGCCTTACTAATGTGTCCATTTACCATAAATTCCATTTAGATTTTTGTAGCAGAATGAATTTGTTTTTTTTTTTTTTTTTTTTTTTTCAGTCTTGTTTTGTTTTTAGGAAGACAGCAACAACATGCAGGTTCAATAAGAAGTGGGGCCCTCCGGCATTTCTATGTGGATGTTGTTTGTTTTCTGGGGAAAAAAAAGATCCTATTAGCAGGTTCATTTGTATAATAATCATTCATTAAAATAGACTCCATGGCAATGAAATACTGTACTTGAATTCCAGCACAAAGCCTTTAAAAAGCTAAAATGTCAAAACAATAAAACTAATTAAGGCAACAAAATAGCTTTTTCCAGCTTAATGACAAGCTGGTCCAAAAACACACTTCAATGATTTTTCTCTCCCCCAGAGACACTTTAAGTAAAGCAAGGATAGAATTTTCTGCAATCGTTATCTAGCCCAACATCATCGAGGAACCTGGCCCATCTGAACTGTCTGGCAAAGGAGGTAACATGTCTACCTTTGGCTAGCTTCCCTCCCTCCCTTTCTGCCTCCCCTCCTGTCTTCCACAAACATTTATGAGGGTTTGCTCTGCTGCAGGCACTGGTGCTGTGGGGAGGGATGGGGAACAAACTGAGCCAGCTGTGGATCCAGAAGTCAAACAGCTGATGGGCTAGAAAGGGAGGCAACAGGTAAATAACTGTAATCCAGGGGAGAAAAATAATGCATTTCAAAATTAAACAAAACTTGTGAGAATAATACACATACCCCGTGCCCAGAGACTGGGTTCCAATTTTGCCAATTGGTCCAGCAATGACCTTCATAGTAAAGGATCCAGTCTGGCATCATGGGTTGCACATGGTTGTCACCTCTTTTTAGTCTCTTTAATCTGAAACAATTCTTCAGTGTTTCATTGATTTTTATGATCTTACCAATTTTAAAGGTTATGGGTCAGCCGTTGTATAGAATGTCTCCTGATTTGGGATTGTTTGATGTTCCCTTATGATTAGATCCTGGTAATATGTTTTTGGCTAGAATATCGCAGATACTGTGCTCAAATTTTGTTATATCCTCTTGGGGGGGGGTGCATGAGTGATTTTTCCTGCTAACGGTGGTGTTTACATTCATCATTTGATTTGCATAATGTTTTCCAAGTTTGGCCGCTACAAGTTACTTTTTAAGAAAATGGGGATTAATACTTTGTGGGCAGAGACTTCAAGACCATGTGAAATTCTGTTTCCCACTTCATGTTCATTCACTAATTTCAACATCTTTGATGTTTCCTGCCTGAATTAATTATTACTCTAGTAATAATTAGTGTTGTGTGCCAATCACAACATTGTAAATTCAACTATACTCAATAAAACTATAAAAAAATGAAAAAAATTGCCAAAAAAAGGTTTTCTAATGCCATTTTCTCCCTTGTATTTAGTATGCATTTTTATTAGTATTATTTTTATTATTATGACTTTTTGTTATAAGGAATAGCTTTCTCTCCTTATTTATGTGACTTTTAATGTTTTTAGTTATATCAGTATTGACACATAGATTCTTAATTCCTAAAAACTCTTATTATTTACTTGGTTATGATCCATTCCTGTAATTATTTATTTTGATGTTCAGTTTTCCCCCGACTTGGCAAGTGAGAGCTCCTTCAAGTTTGCTTCCATGTCTTTTTGGTATGACCTCATTATTCTTTGACCATTTCCATGCTTCCTGGTGTCATATGACATTTCAGCCTCCTCTTGTGCCATAACCAAGGGTGCTTCAACAATCATTCATGTTTTCAAAGAGCTCTGGTGCATTTAGCGTTGTCTTTGGAAACCAAGATCTGGGCTACTAGAGTGTCACTGCTTTTTCACCCTTTCCGTGGAAAGAATTGGGATTTACATACATGTGCACATTTATCAGTGTGTTTATTTTATATCCATCGATGTATCTCTTTGTTTATCTAGATTGAAAACTTTGAATTTACACTGATGTCTCCAGCTCCAAGCCAACGAGAGATTTGTTCTAGGCTCTTCCTTTCCATGCTTGCATCATTTTTCCAACTGGGAGAAACCTGGTTCCCTTTACTTTAATATTCCTACATTTAGCCTGTCCATCTGCCCACCCCCACCCCAACACTCCTGCTGGCCTCAGTCCTGGCTCAGGCCTGCCTATGCCTTTTTGATGAAGGAAGGAAGAAGGGAGGGACGGAGGAACTATTTTTTTTTTTTTTTTTAAAGAAATGAAGGAATGGGAAGAGGACTGGATATTTGTTTTTGACATGTTTTAATTTTAAAAACAAATGATTTTGGTTTGATAGCTATGCTGGTTGTTTTTCATGCAAGTTCGGTATTGGTTTACCAAGCAGTCGCTTGACTCCACTTGGGTGTTTCTCCCCATGTGTCCTCATAGTAGCCATCAGGCCTTCATTCAGGAGCTCATGGAACATCTAGACCTTTATTCTCTTCATGCCTAGTCTAGCATATTAATGATATTCCTTGGAGAGTAAAAAGGTTAATTTCATTTTCCTAATATGTTCTATCATTTTCTCATCTGAGTAATATTACCCATGAAAACAATTCTTAAATATGAAATACAAACTGAAGTTTTTGTTATAGTAAACGCCCCATGAATCAATAGTTTGTCTCATGTTCAGTGTCGAATAGAAATTTGGAGGAAGAATTTATTAGTGAAGTTTGCGCTGGGGCTTGAGGAGGAGGTCAGACTTAGAGCGTTGTTTCTTCCAGTTTATTCCCTGGAGTATTTGTTATGTAATATGAACTTCAAAAAAATACTCCTAGTCTATTAAATTTGGTAACTATATTATAGCAGTTCCTTCCCTTAAAAAAAAAAAAATCTCAAAAGACCCTGAGAAGTCCTTGAGTAAAGAAATTTGTTAAACCTTATTTTACACAGTTTTTCCTATACTTTTTTAGCAGTAATTTTCTGTGTATGACAATCAGGAAAAGTTGGGTTAGGCACAGAGGGAAAAGATTATTTAAAACAGAAGATAGGAAAGTGGCGAGGACCTGAGTACTCCAGGTTGGCATTAAAATGTGATGGGTCGTAGTGGTACACACAGTGAAGAACCTTTTTTTTTTTTTTTAGGGCCGCACCTGATACATATGGAGGTTCCCAGTCTAGGAGTCCAGTCGGAGCTGTAGCCGCCAGCCTGTGCCACAGCCAGAGCAATGCCAATTCAGAGCCGCATCTGCAACCTACACCACAGCTCACAGCAATATCGGATCCGTAACCCACTGAGTGAGGCCAGGGATCAAACCGGCCACCTCATGGTTACTAGTTGCATTTGTTTCCGTGAGCCACCACGGGAACTCCATGGTTAAGAATCTTGGATGCCGTCTCAATAATTTGAAGTTTATCAAATCACTAGGCAATTATGATATTTTCTGCACCCACTGTTTATAGATTTTAGAAGAAATCACATTTGATGAATATTCCCTACATCTCAGCTACATACACACACATACACACGCACCCAAGACTTAAACTAACCTCATAGAACTTACTTGCTACATTAGTAGAGCATGACTTTCTGTTGTCTTAAGTAACATAAGTTTATGATTCCAGGAGACTTTTGCACAGGCAGATAATTTGATCATTCATTATAAGAACTTTCCAAAAAAGACATCAATTCTTTAATGGAAAGCATTAGCATTTTACAAAGTTCCAAGATCCTTTGAATTCCTTGCCTCAAAGATCCTTGCTTTGCTGTTTCCTCTTGGAGAGATCAGATTAAGTAGCCCCAAAGTTCCGCATTATGGTGCAACGGGACCAGCAGTGTCTGGAGCTCTGGGAAGCAGGTTCAGATCCCCAGCTTCAGTGTAGGTTGCAAGAGCAGCTAGGATCTTATCCTTGGCCTGGGGACTCCATATACCCTGGGGAGGACAAAAAAGGAAAAAAAAAAATATATCACCTCAAATATGTCACTTTGGCATAACGATTATTTTATTTTTATTTTATGTCTTTTTTTTGGTTGCAACCATGACATATGGAAGTTCCCAGGCTAAGGGTCTAATCAGAGCAGCAGCTATACAGCCTATACCACAGCCACAGCACTGCAGGATCTGAGTTGCATCTGCAACCTATCTCACAGCTCATGGCAACACTGGATCCTTAACCCACTGAATGGGGCTAGGGATCAAACCTACTTCCTCATGGATACTCGTCAGCTTCGTTACTGCTGAGCCACAGTAGGAACTCCCATAATGATATTTTAAGCTGAGGACAATTGAGAATCGACACGAGTAGAGAGAAACCCTCGCAGAATTTCCCTTATCTGACCAAAAGCAACAACTTTTGGAAAATAAGGCTGCCATAAATTCCTTCCTCTGGGTAATTTTACTCTCAGAAGGGAGAATCCAAATGTGAATAAAACCTACCCCAAATCCCCTGTCTGGGGGAACTTTATGGCCTTGAAGGAGAAGGAAAGAATCATCTTACTATATAGATAAACATTATAAAATTTCTTATCTCCTGATTGTTCTCCTAAAAACCCATGTGTCTTTCTTAAAGAAACCTATTTATTCTTCCCGCAAGAAGCCTTTTCTCCCTTCTCCCCTTCCTCTACTAAGTTAGGTTCATAAGCCTTCACTTTGATCATTTAGTGAGCCAGTTACTTCTTCTGTTGGCTTCTACGTACAAAGTAATCTTTTTTAGTTAGTTTTATTTGCAGGTCTAGGTCCCTAATTTAGGTCCCTAAATTTAAGGGACTAGATGGAAAGTTTTTTCCTTTTCTACACACCAATCTCATACTGTGCTATCCTGATTCTTACCCAATCCTAATTGAGAAATCTAATGTAATACAAACTTCCAATTCTCAATATATTCTGGCTATGTCTTCCATCTCTGAGATGCCCCCAAAGCTCTGTTGAGGTGGAATTCTCCCTCACTGTGGTAAGAAGTTAACTCGGAGTTCCCGTTGTGGCGCAGTGGTTAACGAATCTGACTAGGAACCATGAGGTTGCGGGTTCGGTCCCTGCCCTTGCTAAGTGGGTTAGGGATGCGTAGTTGCCGTGAGCTGCGGCGTAGGTCGCAGACACGGCTCAGATCCTGCGTTGCTGTGGCTCTGGCGTAGGCCGGTGGCTACAGCTCCGATTCGACCTCTAGCCTGGGAATCTCCATATGCTGCGGGAGCGGCCCAAGAAAAGGCAAAAAGAAAAAAAAAAAAAAAAGGAAGTTAACTCTACTAAGTTGCATCACCAGAGCTTATGGGGGATAACCAAGGAGCCAAAACATGACATCCCTTCTGTCTGTCCTTTCTATCTATTTAAAACTTAAACAATTTTTTATTATTTATTTATTGTCTCTTTAGCATTTCTTGGGCCGCTCCCACGGCATATGGAGGTTCCCAGGTTAGGGGCTGAATCAGAGCCATAGCCGCCGGCTATGGCAGCGCATACGCAGAATCTGAGCTGCGTCTGCAACTTACACCACAGCTCATGGCAATGCCAAATCCTTAACCCACTGAGCAAGGCCAGGGATCGAACCCGCAACCTCATGGTTCCTAGTCAGATTCGTTAACCACTGAGCCACGATGGGAACTCCAACTTAAACCATTTTGAAACTGAAAACTCCCAACATTTTTAAGCTGTTAAACAAAGAGATTATTGTTGGAGAGGATCTTTTAGCACCATGTTGACAGAAAGAAAATGCACAACCTCAAAGTTGAGAGTCATGTTTTATTTGGTGGACAAAACTGAGGATGTAAGCCTGGGACACATCCTCTCAGATAGCTCTGAGAGATTGCTCCAAAGAGGTAAGGGAGGAGCAGGATATATAGGAGTTTTTACAACAAAGACAAGGGTGTTGGAACATCAGAAGATTACTTTTTGTTAAAGAAAACCAGACATCTCAATGAATTTAGCACTTTTCCTTGTATAGGAAGATGCTAGAGTCTGGGCTCAATGCAATCATTCCTTTGATATATACCTTAGCTGTCTATGTAGGGTCAGGATCCCATGTTTTCACATCCTGAGTCTCCTCAGGGTGCACTCTTGTTGAGGGTGGGTGGCTGCAGCTGATAGCTCATGATGGACATACTGTTTCCATTTGAGTTTCCTCAGGGCCAATGAAGGTGACTGTAATGTGATGGCTTGAGAGCTGCAACATTCTTTGTTTACTAATATCCTTTGTTTACTAATATGGCAGCAACTTCTTTTTTTTTTTTTTTTTACTCACAAGTGCTATTCAGGGAAGCCTTCAACTTCTAAGTCAGCATTATCTTTAGGTAGAGTACTGACTCATGTTCTCATTCTGTGGTTAAGAGAAAAACTAAGGAGTGTGAGTAAATGAGACTTAGCTCTGGATGAGTCTTAGAAAGGGCTTCTTCTCAAGGTGAGAGAAATTGAAGGCCTGGAAGGGCCCATAAGCAGTGTGATACTGATACTTGTCCTGGAGAAGGCTTGCCTGTTTTGAAGGTTATATAAGAAAGGCTGATGTGAAGAATCCATGGCAAGCACATCTAAAGCTTTTCAGGGAAAAAAAAAATTTCTGACATACCCAACAAAGTAATAGTTAAACAAAGAACAAAAACAAAGCTCTAAAGTCAGTAATTTTAATCTACCTTAATTCAGTGGATTCGTTCTTTCCCTTCTCCAATGCAATGGTTGCAAATGTATTTTCTGTTTTTTAGGCAATGCATATAACATGAGAGTTTTTTTGCCTTGTGTTTTCTTCTTTGTAAATATGTTCAATAGCGCTATAATTATACACATTCTTTATCCTTGCCATGGATGCCATGAAGTGATCCTAGTCCAGAAAGATTTGAAAATGGCTTTTAGTAACTGTTATTTATCTTTCCTTACCCTTGAGAGGGTGTTTCTCAGGTCACCCAGTGCCCTGCTCTCACTGTTCCTTCCGCCCAAGTACATGTGTTCTATCTCCCTCCAAGTAGCCATGTAATTTGGAAGTCTGGGTTCATTTTCCTCTGCTTTCTCCTTTTTTTAGGATAAAAATTTCAACCTTAAATTCCTTACTTTCCTAAATATTTGAAAAAAAGATTCCATGGTTAACATTCACATGGAACAAATTTTTGAGGTTGTTAAAGACACTGAAGAAGTGAATAGACACATACTGTATGTTTGCAAATTTGGGGCATGGTTAGTTGAAAAAGAACATGACCCTAATCATAGACAAAGACAGGACCCCTTTCAGGAGTGAGTGAGTGCAGCCATAAAAAAGAAAACAATTTTCTCACAAAATAGAATTATTGTTAAGTTTGAACTATTTAATGTTTATTAGCTCTTTGTATTTCTTCTGTAATGAGTAGTTTGTTCACATCCTTTTCCCATTTTTCTCTTATTTATATTTTACGTATTCATTTGTAAGACCATTTTACGTAGCAAAGATAACATCCCTTTATATCTTGTGTATGTACCAATATCTTTGCCATGTTATTATTGGCATTTTATATTTTGTGATATGCAGAATCTTTAGCTTTCCTGTATTCTAGTCGACAAACATGTGCTCTGGGCTCTGCTGATGCTTTGTTTATTTGTTTACAATGACTTCAATATCCTCAAATTAGAGGGTCATCTACGTTTTCTTTTTGTTTCTTTTGGTTTTGTTTTAGTTCTGTTGAAACTAAAATTTGAGTACAAATTAGAAAAATATTTTAGATAAAAATATTTTATAGCAAACTAAAATTATTACAAAAGATAAGAATTATACAGTTTTGGAGTTTGAAACTTTGAGCCCATTCAGTTCAGTTTAACCAACATTAATTTAGTGCCAGCTACACAAAAGTTGTCTTGATGGATATTTTAAGCCAGTATTTTTCAGCCTTGGCTGGATGTCAGACTCTCTTTCTGAGCAAACATTTATACTGTGGTCTGGTCTGGACTCTGACTTCAAGGGTTTTGATTTCCTTGGTCTGGTCTGGGTAAGATAGAGGCATTGGCATTAAACAAACAAACAAACAACAACAGTAACAAAAAACCCTCTTTAGGTCCTTCTAATGTACCAATGTGGCTGAGAACCACTGTGGTCCAATTTTCTTCATTTCTTAGAGATAGAAGCTAAGATTTGGGGAGGCCTTGGCGTATTCGAGTTTAGGTAAATGCTCAGGTGTTGTGCTAGTTTGTTCTGCACCTCAGTTCTCTTGCACTTGCAAGGTCATGGAACAGGAAAACCTGAGAATTTTTACTAGTTTTTCTCCCCCTCACACTGGTGGGCAGTTGGTGTCATAATTACATTTATTCTTTTCCTGTTTTTTTTTTTTTTTTCCTGCCATGATAATGGTTGAATCAATGCTTTGATTTAATATTTCCTTCCTCACGCCCTCCCAGCCCCCAAAGATTTGCAGATGGACTTAAAAAGCCAATTATTTATTGGGCATTTTCACTCATACCTTGCCTTCCCTGTCACACCCAGAGATGGGCAGTGGGTTGAGAGAGACCTGGGATGACAACAGAAGGATGAGTGAGGGAGAAGTGACCCAAGACAGGAGAACGAGGCAGCAGCAGAGCTGGAATGTGTAACAGAAGGATCCAGGTCCTTTTGCCTTAGCATTTCTTGTTCATAATCAGTGTAATAAGGCCCTCTCAAACCACAGAGATGTTGGGGGGGGTGTGTGAAAATTTGCCACAAGTAGAGGGGAGTGGTAGAAGTGGTAGATGTAATTTTTTTAGTTGCACTTCACTTTATTTTGCTTTGTAGATACTGTGTATTTTTTTAAATTAAACTATAGTTGATTTACAATGTTGTGCCAACTTCTGCTGTACAGAAAAGTGACCCAGTCATACATATACACATTCTTTTTCTCATATTATCTTCTGTCATGTTCTATCCCAAGAGATTAGCTACAGTTCCCGTGCTATATGGTAGGACCTCACTGCTTATCCATTCTACATGTAATAGTTTGCATCTACCAACCCCAAACTCCCCATACATCCCACTCCCTTCTCCCTCCCCGTTGGCAACCACAAGTCTATTCTCCATGTCTGTGAGTCTATTTCTATTCTATATATAAGTTCATTTGTGTCACATTTTAGATTCCACATATAAGGGGTATCATGTGGTATCATTCTCTTTCTGACTTAGTTCACTTAGTTTGAGAGTCTCTAGCTGCATCCAGGTTGCTGCAAATGGCATGATTTCATTCTTTTTTTTTTTGTGGCTAAGTAGTAGAAGTAATTCCTGAAGCTGAAGTGTATGATCGAATTTAGAATGACAGCCTTGCATCCTCTGAGGCACTGTGACAGCAAATGCAGGGTCTCAAGTCGTCCAAGGCCTCTACTTTAGAAACAAAGGTGGCCCTAAAAAGTCTGATCTGACCACATCCATTTCCAAAGAAAATGAAAATTCTCTTCAGAGTGTTTTTGGAATTTTGGTGGAATTTTTCTCCTTTAATGTCAACCCTTAGAACAGTGCTTGACACCCAGAGTTGGAGCTCAGCAATTTTTTTGTGTCAAGCGTGAATGAGTATCATGTTCAAGTCATGAGTGCAAATTCTCCCAGGGGGTCAAGTATACCCAGTCATACATATACACATTCTTTTTCTCATATTATCTTCTGCCATGTTCTATACCAAGAGATTAGCTACAGTTCCCGTGCTATATGGTAGGATCCATCAGTGAATGGATCAGGCTGGATGGAGGATGGTAGAGAAGGTGGGTATTGGGGTGAGCTGGACATCTAAAGGGCTCTTTATTTGTTTCTCTCTTTTCATTAAAATGCTTTAACGCAAAGCTTTGAGAACCAGCTTAAAGACAAGAGCTGCTAGTGTGTGATCTCTGTTTCCAGGCACTGCAGTGTTTGCGGCATTTCCTTGAATTTATGTTTTTATTTTGTTTTTATTTTTTTTTGCTTTTTTAGGTCCACACCCCTGGCATATGTTCCCAAGCTAGGGGTCAATTTGGAGCTGTAGCTGCTGGCCCACACCACAGCCATAGCAACATGAGATCCTTTAACCCAACATGAGATCCTTGAACCCGCATCCTCATGTATACTAGTCAGATTCGTTTCCTCTGTGCCGCAAAGGAAACTCCATCCTTGAGTTTAGATTACGGTGCAGCTACACCCCTCAGAATGCTCTTATTTCTCAGTGTTTCAAGGATTTCCACAGGTTGCTTAGACTGAAGAGACTCGTGTTTCCAAGCCGAACGGGGCCTGAGAGATAATAAGTACAAGCATTTCATTTTTTTTTTTTTATCGATGAGGAAGCCCTTGCCCAGAGAGGCTAAGAGAAATATGTGAGGTTAAACAACCTGGTAAACAAAAAGCTAGTTTTAGATCCCGGGGACTGGAATCCCAATCTGGCATTATTGCTCCCGCACCACGCTGACTATGCACTTTATGGAAAAAAGCTTTATTGCATTAATTCTCTAAATGATCATTGCTTAACTGGAACCATGCCTGCTTTTATTTTAATTGAGATTTTATTTTCGCCTGCCTGGAGCAAGGAGAGCATTTACGGTATTTTAAATGAGAACCAAGGAATTACCTGTACTTCAAATATTAGCAGTTACAGTCTGCTAAAGACACATGTGGACTATCTATTAGAAACATGTCGTAGGTAAACCAGAAACATTTCACACTAATTGTTATAAGCGTATTATCCATCAAAATGTAAATTTCCCAAAGTGGGCTTTATGTGGATCATAATTTCCTTTATTACAAAATGGACTTGAAAACTCTGGCTGGCTCCTTGTCCTTATGTAAAACCTTCATTTCCTGTGGTGCCTCCAATTTATTTTTTCACAGCCTTAACAGCTTTCACACTGTGATTTTCTATATCTGTTGCAAATGTTCAACAATTTACAGAGAAAATTTTAGTCCATGGCTTTCTGCTTTTAGCTTTTCATGTATAAAGATTAAAGAATGAATGTGCAATCAGCAGATATATAGAAAACATCTCCTGCTAGAATAAAATAGATGGTTCAACTTCTGAAACCCCAGTGGAATTTATAATATCTACCTACAGCACTTCCTCTCTTTTGTATTGCACCTTCTGATAAATAGGCTCCCAGAAGAGACAATTTGGGAAGCTGGAAAGTCCTTTATTTTTCTTTATAGCATGACATAGCATTGGCCAGGCCTCGCAGGTGGGAGAAGCATTGGAAGCAGAAAGGCAGGAGACCTAGCGGTGATAGTGACTTATAAGTCAAAAGAAACTTTACACTGCCTAATGAGAATCTTAAAGGCTAATGCTTTTTTGGAAAATAGCACAGAATTTGAGATTACACCTAGAATATTGATTATTGGTGGTTGCTGCCTCAAGACTTGGAAACACGGCAGTGTAGTCAGGTGCATGCTGGTATGATTAGTTGGAGGCAAGGGACTGGTTCCTGACATTATATATGACATTGTTGTGTATGTGTGTGCACATGTGTGTTAGATTTTTGCTTTTCTTTTTTAATATGATTTTTATTTTTTCCATTACGGTTGGTTTACAGAGTTCTGTCAATTCTACTGTACAGCAGTGACACAGTCATATATACATATGTATTCTTTTTCTCATATTATCCTCCATTATGTTCCATCATAAGTGACCAGATACAGTTACCTGTGCTATACAGCAGGATCTCATTGCTTATTCATTCCAAAGGCAATAGTTTGCATCTATTAACCCCAGACTTCCAGTCCATCCCACTCCCTCCCCCTCAGCAACCTCAAGTCTTTTCTCCAAGTCCATGGGTTTCTTTTCTGTGGAAAGGTTCATTTGTGCTGTATATTAGATTCCAAGTATAAGTGATATCATATGGTATTTGTCTTTTTCTTTCTCACTTATTTAACTTAGTATGAGAGTCTCCAGTTCCATCCATGTTGCTGCAAATAGTGTGATTTTCTTCTTTTTAATGGCTTGGTAGTATTCCATTGTGTATTATTTTTGCATTTCTTGAGTAAAAGCACTTGAATTTGTAAAAATGGTTTTCTTTGAGGTTGAATCTATAAAAACACAACTAAAACAGAAGGAAGGAACTATCCAGCCTTCCTAGTTTGCTCTGGCCATCTTATGGGGAGCCAGGATTCCATCTCAGGCTGCAAGGGTGCTGTTGATGTTGGATCTCCAGTTCAATCCATCTGCATCGAATCTACCTGACCTGAACCTCTCTTCAGAAACAAGAGCTACTCTTACAGAAATGCATGAATATAAAAGCTTTTATGTATGTTTTGATTTCGTATCTTTTTGATTTGGGGGGACCTGTTGGAAGTGCATGAACTGCTCTGGAGGCTCTAACCAAGCTGCTCTAACCCAGTAAGCATGTTGAAAGCATGTTCTCACTGCAAGGTTTTGAGGGTGACTAGATACGTACAGGGCATTGGGTGCAGAACCAGTGAGGGCTGAGTAGTTCTGTGGGCTGAATTGTGTCCCTTCAAAATTCATATGCTGAAATCCTAACTCCAGTACCTCCAAATGTGAGTACATTTGGAAATGGGGTCTATAAAAAGGAATTAAGACAAAATGAGGTTTTACAGGTGAGCCCTCATCCAATATGACTGGGATCTCGATAAGAGGAGGAAATTTGGACCAAGACATAGAGGAAGGGCCACCAGAAGAAGACAGCCATTTCCAAGCCCAAGAGAGTGGTCTTGGAAAAGACCAAATCTGCTCCCACCTTCATCTCCAACGACTGGCTTCCAGAACTGTGGGGAAGTTAATTTCTGTTGTTTAATCCATCCAGTCCGTGATGGCAGCCCTAGCAGACTAATACTATGAGTTTCAGGACTCTATGAGCTTAATTTTAAATGATTTGTTTTGTATGCTGATTGACCTTCCACCGTGAGTCTCATAATAAGCCCCTTCTTTATGTCTCTCCTGCCTTTATGCTTTCAAAGACCATTTTCATATTTTGCCTGGGATACGACTGGGCCATAATCAGAAGGTGCTGGTCCCAGGACAAGGAAGAGCTTTGTAAGAGGAGTGATTGCTAAGGAGACACAGCTCCTCTATACCTTCTATCTACTGCCTGGTGGTTATGAGTATGGATTAAGGGAGAGGTTAAAATAGACGTTGGTGTTATAAATGTGTCATAATTATGTGGCAATAACTATTTGGAATGAGAATACATATTTCCTTTTACATATAATCCATTCAGAAGATGGAGAGATAGGATTGGCTGAACTCTTCTGAGATCGAGGTCTAAGGTTGTTGAAGCAGTGCCCAGAGGGCAGTGATGCTCATATCAGGATCCCCAGATCAGCAGTACTGGCATCCCTTTGAAGTTCATTTGCAATGAAGAATTGGGGGCCCTGCCTCAGGGTTACTGAATCAGCGCTTGTATTTTAACAGAATCTACAAGTCATGCAGTTTAAAAATTTGAGAATTGTTAATGTACAGTATCAGGTAAGAAACATCTATCAAGAGAGGGATCCCAACTCAAGGAGAAGAAGAGTAGGATGGTCTCACAGGGCAGTTGGGCAAGTTAAGTTCTACCTAAAATAGAGGGTTCTGGAGCTGAAAACCAGAGGTTAAACTACTAGCTGTCACTACCAAGCTGATCCAAGATGGAACAGCCAAGAGATGCTTTCTTCTAGGAGTGACCTGTGTGATGTTGCAGATATCCATCCATCTTCCCACGAGCTCAGTGCCACAAGGACTTGAATCTGCCATTTGCCAGCTACCCATTAAATACACGTCTTCTCACTCCAGCTCTGTTCTCTGCACCCAGCAGTGGAAGGAGAAAGGAAGAAGAGTGTAAGTGTTGAGGCTTCAAGAGTCGCAGGGGGTACTTTTTCTTACATTATTTTATTCAGGGCTGGCTCCAGAGTAAAAATAAAGTTCCAGGAGGACAATGGAGACCACTTGATTAATGGATCGAGGTTCCTTTCAAAACTCAAAACCCCGAGGCCTGGAACACATAACTGTGGGCACCACATTTTGTTATCATTACTGTCATTTTCACTATCTTTAAATTAGAATCCCTTTTGTGCCCATCGCTTGACCTGTGAGACTTCATTGTTACACTCGTCCTATAGGAAGGAGTTGACATTTTTGTATGTTCAAAGTGAAAATGAAGGTTCAAGTGCTAAACATTCATGGCAGAGTGGAGGTTCTGATAGAGGGTGGACCGCAAAGGCTGTGGAGCAATGTCCTAATCTGTGTCTCTGCTCACCCACCATCCTTCCTCCCTCCTCTGCCTGCTGAGGAGTTCCTGTCGTGGCTCAGCGGTAACAAACCTGACTGGTATCCATGAAGACTTGAGGTTGATCCCTGGCCTCGCTCAGTAGATTAAGGATCTGGCACTGCCATGAGCTGTGGTGTAGGTGGCAGACAGGGCTCGGATCCGGCATTGCTCTGGTACAGGCAGGCAGCTACAGCTCTGATTCGCCCCTTAGCCTGGGAATCTCCCATATGCTATGGGTGCAGCCCTAAATAGACAATCAGTCAATCAATCAAAATATAATGCCCCCTCAACATTCACAAAATGAACCACTTCTTTAGGGATGTCAACTTTCCCATCACAGCAGTTTGGAACAGATGCTCTTTGCTCTTTGAGATATGATCCAGCTCTCTGTTTCATAACCAAAAAAGCCAGCCCCCACCAAACAGATATTCAGCCACCTAACTCTTTGAGTTTGTCCCAGTAGTGCATCTTTCAATAGAAAGAAACACAAATTGGCAGTGATGGGCCTCCAGGTGTACACAGAACAAAGCCTCATGTGATCCCCAGATGCTGCATCTCCTTTTCTTTTCACGCTTTGTCTCTGCTGGATGGAAGCCTTGAAAGATTCCAGGGAAGGAGTGGGCAGAGTGGAGGTGGGAAGAAGGGGCTCTGGAGGGAAGCTTCAGAGCAAAACTCAGCAGATGACGTACTAAGATAGGCAGCTGCCCTATTCCTCTAGCACCTGAAAAAGTTGAGAATCAGATGATATAAACACTTATTAATGTGATATTTTCTGAAAACGGAAGAGAGAGGAACAGTTGGTGAGAGCAGCGTGTGGGAAGTGGAGATGTGCCCAAATTGGACATTTCCTGCTTCACAACTTTGCTTTCCAATTAGAGAACAGGGCCATCCTGCTCCTTTTGCTTCCCTCCAAAGCATCAAGCAGAGCTCTTTTGCAGAAGACTGTCCGCAAACATTGTTGGTTGAATCTTTTTCCAGAGCAAAGACTGTTAACAGTCACATTCATGAAAGAGTATATGAAAACACCAAGCAACATTTTAAGATGCTGACTTAATATATCTTAAAATTTAAAGCTGAGTTGAGAAAGTAGACATTGGTGTTTCAAAAATATCAGCAAGGCTGAATTTGGATACTGTTGGGAAAAACGAGAAACAGTGCAAATAATAAGTAATGGTGTGTGTCAGTGCCTTCTTATAAATAGTGTCCTATGGAGACTTTGGTCCTCTAAACAAACACTAGGAATACTTGGGCCAATCTATCTGGTTAGTAGAAATGCAAAACAAAGCCTAGATTGGATCAAAAGATTGTTGCTGCCTCTTTTTCTAATGAGAAGCCAGAGTACAATTAATGAAAGCTATGTAAATGTGCTGCCGGCTGTTAGGATTACAAAGAGCGTTCAGGGCTGGGCATAAAGAATGGGGAGAATAAGATCCACAATCAATTACAGAGAAGGTCCCCCTATCTCGGACAGGCACACACATTTTGATATCTCATCAAGGGACCCAACTGCATCCAGGCGCCTTTTGGAAGAAAAATGTAGAAACATGCTCTCTCCTATTTGGGGAATGATACGAGGGGGCTATTTTTGAATGATTAATTAAAGGGAATCCATCTTCATTGCTTTGCTACTGACGTGAAAAGCGCCAGGCCTGTGCAATAATCGCGTGCAATTATTCAGCTACCCCTTTGGCAAGGACAACGTAATTAGTCCTGGTGGTGTCGAGAGATTCTCTTTATTCCCAACAAATTGGCAGTTTTAATCAAGTGTTGCTGGAAATTTATCATAACACAGGGAAAACAATAGGTGAAGGTACAGGGCCCCAAGCTGTGTGACTCCTATCTACAATGGTACAAATTTACAATGCTAACAACATGATAAATACTATCCAACCCGTGAATGCGTTGATTATAATTTCATATCAGCATCAAGCCTCGGTGGTTCTTATTTGTTTAGAAACATGGCTGTAACCCTTTTTGTGCTTCCTTGCATTTGTCTGCTGAGGAAGCTGAAGTGAGCGCCCCACAGGGGTGGGGGGTGCTGGTGGCCTGGGACTTAGGAGGTCTAAATGCACAGGGAACAGGGCACATTTCCAGAAACCCTCACCTACCCCAGCTGCGGGAGTCTGGGAGCAGCTGATAGAAACCCACATAAGGCACGAAGTGCACCCACCACGGCTCATGTTGTGTTGCACACAGCAAAGTCTACTGCAGAGCTGATTTTCCAGATACCCAAGGATGAGCCTTTCCTCCATTCTCTTTTTTTCTTCTTTCATGGATTTTCATGCCTCCTAAAATTTTTGCTTCGAAATAATGGCTGATACTTATCAAGCACTCAGAACATGCCAGATGTTATACTTAGCAATTTACCTACATTGTGGAATTTAATCCTCTCTCATGTGTTAGGTTAGAAAACTACTAACATGTTTTTTATCTGTTATTTTACGGATGAGGGCATTGAAACTTGGAAAAAGTAGAGTAGGGCATGGATCTCAAGCCCACATGGCTTGCATCCCTGGGCAGCTAGGTGACCTCACCCTCCTGCACCACTTCCTGCTCTTTCCCAGACTGGTGCTCCTTAGTCTCAGAGGCCTGGCAATGAAAAGATAGACTCATTTTATGTGCTTTGACTTAAGCTAGAAAGCCCTTGCCTCCATAATCTCTGCCTTCTTACTCCAAGAAGACATCATCTCTCTTACATTTAGGGATTTGTATATTTTAAGGTGTTCTTTCATAACTAGCGTTTATGTGTGTGGGGTTGGGGGGTTGGGGGGAGGATGGGTATACAGAGAGCCAGAACTTCTCAAACCTACCTCATCAATAAGAATCACCAGGAGTCCATGTTAAAACTCAGGATCCCAGCCCCCACTCCAGATCGACCCCATCAGATCCCCAGGGAAGGGCTTGGAATCTGTTAAGAAACTGTTCCAGGTATATCCCACGTCCGTGCTCTAAGGCAGAATATCTCATAATGCGTTCTCCCGAGAGTTTGTTTCATGGGATATTAATTATAATACCGAGAACATTTCCCCTGGTCAGATAATTTAAGGATATGTGGGTTAAATGTTATTTAACAAGTTTCTTCTAAGAGACTTTAAATTCAATGCACAGAGAGATTAGCAGGAAGTAATTGTGATACTCAAACATTTCCTTAAGTCCTTTGGCTATGGCGCTCTCTCTTCAAGGAGAACCTCTGGGGACTGTGGATTTTCACAATGTACTTTGGGAGGTCCAGTTCCCTGGAATGCGTAATGAAACATGAGCATCACCAAGAAAATGTCAACTGCTGGCTTGAACAGTTATAGAATCATTTGGAAGCATAATCACCAGTATCTCTTCCCTACAGGTAGGAAAGGCAATTTCTGGAAAACATTTATAAGGAAGCAATGGTTAAATTCAGCCAGGAATTAGAAAGTGGGCTGGATTTGCTTATTTGAGAGGAGGTTTGGAAATGTGTTAAATATCTGTCTGATGGGAATTTTTAAATGACATGTCCTGAGAGTCATGTTGGAAGGGTCTTCAGGAAATAAACCATGATCCAATTTTTCTTTTTCTATGTCTGCTGTCACAGTAGCAGCACAGGCTGGGGGAATAAAAGCGGTTATTGAAAGGCCATTTCGGCATTGGGAAGAAACAGGGGATCCTAGGCCAAAAACGGTTGGAAACGTATCTCATAAATCAAAGGATGTTAGCCCAAATCCCATCGCTTCAAGGTGAGCCCTCTTCCAAACAAAAAGGAAAAGCTCCAAAACAGTCCTGATCAGCGTGGTTGACACTAACGCAGCTGGTTTCTAGCCTTTGTGAAACGCAGTGTAGTGAAAGCAGGCTTCTGGAAGGAACACATCAAGAACAAAGTCCTAAAGCCAGCAGGGCTCATTTGGGGACCAGGCCCTGTCAGTTGCTGCCCCAACCTCATGATCTCACTTTCACTCCTTTGTTCTGCTCCTCGTGAGGAAGAGCATCTGGCGCAGGGCCTGCAAAGCAGACTCTGTCCTCTGTTGCACCTGCCCGAGAAGGAGAAGGAGAAATGCTTTTTGGACAAAAGGTAGGATTTTCTGAGCAGCATTCCCACCCATTAAAGCAGCTCGTTTGATCCCTTCCAAGCCCAAGATCAAAGGGAGGCTTTTCCGGAGCTGCCAACTCGTAAAGCTGCAGGCAGAGAGCAGGACCTCTGTTTTCCCGCTGCCAGGTGGACTCGCCCTTCCCTTCTCAGCCTGGGGAGGGGCTATGGGCAGGTGCCAGGGGTTTCTCACTTCTGGCTGGAGCTTCTCGGGAAAGCAGGAGTTACTCCCAGAAGATCTTGGCAAGTCAAAACCACTACTTGGCAAAGAACCCCTGAAATCGTCCTGCCTCCACCTGGAGGACAGGTTGGCAGTGTTCATGTTGTTTCCTGATCCCAGAGGCACAACCACACATTTGTTTCTGTGCCTGGAAGACGCTCCCAGGACCTTTCCTCCCCCGTAATTTACAAACCCAATCATGAGCGAACCATCCTGTAGTTTTAAGGGCATTTAAAAAACCTTCATTTCATGGGGTCCTTGCTGGCTTTGACTGTAAAGCAATATGTGAGGCGGAGACATAAATTTGGACCAGCTTCCCTGAGAAAGTGTGATGAGAAGATTCTGAGCCTCTGTCAGCCTGTCACCACCTCCCTGCCAGTAGCTAAGCCCTTTTGGCCCCAGGCTGATGCCACATGGCAATTCTGGCCACAGCCCCAAGACTGGTGGGGTCGTGTTTTCTGGTAGAAAGGCAGCCAGACTGTGGTTTCCTCTGGCCAGGTCTACCCGCTACTATAGAAGATTTCTGATTGAAAAATAATAACAACCTCCCCCACACCACAAACATTTATAAGCATACCCAGCAAAAAAAAACCCAAAAAACAAAAAACACAAAAACCTCAACAAACAACATTCAGCCACTGGAAGAATCACAAGATTGTATGGACATAACTATGGATCTGCATCTACTAAACCACACATCTTTTCTTTTTTTTCTTTTTATGGCTGCGCCCATGCCACGTGGAAGTTCCCAGGCCAGAGCTCTAACCCAAGTGATAGCAGTGACAATATCAAATCCCCAACTGTTAGGCCCTCAGGGACCTTCTGCCAGTTCACGCATCTTAAGCGCAGAACCTACGGAGGGGGTACAGGTGGGAGAAGTTTGAAACAATTGTGGATTTGGAGGGGAGAGAGGAAGAAATATTCTTTGGATATCTGAAAATAGGGTCAGAAACCAGACAAGATAAAGACCAAGGGAATAAAGAAAAACAGTTTCTGGAGGCACAATGGCCCGGGGTGCCAGCAGCACCAAGCCTGCTATGGGTCCGGAAATTCCTTGTGACCCGGGAGAAATTTTTTCCACAGAAAAACATCTTCATGTAAATAAAATGGGTGGTGTCACAGGATTTTATACACAGAAATTTAATTAATTGTTTTTTAAGGTTTGCCTCTTCTCCATATTCTGTATAGGAGGCCATTTGGAGAAAGCGATGAGCAGAAAGAAGCTACACTCCCTGAAAGTGTTAGTTGAGGCTGGAGATGCAGAGCTGGTTGAACCATCCTTTAACCTGGAGGAGATGGATGAGGCTTGAGCAACAGGCAGGGTGATTTTGTGGGAGATGAGGCGGTGGAGAGGAGTAAACAGCAGGGAGCTAAGCAAGCAAAGCAGGAGCTGGGGGTAGGGTGTTCCACTCCCAGGCATCCCCTCGGGCAGAGCTCCAACCTGTGGGAGGATGCTACTGACTGCTGTCTTCCTGGGCCCCACCTGGGCCATAGCTCTGCTCCTGTTTCCCAGCTGGACTTCACTATAGTTGGGAGAGTGAAGGTGATGGTTAGAATGTACCTTAAGTATGGCCCATAGTCTGTATAACTTTCTGTCCTGAGAAAACAAAGGAAAAGGAGGAGCGATAGATTGTAAATAGTGAGACAGGGAGATATAAACAAAACCTTTCAGCAGCTTGGGGAGATCAAGCAAGGCCCCAGAGAGGCCAAGTTCAGGGTGGGGCTGTAAACCTGACTCTTTATGTCACCTTGGGAAAGAACAGAGCCAAGCCTCCTGCTTTCCCTGCCCTCCTTGGTGTCTTAAGAAAGCAGCCAGCAATTTCTCCAAAGGCAGAACCCTCCTGGGTCTCATTTTTTCCTGAACGTTGGAGGTAGTGCTTGTGCAGGTTATTGACTGCAATTCAGAGCCTCTGACAGGCTTGTCAGCAATTATGTGCTTTTGGGAGAGAACACAGATATTGAGGAGGCTCCTCAGAGTCCCTGGTTCCAACATTTCCAGTTGTCAGAGAGATCCCATGTTCCCGAAAGAGTGCAGTCCTTTCTCATTGTAGTTAATGAAAAGGATAACCCTCTCCCCTTTATCTTATTATTTGTTTGTTTATTTATTTTTGCTTTTTTTTAGGGCCACACTTGTGGCATATGGAAGTTCCTAGGCTAGGGGTTGAATTGGAGCTGTAGCTGGGGGCCTACACTGCAGCCACAGTAACACCACATCTACACGGCTGCTCACGTGGATCCTTAACCCACTGAGCGAGGCCAGTGATCAAATCCTCATCCTCACAGATACTAGTTGGGTTTGTTTTGGCTGAGCCACAAAGGGAACTCCCCCTCCCCTTTATTTTAGATGCACCAACCCTTGAAGTATCAAAGCTAAAAGGCATCTAAGTTTGGGTCTTTGTTTAACCAATTCCCTTTAAGGGAGTTGAGGCTCAGTGAAAATAGCTGACTTGCTCAGTCCTGGGAGATGGGTGATCAGTAGGCATCATTGTTCTTGGAAACACTGAAACACGTGAGTCCACTTTTGACCTGTGTGGGCTATAGAACAAAGGCAAGGACCATGTCTGCCCAAAGCATCATTGCATCTCCGTCTCTTAACCAAGTTCCTGGTGCATGATAGGGACTCAACAAGAAGCTTGTCTCTCATAAACTACATTTAAGCCTTTAGCAAGTCCTTATGGCTCCACTTTCAAAATATATTCTCTACCCAACCACTTTTACCTCCTCCACTGCTGCCACGGGGGACTCAGCCAATGTCATCTTGCACCTGGATTTTTGCATTCTCCTCCATATGAGTCACCTATGTCTGTCATTACACCACCTCCTCCAAATACTTTATTCTTCCCGCAGCAACCAGAGTCATCTCTTTAAAAGATCAAACAGATGATGTCAGTCTTCTGCTTAACACCCTCCAGTGGCTTCCTCATCTCCAACGCACACATCATTAATCTACCTTCATCGTCTCCCAGTCTTGCCCTCAACTCTAGCCACACGGAACTTTTGCTGTTCCTCCAACAAGCAAGGCATTCTACCATGTCGGGTCCCTGGCAATTAATATTTTCTGTGCCTAGAGTTTCTTTCCCCAACTATCAGCTAGGCTCTGCATTACCTTCCACAGACCTTTGCTCAAATGTCCTCAGCAATCCCTTGCCTAATCATCCTATTTAAGCTATACTCCCTCACCTTATGGCTTCCATCTCCCTTCCCCGTTTCGTTAGCCTCCATAACATGTGTCAGCTGATAGTCTATGTCAGCTACTTGATTACTGTCCATCTCCTACAAGAATGTAAATAACACAAGGTCAGGGCTTTTTGTTTTGTTTTATCCCCAGAGACTAAAAAAATAACTGATGCCGTGTAGGCACCAGCTTCATATTTGTTCAGCAAAGACGTGGAAGAAAAAAATGCAGATCTTCTACACAAAAGATTAGCTTGTAGCAAAGTCATGCCTATAATGAAATTATGATGGATTTGTCTGTCTTAAAATTATTTTCTGGAATTCTCTGGTGGCCTATTGGTTAAAGATTCAGCATTGTCACTGCTGTGGCTTGGGTTCAATCCTGGTCCGGGAACTTCTGCATGCAGGAGGCGAGGCCAAAACAAACAAACTTGTTTTCCTTGGAAAGCCCATGGTGACAAAAATAGAAAAGTCAAAGTCCTCACCTCTAACCTTGGATCCAGTCTGTTAGTTGTGTGACCTCTTTGACTCTCAGTTTTCATCAAAGTAAAATGAACATGATAATATCTAACTTGCCTAACTCCAAGAGTTGCTGTGAGGATAAAACGTAATATATGTAAAATCATTTTGAAAACTGTAAAGCTTTTATATGTAAGTTATTATTATTTCCTGTGAAATCTTCTTCCCTAAGGAAGTTGCTTTGCACTGCAGGTGAAGTAATAAAGCATTACTCAAGCACGACAAGTCATCTTAACAAATTGGATGCCTTGTTAACTTTATAGGCCAGAAATAAGGGAGGTGATGGGGCCCTTTGGATTTTGTTTCCCCAGGAATTCTAAGCAGCAATTATCAGTGCCTACAAGTTGTCTTGATCTACCTGATTTGGTCAAAACCCTGGTGATCCATTTGTTGGAAATGAGTAGAAACCGTCAGGTTTACTTAATGGTCTTCAAGCACCAGGCATTTATTGAATATCTAGTAGCATTACACTAGATGCTAAAAGGAGAAGTGAGTTTCCTAAGATTGGAAGCCCTCTAGCCACAAGTGTAGTCTAATAAAACACAGAATCTTAGCAAGTATCAGCACATATGTGTTATGTATCTGAGCGCTGGGACTGCAATGTCAATATTTCTAGTACCGCCCCCTCCCCCTTCCCAGTCTTAGATACTACCTCTCCTAGCTCCTATTTTATGCTCTTGCAACTTTTAACCCCTTATGGTTTCCCCTCAACACTGTGAATACCCAGTGTCTTTATTCAGGGTGTTGCCTCCACCCAAACTGCCTTCTCTCTTTTTCCTATTTTCCTTTCCAACTTTTGCTCCATTCTCCTGCTAAACCGTGTTAATCCTTTAAGACTCAGCTTAGCCATCAACTTTTCAGTTCATTCAGGTCGCCTCACCACATCAATCTGGTTGAATTTGATGTTGCTTGTCTCCGAGTCTCCAGCGGCACATACGATAAAATCTCAGCTGCACTCAGAATGAAATCTGAAGGCGTTTCCTGGACTACATGCTCTGATCCTGGCCCCTGGCTGTGCCTCAGCTCCCACTATGTCTCCCTACAAATATTGGGCTGCTTTATATGTTTCACACTATCTCAACATGCCAAATTTTGGTCTTAGGATCTTTGCATTTGCTGTTTTCTCTGCCTAGTCACAATATTTGTGTGTCAATTCAAATGTCAGCTCCTCAAATATTTGTGAAATAGTTGATTGCATTCCCTTGCTCCCAAAAATCTAATAAGACTAAAGAAATACTTGTTGAGCTGCCCTGAAAAGATACCCTAGTCTCTGAAACTCACTATCAAAAGAGAGGAAACTATAGCCTTCCTTCAGGTGATATCATTCTACACAGCAGCATCTTCTCTACCAAGTCCAGGTGTTATATTTGTGAAGGAGGATTTTGCAAAGGAACTCACAAGATCTTAGAAATTTTTTCTTTTGATCTTAGAGACCAGTCCAACTCTTTATTTTATAAATGAGAAAACCGTGATACTCTAAGTACAGAATCCTGAGCCATAGCAACTTCATGATTTTCAAAGCAAGAGTGTAGATTCTGAGTTAACAGACAGGTGGGGTTGGCTACATGGGGTTGTGATAGTCAGAGCAGGGAAATAGAAATCATGGGTGAGGGCCAGCACGTATTGTGGAGTCTGTGCCTCGCTGCCACCTTCTCAGTTCCTTCTGAATCTCTGTCCCTTGAGGTCTCATCATCCCCCTACATTCCACTATTCCTACAGAAATCAGAGAAGGCTGTGCGATCCTAGGCTTGGCAAGAGGAGGCAGGCAATAGAACATGAACTTTATGGCAGCGTCTTACTGTTCACAGACTACATTCACGACAGATTGGGACTATGTCACATAAGAGAGCAGGAGACACCGTATTTAGTGCAGACTGTGGATTTTGAATTGAGAGCCTCAGAGTCTTGGTACTGGATATTGGTCCCCCAGTGCAAATGGAAACCCCAGTGTGGGAATAAAGGCAGAAAGGGGTTTATCAAAGTTAGAAGGAGTCAACGCTTGTTGGTTCGCTTGGATTTCAGAGACAGGCAGCACTTTAAGATTCCATCCGTGGTTACATCAGACTGAAATAATAGAGGTGTACAAGTGCAGCTGGGGGTGTTGAGCCAGGAACTGATAGTTTTACAAAGAATCTCTTAACAGTGCATTGTAAATAGCAGTCTACACCTAACATCCATGGTGTTCTTAATAAAGTTTTAGTTAGATTCCAACAGTCAAAGAATCAAAGACTTCTCACAATCATCTGGTTTGATACTGTGTGTTAACAGTAGTCAGTCCAATATTGTGACAAAGACATGATCTATGCTGTTGGCCAAAGCCAAAGTGAATGCAAAACAAAAATTAGTGTCCATATTTTTCAAACTGTAATCAACACATCAATAATTATATCGAGGGAGGCACCTCTGAACAGCTGAGTAGAAAAATGGAAGTCTTTGGTTTTGAGTCCTGCTGATAAATATCATAATTTGACTGCTGTTTTTTTTTTTTTTTACCTACCTTTTAGTTGATCCTAAATAGGGCTTTAACTCATGTACTGTATTGCTTATAAATATTGTGAAAACCCTAAAATTATCAGTTGATGTACTCACAGCTCTTGAGGTTTTGTTTCTTACATTTTATATCTTATTATAACCCCTTGAACTTATTCATTGAAAAAGATATTTTTCATAGTTATGGTGATTATAATTAAAATATGCCATTGTAATCAGTATTCTGGAATCACAGGAAGAATATCAAAAAGGAGAGAGTTACAAAGGCAAGAGCTAGGTTCTAGGCCTGACTCTGGTATCAGCTCTTGATTTTGGGCAAGTCTCTTTCTCTGAGCCTCAGATCTCTCCTCTGAAAAAATCAATGGGCTGAGTAACAGAGAGTTAGCAAGTCACAGATCTCTACAGGGTCCAGGTTGGCTCAGTGTGTAATAGAAGCATGCAGGCTAGATTGACACTGGTATGCTAGGTCTAAAGGGAATAGAGTGACTGAGCCTCAGATGTTACTCCTGCCTCTTAGTACTTAAAAGGACTGGATGTTTATATATGGAATTTCAATATTTTAAAAGTTTACAGTTAACACATGCAAAAAAAATCTTGTATGAGGTCAAGAAACTGTGAACTGAAGTTTGGCACTTACCATCAGCCTCTACATGGAGTAAAACATGAGCCACTGCAGCTGCTGACCTGCAGAACCCCCTGAGTGGAGCTCAGGGTGGAGACCAGGAGTGAGGCACTCTGTGCTCTGGGAAAACTGGAAGAACGGGCCTTCAGATAGTCAGATATTTTCAGGAGAAGATTTTTTTGAGCCCACTTCTTGCATCTCCTCATATCTAGTAAAACACAAAAATCCATCAATGATGACTGATATCTGTGACCAGTAGTACCTTCATGAGAGCTGCAGAAAACTTCTATAAAATGTTTGCATGGCTGCAAGCACCCCCCCCCCAATATCTTGATATTTCCCCTTTCCTCTTTGGGCTGACAAAATAAATACTAAATACTGCCCTCTGAGCTGAAGTTAGTGGGCAAAACAAAAGATGTCATGGTCACCTGCAAGAACAGCCACTCCCAAGGGTGGGCCAGTGATCCGTGAGGGAACTCAGGAAAGCTATCGAAGGAGTGATTCCAGTAAGCCCAAATCTTTATCACATCTGTTCCCATAGAAATGGTTTTCTGGGTACATCTTTGTAAATCTGGTTATCTGTAAATCTTTTGTTCCTACAACCTCTGCATGGTTGCAAAAACTCATATATCCTAGCTTCCCTCCTCACCTCCTCTGAATGGTTTCTCAGGGTTACCTGAGATGTTGTCTCCTGGGCTCAAGTCCTAATTTCATCCCAAATAAAACTTAACTCTCAACTTTCAGGTTGTATTTTTTTTTTTTTTTTAATCAGCAAAACCGTATCTGAGTTTAGCCTGTGAACTGACTTTTTTTTGACCTTTGGATAAAGAGCATTTAAAATTCTTTCAAGTTGTCAAATGTCATGAAGGAAAAACAGATCATGTTGTCTTTCAAGTGCCATGATGCCTACTTTTGTTGTAGACAATGGTGGTGTGGAGACTAAAAAGAGTGGTTAGTGGTCTTCTGAGGAAAACTTGGCTGTTTCCATTGGTTGGCCCTTTGATCCATCCTCCTCCTTGTGTTTTTGCCTCCTGTCTGGGTCTGTAACGCTCATCCTCCCTATAGGGTCTACTCAGAAGGTGGTCTTACAGGGACAGGTGAACCATGTGGTCTAGCAAGAATTTCTTTAGCTGTCCACTTACTGAGTCTTCTTTTTATAAGGGACGTAAGACCATTTTCAACAAGTTGGAATACTCAAAAGGCTGTAACAGTATAATGGATGAATTAGGAACAAATAAAGTAGTTTTTCAAACCTAGGTTGTTTTTTCAGTTTAATAAGCAGAATTGAGTCTGCGACATTCTACAGTAAGCATTGTTTAATCATTAACACCAGGTTTCATGCAAATTGCCTATAATGCTGTGTGGAGCTGAATGAATTAATTATATACGGAGAGGAAGTTCTAAATAGCTGGGAAGAAACTTTCAAGTTCTCGGTTCCCTTTTGGGTCCTGCTTCCCAAGTAATACCATAATTTAGCTGGTACAATTTTTTCCCTACTTGGATGGCACCTTAAACTTTACTGCCTCAAAGCCCCGCAGGATAAACTCCATTGATTCTCTTGAATGCAGGCTGACAGCGGATTTCGAGGTCATCAACTGGTAACACTGAAGTTGGAACATATGTCTTTTGTTAGCATGAGAATTCTGCAGGCACTGAATATTGTCTAAATAAGCACATATGTGCTTTTAGAGCATGTCATTCATGTCTTTATCTTGGGCAAACAGATGAACTGCACCCATTCTTAACCCAATTCTTCCATTACTGCTGTCATCAGAATCTCTGGAAAGAAGTGATTTTAACTGTCTCAGTCTTTAAAATCACCTCTGAACTTTGAAAGAATTTTCTTCTTTAGGCTACCTTTCCCCATTCCATGTTTTATAATACTGCAAGTGAAACAGTTTGGCACATTGGTGGCAAAGTGGTGATTTGTTGTACTGAATGACATTTAGTTTAAGACATATACAGGGAGTTCCTGTCATAGCTCAGTGGTAACAAAACTGACTAGTATCCATAAGGATGCATGTTCGATCCCTGGCCTTGCTCAGTGGGTTAAGGATCAGGTGTTGCTGCATGCTGTGGTACAGGTTGCATATGTCGCTTGTATCCCACTTTGCTGTGGTTGTAGTGTAGGCTGGCAGCTACAGTTCCAATTTGACCCCTAGCCTGGGAACTTCCATATGCCACAGGTGTGGCCCCCCAAAAGGATAGCAACAGCAACAACAAAAAGACACAAACATACACACAATTGTGAGGTAGAAAGGGAGAGAAGAGAAAAAGCTTGGCTCACAACAGGCTTTGTGTCTAAGCTGAATAACATCCAACCCTGCTGAGGTCTCTTATCTTAATGACTTTGCTAAGGAAGTTGTCTTGTCAAATCTCTTTAAAAGCTTTTGCTTTATATGAATAATTTACCAGCAGAGGCAATTTGGGAACATTCTAATGAGATTAAAAAAAAAAAAAAAAAAAAAAAAAAAAAAAAAAAAAAGCTCAGTGATAAGGAGCAAGCTTGAAAGAGTTAAATATAAAAAATAGAAAATTTCATAGGATTCTGAGATTAGTCCTCAAAGGGTCAGTAGATATATTTCTCTGGTTTTAAGGAGAAGCCTCCTGAAAATGTCTATTTAGAGGAAGAGCCCTTTTCAAAAGACAGAGATTCATGGAAGGAAAGCCATGTTTCCATAGTGAGTTAGGTTATCTTTTTAAAAACACTCGCCAATTAGAAAAGTATTATGTACATTTTCATAACTCAGTTTGTAAGACTCTGGTGGAGTTTGAGAATATATAGACATAGTTCATATATATCCTAGTGTTACCAAAACCCAGCTTCTGTCCACCAGTGCCAAACAGAAATATGGCGACAGAGTTTTGGCTGAAGGAGAGAAAAATAGCTTTATTGCTTTGCCAGGCAAAGGAGGCCACAGCAGACTCATGCCCCAAAGTCTGTGCCCTCCTTTGGGAGAGAATAGGAAGTGGTTTTATAGTTTGGAAGCAGAAAATAGGGCCACAGATTAGGATCAGCGTAGATGGAAGCTTTCTTTCACCTTCAGAGTTGGTGTTTAGAGGCCCCAGGACTGGTTCTAGGGGTCCTGCTCTCTGGGTTTCATGTGTTGGAGGTTTTAGTTCTGCAGAAGCACTCAAAGATATTATTATGTATTTTGCTTGAAGAGGAACCAGGACCCTGCCCCAAGGCTGCACATTTGTCTCTCCACTCTCCTCCCTGGTCTCTGCATCCCTTCCCTTTCCTGATTAGCAACAGTTTGAACCTGCCCTTTGGAACACAGGAAAGGTCATGGAGGCTCAAGCTTATTTTCTAAAAATAAGAAATGGGAGATATAGAAAGGTTTGTGCACAGGAGCCCCACAGAGCCATTCTGGGTTTCACTAGGACTCTATTGGCCACTGGGGCTGTCATCATTTGATGGTCATATCTTTGCCAGACAGTGATGTCATGTGCTTGATGAGGCACTAGTTTAGTTTTCCTTTGGTCATGTCATTATAATCTAAAAAAAAAAAAAATGTCCAGGACTCGTTGGAAACATATACCCAAAAGTTCTCCTACCGGCCCCTCCTCAGGGACTCCGCATTTTGTCATATTTCAAATATCACAATTTGAAAGCTGAATATACTTCAATCAGTGCCTGCTATCAGTGAAGGAAAAAGAATATTGAATACCTGCTGTGTGGCAGATACTTCGTGCTGGACTAAAAGATATTAGAATAGAGAAGTGAGAAAACTTAATATGTAAGAAACTAAATGGTGGAGGGGGCCCTGCTACTCATGAGAAATACTCCCTGTCCTCCGTCTCCTCACTGTTATCTATTTAAAGGTGTAGTAGGCAGAGGCAAAATCCAGGTCATGTACCAGATTTTCCTGGGCCTAAGTGCTCCCAGGGAAGTCATAAAAGCCTTATCCATGCTTATCTCAATGTCGGAAATCTCAGCACTGAGCAGAATCACTTAAGTAGATAATGGACAAGAAAAGGTTTCTGTTGGTTTTTCAAGGTTTCCATTGGAATCTTGTCCAAAACAAACATTTCATCAAATGCATTAAGCTCCTAGGATTAGGATCTGACTGGATCTCAGAGGCTTATATGTAAGTAGAAAATGCGTCAAATGAAAATGCGGCCATGCGCAGAGATGTGGGGAGGGGCCAGGGGAAGTTAGTAAAAGACATTGTGCAGATGTCAGAGTCTGGCAGGCCGGACCCCCAGCAGAGCCTGTCCCTCCAGCTGCCACTGCAGGGATCTCTTGGTGATGCTTCCCATGAGGAGTTTCTTTCCTGTGTATAAGATAGGCAGCAAAACGAAGAAACCCATCACAGCAAGTGGCAGGAGACTGGGGCCAGGGCAAAGGCGAGAAGAAAATGGAACAGCAGGTTCTGTGGATGGGCAGTTGGGTATCAAAGGCTGACGGTGTCCTTCTCAGCAAACTGCGTGCCAGCAGAACTGCCTGACCTTCCATCAGGTACAAGCCTCGGAGCACCAGCTCTGTGGGCTGTGTGCCCCAGGGTTCAAGATCTGAAGCTTCCTCTGTTAGGACCCAAACTCTAGGAACTTGTGGATCAAATTCAGGTCGCAGGTCTAGAACCCAGGAAGTTGGAGTTGGATATCTCTTTATATCTGTTGGAAATTCTCCAATGGAGATTCCAAGAGAGAGACTCTTGTTTTTATTTGCTCTGGAGAGTGAATTCTCTTTTTTGCTTATATCCTTTGGAGTGCTTCGACATTACTTTTTATGATTTCCAACCCTACAGATCAGCAAATCATCCCAATTAGAGTTGCTAGATTTAGCAATTAAAAATAGAGGATCAGTTACATTGCAATTTCAGATAAACAATAATTTTTTTTATTTTTTTATTTTTTAAAGAATCCATGTGTATCAAATGTTGCATGTCCCAAATATATAGCACTCTTGTTGCATTGAGACATACATGAAATACACTTATGGGTTATCGCATTCAGAAAATATAGAGGAGCCCTGGTTAAATTTGAGTTTCAGATAAATAACAAATAACTTTAGTTATTAGACATTCTTATACTAAAATTTACTTGTTCTTTATCTAAAATTCATATTTAATGGTTTGTCCTGTATTTAATATGGCAACCTAAATCCAAGTGCTAAGAATAGATTCATTCATCTTTTCATCTTGTTAAATTTTTGGTATCCTCTGCCAAGTATTATGTATAAGATGTTGTGGACTGAATGTTGTTGTCCCCTTACCCCCAAATTCATATGTTGAAGTTGTAAACACCCAGTGTGCTGGTGTTTGGAGACAAGACCTTTGGGAGGTAATTTGGGTTAGGTAAGGTCATGAGAGTGAGGTTCCACCATGGGAACCCTTTTAAGAAGAGACAACACAGAGCTCTTTCTCCACCCCTTCTCCCTCCTTCTCTCCCCCTCCATGCTCGGGGTCCCACAAAGTAAACTTCCTTCATGTGAGACACAGCAAGACGGTGGCTGCCCATAAGCCAAGATTAGAGACCTCAGAATAGAAACCAAAAATGCTTGACCCCTCTACTCTAGTACCATCATGTGCTCTTGTTTTCAGTCATTCAACACCTACAGAACATTGCAAATATTTATTGGGCATGTAAAGTACCTAGCACAGTGCTACGTGTACACTGTTATCTGGTTTCACATAAACCCTATGTGAAGCATGTTTTGTTGGTGGTTCTATTTACAGATGGGGAAAGTTAATGTGAGAAGAATTAAGTAAATGGTGCAAGATCTTGCATCTAGTAAGCATCAAAGCCAGAATTCAAATTCAGACCATCCGATTCCACAGTCTGCTCCCTCAGCCACTCTGGCACACTGCTTCCAGTTGTGTGTCTTTTCTCTCCTTTTTCAGAGCTTAGATGCTGCACTTTCTTCTTCTTACCCTAGCACCCCACCTATAGTAATATGAATGTATTGTTTGTGGAATTACGGGATATCACTGCATTCAGTTGCAATAACTGTGATATAACTATAGGAGTTGGTCTCCTGAGTTCTAGTCTAAACTAACATGTCTTGAAGAACAAATCATGCACCCTTCTTGGGGAGAGCCTAATTGAATCAGTGTGGAAAGAACAGCCAGAAGAATGGATTTGAGAATGACAAACAATTTTGAGAAAAAAGAGAAATCCATACATCAAGACCAGAGATGTTCACTGGGAAGCATAAAGAAGCAGGAAACTGAGTTAAACCTGAAAGGAGGAGCCCTGGTGAAAAAGTCACACAGTCAGCTGTTCTTCAGAATAAATCTGTGCAAGAAAACTTCTATGCAGCCAGGGCAGCAGGCTAAAAATTAGCAATGAGTCAATTAGAGAACTGCTCTAAAGAAACAGTATCACTTTCTGCTGATGACCATCTTTTTATGACTCTGGTGGTTTGGGTTTCTGGGTGAGGAGTCTATGAAGACACACATTCCAACAATCCTTTATAGAAGTTTCCTAAAGGGAAAAGAGGGGATTTTAATAACCATGCAACAAATTTAACCTGAGTGCCTACTCTGTGGTACATACTATAACAGATACTGTTTTTTTAAATCTTCCCAAGTTATTTATTTATACACATTCTCCTTCAGAACGAAATAGGACTACTATCAGATATATAAACTGTAAGATGACGTAACTTTAAAAAAGCTTTTCTCCCCCCCTTACTACTGCTTTTAACACTGTCAAATTCTGCTTTTTCTGTTAGAGGAACTCTACAACTTTCCAATCATTTTGGTTTTGAAAATTGAAGCAAGTTAATTGTTATCTCCAATCGATAAACTCCAACTCACATTTCCAGGTGTACTTTCCCAATCTCCAATTTAAACTCTCCCAGACAATTTAGATACCAGGTGATGAGAATTTAGAGTGTGAAGCGTCGAGGAGGTGAAATGGCCCTGAAACATCCTTGCTCATGCTTTTCATTTCTGCCCCTGTCTCCTCCTGCGCTGGGAGTTTTTATTGGGGTTTCTCTGGGAAAGACAAGGCAGAGCAGAACAAATGGTCTAGGACTGGCTAGTTTGAATCATGTTGGTGGACTCTGGTTTCTAGGGGTAGTCTCGTCAACTGGTACTTGGCCTTGTGTTGATTTAGAGCAGGGAAATACTAGCTTGTATGTGTGAGTTAGATAAGGGAGATGTGTAGGGAATTTGGGTTTGGGATTGGTTGGTTTGCATATGAAAGATGTGCTCCTAGTCCTTTGCTCTCTCTAAAAATTGACTAGTCCTTGGAGGGGCAATCTCCCTGGCCAGTGAGATTTATAAGATGTCAAAACATTATAAAATGCAGAAAATAAAAAACAGGATTAGTACTCATTCATTCTTTGGTCTCTCTGTACTCTTCCAGCCAGCCCTTCCAAATCTCTAGACCAGAACGGGCACTATCTCAACATTTACCTACTTCTCCTACCCTTCAGAAGACTGTGTCACTTTCTTTTCAGATCCTCCTCTTAGGAAGCAGCACTGCATGTGGGGAGTGGGTGGCTTGGGTTCTGTGCTCCCGGTGGACTCCAGCCAGGGAAGAGAGATTTCGTCTTCCCTTTTTGAAATAACCCTTAATATTTCTGAATGACTGAGCAGATGTTCCCCGCCCCACTGCCCCAGGATAAACAAAGGGAAGATCATCCCTTAGTGCTGTGCCTGGAGAAAGGCCATGTGAAGACATGGTGAGATGGTCACTGCCTACAAGCCAAGAGAAGAACCTCAGAAGGAATCCTGCCTTGATTTTGACTTCCCGGCATCCACATTATGTGAAATTTCTATTGTTGAAGCCACCTAGTCTATGATATTTTGCTATGGCAGCTCAAGCAGACTCATATGCCTAGGAACACCTCATTCCTACAGGTTGATGGTGCCCACCTGAGATACTTCTCCATTCTCTTTTATACTCGTCTCATAACAGACTCAGGTGATGGGGGTTGGTGGTGGAGGCCATCAGTGCTGGGCCAGCATCTTCATAAACTCTAGGGAGATTTGCTGCAACTGGTGGTAGTTAACCAATGACTCTACCTTGGGCCTTACTTGCAATTTTAGGGTAGATCTCACTCAACACACTGTTTAATTTCCTATCTGTCCACATAGAGATGGGAACATAGAACAACATGGAGGTTCCTTAAAAAACTAAAAATAGAACTACCATATGATACTGCAATCCCACTGAGCATATACCTGGAGAAAACCATGACTTGAAAAGGTACATGCACCCCAATATTCATAACAGTACTATCTACAGTAGCCAAGACCTGAAAGCAACCTAAATGTCCATTGACAGAGGAATGTATAAAGAAGATGTGGTACATATATACAATGCAATATTATTCAGCCATAGGAATGAAATAATGTCATTTGCAGCAACATGGATGGAACAGAGATTACTGTACTAAGTGAAGTCAGAGAGAGAAAGACAGATATCTTATGAGATCCCTTACATGTGTAATCTAACAAAAGGAAACAAATGAACTTAATTAGAAAACAGAAACAGATTCACAGACCTAGGAAACAAATTTAGGGTTACCAAAGTGGAAAGGTAAGGGAGAGAGATAAATTAAGAATTTAAGAGTAACATATGCACACAATTATATATAAAATGGATAATCAGCAAGAACCTATTGTGTAGCACAGTGAACTATACTCAATATTTTGTAACAACCATATGGGGAAAGAATCTGGAAAAGAATATGTGTGTGTGTTTGTATAAACTGAATCACTTTGGTGTTCACTTGAAACTAACACAGCATTGTAAATCAACTATAATTAAAAAAAAAAAATGGAGGTGTTCCCTTGCATACAGCAGGTTTAAGGATCTGGCTTTGTCACTGCAGTAGCTTGGGTCCCTGCTGTGGCGAATGTTCCACCCCTGGCTGTGGGCATGGCCAAAAATAAACAAAATTAAATTTAAAATATAAATAGTTTTTAAAAATGGAAACATAACATCACTTGTGAGTTATTTTTCCCTGTCTATGTCAGTCTTACCTCTCTACTCTCTGAATATTCCTCCAAAGAGCCTAGTATATTGCCTGCTGGTGGGAAGAAAGAAAATACTTGCTGTTTTTCTTGTGTGGAAAGTGGTATCTCCTGTTAATTCTTCAGCCTGAGGCTGTGTTTGTCACCTGCTGAGATCACAGGGAGAATCCTGCTTTCACACCCAGGAATATTTAAAACACTCTCAGTAAAAAGGATTCATTAGTCACATGGAATTTGTTTACAAGTAACTTGAACTTGTCCTATAAACCAGGCTGTTTATTACATAAAAACCATTTGAAGAAACAGCAGCTCAATTGAATACGGAGCTTCACTTTGTCTTGTTTTCATCCTGCTGTCTGGTGGCCCCTCTTCTTTTACAAGCACACACCGTCTGGAAGCGTCCCTTGCTTTGGAGCCATAACAAGAAGTCCTCCATAGGCCACAGATTCCAGAATCAAGAACAGGTGCAGGCACACCCCCTCCACAGACAAAGATAGTTTGTTTGAATGGGCACAACATGGAAGAATGGGATGTATTAATAGCTAAATAGTGTCTTTATTAACAGTAGAACAGCTGGCATTTCTCTGTGACAGAGCTCATCCCAATCCATTTTATCCAATTGCAGAACCATAAGCGCGCTCCACCAGGGAACTGAAGGGACCACACGCAAGCAATCAGCCATTCAACGGCACTCTAATTGCTTCACAGTTGGAAGTATGTTCTTCTCAGCCACTGTTATTCTTTTAGGAGGAATTGTTGGTGCACTAGCCTATCTAGAATCAAGTGCTGCTAATGCCCATAAGCTGCTGGAAGAAACTTCTTTGTTTTATGAGATCTGGTGAGCAGTCCTCCATGGGGGGGATGTGCCTTGGTCACAGCTGAGGATAAATCCCCGGTGCTGGGTACCAGGAGGCAGGGTGATGCAGGGAGTCTCAGCATCTCTGTCATCTCCTAGCACAGTGGTTCCCCTAAAGAGGGAAAAATCAACTCCCAACTCATAAAGATCCTGTTAGACCCTGCTTGAGAACCTTTCTTCGGGGCATCCTACTGAGCAGAAGAATAGATTCAGTGAGTCAGTGCGGATGTATAAACGCCTGCAACTGTACTCCAAGTCTCTGAGCAGTGGGGAAGCTGAGCTGGGAGAAATTTGTGTCAGGGTCTAATCAGGTTACACAGGTAAGAGGGAGGAAAGGGGGGTAGGAATTGCAGGGTGGGTAAAAGCACCACCGAGGAAACAAATCTGAAACAAGACCTGGAACATCTAACCAGACATTAAAAAAAAAAAAATGTTATTTCCTCAGTGTTTTTATCAAAGAAGGATCTGGCGAAGCATTATTTAAATCATTTGCAATGTCAAATAAAGGAGGCTGGGTTCCTTTCTTATTCTTTTCATCTGCTGTTTGATTTTTCTCAGTGTGTTTGTTTCATTCACAGTTTACCAAGTCTAAGAAAATGTTGTTTGCAGAGCATTGTATTTCTGCCTTTTTACAGGGTAATTCCTGTTTGGTGAGTTTCAAAGTATCCTTTGGGGAGAATATTAAAAAGCTCTTGGCAGCGTTTAGCCCAGACAAATATAGGCAGATATGAAATTATAAAATCTTCCTGATTTGCATGGCTTTCTTTGTTCTCTCTAGTCATTTGGGGATTAAATGACTCCGAGGAATAAGAAATATTGTTTAGGATTTGCCAGTCAGGCCACTGATCCATCTCTGGCTCACCCAAGTTATTGTTGGGACGTCTTGTTTTATCCTTGTTAGCGTGTATCTCTAGGTAATGAAATTATAGATTACTCCAATTTATCTACTCCTGTTTTGTTAAACTGCCCTCAAATGACTTTTGAACAATACACACACACACACACACACACACACACACACACACATTGTTCCCCACTGATGGTACTTTCTGAATAAAGAAACACATCTTTGGCCATGGTAATAGATTCAGATGAAATGGAAATCATTGTTGGAAATAAAATAGACCCTAGAGAGCTCAGGACAATGAAAATCACCCTTTCACAAAGAAAGTCACCAAAGCTTTAATGAAAGGCAGCAAAGACACAGGAGGCCAAGCAACAGACTCCAAAAGGAGGCAAAAGGTCATGTCTTTTATACGAACTCTTTTATGCTGCTTCCATGACGGGTTAGGTTTTCAGAGCAGCATAAATTCCCCCAAAGAATCCTTAAATTCTCAGCCCTCCTGCCAGCAAAGTGAAGATGCGTATGCATCTGTTTGGAAATCTCCCAAATGCCTATGTGAAATGGGCCAAGCAGCCTCTGCTGCCAAACAGTCAGCAGAACCCGTCAGAGCCTCATGCAGAGGACTTCATTTTCAGGGTGAAGGCACCTGCAGACAATGCCGGGAAGGGAGGAGGGGGAGGCAAGGATATATTTGGCAACAGGATACCAGGGTCTGCTTAGAATGGAATAAACAAATCAGACTCCTCTCTACTCTATGTGGATATTTAAAGAGACACTTCTGCCTAAACATATCCATTTTTAAAAAAACTGACATCATCTGCAAGCAGGACTGAATTGACCTCCTTCCCCCAATCCCATCCTACCCACATATACTCAGCCTTGTTTTGCTCTCTGGTTGAGCTCAGAGTCAGGGAAAGCTGGTATCTCTTGTCCTTAGGATTCAGGGTTTTTTGACATCTTAAATCAACATCTTTCATTTCCCAGGACATGTCAAACAGTTCAGAGGAGAGTCCATGTTTGCCTCTGGTCAGGAAGGCATTTTCAAGGGTATATCTGACTCCTGGACCTTTTTTGAAGTGCATACCTGTGTGTGATGTTGAGCAAGTTACTTCTTGTAGTTAGTAGTGACTGCCATGTTTGGTACATGTCTCACCTGGATGATATGAACATTCATCCTGATGTTTGTCATATAGGAGTAGGAAAAAGGTACATTTTTTTATATCCATTTAACCTTTCAAAGTCTAAATAACTTTCATAATAGCCTTATGAGATGGAACAGTTATTAAATGTTAGTCTGTTGTTGAACTCAAGTTCATGTGCCTAGGCCAAACAAACCAAGAAATATTGGAATTTGGAGGAGGGAAAGGTTTATTATAAGGGCCATGCAAGGAAAATGAGGCATCTTATGGTCAAAAGACCCAGTTCCCCAGTGGGCTTCAGAGAAGCATTTTTAAAGGCAAGATGAGGGAGGGGAGTCACATGTTGTGTGTTCAGCACATGCAGAATTCTCTGTTTGTTGGGGAGGTAACAGAGTGGTATCACAGGGGTTAATATTATAAATCCTCGGGTTCCAGTATGTCTGGGGGCTACGTGCTCATGATCATCAGATACTTAACTTCTTCCATTTGGTGCAGGTCTTAGCATCTGTAAAACAACTCAGGAAATATGCGTCAGACATTGTTGTCTTACATACTTCAGGGAGGAACTAAAGATTCTATGACTGCTGTGTGGTTGATTTGTTGTTTAAATTCTTACCGGTTCCCCTCACCAAACTGCTATTTTTGTTACTACGTCTGCACATCCTTTCAATCATTAATTCTTGAGCCAGGCTTTTATGACTCAGGGGAGGCCTGGGAGAGTGCAGCTTTTCTACAAACAAGAGGCAGGCAGAGGACATGTCAGAAAGGCCATGGCCCAGGAAAGCCCCATGGGGTCCTCCTTGGCTACAGTTCCATAAATGATAGTACTAATCGCTCAAAAGATGCACTCTAGTCCATGGCACCAGAAGCCTCCCCACTAAGCTGGGCTTCCCCTTCATCATAGCACTGATTTTCTCTGGAAGCAAGAGTCCATGGGGAGATAAGGAGTAAAATTGCATTGCTATTAGAGGTGCTGAAAGCCATGTGTCATCATTTTGGTTTTGCTCTTTTGTATCAGTCTACCTAGAAGACCCAGGCTGACTCTATCCACATTTTACATCTTTTCTTCATGAGGATTTAATGTTCTTGTCTAATCTTACTCCTAAGGCATATTCTATGTAGCTATGTGTCCTAGTTTCTTCATCGTAAAACTGGAACCCTGGTCACTAGTTTCCTTTTCCACATTCGTGCTTCTGATTGTTTAGGAAGATAAGCCCTCCAACCTTGAGGCTGTTCTAACTCCCCATGCCAACCACATGATGTTCTAGCTGGTGCAGCCATGCCCTACTTTGGCTCAGAGCAAGGATGGGAAGTGCCGTCTGGGAAGAATGACTGCCCTTGCCATGTGTCAGACTGGCCAGGGAGCCACTGACCATGTTTTCCTGAGGGCAGCTCCTCTCTCCTTTGCAGGACCAAGCAGAGTGTCCCCACCAGAGCCTGGTACTTGAGCCAGAGGTCCTGTTCCCACTGGGAGGAGCAGTAGGGGATAGGAATCCTGGTGGCGGTGTGCATACAGGGGGAGCTTATTTCTTGATAGATGCCTTTGTGGGTCTTTTACACTCTATGCTGATTTGGTTTGGTCTTTAACATGTGGATGCTGGTGTCTCAGAGTCTGACCCAGTAACTATCTACTTCTTTTATTAAGCAACTCCAGGGCTAATGCTGACATCGTCTAGTGTGAAGCATGTCAGGATTTCCTCAGAGACTGCTGCAGTCATGTCACACTGTGCTGCCAGATGTATTCAGCTTCTGAAAGTTTCTATATTTCTAACTGAGATGGAATTGACACAAAACATGTATTACTTGCAAGTATACAAATGATTCAATATTTGTGTATAGAATGACCACCACAATAAATCTCTCACAGTACATAGTTACAAAATATTTTTTCCTTGTGATGAGGACTTTTAAGATCTATTCTCTTAATAACTTTCAAATTTGCAGTGCAATATTATTAACCACAGTCACCATGCTCTGTGTCACATCCCCATGATATTATTTATTTTATAACTGGAAGTTTGTACCCTTTGACCCCCTTCACTCATTTTGCACACCCTCCCCACCCCATCCTCTTCCTCTGGCAACCACCAGCCTGTTCTCCGTATCTGTGAGCTTGGGTTTTTCCAAAAGTGCATTTTTAATATTAACAGATGAACTGGCTGAATAAATTGTATGTCTACTCAGTGGAATACCAGGAACCCATTAGAAAGGATGGTCTAACGCTATGTTTATTGAACTAGAAGTGACACAATAATAAGTGTAAAATTATCCCCTTGATGTAAAATTATAGACATTTATATTTCGATGTATTTATATGTGTAGACACATGTCTAGAGGTTTGTTTATAATTTAACTTTGGCCATTCCGAAGGGTAGATTTTGATATGACTTGTGTTTTTTTTCTTTTTTCTTTTCACTGTTGCAACTATGCAGGGGTGGTGAATGCATCAACTTTTTCGTGATAATCATTTTGCAATATGTACATATATCAAATCAGTAGTTGTATACCTTACACTTACATAATGTCGTATGTCAATTGTATCTCAATAAAGCTAGAAAAATTTTTATTTTTTTTCCTGAAAGTTTTGTCTGTGTGTGTGTGTGTGTGTGTGTGTGTGTGTGTGTGTGAGAGAGAGAGAGAGAGAGAGAGAGAGAGAACAAAACTTTAAAATTTCCTTGGAATTCCCTTGGGCATAGTGGGTTAAGGAACCAGTGTTGTCGCTGCAGTGGTTTTGGTCACCGTTGTGGTGTGTGTTCGAATTTCTACATGCTGTGGGTATGGCCAAAAAAAAAGCGAAAAAAAATTCTTTGAATGAGAAAGTCTTATTTTTTTATAGCAGGAGAAAGTAAATCCAACTTTGTTTTGATAAAAAAAAAAATCTTGTTTTTTCTTATTGAGCGTCTTTGAAATTTCTTCCTCTTTAGCAGTATCGGAAAACTTTTATAAGGTGTTTTTTGGTGACTGAGGCATTTTTAGACATTAGACTAAGAATCATTTAGATGAACCTTAACCCTGCCCTGCCATAGCAAAATCAAGCAGAAATATAAAAGACATATGGACAACCAAAAAAAAAAAATAAAGGAACTCCTGCATTCAATAAACATGAATAGTCAGGTGTTTCCCTAATTTCTATTGTCTGTTTCATTCCAAAGTCTGTGACGGCACCTGTCAGAGCCAATTTACGTGTTCAGGCTCTGGGTAGAAAATTTTAAATTGCTCGGGTACATGTACCACAAGGATCTGAGAATTCCAAAGGTAGGCAAGACCTGTGAGGTCATTTAAGACAACTGTCCACCTAATACATGATTCCCTTCTGGCATGTAGCTCCTATATCTAATTAGAGGCAAGCAAGTTTCTGATAATTCACAATCCTCCAGAGCTCTTAAGAGAAAAGAACAGGCTTCTTAATCTCCCTGAGAACATGTTTGGAAAGCAGTGAATGGCATTTCTGGTGGTTCTTGGGTGAATTCTCATAGCTGTACAGTCAGGGACCATCATGGGATGGGGTGGGGCAGGGAGAAGGGGATCCTCAGAAATTCTTAGAGCATCATTTGAGTGAGAAGTGTGATGCGCCTATGGGATTGAGGGCATTTGCCAGTGATTGATAAACATATATCTTGTTAGAAATAGGAAGGAAGGGAAAGTCTGATCGGAGAGGAGGAGAGAAGTATTTATGGAACAAGGAAGGACACATAGAGGTAAACCTTACATCTGGAAGTTGGAATGGTGGGAGAAAAGGAAGATTGAGTAAAGTTAACATTAGTTAGAGAAGGGATACTATCTGATGTTTAAAAGGCTAATACTGTGATGCTTAAACAGCAACACAGATTTTCTTTGATAGAGAAATATCAGGATCCATGAATCCAGAAGCATGCTATCTTTCATATTTATATCATGTGTTCATTTTCTCCTTGGTCACCAAGATCTTTTTTATCTTGTCCAAAGATGGAATCATTGTCAAGAAGTAAAAATAAAACAAACTAGGGATCTTATTTCGGGACTCCTAAAGGGTCTGTGGATAGAATTCAGAGACCCATGAACTTCGATAAGGGAAAAAAAAACTTTTGTTTATACAATTCCCTAGCTAAAGCTGATGTTTCCTTCAGCCATGAATGTGGGTAAAACCTCACAGTTGTGTTAGAAGCACGTATGACTTGGTCACCCATGGAGCAGATACTTTTGTTATCACATTAGAGTTCCTGCGGAGATGTTTATGTTTATCACTTAGCTCAAAACCATGATGGGTATTGGACCCTCTGCCCAATTCTGTTATTTAGCGGGTTAAGACATAAGCACATACATGACTGCCTGACAAGTGCATTCGTTGAGGCATCTTGATAAGTATATGTCAGTGTGGTTGATTTCCTTTGTATTGTTCTGTGTTTCATTTTATGCATGTAAAAGCATTATTCTTCAAAGTGGTCCACAGACCACCCGAGATTCCCCCACCTCACGCAGAAAGAGCATTCTATCTGTGAGAACTCCTTGGCGCTGAGGCCATGGAAACCCACCCCTGTCCAAGGACACTCTTAAAGCTGCCTGTGTTCCCTATTTGATGTGACTGAGACAGGCATCCTCCAGGCAGCCTGGGGTGTGAATCCTGCAAGCAATACAGACCTGTTGGAAGGGAGGGGGTTCTACTCCTGCCAAAACATGGGTCTTCTCTGGTTTTATTAATAAATGTTGGAGGTAATACAAATCGTTGGGATACCCCTGGAAAATTCAAACATATTGAAATCAAATATTATTATGTTTATGATTGTGTTCATAAAGGAAATAGATGTATAGAAATGACACTTAGGATACCTGCCCTTGGTCAAGGATGACTTAAAACTCTTCACCACATTGACAAACACTCATCTCAGTGCTCATGTTCCCAATGCAGGCATCTTTTCAGTAGGTGTAAAGATCCCAAACTCAATCAAAAGCTTAAGTATGAAGATGCAAACATCCATTTCCTTAAAGCAATTGTATTTTGCCCACATTGTCTGCACCGTCTCGTGTACGTAACATTCTTGTGACTATTCCATCCAAAGGGACAGACGGCGATGAAGGGGAAAGAAAGGGAAGCTCCAAAGCTCTGATGTTTGTGTGTTTCCAACAAAGGCTGCACCTCCCCAACCCTGCCTCTTTTGAGCAGCTACAGCGTGGAGCTTCTAGCAGATGGTTCTGCCACGTCAGGCCCACAGCTGTGTGTTTCTGGCGCAAGAACAATGTTTGAATTCCGTACAGAAATTTTGTAAGATATGTTTCTTGTTGGCTTTTCATGAATTTTATTTGGTAATTTTTTTTGAACCATAAAGAGTCTGGAGACCATATTGAGGAAACGCTGGCGAAGGAAAGCTATTTGTTAGCTAGCCAGATTTATTTAAAGAGGATCAATCACATATAATTCCTGGAAGAGAGGCAGCCCGCTGGCACTCACTGTGCATCCCAACAAACTCAGAGCTTGAACTCCAGCCACTCAGTGTTTCCTCTCCTGCTCCCTCACAATTAAAATTCTTACCAAGCCAGGTAAGAGAGAGCATGACTCTAAGAAATAGTTTCTGGCTTCACATAGCAAACTAAAACTCTTAAGGGCCTAGAGCACTCTGTCGCTGAGTATAATCAGCACATATTTCAAACCGAGGAGGAAAAAATTAGAAAGCATTCAGAATATTTTGAGCTCATAAGGTATAATGTTGCTTAATTTTGTAGAAGTAGTGCCAAGTAATTTCCGGGTCCACTATGAAGCATTCCCGCCGTCTTTATTCTAGGAACCCTCAGAATAAAATTGCAGGAGAAAAACTATAATAGAACAAAACCAAAAATCTTAAATAAAATAAAATTTGCACTCAGGGCAAAAAAAAAAAAAAAATTGCAGGACAGTTTCAGTGTTCCCTGAAACCTTTAACCTTGCACACGGGGTGTGGGGGTGTGTGTATGTATGATTGATCCCAGTTTGGTTGCAGCTGAGGAATTACTGATTTTCCAAGCTAACCCAGCAAGTCAGGGTAAACCAGACAAGAGGACACAGGCTTCTCTAATTCCCGCCCCCTCTATAATTCAGCACAACCTGCCGATTTATTTAAAGAATCCTGAACTGGCCGATTTCTTCCAAACAGAGAAGTAAATCTTGTGTGGGTTTTAAAACATGTTTTTGTTTTGTTTTGAAAGAAGATGCACACTTTTCCTCTGGAAACCCTGACACTTCCTCTAGTTCCCTTAATCTTAAACTCGGTGTCTGAAATAAATTTAGGATACTTTCCACTATATTGTTGAAAGGCCCCAGGGACTGCTACTGTTATCATAGGAAGGAGTCCAGTGCCATCCAGGGCGTCGTTATTCAATAGTGTGTGGTCTGTCTGCAGCTGGCAGCCAGCGCTCACCCCGGGCAGTTCATAGGAGCTGGTCCTCTGATTGACAGTTCCCTATAACCTGGGTCAGAGTTTCAGCAGCTGCACAAGGGAGCATATTCTTCTGCCTCCCATTTGTTGGATAAACTAGAAGAATCTGGCAGTGAGATCCATATTAATGGCTGTGGCCAGCTTTCCCTTTCATGATTTTCTTGCTTTTTCATTTTGTTTGAGATTGAATTTGAAAGTGAACTTTGTTCCACACCGTAGCCTATGGCAGCGGGCAAATGAGATGAAACTGCACAGAGGCATAGCATGCACACTGCACACACCAAAAGCAGATGTATGAAAAATGGAAATGACAAGGGTGGTTGGGTTGCTTTTTATAGGAACTGAGCTTCTACTGGAGGGTTTTTGAGGGAGATGGTGTGGAGGAGAGTGTGCAGGAGTTTTAGCAATCCCTCACAACCGGTTTTCCTGGAGAAAAATGAAAGCAAGCTCTGAAGGACCAGGCAGACATGAAGGGGAAGGAATGAAAAACCACATCAGCAACCATTACTCAAGTGCCCACAGTGGATGCAATGCTGTTTTGTTAGGACTCCATAGGCTTTTTGGACTCAGTGTTAAAAAAGAAATCCAGAAAGGCTAGTGATAACTGCCTACATGAGACAATAGCATCTCTGAAGGACAGACATCACCCAGTCTACCCCATCCCCATCCCATTCCACCCAGATTCCACCACCCGGGAGGCAACGTTGGGAGCAGCAATGGGTGGGGCACGTTTTGTGTGTGATGAAATTCGCTATAAAATGTTCCCATTCCTCTCATGACCTTACATTCTTCTACTTCTTTTGAGATACTTTCTTCCATTATGTGGCTTGTCTTCTTCTTCTCTTGACATTGCCTTTCACAGAGCAGACACTTTTATTTTCTGTCACATCAAGCTCATTCTTTCTTTCATGTCTCATATCTTTGGTCTTGTATTTAAAAAGTCAACACCTTGAAAAGAAAATCATGGACTTGGAAAATAGACTTGCGGCTGCCCGATGGGAGAGGGAGGGAGTGGGAGGGATCGGGAGCTTGGGGTTATCAGACACAACTTAGAATAGATTTACAAGGAGATCCTGCTGAGTAGCACTGAGAACTATGTCTAGATACTCATATTGCAACAGAACAAAGGGTGGGGAAAAAAAATGTATACATGTAAGGATAACTTGATCCCCTTGCTGTACAGTGGGGGGAAAAAAAAGTCAACACCATACTTATATGGTGTTGACATCTATATTTTCTATGGTATCATCTAGGGTGTTATAATTTTGCATTTTACATTTAGGTCTGTGATCTATTTTTTATTTATTTTATTTTTTAAAATGATTTTTATTTTTTTCCATTATAGTTGATTTACAGTGTTCTGTCAATTTCTACTGTACAGCAAAGTGACGCAATCACACATATATATGTTCTTTTTCTCACATTATCCTCCGTCATGTTCCATCATAAGTGACTAGATACAGTTCCCAGTGCTATACAGCAGAATCTCATTGCTTATCCACTCCAAATGCAATAGATTGGCTCTTTTAACCCCAGACTCCCAGTCCATCCCAATCCCCCCCGCCCCCTGTCCCTGGCAATCACAAGTCTGTTTTCCAAGTCCATGAGTTCCTTTTCTGTGGGAAGTTTCATTTGTGCTGTATATAAGATTCCAGATATAAGTGATATCATATGGTATTTGTCTTTCTCTTTCTGACTTACTTCACTTATTATGAGAGTCTGTAGTTCCATCCATGCTACTGCAAATGGCATTATTTTGTTCTTTTTTATGGCTGAGTAGTATTCCATTGTGTATGTATACCATATCTTCTTAATCCATTCATCTGTCAGTGGACAAAAACTAACAACCCAATTGAAAAATGGGCAAAAAACCTGAATAGATTTTTCTTCAAAGAAATTATACACAGATGGCCAACAGATACATGAAAAAATGCTCAACATCACTAATTTGAAATGCAAATCAAAACTACAATGAGCTACCACCTCATACCTTTCAGAATGGCCATCATTAACAAGTCAACAAATAAGAAATGATGGAGAGGCAGTGAAGAAAAGGGTACACTTTTACACTGTTGATGGTAATTTAAATTGGTACAACCACTGTGGAAAGCAGTATGAAGGTACCTCAGAAAATTAAATATAGAACTACCATATGATCCAGCAATCCCACTCTTGGGCATATATCCAGATGAAATTTTCCTTGAAAAAGATACAGGCACCCATATGTTCATTGCAGCTCTATTCACAATAGTCAAGACATGGAACCACCCTAAATGTCCATCCACAGATGAATGGATTAAGAAGACAGGTATTTGATCCATTTTGATTTAATTTTTGTGACAGCTAGATCTATTTCTCTTTCAAGTAGGAGTCCAGTTATTCTAGCATCGTTTGTTAAATGGACTATCTTTTCTCTATTGTATTGCCTTCGCTCCTTTGTTAAAGATCAGAAATTTCACTTATGTGGGTCTGTTTCTGAGTGCTCTATTCTGTTCCTTTAATATATTGGTCTGCTCTTTTGCAAATACCACACTGTCTTGATGACTATAGCTTTGTAGGAAGTTTTGTCATCAGAAAGTGTCAGTTTTCCAACTTTGTTCTTCCTCAGTATTGTGTTGACTCTTTGGGGTCTTTTGCCTTCCACATCAACTTTGGAATCAGTGTGTTGATAATCCACAAAATAACTTGTTGGAAACATTCTTGCTACTTCTTTAATCTGGAATTTTTCACAGTGATGTACCTGAGAGGTTTTTTCCTTTAAAGATTTATCAAAGTATAGTTGATTTACAAGGTTGTGATAATTTCTGCTCTACAACAAAGTGACTCAGTTTATACATATACACACATCCATTCTTTTTCAGATTCTTTCCCCACATAGATTATCACAGAATATTGGGCAGAGTTCTCTTTGCTACACAACAGATCCCATTGGCCAATAATTCCATATACCTCAATGTGCATATGCCAGTTCCAAACCCCCAGTCCATCCTTCCCCTCCCCCACCTGTCTACTTTGGTAAACATAAGTTTTTCAAAGTCTGTGAGTCTGTCTCTGTTCTGCAAGTAAGTTTGTTTGTATTCTTTTTTAAGTTTTCACATTTAAGTGATATCATATGTTTGCCTTTCATTGTCTGACTAACTTCACTTACTATGATAATCTTTAGGTCCATCCATGTTTCTCCAAATGGCATTATTTTATTCCTTTCTATGGCTGAGTAATATTCCATTGTGTATATGTACTTCATCGTCTTTATCCATTCTTCTGTCGATGGACATTTAGGTTACTTCAAGGTCTTGGCTATTGTAAATTGTGCTACAGTGGACATTGGGGTGCATATATCTTTTCAAGTTATGATTTTCTCCTGGATAGATGCCCAGCAGTGGGATTGTTGCATCATATGGTAGTCCTATTTTGAGTTTTTTGAAGAACCTACATACTATTTTCCATAGTGGTTGCAACAATTTACGTTCCTACCAACAGTGTAGGAGGGTTCCCTTTTCCCCACACCCTCTCCAGCATTTATTGTTTGTAGACTTTTTGATGATGGCCACTCTGGCTGGTGGTGGTACTTCACAGTAGTTTAAACATCTTTTCATGTATTTTTTTTAGCCATCTATATGTCTTCTTTGGAGAAATGTCTATTTAAATCTTCTGCCCACTTTTTAAAAAAATTTTTGTGTTTTTATCTTTTCTAGGACTGCACTCATGGCATATGGAGGTTCCCAGGCTAGGGGTCTAATTGGAGCAGTAGCTGCCAGCCTATGCCAGAGCCATAGCAATGCAGGATCTGAGCCACACCTGCAACCTACACCACAGCTCATAGCAACACCAGATCCTTAACCTTTTTATTTTTTAATTTAAAAATTTTTTCTGCCCACTTTTTGATTAGTTTTGTTTGTTTTATACTAAGCTGCAGATGTTGGTTTTATATGTTGGAGATTAATCCATTGTCAGTCACTTCATTTGCAAACATTTATGAATTTTTAAATGAATTCCAATGTCTGCTTTCTCTCCAAGGATTCTGCCATAATCAGGCTGTCGTGGGTGGGCTCACCAGTACTGTTTAAAGATTCCCACAGGGATTCTAATGTATCACCAGGGTTGAAAAGCATTGTACTTGTTTTCATCCCTACCTTACCAACAGTTATGCCAATATATTTCCTTAAAATTTGCTTGGAAAGGAATGGCTTTGGTAGAATGTTCTTAGGAGGTGTGCCTTCTGCTTCCTCCTACATTGCTATACAGCTTTGAGATTTTCATTGTTTCTTGTGGCTTTCACTCTGCTGTGAGATGAACTGGCCTCAGACAAAACCTTGGATCAGGAAATTTTTTTCCTTATGATGCAGGTTCCATATCCTCTTCTTTTACCTTTTTTTAAAAAAAGTTTTATTGAAGTACAGTTGAGTTACAATGTTGTGATAATTTCTGCTGTACAACAAAGGGATTCAGTTATACATGTACACACATAATACATATCCATTCTTTTTCAGATTCCCTCCCATATAGACCCTCCCAGACCTTTGGGTAGAATTTCCGGTGCTACACAGCAGATCCCTGTTGGCCAGTCATTCCTTGTTTACCTTTAACAGCAATTTTATAGGAAAAATTTATAAAATTTTTATAAATTTAAAGGGAAAATTCTTAAGAACACTTCTCTTATGACCTTCTGTTAGCATTTGAGTCATTTGCTAAATATCAAATATGAATAATGTCTGTACTTGCTGTGAACATATTTCCTCTGCTCTTTTTCTGCAAGCCCTTTCTCCTGACGTCTTCTTCCATTTCCCTCTCACTTCTTTTTTCATTTTTCTTTCTTCCTCTCATCCTTCCCTTCTCCATAGTTCCTTTTTCTTTTAGTTTTGCCAGTCTGCTTTTGTACCATTCCTTAGATTTCTTTCCCCATTTGTTTCACTACTGTCATCTTCCCACCTTCCCTTTATCTATATTTCTTGGTCCAAGAGCCTGTTCTCAGCGAGGCTTTGAGCAGGCCGTTTATATTGCTAATTTACTCTAATTGGGAGAGGAGGGTAGATTGGAATGAATTAAACTCTGAATAATCAGAGTCTGATTTAATCACAGAAAGAGGCCATGTATGATCTGTGAACACTGGGTCAGCCACCCCCTTGTGATGCGATCTTGAAGATGTTGTTCAGTTGCTCTGTGCTTCCATATCCTTGTTAGTAAAATAGGGATCTGGATCTGGGAGCATCTGCTTTATTAGACTTGTTGTATCGATTAAGTTAATGTATGTTTCGTTCTCCTATACTTGGCACAGAGTAAGTGCTCATTAAATGTTAGCTCTGAGTATTAGTGCTCCTTAAAAGGTTAGAGGGTAAGCATCCTGATGGGAAGGATAAAGATTGCTTTCAGAAATTGATGAGAACAATTTATAATTTACATTCCTATTGTTGGATGCCAGTGCTACCCTACTGCAGAAGCTAACCTTTCCCTTGCCAGCACTATCAATTTGCCTATTGATTCTTGAGTTCATAACCCAGGTGAGTTTCCATTTGAAAAATTTTCTAGAGTAAAGCTATTTTCATGTGTCCACCATGAAATGAGGCAGTTGATATTCTTCAATCTGGATATGATTAGCTTTTTTACATCATATAACCTTGAACAATAAATGCCCTGCTCAGTTCTTTCCTGTCTGTGTGGCAGTGCTGCAAGAAATATATGTGCTTCTATGCTATTTTGGTTACGACAAGGCAGGAAAAAGACAAGGTAGAGTTGCAGCTGAATCACTGGTTCTTAGATCTACTTTGAGGTAAGACTCCATCCCATCACCTTTTTCACAACTAAAAGTGTAATGGTAAATGAACAAATGACACGCGTTATAAATTCCCTAGTCAAAAAAGAGCAAAAAATAACAAAAGTGCAGAGGGGAGGATAATTGATTGTGGGCATTCTTCTTCCATATTCTGTTAAGTGAGTTTTCTCTAAGAGCTACAGAGATTCTCTTAGAACCCTGATTTCCACTCTCCTGGCACCATCTTGCCTCCCAACAACCCTCATCACTCTCCCTTCAGCATCTCTGGATTTCATGAAACCTTAAGGCACTGAGGACCCAGGAGCAGTGATCCCTTCCCTCCCTGCCCCCCCACCCCCCATGGTAACATAGGGAAACATTTGGAGTTATATGGTGAGACAGCACAATGGCTACTGTTTGGGGCTGCCTCTCCTTTCCTCCCCAAACATACATATTCTCACAAAAACATTTACCAGGAATCTCCTTTGGCTCTAGGACTAGCAATGGTGAGATACTGGTAACCATAAAAACTGAGATATAAGTAGGGGATCAAACATTTTAGTTGGCCCAGGACTGAGGGATTTCCTGGGGCATGTGAATTTCATGGCTAAAACCAAGACAGTCCTGAGCCACCTGAGGTGTTGGTTATCCTAGAAATAAGAACTACATATTGGATAGAATTATTTATTTATTTTAAATGATTTTTATTTTTTCCATCATAGCTGGTTTACAGTGTTCTGTCAGTTTTCTTCTGTACAGCAAGGTGACCCAGTCACACATACATATATATATTCTTTTTCTCACATTAGCATGCTTCATCGTAAGTGACTAGATATAGTTCCCAGTGCTATACAGCAGGATGGCTAGAATTATTTAACTTAGCTATTGGAAAAAAAAAAAAAAGATCCCCACATTAATAGCTACATCAAGGTGAAGTATATTCTAGGGTACATACAAGGTTTTCTAATTTGCACTGCAGCCTATGCTCATTCAGATCTCCTCTAAAACCTTGCTCTACCTCTCATCCCTATACAAACAAGTCCTCAGCTTGGCAAGTAAAATGTCCACTTCTACATTGTGGTGTTGTGTTAGTCATCTATTGTTGCATAATAAATGACTCCAAAATTTAGTGGCTTAAAACAGTAACAGTTATTTATTATGCCATGCCTTCATTCGGTCTGGGAACTCAGACAGGGCACAGCAGAGATGGCTTGTGTCTCTTCCACAGCCTCCTCTGGAAGACTCAAGGCCAGGAGGACTCAAGTCATCTGAAAGCTCAATAGAGGCTGAAAAGACTTGTAGGGTGGTTCAGTCCCATCGCCTTTCATAGGGTTGCTTGAGTGTCCTCACAACATGGCAGCTCGCTGCCCGCTAGAGCTAGTGATCTGAGAAAACATGGGAGGAAAGGAAAGACATTTTATGACCTAGCTTTGGAATTCATCCACCATCACTTCCACTGCTTTCTAATCATCACACATGAGTCCCTAGGCACAGTCCACATTCAAGGGAAGGAGAAGTGAGTTCTACTTTTTAAAAGGAGCTGTGTAAGATAACTCGTGGACAAATTTTAACAGCACCAGTAGTTTATAGTGAACAAATTACTCCGATCATGAAACACTGGTGGTGGTATGATGCTGCCAAAAAATTCAAGTGCTGGCTTCTAGTCTAAAGGTAATAATAGTACAATAGCTTACAGTGATAGAGTCCTTATAATCCAGACATTGCTCTAAACACCTCCCATGCATTCTCTTGCATGAGACACACAGCAAAATCATGAGCTGTTACTATGATTGTTTGCTAATGAAAGTGCAGCCACAGAGAGGTTAAATAACTTCCATTAGGTCACATAGTAAGGACGAGAACTTGGATTCCAATACTCACAAGCCAGCTTCAGAACCCCTTTGCTACCTATGATCACACTGCAGTGACTTTTCTTTAAGAACACAAGGTGTGTGATTTTGTTTTATTAGGTTATTCTATGGCTATTTGTTAGTGGTAGTTATAAAAATCCTACCTTCCCTACAGCTTCTGTTTTATCTTGTGTCAGACAACTTTGGTCATCATAAGAAATGACATTTTGAAAAGGAGTCTGGAGTTTGCAATTTCTCTCAAACCTTTTGGGGATGGGAAAGACTTCCCTGTCTATCACAAATGATGATTATGTGATCATAGGAAATAATGAATAATGAAAGAATTACATAATCTCTAACACTCTCTAGAGTTCATATCTGCTAACCATATAAGGTGGCACCTTTATTTTCTAGGTTTTGTCCTCACAACCTGAACCAAACAAAATGACATGAAGGTAATTCTGGGAGTCACTATTAATTTGGATTCAGCTCATGAAGACTCCTGGGGTTTTTCCCCATTGCATGTTTTCCTAAAGTAAATTTTTTTCACCTATTTTTCAAGGTCCTATGAACTTACCCCATAAATGTCAGTGAGACTGAAAAGTCTAAAGCTACTTATTGTTTATAAGTGAGTGAGCCCCAGTGCATGGCTCAGAGCCACCCTCACCAACGTGTGTTACTGTACACAACTGGCTTTGGCTGGAAGCCATGATGGCCGATGGGGTGTAGTAGAACTGACAGGAAGCTAAAGATGACCATGGGCGGGAGGCACTTAATTAGGTGCAAAAGGAAATGACAGTTTACAGGGAGAATCGGCAGATCAAACCAGTGACCCAAACTGTATTTTAATTATTTCACAAATGCATAGCACTTACTATGTGCCAGGAACCATTCTAAAATGCTTTTCAAATATCAACTCATCTATCCTCATAACACCCTTGGGAGGTCATGACTCTTTGTGGGTGTTATTTTATGCATGAACATTTGTTCAAAAGCACAGAGAGGTCAAGCTGCTTGCTTAAGGTCACAGGACCCCCTGAGCATTGGAGCTGGGATTCTCAACTTGGGAATTTGAGTCCACAATCCCCATGTCCATCCACTTGGCAATGTTGCCCACAGTTTTGCCTGAGTGATGGGTCTACTGCAGAAGGATCACCTCACCGCTGACCTCAGAAGAAAACCCTCTCTGTCATCTGCATGTACAGGTGGGCATTTCCTTCCCGCAGAGAAATACTCAGGGAGAAAAAAAAGAACGTTTTTAGCTAACCAAATGTCAGAAGCTAAAGACTCGAGCACGAATTGATATATTGCAGCATGCTGTCTGATATTTCCCAGATGTGCGGGTATAATATTAGAGGAGTATTTAGTGTAATAGTCCTTGTGGCATTTAAGTATGGGTGACAGGAACTCTTTAAGGCCGCATAAACAGAGCACACAGGTGTTAGAAAAACAGCTGTGAGGAAAGGCCAGATCTTTTCAAACAGGGAGAGAAATGGTACAATAAAAGGGCTATCACCTTATGTTTTTAGGCTTATGACCTTTGTTTCATTAGGTGCACCTTTAACTGTGATAAACATCCACTTAAATGAATATCATTTCCTTACAATTACAGAGGGGTCATACATAATACACTAAGTTCCCCTGGCAGTCTATGTGTTAGTCATGCATATTTCATGAGTGGTTTTATTCCCCAAGTCACTTTCAAGCAATGCTCAATCCCCTGGCTTTGGTACCTAGGAAATAAAGGTCTTGTTCGTAAAGAGATCTCAGAGCAATTATTGTAGCCCTGCACTTTATCAGGGAGTGCATCCGAATGACCTGCTTGCCACATCTGACCGCCACATTATCAATTTTCTTGTTAATATACATGATTTCTCTTGCTTATCAGTGGATCTGGGAAATGTGTTCCTCTGATTTTATTTGCCCAATGTAAATTGTTTGGATGATGCTGAAGTAATCTAAGGCCATCAGACCTAAAGAGAATACGTGTAGCAACCTAATGAATGTAAATAGGAAAAAGAAAAAAAAAAAAAAAAAAAGAAAGAGATCTTGTTCTCATGCGTACAACATGCTCAGTACTGGCGGGGTGGCAAAAAATAGACCGTGGTCCACGGAGCATGGTCAGGCAATCTGAGTGAGTTGACATCTGTTTGGACAATGTGATGTTTTCTCCAGCTGCATCAGCTGTTGGGAAATAAAGTATTGGAATGATAATAAGCCAAAAGGAAGTTTGCAGTAACAGTGAAATATAAGCCTCTTTAGAGTCTCCATAGCTTTTGTGGGCAATTTTCCTTTTTCTCTGTTCAAGACTGTTGAGTTCATCAAGACAGCTTCATTTTTTTGAGATCTCCCACACTCCGAAGGTGATTGAAGAAACGTGAATCCCATTTGCCAGCTTTTACACGTCGACTTGATGAGTTAGATAAAACTACAGTTTACTTTTAAAACATCATGGCTTTGGAAGTAGTTCCTGTGCAGAAAGTAGCTTTCTGGTCTTTTGCCCCTGAAAACTAACCCCCTCACCCCATATCTTATTTACTTTAAAATCATAAGATCTGGGCCAGGTTATGGTCAAGATAATTTGATGGTAGCTGTTGCTTCCAAATCCTGCCTTCCTACTCATCATCCTGCCCTGAATGGGTTTGGGGTGAAGCCTTTGTTCTGCATTTAAGGGCGGGGGTGGGAGTGCCAGTGAGGGGAGAGAGCGTAATGTTTCTTCTTAAACCAGCTAAATTAATATTTATGTTGTTAAAATATTAGAGAAGCCACAGAATATTATTAATCTAAAAAGGTTGTAATTATCTTTAAAATGGTGGCAGCCATTGAAATGTAAATCTTTATGCTGGGGAGCGGGCTGGTATTCGCGGTGCCTGGGGCCGCCTGCCCGGCTGCCAGAGTTGCAATTGATCATTTCAAATCAAAGGGACAGGGGACGTCTCTGGTGGCACCACCTAGGGGGGGTGGCAAGCAGAGAAAGATGCTCTGTTCTTTGGGTTGGTTATCAAAAAAAAAAAAAAAAAAAAAAAGCCCGAGCCAGAATGTGTTTCAAATCTTTCTTCTGTTGAATTTGCAGCCCTTCAAAGCATCCCCACGATAAATAAAGTTTTCAAAACCCATAGACTCAAAAAGATGCATCGAAAATTCCTCTGAATTAAGCAGCCTTTCTCTCTCCTGTCTTCCTGCCCTTCCTCCTTCCTGCTCTGCCCTGTCTCTCTCCATCTCTTTAGGGAAGCAAGCATAGTTTGAGACAGAGGAGAGGATGAAATACGAGACATATTTAAACTACTTTAATGCTTTCAGGGATAGCAGTTATTTTTTGGCCCTGCTCCTAAAAAGTGAGGGTGTTGTTTACACTGTCAAAGAAGGGTTCCTGGTCTAGGAGGAGAAAGAGAGGGCGGAGGAAGAGAAAGGGGTGATAACCAGGGCTCGGAAGTGTCAATCCCAGGCGTCAAGAAGAGTCCCCAGGCCAAGGCTTCAGGAATTCACCAACAAATGACAGGAGACAACTGGAATCTCCCCCAGTCCCTGAATATTACTGACTGTGTAGACATTTCGCAAGGTCCATTAAATTCTATTTGACGTACATTAAAAAAGATTTAATCACAGATGCCAGTCAGCTAACCAACCCATTAATCTAGCTGTTTTTCCTAAGAAAATTGTATTTAAAAAGGTCTTTTTTTCTCAATTTAATTTAGTCATCCTTTTAAATTTCATGTATTTATCATGTAAATGTGCCTTATTTGCAAAAGAAAAGCACAGGATTCAATGAAATAAATAGTTATTTCATTAAAATGGATACAAAAAACCCTGTGATTAGGGTAATTAATTTGCACACTAAAAGCTATCTTCCTGGTTCAGATCATTAATATTGATGGCCTTTGGATTTTGTTCTCAGTAATGTTCCTTGAAATATACTCAGGACCGGCACCCAGGCTGAAAGAGCAGCCATCAGAACAAAGTAAAAATGAGGTATCAGTGAGCTTTTGGGGCCACTGCCTTTCCCTCTTCTTCAGCCAATAAATAGCCCACAACAGGGAGACCTGTGTCCTGAAATAAACTGGGCTGGTTCTGTTTGAATAGGCTACTGTGATCTGTCTTATCTCAAATGTCAGTTATTGATGCCTGGCACTTATTGACGTGTGTCTTCTTTTGGAGGAGGAAAAGACATTTAAATTGCAAAATAACATTACAGGAGATTATGTCTGGGTACCACATACTGTTATGCGCAGCATTGCCAGATAACAAGGCAACGTCTGTCAATATACCTTTCTCATTAGATTTTCATCTGCATATTATGCTAATGGCTTGGAGCATGTTTCCACTTTGATAGCTCTCTGCCACCAGTTTGAGTCAGGCACATATTTTGTTTCCATTCTGTTCGGCAGATGTATTCCTACCAAAGACCTTCTAGGAAAGATATCATATCAATGTGATGCAGTATCAAATGCAGCTGTAGGCTGCACTCACATGAAAAATCAAAACCTGTAACAATTTGAGGTTGCCTCACCTCGCTGTGTCAGCATGCGCCACGTTCCTGGTGATGGAAAATTCCCATTCTGCACTGAGAGGTGTGCTTGCGAATAGCATCATAGGGCAACACAGGGGCCAGGTGGTATTTTAACGTGCATTTCAGGATTTGCTGACAGGGGTGTTGCTAATGCTTTTTAATTACAGATCGGAATGTGATTTGTGAAACTGGTTTGCATTGTTCGAACTGCTCATTTTCATTTTATTGTTTTCTCTGACACATTGCACTTGAAGTTGCCCCTGTAAGAGATTATAAAGTTGCCCCAGTTAGCCCAGTTACTCTCTTGCTTCTGTTACCTTGACGCTTCCTTTAGACCCTTTAACTCTTCCAAATATAAGGATTCCAGAAAAGAGGTCTTTAAAGAGCTCCATTGTTGTTTTGATGTCAGAAGTGCTTGGGTGAATATTTTAACACTTTTTTTTTTTTAAACTTTTTAGGGCTGCACCCATGGCACATGGAGGTTCCCAGGCCAGGGGGTCCAGCCCGAAACCCCAGGGTTCCTAGTCTTAGCTCCTTTCCACTGCACCAGGAGGGGAACTCCCTTAAACACTTGAGTACAAAATATGTGACAGGTTCAGTCCCACCTCAGATCTTGAGAGCAGGGAGCTCTATCTCTGGTCCTACATGCTCCTTACCTTTTAAAAATGCTTTCACAGGAGTTCCCTGGTGGCCTAGAGGATAGGATTTGGCACTTTTACCACTGTGGCCCAGGTTCAATCCCTGGTCTGGGAACTGAGATCCCACATCAAGCTGCAACCAAAAAAGAAAAGAAAATGTTTTCAGGCTCTGTAGTTTGAAGAGCCAGGAGATCATTCAGATAGAGCTTCATAGATATCTGTGTTTTCTGTGTAGAATAAAACAAAAGAACTAGTTATAACTCTCCAGAAAAAAAAAAATGAGGGTGGAAATGGGGAGAGAAAAAAAATGGAAGTTTTCTAAATTGGCTGTAAGACTCCTCATGGGGGCTTCTTTGCCCATCTTGTTTTGTGCTGTGCTTCAAGTGGGGCTCTCTAGGTGCTGTGTAAGAAGACAGGGTGCTGCTGCAGAAGGCAAAGTGCTAATTAAAAAGAGGAACACACCACAAATCTGCTTGTTATTATTCATGGCAAGTGTGCAGCAAATCACTTAGCTGTTTGCTTTTAAAATAAAAGCTTTTTTTCCCCTACCCCATTTTCCCCTTTCTTTCTATTTTTTCCTCCCTTTGCTTTTTTTGCTGCTTTTCTCTTTCTCTCCCCCCTCCACCCCCAATTGCCTTGTTTAAAAAGATAGGCATGGTCTCAAAGACTTTTTCTAAAGAATGACATTGAAAAGACATTGCCCTGAGGTTTGGTAGAGCAAAAGCCTGGATCATTTGTACTGTTTAATGTCATGCCTTTCCCCACCCCCTGATTCTTAAAAAAAAAAAAAAAAAAAAAAAGCTATTCACTCATTACAGTATGCTTTCTACAATATGCTTCCTTTAACCGATTCCAGATTAACAAGTAGATGAGATGAGTAGGGAGTATTATTCCAGGGATTTTTCTTTTTTTAAAAAAAAAAAAAAAAAACATTAAGAAGGAATGGTACTAAGAAAAGCAGTTTTCTATAACCCAGATGCCCAAATGCTGACATTATAAAGGATTTGCTGCCTGATTGTTAAGCCATGTTCACATTTATTAGATGCCAGACACTATTACATCAAGGAAAAATATCATTATTTCAGAAATAACAATCATTCAACCTCCCCCCCCCAAACAAAATCTAAATTCAAACCCCATAAACTTGGACCTCAGGATTCTAGTACCTTAAAGGAGGCAAACACAGCATAGTGGACAATGACTTTTGTTAATACTCAGGTTTTATAGTTGCCTTTCTGAAATGTATCATGATTTAAAGGAGGTTGTTATTCTTTTAGATGTAGATAGTCTGTTTCTTCTGAGGTATTTAAGAAGTTTATAAATGATCAGCTCACCCACACACTTCAGCATTGTCCCTGATGGAGGGATTCTTATTATCCAAGTGTGATGGCTCAAGATTATAAAGGTTTCATGGCTTCTTAAAGAAGAACAGAGGGGAATTCCCATTGTGGCTCGGGGGTTAAGAACCTAACATACTCTCTGGCCCTGCTCAGGGTGTTAAGGATCTGGTGTTGCTGCAAGCCTGAAACTATAGCTCTGATTCACCCCCTAGCCTGGGAAATTCTGTATGCCACAGCTTCAGCCATAAAAAGAAAAAAAATGATTTTTTTCTTTCGGGCAGTCCTGCTTTAATTAAATATACATTACCTTTTTGGTGGTAATTCAGTTGGCTAGATAAAAAGTCCGCTGGTAGTTATGATGCTACTTCGTAGACTCACAAAAAGTATCCTACTTCGGAGTTCCCATTGTGGCTCAGCGGGTTGAGAACCTGACTAGTATCCATGAGGATGCTTATTCTATCCCTGGCCTCACTCATTGGGTTAAGGCTCTGGCGTTTCCATGAGCCGTGATATAGGTAGTAGACATGTCTAGAATCCCTCATTGCTGTGGCTGTGGTGTAGGCTGACAGCTGCAGCTCCTATTCAACCCTTAGCCTAGGAACTTCCATGTGTTGCAGGTGTGGACCTAAAGAGCCAAAAAAAAAAAAAAAAAAAAAAAAGTATCCTACTTTGTCTCGAAAAGAATATTGTTATATAGAAAGACAAAGCTGAGCTGTCAGGCATTGGAATTCCTCAGCCATTTACAAATGGGCTATGGTTCTATGTTCATGCTGTGATTCCTTCATTCTAGCTGCTGGGGTGTCCTGCTGACCCCCAGTTTTTATAATAAAGTTGTGACATTGTATGTGGCACAGCACAACTTAGTAGACTGGCTGGATTGCATAAATTCATTTTTAGAGATTTTGTCCTACTCCTTGGTGCTCTTCAGTAGGATTCAAAGTTTACTCAAGGTATTGGATGAGATCATTGAGATAGTTCCAAAGGACTAGAAGGTTCCACAGCTTATATCTATTCATTTTGAACCAGAGTATACATCTATGTTAGTAACACCCTGATAGGCTAAATAATTGAGGAAATAGTTGAGAAGGGTTTCCTGCTTCTCTCGCTCTGGATGAGTTGCTAAGGGATAAAAATCTTCATTCTGGCAAATGTCTTATCCCCTGCCCCATTACGGGCTGAAGCATACCACACACAACTCCCACCCCTCACCCTTTTCACCCCCACCCACACCCCCAGCCCCCCGCCATAATTCATATGTTGAAGTTTTAACACCCCTTAGTCACAATGTGACTGTTTTAGGAGACTGAGCCTTTAAAATTGTGATTCAGTTAAATTAAGGCTGTTAGGATGGACCCTAATCTAACAAGATTGGTGTCCTTATAAAAAGAGAAAATAAGGACACACAGAGACATGCTAAAAATGTGTCCACACAGAGGAAAGTCCATGTGAAGAGGCAGCAAGAGGGCAGCCATCTGTAATCCAAGGACAGAGGCCTCAGAGGAAACCAACCCTGCCAGCACCTTGATCTTGTGCTTCCAGCCGCTCAGACTGTTAAGAAAATAAATGTCTATTGTTAAGCTACCCAGCCTGTAGTACTTTTTGATGGCAGCTCCAGCAAACTGATATATCTTTCTTGGATGATATGGGCCACATTTTGGTTGATTGTACAAGGTCTCCATTAAAATCATAATCTTAACAGGATACTGGTGAGTAATCCATACAGTTTGCCCGTGTTACAAATGGCCCTCAATATTAATTTCAAGTTGATAAATGAGAAAACTTCTTCTGTGATACTAATCTCAAAATGTATCTTTATTTTATTGGCCAAAAATCTGTTCTAACTTTCTCATTGGCAGTCTTTATTCAAGAGGATTTATAAAGCTATTTAATGTTGAATTTTAAAAATGAGGCCTGTATATGAATTTTATTTTTCCTTAATTGACTTGTTTAAAAATGTCAAAAACACTCTTAATATAAAGATGGAACTTATCTGATGAAACTGAGAAAGCTATGATCACTAGAGATATGATAATACTGATCCTGTTTTTATTTATAATTTTGATATTTTGTTTATTATAGATGTTTTTCCATTAATTTTACTTTTAAAAGTATTTCCTTAAGTTTATTTTTCTTGGCCACTGAGTTTTTTGTGCCCCTTAAATTTTGCTCCTGAGTTCTCATTTGCTTCATACCAGTCACAATCCTGAACATGTAGACCAAAGGAAGTTTCCAGTCATACCCAGCATTCCTTTTCTGCTTTCACAGCTCGTGGGTTCATTTCCCTGGATATTCCCCCAAAATTTAGCCAAGGAATGGCTTAGAGGCTGACTCTGATGGTCGCGGATGTTAGTTCACTTGTGAAGTTCTAAGAGGTCTTTAAGTCATTTCACTGTATAGTTTTTGTAAAGAAAATCGTTGGCTAAACTTCTGCCAGTTTCATAAGTGGGAAAAAAAATCCAGTATCAGCATTATGACGCAGTTGGCATCAAAAAGGGAAAAGGGAACTCTCTAGATCTAGGGTACAGAGGGCCAGGGAAGAGATAAAATGACAGAAAATCATTGTAAACTTGAGGACTCAGCAGACATAGAGTCTCTGACCTAAATGCTGAGAAATGCTATGTAAATTATGTGAATAGCAATTATTGTCAAGTGCGTGGAGTAGCAGGGACCCTTATATTCTGCAGGTGGGAGTGTAAATAGGGAAACACTCTTTGAAGAGAATTTTGGCAGTATTTATTAAGGTTTGAATTACATATGACCTGTGATTCAGAAATTCCACTCCTAGATAAGTAGCTCAGAGAAACTCTTGCACTTGTGAACAGAGAGATACATAGAAATGTTCAATGTGGTATTGATTGTAATAGCAACAAGATAAGGAAGAATCCAAGTGCTACCCTCAGGGGATGGCTGATGAATTATAGTAGAGTCATAGAATTCATGAAATGAATGAATTATATATATCTGCAGAATATGAGGGTCTCTGTTACTCCACACACTTTTCAAAAAAGAAGAGAGACTATATCAGTTTGGGAGTATTGCTTGATTTGCTGCAAATATTTTCCCTTAAAAATTTTGTTTATGTGGTCTTTTACCATAAAATTTAAAAAAAAATTCTGTGCTTAAAAGTTAATCTCTTTTTAATGGTTTCTGGACTTTGGGTCTTGATTCCTGTTTTTCAGGAATCCTTTACAATAAATCCCTCATCTGAAGAAACACCAAGCTATCCCAACTTTGTAATTGAATGATCATAACTAAAACCACTTCTTGAAATCAGTGCCGTTCTAATATCACCGCATTTTTTTCAACAATTCTATGAGTGTGTCAAGCATCTATCTCTGTTCCATAGTCACACTTTCCCTCCAACTGAATGTGCCAAATAATTGATGACTTCTTTACTCCAGAACTGTTAACACTCCCTGCAATCATCAGTATAAATACCTTATTAATAATTTGTATTTATAGAACATCTGCCTCCCAAAGAGCTCAAAGCTGTTTACAAACATCATCTCATTAATCCTGATAGCAGCCCTTTTTTATAAGGTAAAAATGTGTAATGGCTAATGGGTGCTGTCATCTCCACTTGACTCGTACAAAAGCTGAAACCCAGGGAAGAGTATTTTTTTTTCAGGGTCAAGATATAATCTGAGAAATAGCACAGAAACATAATCCACAGCTTCTACCTTCTTGTACTTGATGTTCTTTCCTAGAAACCTCTCTCATTTCAGATCACACACATATTCACTGGAAGACTCCAGCATAATTTTTTAACACAGCTGTGTCTGTGACCTATACCAAATCTCATGGCAACACCATATCCTTAACCCACTGAGCAAGGCCAGGGATTGAAGCCACAACCTCATGGATCCTAGCTGGGTTGATTAACTGCTGAGCCATGAAGGGAACTCTCAATGTTTTCAGTACTTTATATTCTCTCTTTTGTTGTTTTTACTTTTAGATCTTTAGTCCCTCTTATTAAAGTGACAGAAGCCTAATAGTACAAGGAAACTTCAATACACTACTCTTAGTGTTTGAGAGATCACAAAAGAAAAAAGATATGGAGGATTTAAATGGTATTAGTAATGACATTATTGATTTTTCAGCAATACTTCAAACTTTATGTCCCCAAAATAAGGAATGTAATTTTTTTCTTCCAATACTCATAAAGTAGTTATGAAAATGGAATATACAGTAGGCCACAAGGAAGCTCCTATTATATTCTCTGAGTGGTTAATCTCCCCTCTTCATTATAACTCAGTTACTTTCTTAAGCACCCTTTGGGTAAAAGAGTTGATTGGAATGGAAATTGAAGCCTGTTTACAAAAAAACAACCATGAAACACTACTCATAAAAATTCTGGGATATAACCAAGTGTTTATTTAGAAAAAAAAATTCATAGCATTAAGGGCTTTTTTATTTTTTTATTTAAAAAAATTTTTTTTTTAGGGCTGCACCCACGGCATATGGAGGTTCCCAGACCAGGGGTCTAATTGGAGCTGTAGCCACCAGCCACAGCCACAGCAACTCGAGATCCTTAACACACTGAATGAGGCCAGGGATCAAACCCGCAACCTCATGGTTCCTAGTTGGATTCATTTCCGCTGCACCATGACAGGAACTCCAAGGGCTTTTATTCTTAAACAAGATGAAAATAAATAAACGAGACATTGATTCCAGAAATAAGAAAGACTGAACACTCAGTTAAAGCCAATAGCAATAAGAGAAAGGAATAAATACAGAGAAATAGTAAATAGAAATAGTGTAAAAAGATTAAAATAGACAGACTTAACATGTAAATTTAAGACCTTTGAAAAGCCTAATAATGGGACCAAACCATTATCCCAGGATAATTAAAAGGAGAGAAAGAGAAATATGTAATTTAAAGAAAACCATAGGCAGAGAGGAAATGTCATCATTGTGCTTTGATAAGCTTAAAATTCTCGAATAAAATGAATGATTTCTTGAGAAAATATGATTGGCTAAAATTAACCTAAGGGAAGTTGAAAACCTAAATAGATAAATCATGAGGACATAGTAATTGGAAGAGACTGGCAGTGGCACAGGAAATAGTAGGATAGATCAATGGAAAAAAATTTAAAAATCAGAAATAGACCTAAATGTATAAAAAAAGCTACAGCAAATAATAAGGGGGGGGGGAATGCCTCAAATAAGTTGAGGAAAAAGAGGATTATTCAATGAAATGTGGTGGTTACACACATTTGGGAATCAATCAATCGACCAATAGCCTTACTTCATAACTCAAACCAAAGTAATTTCCTCTTAGATTAAAATGTTAAATTTTTAAAAAAAGAATTCTGGAAAAATATAGGTAATATTTAAATGATCTTGAGAGGAAAGGCTATTTAATCTGAACACAAGGACAAAAACTACAAAGGAAAATGCTATTGAAGTTAAGCAAGTATAAATTTAAAAGTTTTGTTTTTACAATTACTCAAAACCAGCAACTCATTCAAAAAAAAACCTTGAGAGAATATTTGCAATCTATGTCCTAGAACAAGTGTTCTTATTCTTGATGTGTAACAAGTTCCTACACATCAGTGAGTAAAAGATTAATGCCCTAAAGGAAAAATGGGCTAAAACAATTTTTATGGCAAATTTCTAGAAAAGATACTCAGCTTGCTTATGATAAAAATGATCAGCCTCACTGGTAATTAAGGAATGCAAGGTAAAAAATGGTTACATTTTATACCTTTCAGCTTGCAAACATGAAAAAGAATGGAGAAACTGAACTCCCATACTTTGGTGGTGATTACTATTATTAAAATGCAAACTTTGTGAGAAGCAATATAGCAAAATTTACTAATAATTAATTCTTCAAGTATTTTTAAGAAAAAAGTTTATAAACAGCAAAAATATATTACATATAATTATCTTTATTGCTCCCTGAAGATTATTTATAGTAGTAAAAGCCAGGTGTCAGACTCAGTGTTCTAAAATAGAGTATTGATTAAATAAATTATAATATACCCTTGTAACAGAATTTTACAGCTCCATTAAACTTATGTAGGTGGGTGTTTATTTTTATGGAATATGTTCCCTGTAGGTTAAATAATAGGAAAGCTCCAAAGCCTCCAAGAGTAAAATCTCACTTTTGTTAAAATCTATCTACTTAAAAAAATCTGGAGTGTTACAACCAAAGCACTGATAAACAGTTTACTTGGGTTAAAGATTTAGGGGATAAATATAGTTATTTCTAGTTATTTATTTGCTTTGTATTTCACAGTTCTCTACAACAAATATGCCTTTTATTTGTAATAAAATAGTAAAATATTAACAAAGAAAAGTATTGATTCTGTCATTATTTCAACCCCATTGTCATCAACCAGTATTTTTCCACTATTTTACCTTGGAAACATTCAAACCTGGAGAAAAGTTGAAAGAGTAGTACATTGACAATTTGCCCATTCTTTATTTAACTTTGGCAATTATTTTGCTATATCTCATCCTCCCTCCATTTATATATGTATGTATGTGTGTGTGTATATAAAACACGTATATATGTACACAATATATTTGTATGCATGTTATTACTTTTATGTAGATACATACATACAACATAACATACATGCATATATACATGTATGTATCTAGAGAGAGAGAGCAATGAACCATTTGTACATTGCAGACATTATGAATGCTTTCACCCCTAAGTCCTTCAGTATGTTCTTAAACAAAAGGTCATTCCCCTACTTTGGCACAATCCCATGACCAAGCCCACGCAGGTCCCCAAAACTCCTTATTCCAGTTCAGAAACAACTGCTGCCTGGTCCTTTACTTCTCTGACGGCAAGGAGGCTGATCATTTTTTTCTTCAAGGCCTTCAAAAGACCTCTTTATTCTCTACTTGGTTGATGTATTCCTAAAAATTGCACGTACCCACAATGATATGTTCCTTTGGAATTCAATTTTACGTAGAAATCCAACATGAATGTGAATTTTAAATTGCTCTTCCATCAGTAATTCTCCTAATAGGTCATCTTTTTGTTTGCTCTTTCCCATAGCTGTATTGGATTTGGCTTAAAAGGAAAATGCAGGCATACCATGCAGAAGTGCTCCTGGCGTATTTCCTGGTACAATGTGTCATTGTTTTTTCAGTACTCAGATTTCACAGAAATTAAGTTTGTTAGTTTTGGCCTTGCCCAAGACATGCAGAAGTTCCCAGGTCAGGGATTGAACCTGAGCCATAGCAATGACAATGCTGAGTCCTTAATGTCTAGGCCACCAGGAAACTCCCAAGTATTCCTTAACAAAAGAGTTTTCAGCTCATGTTTACTTTGAAAAGTTATGTTTATGAATTTGAAACATATAAAACATATTGAACCAAATGTTGTCCTGGAATGGTCTCAAATTCTACTCCAAATTTAGTTGTTAGGACATCAAAATCTCATGCAGAGCACTTAGAATGCATTCTAAATTACCACATGCTAGCAACTTTTGGTTAACAATGTCATTATTATTATCGTTATTATTATTTTGTCTTTTTGTCTTTTTAGGGCTGCACCTGCGGCATGTGGAGGCTCTCAGGCTAGGGGTCTAATTGGAGCCATAGCTGCAGGCCTATGCCAGAGCCACAGCCATGCCAGATCCAAGCTGCATATGTGACCTACACCACAGCTCACAGCAATGCCAGGTCCTTAACCCACTGAGTGAGGCCAGGGATCGAACCTGCAACCTCATGGTTCGTAGTCAGATTTGCTTCCGCTGTGCCACAACAGGAACTCCCAACAGCATTATTACTTTGGTGATCAGAAAGCAGTTTTTCAAGACTATTATATCGTAACATAAGAATCTGTTGATTATGTTTACAGGCAATTTGCTGAATTTACCTTTTAGGAAATTACTGGGGGGCTTTGTATCAAAGTATGATGAATTATAAATTTTTCCACTTAAAAATAAAAGGAAATAAGCTCATGATCAACATTTTTAGGGAAAAAGTCCTTTTTTTTTTTTTTTTCTGGAACTACTTGTGTTAAACAAGAGACAGTTACATTTACTTGATTTTAGTTTTCCAATGACTGAATATGTGACATTTAACATTCAGGGCATGTTTATTCTCTTTGTTTCATTTGTTAAATGTTGATAATATCACCCTCTTTTCTTTGAAGGATAGATCACATTAGAGTTATAAGTAAATGCCTCAGTGAAAGGTGTGGAGATACTTTCTGGTTTTATTGCATTGTTTGGTAGTCATTTGGTCCTGTCCAAACGTCTCTAAGTAATTTGGCCCATGCTGAAAGGTCCTGGATATTTGGTCCTGTCCAAAACCATTTGGCATGGACCAAAATATGCTTGTGGACATTTGAACTGGACTAAATTTCAAGAACCTTTGGAGATGGAGCAAATGTTGTATGAATGTTTTGGATAGGATAGTGTCCTGCAAGGATTTCACTGGATGTGTTGTATTGGTAGACTCCATTCATGCAGACGGACATACCCTAGGAGTAAGATCATTATCGTGAGAAAGTGGAATAAAGAGTCATGTGATAATAATAAAACACCCCTTTATTCATGACTAACAAATAGCAAGCTCTTCTTACAGAGGGTTATTATTCACCAGTATGGAGAGGTTAGGATTTGGAAAATTTGAATGAGCTCACTACTATTCCAGAGAAACTATGTATATAAAAGGTAAATGATAGATGGAGATCAGGGAGTTTTTAGGGCAGTAAAATTATTCTGTATGATACTATAAGGTATGTACAGGTCATTATACATTTGTTAAAACCTGTAAAACATATAACAGCAAATTTGAATCCTAATGTCACCTAGGATTGATAATGAACTTTGGATGAACTTTGATGATAATGATGTGTCAATGTAGGTTCATTGACTGTAAAAAACACACTCTGGTGTGAGATGTTGATGGTGGCGGAGGTTGTGCCTGGGTAAGGGGAAGGGTGTGTACAAACTTTGTCCTTTCCACTCAGTGTTGTTTTTGTAAATCCTAAACTACTATAAAAAATAAAGTTTATGTCTTTTTTAAAAGGCATATTAAAGAGGCTAACTCACCGAGTGTATATGATAGAGTTTTATTTTTCTTCATTCCCTGTTTTCAACTATTTTGTCAAATCTGCCTTGTCAGATTTTTAGGTCAGATTCCATAACTTAGCATTAGTAAGTCTGGGTCAGCCTGAAATTTTACCTAAATCTCTTCTTTCTTCCCTTTAGAACAGTTGGCATAACCTGGGACCCTGATAGCTTGAGTTGGTGGGACAAGGTAGAGAAGGGAGGTGATTTTGCCTGGAGATGACTTCCTGCCTCTTTAAGGTCCAGATCCTCCTCTGGATTGGGGCAAAGAGCAAGGAGGGAAAAGAGACAGTTATCTGTACTCAACAACTGACATAGTATCCTGTCTGATTGGTCCTATTTTGGTTCTGTTTAGTTCCAACTCTGCAGCTGTCTTCTGCTGGGAAGGTTGACTTAGGGTAGATGATGTGTTTGTTTACCTGGGGGGTGGGCAGCTTTATAGCCAATCCCTTCCGTTATCAAGGACTTATAAAGAGAGAGGCAGCCCTATATCAGTTTAGCCCAGCTAAGTAGTCAGTACCCTTAAACCCCTTGTCCAAGCAGGACTTTCTCTCTCTTGACTTAAAAACCATCTGGCAATCTTATGGCAGCTTATTTTACCTGGAAAATTTAGGATCCTTTCCAGAATCTCTGAGGTCATTTATGGCACCCTCCAAGATTCATGAGGCTCTAAAGTGGTAGTATCCTCCATCAGTCTTTTCCTAGGCACATGGTAGTGTGGTCTCTGCTCAAGCCTGACTCAGACTATTCTTGCAAACCTCCTGCCTTTGGGAAATTTTCAAGTGACTCTATGTCTTTAGATGTTATCCCTCCCCTACCCCCAAATTTCAGGGATATGTGTCAGGTGCATACATTAACTTCTTCACTACGTGTTGCTCAGGGCATAGATGAGTCTGCGTGTTCTGCATTTCTTTAAGGATCCACTTGGAGATTAGATACTGGTTTCCTTTTCTCAATGGCATCCATGATCTTCTTGAGTGAGTTTCTTGAAACCCCTTCAACACACACATGCTTCGCATTGTCAGGAAAGAGGAAATAAGATCTTACCATCAACTCCTGTCTCTGAAAACTCCAGTGAATCTCTTCTTATCCTGTAACTTAGCCTATGAGGAAGGCTGATGTGAAATATTAGGGCAATGCCTTTTAGGACTAATGCTAGTTTTTCTGCTTTCTTTATAAGTCTCAGAAGATTGTCCTCTTGGAGTTTTTAAGTCCTCCATTTAAAAGGTGGAGTTCTGAATGCTTTTTGACCTCAGCTCTGATCTCAGGTCATTGATTATGAGGCAGTAGGAAAAATTCTTCCCAGGACCCTCTTACCTACATGTAGAGTTATAAAGGCATGATTCTTTTGATGAAGGCTCATATTTTTGTCCCACATTTTTCTTCAGAGTTTGGTATTTGGCTATGTGGAAAATAATTTTGATGGGAAGAGGGAGGATGAGTACATTGTCATAATGTCACCATTCTTCCCACCATTGCTTCAAGGTAATTCATATTTCATATATCTTTAAAATCCTGCAGGCAAATATGTACTTAAAAGGTTTCAGAAGAGAGAGACATCATGAGTGATTAAGGAAGCTCTATCTGTCAGTGCTATGAAAATAAAAAAAGTGGTATCATAAAGTTTTTTTAATAATTTAATCTCTCGATTATCTCAGGTAATACTAAACTAACCATCAAAAACTCACTTAATTCTCTCCTGGATTCACCATTTACTTGCTTACCAATTAATCATCTGGGTCTCTGTTGTCTTCATGTAACTGACATCCTTGTCTGAGCATGAATTTTCCCCGGTGGCCGCTTTGACAGCATTCCGCCCCCGTCAGGATTATGGCAGTAGAATGGATGGAGTGCTTGCCTCTGTGCAAGAGATTAAAAAAGAAAGAAAGAAAGAAAGAAAAAGGCCCAGTGAAAAGACCTTGCCTGGTGGAGGAAATTCAAGACCTGACTTCCCTACAACTCTCTAGCCAAGTGGCTATAGGAACCACACCTCATTTCTTCCTTTGCAAAATTAATGGCTTGCATTAAAAAGCTTCAAAATTTCTTCCCTACCAAACATTCTTATAGATGTTACATCTTTAAGAAAAATTGATTATAATATTATGTAATTAAATGGTTAGCTAGAAAACATCTACTCTTATGGACCAGAGTAAGGATAAAATTTAGTCACAGTATGAATTACCCAAAGATAATAGGATATTATTTAATTTTAGATTATTTACATTCCCTATTTTATTCTGCTTAACCTAATATGAAATGAATTAAGGATTCTATGAAGAAATATCAATTGAAAATTAATTTTTATGACAATGACTGGTAACCTATGTGATGATAATTTATAGATTACTGGTATTTATTTGAAGTTTATCATGCATCAGCTATTATGCCAAGTGAATTTTATATGCTGTCTTATTTAATTTGAATGCTTAGGGAGTTTGCTCAAGATAACATCATTATTAAGGACTGGGATTCCAATTCAAATATTCTTTATTCCACAACTTGAACTTCTAACCATTCTTTCTCCATTCCATCATGGGCTTGATGCTAAATTATGTATTATAATACATGTTTATTCATAATATGGGCCACCTGTATGCAAATGTTAATCTCTTGGACCAGTGCTCATATCAGGTTCTGAATAGTCAAGATGCTCTCTCCTTTATTTTGTGTTTTCATTATATTTTTATTTAAAGTAGTATTGTTTTTATCTAATAGAAAATATGGTCAGTTAAAAAATACGAAAAACAGAAAAGTTCAAAAAATATATAACCAGTAATCTCACTACCCAGAAATAGTTACTGTTACCACTTCAGTTTCTTTATCTTCCAACCCTCACTACTGTCTAACTATTCTTTATTTTAAACTTTTTTTTTAAAGTGGTACTGAACTGAATAAACTATTTTTAGCTTATTTCCCCCCCTTTCACTTAACAATATGCAAGCAGTTACATACTTTCCTGGGTGACATGTTTCTGAAAAATGTGTTTGAACACCAAATGTTAAGGCCGATAGCAGACTCATTTTAACAGAGTGAGGGTAGAGGAGAGAGAGTCCTTCCCAGGGGGAAAAAGATGCTACAAAATATGCCATGTGGTTTCTGCAGGCATAGCTTTTCTTAGGCTTCAGCAGGCAGAGAGAGAGGCTTTCCTGGCCCCAGTAAAGACTGGCAGACATTACCAGCTTAGACACCAATGCTGAGGCACCAACCATTGCGTGGGAACTGGGAGTCAGTTCAGGAATTTCCCCTTCATTTTTGCTCATTTTTCCACTTCTATGTCTCTGTAAGGCCTTGGAGGAAGGTAGGGATTTTTTGTTCTTTAATTACTGCAGAAAGTGCTATTTATCTGATTATGACATTAAATTTTACCACCTTTACTTTTAAAATTTTAAATATTTAATTTATTTATTTGGCCACACCTGCAGCTTAACAGAAGTTTTTGGGCCAAAGATTGAATCTGAGCTATAGCTACACCAATGCCAGATCCTTAACCCACCCTGCCAGTCTGGGGACCAAACCCACACATTTGCAAAGATAATGCCAGGTCCTTAACCCACTGCACCATAGTGGGAACTCCTACTACCCTTACTTTTGAGAAGCTTACAATTTCTTTTTGGCTTGCAATCACCAGACTGAGGAGGAACCTAGCCCTGAAAATATTTTTTTTTATTTTTTGCTTTATAGGGCTGCACTTGCGGCATATGAAAGTTCCCAAGCTTGGGGCCAAATGGGAGCTGCAGCTGCCAGCCTACATCATAGCCACTGCAGTGTGGGATCCAAGCTGCATCTTTGACGTATACTACAGCTCACAGCAGTGCTGCATCCTTAACCCACTGAGTGAGGCCAGGGCTGGAACTGGCATCCTCATGGTTACTAGTCAGCTTTTTAACCTGTGGAGCCATGGAGGATCTCCATAGCCCTGAATTAATTAATCAAATAAATAACTATTGAAATGAATATACATTGATAATAGAGCTTGTATCAATTTCCTAGGGCTGCCATAACACATGACTACACACTGAGTGATTTAGAACAGCCAAGATGTGTCCTCTACCAACTCTGGAGTCCAGGGCTCAGAAATGTGGGTGTTGCTGGAGCTGCACTCCCTCCAGGGGCTGTAGGGGAGCCTCCTTCTTTGTTTCTTTGAATTTCTCCAGGCTGTTGGCCCCTTCATTTCCTGCCTTTACCTTCATATGGCCTTCTCCTCTGTGGGCTTCTCTTCTTCTTGATCTTAGAAGGACATATTATTGGATTCAGGGCCCATTGGAATAATGCAGGCTGCTCTTATCTAAAGATCCTTAAGTACATCCTCAAAGACCCTTTTTCCAAAGAAGATCCCATTCACAGTTTCGGGGTGGACATATCTTTTGGGGAGGGGCTGGTATAGAGGGAAGCCTAAGCCAGATACTTTGAACATGGGCTGATATGAGAGAGATTTAAGTGAGTAGCTATAACACAGTACAGTAAATGCTAGAAAACAGGCCTAGTACAATTGCTTTTGGAACACAGAAGGGTGGAAATTTGGGATGCGGGCATGCGGATGTCCAGGAAGCCTCGTATAGAATGACATTTCAGGATGAAATAGAGTGATTTGTTCTGGGCCTTGATAAAAGACTTTTTTTTTTTTTTTTTTTTTTTTTTTGGTCTTTTTGACTTTTTTAGGGCTGTTTCCGTGGCATATGGAAGTTCCCAGGCTAGGGGTCATATCAGAGCTGTAGCCACCGGCCTACACCACAGCCACAGCAATGCAGGATCCGAGCCGCATCTGCAACCTACACCACAGTTCATGGCAGCGCTGGATCCTTAACCCACTGAGCAAGGCCAGGGATCGAACCTGCAACCTCATGGTTCCTTAGTTGGATTTGTTAACCACTGAGCCATGACGGGAACTCCAAAAAGACATTATTAAAAAAAAATTGTTAAAATAACCATAGTTTCAAATAAATATGGTTATTTTAAATATGGATGGTGAGTGATGAGGATTGGTACTTGGTATTAGAGAATGGTGGGGACTGTGGTGAACTGGAGAGCAAATATGGTAACTGGGGGGATTGTCAGGTCTACAGGGGCCAAAGAACCACACTTTCACCCCCTCCACTGAAATTTGACCAGAGTTTTCCTGTGGGAGCTTGGGTGTCCTGGGCTTTGAAGCAGTGAGCTCCTGAGTGCCTTCCACTAAGTGTATTAAGATTTTCTTTCCTTCTGAAGGCTTTGTTCTAATCTAGTTCAACCTCTCTTCATTTCTTCTCTGGAGTGTTCTTACAGGCTTACCCCATTTGCCCCTGCTTTTTGCATCCAGCCCATCTCTCTACCTCATCTATCTTTTCTCTGAGTCATTCTTATGTCCATCTACCCCAAATTATATTTTGTTATTTCGTTTCTTTCTTTCTTTTTTTTTTTTTTCCTGCACTCGCAGCATAGGGAAGTTCCCAGGCCAGGAACTGAATCTGAGGTGGAGCTATGACCTACACCACAGCTATAGCAATGCTGGATCCTTAACACACTACACCAGGCAGGGGATCGAACCCATGCTTCAGCAGTGACCCTAACCACTGTAGAGACAATGCCAGATCTTTAACCTACTGCACCAAAATGGGAACCCCCACTTACTTATTTTCATGTCAGGTTTCACCACCTGTATGAAAGCTCTTTGAGGGAGGAAACCATGTGTTACTTACTTTTTTATTCTAACTCTCTCTCCAATAGATATTACTCAAGGGTCCTTGGTAAATAAACAAATTGGGAAGAAAATGCTCATTCAGTGTTCAGTGCTATCAGAGTCCTGTTTTGTGGAAGGAAGCATATACAATCTCATTTCAAATTTATCTTCTACTCTCAATGTCTATTTTTTCCCCTAAAATCAAGTTACTATGTTGCAACTCCCATATAAAAATCAATATGCTAGGCTGCTGATAATGTCCCTTGTTCTTATTTAGGATGCTTAGAATTTTGAACAAGGGTGGGCAGGCTTTCAAACCTGAACTTCAGCTGTCAATGAGGAAATGTTTCAGCTAATGATCATCCACATTGGTATCAGGCAAACATGTGTGGGGCTCTAGGAAAAACCAATTCACTTGTCAATACCTCCCTAATCTAACTTGCTACTGCTGCACAGATAATACTGCTCCTTATTTCCTGGGCTGTCATTCTAGCAAGATTCAGAGCTGATGAGGCTAAAAGACCTCCACAGAGCACCACCTAAACCGCAGTCTAGTTCATAAGGCACTGCTAGGTAGGTGGATGAACCCCAGTTCTGCATTTGAAGGCTGCTCTCACAACCCTTCTCAGGGTCTGTATCAGGGATCACAAATTCAGATGCAGGAGGCATAAGTGAGAAAAGTGGGCTTACGCTAGCATAAAAGAAGGGTGGGGACTGTGGCATATTAGACAGCAAGTGCAGTAGGGCAGCCACCCCAAGCTCCTGCCATTTGTTGCTGCTTGAGAGTGTGGGCCTAGTATTGGCGTGTTGACAGACATTCAAGTGTTTGAAGGGAAGATAAAAATCTGGATTTTTTTCTGTGCCATCTCTACACTTTCAAAACACAGTGTGGAAGGAAAAGAAAATAGACAGCTATTTTGCAACTCCCAAATAAAAATCAATGTGCTAAGCTGCCGATAACTTCCCTTGTTCTTATTTAGCATGTGTAGGACTTTGAACAAGTATGGGAGAGTTTTCAAACCTGATCTGCAGCTTTTCCCAAAAGATTTTCCCCTTTTCAAAATTGAAATTTTATAGGATAACCATGTGAAAAGGAAGGAGAAAATGAAGCTTAATGGGCAATCAATTTTTTTTTTTTTTAAAACAGCCTTATCATCATATCCAGGAAATTTGAGGAAGCAGTTCTGAAGGTGATTTTTTTCTTTAAATCTGAACAGATTCAGTCTGGTTTTCAAATGGCAAAACTGACTAATGGTTACTTGTTAAGATGGTTCTTGGTGTTATAGGAGTTTTAAAGTGATCTGACTGTCTCTTTAGCTGTCAGGGGTTCCCTGTATGGTAGGTGTCTTTTCCCCTCAATGAAATCTGGGTACACACTTCCCTGGGGGAGGATTTTAATTTTTTCAGTCAATTCCCTGTCTCCATGCCCCCAGATATTGAATCGACTCCGTGCTGTAAACACGCATGTTTGTGCAGCCCCACAACTTAACCCTTTTAACTTCAGGGATTTCTGACATGCTGAAGCTCATGGAAGGATCCAGGTCAGCACCCCCTGGCTTGTCATGAAACCATAAATAAGCAGATGGGAGGTGGGCACGGTCCTGATGTGCCAGGCACCATGTGACATTTTACATGCATGCTCTCATCTAATCCTCAGTATAACAATCCCATATGGCAGGCAATTGCATTACCACCTTCTGAGTAAATAGAGGTGTACATATAATAGCAAAGGAAAAGATAGCACTTTAAGGACGCATAGCTCACATGTACTAGTCAAGGGACTGTCATATTGTAGAAGTAGAGGCTTGGCCTCAGGTAGGACAGGCTTTGGAACCTGGCTCTCCTGAGTTGCGTAACTTCTCTGAGGCTCAGTTTTTTTTTCTTCCTGGGCCTCGTAAGTACCTGGCTTATCATGATGGAAGTATAATGTGTATGAATTTGCAGATCCAATGCTTAAGTGCAGGAAATATCCCATTATGGATTTTTTTCCCTAAAAGCAGGTTCAATCTGTTGCTAGTCCATATTTTGATGACGGGGCAGAAAATTCACTGCCAGTCATGGCTGAGATTTGCTTCTCCTTGGCCCCTGGTGCGTAGAGGAAGCAAGGTTATTCTCTTTGAGCAAACAGGAGCTCATGTCACTTGTGGAAAATGGCAATATACTCCCACCGAAGTGGACCAATACTAAACAATTACATGACCAGCATAGAAAGAAACCAACTCACAGGAATTCCCTCGCGGCTCAGCAGATTAAGGATCCAGCATTGCCACAGCTGCTGTGTGGATTCAGTCCCTGGCCCTGGAACTTCTTCATGATGCTGGGCATGCCCAAAGGGGGAAAAAAAAAGAAAAAGAAAAAGAAACCAACGCATGAATAGCAAAAATAGCTGAAGCTTTTGAAAGTGTTTATAGCTGTGAACATGAAGAAAAAAAGTCCAGGCTTCCACACTATGGTTTTCTTAACAATAGTTGCAGCTTCTTAATGTGTAGTGGTTATGACCTAGCATTTCCATGACTCTTTATTCATCAGCAACTCAGGCACTTTATCTTCTCCCATTTCCCAGGAAAAATGTCATAATTTGTTATCAGGAAGTCGTCTTTCAGGGACAGTTACCTTTTCCTATCTTTCTATCAGTAAGTTGGGCTCCTTCTAGGCTCTTAGGAGTTCATCTTGCTTTTATGTTGCTATTAAATTGTTCTGTTTCTGAAGCATTGAGAGGATATATGTGTATATTTCTTTTTTATTTGAAGGGTTAGTCTTATTGACTCACACAATTAGTACAGCATCAAATACTCACAGGAACAGGTTGTGTGTCATCACTCTCGTGGTGGTATTATCTCCAGGGTGAAATACCCCCACACATCCAGGAGCCACGCACCAAGAGCTACCCTCCAGCATGATTCCTCCATCTCTGCCCACCTGGATGTGACATCCACAGTGAGCGGCTTTCGTGAACCATGAACTTCTAAACTTGCTTGTGCTCCAACATGGTTAAGACCTGGCGTGATCTTAGTCATGAGACAAAATGGTGTGTTCTGTTAGTCCCGTAGGTTTGTGGTTCTTGTTTTGCTTATTTTATTTTGATGGTAAGCCAGAGAATTGGGTCAATAAATTGTTTTTGCTCTTCATTGTCAAGCTTTAGGGAGGTCATTCTGAAGTGATGATGAGTATGAGAGCAGGTAGGTTGGGTGTGTCTTCTTGTTGGGGAATAAGATGAAAAGAAGCTGACCTACTGATTTGCATTTCCTTTATTTAAATATCATTGCTTTAAAAAAAAAAACACACATGCAATAAGGAACATCTTGTAGAGAAGAGGATTTTACTTACCTTCATGTACCTTGATTCCAGACAAGAAAAAAGGACAAAAATAAGATTACATATGGCAATCTTCTGTGACAATTAATGTAAACAAAGCCTTGTTTCATAAATATGAATATAGCCTTGTTAAGTATTGAAACTGTCAAAAACTAGTTACCCTTAATTTTTAGACATATAATAGATAATAATACACATAATTTCTAAAGTGTCAGCAGCTTATTATTTTTTTTTTTTACTTATTAAGACTGATTTATCTTCATAAATTACTGTAAGTAGATTCATAAGGAGTAAGAAGTTGCCTCTGGGGATGTATTTTTTTTTTTTAAAGGTGTGGCATCTGGAAGTTGCCAGGCAAGGAGTTGAATTGGAGCTACAGCTGCTGCCCTACACCACAGCCACAGCAACACCAGATCTGAGCCACATCTGTGACCAACACCACAGCTCAAGGCAACGCTGGATTCTTAATCCACTGAGTGGGGTCAGGGATCGAACCTACATCCTCATGGATATTAGTCAGGTTCTTTTCTGGTGAGCCACGATGGGAACTCTCTCTGGGGGCTTATTCTTAATGGAGAAAATTTAGATTTGGGTTTTATGTTTAATTTAATGGTAGAACCATAGAATGAGGGACAGGGATGGTTTGTCTCTGTGCTGTCATGATTTTATGCAAAGACTACAAACTGAGCTGGGAAAAGAAATTTCAAATTTGTACTAGTGAATTATGAAAGCACAAAAAACCCTTAAGATATAGATAAAAAAATATGGATGTTGTAAATTATGTCCTCCAAAACACATTCTTTATGTTTAAGAAATAATCACTACTCCAAAATTTGATGGGTGTTATAGCTACACTACCTTCTTTCTTACACCCCCACCTGCACCAACATACACAGACACACACACACACCTGAGTATAAAACTCTTATAGCATATTGAATACGTAGGTCATAGTATTTATCTTCCAACCTTAAAACTTCCAGGCAGCAGATGAATGCTTTTGGTAAAAAATTGAATCAGTTTTTGTATAAGTGGCGTGTTTTCATATCACCTTCTCTCCTCAAATAGAAGCACTGTGAATACCAGGAAAACTGTCAGCAAAATTTCCCCCAAGCTAAACAATTTAAGTTAAAACTCCATGCCTTCCAATTTGTTCAGATTCCTTGTCTTCTGTAGTTAAACTGAAGGGGAAGAGTGCTCAGTGAAATGTCTACTCAGTGATTCTATCCATTTAGAAGCAGGATCAAAACGAGCAAATGAATCATGCAGTATGCCTCGTACACTGGAAAATGGGTCATCTTTTTGTGAGTAGTAAGACATCTGTAGCCAAACCAGGTTTAGGTGGTTGAAAATGTCATCTAAGTAGATTCTTTTAACTTGTTTCTGAAAAAAAAAAAAAATGTCACTGACAACTATTTGTCTTCTCAAAGACACTACTTTCAAATATCTTATCCCGCAAGCTGAAGAATATATTTAATTCCAGAGAAAAGCCTTTCAGCGCCCTGAGAAATCCTTTTTGTTCAAAACTAATCAATTTTTGCTTTGTGCACAAAAGTAAAATACTTTGTCAAACTCTCTGCAGAAATCCTTTTAGCTATCTTAAAAAATGCATTTGGTGCAGCCCTGGCTGATTTCTGTTATACGGGCAAAAATTTACTTTGTCAAATTATATTCTTCAGAAAGCCTTTCAGCTGACTTAAAAATCCATTTTGTGCAAAACAATGACCATGCATCAGCTCGGAGTGATTGCACAGTAGTTACTTAGCTTGGCAAATGGCAGCAAAATGTCAGCTGAAATGAAAGACACACAGCCCAGGGCTTATCAGGGAAAGTGCAGATGATTCATGTAACATCATAAATAAATAACGGCAACTTTGTGTAGAAGTAGGTTCAACAGCAGAATGTTCTTTACCAACCGTAGTATGTTTCAAAGCAATAGTAAGGAAGGGTGCCTTACCTGCTGACAGTGACGTGAGCAAAGATAAGGTAGGGCATCTTTCACGCTCCTGTTTCAAGGTCACTTAACATTGTGTGTGAACAAGAAAAAAAGACCTTTTGCCCAATGATAGGGTGAAACCTAAAGTATCATCAAAGTAATGATAGTCATGAAGGGAATGAAATTTCTCAATGGAGTGCCCAGAATAGCATATTCTTCTTGTATACTCTTGTGCTCTCATTGGCCAGCTCTGCTTGAAGGAGGAAAAAGGATTTGGATGTATAGAAAGATAAGATAAAAACAGAGCTGAAGACCCTAGTCTTAACTCATGAAATACTAGTTTCCAACAGTGTAACGGTGCCCTTGGTCAGTTAACAAGGGCAATGTCATAGGACTCCATGCTCCGAGGGCTGTATGCTTGGTTTAGTGCTCTGATGTCACCACCTTGAAATCCATAATATCTTGAACAAGAAGGCCTGCATTTTTATTTTACTAAGAGCCCTGTAAACTTTGTAGCTGGCCAGCCCCCATCAGCCCCGATCAAGGATAATAAGCAAGTCTGCCATGTGACTTCACATGTCTCAGGCTCTTTTGCCTTTATGGGTTCCTTCCTCTATAAAAACATTACAATTTATATTTCACAACTGCATTGGTATAAAGATGAACACATTAGCATTTTCTTTGCCCTAAAGTTTCTTTTTTTAAATTCTGATTTTAAAAGAAATGAAAGCATTTTCTCGGGTCCTAAAAATTCTTTGGGCCCTTGGCCTTCTGTCAGAGTGGGTGAAGATGGGATGTCAGCAGTCCACTGCCAAAACTGCCATCAAGTTGATGTGTGCTGGTGGGGGACAAAGGCGCCTGCACGTCAGTTTTGTTACTGAAAAATAGGCCCGCGTGTTCTGAACATGTGTATTTTATGATACAGAACACATATGGCCCTTGTTGTAACTCACAACTAAATACAAAGCATGCTTATCACAGAGAAGCTTCCAGAGCCCTCGGTCTTTTCCATAAGTACTCAAAGTGTTCTAAAAGTTTAAATACAAACTGCATTTCCTCAGAGCTCATTCAGTTTGTGGCAACCACATCACATACTTTAACCTTACCATGCTTTTCATGTTAGGTGGGCAACCCAGACACTAAGCAAAATGGCTGCAGGTTCTGAATTAATCTGCAGGTGACTCTCCTGCCTCTAGACTCATTTATTTTGATGTGTCTTATAACTCTATCCAAGGCAGTTGATGACTTCCTTTTACCCCTTGGAAACCCCCAGGGGATGCTATTACAGAGTCCCACAGGGACCCCAGCTGCTCTAGAGTCAAACTCCATGTTTTGTAGGTTTCACTTCCTTTCTTCACTGTCCTCCTTAAATCTTTCTTTGTATAGGTGGCTTTGGTTTCTGCCCCCGCACAGCATGGAACAATGAATGGTGAGTTTCAATGGAATTTAAGTATTTTCCTGGCTTGGTCTTTCTCAGCCATGGTTGTATACCACTATTATTAGAGAATAGAAAACATCAGATATCCTGGCCTCACCCCGAAACCTATTGAGTCTAATCTCCAGAGAAGGTATCTAGGTATTCATGCTTTTATAAAATTGCCTGGGTAATGCTAATGTTTGGATTACATACTCTTTTTTTTTTCTTTGAATTTTATACAGAGTTTATTGTATGTTATGGTGCATATCATTCACGACAATGTTGTAGGAAATCAAATTCTGCTGGTGTCCTCAGAAGAAATCAGTGTCTCACATAACACACGTGTGCCTGTTTCTTTAGCCTTGAGTTTAATTTTTAATATTTAATATGTATGTTAAGATGAAGTACTGGGTTACATCCTCTTCAACTAATCACCTGTTGCAGGAATCACTTTTACAACCTTCCTGACCTTTCTTTGTTCTGCATTTAGATCAAAGACATTGTAGTGAATAGATGTTAAAAATGATCACCCTTATGGGAGATACCCATACAGGAAAATAATATCTTCTGGCTTTTGGTTTCATACTATGTAACACTTGGGGCCATGCACGAATTTTTACTGAATTTGGAAGGGATATTAGGGATGGTTTGTTAAAGTATAGGCTGTGTGGAATGTGCACAATTTATTTAGGGAGCCTCTGGGTCACCTCAAGTAGATCAGCACATTTTTAGAAGGGCTGAACTGAGATGCATCATGAGAGATGTTTGCGACTGCCTTAGGGAGGATATGGAATACACATTAAGATGCTGTGGACAGAGAAAACCAAAAATGAATTCACAGATGAGCCTTAAATCAAAAGCTAGGTGGGGATACTCTTTAATGCCATCACTGATTTGTGATTGAGCTGTTTCTCAAAAGAACAATGTTATACAGTTCTGCTTCAGGTGTACTGTGAGACACACAATAAATATTTACAGTAGGTGCTTAATAAATGCTTTTTGCTTGAATCACAGTTGATAGGCTTCTTGAGGAAAGTCATCCACAATTGCGTCTTCTTTTTTTTTTTTTTTTTTTTTTTTTTTGTATTTTCCAGGGCCGTTCCCATGGCATATGGAGCTTCCCAGGCTAGGGGTCGAATTACAGCTGTAGCTGCCGGCCTACACCACAGCTGCAGCAATGCAGGATCCGAGCCATGTCTGCAACCTACACCACAGCTCACGGCAATGCTGGATCCTTAACCCAGTGAGCAAGGTCAGGGATCAAACCCGCAACCTCATGGTTCCTAGTCGGATTCCTTAACCACTGCGCCACGACGGGAACTCCACGTCTTCTTTGTTAAATGATTACTTTTTTGGATTTGCTCCCAAAGAGAGATTTTACCTCTTTTGTAAATTTCATATTCATCATTTTCAACATATAAAATAAAAGATCTAAATTTTCCCTTTCTGCAATGCCTTCCAGACATCCCATTTGGGATTTTTGAATTTAAGATGCTTCAAAGAGCCTCTTATGTTACCGAGAATTTGCTGCACAGCCTGGGTTTGTTTTTGCCATACTCTTCAGAATGCTCTCTTAGATTCAAACATGAAGAGTTTAAGTGGTACAAAACATTTTCAACATCATATAAAATGCGCAGTCTTTGTTTTGAATAGTGAAGGCAGGTCCCATCAAGAGAGCTTATAGATTGGAGTTTGCATCCAGGGTGTTTGTATTACAGTCTGGTAGAGAGTAGGAATTCAGAACCTAATTTATCAGGTTTGTCTTTCACGAGTAGTTCACTTTAAAGACCCTTTTCTCTAAGGTCAAGGTCTTAAAGTCTAAAGCCTGTTGTCTAAGAAACCCTTGTATGTGCAACCATCTTTCCTAATGTGGTTTTGTTTGTTTTATTTTCTTTGCTTGTTAGGGCCAGAACTGTGGCACATGGAAGTTCCCAGGACAGGGGTAGAATGGAAACTGCAGCTGCCGGCCTACACTACAGCCACAGCAACACCAGATCCGAGCCACACCTGCGGCCTACACCACAAGTAATGGCAATGCCCAAAATCCTTAACCCACTGAATGAGGCCAGGGCTCAAACCTATATCTTTATGGATACTAGCTGTGTTCTTAAACTGCCGAGCCACAACAGGGACGCCCTGATGTGGTTATTCTTAATGATTACCAATCTCTCAGGTGTCTCCAGTGGCCCCAGTACTACCCTGAACTTTTCTCTCCCCCCTCTTTGCCATTCCCAACTATTGCATCTCAATAGGGATGTCCTACTGCATTTTTCACTTCTATGTCAACAATGACTCAGATTTCATGGACACCTCAAGGTAAGACCAAAACTAGCTGCAGTCACCAAAACACCTGAGATTTTCACAATTATCTGTTTATATATACAACGTATAAAAAACTCATTATGCAGGGCTTCTTTATGCCAAGTTCACACTCCAGTTTAGATTTTTCTGCCTAACTCCAGATCTCTATTTGCAGTACATTACATAAAGCCAAGTAGGTAAGAGGGGATCCTATGTTTTTTACACAAGACCATATATTAAAAGTAAATTACATGCTCATTCTTTTTACTCTTCAAAGAACACCCTAAGGAATTTTTCTTATCAGTGCATATGCTTTAGGCTTCCCTATTAGCAGATAACAGAGAAAGAACATATTTTGTAAGCAAGAAAAAATGTCTAAATGTGTGCTTTTGTGCAGGTGGTTTAGAATTACGGTATTAGGTATTTCAATTTTACTGGGCTTTGTCAGAAATAAATCACACCTTTAGTCATGGTCTGTGTCTCTACAATAGTTTTATATATTTAAGTGTGAGTGAATTTGATTTATTCTTCCTGTGTCCACTCAAATTATTCCATCCTATTAGTATTTATGTCAGCTAGGTTGGAGAGTGTTTTATACCTGGGCCGTATACTCTTTTCCAATTCCAATTTTATTGTGGGTCTGTTAAAAGGTCACTTTAACCTCTCTGCAAAATGAAGAGCATAAAGATGTATAGCTTTTCTGTCACTTTACCGATACACGTCAGTAAACATGCGGCTGGGCTTATGCTGTATGTAGTTTGTGAAAGAAAAGCTGTCTAGATCCAAAGGATGACATGATGAATAATCAAAATAATTCTGGGCTGCAAATCTAATCCTAGAGGAAGTGTTATGATGGAGAGTCCTGGGCAAAAATCACATGATAATTCCTATGTAGAAAACAATTGATGCTGGCTTTGTTTCCTTCCCCATGATACCATGCTGAGTAATGTCCTCCAGCTTTGGAGGCCCTCAGGTTACGGGCAAACATTGATTATTTGTCAGATAATGCTATCAGACTTACAAAGACATCCACGGTGCTCCTGAAAGGAAATAAATGACTCCGGCATCCTTTTGGGTGGGAAAAAAAAGAAAGAAAACATTCCCTGAAATAAGTGTTCAAAGAGTTTACAATGGTTTAAATGTGGACGATGTTTTGATAAAATTCCAAGTCCATTGCCAATAGCATTAAAAGGCCTTTTCTCTGTATAATGAGACAGAGTTGTTGCATTTCAGAGTGGGGACACCCAAGTTGAAATCTGTTTAGTGGGTACCCAGTGCCAATTGTTGCGGTTATATCAGCTCATTCAATTCTCTTGGTAACATGAAAGAATATTGTCCCATAATCCAGAGGAAGAAAGTAAGATACAGAGAGGTGTAATGACCTGTTCAAGGTCACCTATAAGTGAGAAGTTTATTGTCTGAAAATCTGTGGTTGGTTATCAAAAGTTGTAATTGTATGCTTAGAGAAAATTATTACTTACTCGTGCTCCTTTCAGAGTTGGTGCTAACTGGAATTAAGACCCAGTGAATATTTTTAGTCTGTGGGATGAGCTGGTAACATATGTAATTTGGGGAACTTGGTTCTCTGGGACCATGAAAAACCTCCATACGCCTCAGGCACTTAGTCCTTGGTTTCTCAGGCCACCTGCATCTTTGGGATATTTTTCTGGGCTTATGCTTGATGATGAAGCACTAGGGGTGGGCTGTTACTGTTGAGCCTCTCCCTTCATTTTGAGGGGTTTGCTGTTACAGGACATGTCTGAATTGTGAGGATTTTCTCTGTAACTGGTACAACTGGGGTAGGTTCTAGTACCCTATACTTACGCAGGACTAAAGAAATCTTATAATACCTTATAAAAAGAAAAATAAAGTTCTTGTGGAAATAAATAATGAATAAATAAACAGCAAATAAGGGCTTCTGCTGTCTTTAAAAGAGAATTTTCATCACTATGAATCAAGGTCAAGTGGGCATCCTGGCTTCACCCTTGATATTGATGGACGAGCAGAATGAGAAAACTGATTCCCTCCAAGCATTAACAGGCTGCCTTTTCGGCTGTGCACTTCATGTTCACTTGCTTTAACAAGATTTACACAGTCCTAACTCACTTATTAAGTGCTTCAAAAGCATTTTAAGGCAGAGCTCTTCAAAAGCAAGATGCATATCCCAGCCCTCTGTCTGAAGTCGACTGCTCAGAGTTCCCTGATTTATATATGTGTGCTGGAGTTAAAAGGACACCATTCACTCTCTCTAATTTTTCTAGTTCTGATTGCTACTCTCTGCTTTAATTCCTTTTGTTGAATCCCCTCCCAATTCCATTAAAAATGATTTTTAAAAGTTTTACAGAGAATGTGTGGCTGTGGAATTTTCCAGTGCCTGGTGAAGGGTGGGGCAGAAAGAGAGTGTAATGTGGGTGTGGCCATAGAAGATTCTGGAAAGAGATGACTGGAAAATCATCCAGACTTTCAAGCAGAGGGCTAGATTTTGCCGGTAGCCCTGTAAAATGTGTTTACAGGTGGTAAAAATGAGTTCCTGTGAACAGAAATCTGTAAATAAGAAACTGAAGTATAAAGATAATGAAGCAAGTGAAAAATAATTTCTCTAAAGAAAAGCACTCACTATGCTCATTCGACCACTTAGCTGTTGCAGTCAGCACTTCAGAGAGCCCTCAACCAAGCGCTATTTGTTTTTCCATCAGAGAAGAGATGAGCGAATTTACATGAACTAAAAGACTATCAAAATACTGATCAGAAGAAATACAGGACAATAAAAAGAATGAGCCAAAGAAAAAGAGAATTGTCTCTTTCTTGGCAACTCACACTTCCACACTTCTGATTCGCATTTACTGTTGTGAGAAATGTTTCCTGGAGATGAAATATCACATACACAGTAGGAAGGGAAAGACCCAGGACACGGATAATTTGCGTACATTTAGCTCTATTAATATCATTAGGTAGGAGAACCAGTGACACTGCAGCTAAAAGCAAGAGATGAAGTAACCAGTGCTTTATCTCCCGTTGCCATGGACTGCATGATGAACTCTGCAGTGACCCAAATTTATCACAGAATAGTGCTCAATGCCGCCATACCAAGCACTCTGTTGCAATTACAGCACATTAGGCAGAGGAACAAATCTCAAGGGGAAATGTCTAGTCCTTTAATCAAGTGGCGGAAAAGTCAGGGTGCATAAAAATCACCCTGTGAAATATATATTTATATATCTCTCCCATCTGTGCATGTACATCTCTGTCTGAGAATAGCCCTAATTTTGCCCAGAAAATGTTCTTATTATATACAGGAGTCATGAATGTACGGTGCCCTCACTTAATCTGGTCTCTGCTTGCTGTCCGGTTTTCTCCTATATTAAATTCTCTGTCTTTAAGAACCTAGAAGCTCAGGGAAATTAACAAACTAATATGAGCAGTTGGAAGTATAATTTACTATATGAGATTTTTGCCTCTCTTCATTTTCCCCAAAAGTACTCCTTTATTTCCCTTAGCTACATTTTTTTTTTTTTAAACTGTGTGGCCTTCTCTGATTTTCAGCAATTTGATTGCCTCAGGGCAGACCAAATGCCATTATTCTCAAGGACATATTTTAGTATTTAGTAGACACAGGAAAGCTCATGTTACAAGCGTGCTGAATCTAAGTCATTGATTAGTTGTAATGGATGGAAGGAAAGCCTGTGTAAATATAGGGTTAGATAACATTATTAACATATTTTATAGGAGAAACAAGCAATTGTTTTCCACAATTCCCTGAGATATTGTCCAAGAAAGGCTTAAGAATTATAAATTTGGATCGCAAATAGATTGAGTCAACTTAGTTAAGGTTTATCAAGAAACTAAGGGTAAAATAGTGAGAAGAGGAAAGGAGATAACAAAGAAGCAAGAAGGAGAAAAGTCAAGACTGGAAAAAAGATACAGGTCTGTACTCGGAAGCCACTGTCAAATAGTTTACCTTCGTCATCAGCGTATGTTTGAAATAATCTGTAGCCGACAGAGTCATTTAAAATGGTGAAACTGGTTTGCGTGAGGAATCACAGCTTAAAAATAGAACGTTCTGCTATTTTAAAGTTACAGCTGTGGTAATTCTCCTGATCATAACATCTCAGAAGTCCTCCTTGATATCTTTTTTTTTTTTTTTAATGGTAAAGGCATTCCTTATCCCCAAAATCTAGCTAAAATGTGTTTCACATCAAAGACCCCCTATTTGCCTCTTGAAAAAGATGTGGCCCAAATAAGGGACACCCAATACACCCCCAGCAATGCGAGTCTCAGTAACTCTTGTGGTCCATACCTGTCTTTTTGATAAATACTCATTTTCAGTAGGAAGTGCGGCACTCTTGTGTTGTGGTACATGGGGATTATATCATCCTTGTGAATGTCTACATATCTCTCCCACACTCAGTAACACAGAGGAGACACTCAGGAGGCCAAGCACATATGGAGGAGCATTTAAAGGTTTATTTCTTATTACAGTCACACACGTCTAGGTCTCCCAAAAGGCACCTGGGCTGTTGGGACCCAACATTTTCCTGAAAGATCAGTGATATGATTTTAAGCCCTTAAACCATTGCCGCTCCATCAATATTTCTTTACTCCAGTGTATGGATTTCCACTTCTTGGACCTGCAATCAGAGGGAATTTACATCTCCCCAAGTTTGGTCAATTTTTACTACCAATTGTGCGTGTCTGATTTTGTGAGGTACTAAAGCATATATTGACAAATTAGATCAGTAGAACACAGTTTTCGTAGTCGAGAGATGGGTCCTTTCTATAATTTATAAGCTCACCCTCTCCCACTTTACCCTTTCTGGAGTATTCGATAACGGCCTCGTGAGGTACATGGGAGAGCTTTGAAAGAAAATGAGATGTCAGAGAGGTGGACAAGTCAGGGTTGCAGGGAGAACCTAAAAAGTGCAATAGATTTTTCAAAGTAAGATCTATGACAGAATAAGGGAAGGTCTGTGGAGAGCATGAAATTAAATCAGATGGACTAACAGAGATGGAGAAGGCTGCAGAAAGGAAGCTGCGGCCCCAGCCACAGGGAGACATTTTTCTGATCTCAGTGGAAGTAAGAACTGGAGACAGGGCTATTACAGTAGAAAGAGAAAGACAAATGAAGCAATAGAAAAGGACACATATATCCAAGTCTCTCTGAATAGTCCCCCAAGAAAGATAGCAACGTCAGAAAGCATTCACCGATACATACACGCTGGAGAGGACATTATCATTATTTAGTCTTTACAGAGGACTTTCTGTTCAGAAAGAGCTTTTATTTTTCTCAAGTGTAAACCGATGAAGGAACAATCAATATGATTAGCCAACCAGAGGCCCTAAGCTTCAGGGGCACCCCGGGAACACAACTCCCTACCAGATGCCCTGTGAATGGTGCCCCTGGGGTCCCGCTAAACTTGGAGTCAGGCTGGCTTTCCTCATTCTTCACTCTTGCTCTTGGTAATTTGCAAAGTTCATAGGATCTTTGCTCTTGCTGGCCTCATCCCTGCTTCTGAAAATCTAACAGTCACAATGTTATTAAAGTCATGTCTCCTCTCTAAGGTAGCCCCCCATTCTGTCCATTCCTTTTCGTCCAAAAATTGGACCAACCTTCCTTTGTTTTACAGCAAAGGAGCCATTGGAGGGTCTAGAATTTCTACAGGGAGGGGCTGCAAGGTAACAAGCTGGAGGAGAGGGAAAGGGGATGTATTAACATTGGATTTGCATGGCAAGCATGTTTCTTTTACTGACATTGGGAATTTTCAGGGCACGTTTTGGGATTGGTGGAGGTAATGCAAAGGTTAAAGCTGCCCCCCGCCCCCCCCACTGCACTGGCAGGACCAAGCATATCTCATGTTCTAGAGTTTATACCCTATAAAACTTATATAAAGAGCCTTTTCAGAACTGGGATGAGTTTTATCTTTTTCTTCTTCACAGCATGTAACAGAATGTAATGTTTTTATTTTAGGAAGAATTTGTTGAAAATAGAAAATAAATTTTGAGCAAATAATTCTGAAAACACTAATGTTCTGAAGCATTAACACAGTGTAAAACATTAAGTTCAGTTACAGTTTTGGTCAAGTGAATTTTAAATCTAGTTTCTATTTTTTTTCTATAACTTAACCCAAAATAGCTTCCCTCTTATGCTCTCTCTCTTGTTTTAGGACATTGATAAATCTGACCCTTAAAACAATTTTTTAAGCAGAATTCCTTAAGTTTTCACAATCACATTTTTGTTACTTCACCAGACAGAGAAACAAATGGATTGTGAAAATTTTCTTCCATTGTAATTCATGCCAAATTAAAGATGGGTAGAAACATACCATAAACATATTTTAAATCTTATTTAATCAGTCATTTCCTTTAATTTCACGATTGCTTTCTTGAGCTATTTACAGAGGAATCATAGTGTTGAAACCCTCAAAAGGTAATTCATCTTTCTGCTTCAATCTCTAGTCTGAGTTTTTAGATTCAAATAATATTCCCAAGTCAGTATTTAATATTATGTATTTTTATTTAACTGATCATTAAAATAAAATCTCTATAAATACTATCTCTCACCAGTTAGGAAGTTTAGAATTTTCTGAAAGCACTATATGTAGAAAATTTATTTTTGACCGTCTTTTTCACAAGAGGTATAAAGTCTAGAGCCTCTGTACAAATATTACTAATAACTGCTAACTTAACCAGATTAGAAGATAAAGGTGTTTGCATCAAAATAAAATACATGTCCTGACAAATACCTACCTAGCTTATTTGTCATATACGGTGTTCTCTCTGCAGCTGATGCATGGAAGTTGTACTCCTTCTACCAATGGTATTAGTCAGAATTCTCCAGAGAAAAAAGAATCAGTAAGATATACAGAGATACATAAAAAGAGAAAGCTGGTGTGTGTTTCTGGTGCAAAGCCAAAGGCTTGAGGACCAAGGGGGGTCAGTGGTGTAAGTACCACTCAGTCTGATCCCAGAGGTGGGGAAACTAATAGTGATGATATCTGAGATATCTGGAGATGTCTCTCCAGAAGAGAGAGCAAATTCATCCTTCCTCCACATTTTTGTTCTTTTTTGTAAAAAATTTTTATTATAGTTGATTTACAATGTTCTGTCAATTTCTGCTATACAATAAGGTGACCCACTTATACATATATGTACATTCTTTTCCTCACATTATTCCCATCATGTTCCATCACAGGTAATTAGATACAGTTCCCTGTGCTATACAGCAGGATCTCATTGCTTATCTACTCCAAATGCTATAGTTTTCTATAGTAGAATTGCTATAGTAGCAAACTCCCAGTCTGTCCCACTCCTCCCTGTCCACCATGGCAACCACAAGTCTGTTCTTCATGCCCATGAGTTTGTTTATTTTCTGTAGGTAGGCTCATTTGTGCCATGTATTAGATTTTAGATATATCATATGGTATTTGTCTTTCTCCTTCTGACTTACTTTACTTAGTACGAGAGTCTCTAGTTCCATCCATGTTGCTACAAATGGCATAGTTTTGTTCTTTTTTATGGCTGAGTGGTATTCCATTGTGTATATGTACCACATCTTCTTCATGCATTCATCTGTTGATGGACATTTAGGTTGTTTCTTGGCTACTGTGAATAGTGCTGCAATGAACATAGGGATGCATGTATCCTTTTGAATGAAAGTTTTGTCCAGATAGATGCCCAGGAGTGGGATTGCTGGGTGATATTGTAGTTCTATATTTAGTTTTCTGAGATACCTCCATACTGATTTCCATAGTGGCTGTACCAATTTACATTCCCACCAATAGTGTAGGGGCATTCCCTTTTCTCCACACCCTCTCTAGCATTTATTATTTGCAGTCTTACTAATGATGGTCATTCTGATTGGTGTGAGGTGGCACCTCATAGTAGTTTTGATTTGCATTTCTCTAGTAATTAGTGATGTTGAGCATTTTTTCATGTTCACATCTTTGTTCTATTTGAGTCCCCAGAGAATCGAATGATGGCAACCCAAGTTGGTGAGTGTGGATCTTCCTTGATCAGTCTACAATTAAATCTCTTTCAGAAGTACCTTCATAGACACAACCAGAAATAATGCTTTACCAGCTATTTGAGTGTCCCCTGGCCCAGTTGAGTTAACACAAAATCAACTATCACACCACCCCAGGAACTGAGTGAAATGTGTGCAGCCGGGATTGAATTTGCTTTAGAAAATCCAGCTGAGTGCTGGTTGACATAACCATAAGTAAAAGAGGCATGGCTCTTTCATATGACTCCTCAGGATATAATCACTTGATCCAGTGGTTGTAAAATGCCAGACTTCTTGCTTTTTACCCATCTCTGTATACAGAAAGGATGTGTCTACTCCAGATCTGAGATCTGTGTTAACTGGAGCAGAAAAATCAAAAAGCAATTCTTTGGAGGACCAACTTTTGTTGGCTCACCCTGTCTGCTCTTTAAATAGATTTTGCTGCCTCAGTGTTGACCTTTAATTTTTCATTGCAATTAGATTCACAATATGCTCAGTGGTGGTCAAAGCTTAAGAACCATGTGGTTCTCCTCCTCACCTCCATTGTAAGTGTTCTTATGCCTGACTTCCTGAGCCCCTCTCCCACTTAAGACCCTACCTATATTCCTGTATTTGCCCCAATCTCTAACCACATGTCTTAGCTTCCCTCTGGGACCTTGCCTTGTATTTACCTTTTTTGCCTTTGGATACCGGAGTCTTCTCTTTGAACACTGGCCTCTGAGCCCCATCAGTATATTTTGCGTTACTTGTTTATAGTTTCTTTGTTGTACTTAGGTATTGCTTGATAATTTCTTGTCTATTTGTTTCTTGCCTGTGTCCCCCTAAGTAAAATCTAAGTATTATGAATATTTGGGCTTTATATGCCTTGTTTTTTATCCAGTCTCCAGTTCCTGGAACATCATGGCTCAGGAAATGTTTAGTAAATGAATAAACCCTGTAATGGGAAAAGAGACAAGATGTTCACTGTTTTTCCACTTGGGTTTTTAGTTTTGACTTTCCGGATACCTTGGGGAACTGAACTTCATGGACTTGCAGTGCCAACAGCTTGTGTGACTGCTGCCTGGAGAGTTTAGTACCCATCGATGCCAAGATAAATCTCAAAGCATCTCCTGTCAGCTGAGCTTCAGCCAACGGGGTAGCTCTTGTTCCAGGTGCTTTTTTAGTAGAAACATCTCATCCAGGGTTAACAACCGAACAACATTAATGCCATCACCCCATGGTGACTGTGTTATGAGATGACTTAAGGCATTGCTCAAGTACAGGAAAATTAATAAGCAAGAGACCTCTGGATCCAGTTCAAAATGCTAATATTGGGTTCCTGAACCATCAATGTCTTGGTCTCAGTTACTGTTAGGTATGACTATTTACGGGTGCAAGATGCTTATAAATAGCTTTATTATTCCTTCAAACTTTGCTCTCATTTGCCTGCTTAAAACATCCAAGTAATAATTACATTCTTTCACACCAAAGGTCTGTTCTCTTGCAGCAACTGTAGCATACTTAAGCTATTATTTAGCCTTTTTACCTTATTTTAAGAAGAGTTAGATCAACATTTGACAGAAAAGAGTGAAAAGGGGCTTTAGAGACTACCTATTATGGAAGAAAGATGGGGCAAATTGGTACTTAGCAGCTAGTATGGACCAACTAACCAGTTTTCTTCACCTTTGGGCCTAGGACTATGCACAAATATTATACATTAACCTTAGCCTTGGGTTTCCTAAAGCGAATTCCAAAGGAATACTGTTCATATAAGATTTGCCTCAGAAAAAGGGACTCTGAGTTAGAGTAAGTTTGGGTAACCTGGATTCTAGAACAGACAATTTGTTCAACTAGATTTAAATCCATATTTCCTGGATGATTCACCTTTGTTGGAGAGGAAAGAAGTTGACTAATATTTAGTAACATTCCATGGGTTTGGTGTTCCCTGTGGGAAAAGCTGCTTACTCAACTTCATAGAAATATAAATCAGCTGGAGGGCTCCAGCTAACAGTTACCACATTTCATCCATGAAGAACTCAAGAAGAAAGCAGATTTCTGTGGAAGGCCTTTGTGTGTGGGATTCTTTTGTTCTCCATGGTTGGATCCAATCCTTGTCTAATGACCTACTAAAAGCAGAACTGTAAAGACGGAGACACATCTCTTTATATTGACATCTTATTTATTTTAATATATGCCAGTGTTGCTCCACTTTTTATGCATTCTGATTGTTATCCCTTTGAACCTTGGCCCTGAGGCAGTTTAATCATGATTGGTTCAATTGTGTAAATCCAATAAACAAATCTTGGCTGAGGTCCCACAGAGGTATTATCCTGACATTTCTCTGAGTGTGTTTACGAAGCTTTTTCACCCAGTCTGAGAACCATAGCCTTGCCATGTGTTCTTAAATTCAGAGAAACTTACTGCTTTACAGAAAAATCATCCTAGGTCACTTAAAGGCCCTTTATTACTAAAAAGAACGCATTTTTTGGATGGATTTAAAATCTCTAATTTATTTCATACCTGTACCTTAAAACCAGTCTCAGTAAAAGTATAGCCATAAGGAGTCAGTGGCTATAAACACACCCAAGCCTTTAAGGAAACGTGACCATCAAACTTCATTTTTTAATGTCTCTTTTCCCAAAGGATAATTTCTATGTCTTTTATAATGTTTAAGTGGAGCCTAGGTTAGAAGAGTATTTTCCACTACCTTTAAATAGTTAGACTTATTTAAATGTAAAGGTGTTTTTTTGTTTTTTTGTTTTTTGTTTTCCTTTTGGTTGATGACCAAAATGCTAAGTAGTGCTCACAATTGATTTTCCACAATAAATATAAAAACACAATTTGAGAGCTATATTTAAGATATACCTCTCCTCCAATCTTTCCTAGGAATGGTAATATAGGTGAGAGATTTTATATTATTAATTAAGAAGCTTGAGGAAATTATCATTTTAATAGCTCTTGTCTTCCTTTTGAAAGGGAGAAAAATGGGACACTTATGTGAACATAGTTTCACTTCTCCAAGCTGTTTAAGATAGTTATTTCCACGTGGAATATTCACATCAGCTTGTAAACATATACAAGAACCTAAGTTAAAATGTTTCCACTTCGTATACTAATGTTTCGTTCTGGTGTTCATCCAAGATTTGGGTCCCTCACAATTATAGCATCTGTTTTTGTTTGGTTAATTTTATAATCTCAGATGTTTCCATAAATCCTGAATTAAAGAGAATACTGCTGGGACCAATTTGTGTGGGTAGGCTAAATGTAAGAGTCTACCATCACTGTGCAAGGATGTTTTGTTTTGTTTTGTTTCTCTGGCTTGTTATTACAGATATCACATTTCGGTGAATGCGTCCATGCTTAAAACAGAGAGAGAAAGAGAGGGGGAAAGAGACGGAGAGAGAGAAAAGTGGTGCTGCACAGAAAATGGTCCATTTCATCTTGTCTCAGTTAGATTATGATATTTGGGATCTAGGCCATTTGTGCCACTGAGAAGATGGTAACAAATCGGTCAGTCACTTTTAGTTCTATCATAAAATTTTCTACAGAGTTCAGAGGTGTTTCTAGTTCCTTAAATTAGTTCAACACGCAAGGACAAATGCTTCTCTAGCTGCGAAAAATCAGGGTCAATGAAGAAGATGATCAGACACAAAAATATCGTATTGTTGTTTTTTTCCTTATATGTACTTTGAGGAAAAATAATAATAACAAAAATGTGGACTGCTGTAAATAGGTCACTGTTTTGTGTCTTTCCATGTTACTGCTCAGAATCTCACATCCTGAATAATTAAGAACCCTCCTGGTATCCTTGTTGATTTTTTCCAACAGCATAATTATAGAGGGAGGATTCTTTTTATTCTTTATCTGCTTTATGAAGAACTGAACAGGCAATGACTTTTCAAGCAGCTACTAAGATTCATCTGAAATTAAGAAAGCTTAAAGTATGTGGAAAATAGGTTCATTGTTTTCAGGTTCTCTCAGATTGTAGGGTACAACTTACAACACAGTACTTGGTGCTTTTAACAACTGAAATATTAACTAATCATTTTTAAGGCATTAAAAAAAAAAAACCTCATTATTGCTGAAGACAGTGGAATCACAAATAAAAAGAAGCATCTTGATCAACCACTGCTCCTTTGCTCTCTAGGTAAAATCCTTTTTGAGTTCTGCTCATTTGTAGATGAATGATTTGGGGGACTCCACTGGAGGATTGATATTTTTAATTGAAGGCAAAAAAGCATGCTAGGTCTATCTCTCAGATCATAATAATTTTTCCTCAATAAAATGAAGTTATTTATCTAATTTTCATTTAGAAGACAATTGAACTTTTTCAAAATGGTTCTAGTTAATTTATAAAAATTAATTGATGGCATTCATTTTAGGTTAACTTCTGAATTTTTAATTTTAGAACTAATTTTATGTGCTTTGGAGAACATAGTTTCCTCTTTATTGAGAAACGTAATATAATTTCATTTATCATTATAGCTCGGAGGGATGCCCTTAAAATAATAAGTTATCCTTTATTAAGCTTTTCCCTATAAATTATTTGAATGTTGGTTATTTTAGATAAGAACTTCCCATTTTATTTAGGGAAAACTTTGTAGTCAGTTTAACTTATTAGAAATAGTGAAGAAAGTTATGAAACATATTGTAGGAGAAAGTAGCAAATCTGACTCCTAAGCACTGTAAAGTAAGGAAGGGGTGGTACCAAGTTATACATCTCTGGAATGTGAGATCTTCCATTAGGTAGTTAATATCTCTGAGCTCAGTTATGAATAACAACAATAATGTTGAAGGGATAGTGTGAGGATAGCTAGACATGCCTAGCACAGTGTCCGGGGTAAATATTATACATCTATCTCTATGTAGATTTACATGTAGGGATAGATTTATAATGGAAAAAATATATATTTAAATGATCTCAAGTATGACATAGATAATGCCAAAATCTTCCACAGATTTTCAGACCTTTCTTTGCCAAAATTCGTGTGATTAGAAATGACCAACAGAAAAAATGCCAAAGAAAATGAGATCCTTTTTGCTTTATATTATAATATGCCTTTCAAATCTATTTGGAAGTCAATAATCACTTCTTTAAGCAGTTATAGAAAGGAAGGTGAAAAGGATCAGTAACATTCCAGTTAATATTTATATTTCATCTAGTATAAAATCCTAAGATGAGTTCTAATAGAAGAGCTACACTACTGTCAGAAAATAATTTATAATTAATAATTAGGAAATTTATAAGTTTTCAAATTTTTTTCCTGAAGGGTTCAAAATAATTTTAGTGTTATTTAAATAAACATATTATTTTATTAAAACAAAATATGTTTAATGTTTCCTTTAAATTTTCTTTTTTTCTACATTTTTAAATTTAATTTCCCTGGTTCTACCAAACAAGAGCATATAAATAACACTTTAGGGAGTTCCCATGGTCGTGCAGCAGAAACGAATCCGACTAGGAACCATGAGGTTGTGGGCTTGATCCCTGGTCTTGCTCAGTGGGTTAAGGATCCGGCGTTGACATGAGCTGTGGTGTAGGTTGCAGACGTGGCTAGGATCTGTCGTTGCTATGGCTGCGGTGTAGGTAGGCAGCTACAGCTCCAATTGGACCCCTAGCCTGGGAACCTCCATGTGCTGTGGGTGTGGCCCTAAAAAAACAAAAAAGATGAAAAAAAAATAAATAACAGTTTCGAAACCTTAGTATTTTGACACTTCCCATAATTTTTTTTTTTACTATATGTACAAACTGCATTTAGAGAAAAGCATGACAAATAAACTAAAAATTTAATATTTAATCCCAGTACCTGTAAAATTATTTTTAACATTTTATGGCCCTCTGAGGTACCTAGAAGCCAAGCCTACAATAGTGAATCAAGGTTGCAGGATTAATTGAGATGATGCTGTCAGGATAAGGGAGGTAATGGGATAAAACAAGGGAAGGAGCTAAGCAAGTTTGTGGAATCAGCTTGTATCAGGATGCTGATCTCATGGGGGACTCAGAGCATGCACTGCACCTCCGTGATGGTCACAACCTGAGACAATGGGGCCAGGCAGTTGTGTTCTGTGTAATTCAGTCATAGATGGTGGGATTACCCGGGAGGATGGAGTTGTAACTCTAAGCAAGGAAGTTCCTGTTTGGCAAGGGGCACTGCTTCAGAGAAAGGAGGCAGTGGTGAGCTGTCAGCAGACTATGCTCATAGCAACTGGGGTGTGGATGCACTGACACAGCAAAAGTGAAAGACAGAGAAGAGGCACCTGTAGCATTTACTACACATCCTTTCAGAGTTAAACAAATAGGTATTGTTTTACCTACATAGTAAATTACACAGTATGCATTATTGTTAATTGCTTTTTGAAATTTGAACAATGAATGATGAATATCTTTCTGTGTTAACAAATGCATTTTTATAACAGGTGCATACTGTATTATAGGTAGAAATATATCACATCTATCACTTAGATTATTTTCAGATCTCTCTTTCTTTTGGATGGAAAATGTATTTTTACTTAAATATTTGTCTCGGAAGGAACATGCATTGAACATTATCTTACCTTTTGTACATATCCACATTATATTTATGTACTCCCCTTGCTCTCACCCCTAAATAAATAATTTCTACATTACTCTTTCTGAGATAATTCTTTTCTGGTTATTTTTCATCTCTCAGCCTTGCTCAAGATGGCAAAATACTCATAATGTCTTTTTATTGCTAATGCTTGAATTTAAGAACTTAAATTAGTTTTACTTCTGCTTAAATTATGAAGAAAATAAAGTTAAATTACTCCTATTTTAGAGAAGTTGAATAGAGAAATTTTGACTAGTGAAACTGGTTACCTCAGAGAAAACATTTTTTGTTTGTTTTTTTTTCTTACTTGTTCCATAAAATCTTCTGGTTTTTCACCTTGATCTAATAACTTCATAGTAGATAAACATGTGCCCCAGAAATTTTCTGTCTACAGGGATTAAAACATGTCAGGGCTGACATATTTAAAGATTCTCAAATTTTCCATTGAGTCTATATTTTTTCACATTTAATATAAGTAAATCATAATTTTTATATAAACTTTAAGGAACTTTTCACCTTTTGCATATCTCATTTATGTTCCTATTACATACAGTCACCTAAAATTTGTTAAGTGTATGTAAATCTCTGGACCAAAGTCATAGTAAATTGAAAAGTATTCATGGCCCCTGATCTAAAAGAGCTTAAAATTGAGGTGTAGGGAAAGTTAAGTGACAACTTAGGGCCAAATAACTACATAGAGTCGAGGTGGCAAAATAGTCTATCATTTGGCATAGGAGTTGTAAGGAAATATTTTTTATACTTTCCCATGAGTACCCAGCATGATATTAAAAAAGTTTCACTAAACAGTGCAACTTGAACTGCTTTTAAGTGACATGGAAAATTTAGCAGATGAAAGAAGATGAAAGAGGCATTCTAGAAACAGACAAAGTGTTTGAACCAAGGAAGGGAGGTAGAAAGCTCAAGCACAGGTTCGAGTAATTTTTTTGGAGGTTGATATAATTCGTCAAATTAAATCAAATCAATTACTTTGGCATTAAAAAAGGAAGGATAAAGGAAGGAAGGAAAGAAAGAAGGAAGGAAGAGAGAGGGCAGGAGAGTGATGGAGGGGTTAAGGAAGAAAAATCCTAGTTGGCTGCAGTGACTTTTTAAAGAAATTTCATAATTTTTAATACTGAATTGTGGAATACAGCATTTTTACATATAATTCATGTTACTTGTCTCAAGATATTGGCCACATAAGTCACTCTTTATTTATGGAAATGCAAGTTGTATAGTATTTGTCAAGTTTATTCCAGCTTGAAGGATATAAAGTTTCATGAATGAAGAGCAAGCCCTATCTTTTATTTATTTATTTTTATTTTAAAAATTTTTTTGTCTTTTGTCCTTTTAGGGCTATACCCATGGCATATGGAGGTTCCCAGGCTAGGGGTCTAATCGGAGCTGTAGTTGCCAGCCTACACCACAGCTCACAGCAACGCCAGATCCATAACCCACTGAGCGAGGCCAGGGATCAAACCTGCAACCTCATGGTTCCCAGTCGGATTTGTTTCTGCTGTGCTACAATGGGAACTCCTCTTTCATTTTTTAATACATGATCTGAGTGAGACTTTGGAATTTTGTTCTTTACAAAGCACATTCCCTACCCCTCACCCCTGCCACCGAAATTTTTTTTTTTTTCTTTCTTTTTTGGCTGCCCTGAGGCATATGGAGTTCCTGGGCCAAGGATCAGATCCAAGCCATAATCACAACCTGTGCTGCAGCTGAAGCAATGCTGTATCCTTAACCCAGTCTGCCGGGTGGGGGATTGAACCTGTGTCCCACTGTTCCCAAGATGCTGCTGATGATGTTGGGCCACAGCAGGAACTCTGAAAAGCACATTATTTTTAAACTAGAGTTGACCCTTCAACACTATGTATTTGAACTGCACGGGTCCACTTGTATGTGGATTTCTAGCACTGCAGTCCTACAAAATACACAGTTGGTGGAATCCATGGAGGCAGAACCACGAACACAAGAGTTGAGTGTAAAGTTCTATGTGGATTTTGATGGCATGGGGGTCAGTATTCCTAGCTCTTACATTGTTCAAGTTTCAACTGTATGGCATTCATAATGGAAATTCAGAAAAAAATAATGTAAAAATATTTTCAGCTTCACTTTCCAGCATGAAAGTGATGAAAAAAATAAAAAAGGAAAAAACTCTAAAAAAATGAAAAACACAGAGGAAACGCTGTGGAAAAAATGAAAAACACAGAGGAAATTTTATCTTCAATAGAAATTAAAATATTGCTTCAACTCTTACCTCAAACTGTGAGGAACAGCTGCTGATACGGTATTTATATCAAGTCAAGAGAGGAGGTTAAGGGACATCTCATAGAATTACAGGTTTGAGGCAGTATATAGAATAATCCAGAAGTAGGTGGCATGGCCCTGAGAAGTTAAAAAAACAATCTCTAGTTTGGGATTGCAGTTGTGGACCAAGTTGTTAGTAGCAACATCCCCCTGCACTATGGGGTGGGGAGGTGGGGGAGCTGGCTTGCCTGAGAAGTTGTTCGTCTGCACCCGGTGCTCCTTTTGGGAAGGGTATGTGTGCATTGGCTTTGCAGCTGCTGATAATGAAGGCTGAAGAGAAAGAAATAAACATCAAATGCTCACACAAAACACTTGTATGTGTCACAACTGGGGATGTGCCTGTCAGCCCAAAGGGGGAAACCGGGATGACCAAAGCCCTTGTGAAGTGTATCCTCATGATAGAGTGTGTGACAGTTTTGCTGACCAGGGATATTGGGACAGTATAGCTAAATTGGCATTTCGCATAGCCCAATTCCCTCTTCCAGCACCTGACTACTATTCTGTAACAAGTAACTTACCTGGAGGAAAAAGCCCTCATTAAAAGATGAGTAATAATAATAAGGGAAACATTTGCAATACTAGCAGAAAAAAAATGAGGCAAGAAACACAACAACAACAACAAAAATGACAAATGAGGGAGTCCCGGCTGTCTCACAGCTGGTTATGGATCCAGTGCTGTCTGTGTGGTGGCAGTTTGATCCCCCCCAGGGCACAGTGGATTAAGGATCTGGTATTGCCACAGCTGTGGTATAGGTTTCATCTGCAGCTCATATTCATTCCCTGGCCTAGGAACTTCCATATGCTGTGGGTGCAGCCATAAAAACAACAACAACAACAAAGTGAAACTATACATCTGAAGAAAAATTATGGCAGGAAGTTAAAAACATGAATTATTAGACTTTAAAATATAAACTTATTGAAACAACAATTAAAAAATAGACACAGCATATCCTATTCCAAAGGAAGAGATGGAAAAGGAGCTGGAAAAAATGAAAGGAATGTATAACACAATCACAGGGAAGAAATAAAATGTGGAATGGATATGTTACAAACACTATGTATCTATACATATGAGAAGGTATTGAAAGCATAGCAAAATAAAATGTCAAAGACCAAAGATTAATAATTAGAAAAATAATAATATGAAATACAGATAAAGGAAAGCCAATAAATGGAATTCCAGAGGAAACTGAGGAGTAGGGGAAAATTCAAAAATATAATAGAAGAAGCCCTATGATAAAGGAAAAACTCAATCTTTGTCATCCTAATATTAAAGTGTTCCATCTTATAATGACCTAAATTTATGTATAATGTCTAAATAATATATAACTGGGAGAAAATGTTGGAACCCTATTCAGCATTAATAAGCAGTCGATGCTGGTCCATTACAATGATACATAGCAATGTTTTAGATATCTGAACTTCTAAAAGTTAGCACTAAAATTTCTCAGATGCTGAATTTCTCACCTAAGACATTCATGAGAGAGCTTCAAAGAACTGTTAGCCCAGGAAATGAAGTATTTTTAGTATTATTCTCAAAGGATACAGGACCATGTCTAGCTAGAATGCTTCACTTCTCCTTGCCGTAGATATTCAAGAGAGATAGATAGTTTTAGCAGGTATTTTTGTTTTTTTGTTTTATTTTGTTTTTGTTTGTTTTGTTTTGACATCATTCTGGAAGTCATTGACATCACCTAGCTCCTCTTTTGCCTCTGGATAAAGCCGTATATGCCTTCTTGAAGGTGTCTAACACTAAAACTAAGTAAAAGAGCAGATTTAAGAGACATAAAATAATATAGCATGTCTTAGGTCACAAGAGATATTTCTTCACAGCTTATTGCCTTAGAAGACGGCTTAATTTAGTACAAAAATTACATATTATTCATGTATTCATTATATAATTATACTGATGAGTTTATATAAATGACTTAAGCATTTCCACATACATAGTCAAATATATTTACACAATTGGAAAGGCCACATACCTCATTTTGAACTTTTAATAAGTGTCAGTTGTTGGCATGTAGAGTGCATGGTTAGGAAAAAAAATGGTACACAAATTATGAAGCAATGGCTATTTATTTGTGTTGAGACCAAATCATGGCTCAGAGAGCAGAGCCAAGATCCCAGGCAAGAGCCAAGATAACAATGAGTCAGGAACTTATTCTCAGAAGGCAGAGCTGATCCATAGTCAAGGAACATTCTCTGTTTCCAGAGTAGGGGGACCTGAAAAATAGGTACCTGACCAGATTTCAGAATTGCTATGGATCAGTGGCTCTATGCACCTTCCATTTTCCTCTTTTTTGAACAAGGATGTGTATTATAGTTATCTCATCCCCATCTCACTATTGCATTTTGAATGTATATGTGGAGTGGATATGGGGCAGGGCAGATAAATTGTGATTTTTAGTTCACAAATCAAGAAGGGCCACATCTGAGCAACTGCATCTGAGTAACTGAAGCTATGGAAACCTGTCCACACCTGAACCATATTTAATGCTAAAATCCTGGACTTGGAGCTAATACTGTAATTGAATAAGACTTTTGGGGTCTTGGGAGGGAGGTAGAGTATTTTGTGTGTGCAAGGGATTTGCAGTGTCATGGCCAGAGGCTGAAAGGTAGTTGGCTGTCTTCAAAGATGACCCTCTAACTACTCTTATCATCTCTCTAATTGCATGACTGTTCCATGAAAAAGTATAGTACAATTGTCCTTGAATCTGGGCCAGCCTTATGACTTACTTTGATCAACAGAATGCTATGGAAATGGTGTGGGACATTTGAGAAGCTGGGTTTTAAGAGGCCTAGAAGAGTCTGTCTTTGTTCATTTAGCACATTCTTGCTGCTGTTAAAAGAATCTTAGCCTAAACTACTAAACAATGAGAGAGTATGAGGAAAGTGGGGCCTTGTCATCCCACTGCCTCTCCTGAACTACCCCTCAGTCATCTCAGTTGACTTCTGATGTGTGAGTAGGCTCAGGATGACTAGGAAAGCTCCCACCCATACAACCTACACAACAGTGAAAAGCAAATCATCATCATGGTTCTAGGTCACTAAATTTCGGAGCAGTATGTTACACAGCAAGGAGTACCTGGGACGTTAAGTGCTCCCAACTGGATTTCAGACATTTCTAAGCAAGTGTGGGAGACTGATGAAATATGCCAGACAGGACGCCATTTAAAAAATACTTTTTGGTTAGAGGAAAATAAGACAAGGGTTTGCATATACAGGGAGAAAGCAAAGGAAGTGGCTAGAAAGAATGGGAAAAAAAAAAAGTATTTTCTGACTCAGACTTTGGGCTGTAAGCCTGCCCTCCTGACAGCATTCTAGGGGAAGAAAGAGGGTGGCACTTAGAAATACAGCTTGTTGACAGTGTCACTAAGAGGGACCTGGAAACTGCCAGTGTGACAGGCATTCTCTCTCTTTGTGCACAGAATAGGAACACAGCTCCACTCTGGCTCTTTGGACACTGACCACTTTGTGGGTACTGGAGGATGGTGCTGAGATGCAGATGTTATTGCTGTAGGGGGTGGACTGTCCAGTGTCAGCTTGAGCACTTCTGTTGGCTTCGTGAAAGTATTAGTAAGCAAGAGAACAGGAACATGAACAGATCCTCTATGGTTCCCCAAACTCCCCTCTCCCTCACTCTCCTAGAACAATCTAGATCATATTTTGAGGTGGCTTCATTAGTGTGTGGGCAATGGAGTAGTGAAATTCAGTTATTATTGTTAATGTGAGGTTATTTGAAGCTATAAGTCAGTGACTCCTACAAAAATTCAGGCCATATCATGATACTTGTATTTATATACATAATAATAGTATGTTATATATAATAGTACATAATTTTATATATTTTTGCAATATCATGTTTCTTTCATGAAATTACACTGTGAATTACATAGAGCAATATTATTTTCTCTGTTTTAATTGAAGTAAATTCATCTTAAATAAGAGATTAAAGGACTTGCCTGAGATTACAAAATAAAAGTAATAGAACCAAGATTTGAATTTAGCCTTTCTAATTCCAGTAATCAGTGGAGTTTTAGTGCTTACATGTCAGATTGGATATAATTTATATGATGTATAAGTCCTGACTTGGGACCCTTTTTATATATATGCATATCAGTATGTTATATATACATTTGTACATTCATCTACACAGGAAAATTTATTCCAAAGACGTATTCTTACATCTGCTCAGACTTAAAGAAAAAAAATATAAAAATATTATTGGGATATACATGACTATTTTCTCATAAAAACATAACCCTCTAAAATCTCATGAAATGTATATATCTATACATATGCTAACATTAAAATTATTATTGTTTTATATAGTCATTTCTTAGAAATTATTCTTGCAAAAACATTTCTAGCACCTAGCATAGTTTTTTGGTTTAATCACTACTGATACAATGTTGTATAGCAAAAAAGGTTGTGCATCAAGAGTTTCCACTGAAATAAGCTGTCATCAGCACATTTCCTTATGAAATAATATTCATTAAAAATAGGATATTCTCTTAGCTCAAGTGACAGCTCATCACCTTGTCAATTTTCTATAATAATATACACTTTATAATACGATGCTAACAAGACACAGGTAGCATTTCAGTCATCTACTACAGTGTCAAAATGGAGACTAGCTATACTACATTCAAAGAAAAGGTGCCAATTAAATGTAATCTTTCCTCAGTCAGTGCTCCAGTACCACACAATAATCTGATCTGTTTCCTTGTTATCCAATATTAGATACCAGTGTTCCACCACATTCAGTTTCTCTCTCTCTCTGTTTTCAATATTAATCCCAAGCATACTGTCATAACTACTACCAGACTTGGCAGGGAATTGCCAGATCAGGGAATGTTGAGATCTAGAGCCTTGGCAGATGCAAACAAATGGAGGAAAAAAGCAGAACACCCGTAATATAGGAGGAAAACATAATATATAAAATGAATATGTTTGGAGTCTGCTACAGTTAAATTGAAATGTTTACCACTGCTTAGCTGTCTGAGTTTATGCAAATAATTAACTTTTCCAACACTCAGGTTCTTTTTATTAAAATGGGGCTAATTCTACCTCATCTGAAGGGTGTGAGAATCAAATGGGACAATGTTTATAAAGGGTTTAGCTCAGAGCCCAGCATGTAATTGAAGCCTAATAAATACCAGTTCTATCCATGTATCTCACTATAAAGATGCCATTCCACTGGGAAATCAGTTCTCTGTCTCATTGTTCTTCCTCTGAATGCTTTAAGGGGTTTTTGCCTTTGTTTTTCAGTGGTTCAACTGGATATACCTTGTTTTATTTTCTTTGTCTTCAAAGGAAACCATTGCAGTTTATTGCATTAACTGAATAATTGCCTTGAAGACTTTCATCTGCTTTGAAAAATTCTCAGAGATTAAAAAACATATCTAATCAATTCCTTTTCTTCTTTGCTTCTAACTCCAGTTATTCTTATGTTAGTCTTTATCTTTGAGTCTACTATCATTTATGTTCCTTTCTATATTCTCCATTCTTTTTAAAATCCTGTGCTTCAGCCCAACTAAACCTCTCTCTAGCTGTGTCTAATTCTTTAGTTAACTGCTTTATTACATTCTTTTTTATGTATTGTTTTATTATAAAAAATATTCAAACATACAGAAGAGTTGAATCTTACATTGAACAGCCACTAAGTCCATGAACTAGACTCTGCCAGTAATTTCATATTATACTTGCATAATCACGTGTTTATTTAACCATCTATCTATATATTCATCACTCCATCTTAACCTTTAATGCATTTCCAATGAAAATTAGACCTGATTATATTTCATTCTAAATACCTTAGCACACATACCATTAGCTAGAATTCAGTATTTGTTTCTAGTAGTTTTTATTTTATTTGAAGTTGAATTTACATACTACAAAAGGTACAAACCTTAAAAATTCATTTGCTAAGTTTTGATAAATGCAAACACTTGTGTAACCCAACCCTCTGCCAAGATATGGAACATTGTCATCACCCTAGAAAATTTCTTCATACCCCTTCACAGCCAATCCCAAATTTAATATCCATGAGCAAGTACTGTTCTCATTTTTTCCACCATATGTTAGTTTTGCCTGTTCTAGAACTTCATATAAAATGAATCATACATATCTTAAGAATCATATTTATCTTTTATGTAAGACCTTTTTACAAAGCATAATGCTTTTGAAATTCATCCATATTAAGTATACTAGCAGTTATATTAATTTCTTAAGGTGACTTTGAAAGAGTATCAAACATTGAGTGGCTTAAAACAACAGAAGTTTATTGTTTCATAGTTCTGGAGACTAGAAGTCTGAAATCAAGGCATTGATAGCCATACTCTCTCTAATGCCTCTAGAGAGAATCCTTCCTGGCTTCTTTTAGCTTTTGATATTTGCCAGCCACCTTTGGCATTTGGAGGCTTATAGATGCATCACTGAAGTCATATGGCTGTCTTCTCCCTATATATCATCCTATCATCTTCCCTCCATGGGTCTGTCTCTGTGTTCAAATTTCCACTTTCCAAAAGGATGGGGAGTGAGGGGGTGAATATACCGCCTGAGGGAAGTGCTTTGCTTCTCAGAGTGCAATGGAGGATGAAGCCTCCTGGCCCTGAACACTCTTTGCTTAGGTGTAGGGAGAAGCCACTGGAAGCTAAAATTGCTAACAAAAATCCTTCTTGCGATCATGTTACAGGTGTTGATCCTAATCTCTAGTTGTGCTGGCTTGTTTAAATTTCATTTCTGGAAGCTGCTCATATCACTCAGGTTTACAGCTAAGATTTGAGAGACAAACTCAGGAAAGTCTTTATTTCAGCATTTTTTTGAAAGAGTCTTTAAAAAGTAATGGAAACTTCCCAAATGCATTTTCTTTAAATGAAAATCCTCTTAGAACACAGGCAGCATGACTTCCAAGGTTTCAAAGCTGGTGTGAACAGCATACCTCCATGTGGCTCAGCCTAGCACAGCTGTCACCTGCAAGGAGCCTGCCTGGGGATAGAAATGCAGGGTTTTTTCCTTGCTAAAACAAAGTGTCCCTTAAATAAAAGAGTGAAAGAAAAGAGCAGAGGAAAGGGCTCCTCTGAAGTGAGGGTCTTCCTCATTTCACCCTGGGCTCAGACTGACAACCTCTCAGGCTCATGTGCTTCTCTCCCTCTCCCATTGCTCAAAATGATGCTTCAGTTTTAGCAGTGGAAAATAGGTATCCATTTTTTATCTTTATTTTCTTAACCCAGAATTAAGATGCTGATAGAAGACACCTTCTAGTACTGGGACAACCTTATTCCTCTGCCCTGCTGGTATTTTTAGTGCCCTTGTTATGCGGAGGCTTGGGATAGCACCATGTCACTGAGATAACCTTCCTGGAACAGCTTGGGCTGGGAGGGGTGAGGCTAGCCCCTGGGTAGCATGGGTAGCATGACTAGGTTGAGGATGATGGGGAAGGTTTACAGCGACCGTGTGCCTAGGGCAGGCACTGAACATGCTGATCTGGTCATGGCCTTGGAAGCGCATGTTCAGAGGCCAGGGCTGTCTGCTCTGATCATAGACTGATCCTGGGATAATGGCCTTCTGGAAGTTGTTGGAAGTGGGCTCCTGGGTTGATGGTGATGACTAGCTTCCTGAGCTAGCTGAACTGCATGAGGCTCTCCCGAAGACTGTTCAGGGCCCCTTAAATCAGCATCTTCTGTTCCCCTTCAGCAGGTGGACCCAGAGTGGCTGCTTGGACAGGACCTTTGGGTTGCCCATATTGTGCTCTGGCCAGGGCTACATTAAGCAGCCTGGGGTTTAAAACTCCAATGTTTTGGTGCTTGTTTGCCTACCTGCAGGATATGATCATATTCTTCTCATGGCTGTGGAACACATCCATGGTGGCAATCTCTGTTTCCCTGATGTGCAGGGAGTCACCAAGCTGCAGGCACTGTGCCAGTTGGAGCACAACCCTCTTAGAACATGATGATAGTGATCTGGTCGAGCTTTGTACTTACCATTAGTAGGCTGGTGATGAATTTTTTTATGTTTGCAGCTTCTATCCTGTTAGGTATGAGGTGCCCAAGCCAACAAGTTCCTCCTGGCCCTGGGTCACAGAGAACATTGGCTTACCACGCTGGGGCCACTTCATGTGTGAGCCCTTCTTCATAGGATTCACTGTGGTGATGCCACTCTGAAGACAGCCCTCATAAAGATGTTGGACAGGAAGGCACTGAGCACAGAGTACATGTGATACTGGACCTGGAGGTGGAAGAGGCAGGTGGGATGGATTCCCAGCATTATAAGTGCTCAAAGAGTGACTGGGCATACCAGCTTTGGCTGCCTTCTTGCATATCACCACAAAGATCAGCTGCTTGGCTCCAAGGATACAGGGGCCATGCATTCCAGGGCTCAGTGGCCTGGGTGCCTTCATCAGTTAAAATGGAATGGAACCACAACTTGGCAAGCCTCAGTCACCCACACTTGTGTTCATGAGCAGCTTCCTTTCATGCTTCAGGGTCCAGTACCACTTCTGGCCTGCAGATGACAGCTCCTTGGTCTTGTCCTTCAGCTGCTGCAGCTTCCAGAGTTTTGGCGTGCTACCCATGTTCCTGAGCTGGTTGTGCAGGGCCAGGATGTATAGTGAGGAGTCATTGACCCTTGTGCTGAGCTGCGTGACCTTCAGCCCAGTATGTGGATCTTCTTGGTCAACTGATCCCACTGCCTTGCTGAACCAGATGGTAGATGATAGTGACCAAAGTCACCATATTTCCTGTGACTGGTGGTCCCTGGATTCAGCTCAGTGGTCTCTGTAGCACAGTCTTCCAGAAGTCAACCTGAGAGTGGTGAACCCTTATGCTCTGAAGTACTTGGCCAACTGGACTTCCTTATCATGCCTAGCAGTTTACAGTATATCTCCTAACATGGAGATGGCCTCCATAGCTGATGTTGTCAACACTACATCCTGTCCGATGAAGTAGATTTCCATACAAACCTACCTGGAAGTTGTGGGTTACCTCCACAGTGTGCCCTCAAGTGCTCTGCAGCTAGATCAGTGGTGATCTCATTGCCATAATCATCAGGGTCTTTGATGATAGGGCTGTTCCCTTTCCACAGGGGCACTGGATCCTTTTTGTAGGTCAGACAAATCTTGTTTCCCTGCATGAGCTTCATGCTTCTTAACCAAATTATCACTAAGTCTGATTATCAAAGTCTATCTTGGGCAAAGTGAAGTCATGGAAGCCCAGGTCCCACCTGAATGTAGTGTTACCTTGAGTCTGAAACTCTTTAAGTTTCTTGTAGTAGCTGGCCACCAGCTTGACCAGAGGGCCAAATATATTCTGGTACTGATAAGAGTCCTCCTATATATTGGGGTCCCTCTTCCACCCCTGGCTTCCCTAGGTTGTTCAAGGTGGTGGTGGAAGTCTTCCTTCTCTTCCTCCCCTCCCCACTTCCTTTTTTTTTAAATGGCTGAACCCAAGGCATATGGAGGTTACCTGACCAGAGACTGAATCTGAGCTGCAACTGTGATCTATGCAGCAGCTGTACAGTGTGGGATCCTTTCCACCCACTGTGAGGCAGGGATCCAACCCACATCTCCGCAGCAACCTGTGCAACTGTAGTCTGGGATTTTCTTCCTAGAGCTGCTCCAGCTGGCTCATCTACTTGGTGGTTACCTGCCACAACTGTTCCTGCTCAGAAGTAATTGTGACCAGCTAGGCTAGGAAGCAGTGGTCTGGATCAGTGGCTGCCACTGTAAAGTCTCCCAGCTGATGGTCTTGAGGCTGCTCTAGGTGCTACAGGGCTGCCTGCACTGCAGCTTCACGACCCAGGTGCCTTTGGTAGGAATAAAGCCAAGGAGGAAGAAGACCTTACCCCTGCTGCAGTTCTAACACTCCAGATCTCCCCCAAGGCCAATTCTTGTGCAGACTCACTTCTTTGCTTTTTATCCTCAGAGGTGATTTATAGTGTGACTGCTGGAAGCATTTCCATGACCTATTGAACCACTTTCTACTGGTATCACAGTAAACCATGCAAGCAGGACTGTGTATTCCCAGTAACCACAGGGCTGCATGGGGAGATCCTTCCTGTAATAGATGTCATCTTCATCTTTTAAGTTCAGCTTGGTGAGTAACTGGCTAGTCTTGACAACACTCTCATCCTTTCCTTGTTCTGCAGGATGCCCACGTGTAGGCCCACCTGCAAGTCCAGCTGTCCAGCTGCAGAGCCCATGCAAACCAAGCCCCCACTTCTGCCACCTCTGGGGATGCTAGGCGGTGTCTCTGTGTCTGGCTCTGGCAGGTGAACTTGGTGAATTTGAACACCGGTTTGTGTCCTCCAGGGTTCAGGAAAGTGCACATGTTCGTGCAGAGTGGGGTTGCCTCCACACTCACTGCTTGCCATGAGGGTCCTATGCCACAAGTACCCCACAGGGTAGAGGCTTATGCAGCCATGCCTGTGCCCTTGGCCCTTGGTGGGACCTAAATTGACGCCACAGTGAGAAACTGCCATCAACACCTGTTGTAAGGTACATGGCTTTAATTTTACCTGTTTTAGCAGATGTGAGATGGCCTCTATTGAATCCTTGCTTTCAGGTATTATTATTTTTTAGTTTTAGAATTTCCATTTTATTATTTTGATATAAATTTCAGTTTTGAGATTGATTTCTACATCTTGTCATAGTAATATCGCAGTTATTTTAACATCTCTGCAAATGATATCTGGATCACCTGTGCATCAGTTTCTATTGCCTTCCCCCCATCTCTTATTTTGTGTATCTGGCAGATTTCGAAAATTGAATTACTAAAGTTATGTGTAAAAGTTATGGGCATTCTAGAAATGTTATTTTTCTCTAGAGAGGATTTCTTTAGCTTCTGGCAGATGGTTATAGTAGGCATGGATTACTTTAATTCTGATGGACTGAGCTGATCCACAGCTGGGTTCCAGTCTTTGTAAGGCTGGTCTATTTCTGGTTTAACCTCAGCCTAAGACTGTATTCGCTCTGGTGTCCGCTTGAATACATGGGGTTTTATCAGAACTCTGTCCTTTTGGTTTTCCTGTAATCCCATTTTAAAATCTTCCCAGAACCATGAAACTGAAAAAAACCCTACATAGTTTCTCAAACTCAAAGCAGCTATTTTCTGCCCTTTTTCTATACTCCTCAGCCTTTACTACTTATAGGTTGGCAAATGTCTTAAGGGGAAAAGAGGCTAAGACTGTTGGGCTCAATTCTTTGAATTCTTTTCTCCATAATCTTAGGAACTGGCTGTCTTGATGCCTGTCTTTCTTTAAAAGACTGTTGATTGTTTAAAGCAAAAACAATCATAATGCATTGTGGGATTTATAGAATATGTTGATTTAAAACATATGACTAATACCCAAGAAATTGGATGGAGATTAAATGAAATTATATTGTTATATAGTTCTTTGATCCTTCTTTAAGTAGTATAATAGCATTTGAATTGAGACTGTGATAAGTGTGTTACTATCTATAAGTGTGTTACACTTACATTTACAAGAGGACACACACAAAGAAATATTGCTAAAAAGTCAATAAAATAGGTAACATTAAATAATAAAATTACTCTAAAAACATAAAAGACAATAAAATAAATGAACAATAGTACAAATAACAGGTAGGGAAAATAGAAAACAAATACTAAAATAGTTGAATTAAGCTGATCAGGAAAAAAACTGTAATTCTATTGGAAAGTGGACTAAACACTGTTAGAAGTTATAAGACTGAATAAAAGGTAACACCCATGTACTTGTTGTTTAGAAGGTATATTTTATAATATCTAAAAATACAAATAATTTCAATTTCAGAGAGTGAAAAAAGATATATAAAGTGAAATAAATTTATTCTTTGGCACAGTAGTCTCATTTCTGGTATTAAACCAAGAGAAATAAAAACACGTATACAAGAATACATATACAAGAATGTTCAAAGCAGTATTTATTCGTAATAGCCAAAAATTTGGTAACAATCCAAAAGGCCTATCAATACAAAAATGGATAAGGAAAGGAAGTTCCTGTCATGGCTCACCAGTTAACAAACCCAACTAGCATCCATCAGGACACAAGTTCGATCCCTGGTCTCACTCAGTGGGCTAAGGATCCGGCGTTTTGCCCTGAGCTGTGGTGTAGGTTGCAGACACAGCTTGGATCCCGTGTTGCTGTGTCTCTGGCATAGGCCAGCAGCTACAGCTCTGATTGAACCCCTAGCCTGGGCGCCTCTGTGTGCCATGGGTGTGGCTCTAAAAAGACAAAAATAAACTGTATATTTATACATGAGAATACTAATGAACAATAAAGGAATAAACTTTTGATTAATGAAAGTACAAGGAAAAATCTTAAAATTATATCTGAATGAGTGAAAATAGATGCAAAATAGTACTAATATTTGACTCCATTTTACATCAGTTCCAAGAAGAGGCAGATCTGTATCACGTTAACAGAAATCAGAAACTTGTTACCTCTGGAGGAAAGCAAAATAGTTGGAAAGGGAGAATGAGGGAGATTTTGGTGGTGAGGAAAATGTTCTCTTTATTAATTTGGGTGGTTTTTAAAATTGCCAAAATCATTGAACTGTATTCTTAAGATACATATATTTTATTTTTTTGCGATTCAAACCTCAAAAAGTTTAAAGTGCAGCATTACTTAAAAACAAATCTGGAATAAAGAATTTTCATTTATTACTTTATAACAGAAGCTAATATTTACATACAACTTGAAAAAAAAAACAATTATAACTAAAATTATGATTCCAAAGGTAGGCTGGGCTTTTGGTATCTTTTTTTAGTGGATCAGTTAGTAGCACATAACCAAATATAAGGTTGGATCCATTGAAAAATACAGTATATCAATGAATTCCTTCTTCCAATGATATGGTGGTTCTCATAGAACTCTTGATTTTAGGTTCAGTGTACATCTCATAATATTTGTTCAGAATATTGAATAAACAGGGGAAGGAGAGTGTTTGGGTTTAAAGAGTGGAGTGTTAGTGCATTGTGCTATACATTGAAACTAAATAAAATATTAAAGGAGAGTCACCTAGTCCCATATTTAAAATGATACATATTCACAGTTGTTTTATAATTTGAACTGAAAGAAGATTTAATTAGAGCCTTGTCAGAATTTAAGACAACATTATAAATATTTTTAATGATAAAGAAGGATATACTATGTGAACAGATAGGAGTTCATAGCAAAGAAATGGAAACTAAAAAGAGGTCAAATGGACATTTGAGAGATGAGATGAAAAATTTGCTGTAGGTCATAAAAACACATTGGACAATGAGAATAGATCAGTGAACTGAAGGATAAGTTAATAGAAATAAACAAAACCAAAGCCCAGAGTGAAAAAGATAAAAAGGGCTGTGTTGACTTTTTTATTATGGAACAACATAGATATTGAACATACATTGAGTTGGAATTAAAGAGGGGGGAAAATTGCATTAGAGAAAAGTATTTGAAAGAAAAATGAACATACCTTTTCCAAATTTGAAAAAATTATAAAAGCTTAATTACTTATTAAATATATAAGCTCATTGTGACTTACAGGTTGAACTTTTCTTATTCAGCAAACTGATTTGCCATTTGAGAATTAAAATTTTAAACTTCAGTGAGATGTATTTGAAAAAAATCAACTGCACTTATTTAAAGTGTACAATTTGTAAGTTTTGACATATAAATATACCCCTTATTATGCCCATTTTAATTCCTCTTGCTTATTGTCTCCCTGGTCCCCAGACAACCAGTGGTCCAGATTCTGTTACTCAGGATTAGTTGTTGGCATTTTCTGCAATTTACATAAACGCAGTAATGCAGTATGACTTCTTTTGTGTCTGGTTATCCTTTTACTCATCATGATTACTTGGAGTTCATCTTTGTTGTGGCTACCAATAATAGGTCATTCGTTTTTTATTGCTAAGTGGTGATATACTTCTCTTCAGCGAATTTTTAAAACTGGTAAAACTAAGCTATGGTGGTAGAAAAATGATTGCCTCAAGCAGAAAGGTGAGGAAATTGATTGGGAATGACCTTGAGGAAAATTTCTGTGATCTGAGTGCTATTTATAGGGCTTAAAATCCATTGAACTATATTCTTAAGATACGTGCATTTCACTGATCATATTTTTAAAAATTTTCTGCTCCAATGAGAAGCATTATGTTGTTCTTCAAAATAATTTTATTGGTGTATAGTTGAATTACAGTGTTGTGTTAGTTTCAGGTGTACAGCAAAGTGAGTCAATTATGCCTATACATTATCTATTCCTTTTTGGATTCTTTCCCCATATAGGTCACTACAGATTATTGAATAGATTTCCCTGTGCTATACAGTAGGTCCTTGTTCCTCATCCGTTCCATATGTACTAGTGTGTATATGTCAATCTCAAACTCCCAATTTAACTCTCCCAACATTCCCCTTTGGTAACTATAAATTTGGTTTCCAAATCATTGACTGTTTCCGTTTTGTGAATAAGTTCTTTTGTACCAGTTTTTATTATTAGATTCCACATATAAATGATGGAATATGTTTGTTTTTCCATGATTTACTTCACTTAATATGATTTTTGGGTCTATCCATGTTGCTCCAAGTGGCATTATTTTGTTCTTTTTTGTGTCTGACTAATATTCCATTGTATATATGTACCACATCTTCTTTATCCATTCCTTTGTTGATTGACATTTAGATTACTTCCATGTCTTGGCTACAGTAAACAGCACTGCAGTGAACATTGGAGTGCATATATCTTTCCAAATTATATTTTTCTGTAATATATGCCCAGGAGAGGGATGGCTGGATCATGTGATAACTCTATGTTTAGTTTTTTTAAAGTATCTCTGTGCTGTTCTCAATAGTGGCTGCACCAGTTTACATTCCCGCCAACAGAGTAGGAGGGTTCCCTTTTCTCTATACCCTCTCCGCCATTTATTGTTTGTAGACTTTTTGATGATGGCCATTCTGACTGGTGTGAGGTGGTACCTCACTGTAGTTTTGATTTGTGTTTCTGTAATAATTAGTGATGTTGAGCATCTTGTCCTGTGTTTTTTTCACCATCTGTTTGTCTTTGAGAAAAGATCTGTTTAGATCTTTTGCCTATTTTTAAATTTTTTATATAAACCTGTATGAGATGTTTATATATTTTGTAGATTAATCCTCACTGACTGCATCTTATATTTCATGAAAAGAAAAGGAAGGGCATGAAAAATAACCAAGTGTAGTGCCCAATTGCCATCCTAGTTGGTTAATATTATCGATGCCTGAGTCCGTGATTTATTTTTCATGTATTATCATGTGCTTGAGTCAGTGATTTATTTTTAATATTTCTGGTTATGTGGAAGTACTACCTTATATTTTAAAAGCATCTTTCCATAATTTTACTCTTTTGTGAGGGAAAATATAAGAAAAGTGTACTTTATGATGGCTTTTATCAAAACACGCTAACTGAATTAATCATGACCTCTCTCAAGTTGTCTTTAAGGAAATAAAATATTTGCCTCAAATTGAGTATACCTATGATAATGCTTAATATATATTAGAATAGAAATGCTAATGTTAAAGCCTCATTTTTGTAATTTTTTCTTTATCATTAAAATATAATAAAATATCACACATCTCATATCAGATAGACTTAAAACTTCTTATAAAAATTAAGACACATTATTCAAACTAACTTGTAAATCAAATAATTTCAATTACATAGCATATTTTTATTGAATGATGAATGATTAAAGGCTAGGTATTCATTTATTCATTTAAACATTTATTAACTACTTACTATAAGAGTAGATGTACAGTTTTGTGTGCTTTGCCTACCTCAGGATATCTTTGATCTTTTCAATATTAAATATTAGCTTACATAGAAAATGATCACTTTTTTCTATGATTTGGTATACATAACAATATTAGACTATATATAATTAAGCTGTAGTCATTATTAGAATATTGAATATACTCAGTGCTCAATATTGCAGTCAATATTATACTCTACATTAAGCTGTGTATAACCTAAGTAAAGAGTGTTAGGCTTATCAGGGCCTCCTGGTGCCTGGACCACCTCCTGTAATAGAGCCTTTTTTGTTCAGTCTTCTATTTGGTCTAAATACCATTCATTATTGCCAAGTAAAAATGTACATTAATATCCAAGTGTCTTTGAAAAATAATTATTCAGCCAGGCAAACAAATCTACAGTGCCCTGGCTTGAGTTTTGCTTCCGTAGGCTTTGGATGAATATGACGTTCCAATTAGAACCTCAATACAATAATTACCAATACAGTTGTAATTAACATTTAATCATAATTTGTCTCCATACCTGCTCTTCTTATCTCAAAATTCCATCAACTGATGTTCTGATTGACCCAGAATGGGACCAGGAGCCTCAGTACTGAGCTGTTCTCCTGGTAATGGGAACTCTAACATCACTCTCCTGAATGGAAGGAACTCTTCAGAGGCTTCCCTCTGTCCCTAGAAAGGTTTGAAACAACTTTACCTATCAGGCCTTCTGAAAGAGTGGCCTTTTTCTCTACCCTGTCCTTGCTTTTGCCTCTCTCCCCCTTTGCCCATCATTGCAGTTGCTCAGGCCTTCCCTCTGCCCCTACGGACTGGTAAACTCATTCTTGTATTCAGGTACTTAGAGATCTTCACAAGACTGGTTCTTTTTTTTTAAGCAAAGTATAGTTGACTTACAATATTATATGTTTCAGTATTATATGATATACAAATAGTGATTTGATATTTTTATAGATTATACTTCACATAAAGTTATTATAAAATAATGGTTATATTTCCTGTGCTGTATATTACATCTTTGTATCTTGTTTATTTTGTACCTAATAGTTTGTGCTTTTTAATCCCATCTGCTGTCTTGCCCGTCCTTCCACCCCTCTCCTCTCTGGTGACCACTGGTTTGTTCTCTGTATCTGTGAATCTGTTTCTATTTCGTTATATTTGTCAATTTGTTTTATTTTTTAGATTCCGCATATAAGTGAAAACTGTCAGTGCTTGTCTTTCTCTAACTTATTTCACCAAACATAATGCCTTCCAGATTCATCCATGCTGTCACCAATGGCAGAACTTCTTTTTCTTTTTTTTTTTTTAATTTTATTTATTTATTTATTTATTTTTGTCTCTTTGCTATTTCTTTGGGCCGCTCCCACGGCATGTGGAGGTTCCCAGGCTAGGGGTCGAATCGGAGGTGTAGCCGCCAGCCTACGCCAGAGCCACAGCAACACAGGATCCGAGCTGCGTCTGCAACCTACACCACAGCTCAGGGCAACGCCGGATCGGTTAACCCACTGAGCAAGGGCAAGGATCGAACCCGCAACCTCATGGTTCCTAGTCGGATTCGTTAACCACTGCGCCACGACGGGAACTCCCCAGAATTTCTTTTTCTTATGCTAATATTCCATTGTATATATATGTACCACATCTTCCTTACCCATTCATCTGTTGATGAACACTTAGGTTGGTTCCATATCTTAGCTATTGTAAATAATGTTGCTTTGAATTGGGGTGAATGTATCTCTTCAAATTGGTGATTTTATTTTCTTGAGATATATATACTCAGGAGTGGAGTTGTAGACTCAAATGATAGTTCTGTTTTTAATTTTTTAAGGAACTGCTTTAATGTTTTCGTAATGACTGAATAGCTTTACATTTCCACCAGAGGTTATGATGGTTCTCTTTTCTTCTCATCCTCACCAAAACTAATTATTCTTTTCTTTTAGATGATAACTGTTGTGACCAGTGCGACGTGATATATCACTGTGATTTTGATTTGCTGAGTATCTTTTCAGGTGCCTGTGGCTATCTGTAAATGCCCACTTCTAATTTTTTTTGCTATTGAGTTGTATGAGTTCTCTTCCTATTTTGAATATTAACCATTTATTACATAGATCATTTGCAGATATTTTCTCCCATTCAGTAGACTGTAAGTTCATCTTGTTGATGGTTTCCCTTACTCTGCAAAAGCTTTTTAAGTTGGATTCATTTCTGTTTATTTATTTTTGCTTTCGTTTGCCTGAGGAGATAGATCCAAGAATATATTGCTAAGAATTATATTGAAAAGTATACTGCTTTGTTTTCTTCTAGGAGTTTTATACATTTAAGTCTTTAATCCATTTTGAGTTTTTTTTTTATACATGGCATAAGAAATGTTCTACTTTCATTCTTTTACATATAGCTCTCCAGTTTTCCCAACACTGCTTATTAAAGAGACTCTTTTCTCCATTGTATATTCTTGCTTCCTTTGTCATATATTAATTGATGATATGTGTGTGGACTTAATTCTGGGGTCTATTCTATTCCATTGATCTATATGTCTGTTTTTGTGCCAGTCCCATGCTGTTTTTATTATTGTAGCTTTGTTGTGTAGTCTGAAATCAGATAGCATAAAACTTGCAGCTTTGTTCTTTTTTCCTTAATGTTGCTTTGGCTATTCAGAGTCTTGCAATTCCATAGAAACTTTAGGATTATTGATTCTAGCTTTGTAAAAAATGTCATGGGTATTTTTATAGAGATTGCATTCAATCTGTAGAATGCTTTGGGTAGTATGGATGTTTTAACAATATTAATACTTGTAATCAGTGAACACAGGATGTCATTTCATGTATTTGTATCAGTTTTAATTTCCTTCATCAGTGGGTTATAGTTTTCAGAGTATGAATTTTTCACCTCCTTGGCTAAATTTATTCATAGGTATTGATTTATTTTTGATGCAGTTATAAATATGATTGTTTTCTTGCCTTCTATTTTTGATAGTTCATTAATAGCATATAGAAAAGTGACATATTTCTGTATATTAAGCTTACATTTTACAAATTTATGGATTTATTTTTTAGTTCAATTAGTTTTTGATGGAGACTTTAGAGTTTTCCATATGTTGTATCAGTTCATCTGTAAATAGCAACAGTTTTGCTTCTGCTTAGCCAACTGGGATGTCTTTTATTTGTTTTTCTTATCTGATTATTGTGGCTAGGACTTCTAATTCAAAGTTAAATAAGGATGGTAAGAGTGAATAGACATCCTTATCTTGTTTCTGATCTTAGAGTAAAAGCTTTTAAGCTTTTCACCATTGAGTATGATGTTAGTTCTGGGTTTGTGAAAAATGGCCTTTATTATGTTGGGATATGTTATCATTATACCAACTTTGAGTGTTCATAAATGGATGTTGAATTTTGTCAGATATATTTCCACATATTGAGATGATGATGTGCTTTTTTTATCTCTCCTTTTGTTAATGTGCTGTATCACATTGATTTGGGGATATTGAACAATCCTTGCATCCTGAGATAGCCCCACTTGATCATGGTGTATAATCCTTTTTATGTATTGTTGAATTTGGTTTGCTAACATTTTGTTGATATTTTTGAATCTCTATTCATCAGAGATATTGGCCAAGAATTTTCTTTTTTCATAGTTTTTCTTTTGGTGTCAGGGTAACTTTGGCCTCATAAAATGATTTTGGGAATGTTCCCTTCTCTTCACTTTTTTGGAATAGTTTGAGAAGGATAGCTATTAACTCTCCTTTATATGTTTATTAGAATTTCCTTGCGAAACGATATGGTCCTGAACTTCTGTTTGTTGAGAATTTTTTGATTATTGATTCAATTTCAATACTAGTTATCAGTCTGTTCAGGTTATCTATTTCTTCCTGATTCACTCTTGGAAAATTGTATGTTTCTAGGAATTTATCCATTTCTTCTATGTTGTGTGATTTTTTGACATATAACTGTTTATAGTATTCTTTTGTGATTTTCTTTCTGTTATATTGGTTGTAAGTTCTTTTGCATTTCTAATTTTGAATATTTTGGTCCTATTATTTTCTTGGTGAGCCTAGCTAAAAACATCAACTTTAGTTATCATTTCAAAATATAGTACTTGGTTTTGTTGATGTTTCTATTTTTTAGTCTCTATTTTACTTATTTTTACTCTCATCTTTATTGTCTTTCTTCTGTGGACTTTAGGATTTTTTGTTTGTTTTTCTAATTCTTTTAGGCAGTAGATTAGGTTGTTTATTTGAGATTTTTCTTAGGTAGTTTTATATCATTGTATAATTCTCTCATAGATCCGCTTTTGCTATGTCACTTAGGTTTTAGAAAGTTGTGTCAAATTGGAATTGCAGCTGCTGGCCTACACAACAGCCACAGCAACTTGAGATCTGAGCTACCTCTGCTACCTGCACCACAGCTCACAGCAATGCTGGATCCTTACCTATGGAGTGAGGTCAGGGATTGAGACAACATCCTCATGGGTACTAGTCAAGTTTGTAACCTGCTAAACCATAACAGGAACTCCCACATAGCACACTTCTGATGAAGGTACACACTGCATGGGGAATGAAGTGTGGCAGTGACCAAATGCTCATGGAATTTACTGGTCTTTCCGTGTTCCCTATGATTCTGGAGCAGCTGGCTCGGCCAGTCAGTAGAATGGGTTTTTGAAGGCAGAGCGACAGTGTTACTTGGATGGCAATACCATGCAGGGCTGGGCAGTTTTCTCCAGGTGGCTGTATATGCTCTAAACCAGCATTCATTATATAGTAGTGGTTTTCCCATAGCTAAGATATATGAGTCCAGGCATCAAGGGTAGAAATGGCAGCAGCACCATTCACTGTTGCTGCTCTTATTGCTACTTATCTACTAGCAGAATTTGGCTTCATGTCCATGTGACTTTATACTGTGCTTGCCTAGAGGCTTAATTCCTAAGGGAGTTAGGCTTCTACCAAAAAACACACTGCTTCCATTAAACTGAAGGTAAAGAGTGCTACCCTGCCCACTTTGGTCCCTTGGTACCTTTGGCTGTGGTCATTGATCCTGATTACCAAGAGAAAATTGGTCCACTGCTCTGCAGTGAAGGTGAGGATGCTTATGATAGAAACCTCAATAAGAGAAACAGAAAACATTTCTTCTTCCTCTGAAGCTTAGAAATGCAGTCACTGTCCTCGGACAAGTTGTGGTCCTGGCAAGTACTATCTTTAGACACCCACATTTCAGAGGTTGTTGCTCTCCTTGTGAAAGTACCTTTAGTCTCTAAATCCCAGGGGTTCTGAGGGGCTGTCTCTGCTCCTGACCTGGGTAAACAACAGTGAAAGGAACTTGTCCTTTGAGGAAGAAGGACTAGGTGTGTCCTTCATGAGCTGGCAACTGAGGCTGGCATTTCTTTCTCCCTCATACAATAATCTGTGACCCTGCAGGTTTTCTTAATTTGAGGAAGAATGTGAGGTTTTGTATCTTTTGAATTGTCACAAAAGTGGAAAAAAAAAAAGCCAAAAAACCAAACCAAAACAAAACAAAAAACAACCCAACCCACACCATAACTACCAGGCTTAAGACAAACAGAATTTTAATATAATATTTTATTCTAACCCTTACTATTTGCAGCAAATGCATATTGTCTTTCCCAATAGGTAAACAGGTGCTGGAGAGTTGAGGCAGGTTGTCCCCTCTATCTTGAGAGTCAGGAGATTTCAGAAAAACCCTTACAATGTTCTAAGTGGTAGGAGCTGGCCCAGTGCACCTAAATGTCCCAGCTGTGTCCCTGCTACAGAGGTGGTGTCCGCATGTAAGCTGATGCAGAAGTGTGATCTATCATTGGTACTGGATGCTATGTCACAAGCTTAATGGCTGAACTGAAGAGTCTGGTTGTATTGGGGATCACCTCCTCAGCTCCTTGTACTCTGTGTTCCAGGCCCTGTGCTGACTGTTCAATCAGCAGCATCCCATTTGTCCCAGCCAAGGGAGAGGCCAGTTAGCATCACCCATTTCACAGAGAAGGAAACTGAGGCTCAGAAAGGTGAGGAGAATCTCCCCAGATTGGTCAGTGGAGTTGAGAGCCCAGTGCTAATTGTCCAATCCCCTGGTCCCACACTTAGAGCTTTACTGAGCCCCCGTGGGCCCAAACATAGGGCCTGAGCCTAATGATTCTTGGTTCTTCCCAGCCTTAAAGAATAGTTGCATCTTGCTGGCCTATGGTGTGGGGGCTCCAGCTGGCAGGATAAGCTCTCAACACAGGACAGAGTGGCACATGTGAGCTACCAGGAGCAACATCTCTGGTATCCCTCCCAGTGCCCATCAACAGCTGGCATCTGGGTGCTCCAGGAGATGCCTTGCAGCAAGGTCTAGAACTGGGCAGGGAGTCCACCCTGCCCTCAGCCTACTCCTCCCCTCCTCACCTTTCATCCTTGTCGAGGGGGGCTCCATAGCCTGGAACCAGGTCACAAGTTGTTCCTTGGGCCGAAGGTTGTAATGATTTTCAGTCACCTGGATCAGCTGGATCTCCCTAATTCCTTTGAGTTCCTGGGTCAGTGGACAGGACAGGATGTATACAAAGTCTGGTGGGGGGATTGTAGGGGTGAGAATTGGGGCAGGGGGCTGGTCCTCAGTCTTTGCTCACGTGGAGACCCTCCTTGCCTCCACATCCACCCAGGCCCTGCCTTTTGTCCCAATGGAGTTTAAACAGCTCCTCCTCCAACAAGTTGTCCTTGATGTCAGCCCCTATCTCCATCCTTTAATGGACTGGTTACCCCCCTTTTATGGATCAAACAAATGTAAGACCCAAGGGTTGGGGTCAGACGGGACCTGTCCACAGGGGTGCCTGACTTCTACACCCTCCTTTCCCACAGGGAGGCCACAGCTGCTGACCTCTCTCCTTTTCAGGACGTTGTTCACATTGCTCTGGAAGGCAGATAGCTAAAGTCCATCAGTAATAGACCTCTTAGCCCATAACTGGTCCCCTTCCACACCCCTTCTCATAGTGCACTGCTGCCAGGGCCCAGCAGCAGACAGGCTCCCCCAGAAGCAGGATTTGGATTTGGGCTTGGGCATTGCTCTGGGCTGCAGAGATGGAACTGAGGCCAGGGAGTTTCTCTGATGACAGGCAGGGATCCTGAGGCCTCAGGTAGGGACTCCCTCCCTCTTAACCTCAGGATCTGACCCCTGCCTCCGCCCCACCTCCAGGCTCACTCACCTCCACATAATCTTCCATCACAGTGTCCACCTTAAGCAGGTAACAGAGGAATATGTTGAGGAAGGGGATGAAATACTGTGCCATCAAGGTGGGGCTGGTAATGAGATGCGTCCATGGACTTCCATGGACCTCCACGGACCTCCACGCCTTCTGGCACAGCCCAGTGCCAAGCTCAGCTCACACACGTTCTTTTCTTCCAGTGTCATGTCATCACAGACTCATACTTTGGCAGATCTCCCAGATATGGCCCTCAGAAGGACAGTGACTTTCTCAGGGGCCCTCAGAGGAGAGGCTGCCTCCCCTCCCAGCTGCAGGCCATGTTCTGGCCTTCGCCCCAGTCCCACTAGTGACCACCAGTGACCACAGTCATGTGCTCTGGACTCTAATGAGTGTCCAGACTCCCAGCCATGCTCAGCTGTGGAGGGCGAACAGGTATTTCATTGGGCCTGTCTGAGTGGTTCCTGACTGCCCCAGACACATGGGAGTCTCTGGCCCCAGGCTGGGCCCCAGGACAAGCCAAAGGTCTTGCTTTCTAAGATCCCCTCATGGCATTCCCCTGCATAGGACTCCTCCTTCGTCCACTCAGGAAGAGGTTCCTGAGGTGCCACCTCTTGACTGACAGGGAGGGGGTGACCTGGGTACTGGGTGGTGACATTTGCTTCCTCTTACATAGAAATTCTGATGTCTGATCAGCAAGGATTTTTAAGGAGTCTATCAGTTCTCCATGTTCGTCTCATCACCATCTGGGGCAACACCAGACCCATGGCAATGGGCACCACAGCTCATGGCACCACAGCTCATGGCAATGTTGGATTCTCAACCCACCGAGTGAGGCCAGGGATCCGACCCAAGTCCTCATGGATACTAGTCAGATTCATTTCTGCTGTGCCACAATGGGAGCTCCCATTTTGATTTTTAATGGTTAAAGTGCATGTAACTATTTTGACAGGCCATAAGACAGGCTGTTTGACAGGCCATAAGACAGCCTGTTCTAGTTAGCATAAAGTTCCAGCCCAACTTTATTTAAGCCAGAATGACTTCCCCATACCTCAGTATATGAAAATGTCCCCCATTAATTTCCAGCTAGGCACTGGATGAGAATCTGTCTTGGAGTGATTAGCAGTGACTTAAATAGGACAGATTGGGGAGTCACACGGAGAACACATACCTGCCTGGGTCTACTGTTCTTACCCAAGGCTGGCAGCTCCAGTGTCCCCCCTGGCCCATGGGATTCTCACAGTGCCCATCTCTGGTGCAGCCACCGTGCCCTTTTCAGTGAATGTAGAAGGAGTAGTGGAGGCTTGTCTTACTGAGGACAGACTGGGCTGGTTTAGGGAGAAATGACCCCCACCCACCTCATCCTCCCAGTTGCCTGGAGGAAGATGAGTGCCAGCTAATGGTCCAGCAAGGAAGCCAGAGGCTTGCTAATCCTGCTACCTCCCCACCCTCCCAAAATAGTCCATCCAACACCACTGCACTCCATGACCAAGGCCTCCTGCCCCGAACTGCCTCCATCTGCATATGGAGGCCAGATTCTCCTCTTCTGTCGATCTGGATGAGACAGACTGGATTTGTCTGAGAAACTTTATGTGATAAGCTACTCAAATCATGTCTTGCTTTGTCCCCTCCCCCCCCCCCCGGCCCCATCTCCTTCCAGATCTACAGCCTCCACGTTACCTCAATGAGCAGTTTCAGACTCAACCACTGATTGTCTTTGGTGTACAGCTTTTTAAATTTTGTGAAAACCTTCCTGAGGGGAGAGAGAGTTGGGGATAAGGTTGGAGGATTTGAAGGCACATCATTTTGTAAGGGAACACTAAAAATCCAAATGGCCTGGATGAGTGTTTTCACTGGGTTCTTCTGCGCCCAGGGGTCTCTGTGCAGTCAGGGAGGGGAGCCCTCCTCTTGTCACCTGGGCCTCCATTCCCATTTCTATGGAACAGATCTGTTCGGAGTACGAGAGCTTGCAGCTGGACAGAGTTCTGTTGCTATCAAGTAAACACTGGAAAATCTCTCATTTGGCTCAACTCAGGACCTGTCATTTTAGGATACTGGTTCCCTAAGCAGAACTGCAGCCCAAAGACCCTAGGGAGACTAAAAGACCCACCAACCAGGTCAATTTCTGTTCTTAGGGTCCATGCCTCCCAGGAGCTCCCAGCTGACTGAGAGTGGAATGCTAGCCACATTGGGGGTGCCAGTTCCACCCTGGTGTTTGGATGGAGAACAACCCAGCCATCTGGAAATTCATCTCCAAGTCTTCTTCAGGCACTGTATTGAGGGTCTCTGCAGAGCTGAGAGGATGGAAGTGAGAGGGGAACTTACTGAGGTCTCAGAACTCCTGGGGAAGGGAAGAATGAAATGGGGCTGGGGTGGGGGCTGGAGCCTTACTTCCTCTGGCTTCAGACCCCTCACTGACACTCCTGCCCTGGATGACACAGATGTTCAGGGAGCCCAGTGAGGGCTTACAGGGGTCCCCTTGAATAACACTTCCATGTAGGAGGATTTGAGCTCAACCCAAGGAAGGAGCCTAGTTAGGAAGTGAGTGTCACATCCCTGGGATAGGAGAGTCAAGGTCAGCATGCCTCTTGCAGGAGGGGCCGAAGGACCATCCAGGAATTCAGACCATGGACTTCAATCCTGAAAGTTGAGAAAAGAGGTGAGACAGTTTCCATGACTCCAGATAGCACTCTCTGGCCTTCCTGAGGCATCTTTTTGCCACTTGGATCCAGAGCTCCACCACATTGGCCCTATCCTGGGCCATCAGGCAGATGTCCCATGAAGCAGGTGGAGATGATGCAGCTGGCGTCATGGGAGGGATGCCAGGGTTCATTGCCTGTTTGGTCCCTGGGGCCAGATGGAACCCAGGCAGTGGTGAGATCTCACCTTGAACAGATCCTGGGGAGGATGAATAGTATCCAGCACTGGTACAGCCCAGCTGAGGGTCTGCAATCCCAACAGGGACTATGCAGTGGTCATGGTCAGAGCTGGATCTAGGAAGCTGAGGAGCTGAAGAGCTGAGGATATGGCTTGAGGCTTGTGGAAGTCCCTGGGTTTCAGAAAGTGGCCTCTGCATCTAGCCAGGCCTTACTTTTTCCAAGCACTGGTGTGTAGCTCACACCTGCCCATCTCAACAGAGTCTTACACCTATTCAGGTTATCTCTCAGGTCTGACTCCCCATTTAGATGTGCATTCTCCCATGGCATCTGTAACCAGGGCTTTTGTTTGTTCATCTCCCATGAAGACAAGTACACAGCAGTTGCCTGATGAGAGTTGAGGCTGTTGTGGCCTCTGGACAAATGGGTGAGCCACCCAAGGCCCTGGCAGTGATTGACTGAGCTCACCTCCCTCCCTACAAGGACCAGTCCCATCCTGTGTACACTCTGTTCTGCCTTATTAACCTACAGAGCTCCTGTGTGCACCAGACCCTCTCAGTGTCCATCTCTCCTGTCCATGTGTAGACAACAAACAGTTGTTAGTTTTAAAAGCTGCCTAGGTCATACAGTAGGTGAGTGGGGAGTTGGGATCTGGACCCAGATCATCAGCAAATGACAGGTGTGAGGCAGCTGATGACACAGCTGGCCCTAGCCCTACTGCTCACTGTATCCCTGACAGTTAACTGCTCAGTCACCAAGTGGGGAAGGAACACCAAGGTGCTGGTTTTCTTCTCCCTTAACAGGTTCTCAGTGGTCACAGCCCAGGGACTGGCTGGCTCTGGTGCTCAAACTTGCTCTGTCATTAGGGTGTAGCAGGAGAGAGGATTTGCACTAGAGTTGGTGGTCCAGGTGACGTCAGCCCAGGAGCTGGCATTGGAGGCCAGCTTCCGCTTATAACAGGGAGAGTGCATGGGCTCCCAGAAAACCTGCTTCTATTCTGCCCAGGTTCCCATCATAGAAGACATGGCTCTAGGGAAGGCAGTTCATCCACAGTCAGAGACCTGGCCCTTTCTTCCACACTGCACTCTTTTTTTGTGTCTGACCTCCTATGCCTGATCCTTCCCGCTGAGGAAACAGTCCTCCCTGATTCCTGCTCCTCTGTGTTGTTCTGGGCAGTGGCAGACCTGGTCATCCATCAGGCTTAATGCAGTCTATGTGTGCGCTTTCTCCTGACACTCTCTTGACAAAGGACCTGGACATAGCCCCCTCCCCCTCCCTCCAGCCCTCCGCACACCTAGGAATCAGGACCGAGGACAGAGGCAGAGTTGTGGGCAGGATATTCCCATGCCTTTTGTTCTGGACCCCCTTGATGATGGTCAAGATGGCTAGATATGGAGCAGAGCGAGCAAACTGAGGTGCCCTCTAACAGGGATAAGTCTCTGGGGGAAGTCCATGGTAGCATCACATGTGATGCATGGTGGGCAGGACATGTGAATGGCCAACTCTCTGGCTGGTATCGAGGCCCAGGGATTGTGTCTGCTTCATTCCCTGAGTCTGTAAAGGATCTCAAAAAGTGCCTGCCTGTAATAGTAGGTGCTGGATACGCACTGTTGAGTGATCTCCAAGTGCAAGCATCCCAGCTCTCTGGGTGGTCCTAAGGCCCTTCTCTGCTTCCAGAGATAATTTAATCTGGGGTAACACCAAGGACAAGAACCAGTTCAGCCAGAAGACATTTCGGTCTCTTTTACAAATGGAAGAGCAAGTTGCTTTCCATGTGCTTTTCCATACTGAGAAGGTCATTGAGGGGTGAGATAGATGTCTTTTCCTGGGGGAGGGAGAAATAATAAAGAAGAAACACCATAAATGTGGATGGACCTAGAGGGTATTAGGCTAAGTGACCTAAGTCAGAGAAAGACAAATACCATATGGTTTCACTTACATGTGGAATCTAAAAAACAAAACAAATGAGCAACCATAACAAAACAGAAACAGTCATAGATACAGAGAACTAACAGGTGGTTGGCTGCCAGAGGAGAGAAGGGTAAGGGGGAGAGATAGGTGAGGGAGATTAAGAGGTAGAAATTTGCAGTTGCAAAAGAAATGAGTCGCAGATATGAAATGTACACTGTGGAGAATATAGTCAAAAACTATGCAATATTTTTACACAGCGACATATCCTAACTAGGCATGTCGTGGTGATTGTTTTGATATACAGAAATAGCAGATCGCTGAGTGTAATAGGTACTGACATAGTGTTGTGAGTCAATTATATTTGAAAACAAACTTATAGAAAAAGTTCAGATTTTTGGTTCCCAAATATGAGTGTTTGGGAGGGGAAAGAGGATGAAGGCTGTCAAAATGTATAAACTTCTATTTATAAGATAAATAAGGTCTAGGGTCTATTTTATATCTCTGTGATATGATGAATGTTCACTAAACTTATTGTGGTAATCATTTCATGATGTATGCAAGTCAGATCATTATGGCATAGACCTTAAATTTATACAGATCTCTATGCCAATTATATGGCAATAAAACTGGAAAAAAAGGAGTTCCTCTTGTGGCTCAGTGGCAATGAACCTGACTAGCATCCATGAGGATGCAGGTTTGATCCCTGGCCTCACTCAGTGGGTTAAGGATCCAGCATTGCCGTCAGCTTTGGTGTAGGTCACAGATGTGGCTTGGATACAGTGTTTCTGTGGCTGTGAGAGCAGCTGCAGCTCTGATTTGATCCCCAGCCTGGGAACCTCCATATGCTGCAGGTATGGCCCTGAAAAGCAAACAAAACAAAACAAAACAAAACCAAAAACCAAAAACCAAAAAACATGGAAAAAAATGGAAAACCATAGCAAGATGTCATGACCAGATATCCTTTCTGAGAGCCGGGGACCAGGTAAGCATCTGCCACAGCTGATCCATTAATTCCTGCAAGAATCCTGTGAAGCTTATTCTTCACCACCCACTTTTTCGAGGAGCAGAGCAAGGCTCAGATATATATGGTGACATTCCCAAAACATACAGCTGGCAGTGGGAAGAGCCACCACTGTGCCCAAGAGGCAGCAGATGCTTATCCTGTGAGCAGCTGGTCTAGGACCTCCTGCCCTGTTGAAAGGCGGGTGTGTGTAAAGGAAGGTGCTGATGTAGGAGAGATTTCTACTTGGAAAAGCTGGTACATGGACCCTAGCAGCTCCTCCATTGCACCTTCCTGGAGGGCCAACATCTTACAATATCATTTAGGTTAAAAATTGACTCATGTTCATACTGGACAGCACAAGGAGGGACATCAATCAGTAGCATCACCTTGAAGTCCTGGGAGGATTGAGGTCTGTTGCTCATCTAGCAACTCCCAGCCCCTCAGGAATGTGTGAAATAAAAGGAGCAGGAGTACCCTTGCTGAGGAAAATTCTGGCCTTTTTAAAGTATCATTTGAGGGAATTCCTGTCATGGCGCAGCAGAAATGAATCCGGCTAGAAACCATGAGGTTGTGGGTTTGATCCCTGGCCTTGCTCAGTGGGTTAAAGATCCAGCATTGCCATGAGCTGTGGTGTAGGTTGCAGATGTGGCTCGGATCCCTTGTTGCTGTGGCTCTGGTGTAGACTGGAAGCAGCAGCTCCAATTGGATCCCTAGTCTGGGAACCTCCATGTGCCTGTGGTACTGCCCTAAAAAGACAAAAGACAAAAATAAATAAATAAATAAATGAAAGTACCATTTGAGTTTGGTGGTGGGGAAGGGGGTGCATTCTTAGACAACTGTTACTTTCTAACGGAGTTTTTAGCTGAAGAACAATAGGCCTTCCTGTGTTAATAGCCTTTAGTATAAAGAGCATTATTACAGGGAGTTCTCAACAAGCATCCCCATTACAGGGATGTGGACACAGGCTTAGGGATGTCAGATGTCTGCTCAAGGTTCTGCAGGTCAGAACCAAGAACTTTTCAAGGCTAGGGCTGCATGACATTTTCTCTAAACTATAGTGCCTTGATGTGTCCCTTACCCAGAGGGAAAGGTCTGGAGGAAACTTGTTCCAAGTTTGGAGATAATGTGCAGGGCAGACTACAAGAACCCTGCTTACTTCAAAAAGAAGACACTGATTTTTTTTTTTTTTTTTACATTAAAGGGGGTTTTGGGAAGCTCATTTTGGGGATCCCATATTTAGCAAAAGGACAGAATACAAAGAAACTTATTGCTTCCCATAAAGTGGAAGCAAATTTTTTTTTCTGTAACACCCTGTGAATATATGAAGAAAGACTTTTTACCCTCTGACACAGCTGGTGGGGTAGAGTAGAGGTCCAGATACCTTTAGAAGTAGGGCTGTGGGACCCTCTAGTGGGAAAGCCCCAGCAGAGCCTTGGGGGAAAGGGGTTCTCTGGTAAGGTTCTGTGATACCACAGTCTTTTCAGGCTCTCGGGTGTTGAGACTCTTCTCTGATCTTGGACCTGCCTTGGTCATTGTTGGTGTTCTGAAGCATCAGCTCCCCTGCCAGTGAAATGGAGTAGTTAAACCCATTGATGAGGACCTCAAAAGTCCCTAGCCCTAACCCTATCCTAAACCTGACTGCAAAGACAGTGCTTAAGTAGCCAGGCCAAGGGGCATCACAGGCCTGTCTGGACATTGCTAGCGGGGAAGACCCAACAATAATTTTTGGTGAGGTTGTGGAGTGTTTGGAACCTTCATCCATTACTGGTGGGAAGGTAAAGTGAGGGAGCATCTGTGGAAAACAGTAGATCCTCCAAAGTTAAATAGTTACCCCTGTGACCTTATGGTACCTGTAACTGTATATGCCCCAGAGAACTGAAACATTGTTTATGTAAAAACTTCTATATCAGTGATCATAACATTATTCTTAAGAGTCAAAATGAGGAGACAACCCAATGTCCATTGACGTATGAGCAGATAAAAATAGCCATACAGTGGGAAATTATTGTCATCAATAATTCATTGTCACATGAGGTACTGCTGCATGCTACTATGTAGATGAATCTCAAAAACACTGTGTCAAGTGATAGAAGTCAGTCACAGAAGATCACTAGTGTATGATTCTATTTATAGGAAAAAATTCAGAATAGGCAAAATCACAGAGATGGGGAGTAATTATTGTTTGTTAGGGACTGGGTGTGAGGGAAGACTGAAGAGTGATTGCTGATGGGTACAAGACTTCTTTTTGGAGTAATGGAAATGTTCTACCATTAGACGGTGGGATGATGAATCACCACTCTATAAATATGGCACTAAATTATATCAAAAGGTAAATTGTAGGGTATGTGAATCATATCCTAGTAGGTGTATAAACATTTTGAATTGCCTTGTGTGGTTAGTGGCTGCACTCTTGGACAGCCCTCTTAAGACTGCTGGGTTCTGAGTTGGCTGGTTCTGACTCACCATCTCCCATGGACCTGCCTTCAGTAGCTGATGTCTTAAGGCAGGAATGCTATGCCCCAAACTCCATGTCTCCCAGCACCTGGTACCTTCATGTTTGCTAATACTTACACAGGCTCTCTTGAGGATACAGCCTGTAGTGCTCCCTGGTTTAGGGATAGGCTGGGTTTTAGGAAACAGCACTGTATTCCTAGAGCTGTCTTCCTTAATAGCTAGGAACTGAGTGACTATGGCGTGGGGACACTTTTACTTAACGGATGGCAGAAGTTTCCAGAGTAATTAAGCCCTGAATTGGAATTTACCTGAATGCTAAGACTTAACAGTAAGAAAAAGTGATTCTCAGTGCTGCTCTTTCAGAAGGGCTAGTTGAGTTGAAAGACAGGCCAGCCTTTCCTTGGTGAGGATCCCTACTCCAGCGGCATCAAAGAATTTTTAGTCACTAAGCACATTTCCTCATAGATTTTTTTCTTGTTTCAACAAGCACTAGCCTAAAGATATATAGCAACGGAAGCCCCATTCCAGCGTATGGCTTATCTGCGTGACACTGGGTAGCTACTGAACCTCTCTATGCCTGTTATTTTATAAAATGGGAATAAGAACCTAACCTGTCTTCATGAATGGTTACAAAAAGTCCCTCTCTGATTGCCTGGTGTCCATTGGTCAGGCACCACATGGGAACAGTGAATGCAAAACCCCATTCCTACTGAATCCTCAGTGCTTTTTTTGTTCCGCTGGTGTTTGGTGGTGCTTGTTTGAGCCGGGTCCTCCTGAGAGTAGAGTAGCTTGATGTCTAGAAGTGGAAGTGCTGGGGAATGGGACTGCTTATTGATTTTTATCTGATGTCTCTCCTAGAGTAAAAAGAAAGTACCAAAATTCCCACTGGGGAAGATTTTAACAAGTCACTTCAGCCCATCTACTTACCCTTGGCAATGCGGCCTAAGCTGGGTTTTTAAAAGTGGGCTACAAAAGACCTTCCATCTGCCTGCCCACCTTGAATTTGATCATGCTGAAAGTTCACTAGGATGTGAGGAAGAGGAGATTCAGCCTTTCTGGGGCAGAGTTGACAGGTGCAGGCACAGACCATCCCAGGGGGCATCTGCTACACGCCTTGGCTGATACAGGTCCCTAATGTGTCTTCCTGCTTCAGATCTTCCTCCACCTCTGTCTCCTTCCTCCATGCAGCACCCAGAGGATAAGCTTTCTAAAGCAGTACTTTGAGGGCATTGTGTTCTTCCACCAATCATTCCAGTTCCCAAGAAAGGGCTTGCCCACATCTTTAGCCACAGATGTCGTCTCTTCCCTGTCCAAGCGTATGCTCCAGCTACGCCACATTTCTTACAGCTTCCCCAGTTTTGCCTTGTTCTCTCTGTCTTCTAGATTAGGGACACATGCAGCACCACTCCCCATCCTGTCCCCTGGCTTGGGCCTGGTTTTCTTTAGAGTTCAATTTCCTTATCACTTCCTCCAGAAGACTTTCCAAAACAAGGCTGTGTATGCTTTCTTGGGGTTCCCATAGGCTCATGAAATTCTCTCTTTTGTAGCCATTATCACAGTGTATCATCAGTGCCTATTTACTTTCATGAAATATTTGTTGAATGAATGAATCAATGAATGGATACCTCGTAACTGGGAATCTAAGATGTAAACTCAGATTCCTTCATGTTTGGGGTTGAGAAAATGTCCAGGTAAAAAGTAGCCATTCCTGTGAATGAAATTACTGCATTTTCATTTCCTGGTTTCTGTTGGATGACACACTACCATGGTTCATCAATATGGGCTTCCAGAAAGCAGTCTTTTTCTTTCAGAGCCTTCATCCATTCTTTTGCTGCTCAGAGGCCCCATCCTTCTTTGTAGACCAACCTTTGTTAACCATGAACCTCGTCTTCACCCCACATCACACTTGTCACATGCATGTCCACCACCTAATCGGTGCCACCCAACCAGTAGAATGAGCATTCAGAGTCTTTATTTTGTTTTACCACATTGGGGTCCAGATTGAAAGAGAACAGTGCCTTGATGGTGACCAACATGGAGCCCAAATTAAGTACAGGGATCATAGGAACTCAATCAGCACCCAACACCAGCAGTATCTTCTGAGTTCCTGCTTTCTAGAGCCAAAGACCTAGGGGCAAGCATTGAGGAATAAGCTGGCTGCCTTTTCCAGCAGGTTAAAGAAGAAGCTCTGATAAATAAAAGAAAGCTTCTGGGAGTAGGGAATAGAAGCAATAACAGTAACAGTATTGAACATCTAGTGAGCATGTCTTAGAAGTGCCTTACACATTTTCTCACTATCACCCTGGTGGAATTATTATAATTATCTGGTATTATAATTATCACCAAATTGAAGACAAAGGAACTGGTTTGGTAATATTCAAAGGCAGTACTGTGTCCATGACTGACTACCTCCCTAGTGTGGAGGTCCTGATTCTCCCACTCATTCCTCATGGACCTCGTTTCAAAACCAACTTTGACTGTTCTTGGGTTGTTCACTTCCCTAAGCCTCATTTTTCCCATCTGAAAAAAAGGAGTGAGCATTGTATCCAACCCACTGGGTCTTTATGAAAGTTGCATGAGATGATCATGCATAAAAATGCTCAGCAGAGAGCCTGGCCCTGTAAATGTTGTTATCAAACTGATATTAACTCTATGTTGTATTTCTCAAGAAGGAAGTATATGCTGGGAGTTGGTGGTCCCATGATGTTAATTCCTTTCCCAGCCCTAGAGGCCTATGGAAAGAGATGATAGGATTAACTGACAGGAATGTGGGGGAAAATGGGCACCATGTCAATTCTGATTCAAGGATGTGCCATGGGAGCTCAGAGCCACAAGCCACCAGCTCAGCCATGCTTCCAGTCTCCTCAATTTACACAAGTTGGCGACTATGCAGAAGCAAAGCATTATCTTAGAGCTGGCTTGCCTTGTTGAGTTTGGTGACCTAGAATAAAATGTAAGGATAATGGATGAGATAGTAGTCTCTTGGAGCTGGAGGGGTTACTGGAGTCAGTGAAAGAGTATAGACTTGGAGCATAGCATACCAGAGTTCAAAACCAGATCTGCTCTTAACTCACTGTGTGACCATAGGTACTCTGTTCCCCTTTCCATGCTTCAGTTTGCCCATCTGAGAAATGGGCAAGGCAGCTAGGGCACTGCATCTGGAATCCTCAAAAGGTAGGTGAAGAGTTGAAACAGTCATTTAATAGATGTGAGTCAGATGGAGAAATGAGATGGGTACCCAGGGCAAGGAGAGATGGGATGGTTGAGAGAGTCTTTCTTGCCTGGATGTCCTTCCTATCAACTGAAAGGGAAAAAAACAAACAAACAAACAAAAAAACCCCGCACATACAACATATGAACTGTGAGGTTTTTTTTTCAGGGTGTTACTGAGGATTAGCTGGGAGACAGCCTTTACATAGCTCTGAGGAACTGCTCTGAAGATGTCAGAAAAGAACTAGGGTGTATTTGAATTTTGGCTAGGGGATGTGTGCAGTCAAGATCTTGGTAAAAATTTACTGCTAGTCCTGAGCAACAGATACAGATATCTCAGTTAATGGTTTTAGTACCATTCTTTGCATGGACAGATGAAAGAATCAGGGGTCATTGAAATTCTACCTTAGATACGTATTTTAACATTCTAGGGGCCCATATATCCAAAAAACAGAATGCTTCATCCTGAATTCCTTTCAGGGCATACTTGTAGGTCTGTGACTGCCTGCACTGGCTAAAGGCTTTGTCCTTGTCTAACTGGAAAGACAGGCAACACTTTTTGTTTACCCTTAGCAGGGTGGTGTAATTTGAGGAAATGGGGTCTGAGTTACTGAGTTTCCAGGTGATGATGCAAAAATTTAGCTGGTACTCCTTTCAGACTGGTAAACTCTGGAGTGCATAGCCTTGAGCCACCAAGAAGAGGAAAATATAGGTGGAGACTCTCAGCTTTTAGTACAGAGTCTCCCTGGCTGAAGGGGCTCCCTGCCTACTGTCAGAATCAACCCAAATCAAAGTCACATGTTGGGGGCTGAGGCTCCCAAATGGGAAGTTACCCCCAGAAGAGGGGAAAATGGAATTTTACAAGCATTCTCTTGAGCTGAGCGTTTCTCTTTGCGCTTATGTACTTCCTGCTTTCTGGAATGTTCTTCCACCCTCTTCTTTTCCTGGAAAAGTCATATTCATGCTTCAGAACCCAGTGAGAAGCAGCTCTGCGAGAGAAAGGACCCATTTAATCTTGTTCTTACCATGTTCCAATGCCTATGACAATTCTGGGCACATAATCTCTTCCAGAAAGCCTTTCTTGACTTTCCCCTCTTCTGCACTGCCACAATTTCCTGTTAATAATTGTGTCTCTAATTACAATTTTTTTTTTACTAAAAAGTGTAGTTGATTTACAATGTTTTTTATATTTCTGATGTACACCAAGGTGACCCCCACACACATATACATTCTTTTTTCCCTACTATCTTCCTTCACGTGTCCCTGAATAAACATCAGTTCACTTTCTTTTTAGTTTTATTGAATTATAGTTGATTTATAATGTTGTAATAATTTATGCTGTATAACAAAGTGATTCACTTATACATATACAGATATCTATTTTTTTCAGATTCTATTGCAGTATAGATTATCACAAAATATTGAGTTCCCTGTGCTGTACAGCAGGTCCCTGTTGACCATCTATTCCGTGTACAATAGTGTGCATATGTCAATCCTAACTCCTCCAATCCATCACCCCAACCCCTAAACCTGTCCCCTTTTGTAACCATAAATTTGTTTTTGAAGTCTGTTTCTGTTTTGTAAATAAGTTCATTTGTCTCCTTTCTTTAGATTCCACTGCCTCCTTTTTTAGATTCCATGTATAAATGCTATCATACAATATCTTCTCTGACTTACTTCATTTAGTATCATAATCTCTAGTTCCTTCCATGTTGCTGAAAATGGCATTATTTCATTCTTTTTTGTGACTGAGTAGTATTCCATTGTATATATGTACCACATCTCCTTTATCCTTTCCTCTGTCAATAGATATTTAGGTTGCTTCCATATCTTGCCGCTTGTAAATAGTGCTTCAGTGAACATTAGAGTGCATTTATCTTTTCAAATTGTGTTTTTTCCCCATATATATGCCCAGGAGTAGGATTGCTGGATCATATGGTAGTACTATATTTAGGTTTTTGAGGAACCTCTGTACTGTTTTCCATAATGGTTTTAGCACTGTACACTCCCACCATATGCCATTCATCCCTCTTTGCCTAGACTCCTACTCATTCTTAAAGGTTCAATTCAAGTAAAGCTTTCTGGATTCTTATGCCAAGAGCATCTTCCCAAAATATCCAACATTGTGTTATAATGGTCTGTTAATTTCACAAAACGTGGTGCACCATGAAGGCAGGACTCAGGTTGAATTGTTTGTATAATCGTTGTGTTCAGCATGATTGCCATAAAACCAGAATTTCATACTCCAGACCCTTAGGTCCTGTGTTCCAATTAGTTGGTAGATGTGAAGGGCTGAAGAGCTTCCCAGATTCTTGTGATGACTTCTAGTTGCACAGGTGATGATGAAGATAGGAACATGATAGCCAGCATAGGGCTATGGAAAGTACAGTCATTAGGGAGAGACAGAGCCCTGCCCATAGAGTGGGAAAAACAACCCCTAGGCTCACCTGGGTTCCATCAGTGATTGTCCCCCATCAACCATTCACAGGTGTACCATAAATGAGAATGAAAGAAGGTATGATTGTGAGATGAGGTAACCTGGAAATAAAATGAACCCAAGAGAGTGAGACTGGATAAATGAGAAAGACTGAACAATGAGGACAGTCAACGAGGACAGATAGGCAGAAAAATAGGCAGATGAGGTATTTAAATGGACAAAGAGATAATAGACAAATGGAGGGTCAAAGAGGGTGCAAGAAAAATAAACACAAGGGAGGAAAGCTGGGGACATAAATGGAAGGACATAACAAAAGGAGGACATACAGTTGAATAGAAGAATGGTTGGACAGATGGATGGGCAGAATGAAAGAGAAAAATAAGAAAATGAAGGGAGAGAGGAGGGAGTCTGAGAAGGGTTAACTGGCAGGATAGAAGTATAGATGGGTGGAAAGACATATGAAGGGATGATTGGATGAGTGAATGGGAAAATTTGGTGAAATAACTGAATAGTCACCTGAGGCTCCAGAGGTGTTGGATGCTGACAACAGAGACTTGTACCCTACCTCCACCATTCTCAAGCTAACATTTCTGAGCCTTACTTTCTTCATTTGTAAAATGGGTTAATAAAGGGCCAGCCTTGCACAGTGACTCTGTGTGGTTAGTGTGGAGTCTAGAGTCACACCTGAGTTTGTCTCAGGTTTTCCTCTGGAGAAGTGTCTGGTTAATGGAGGTTGGGGTTTGGACGCAGTGAGATAGGCTGAGAACTATCTGCCATTGAGTTAGAGGCTGTTCTTGTAGAGAGAATAGGGGCCCATCTGGGTGATGCTGTTGAGTCTGTCAGCTCAGCTCATGGAACATCTGCTTAACAGGCACACCTGGGCCACTCGAAGACTCCTGGTGAGTACAGATCCCATCCACCCCTTTCTTGGCACCACTGTCTTGGCGACAGTCTTCACCTGGGGGAGGAGAGATTGATATTTGGGGGATGCAACTCACTTGACATCTTCCGTCTGCAGTCACTGCACACGTCATATTCCGTGATTCAGCCTTTTGAACCATTTGCAGTTTCTCCATCTGACCATATTCTTTCACCCCAGGATCTTTGCACATACAGTCACCTCTGAAAGTCTTTTTCCTTCCATCTAAGTAATTTCCTGATCTTCCTTCAAGTATCAACTTAGACACCCTCTCCTCTTCCCAAGAACTCTTCTAGGCTGGATCAGGGACTGCTTCTGGTTCCCACATAACCCTGTGTTTCTCCCATCACAGCCCTGGTTACTGTCTATGTAAATATATATTATTTGTCCCTTTTACCTCCAGATGGTGGCCTCCATTAAGTATGGAATGGTACAGTCCAGTTAAATGTGTTTTGTCAAACTCTTGACACTGAACACATTTGCCTGCTCTATGTGAAAACCAAAGTCCTGATGAATGGATAAAGAAAATGTGGTATATCTAAATGCTGGAATATTACCCAGCCTTCTAAAGGACAGAAGTTTGTCCACATGCTGCAAACATGAATGAACACTGAAAACATTATATGAATGAAATAAGCCAGTCACAAATGATGAATACCATACAATTTCATTTATATGACGTATTAAGAATTGTTAAGTTTATAGAAATAGAAAGTAGAATGGTGGTTGCCAGCATTTTGGGGTGGAAGGAAGTGGAAATATTTTTCAGTAGGTGTAGATTTTCAGTTTTGCAAATTATGAATTGTACAACAGTATGAACATACTTAATACCACTTAAAAATGCACCTAAAATTGTTCTGATGCTAAGTTTTATGTATATATTACCACAATGAAATATAAAAATCCCCAGCATCCTTCAAGATTCTACATCGTTTAGATCCTGCTGGTGTCTCAAATCTCATCTCCTCCCTCTTTGCCTTTCTCTCTGCTCTGGCCACCTTGGCCTCCATGCTATTCATTGAACAAGCCAAACTCATTCCCACTTCAGGACCCTTTCCCATGTTGTTCCCTCTGTCTGGAAGGGTTTTCCTGGCCAAATCCTTCTCGCTGAATTGGGACACAGCTCAGGAGTCACCTCAGCAGAGAGGCCACTCCTGTCCCTCTGGGTAAACTATTTTTCCCATTACTCTCTAATTATTTATGCTGTTACTGCATTTGAAATCAGTTTACTTAGATTTTTATTCTCCTGCTTAATATCTGTTTTCTCCACTAGATAAGGGCAGAGGCAGTGCCTATCTTGTCACTGAGGTACCCACCACCTGCCTTAGGAGCTTCAGGGTACTCAGTAAGTGGCGTGACTTTGTAAACCCCAGGAGAAGTAGAAAAAGATGAGTGTATGATGTAGGTGAGACTAATGGTCCCTTGAATTTAATATTTAATAGAGAAGTGGAGTGTGAACTAAATGATTAAGACAAAACTCTGGAAGAAAAATTTACTTTCTATCTTCCCTCCCTCACTCTGTTTTCCTTTCAGTCTTCCTTCTGTACTTTCTTCCTTCTGTCCTTTCCTTCCATATCTCTTCCTATTTGTCTTTTTTCTTCTTTCTTCCATCCTGTCCTTCCTTTATTCCACTCATCTATCCATGTGTCTCCCCATCCATCCTTCTATACATCTATCCATCTATTCTCCTGTACAACCATCCATCAATCCATCCATCTGTCCAACATTCCTTCCTACCTACCTCAATCCTTTCTTTGCTTCCTTATTCTCATTCATACTCCCCCCCCCCCCTTTTTCCCCTTTTTTTCTTTTTAGGGCCACATACAAGGCATATGGAAGTTCCCAGAACAAGGGGGTCAAATTGGACCTGTAGCTGCTGGCCTACACCACAGCCACAGAAACATTAAATCAGAGTGCATCTGCGACCTACACTGCAGGTTGCAGCAATGCCAGATCCTTAACTCACTGAGTGAGGCCAGGGACTGAACTCACATCTTCATAGATACTAGTCAGGTTCTTAACCTGATGAGCCACAATGGGAACTCCCCCATTCATACATTTTTAATGCATCCTCTATCCATCTTTCCTTCATTCCTTTCTTTCTTCCATTAATCCATTATTCCTTCTTCCCTCCAACCTCTCCTTTCTCCCATCTGTCTATCCATCTTTTTTTCCTTTCATCCATGTTTTCTTCCTTCTATTTATTTCTACATGTTTGTAGTCTCTCTTCTTCTTTTATTTATCTGTTCTGCCTTTTATCTGCTTATCCAACTTCTGTATCTCCCTCCCTCCTCTTCTTGCTTTCATATGTCCATTTACCTTCTTCCTGTGTACACCAAATTGTTCCTATAGTGCTTTAGGAACTATTCCAAGGACTGGATAGTGATAAAAGAAATGCAATCAGTGGGGCTGAATTTAACTTAATTTTCCTCCAGTTTTCCTTTTCCTAATTGTGAAAAGATGGCGATTTGGGACCCCAGAATCCTGCTCTAGTTGAAAAGAACAAGGAAAGATGCTGTGGAGTAAAAGACCAGTGATGAGCCCAGGGACTGTTTGAGAGTGTTGAAATACATACCTTAATTCTTGAAGATATACAGTGTTCTCATTACAGGGTTTCCTGGGAATGCAAAGTTTAGTCTAGGGGCTAGGACATAATAGGTATCCACCAAAATTTATTTTGCTTTTGTTTACCTTGTCTGAGAAGACAGAGCCAAAAATAATATTGCTATGACCTATGTCAAAGAGCATACTGCCTGTAATTTCTTCTAGGAGTTTAGGAGTTTTATGGTTTCAGGTCTAACATTTAGGTCTTTAATCCATTTCAAATTTATGTTTGTATACAGTGAGAAAAAATTTCTAATTTCATTCTTTCATAGTTGTCAGTTTTCCCAACACCACTTAATAGACTTTCTTTTCCCCATTTTATGTTGCCTCTTTTGTCATAGATTACTTTACACTATGTACATGGGTTTATCTCTGGGCTCTCTCTATTTTTTTTTTTTTTTTTTTGGTGGCTTGCCTCATGTGAAATTTCCTAGACCAGGGATTGAACTAGTGCCACTACAGTGACTGGAACTGCTGCAGTGAAAATGCTAGATCCCTAACTTGCTGTGCTACATTCTGTTCCATTGATTTATGCTCTTTTTTGTGGCAGGACCGTACTATTTTTTTACTTTAGTTTCATACTAATGTCTGAAGTCAGGAAGCATGATACCTCTGGTTTTGTTCCTTTTTCTTAAAATTTCTTTGGCTATTTCTGGGGTTTCAGTGGTTCCATACACATTTTAGAACTATTTTTTCTAGTTCTGTGAAAAATGTCATGGGTATTTTGATGGTGATTGCATTAAATCTGTAGATTGTTTTGGGCAGTATGGACATTTTACTATTAATTTTTCCAATCTGTGAATACAAGGTATCTTTTCATTTATTTGTATCATCTTCAGTTTATTAGTATTTTCAGAGTATATGTCTTTTACCTCTTTGATAAAATTTATACCTTTGGTGCAATCGTAAATGAAATTTTTTGTGATTTCTCTTTCTGGTAGTTTATTATTAGTGTACATAAATGCATCAGATTTCTGTGTATTAATTGTGTATTTTTCAACTTTTACTGAATCCAGTACTAGTTCTTTATTTATTAATTTACTTAAAGAAATTTATCAAATTTAACAAGCAAATTTAAAATTAAATTCATTTAAATTAAATTACTTTGTTTACTTAGTATATTTATTAAATTTATATTTAATAATAAATAAATTTAATAAGGTACTAATCCTTTATTAGTACTAGTAGTTTTTTGTTATATGTAGTATGTCATCTGCAAATAGTGATGGTTTTATTTCTTCCCTTCCAATTAGGATGCCTTTTATTTCTTTTTCTTGTCTGATTGTTGTGGCTAGTTCAAGTACTATGTTAAATAGAAATGATGAGAGCTGGCATCTTTGTTTTAATTATAGATCTTAAAGGAAAAGCTTTTATCTTTTCATCTTTGAATATGATATTAGCTATAGGATTGTCATAAATGGCCTTTTTATGTTGAGATATGTTCCATTTGTATCAACATTGTTGAAAATTTTTTTTTCATGAATGGAAGTTGAACTTTGTCAAATGACTGTCCAGGATCTGTTAAGATGATTATGTGATTTTTGTCCTTCATTTTGTTAATGTGATGTATCACATTGATTAGTGAATATTGAACCATCCTTGCATGCCTGGAATAAATCCAACTTAATCATGGCATAGGATCATTTTTATATATTACTGAATTTGGTTTGCTAATGTCTTATCGGAATTTTTATATCTATATTTATAAGTGATATTAGCCTGGGATTTTTTTTTCTGTAGTGTCTGTCTGATTTTGATGAGAATTTCCCTAAAATCCCCTTATGATGTGGCTCTTCTCCTTACCTACTGTCAGTATGTGTTATTCTCTTTATCTAACTCATAGCTCTGATCTAAATTACCTGTTAGCTTGTACATTTTTATCTCCTCTATGCATTAGAGTAGAAGCACAATTCAGGTGGCTCTGTTGCATGGTGATCTATGTGAATGTTGCCTCTGGAGCAGGGCAGGGTAGACTGCACAGGCTCACATATGGGCCCTCCATAACAGCCAGAGCTTTTGGTAAGTGCTATTATTCCTAGTCCTTAAAACAGTGCTTGGGACACAGCAGGTGCTATAAAAATATTTGTTGAAAAAAAAAACTCTTGAATTTAATGCTTTCAAAAAGCTAAGGAAGCTAGTGAATTTTATTTTAGCTATAATCTTTTTCATTTCTATTGTTTTGCTGACTTCTAGTAAGAAAAAAAAAACTCTACATTGAAAACACAGTGAAGATAACCAAATTTCTGATATAAATTACACAGAAAAAATCAATCATTTAACTGAATTGCTTAAGAAAGAAGTTGCTTAAGAATGATGTGCCCATGTTTTTGATACTTTAGCTTAGTATTAATGATTACCGTCAGAATGTATTTCTTTATTCTTGTCATTAACATTTGAATCTATACATGTGTTAATCATAAGTAACTAATGTGCTACCAGTATGGGATATTACCCATCTTTATAAATCTTTTTGGATAAGGCCACTTTGCTAGGTGGGTTACATTTCATAATAATTTATGTGAGTCTTTGAACTGAAAAATATTTCTCATTCTCAAACATTAAATATATTGGTGAAAAGTTATACCACATTTTATTTAAAAGGTTGAACTTTTTCTTCCAAAATTTAAGCAAATGGTAATGTAGATAAATGAAGAAAATCTAGATCTGCAAACTATAACTTTAAAAGACCAGTATTATAAAACTTGAAATATATTCTCTCTCATGTAGCATATATTTAATTCACTTTTAGCATAAATCTTACATTTTCAATTTTCTAAGTATTTAAATGCTATAGGGTTAATTTTTTTTTTTCATTCTGATTAATCTTTGGATTCAGAGATGAATGGACATGAGTACTTTGGTTAGATTAGGTTACCTTGGCCCAGGCCTATCAGATTAGCGGGTGCTGTGTACAGACATTTTGTACCCTGGAATTGATAACAGCCACGGAAAAAGCCACCCCCTTTGCCTTCCAGACCTATTTACAAAACACAAATGCTGCAGTTAGTGTATTTTTTAAAGGTAGACGTTTTATTACACCACCGCATTTCCTTCTTTTTCTCTGTGGTATCATTTGAAGTCTTTTTTTAAAACAGAAGTTGAACAAATGAATCCTTCTGTCCTCACTTTCAGTTGTTAGCAGTGCTTCAGTGTGAGATGAAATAAATTGCCAAGCCCTTTCATCTTCTATAATCAGTGCTGCACAGCTGAGTACACCCACAGCCCCGCATGCTGCCTCTGCCAGCACTTATTCTGTGTGGAACAGGAAGTCTTTGTTAGTGCCACATTCCCAGCTCTCTACCCAGGAGAGGGTTTCTTTTGGTTCTCTCCTTCCTTTCTTGCTTCCTCCTGTCTTCCGTCTCCTCTCTCCCTGCTTGCACAGTTAATGTGCAGTCCATTTTCTGTAGGAAAGAAGCTTTTAGGCAATAACATTTTTAAAAAAGATAATCTGGTGTAATTTTTTCCACCCTGCAATACGAGCAAGTTTAGCATCATTGCTTTAGTCATACACATATGGATGAAATTTACAAATTGAAAATTCCTTCAAGGAGCCTTAAACCATACTCTTACAATATTGAAGGTCTATACTTTTAAAAGCGTAGGAGCAACATATCTGTATTTATATTGCTAAGGTAGGACGTCCACGAAGATTTACTCACACTCTGTCTAGATGTTATCTTCCAGTGCCCAAAAATGTGGGAGCCTGCTGGACAACAGAGCAGAGTGTAAGAGCTTGATGCAGGGGCTGGAGACAAATACGTGCCAGTCTGGGGAGATTTTTGTTTGTTTTGCCTTGAAACATTTCCTTTGAAGGCTCTTTTTCCTCTATTCCCTATGGTTCTGGTGGGGCTGTCAGCACCTGACTCCTCCTCCCCCTTCTCTTCTTCCTCTCCTCATTCTTCCTACTTGGCAGCACTGCTGATGCTTGCTGTTTCAGGCATCAGGCACTGTTTCAATGCCTTCTATTCATACATATTTATTTACATGTATTACCTAAGCTGCTTGCACAACAAAATGATGGCAGGAAAAGTTCATTGCCTCCATTTTCCAAATGAGGAAACTGAGGCACGGGTTGGCTCTGAAATTTGAGCATTGTCACACAGCTTTGAAGTTGTAGAACTGTGGTCCTAACTGGGTAGCATGTCTCTTATATAGTAGACTTTTGTTATTATCTAGTAGGCTCCAGTGTGTCTCTCAGGGTGGGCAAATGACCTCCTTGGACACAGAGATTAGTTCAGGGCTGGGCGTGTGGCCCAAGAAGAGGAGATAGTACAGGTAGGGAGATGTGTGTGCTGTCTTCCTTTACACAACCACCGGGGTGAGAGACTTGGACTGATAAGCGACATCACATCCATCACATGCAAAAATGAAGCACTAATGATATTTATTGAATTCTTGTCCAGCCACCCCTGGATTCAATTTACCTCAGGATGTTTTTGTTCTTTGCTTTAATGTGAGCAATAAGTTCCTTTTGTTTGCTCAAGCCATCTACACTTGAAGTTCTCTAAGAGAAGAGAACAAAGGTTATTGAGTTATAGAGGGAAGAAAGCAGAATTTTCAAAAATTCCCAAGTAATGCTGGCTATTCCCCCTCTTCCTGCTCTGCTCCCCCAGGATCATTTCAAATCCAAATTAGCTCTTAAAAAATGGTAGAGTCCACTCAGCTAAGCCACTCAATTCTTTAAAATAGCCCTTTTTTTTTTCTTTAATTACAATATACTGGCCTGGAAATGTGTATTGATTTCTCAATTTGAAACTTACAAATTTAAATTTTATTTCAAGTAGAAAGGGGCTAGAAAAGAATTAATGTTTTCTAGCCGCTGTCTGGTGAGAGGAACCAACAATACTTGAAAACCAATTAAAACAGCAACAGACCAAAAAAGGCAATTCCTAGAATTGCCAGAAGGCAGCTTTCTCTAGAGGGCCGGTGGATGTCAACACAGGGGAAGTTCTTTTTCTTTGGGCTTTCATGCAAATTAGCTCTTTCCTCAAGACTAAACTCTCCCTATTTTAAATAATTCTGTCTCTGTGCAGATGAGGTCCGTTAGAAGTATGAAATGAAGGTCTCTCAGTGTTTCCTCTTAGTATGCACCTCACAGTGCTCCTAGTTGGGTTTATGCAGAAAGCCAGAGCCATGACCATTAGCCTGAGCTTTGCAGAACTGCCTTGTTTCTGAGAAGAAATTGTGTTCATGCCTTACCTCAGCACCAAACACTCCTCAGCAGCTAATATTGATGAGATGATGAATTTTATGTGTCAATTTTAATAAGCCATGGGATGTCCAGATTAAATATTATTTCTCGGTGTGTCTGCGAAGGTGTTTCTGGATGAGATTAGCACCGGAACTGGTGGATTTGGTAACACAGATGGCCCTTGCCAACCGGTGTGGGTATCATCCAGTCTTTTGAGGGCCTGAATAGATCAAAAGATGGAGGAATTTACCCCCTTTTCCCTGCCTCCCTCCTTGAACTGGATATCTCATCTCATCTTATCCTGCCGTTGGATGGGATCAGCAGTGCTGGTTCTCAGGCCTTCAGCTTTGTACTCAATTACACCATTGACTTTCCTAGGTCTCCAGCTTGTAGATGGCAGATCAGGGGTCTCCTCAGCTTCTGTAATCACATCAGTCTGTACTTCGTGATGAATCTCCATTGCCTCCCCTTTCACTCCCTCTCTGTATACGCGTATCTACGTGTATCTTTTTCTCTGGAGAACCCTGACTAATCCAGTGTATTAGGCATTTCCTACGTCAGGACCTCAAAAAGAATTTCATGCACATGATTTTGTTTAAACTTATTTTATCCTTTGAGGCGAGTACTATTATCATCCCCATTTCACAGACAAGCAAACCGAGGCACAGAGTTGTTCATAACATTAACAGTCGCCCAGGTGTGAAGAGATAAAGTAAGGATTTGACCTGGCGGGTAGTCCCAAGGCCACACTGTTACCTTTGTGTTATGCTGACTCCTTTTGTAGAAAGTGCTTAATAAATGTTTGTTCAACCAAAGAAATTGTTGAATTGACCATGTACCTTGCCTAGGAAGAAAATAGGCCTTTTGTATTAGGAAAAATAAATTGCATCCCCATGTTTTAAGAAGTATCTACAGCCACAATTCGTCCATCCTCCTGAGACTTTTGATTAACTCAAGTTAACTCCAGTCTGTGGAGTTATTTTACTGTCATCAGCGTATACAATTAAATATTTATTATGAAAATTAATACATTTAAATTTGTTTAAAATTAAGCTGACCACTAATAGCTCTGCTCATCAGTAGAGATATTATATGCTATTCTACAGCTTATGGACATTTTAATGGCCGATAAAACTGCTCCCTAGATCCTAGCAGCTTTCAGATTTTGAAATTATAGCCGAAGATACTCTTAATAATTCCTAAATTACCAACTGCTCACTCTTTACCTTTAAATTGTCTGGTTGATCTTTACATTTGAAGAAAATAATAAACAGAACTTCCCTTGAGGTAAATTATTTACAGGGCAGGTATATTTTAAGATGTAGATTTAAGATGTAGATTGCTATAGAATGAAAACCAATTTGAATATAACTAAGTCTATGTATTTAGCTAAGTTAGAGGGAAGGGATCAAAATATTTCACTGTCATAAAGCTGATTACAATGATTGTATTATTCAAGCGTTTCCCTGTGTAAATTGTTTTTTAATCAAGGTTCCAAAATATTTATATCTATTTTTATTTTCTTAATGTGTCTATTTACGGGCAAATGTTTAATTATGCATTCCTACTACTAAAATGTGGTAGAACAGTAGGCCTTTGACTAGATCGCTGATCATTTCGAGATTAAATATCAAGACTGTTTATCTAAACTCAGATTATTCCATCAAACACTTCCGAGCTATGAGTCAAAGTGGAAGAACGGCACAAAGAAAACTGATTGTAAAAAATGTTCTTGTTTCTGTATATAAAGTAATATATAGCATATTCCAGACTGTCCAGGTGGAGAGGATGATGGTCTTGCATCATGCTTTTCAAATACATTTAACTACATCAAGGGCACTATGTAGTCAGCACTTAGCTGAACTTCCAATCCAGTTAGATCCATGCTGAAACTGAGTTAACTCTCCTACCTACTCAGGGGAATATTTCTATGTGTTTAAAAAATTAGACAAAATGTACACCAATTTATCTGGCTAACTGTATTTACTCTGAAAATTCTGTGATAACTTTTATAACTTTTAAATTCAGTTGACTGAACTTCATGAAATGCCTGTTCTGGAGTTGCCATTGTGTCTCAGTGGTAATGAACCTAACTAGTATCCATGAGGACATGAGTTCAATCCCTTGGCCTCAGTTTGCTAAGGATCTGGTGTTGATGTGAGCTGTGGTGTAGACTCAAGTCAGATCTGGCCTGGCTGTGGCTGTGGCATTGCATGATACAAAATATGAATCTTATCATTAGGGGTTTAATCAACGGGGAGAGACAGGCAAAACCTTAGTCATGAAATGTGCATATGCTATAAAAGAGGTGAGAGGGCTGTTAGGAATAAAGCAAAGACAGAGTATTTTTTCTGATTGCATGAATGAAGTATGGCTTCAGGAAAGTAGCTGCATTTGGGATAGACATAGATTTGGACATGAAAAAGCTGGTGGTGAAGACATCTCATGAATATGACATCTTTTCATTTGAACTCCAAAGATCTTCTAGAGATAGAGGGGCAGATAGTGTATAGATTAGTAAGAGCCTGGACTATTGTAGGAGGCTCACATACAAACAATTTTCATTTGTATGACCTTACAACATCTACTGTTTGGCTTCTTTCTGTGACTTCTTTATTTTCTAATTTTAATTTTTTTTTTGGCCTTTTTGTTTTTTAGGGCTGCACCTGCAGCATATGGAAGTTCCCAGGCTAGGAGTCCAATCAGAGCTATAGCTGCTGGCCTACACCACAGCCACAGCATCACGGGATCCAAGCTGCATCTGCCACCTATACCACAGCTCACAGCGATGCTGGATCCTTAACCCACTGAGTGAGGCCTGGGATTGAACCTGTGTCCTTATGGACACAGCTTGGGTTTGTTACTACTGAGCGATGATGGGAACTCCCTCTGTGACTTCTTTAAATCACAGTGAGGACACTCTTTTACCTGGCTCACCAATGTCTCTAAGCCTTCTCTTCTGATATACAAAATGGAAGGAAAACACTTAGGAAATACTGCACAGAAGCAACCTGGCATTCTTATCTCACAGTCTAGGCTTTGCTCTCCTACAAGCCTTGCCTTGCCATTCCTTGCAAACATGAGTCAGTAATTCAGACTTATAGTTTAGTTGTTAGCACCAGAGGAGTGGCTAGCGTTGGAGTCTCTAAATTGAGACCTGAGCTGAATACTGTTGTCCAAGCTTCCGAATCCAGGATTATTCCCTCACCAGCTCTTCTCCCCTCACTGACTGTGGTATGTTGGTTAGTCAGCGGATAATGAGGTGTTGGAAGAGCACCTACTCTGACACCAAAAGGAACCACTGTGATCTTAACTGCTTTCTCCTTACGCTGAATGAAGACGTGCTCCATTTACAACAGTGTATTTTAACTCCGCTGTTTTTTAAACTTGGCCTTTGTCTACATGGCCTAGTGTCTACACCATCTCTTGCTTAGCCCAAGGGCCCAAACATTTCTATTTGACCTACAGTTATTAACCTACAACTATAAATACCCATTAGGTTATTACAGTGCTAATTTAATTTCTTCCAAATGAGAAACTCTGAGTATGAAAATTGAAAGCATGTCTAGAAGGTTGGCCAGGTGTAGCCAGATTCTTTGATGTTGATCCCCTTCCCTGGATAGTTGTAGGTTCATAAAAGCTCAGTAATCTTTGAAAACTTTTCTGTCACCATTGATTCTGTTAGAATTTTTTACTGAATTTCTCACATAAACATTACATTATGAAAATAATCATTTCAGTGACAAAACGAGGTTTCAGGCTTATAATTATTATATTTTTCCCATTGCAATGTCTTCAATAGTTATTTCGTTCACTAGAAGTGAGTTTTGTTATTGTCATCTAAAAGTAATATTTTCATTCTTCAAAACTGACACATGCACACCTGAATGTTTCCTCATTTGTCTCTCATACCACTTCTAAGAAGTCTCTTGGTTTTCTTGATCATCTTTGAATTTGATCTTATAATTCTGCTTGTAGCTCACTTTAACATAAACAGAAGAATAAAGGAAGTTGTCACCAACAGAGCAGTCCACAGTTAAACAAGGCAGTAATATGTTCTAAATGTCATGAAATATATTTTACTACTCTGGCGGGGTGTGAGATCCAGATGGCAAAAACTCTAGCAGTCAAATCTTGGTATATGTGGGAATCATTAGGGTGTTTTTAAAATGTGTAGGTTCCTGGTCTGATCGCTCATGTATTCACTACAGTAGGTTTAGGTGGGAGGCAGAAGTCTACACTTGAATTTTTATCATGCTCTTAGATGGTTCTGGTTTGGTTGGTTTGCAGAGCACTTTGAGGAAAAAATGCAAAAGTGTCTACTCATAATTAATCAGCCTCTTGATATATAATTTAAGTTTTTATTTAGTTAATCCTATAGGAGAAGAGCGTTGACTTTTGTGGCTTGGAACACAGATCTAAATTTGCGACTGAGAAAAACACTTAAGTGCCCACAGTGTCCTGTGTTTTGTCCTTTCAGTGCAGTTATGAATCAAACTGGAAGCCCTTTGAAAATTTCCAATAGGCTGTGAAACACACTTTAAGAATCACTTTTCTCAGCTGTCTTAAAATTATGGCTGGATGCCCAGAAGCTGATAGTTAACAAGCATGGAAATATATCTACTTGAAATCTTACAAGTAAAAACAACTTTGGGAAGCCAGTTCCCACTTTGGTACTTGGCACTGGATGAAAGTTTCACATCCACATTGGAGATCCTCATTCAAAGACAGAGACACTTCAATATTCACATTAATTTCTTTTACTAAAAATAACAGCCAAAGAATGTGCAGCTGAAGTTGATCCCTGGCGGCATTTAGTTTGTTTACACTCTGTCTTGGCTGTGCCCATTATACATGTCTGCAGCCTTTCCACATACTTAGAGGAGCCACATAGATTATAATCTAATTATAGGGAAGTATAAAAACAAATATCTCTGCAAGCAAATACTGAAATACTTTAAAGTCAACAAAAGCTATAATTGCTCAGATTTAAAAGCAGCATGTGAGTAAGCAAATACATAGAAAAGTGTAAAATTACGTGACCTCAGGTGATTTCTGTATTTCATTTTTATACTCTTAAAACATTTTTTATTGCAGAATAATTGACATAAAAATCTGCACAGATTTGAAGTGTATATGTTTATAAGTTTTAAGATATGTGTATGCCTGTGACACTACTGCCACAATTAAAGTAATGAGCAGATCTATCATTTCCATAAATTTCTTTGTGCCCTTTTGTAATCTTCCCACTTGCTCCTTGTTCTCTGTTCATCCTCAGGCAATCATTAATCTGTTTTCTGTCTTTACACATTAGTTGATATTTCCTAAGATTATATATATGGAATCATATAATATGTATTCCATTTTGTGATTTCTTTTATTCAGCATAATTATTTTGAGATTCATCTATGTTGGTGTATATATAACTTGTATGAAATAGTATACTTTGATTTTTCTTGTCCTGACCTTTGTGCTATTTTTGTCATACTTTTACATGTTATAAACCCCACTACATTATTTTCATTTTTTGTGTAAACAGTTATCTACTACAAATATCTAAATGATAAGAAAAAAGTATAATTTACCTATTTTCAGGTTTTGAAAATTTCTCTTGATTTTTTTTTTTCCCCTATTTGACCTAGGAATTATCTAGAAGTGTATTGTTTGGTTTCTAAGTGTTTGAAGATTTTAAAGTTATCATTTTGTTATTGATTTCAGTTTTATTCTCTGGTATTTGGAGGATGCACTCTACACAGTTTCATTTCTTTTACATTTATGGACTGGGATATGGTCTGTCATGGTATGTGTTTATTTCATACACACTTGAAAAGCATGTGCAATCTGTCCTTGTGAGGTGTAGTGCTCTATTAAGATGTTGATTTGATCCTGGTTGGTGTTGTTGAATTCTGTATTCTTGCTGATTTTCTGTGTAGCTGCTCTGTCAATTATTGGGAGAGTGGTGTTGAAGTATTCATTATGGATTTGTCCATTTCTCCTTTCACTTTTATCAGTTTTGCTTCATATATTTCATAGCTCTCTTGGTAGCTGCATACACATTTAAGATTGCTACATCTTCTTAGTCTATTGACCCTTTCATCATTACATAATGTTCCTTTTGGGGGCTGGTGATTTTATTTTTTTGTACCAAAGTATACTTTATTTAATCTTAATATATCCGTTTTTACTTTATTTTTCTTAGTGTTATATTTTTTCGGTCTTTGTACTTCCAACCTGACTGTGTCACTGTATTTGTAGTGAGTGTCTTGTAGACAGCATAGAGCTGGAAGCTTTTTTTTAAAAAAAAATTTAATTTGCCATTCTCTGTCTTTTAACGAATGTGTTCAGACCATTGAGATTTAATGTAGTTATTGATATGTTAGGGCTTCGGTCTGCCATCTTTATATTTTGTTTCTTGGCTCTGTTTCATTTCTCTTCTTACCCGCATTTTTGTGAGTTACTGAAACATTTCTTAGAATATTTTTTGGAGTTATTCATGTTTTTGAGTGCATCTCTTTGTTTGGCTTTTTTGGTGGTTAGATAGAGAATGAGAAAGAGAGAGAAAGAGAGATCTATATATTTAGAGCCACATCAGACAGTGTCATGATTTTTGCATCAGCCATGAAGCCTACTTTAGAAAACTCAAGAGGAAAAACAAAACCTTTTGTATTTCTCCATATTTTTATTTACCATGTTTTTCCTTCCTGATGTTCCAAGCTTCCATCTTTTATTGTTTCTTTTTGTTTAGTGAATTTCTTTAAGTCATTCTTTTAGGGTAAGTTTGGTGACAAATAATCTTAGTTTTTCTTCATCTGAATACTTTAACTTCTTTCTTTTAGAATATTTTTACTGGGTATAGGATTCTAGGTTGACAGATATTTCCTTTTAGAACTCGAAAAATGTTGTGCCACTTCCTTCCAGCCTCAATTGTTTCTGATGAGAAATCTGCTATAATTTGAATGGCTTTCCATTAAAGATGTTATTTTTCCTCTGGTTGGTTTCAAGAATTTTTGTCTTTATTTTTCAGGAGTTCCATTATGATGTTTGGTTTTATCCTGTTTGGAGTTCACTCTGCTTCTTTATGTTCATGTGTTTTGCCAGATTTCATAAGTTTTCAGCTGTTATTTTTCCAGCACCTTTTCAGACTTGCCCTCTTTCTCTACTCCTTCTGGGACTTAATGATGCAAGTCATTGAAGCTCTCTTCATTTTAATTTTTTTAGTCAGTTTTCTCTCTGTGGTTCAGAGTGAACAATTTCAGTTTTATCATACATTTCACAAGATTTTCTTTCTTTCTTTCTTTCCTTTCTTCCTTCATTTCCTTCCTTCCTCTTCACCCACAGCATTTGGCATTTGAAAGTTCCCAGGCTAGGGGTTGAATCAGAGTCATAGCGCCAGCCAATGCTGCAGCTACAGCAACACCAGATCTGAGCTATATCTGTGACCTACACCATAGCTTGCAGCAATGCCAGATCCTTAACCCATTGGGTAAGGTCAGGAATTGAACCCACATCCTCATGGATACTAGTTGGGTTCTTAACCCACTGAGCCACAATAGGAAATCCACACAAGTTTCTTTTCTATGTCCATTCCATCTTGCTGTTGAGCCAATTTACTGATTTTTTTTACATTATTGTGTTTTCAGCTCTAAATTTCTACTTGATTTTTCTTTATTCCTTCTCCTTGATGAAACTATATTTTTTCATGTGAATTTCTATCTCTTTTCCTTTGTTTTAAGCATGTTGTTAATTGTTCTTAGACAAAGCATTTTATCAGATATGTTTTAAAATCTTTGCCAGGTAATTTTAACATCCCCGTAATCTAAGTTAGCATCTGTTGACTGTCTTTTTTCATTCTGTTGAGATTTTCCTGGTATGATGAGTGATTGTCACTTGAAACCTGAATACTTTTATGTTATTAGACTTTGGATCTTATTTAAACTTTCCATTTTACATAGTGTTCTTTCACATCACCTGAGTAGAGAGAGGGGCCACACTGCTTCATTAGGATTGGGTTAGGAATTTTAGCTTCCTACCTGGTCCTGGTGACATCATGGGAGAGGAAATTACTTACTAGTTGATAGGGATGAAACAACCAGCTTCCCTTTTTGGTCTTCTTATGTTTTTTTTTTTTTTAATACATACTGTCCAGAGTCTTTAATTTTATTTAGTGAGAGGAATAGGGAAAAATCTGGGTCAATTTTAATTGATTTCTTTTTCTTATTATTGTGGGTTACATTTTCATGCTTCTTTGTATACCTAATGATTTTGTATTGGATGCAGACTTTGTGATTTTCATCTTGTTGGTGGCTGGATATTTTGTATTCCAGTCAATATTCTTGAATTTTGTTCTGGGACTCATTTAAGTTACTTGGAAACAGCTTTAGCCTTTTGGGTCTTGCTTTTAAGGTATTTTAGGTAGGACCAGAGAAATGCTTAGTTTAGGATTAATCGTTCCCCACTATTGAAGAAAGACTCTTTTGTATACTCTACTCAGTGCCCCATAAATCTTGATTTTTTTTTTTTTCCATTCTGGCCCATGGGAACAGGCACCATTCCCAATCCTGTGTTAGTGCTGGGTACTGTTCCCTTTCATTCTTTTACATGTTCTTTTCACGGGCCTTGGGCAGTTTCTTCATATGCATGTATAGATAGTACTCAATTGAATATTCCAAGGAACCCTCCACAGTTCAGTCTCTATGCACCTCTCTTCTATGCTGGTATTCAGGTTTGCAAACTCTAGCTGCCTTGATCTCTCAGCTTTATATCCACAACTCAAGAATTACGCTGGGTTTTGCTTGTATTTTCCCTCCCTGCACCACAACTAGAAACTCTCACAAGACAACAGGCTATGGCAAACATAGGACTCATCTTGTGTCTTTCCTGTCTCTTCAGGATAACTGCTTTTTTTTTTTTTTTTTTGATGAATGTCCTAGTGAAAATTGTTGTTTAATATGTATTTTTAGTTGTTTCTGGTGGTAGGGTGAGTCTGATACCTGGTCCTTTATGGGTAGAAATACAATTTCTGTTTTTCAAATCTACAAATATGTGATGGGAATAAATCACCTCTAAGTCTGCTTCTAGCTGTATTATCCTGTGATTCCACAGTTTGAAGTGTCAGTCTATCGAGTAAATAGGGTCACTGGTCTTCCTTTTTATTTGCAGAACACCTAGTCACAGGACAGACTTTGTAAAACTGACACTTAAATAGATTTGTTAAGTGCCAGTTACTATTCTAAGTCTACAATACCTTATCTGTAACCCTTGGAGCAAATTTTGTGTTTTCCTATTTTAGAAAAATCTGTATACTAATTATAACTCTATACCCCAAAGTAAGTCTGAGGTAGCTGTCTATATTCTAATATTTTCATAAAGGAATGCTAACACTCAGTAGAATAAATGAAGATTATACATAGCCCGATTTCAGTTTAGGTCAACATTTGCTCCTGGTTAAGTTTATCAGTTCTTTAAGTTTTTGGCTGTTTGGTTCAAGGATTTGGCATGAGGGATTATATACTGGTACTAGTTTATTTAATCCTGACAATGAACCTTTGAAATAGGTACTATGCTTTTGACCATTTAACACATGAGCGAAATGAAGCATAGGGAGTTAAGTAACTTGTCTAAGGTCATATAGTCAGCAAGGGGACGATTCAGGATTCAAATCCAGATGTCCTGGCCTCAGAGTCTGTTTTACATTACTGCCCTTCCTCAAGGAGCCTCCAGCTGAGGCAGTCCAGGAAGTCTAGCCTGACCCCCAGTGCTTTTCATGGCAAAGGCTTTCTTGGGGTCTAGCTTAATCTTCACTAGGAGGCCCTCCCTGTGCTTCCATGATCTAAGTATATATTTGTACTTGGCTCAGATCCCAGAGAGACTCCTCTGTGTATTATGGAAGCTCCTGCATTTCCTACAGGTCGATGTCAGGGTGCTTGGGGACCTGTTTTGATCTGAACTTGAGAAGGCTGTCAGCTGAATTCTGGGTCTAGAATACCAGACTAATAGCTGTCTAACATGGAAGTAAGACATTTTAGGATGGGTTTTCACTGTATCCTTATTTGAAAGTTAACCTCTCATTCTCTTGGCTGAAAGCCCTATTTGTTATTCCTGATATCCCAAGGTGCCACAGACTCTAAAGATAAGACTTTTTAGAGTCTTCACATCCACTTTTGGTTGTACAAGTCATACCCTATAAAGAACTTATGAGCAAGAGGGTAAAATTTAGGATTTTACTAGTTACTATTAGCCCACAGATCCTGCGGAAACCACATTAGAACCTCATCTGCTGAGAGGAAGGGGCACCTTGTCTTAGCACATGCCCAGGTGGCCCATGGGCTACATGTGGTCTACCCCAAGGCTTCCCCAGCCCTGTTATTGACTGAATTTTGTCCCCGTCAAAATGCACATGTTGAAGTGCCAACCCCCAGTGTTTGGAGACAAACGTTTTATGAAGGTAATTAAGGTTAAATGAGGTCAAAAGAGTGGGTCTCTGATATGGTGGAACTGGTATCCTTATAAGAAGAGGAAGAGACATCAGAACTCACTCTGAGTGCTTAGAGGAAAGGTACCTGGAGATTAAGTGAGAGGTAGCCATTTACAAGCTAGGAAGAGGCTTGAACACCCAATACTCTATGAAAGTAAATGTCTGTTGTTTAAGTCTCTCAATCTGCGGTATTTTATAATGGCAGCCCAGAGAGACTGATACATCCTTTTACCATCTGGAGGCAAAGTAGAATCACCCTAGAAGGAATTCCCCAAAATATCTGTAGCCTGAGCACCTACCACATGTAATGTGTCAAGGTGAGGTAGCTCTAGCTCTCAGACTCTTTGTTAATATATTATGCCAATTATTTAAGCTCAGTTTTATGCTTCCTCCTTTTATTCTAGTTTTCTCAAAAAGCTAATAAACATTAGGCAGGCTCTTACATGTTTTATTCCTGGAAGTCTATCTTCTGCACAAAGCTCTAGTATTATGCCTAATTCACATGTAATACTACACATTATTAGTTACTGAAAAGAGAAGTAGAGAAAATGTAGACACAGTTAAAATCAATTTACCTTTCAAATTCTGTTTGGATTTGCATTTAATATGTTGGGGGGAAAGGGATCTGTATTTCTTTCAGCATTTTGAATAAGATAACAGGGCATATTGTCCTTTTGTCTTCATCTTTGCTAAGAAAAATTTAATTGGGAAACTGGTTTTTACATCAGTTTTTTTGCCTTAATCTTACCTTTAAAATCCACTTTCATCCTGTTCTTTTAAAATTTGATTGGGAAACATTTGTTTGTTTTTGATTCTTTCTATTATTCTTTCGGGGGGAGAATGATAGAAAAATTTTTACCTTAGGAAAATGTTAACCCTGTATTTTATCCCCCAGAGAACACAGAAGCTGGAGTTTCCTCTGTGGTGCAGTGAGTTAAGGATCTGGTGTCTCTGTGGTGGCACAGGTTGATCCCCAGCCTAGGAAGTTCCATATGCCACAGGGGTAGCCAACAAAACAAAGCAAAACACCCCGCAAAAACCACAGCCCCTTTTATCATATGAATGCCCAGAATTTTTCTCTACCTGTCAGTTTGTATGTATAGTTAGAGTTAGCAGAAGAGCTAGATGATGACAGCAGATAGGGTATGTTATTGGTGTTACGTATTCCCCCATCTTTTTTTGGGTAGAATTATAATTCTCTTTCAACCGTTTATTTTAGAATTATCTGGGAATGTCTTGATAAATATATGGATTTCCGGGCTTGTCAAAGTTCTTCTAGATAAGCAAGAATCCAAGAATCACTGATTTAAAATTCAAACGCTGAGAGGGCAGGTGCCACTTTTCTGTTCCTTATAGCTCATTAATACTAAGAATGCTATACACAGGACAGTTGTGAGCTAAGGTTGTTGTTTGAATTTCCTTTCAATGAACTAATGTTAGATAAGGTAGATATATATAAACAATTTTCTTTGCTTTCAGACTGAATTTTAGAGGTCTGTCAGCTTCCTCCTGGATAATTGGTGCTGGAAAATATCCTTTACTAGCTTGCCATTATTGACAATGACAAAGAAATTTGCTTTTCAATAATGCATTATCCCGGTATGTGGAAGTGTTTGGAGAGTGGGGAGCAAACCGTTTTCTCTTCCAGACAACAATGCCCTGCCATAACCTTGACATGATGCACATTAATTTTACATTATACCCAGGAGTCAGGGAAAATATTAAAGCTTCTGCTGTTGTCTCCCCAAAAAGGCTGATAACCTTCTGACAGGAGGCTCAGTCATGCCAAGAATGCTACTTTCTCATCCACTATCTCTTAACCAGAATGCCACCACTTGCCACTGAAAATCCCTAACACATTTAACTTTCTGGCTTCCATTTTAATGAGCATTTATTTAGTCTTTGGTTAAAAAACATTTCAGCAAGATCAGAGCTGTGGAATCCTACTCTAACCTAAACCTAAATCCTATTTTTTTTTTAATGTGATTGTACACATCTAAATTTAATTTTCACCTGGTAAGCATACTGTATTGGGAGATTGAGAAATCAGTGATTGAATTTGGATTTCTAAGATTAAGACTAAATGAATCAACTTCATGAAAGAGAAAATTTGGGTAGCCTATGCTTTATTGATTCACCAGAAGCCAAAATGTCTGTAGTTAAAAAATCAGGTAAGGAATTCCCATTGTGGCACAGCAGAAAGGAATCCAACAGTATCCATGAGGATTCGGGTTTCATCCCTGGCCTCAATCAGTGGGTTGGGGATCTGGCATTGCCATGAGCTATGGTGTAGGTTGCAGATGCCGCTCAGATCCTGCATTGCTGAGGCTATGGTGTAGGCCCGCAGCTGTAGCTCCAATTTGACCCCTAGGCTGCGAACTTCCATGTGCCGTGGGAGTGGCCCTAAAAAGAAAAAAAAATAAACCACTTGGACACTCAAATTTAAGCCCAGATATCTGATGAAAAATACTAACAGACATATGATAAAGGGAGAGTAGTTCATATTTTACAAGAACTCACCCCAAATAATTAGCAGTTAAGAAGATTATAGCATTGTGCAGTTTTCCTCCAATTATTCAAATAACAAAGCTTTCCTTAAATACCTTGTAGTAAAAGTGCAGTGTGAGGTGTCAAGGATTTCTGAATGGACTTTAAGAGCTTACTAACAATTTCTGAGAATGAAAAGGAAGATAAAAAATATAGATATAAGAACATGTTTATCTACTCATCCTAGTTGCCAGAGTGAATAAGTTTTAACAGTGTTCCTTTTGTCCAAATTTTTTTAGGGGAGGGCCGGATGTTTCTCTTATGAACATGTTCTGAATTATTTTGTTATCCACCCAGAGGTAGCACAGTATTTAGGCCATGTGTGTATGCACTTAGCCTGGGAACGGACAGAATGACTCCAGCAAGAGAAGCAGAGACGGTCATTCCCTTCCAGATGCATTCTAGCTTTTGCATAGTTCTAATAGACATTTCCTAAAATAGAATTCTTCGTGAAATGTAGTTTACTTTTTTTTTAACTGATGAGGTTGTTTGTGTCTATATTGGCTGTGCCAGATGGAAAGGTTTACTCATTAGAGGCAGCTGTTTTAGCAAATTACCTCACTACAGCATAATGACAGAGTTACAACAGACTATTGAAGAAAATCCTTTCTCTTCCCAGTGAGATCATGAAAACTAGAAACAATTTCAATGAGGTTTTTGATTTACTTTGGAAATGGTTCAGTTGGACACATGGGTGATAAGAGAAGTATTTTTTGTACATACTTCACTCAGTATTTATATATAATAGTATAAACATAGGATATAGATTTAGAATTTGATTTCTTTTTCAACTAATGGATTCATTATCTTTGGTGGATGATCTCATTAGTTCCTTAAGTATGAATGATTCTGCTGGGGAAGATTTCTCCCTTTACAATATTGCATTTGACGTATATGTATGCTTTGCATGTGATCATAGCTGTCTCTTTCACATTGGAGCCTCACAATTAGAGTGTTACCCTTGAGATTCTTATAAGGGAACCATCTTCCACTCAGGGTTTCCTTGCCTAGTAAAATCCCTTTAGTTCTTCAGATAAAATTTTCTCAACAGGATACAATACTTATTTATATTCATTTTCCACTATTGCACATAGAATTTTAACAAAGATGTAGAAATAGTATCTATATGCATGTGTAGACTATTGTTATTTTTAAAGTGCATGCATAAGGTCTTTTCTCATTTTCTTCTAATAAGTTTTGGAAGCAATAATTCTCACTTAACAGAGGTGGAAATTTAAAGTTCCATTACATTTAATAATTCATTAGGTCAAAGAAGCTCTTAGTTGATGAAGCCACTCTAGGTATTAACAATGGCCAATATCTAAATGTTTCTGGTGTCACCCAGTAAGAATTATCATATTAGGAAAATCCACCTAAGTCGTGAAGACACAATTTTTTTAAAAAGTGACTGACCACTGATGCATATGAGTGGTCTGAGTACCGTGATCTGGTAGAGTTGGAGGGTCTTCGGCTATGAGTGTAAAATTTCCTGACTGTGGTCCATTTTGTTTTTCCTAACACCTGCGAGTGCCATGACTAATATCACATAGTTTATGGAAGGGTTGATGCCTAAGTGCCATAACTGAACATTATGCCTAGCAGGGTTTATCCACATGGCTTTAAGTGCTGAAACTTGGCTCTAAGATTACAGATTGTCACTTAGGGTTCATTACTATTCCAATAAACACAATTATTGTTGGAATAATTTAGGCTCTAACTTTAGTTACTTTCTATGATGGCATTTAGTAGAACTAAATTTTATAAATCTTCTGAGGAATCAAACTATGTGCTCTCTCTGCATATGTAGAAGCTTCACTCCTTTTTTTTTTTTTTTTTTTTTTGCTTTTTTGCTTTTTTAGGGTTGCAGCCGAGGCACATGGAAGTTCCCAGGCTATGGGCTGAACCAGAGCTACAGCTGCCAGCCTATACCACAACCGCAGCAATAGCAGATCCAAGCTGTGTCTGTGAATTTCACTGCAGCTCACAGCAATGCTGGGTCCTTAACCCACTGATCAAGGCCAGGGATCAAACTCACATCCTCATGGATACTCGTCGGATTCATTACCGCTGAGCCACAACAGGAACTCTGATGCTTAATTCTTAACATGTTTTTTATCAGAGTAGTCTCGCATCCAGAAGAAATATAAAAGAAGATTAATAGCTGAGGTTATTAAAATTCTGTTTTCTTTTGATTCCTTCTTAATGGACTTTAATCCTTTGGGTTCTCATCCAAAGAAATGATGAGTATTCTCCAGAGAGTATAGAAGCCCCACCTTCACAGCTGTCTCAGATGTCAGCACATCAGTAGAGACCCTGAAGAAGCAGCGGAGGTGGGACCCACAAGGTACAAATGCTCCCTGCAAATCAAGACAAGTTACATGGGGAAATTTTCAATCACTCCTGAATGACCTGTATTGCTGTATCTTTCTTGCCATGCTTTCACATTTCTCTTAAAATATAAATGAACTCTCAGAGCCCCTGATGCTGAATTGGAAGCCATCCCTGGGATCACGGTTACCCGTGACAGCAGTGGGACAAAGAGGGAGAGATGGCTTCTAGACCCCATGGTCACCGGGTTTAGAAAGAAAGGAAGGAAGAGCTCCACCCCTGTTAACAAATTCTGTTGAGGAGACTATGAGCAATTTAAGGGGCTCCACATTCACTCACAGTTTTAAAATAAATTTTCAAAATACAAGGCAGTTGTATATTGAGTGCATCAAATCACTTCATGTTTTCTTTCCTGTCATGATCATTCAGAGAGCAGGGGTTCTATTCTCATGGTCCCAAATTTCTTTGAAATACCTAGCATAACAGGGTTAACTGTCTGGAGATTTTCAGCTGTGTCTGGTTTGGAGTGTCACATTTAGGCACAAGTTAGCAAAGGCAGAGGGGTAAAATAATAGATGCAGGGAAGTCTGACGTGATGGACAAGTTAGGGAGAGTTCTCAAAGACTGAAGGCAACAGGGTACTAAAAATACAAGGCTGATTTTGGCTTACTTTCCTCTTATACAGAATGAATGTCTACTAGTACAGTTTGTGCTTATTTATTAACAGAATTATTCACAGCAATTATCTGAGTCCTTAATCAAATTTAGTTTGCTCTTAAATATTCAGGAAGGATTCTTTCTGAATAATGCATAGTTTCTCTTATCCTTTTATTTCTTTTTTTTCCCCCTGAGAGAATATAATGCATCCAAGCGTATTCTTTTTTTTTTTCCCTTGTTCATTTTAGCTTAGTATGTGGTTTCCCTAGGTTTTTTTTTTTTTTTTCCACATTGCTCACTATCTTCCTTAATCTTTCAATTTTGCCATCGACAAATTCAATGACTTTTCACCTCATCTATCTTCTCGGTTGTTAATAAATATACTGAAGAATAGTGGTCCTAGTATTGATTGATCCTAAAGGAGCTTCCCTATTAATCACTTCAATCTTAAGGCTAGTTATTTTTTTCTTACTCTTTGTGTCTCCCTGTTAACTACTCTTTATTCTATGGTCAGATTTAAAACATTCACACCGTAGTAGTTTTTTATTCCATTCTTAGTACTTCTCATGAATAGTTTTCCCACAGTTCCACAGTTTTCATGTGTCTTAGAGTCTGAACCTCTGCCTGTGTGTCACGAGGGGCTGGATGGGATGACCTCCTTATTCTAACAGGATCTGGTCTATCTTTGTCCCAACTGGAAACCAAACAGGTGCCAGGGTCTGTCACAGAGAAGAATAATTAGCACGTCCATTAACTTGGGTCCTGTTAACACAGCCAGTATTAACTTTAATTACTGGTAGATTTCAGCTGAGCTCTTCTGTCTATAAGTGACCGCTGGTAAATGATAGTATATATGATTTGACATATATCATCCATACTGAGGGCTAATCTGTAGTCAACTTTCACACAACTGCTGAAGGTTCTAAGCTAATGGGTTAAAAATATGTAGGTATGATTGTGATACAAGAACCTGAAGGCATTTTTTCTTGCTGTTTTTGCTAAGTCAAAATATGGGTATTTATAATATAATTAAATATAAATATATTAAAATATTAAGTGTAATGCTTTACCTTTAGTAGTGTTTATTATCTCTAGACTATATCTGTATCTATCTATATCTATATAAGACAAAAGTTAAAACCACTTTTTCCCCATCAGTTCCATTTCTGCCATCATGTGAAGTTATGTTGTCGCCAGATAGTACAGTGGGTTCCTGTCATGGCAACGCTGTGTGTTTTCCCTGCAGAGAGGCTCCTGCCTGCTGAGCCCACATGTAATAATAGGCGCAGATCACAAACCACATTGGCCTGGCTGAGAGACAAAGAGTGTCATAGCTTTACCTCCCCAAGCAGATGCTAGAGATGGCCAGATTCCAAGTTCCTCTTGCTCTTCTCTCTGAAACATAGCATCCTTTTGCCCCATGTATGTTGCAGCTCTGACTTATTAATAGTCTGCAGATTATACTAGCTACTGACAATTTGGGTAGTTATTCAGAATCATCCAACACCCCCTTTCCTGATCTGTTAACTCTCTGACACCTACTGGCCAGGACCTTACAGTTACACTGCTATAAAGTAAATCATGCTTGTTTTTATGTGAAGAATAATAATAAGCATCGTTGTTATCATACTTGTCAGGTACTGAGGCCTATAGGCTAAGTACTTCTATATATTACTTCAGTATTTCTCAGTACTTAAAGTATTGTTTTTCCCATTACTTGAACTTGGGTAGAGTGCGGTGCAGAAAAGCTTAATACCTGGCCCAAAGTCTGAAGGTTAGTCCTTTGTGAGGCTGAGCCTGGAACTCTACCCAGATTGATTCCAAATTTGGATATTCGACATTCCACCAAACCACGAGGGGCTTTTAGGAAAAATCCCCATGCGAATAGGGGAGTTACAACAAGTCACAGAATCCCTTTTCTTCCTTTTTAGAAGTACCATTAGAAAAAGACGTCAGATTTCACAGAAATTGTTCTAAAATAGATCACACACTGTCACTAAACAGAGACTTCTCAGGGGCAACCTGGGGAAACTTGGCCTTTGGAGCTGAGTTACTGACTTCCCATCTGTGTGACCCAGGTAAGGACTTGACCTCTTACAACCTCAGTTTACTTATCTGGGGAACCTGGAAACAATACCAGCCACACTGGGGCCCTGTTCTGACCTGTAGTCAGCTGATGTATTTCAAGCAGCCAGATGACACTAGCAACTACTTTGTGTTATTCTCAGTCTCAGCAACAGTGATTAGTTCCGTTTGCCTTCTGCATCCTTTTGTTCTTGAAAGCAATGTACAGAATGGATTTAAATGTACAAGTGGCAGCACTGGTCAGATTGAAATATATCAACAGTTATGACGTTTGCTGTGAGCCATGTGCAGAGTTGGAGCAACATCAGCCGAAAATGGGCAAGATGCTCCCCTGCGACCCTCCTCTTCCTTGGCGTCCTCCACCCCTTCAGCCTCTGCCACCTGCTCTGCCCCAGAGCCAGCAAAGGGATTTCTTCCCACACATTGGGATCCCCAGGCTAGCTGGTGGATCCCCCAGCTAGTGTATCCAAACACTGCTGGTCCCAGGACCCAGTCTCAGAAGTGGGTCTCTGTAGAGTGAGCGGCAGGGGACCTTGGGTACCTGATCAGAGCCTCAACAGCCATCCAGTTCAAGCCTATGTGTCCAGGTCCAGAGGGTCACATCCTGCTCCCCAAAGAGGGAGATAATGACCATCACTCTTGTCTTTTCATCCAGAAAGTGTACCCTAGGGGAGGCGTGGGGTCCATTCTTGGCATTTCTAGCTATGTGACGTGGGCTAGGTCACTACATCTCATTTTTCATGAAACGGATATAGCAAGATGCACATCACTGTGTTGTGAAGAGAGTAAATGAGCAAGTGTGAAAGCACTGAGTGTGCATTGCTGCCATAACATACCCCTTTTCATCATTCCTGCCCCACCTGATCCACTAAAGATCTTGTGAAGTAGTAAATTGTTATTGTGATGACATCAGCAGCTGTTTTACGGGCTAGGAAATAGTGGCTAAAAGGAATGAAGTGATTTTCCCAGCTTTGGTTCCATGGTGAGTTAACACGGGGATGGTTCACCTGCAGCCCGTTTCCTGCTCCTGGAGGCTATCTGTGCTCTCGCCAGAGCAAGGAGGTCCTCTTGAAGCTACCCTGTGCATTCAGTCATCTGGCACGCTCCACATGCATCTTCCGAGAATGCTGGGTTGCTTTGTGCTGCCCAGGGGGAAGCAGTTCCCTTGCACAGATAGCTGAAAACTCCTGCCATAGATCTCACTTTGGAGCCCTGCACAGTAACCCTTCCCCTGATCACTCGCATAAAAAGTGAGTAACCTGGGAATAATCCCTAGACCTTCTCTTAACTGCTCCATCTCTCTGGCTTACGCTCACTTCCCCATCGTGCACACATGATGCACAATTTCAGTTCACTCACGTTTTGGACTCTGGGTCACTCCAGTGCCTTGGGCACTTAGCTCTCTTTGTTCCCCACCATGCCCACCGTACCTACACCTTCTTTGTGTGCGTGTTCATTTAATTAGTAAATGTTATTTTTTTAGAGTGGTTTTAAGTTCACAGCAAAATGGAGCCGAAAGTACAGAGAGTCCCCATGGACCCTTTTGCCCCCCTGCCACACACCACCTTCTTTTTTTTGAAGCTAAGATGACAATGCGACTTTCCCATTGGGTTCTTTGTACATGAAATGCTACTTCTCAGTTGAACTGCCTGAGCACAATGCAATAAAGAATCCATAACAATAGCTGCAATACTGTGCATTACTATTCTAATCATATATTTTATTGGAAGCCGTATACCTCTTAAAACCAGCATTTCATTTGCCTCCTTTGCCTTATAGAAACCCCACCGCTGTGACAACGGTAGGAGCAAAGCTAATGTTCTTTTCCAAATTCTTGCTTAGATTCAGAGCAAGAAAGAAAATGTGAAAGAAAGAGAAAAATCACACAGTCATTTCCAGCCATTTGTGTTAAAATACAAAGAAAACAAGGCACATTCAAAAATGATGTGCCGGGCAGCCTCCATTAATATTTATTTTGGCATTAATATTGATAAGAAAGTACTTTGTAGCTGGGCTTTGTTGCCTCCCCCAGTGTCCTCCAGCTCTCTGTTCTTCGGGCTGGTGGCCATTAGCTCACATCTCCCTCTGTACCCAGAGCCTCTGAGAGGCTTGGCGGGCCTCCAGCTCACTTACGCTTAAATGGACACTCAAGATCCGACAGACACACAGCTAAATAGAGGCCAATAATTCAATACAGTATGACTGTACTGGGGCTGCTAGTAAATCCATCAAGCAGTAAATATCATCTGAAGCCAATGCAAGCTTTTATCTTTCCAATTTTTTTGTATGTCTGAGCGAAGCCCAGGCATTCAGCGAATCATGTAATTTATTCTGCGGTGCCAAGCCTGGGCTGTCTCAGGCATCATATTGACTTTTTTTTTCCCCATCTGTCAGGGGCAGTCAGCAGCGCTGCTATTGTGGGAGCGCATCACGTTACATCTATTTATTTATTTATTTCTGCTGCTGCTTTGTAGAATGATTGGGCAAGAACGCATTATCTCAGATCAACGAATACTAAGAAAAGCATCTGAACATCATTACGACAGCATGTTAAACATTTGTCCTACCCAGTTTGTTAAATCAGCAAATGTATTTCCGGCAAATGCTTGTAATTGTTCATAAAGGGCTCCCTACTGCAGGGTTTTATTAAGCTGAAAATATGGCCTGTTTTTTTCTTCAGCTCTTTAGGTCATCACTGATGCCTGTATATTGTAAATAATGCTGAACAGCTGTTGTCTTGACCTGCTCTGTGCGTGTGTGTGTGTGTGTGTCTGTGTCTTTCTCCATACAGACACACAACTTGCTGTATCTCTGAATGTTGCACACATATTTTGTGCACATGAGTAGGTCAGTATGGCATAAAGCAATGTATATTGGCAAAGTTAATAGGATGATTAAGTTAATGATTAGGTTGTGGATTCCAATGGTTAGAAAATATCTTTGCATGAACCAATTAAAATTAAGACTGGGAACAAAGCTCTTTTGTTTACTCTTGTTATCTTACTAAAAACTTAAAAAAGTATAAGCCCTAAATTTGAATGTTAGTTCATACTCTCTTGGTCTTGCTTCTATGTAACCTACAAATGGAGAAGAGAGGCAAGAGGGAGAAGGATGTTCCCAAAGTCCTTCCTTCACAATGGGATCTGAGACCACTAAGGACAGACACAGCCAGTGGCACATAGAATGACTGGTACTCACATTCCAAGTACAGCCTGCTTCCCTGAGGACCTTTTCCTAAGCCCTCCAGCCCTTTCTCTAAAGCCAGTTATTCTGCTTCTGAGATTCAGTTTGACTCTCAGTTGATTCTACTTAGGTTTGATTAATGTCCAACTCTGGGAGCACATATCACAGAAACGTATTTTAAAAGTAAGTGTCTTGATCTTCTTAAAGTAAATACACATTATAAATACACTTTCTAGAAGCATCAGTGCAGAGTATGCGAATGGAGCCGTGCCTTAGAACTAGTTTTGTTTGCCCAACTTCTCCTTAAACATGTTCGAAGAAGAACAGATAGTTTTATATATGACCAGAAGTGAGGCAATTCATATTTTTAAAAGAGGCAGAATCAACATTGTTTTGAGAACCTGCTTCCTCCATATGTATTATCAGATTAAAAAAAGTAACATCCCATACCTCTGGAAGCCTTCACATTCTTTGAAAAAAATACTTGTAGCTTGTACTTGAAAGAAAATATCTCCCTGTGAACTGATCGTGAAAAATGACTTTGCAGAGTTCCCGTCGTGGCCCGGTGGTTAACGAATCTGACTAGGAACCATGAGGTTGCAGGTTTGATTCCTGGCCTCGCTCAGTGGGTTAAGGATCTGGCGTTGCTGTGAGCTGTGATGTAGGTCATAGGCGTGGCTCAGATCCCACATTGCTATGGCTTGGCACAGGCTGGAGGCTATAGCTCTGATTGGACCCCGGGCCTGGGAACCTCAATATGCCGTGGGTGCGGCCCTAGAAAAGGCAAAAAGACAAAAAGACAAAAAAAAAAAAAAAAGACTTTGTATTTCATGCTCTGTTATTAGTGTCACTACCTCAGAAAAAATCAAATTGGTTTCTAATGCCACATCTGACCAGGAGAATCTAGGTAAACATGAGTCTTGTTCTGAGATTGGATGAAGTCATTGCTCACATTTCCTGGGTATACAGTTAGATGCGTCCTTCTCCCCCACATGGCTGAGAACATCAATTCATATGTTTACTTCCCTTTTATTAACCTCTAGTTAGAAAGTCCTGCACAGTACATGCTGCCTTTAGTATGCCAAAGAGCAGCTACACTGTCTTTCTAAAGAAACACGTTAAAAGGCAACTCACCAAGCCATTTTCTAACACCTGAGAGCAATTAATGTAAGCAGAGACAGGAAACATCATTAATTATTTAAAATAAAATGAATATGTAATGCTGACCTTCTCCACCTGCCTTCAGTTTTATACTTACAATTGAATAAACCCAAGGGAACACAAAACCCACAAGGCACTTCGCATTGCAGTTTGCAGCAAGGCAGGCAGTGGTTACAGTGCAAGCTACCTGGTGGGCTGCATTCAGCCCAGAGAGATTGATGTGGGAGCCCAGGATACCTGATGAGGGCTGGTGAGACCTCCAGCTCCACGAATAGGAGGGACCAGCTTCTTGGACAAGCTTTCTCTGCCCACTGGCTTTCCCAGTTTCATTATTTTATATTCCTACCATCTTAAGGGGGAGGACTAATATTTCTGTTGTTATATATTTCTGAATATAGAATGTGTATGCACACATACACACACACACGTATATATATTGTTACTTCTGTTTATTTGCTCATATAAAGTTGTTAGTCTTTTCTTTTTCACAGTTAGCCTATTTTGGGAAAAGATAGGAAGTGGTAAATGTGGGCCAAGCTTATTTGGGAAGTCCAGAGAGATGTGTTTATATAGCTGCAATATCGAGTTGCTGGAATTAAATGAATCATCTGCTTTCTTAACAGAGAGTCTTTCTGCAAATAGGAGAACCTAGACATTCTCTAAGGGCAGTGTCACCGATGGGGGCTGGGTATGGGTACATGAAGGGAGCATGGAGTTTATTACCTAATGCAATTGCTTCGCATGACATGTGGCATGAGCCAGGATTTGGCATGGCAGTGGTTGAAGATTTTCAGAGCAAAGCCTATTAGACACAAAGTACAAAAAGTTCTTTGTGACTGTTCAAGCTAAACAAGGCTTTAAGTGCTGCTGTCTGTTTTTCCCTTGACCTATGTAAGTGATTCCAAGAAAACTCACAGAGGGCTTGGTACAGAATGATCCAAGCTTCCAACTTTGTCATGCTCTTAAGATCCTTACACAGATATTCATAGACTTGGGCTAATAGTTCTCAGTTGCAAGGCTTGGTCATGACTATCAAGGCAAAATTGATTATTGGTTTCTGGGACCAGATTTATCACAGAGCAACTCCTTGGACAATTAAGAACCTTTCTGACTTTCTGCTATGAAACTTTAATTATATTTTAAGGAAATTGTCCATTCATATTGCACAGAACCCAATCTCAAACAGGTTTCATTGGAGAAGCTAAAAAAAAGATATGGGGGCTCATTTGCTGCTAGTAATTACAGATAAACAGTGATCAGTATTTTTTTTATGCTACCTTCATAATCCTATGTCCAAAAAGGCTTTGTTCCTTTTATCATGCCATTATACACCTTAAAATTTAATGTGAATGAATGGCTTTGGGGGAGAGCTAACATGAAGGATGTTTTTCCCACTGCATTCTTTATCACTACCATATCAGATTTCCTCTCTCACACAAAGAGAGGATGCTGGTTTTTGGAAATCCATGCTAAGAAGCAGAGCTGGGATAGTGTAAACAAAATTCACAGACAGCACAAAACAGTCTTTTCACCCAGATATTCCTGATTAATTAGCCATCTGTGCAACCCAGGTGACAGGGACATTCACCACTGCTGTGTTATGAATTCCCACAGCCATAGGTGGGAACACAGCTCTGGGTAAATGGTAGATTCCAGAATATCACAGATCCATTTATTTCAATGATGTGTACCTGGTAGTGTTCATATCTGGGCATGAATAGTTAAAAAAAACCCACAACTATCAAAATTAGGTTATTATAGTTGGAAAATAAAAAGTAGAAAAGGAATTGTTTAAATTGTTAGAAAGAAATATAATAAAATTCATGATTCTGGGAAATTGTTTGTTCAGGATAAACAACCAGGGAGCTATAACCCTATCCAAAAGACGGGGTTTAATATGGAATTCTCTCAGGGCAACTGAGCCCAGAAGTCAGTCGAAAGAGGGACATTTCCCAGGATATGGAATCTCAGCTAGAATTTAAAGGGGCATATTAAATGAAAAACTCAGCTTTTTAGCCGCCATCATTGTGGAAATCTCTGCTGAAACCATTACTTAAAGCCATAGTCCCCAAGATTGTGGCCTTGAGTCAATTTAGAGCAACTGAGTATTCTTTGTGATTAAAGCCTTCCCCTTGCAGAACACGTACATGGAAGGCAGATGGCATGGGCCAGGATCTCATGAATGGATGAATAGAGAGAAGGGCAGCAGTGGATGTGCAGAAACATTTTGCTTTGTCATACAGAGAAGAGTCTTTTCCATAATAAGACACTGTTACCAAAGTCTGTTGCCAAGCATGGCAGAATAATAGCTTGATCTTAATATCGGCGGGACTAAGACTGATCATTGGGTAGACAGAGTGACAGGGCCAGGGGCCAGGATCATTTGTTTGAAGTTATGGAGGAGCCAGCATATAAAAAAGACAGCATTGGCGTTCCCATCATGGCTCAGTGGAAACAAATCTGACTAGTATCCATAAGGATACAGTTTTGATCTCTGGCCTCGCTCAGTGGATTAAGGATCCAGCATTGCCGCATGGCTGTGAGCTGTGGTGTGGGTCACAGATGTGGCTCAGATTGGGCATTGCTGTGGCTGTGGTGTAGGGTGATGGCTATGGCTCTGATTTGACCCCTAGCCTGGGAACCTCCATATGCTGCAGGTGCAGCCCTAAAAAGACAAAAAAAAAAGACAGCATCATTTGTATTGCCTCCAGATTTGGGCTTTCTGGCTTGTATTTCATGCTGCTTCATGTAATATTTTCTTTTTCATAGTCTTAATATCACATTTAGTCTTAATATCACATTCATGATAAATACAAATTTATTTGTATTTTGTTTTTGAAAAAATGCTGTTACATTTTGAAAGGATGTCCTTGCCCCTCCAATAGTACTTCTGTCCCAGGACCTGGATCCTTAAAGAGTACTCTGGTTGGCAAAATCACCTTGACAGAATATGTTCCCTAAGAGAATTAGGAAAAACAAAAGCACATAAAGGTCCCGGAAGACCCTCAATTCCAAAATGAAACAGCTTAGAACACTGTGAATCTTCTTTGCTTTTCCATTCTCTTTCAGCTGTTCAGCAACTGTGGCTATGGCCGTGTTGTTCTGTCAGCTCTCCCACAAGTTTTATGCAGGCTAAGCCACTTGATGTGTTTGCAAATATGATAGCAAATTGCACATTACAAAATCGTGGTATAAAATATAAAGCTACGTTATCTCAAAACCACAACTAGCAACAATTTAGTGGGTGGAAGATTACACTCTTTGTAGTTGTGGCACATACAGCTGTGTACCGTACTCGTGCTTATATTAACTATCTATTAATCTTAGAGTTAGCTATTTTTGCAAGATGTAATTTAATCATTCTCAGTTAATAATGCTGTCTTTATAAAGTTCTCAGTTGGAGGCCCCATTGTACATTGCGAGATCCCTCCCTATGTAGAAGTATTTCGAAAGAGTGAAGAGCATGTGTGGAAAGACTGCGAAGGGAAGTGTTGTGCTGGATTGGAAGGGTTGAAAGGGAGCCATGTGGACGAGGGGGTCTTAAATGGAGTGACGAAAGATGAGACTTGAGCAACAGGCAGTGTTGAAACCCTGCAAAATCCAGACCAGACTTAATAGTGCTGGGAAAGTATTAAAAGGATTTCAAGCCTGGCCTGGGAAGAGGGCGGGTATCTTGATGTGATTTTATCATGGACTGAATGTGGGGATGAAGAAGAGAGAGATCTCAGCAAAAAACGCTCAGATTTCTCCTTGGTTATCCATATGTATGGTATCTTTATGTGATACAATAGAACACTAAAAATAAACTTTCAAAGAAAGTCCTGACTTTGGTTTTGGATGTGATGGATAGCTTTGGAGTATTCAAGTGAAAATGCCATAGGGGCAGTTTGAAAGTAATAAAGCATATCAATCCCCATAACACACAGAGCTACACAGCATATAACCTGCTGGGCAGATGAAGAGAAATTCTCCAAAAGACAAAAGCCCTAATATTTGACCAGTAGTTTAGACGCTTTCAAGTCCATATCAGCTCCCCTTTCAAATAGTTCCTTTGAAGTTCGTTAACACGTAGGTCTATCCTTTCCCTGCCTAAAGAATTTTATCATACTTCTCTCTTCAACTTGAGTTTCCAAGCCCTCTGTTTTCCCTTTCTTATCTCAAGAATTTTTCAGAGTATTGATTGTACCTGATAAAAAGAGAGCCTGTTATTCTGAAGAAACTGAAGTATGATAGTCATAGGACTTTTGGCTGGTTAAGGTCGCCCCTTAGTAAATTTAGATTTAAAATTTTTTTTTTTGTTTTTGTTTTTTGCTTTGTTTTTTAGGGCCGCACCCATAGCATATGGAAGTTCCCAGGCTAGAGGTCCAATCGGCGCTACAGCTGCCAGCCTACACCACAGCCACAGCAACACCAGACCCAAGCCACATCTGCAACCCACACCACAGTTCATGGCAATGCCGGATCCTTAACCTACTGAGCGCGGGCAGGGATCAAGCCCACATCCTTGTGGATCCTAGTTGGGTTCGTTAACTGCTGAGCCACAAAAGAAACTCCTAGATTTAAATTCTAAATCTGGCCTTATTGTCTCATGATAAACAAATGAGGTCTGAAACACATGAGACATACTATTTTATTTTTATTTTTAATTTTATGACCTCATTTATGGCATGTGGAAGTTCCCAGGCCAGGGATTGAATCTTAGCTGCAGCTGTAGCAACGCTGGATCCTTTAACCCTCTGCTCCAGGCTGGGAATGGAACACATGCCCCCACAACAACCTGAGCTGCTGCACTTGGATTCTTAACCCACTGCACCACAGTGGGAACCCTGAGATATACAATTTTAAACTGTCTATGTGTAGTAGGTATGGCAGTGGATGAAATTGCCTAAGAAAGTAGACTAGCATGGTAAGGTACTCCTCTTAGAGTTTACTTAGCAGCTTTTAATCCCTGCTATTGTAATGTACTAGTTATTGCATAGTTTACACATAGTATTTTCATGTTGAATTTTACCATTCTAGTTATTGGTACCACATGATACTAGTTTAATGGCCTTATCTGTTTTGTATAAAAAATGTCAAACTGTTTATATATTTTATCAAAATACGCTTTTAAAAATACTTTGGTCTCTGGAGTTCCCATCGTGGCTCAGTGGTTAACAAATCTGACTAGGAACCATGAGATTGTGGGTTTGATCCCTGGCCTTGCTCAGTGGGTTAAGGATCTGGCATTGCCGTGAGCTGTGGTGTAGTTTGCAGATGTGGCTCGGATCCCGCATTGCTGTGGCTCTGGTGTAGTCCAGCAGCTGTAGCTCTGATTCAACCCCTAGCCTGGGAACCTCCATATGCTGCAGGAGTGGCCCAAGAAATGGCAAAAAGACAAAAATAAAAAAATAATTAAAAAAAATAGAAATACTTTTGTCTCCCATTTCATTGCAGAAGAGGAAGCATACAGATGTCACAGCTGCCATTAGATCTTTTTAAATGAGGGTTGAGATGCCGGTATACACAAAGATCTAGTTTCGTACACTATGACAACTGCTCACAAATTGAAGAACTGATTGCAAAAAATATATCTCTTTCCCTCTCTACTAAAACCTTTTTAAAACAGAAACACAGAGCATGGATAATCTGAAAATTAGATAATCCATTACAGGATAATCAAGAGGTGACTGTATAAGCAAATATTAAGGATTTTATACATCATTACCCATCAGAACTCTTATTCTTTGAGCTTTTTAATACATGCATCCCCTTCTGTACACATACTCTCAGGAAGGTGAAGGCTCTCAGGAGACTCCTATAAGCTATTTTTTGCAGAAGCAAACAGAGAAAGCCTCATTGGTCACAGGGAGCTGGTTCCTTATGAGTGGAGGCTAAAGGCATCAAAAGAACCATTGCTGAAAAGATCAGCTCTGCATAAAGTAAACCAAGTCTGTGAACCATTTATTATTGGACTTGGATTTTAGTACTGGGGTGACTAAAAACTGCTTGAATTGGGTCCTTATACACCATTTCTGTACTTGTGTTTTCATCTTTTAAATAATGAGTTTGTTTAAAAGACCTCTAAAGACCCTTTCAGTCTGGGTGTTCTCCACTACAAGTATTCAAATATGGAGGATACTTGGAATATCCTAGTGGACTAATGGATATTGTAGACCAGGGTTCCTGTCCTCCTTCACCCTCGTGTCTAATCGTCTTTGTCCTCAAACATTTACACATCTGGTAGCCTAAATGGCCTATGATATCCCTAACTAACTGTGATCAGTCTGTTTGATTGCTATTAATTCCCACCTTAGAAGATCTATTTCGATTTTAGGATGACGGGCCAAGATAGCCATAGTCACTGTTCACTGTTCTGATTGCTTGACCTAGCCCAGAATCATGTCTCTTATTCTTCTTTCTAGCTCCATTCTTTCCATAATTGCCTCATTTTTTTTCTAACCCAAATATTACTGTTGTACTCAGGAACCTTTTTTAATGATTTTTATTTTTTCCATTATAGTTGGTTGACAGTGTTCTGTCAGTTTCTACTGTATAGCAAAGTGACCCAGTCACACATATATATACATTCTTTTTCTCACATTATCCTCCGTCATGTTCCATCAGAAGTGACTAGATGTAGTTCTTTATGCTATACAGCAGGATCTCATTGCTTATCTATCCAAATGCAATGGTTTGCATTTATTATTCCCAGACTCCCAGTCCACCCCACTCCCCCCACTGCCACCTTGGAAACCACAAATCTGTCTTCGAAGTCCATGCTACTCAAGGACTTTAATCAGCATCTCAGCTTGGGAAAAGAAAAGGAACAACTCCTTGGCCTGCCATTCCAGGCCCTTCACTCTGAAATTCCAAAGTACTTTGAAAGTTTCTGTCACCCCTGACCATAGGAACCTTTGTGGACAAAGTATCCTGGGCTCCTTGCAGTTCCCCAAATAAGGCCAAAATAAGCTATATGTCCATTTGTCAGTTCTGCATGGAACGTTCTTCTGCTCATTTCCTACTAGCAAAACTCTGTTTATTCTTATAGGTTCAACTCAAACATTTCCTCTTCTATGAGCCTTTCCTTACCCTGCAGAATTATTTTTCCCTTCTGCGATCAGATATCACTTAGTTCATATGTTCATCCCTCTGGTCCATTGCTTATCACATTCTGAGGTGTCATAGTCATTGTGCTGTGACTATCTCTTTTGGTGAAAAAAAGAGCTCTTTGGAGACAGGATTGACGTCTCATTCATCTGGAACCATCAGCACCTGAAACAGGGCTCACTAAAAGCAAATGTATTGATTTAGTTCAGGCTCCTAAAAGAACACTAGGAGTTTGAGTTTCATTTGTAATGGATGCCATAAGAAAAACTGGAGAATGAACCTTTCTTGGGGTATTTACTGACTCTGTTATTTTTGGGGAAGTTATTTGTTGCTATAGCTTCGTTTCCTCATCTATAAAATGATCTGAAGATCGTGATTGTTGCTGTTCACCGATTTTCTAATTCTTTTCTAATTCTGTGAGGATGGTTGCATTTCTTAGTCCTTGTATGGGTAAGTGGAGTCAGGTGACTGATTCATGAAAGGAAGAGGCACGCCTAGTTTCCCACCCACACAGCTTTCTCTTCTGTCACAGTAACTGGCGGCATTCAAGATGGTGGCTGCTTCATGGGCCTAGGACCCTGAGTAATGAAGATTAAAAACTACTTCCTCTGACCCATAATGCACATACAACACGAGCAAGAAATACATTTTTGTTTTGTAAAACCACTGAAATTCAATACTTAAGAGATCATCCCGATAGAGACCCCTCAGTCGAGGAATAGTCCCCCTTTCCCTGTCTCATCCTTAGCTTCTCACACTGTATGGTAAGGACTTGTTCTTACAGACCCAGATATGTGTTCTCAATCAGCTTTTCTCTCTGGTTTTCCTGGACCATCTGTATCTATATCATCTGGGAAAGTTATCAAAACTTCAGATTCCAGGGCTCCAACTCAATACTAATGAATCAAATTCTTGGAATATCTGACCAAAGAATCTATACTTTCAACAAACCCTCTCCCTGCTCTCATACACTTCATGAGGAACCACATTTCTTACTGGCTGATATGAATTAAATGAGAATGGCTGCTCCTGGATGGTAAGGGCATTCTTTATCTTGTTTGTGTTCTATTCCAGCATCTAGCACAGGGCTGTGCACATGGTTGCTAGGTAATTAATACATATTCATTAGATATGGGTGGAAAGAAGGCTGTGATTCCTCCCCTCCCATCTTAGGGACGTTCTGGGAGAACGTCCAGAATGCAAAATCACTTCGTGTGCAGAAAAAGCATGTACCTACCATCACACCAAACCACACAGTAACTATTCATTTATCAACATTGTTACCTCTAAATCCATAGTGGCTTACCTAGGGCTAAAACTGACTGACCACTTACTATATACTGTGCCCTCTTGTAAAGGCTTTCCATGAATTTTAATTTATTTTTAAAAATCTTAAAACTCTTTGAGAGGGAGTTCCCCTGTGGTTCAGTGCATTAAGTATCTGTTATTATCACTGTGGTGCTTGGGTCACAACTGTTTTCAGGTTTGATCCCTGACCTGGGAACTTCTGCATGCTGTGGGTACAGGAAAACAAAAACAAAAACAAACAAACAAAAAGAACCTCTGAGAAAGAGAGAGAGCTTGAGCAAGCAAGAGAGCAAGAGTAAGGGAGAGGGAGGGGTTTTAATTCAGTAGATTTGGGGTCAGGCCTAAGAATTTGCATTTTAGGCAAATTCCCAGGTGTTGCTCATGCTTTTGATCTGGACCGTGGTTGAGAACTGTTATACTAGAGTGAAATTTGGATCCAGGAATTTTGACTCCAAGGCCTCTGTTCTTAATATTTTTTTCTATTTTACTACCATTCTTGTCATTATAAATATATTCATTTTTTGTATGATGTTCCTTTCTTAATTTATTTTTGATTATAGAATATAATTTTATAGAGAATCTGGAAAATCAGTGCAAGTACATTTGGAGATTTCTTCTTCTTATTTCAGAATTAGAAAATAGATTTCTTTCCTCATAAGAATCCTTATATGTGAACTACCTTGGAAGATTTTTAAAATTTTATTTTTGGATGCTGAATGCAAGAATCATCACTGGGAACATATTCCTAACCAGGATCTCTAGCTCTTTTTGTTGCATCTTGTCTTCCAGGTACATCAGTCTTATTCACAAGATGCCTTCAGCCTCAAAGTGTTTCTTTCCTCTTATTTCTGTATGTGTCCTAAGCACGGGAAATTTTTATGTTCTATGAGTTTAAAGAGACAATACTGTGGAGCTATTTTTACAAAATTTGAAAATCCCTCCTGAATCCTAAACACTAAAATAGTTAAAGTGGGATTTATTTCATGTTTGCTCTTTTCCTAAAGGAAACAAATAAAGCACTATTAAATGAATAATTTATATGTTGACAAAAAGAATACACACTTGGAGATAAAAATCCAAGATGACCCTTCTAAATTTAGTACTTATCAGTGAGCCATTGTTTCTTGCAACTGTTACTGGACTTGCCAAATTCAACCTCCAATTCCCAGTAGAGGCTCTGATCTTTTTTGTAGTCAGTGTCAAAGAGACCTCAACGCCTATGCAAAGTATGTATGTGTCTCCTAATGCATCTGTGTTGGGTCTGGCCTTTGTTGTTTACAGGTTATAGTGAATGTATACACACTTCAAACTGAATGTCTCCCACTCTAATAAATCAAAATTTTCTCAAATAAAAAACACATCATTAAAAAAAACCCTCAAGGACAGCTATTTTCTTTAATGTTTTCTAGTGGTATACTATCACTCAGTATTGGACAGCAACCTTCTGACACAGAAGCTGTTCTGCTCTTAAGCCCTGAGCCATTACTCAGTAATGGACAGAATCTTCAAATATAGAAGCCATTCCAGTCTTATGTGCTCAGACCCATACTCAGAAGCCTTTCATGGTGCCAGGAGAAGACCATGGAATTTGCCCATTTAAAAGAAATTATAAATATGTTTCATCATAAGTAAATGCATTAAAACTCCCCTGTATAAGGTCTTTTAAGTGAAAAGTTTTTGATCAAACAAAACTAGAAGTACAGGAATTGAAAAAGTTAAATTTTTAAAGATATATTTATTTTTTTCAAGATAAAAAGCCTAATTAATTCCTATTTCCTGAATATTGGTGTAGCCAAATAAATCCATTTTTAAAGCGAAAACTGATTTCCACAGTATTTTTGACCATAGGTTTTTCCAAATTATGGGAGAAAATCAAGTTTTAAGAGGGTAATATATAAAAAGAATGATATTATTGATTTATAATTGTGTGTTAGAATCTAAAGTTACATTTAACATTGAGAAAACAATTTGAAAAATTTGTACCATCAGTGGAACTAAATTTATTCTCACCATGTTTTGTAAAATTTATATAATTAAGTATTACTTGAATAATATTGGAAAAGTTTAGGTAAAAGAAAATGTTCTTTCTTACTTTCTTAATCCTGGTTTTTAAGTTCCCATTTGGGAACAGCTCAAAACAAGGCAAATAAAATAATACAACAATGATAACAACAAAATAATAGCAGTAAACAATGAATGATAATGAACTTGAGATTTTATTAATAATACTAGTTGAAATGTTAGGAGGAAAAATGAAAAAGCCTAAATACAAATGAATTAAACATTTCAGAGAAAAGACTGTTACAGTCCATACCTTAGCATTTGTTAAATGCATTGGGTGGGAATGTCATTATCATGGCAAGACAATATAAAGAAACCCTAAAGACAGTGCTATGAACATTGCCTGCCGAGGGGCATTACTGTCACAGGAGTCAACTAGGTTAGAAAACCCACTGCCAGAAGACACTGCACTATTAGGATTGTGTTTATCTGCAAGTAACAAAATCCCCTGCTCAGAAGCTTAAATTTGTCAGGGTTAATATACTTCCAGCAACATGACATCTGAGGGTAAATAGCCCAGGAGTGAGTCATTAGCCCAAAGGTGCAATCAGAGCACTAGTCTTCTAACTTTCTGCTCTATCCTCAACTTGTGACTTCTGTCCTCATAGGTGCAAGATGGCTGCTGCACTTATAGGCCTTGAATCATTGCTCCATGCAAGAGGAGGAGAAAGGGTAAGAAAAAAAAAAGTTGTGTCATCTGGCACAGCTTTTTATTTGAGAAGGAACATCCATCCTGGGCTTCTGCAGATACTTATTGTCCAAGACTGAGATTCCTGGCCACCTCGGTGGCAGAGGAGTCTGAGAGGGTGATTACATCAGTCTTTGAGCAGTAGAGGAGGGCAAAACAAAGGGAACCACGAGTGGCTTTCCATGAGCAAATCAATGGTATGTACCACAGTGGCGCTAGAGACAGACCTTTTAAGGATACTTTTGCTTACATACCTCTGCCATTGCCCTCATAGGAATTATTAGGACAGTTGAGTTAAACACAAGTACGAATGCATATACTTAGAGCTCCCAAGGACAAATATTAATTCTCAGAGACACTGCAGCCTGAATTCCTTCAGTGAATAAGGTGATTCTCCATACATTGGAGTCAGTACTTCACATAATTATGGAGAGCAATCTTATTTCTTTTCTTTCTTTTCTTTCCTTTCTTTCAAATTGTTGCACTAAAGCCCTGCCAGACATAAGAAAGGACCCACTGCTAAGCCATCTACGCACTAATGCCCTCTCCCTCAAATACACAAGGACCCAGCCAAAGCTTCAAGATTACTGTTAATAAGTATTTCATTAAATCTTTAGCCAAGGGCCCTCCAACTCCTCCATTCCTGTCTGGGGGAGGTGCATTTTTATTCCCCAAATTTTTCATCCAATTCTCCTAGTAATATATGTAATTGCCTATCCTACTGAGTGAGGCTGCATTACAAATGAGCAAAGAGGACTCTTGGGCTGATATGATTCAAGTCTGGTAGTGGTATTTGTCAACTTTTTGGCTGCCCAACATCCCATTTGAGTGAATGTCATAATGCGTGAGTCTTAATAGAATTTACAACTCTGTCTCCAGCCAAAGGGAGCTAGAATTCTGGGGTGATAGTCAAAATGCTGACCAGTCAAATAGAATCAACCCTGACTGTGTGTTGCACAGTGTTTACTGGCAGAGGTCCAGGGTTGCAGCAGAGTCTCCCTGCTTCTCCTGCCTAGGGCAACTGGAACATCAGGTCATGACTTTGGGCAGCTAGATAGATCCTCCTGCCTAGGGTTTCTCGTTTTTGAGTGAATGATGAAAGGCAAAGGGTTGGTTCAAATTCATCCAAGCAATAGCATCCATGTCTAGCCCTGTCATGGACAGTGATCTGCAGCCATCCTACCTCACTCATTGTCTGTGTGTCCTGACCAAACTATTCTTACTGAAAATATCATTTTAGTGTTTCCTGCCTCTTGGTTCTGCACAACTGCCTTAGTCCTGCTTCTTTCCTCCCATCTGCTCTATAAACTTCCAACACTTTTTCATTAAGTCTCCTTTGCTTTTAAGATAACCAGATTCTGTAAGTTTGTAGTCTTGCTACCGAGAATTCTGGCTGCATTCAGAAGACAGGATTGTCTACACTGCCTGCTTCATGCCTCCTTTCTTCTGGACCCCCTGTCCTTGTCAGGCTCTTGAGAGGTAGAGGAAGACCCACACAGGAGGAGAGAGCAGGCTGTCTTTCTGTGCCATCTCAGGGATTTCCATTAAAGAATGTTTTCTTCCCCCCTCCTTTCCTCTCCTCTCTTAAGAACATGAACAAGAAATGTCTGTGTTTTTCCCATTGAAAGCCACACATTGTTTTGGGGAGATGTAGTAGGGAGATTTTGTGTGATATCATAACAGACATTGGAGTATGTCCTTAATAGCAAATATTTTTGCTTTTGAGGATTGATTGGTTGGAAAATATTTGCCCCTAATTTGGCTGTAGGATCTTATTGACTTTGGAGCCCAAATAGATATCTCTATGAAAATTATTTTATTTCGCTAAGCTCACTTTGTGACAGAAAGGACAAATCAACTCCATAAAAATAAAATTAATTTGAAGAAAGAAGGTTAGGGGGAAATGTCCACACGCGTGTGTTTGGTGCACAAATTATATGCCAGGAAATCCTGTATTTACTGGAAGTGCACCATGAATTCTGCAAATCACTCTTGTGGAACAAAGCATAGCATGATATGCATATTAACTTATCAAAATCAATTTAAAGATTTAGGTAATAGATGTTTCCTAAAATAGACTTGGTGATTTGTTTTCTTTCCCCAACAACTAGATACCTAAGAACTACTAGCCCTCAACTTTGTCTCAGCATTTTCCAGCCACGTAATCGTTAGCTGTCTAAACTATTTTATCATTTAATGGTAGTACCTAGAGATAGCTTTATAAATCATAAATTAAAATTTGTCGTTCCAATGCCCTTTCATGTGACTGAGATATTCAGTTTTGTTTTGTTATAATTCTTTTGCGTTTTGGAGAGTTGAATAAATTAACATGCCCTTTCCCCCATCAGAATCACACAACTTAAATAAAGATGATGATTGTTGTCAAGTTGTGGGCATTTGTCACCTTGTGCTTAAGGAGCTGTCAGTTAAAAGTCATATTAATTTATGCAAGAGTTATTTGACTAAGAAGAAAAGCTGTTTTCTGAGAAGGTTGTAATTTAGCCAAAATTCCATCCCACTCATTATGGAAGTGGTTATAATACCGCTCACTAAAAGTGCCAATTAGGACCAGGACAGGTGATGTGGGCTTGGCTTACAAGCAGCCCTGAGGACAAGTTGATGAGGCACGGGGTACATCATTTTAATCTCCAAGCCTCAGTTTCTTTATCTATAAGTGGGGATAGTAATGTACACCTCAGAGAGTTGTGAGGAATGAATTAAATAGTATATTTTAAAAATTACCCTCTACGGTGTCTGGCACATAGTAGGTGCTTTTATTTATTTATTTATTTTTAGGGACGCATTTGCAGCATATGGAAGTTCCTAGGCTAGTACTCCAGTTGGATCTACAGCTGTCAGCCCATGCCACAGCCACAGCAAGGCCAGATCTGAGCTGCATCTGTGACCTATACCACAGCTCACAGCAACACCAGATCCTTAGCCCACTGAGTGAGGCCAGGGATTGAACCCACATCCTCATGGATCCTAGTTGGGTTCATCAGCCACTGAGCCATGAAGGGAACTCCCGTAGGTGCTTTTTGAATGTTTATTTTTTCTATCACCTAATGGAACAAACTAACTTCTCCATAACTTACACCTAACACTGTGGTTCCAAGAGGAAGAGTCTCTAACTTTAAATAATAATCTTATTATTGTTGTTGCAAAACAAACAAAATGCCTCTTTGGGGTAGTATCATCAAACCTCTGCAGAAAATGTTTAGGTTTGTTAGTATAATTAACCTCTTGCTTTAGAAATATAAACTAGTATGACAATGGAGTAAAAGACTTTTTTGAGAAATGAGGAAAAAGATGCAGTATAGCATTAAAACAGGCATTTATCCTATCCTTTGTGAACTTTAAATATGTTACTCAACCAACACATGGGCTTGTGTTCCCTCTCTCTCTCTCTCTTTTGTTGCTAATGTGTATTTGTGTGTGTATGTGAAATGTCTAAAGAATTTTAAAATTTTAGAGAATTCTGCCAGCATTCGGAAGAGGAAAATTAGTATCAGCCATGAATGAGTGATAGTCCTTCATGTAGAAATTCTTATTTGCCTCCATCTGTGGAGCAGTAGCTTTCACCCTTGGCCGCACATTACAGCCATTCAGGGACTTTTGGAAGAATACTTATGTCTGGACCCTACCTCCAGGGATCCTGATATAAATGGTGTGGGACCTGGATATTTGAAAATGTAGGAGTTCGGCAGGAGGTTGCTAGTGTGCAGCCAGGTTTGCAATCCACTGTCATATATGTTTGTAGTTGATTATTCTCCTTTCTATTTTTTGCTCCCCGGGTAATTGAAGGAAAACTTTCAGAAACCTCCCCTCCCAATAGGACTGGGTGAGGTGCCTGTGCCATTTGCTTTCCCGGGACTCTGCACGTCCCCTTTCGCTGCATTTACTATGTTTACTGTGGTTGTTTTTTCCCCACCCTAGACCCGAAGTTCCTTGAAGGCAGGAACCTGACTGTACTTTTCACCGTTATCTTCCTGGCATGTAAGAGAAACTCAGTGACTACTGGTGGATGTTTATTGTTGAATAATTCTATAAATGCTTTTTCTCAAAGGAGTCAAAGTACTCCCCCGTGTCTTCACGTATTTTAGTGTCAGGACTTTCAAAGACTGGATGGCAAGGAGAGTGAAGATGAGGTGCAGATAGAGATGGGTTGGGAAGGAGGAGGAACAGCAGCCGTGGGAAGAGGAGGTGAGGACGAGTAATACTGACATGTCTGACTTGGAAAAATAGAGACCTGGGCGTGAACTATTCATCAGTTTATTGTGTTGGAAACTATGTTTTTATACTCTGTAGAATGAACCCCATAGAGAGATTTTGAGCTGGAATCTATGTTTGTAGTAAATCAGGATGGAATGAAGTTAGTGAATTTTTTGTTACTTAACTTAGTGCTTCTCAATACATTGATTTAAAACCTTCATTAAATCTACTCTACTTTGCACCAGGGACAGCATCAGTTTGGTTTATTGGGGACCTTGGTGATCTGTTTGTAAGTCAAGTATTGACTCTGCCTCTTCAAAAGATTGAATTTTTGGTGTCTCAGTTTACCAGTTTATAAAATAGTACTATCTGCAGTTAAGCTGTGCAAATCCAATTCACTGTTGGCAGAATACCCATAGAACTTGTGACAGATTCATTTTAAAAAATGAATAACATTTTACTGATTTGATTGCAATTTAGCAGATACACATTTACACTTCAATTACATTAATCAAAACGCAAGTTTTCACATGACAGTTTCAAGCCAACAGTCTCAGTATTTGAACCTATTTCACCCTCTTCATTAGAGTGTAGAGTTTAATAACTGCATGGTTGTGAAATAAAACTAGAGAACTTTTTTTCGGAGCTAAATTTTTTTTTTTTTGCTTTTATTCACACCTTCTCGGCAAATCTAAGATTATTTTTATTTTATCCATCGAAGAGACTGGTTCTCTTCCTCACTGGTGACACCCTCGCCTTGTGGTACACTTTTGGGTTATTTCTATGAACAGGTATCTTGCTGATTAACTTGTAAGTGTCCCTAGGGCAGGAACACGGCAGTGTTTCGTGTTTTACCTGTTCGCTTGAATGAAACCTGTTAATCCTCTTGGACTCCTTTTTGCTCCTATATCTAATCAGTCACAAAGTCCTGCCATTATTTTAAAATTTTGCCCCCTCTTCATCCTATGACACCTTCATCCTATGACAACAGTTCTAGTTAAGAACTCCTCGCTTATCCCCAAGAAAAGTGCAATAACTGGTTTTCCTGCTTCTGGTCTTGTACCTTCAGGTTGATCTTCCACAGATACCCTAGGAACTAATCTAGAATGCAAATGATAAAATACGCCTATGGATTGCAGTTATTTGAAAGTTTCCTATTTGTTTTACTTGGTGGGTTTCTGCATCAGCTCCTGTGTGAACAGAGGTTGTTGAGATCAAAGAACTTTATGATCCCAGCTTCTTGGGCTAGTGAACAGAATGACGCAGTGAACCATCCCTCCAGTCTCTCGTCGGCCAAGTGAGCTATTCCAGACTGTCATTCCACACACAGTCTGCAAGACAGGCTGTTTATTCATTTTCATTCCTACTGCCTGAAACACCCTTACCCTCTTTTTCTTTGCCTAATTCCTACTTGCCTCCATCACTAAGCTCAGGTATCATGTCTTCCAGAAGGTTCTTGCTGTTTACCACTCCCACAACCCCAGGCCAGGTCAGGTGAAGTCAGGTCAGGTCAGCTCAGGTCAGGCCAAGCAGCTCTTATCACAAATACACATGCCATTGGCTGCACTTGCCACATGATGCAGAAAGCATCTGGTGATATGTCTCAACCATTAGATTATAATTTCCTCCAGGACCTGGAACCTACTTTATTCCTCTCTATTTCCTCAATGTCCAGTACTTGAAGTTACTAAATAAATGTTGAGACGAATCAGGCTTGCTATTTTCAGTATGTAAGTTAGTGATCAGTAAATATTTTTAGGTTTATAGACTTTTGCATAATATAAGAAAGAGCTCTCTTATAAGGTTGCCACATCTCATCTGTAATGTTAAATCAGAATCCAAAAGCTACTTCTTAGGGGCAGTGTGGGGGTGGATTGGAGAAGTTCAAAGTAGATTAGTCTCTGGTCTTTCCTATTCTAAACTTCTATGGGCCTTGGAATATTCTAGCTTGGAGGATATTATTATCAACTAATTAGTCTGTATTTTTCATATTAAGAACAGTACTAAGAAAGCATTTAGGAGTTCCCGTGGTGGCAAAGTGGAAAAGAATCTGACTAGGAACCATGAGGTTGTGGGTTCAATCCCTGCCCTTGCTCAGTGGGTTAAGGATCCGGCATTGCCGTGAGCTGTGGTGCAGGTAACAGATGCGGCTCGGATCCTGCATTGCTGTGGCTCTGGAGTAGGCCGGCAGCTACAGCTCCTATTAGACCCCTAGCCTGGGAACCTCCATATGCTGTGGGAGCAGCTCAAGAAATGGCAAAAAAAAAAAGACAAAAAAAAAAAAGAAAGAAAGCATTTAACAAATAAAGCACTTGCAAAAGTGAAGTAAAGTGGACCCTCTCACTGTTCCTCCCTGGCCCATCTTCCATTACAGCCCTCCACTGCTCTTCAACTCACTGACCATTCTGTTTCAGCCTTTAGTGGGCTTTTCCAGCCTCCCAAATGCTCTTCTTTCCCGTGTTCCATGTTCCTGCTCCTTCTAGAGATTATCAGCCATTCTTCTGGCTTCAACCTACACACTTGACAGCTCCTTAACGTAATCTCAGCCCCAAGTATCCAACAAAGCACAAGGTGGATATTTAACTGTCTGTTTCAGATCTTTTATGTTCCACCAGCACCTCAAACTCAACATATCCTAAACTGAACTTTCTTCTCTTTCCCATCCTTTTCCCTTTTTATTTTGGTCCCTATTTTTGTGAAGGGGAGCAGCAGTCATTTAATTTATTTCCTTTCTTTCATTTGCTATACCAAATTAATTTCAAAGCCCATTGATTCTATCTCCTTAACATTTTAATTTCCGTATAGTCTTATTATGCGAGGGATTGTGAACTGATGATCCTCTGGCAAGATCTGGGTCAAAGACAGGTTTAGTTTAAAACCAAGGTGTAAATGTGTTCAGGTGGGTATATGCTCGGCTGTTGGCCACTCTCCCCATTGCTCCTTAAGTGACCCCAGCCCACTCCTGGCAATTAGCTCCCCACCTACATGGTCCCTTTATTTCCCCTGGCTTACACCCACACTGTCTCTTTCATGTGACTGAACTGGCTCTTAAGTTAACATCTGGACCCCTGCAAAGTGGTCAGATCACCTAGCTCTCCTTCTTACAGCTTTTCAGAAGCTTTCCAATGCCTTAAACAGTGGTCTCAATACATTCTGGACATTTAAATGATCTGGGGAACTTAAATCTTACCTGAGACCAATTAAATCATAATTTCTGGAGGTAAAGCCTAGGTATATAAAGTTCCCAAAGTGATCTGATTTGCAGCCAGTACTAAACCACTGGCCCATAGGACAGACTTGCAGTTCCTTAACTGGGCTAGCGGTTAGCCAGATTCTTATACACACGTGTCCTGGGATATTCCTCACCCACCCTGACTTCCTTATGGTTCCCAAGAGCACTGAGTTTCTTTTGGGCCTTTCGAGAGATTACTGTTCCTGCCTCCTTTCTCCATAGCTTACCTGTATTCCTGATCTCCCTGGCCAGCATCTGTACATCTCAAAGACCCAGCTCAGTCATGACTCCCTGTGAAGCATTTCCAAAATACCTGCTTCCTTCCACGCCGGAGGAGCCATCACTGCTCCTCTCTGGTCCCTGATGATCCTGACTGACTCCATATCTGTGACCGTACTGTATTGCAGGGCTTGTCAAGCTCTAATGTGTACACAGACACACATTTGTGTGGATTGTGATTAAGCAGGTCTGGGGTCGGGCCTGCCATTCTCTTCTGCCCTTTCAACCCATTGCCCTGTGAACCACATGTTGAGAACCAGGGCTTCATTGCATTTGTTTGTTTTTATACCTGTCTCCCTCTGCTTTACTGTATACCTCCTGAGGAGAGTGATAACGTTTAGTCACCTTTTATTCTGAGCTCAGTGTGTGATACATAGCAGTTGCTGACTACGTGTGGCATTAATGAAAAGAAAACATGAGGAATGACTGAACAAGGGATGAATGGACAGAAGGAAGGATGGAGGGAAGGAAGGAAGGGAAGACAGAGAAAGGAAGGAAGATAGGAAGGAAGAAAGGCAGGCGCCTTTCCTAAAAGAATTTTTTGCAGAATGTGTTTCAGCAGTATTTTGACAATCATGCCAGAAATGATCATCTCCCAGAAAGCAGCTCCTTTTTGCCCTTGAAAGGAAATAGCTGCGATATTTCTGAGAAAGACCTACCCTGGGTTATGGAAATTGAGGACATTAGAGCACAAGATATTTTATTGCTCTGGAGGAAACGTATACATTGCAGGAAAACATGAATGGTGGTGAGATATATGATGATAATTCACAGCCAGACAGCTCCTTGGCCAGTATTTTTCTTTTCTTTTTTTTTTTTTTTTTTAGGGCTGCACCCATGGCATACGGAGGTTCCCAGGCTGGCCCACACCACAGCCACAGCAACATCAGATCCAAGCCACATCTGCAACCTACACCACAGCTTATGGCAATGTAGGATCCTTAATCCACTGGGTGAGGCCAGGGCTTGAACCTGCATCCTCATGGATACTAGTCAGGTTCTTAACCCCCTGAGCCGTGACTCCCTATAATTTCAATATTAAAAATTTAGTATTAAAGAATGTAATAAGGAACACATTTAGATGCTGTATGAAAAGGACTTGGCCCAGTGTTGGGTATATTAGAAAAAGAAAACTTTTGATGGACTTTAGTAGTGGCAGTTGTTAGGATTCAGAAATAAAGACTATGCTGATTTTTCATTGCATGTGGACACATGGGGAACACATTTTACATGAAGAAGTATAAGCATCGAGACTGGAAAATCCAAGCTCAAATTCTAATTTTCTGCTATTTATGCACCATGTGAATGTGAACAAGTTATTTAAATCCTCAGAATTTTGTTACCTGTAAGTTGGATACAATAATATCTACCTTGCTGAGTTGTTAGGAAAAAAAAATAGCTAACATTATGCAGGTTTGATTTATTTGTTCAACTGATGTTTTCATTGGAAAAGTTTAGATGTAGATTTCTTGCTATGTACAAAGAAACAGTAATTATGCATTTAGTACACAGTGAAGATTTTTTTTTTTCTTTTTAGGGCCATACCTGTGGCATATGGAAGTTCCCAGGATAGTGGTGGAATTGAAGCTGTAGCCACCGGTCTACACCACAGCCACAGCAACGCAGGATCCGAGCTGTGTCTGTGACCTACACCAGAGCTTGTGGTAACACTGGATCCTTAACCCACTGCTTGAGGCCAAGAATCGAACCTGCAACCTCATGGATACTAGTTGGGCTCCCCTGAGCTACAATAGGAACTCCCTCATGGTGAAGATTTTAAATGACTCGCCACTCTGCTAATAGATACACTAGTAACATATGCATCATCTACAGGGTAACGGAGGTCTCTGGTGATCTAAACCTGGAGTCAGCAAACTGGCCCATAGGCCAAATCTGGCCCACTATCTGCTTTTTAAATAAAGTTTTATTGGCACATCACCACACTCACTTGTTATGAGATTCCTACTCTTGCAAAAGGGAAGTGCTGAGTAGTTGTAACAGAGACCATCTAACATGCAAAGTCGAAAATATTCACTATTTTACAGAAAATTTCACTGGCCCTCGCTCAAAATTAATAAAGTACATCAAAATATTTCTGTGACACAGAAAATGTACGGATTAGAAACATCTCAAGATTAAAATTCCTAGGGTAATGATATTGCTTTAGGAGATCTCATGGTAAAAGAGTCTGGGAACTCTTTGTGGGGACTTAAAACAACTGTAGAGACCCTGATTCACAACCTGTCTCAGACTTCTTTATATGCACATAGAAATGAAGATACAGAAAAAAAAAAAAAAAGCAACCAAAAAACTATAGACTTTTCATGATTCAGATTAGAAAGAGAACTAGGATAAGGTTTTATCCAGCAGAGAAATTTCTATGAACCTTCATTTACTTTCTGTGATTAGTCAATAAGGTATTGACATCTTTCCATCTCCCCACTGTCTTGTCTCAGGGTACTAAATCTCCCTTTATGGTTAATTTGTAATAAACTGAGTTTTTTAAAAAAAGATTAAAATTCTTAACTTCGCAACTCCTATCATATAGAAGTGATCTCCTCCTTTGTGAACAGATGATCATCAGCACTAATGACTGGGAAAAATACTTACATTTAATACGAGGGACTTTTTTTTACCCATTTGTTTGGCAAAATTTAAATATCTGATAATGCCAAATGTTGGGATGGTGTAGGACAACTGGATCTTTCATGTATTATGAGTGGATATAAAAATTGGTACAGCCCCTTTGGAAAAGATATTCCTCCTAAAGTTGAACATTCTGTACTTAGGACTTAGCATTTCTACACCGAGCAGTATTTTCTAGAGCAACACTTGCAAATATAGAACATGGAAATTTTCACTGCATTGCTGTTCATAATAGGGGTTAAAAACAACCTGGAAACAATCTACTACCTCTCAGGGGAAGAGTAGATGGATAAACTTCAGGTATAGAGTGCTATAGGAACTCGAAGGAAATACAATGCAATGACATGCAAAAAAATAAAGACATATCTTAGCGCTCTATAGGTAGAAATTACATATACCATGATACCTTTTCATAAAGTAAAAGACAATAATAACTTTTTTTTTTACTAACAAGGGTTAAATAAAAACTGTGTAAAGGGAAAGTGAAAGTCTAATGATAAAGGAATTAAAGGTGAAGTTTACTCTAGTTTCAGGGATCTAGCAGGATGGGATGGGAGTTCAAATAACTGTTTTTTGGTTATTATTAAGATCTTTGCTTTTGTTTTGCATAGTGGAGTTATATGCACTTATTTTATTATTAAAAATAAATAAAAAACCAATTATGTCAGTTACATAGGTTACATCCACTTATTTTATTATTAAAAATAAAAAACCAATTATGTCAGTAAGAGCTAGTCATGGCTGTGCTTGGACAGTAAGAATCTATTAGGAGTCGAGAATGATAATTATCCATTCTGTATACTTGAATTAAAAAAAAAAACTTTAAAATGGTTAGGATGTAATTTGGTTAAAGTGCTAACTTGGACTCCATAGATGGCACCTTGCCACTTTCCAAGTTAAAGAATTATCCAAAATATGAAGTGTTTTATACTTGCATTTGTAATTGCATACCTCATTCCCACCTCTGCTATACTTTCCCTCTTCTGGCAAAAGACCAAAAAAACAAAAAAGCAAAAAAAAAAAAATCTAAAGTTGAGGAAATTCAGGTAAAGTCATGTTAATTCTTTTGATTATGTCTGAAAGTATCTCTATGAAGCTGACTTAATGACGACCTAAGGTAAAATTGTCTGCACGCCTGGCCTCTTTCAGATGCACGTCCTAGAGCAGTCAGAATAATGTCATTTTTACATCTGTCATTTCATTCAAGAGCTAGGCTAGGTTATATCATGTGGTTTTGTAACCATTGCTGAACAGTGTCACTCCTTTAGCCAGTAATGACTTAAAGTGGCATTCTGTCAATAAGGACACAGATAATTTCACTATGAGACATTAATAAATACTTTCTATAATAATAACATTAATTAAAGAAAGCAGACTACCCTTTAAAGTTAATGAGATGGTCCACATGTTCTCAGCTTGAGTGCAGCAGAAAGCTATATGCATCTAATTGGAAATGCAGCTGCAAAGGTTTTGATCTTTTAAGTTTCTGGCTTTTCTATCACACATTAATACAGTATCTTACATGTACTAATGTTATAGCTTTTAAAGTTAATAGACGGCAAAATTTAAAAAAGGAGTTCCTGCTGTGGCGCAGCGGAAGTGAATCCAGCTAGGAACCAGGTGGTTGTGGATTTGATCCCTGGCCTCACTCTGTGGGATAAGGATCTGGTGTTGTCGTGAGCTGTGGTGTAAGTTGCAGATGTGGCTTAGATCCTGCATTGCTGTGGCTGTGGTGTAGGCCAGCAGCTGTAGCTCTGATTGGACTACTAGCCTGGGAACCTCCATATGCCGTGGGTACAGGCCTAAAAAGCAAAAAATAAAATAAAAAATAAATGAAAAAATAATAAATAGAAATAAATTAATTTAAAAATAGTGAATAGTGGCTCTGAGCATGAACTCTGTAGTGCACCTGATCGAGTTCAAATCCTAGATCTACTTCTCATCAGCTTTTGATTTGGAGTTTGTTATTTAACTCTCTTTCCCTAGGTTCCTTATCTTTAAAGTTGCATAATACCTACTACATCAAATTGTGAGGATCATGTGAATATATATATGTTGTTGTATATGTTTACATATATGTATGTATTATATATCATTACATGATATATCCTGTTTTACATATTGTATAATATATATTTTAATTACATATGTAATATATAATATATGTATATTTGTGTTTACACATGTCTAAATGTATTATCTGTATTAGAATAGTGCCTACTGCTCTATAAATATGTAACTGTTTCCTAATATTATTATTAAATATATAGTTTCTGTTAGCTTCTAAAGTATAAATAAGAACAGAAATATAAGGATAAGAAGTGCCACCATTACTAGACATACCAAGAAAGCAATGATGACACAGGGTTACAGCAAAGAAATTCACATTCATTGAGTTCTTACCATATATCAGGTATTGTATCAGGTCATTTACACTCTCTTGTTTAATCATCAACATTTGGTAAAATAACAGGTATTGGAGTTCCTGTTGTGGCACAGAGAAGACGAATCCGACTAGGAACCATGAGGTTTTGGGTTTGATCCCTGGCCTCGCTCAGTGGGTTAAGGATCTGGTGTTGCTGTGAGCTGTGGTGTAGGTCGCAGATGTGGCTCAGATCCAGCATTGCCGTGGCTCCGGTGTAGGCCAGCGGCTATAGCTCTGATTAGATCCCTAGCCTGGGAACATCCATATGCCTCGGGTGTGGCCCTAAAAAAAGGACAAAAGACAAAAAAAACAAAAAACAACAAAACAGGTATTACGACCCAGATGAAAAAAATACAACTATAGAGAGATCATGACTTCTCTTGGCCTACATAGAAACTTAATGGTGGTACTGGAATTTTATGACCCTAAATAATCAGTATCTTAAATCAAGCATTAGTCTTTCTGTTTTTTAATAACAAGTTTCAACTGTATGGTAATTATCATAAGTACATACCATAATTGAGAGGCATTTTAGAATATAACCTCTGCATTCAGAAAAGGTGGTCTGTTTTGAACTATGTAGCTTACTGGCAGTGTACATCTGGGCAAGTGACCTATTTTTCTGAGTCTGTTTCCTTACTTTTATTTATTTTTTGTTTTTTTTTGACTGCCCTGTGGCATATGGAATTCCTGGGCCAGGAATCAGATCTGAGCTGTCGTTGCCACCTACGCCACAGCTGTGGCAACTCCAGATCCTTTAACCCACAGTGCCAGGCCAGGGATCAAACCTGCATCCTGGTGCTGCACAGAAGCCGCTGATCCCTTTGTGCCACAATGGGAACTCCTCTTTGCTCACTTAGTTGCCTTACAAATTAGGCAACTAAGCCTAATTTGTAAGACTGTTGTGAGCATGAAATGAGATAATGCATGTAAAGTTCTTAGCATAGAACTTCACATATAAGTAATACAGAATACATGGTAGCTAACAGTCTTCTTCTCATTATCATCTATATTATTTCTGCAACTTCAAGTCTTAACAGCTCTCTGTAGAACCATTAACACATGCATGTATGCATGTCCACACACACATATACATAGAAATAACCTCCTTCATTAAGCTGGAAAATTCATATCCTATGCCCAAAATAAAGAATACAACCTTGGGGTCTTGGTAGAGGAGGTTGGAATGGTAGATGACAGAGGGGCTGACAGAGCATCAATGACTACTATGCACCAGAACTGTTTTCAGTTCTGTAAGCTTAAAAGCTGTTCTTTTCTCATAAAATCTGTGGCTGAAACTACTTTCGGAATGATTTTAGATTTATGGAAAAGTAGCAAAGCGAATACAAAGATTTTCCTTATATCTTTCATCCAGGTTCCCTTAGTGTTAACATCTGTATAGCCATGGTATATTTGTTTACATAAGCCATTAACATTGGTACAGTGCTATTAACTGAACTACAGACTTCATTGGGATTTCACCACTTTTTCCACTAATTTATTTTCCTGTTCCTGGTTCCAATCCAGTATACCATATGACATTTAGTACGGTTGATTGTGAATCAGTCTTTTCCCCCTTTCTCTTCCATTCTTGTCCAGACTACTTCCTGACTCTTCAGAACAGAGATTGCCTCGTACAGAGAGGAAGAGCAAGAGACTCAGACAGCAGAGGCTTTTCCAAAGAAACAGGTAGCGTGTCGGGTAGTTGGGAGTGACTCTGTGCTGCAGCTTTTATACAGACCTTTACAATGGTGTGTTAGAAATAAGGCTAGCTTGGGTAAAGAAATATGGTGAAATAGGAGAGGGGGAGGAAAATAATATAAAAACTGAGTGATGCTAGCCATTATTTGTAAAATTTGTTTAATCATATATTTAAAAAGTAAAGTCTGTAGTTAATAGTATTGTACCAATACTGTTCATCTCATAGTTTTCAACAAATTTACATGGTTATATAAATCTTTACACTAGGAAAGATATGAAACACAAATGGTTATTTATGTAAGTTATAGTTAGTGGTCAAAACACTGAATGTTTCTCTGGTACTTAAAATCTTCAGTGGCACGGAAACTGCAGCAAAGATTCTCCAACCTTTTTATGAGGCTAATGTTACATGCACACACACTAGGCCAATCTCACTAATGAACAAAGATGCAAATATCTTAGTAAATTATTGGCAAATGGAAATATGAATCATATCATAACAAAATAAAGTGTATCTCAGGAATTTGAAGATGGTTTAATATCAGGAAATCTGTAGATGCAATTCACCAATTAATGAGGTTAACTGTGAAAACCCATGTAATCAACTAAATAAATGCCTAAAAAACTTCATTTGGTGAAATTTAGCTTTAATTAATTAATTAAAAAATATCTACTAGGGAGAAAAAACAAATACATTTCCTAAAATTTACAGCAGTTGTCTACCAGAAGCCTATCGCAAAGGAAATAGTTGATGGTAAATTATGAAAAGCTTTCCCACTAACGTCAAGATATACATGAAAATGTCTATTATCACCACTTGTTTCAACATTGTACTCAAGGTCCTAGCCCATGTAATAAGAAAAAAGTGTAGAGAGAGTAATATTGGAAGAGAATAAGCTCCCAGTACTTTCAGACATTAATTTTGGACCTAGAAAATCCAAAAAAATGAAAAAAAAATTAGAAATAGGAGGAGACACTGGTAATTTGCTGGATGCACAATTCATTTACAAAACAATAGTTTTCCTACATATCAAAAATAATTAATTAAAAAATATGACAAAAAGAACACATTCATGATAAACACAAACAGCAATAACAAATCCCACAAAATATCTAAAAATAAATCTAACAGAAAGGTGTAACATATATAAGGAAAATGATAATACTTTACCAAATGACCCAAAAGAAAACCTGAACTAATTGAAACATTTGTTTTTTAAAGTATTCATTTCCATAGACTTCTTTATCATTCATGCATTCCTAATCCAACTTCCAACAGTTTTCAGAATGGATATTGACAAATTGATACATTTATGTTAGCGAAAATATACATAATAGTCAGTGATATAATTTTAGAATTGAGATGTAACTGACATATACTGCTAGATTAGTTTCTGGTATATGACATAATTACTTGATATTGTATATATTATAAAATGAGCACCACCATAAGCCTAGTTAACATCTGTCACCATTCATAGTACATGATTTTCTTGTCATGAGAATTTTTAAAATCTACTCTTTTGAGCAACTTTCAAATACACGGTACAGTATTAGTAACTATAGTCACCATGCTGTACGTTATATCCCTATGACTGCTTCTTGTATACCTTGAAGTTTATACATTTGGACCACATTTGCCCATTTCAGCCACATCCTACCCCCATGGTCAATAATATTTTGAAAAATAAACTAAAAAATAAATTTAAAAAGGAGTTAAAAATTAAAAATTAAATTAAAAAAGGAGTTACCATGTTTTGATAGTTAGTTCTCCTATCAAACCATAATTTGAAATTAGAGTAATAAGGAGTCCCTGTTGTGGCTCAGTGGAAATGAATCTGACTACCATCCATGAGGGCACAGGTTCGATCCCTGGCCTCACTCAGTGGGTTAAAGATCCAGCGTTGCCATGAGCTGTGGTGTAGGTCGCAGATGCAGCTCGGATCTGGCGTTGTTATGGCTGTGGTGTAGGCCAGCAGGTGTAGCTCCGATTCACCCCCTCGGCTGGAAACCTCCATATGATACTGGTGTGGCCCTAAAAAGACAAAAATAAATAAATAAATAAAATAAAATAAAATTAGAGTAATAATAACTGTTATCTATGAATAAATACATGGATCATGAACAGGAAGCATATTGTATACATGGGAATAATTCATGATAAATGCAGCTTTTCAAATCAATGGGGACAATATAGAGCATTCAATAAAGTAATTTGTGACAAATAGATAATAAAATCAGACTTTCAGTTAACACCTTAGACAAATATCTGATGAATAAAAGAGCAAAGCATGACAAAATATAAACATATGAGAATATCTATGTTTACATATTTTATTTATTTTTAGGGGCTCACCTGTGGCATATGGAAGTTCCCAGGCTAGGGGTTAAATCAGAACTACAGCTGTCGGCCTTCTCCACAGCCACAGCACCTTGGGATCTGAGCCCTGTCGGTGACCTATGCCATAGCTCATGGCAACGCCTGATCCCCTACCCACTGAGCAAGGCCAGGCTCAAACTCACTTCCTCATGGATTCTAGTCGGATTTGTTTCCACTGAGCCTTGGAGGGACTCCTAGGATATTTTCTACAATCATTAGATGATAAAATAATTCCTAAGTAAGACAGCAAACCAGAAAATATGATAGACTTGAACTGATAAACATTTAAAATATCTTTATGAGAAATATTATAAACTTAAGAGTCAAATGAGCGTTTGAGAGAGAAATAATTTCAACATATTTAACAGAAAATTGGCTAATTTTTGCAATATGTACAGAACTCCAAAAATATCAGATAAAGACAGTTTTTTTTTTTTTTTAAACGGCCAAAGGATTCAAAGTATAATTTGGAGAAGAAATCCAAAGGAATGGCAAACCTATAAAACAATTTCTCAGAAACATTAGTAGTCACTGAAATGCTAAATTAAAACAATAATGCGTTAATGACCCCCACCATATTGATTGATCTCATGAGCTGATGATACTGTGAGACCCACAATAAGTGAGGTCCTCAATAAGCAGAGCTGTTTTGGAAGAAAGTCAGCAGTATCTGTCAATGGTTAGTGACTCAGAAAATCTCACACTTTGAACATATTCACAAACCTATTCAGATGATGTCACTTGTATGTTCAGAAAGATCACCTAGCATTGGGCAAGAATTATAAAAATTGTAAAAAATATTTCAGTAGGTATTAAGCATATTCAAGTATTTCTGTATTTGAAATAGTTTGTCATTAAAAAAATGGGATTGATCTGTATGTGCCGATATGAAAAGTTATCTAGGAGAGTAAAATGTAATTGACAAAATGTCTATAATATGGTTCTATTTAAGTTAAGAGAAATATCCTAGTGCTTTTGTACGAGAGACCTCTAAAAAGAAGTGCCAGTTGAAAGTGGTAGGTCGAAGGGGAGAGATGTGAAGGGGCCATCATGTTCAAAACTCTGATGGTGAGAGATTATTTCTGTAATTTATATAAGTCTCTGCAACCGCTAAATGTTCTCCATGAAGCCCTTCACTCCACATGTAATGTAAGGGGTAAGGGACATTTTCCCGTAGCTTCTAGTCAAGCTAAGACTATTCCAGCAAAGGGGTGGAGGGAGGGAGGAAGAAGGGTGTGTGTCTCTCCATTTCCTCAGGGCAGAAATTCTGCATTTGTGTCAACATTCATTCATAACCTTCTCTACCCTTGTTGGCTACAAAGTAAAAAATTTCTGCCCCATTCAGTTATGGAGACAGGTATACCAGACGATCAGGATGTCTAAACAAAAGGCAACAAGGACTTTACAGTTGTTTCAAGGTTTCCCTCAGTGCAAAGGTACGAGGTTATCTTTCAGCAAGGCCAGGTTTCTCAAAAATAGTGATCACATTCTACTGTCTAATCTGTTTCTACTTGTTTCCCTGTAACCTAGCGGTGCTGATTGTGCCAGAGATTCTTTGGAATCATAGAATCATTAATAAATGCAGATCAGATATCTTATTCAACTTTGTATCTCCAATGTCTGGTAGGTGAGTAACAAATATTTGCTGAATACATGTTAGTGAGAAACAGTGTATGAGGAAAGGCAGAAAAATCAAAACTTAAAAAGTTTATTTGTGGAATGTGATTATGGAAACATACATGCTAGTTCATATATGCCTGTGGAAATTTTACCTTACTATGTTAGGTGAACTGTGTATAGATTATTCCTGTATATTTATTATCTTTTTTAAAAAGTGTTAAAGAACTCCTTTGGGTGTTGTTAAAGACTGCTCTCTGACTTGGGTGTATTAAACGGAGAAGTGTAAAGTTGAATTCTCATGCCCAGAGTGAGTAGACCATATAAGCAATATTCTTCATTGCAAGAAATTATTGTTAAACCTTCCCAGTCGTCTCAGACTGGCTACGGTATGCTTGATAGATTTCATATTTTAACAATACGAATGTCTCTCAGATGAATGTAATATGGCAGATATTTTTCTCTTTTGTCTTATTCATTGAAACCTTTTAAGAGCACAATGTTTTCCTTTCCTAAATCAGCACAGGCAAAAGGAAATATGGGAAATGAAAACAAGTGCAACTTCTCACAATTTTAATTTCAGGTGGCTGTGGAATCACTTAGAAGAAGGGTAGATTTGATTATATTCCTAATGCCTTCTGGTTTTAACATTTTATGACCATGTGACACCTACAACTGATGGAGAGGGCAATCAGCTTGGTGAACATTGCTTGGTAGATTAAAATCTACATAAAATGCTTTTTTTTTTTTTATCAAATACTATTGCCTCCAAGGAGCCATTCTTAGGTGTTCATTCTAGTGGTGGGCCAGCAGAGGAACAGTCATCTAATTAGGCTCCAACCTGAAACCCGTGGGTTGTTTTCTCAGGGAGAGTGCAGCTCTCTTTGGAGCTCAGAACTCAGTCATTTAGGGGACTCTGGATTCTCATTCAGAGTTAATTGCTTATTAGGTATGTGGCTCCTGAGCTTCAACTTCCTGCCTTAGAAAAAGGAGATAGTGACATGTCTCATAGGGTTATTATAAGTGTTTACTTACTTTTAAGAAGCTTTGAAGGTCCTTGGACTCTGAGTATGAATTTTACGATGTGTGCTCTTGTTCTCAGCACTACTTGGGCTGCAAGAACACATAATGGCCAAATAACCGTACTACAGACCCACCCCAAGCCCACCCCACCAACAGAGTCACGGAAAAGATCAGTCTATCTTGGCACCCACCAGCCCATAAACAAACCCACTTATCTCTGTGATTTTTTTCTTTTTCTTTTTCGGGCAGTACTTGCAGCCTATGGAGATTCCCAGGCTAGGGGTCAAATCAGAGCTACAGTTGCCAGCCTATACAACAGCCGCAGTCACAGTAATGTGGGATCTGAGATGCATCTGCAACTTGCACCACAGGTCACGGCAGATCCTTAACCCACTGAGCGGGACCAGGGATCAAACCTGTATCCTCATGGTTACTAGTTAGGTTCTTTACTGATGAGCCATGACGGGAACTTCTATCTCTGCAGTATTGAATCATCTGAAAACATCAATGGTGTATCAGTCACAGATTTTAGTTCTGAGAAACTCAGTAAACATCTTTTACTATAGCCTGATGAAAAAGTCTAGGATTCTCAGAGAGGTTTTAGCAAGGATCAGAATCCAGGCATTGACTTGGTTTAATTGTTCTGCATTTTCTTGTTTTTCCTAAGTCATCCATACAATTATCCATCAAGTTGTTTTGGTTCATCTGGGTAAATTTTAAAAATATGTCCCAAGGTAAGTCCTAAGATAAAGAAAGAAATAATCTTGTCTTTTTTTTTTTTCTTCCAGAGCTGCACCCACGGCATGTGGAGGTTCCCAGGCTAGGGGTTGATTCAGAGCTATGACTGCTGGCCTACACTACAGCTCACAGCAATGCTGAATCCTTAACCCACTGAGCAAGGCCAGGGATCAAACCTGCATCCTCATGGGTACTCGTTAGATTCTTCTCTGCTGAGCCACGACAGGAACTCCCAGAAATCATCTTGAGTTAAAGTTATTTAATAACTTTAAAGTCATACAGATGAATAACAGAAAATTGAATATTTAAAATGAGTAATTGAGACTTAGTAATAATTGAAATGGACAATGGTTCTAATTATTGCTTCAGTAGCATTGATTACTAAGACTATTTATTGAACTTGGAATTCCCGTTGTGACTCAGTGGAAATGAACCTGACTAGTATTCATGAGGATATGGGTTTGATCCCTGGCCTTGCTCAATAGGTTAAAGATCCAGTGTTTGCATGAGCTACAGTGTAGTCACAGACATGGCTCAGATCTGGCATTGGCTATGGCTATGCTGTAGGCCAGCAGCTGCAGCTCCAATTTGACCCCTGGACTGTGAACTTCCATATGACACAGGTGCAACCATTAAAAAAAAAAGGAAGAATATTTATTGAACTTTAATAAATATTATATATAGGGCTATTCCTTAAGTAAAATTCTACAAGCAATAAATATATCATTACATTTCTTTCATTTATAACACGTGTCATTTTAAGCATGTTTCATTTAACAAGATACAGGCAAGTTAATGTCATGAAGCAGTATTTCTAATATTGACATAAATATTTGCTGATATGTTATTATGATATTAATAAGGTCTAGATTATATGTGTAATTATTACATAATTTGGGATTTGCTACAAAGTAATGAGACTCATCTTTTTAATGATAAATGACACCCAGGGTGTTTAAACTTATTGGATGTTGCCTACTGCTGGTCTGGTTTTAACATAATGCTTTAGAAGTCTGTTCCTACAACTGAGACTTTACAAATGAACAATGCTATTCTTCCTTTGGCTGATAAGCCCTTGTAACTCTAACAATTGCTAATTCTTGCATAGCAATACAGGATATACGTAGTACTTAAAAAATTCTTAATTAAAATCTTGGCCTGTAAACTGGAATCATCACATAGCATTCTGCATCATGAATATAGCACAACCAAAATAAGAACCTCAATAAAATATATGATGCTCTAGTAATTCAAAAGTATTTTTATGCTACTCATGAAATTTGGCTTTGTTTCGTTTGTATGTACATATGTATGTATGTAAGCATACATAACAATAAATTTACTGTAATACTTGTTTTCTTTTTTTTTGGTTTTTGGCTTTTTGCCTTTTCTAGGGCTGCTCCCACGGCATGTGGATGTTCCCAGGCGAGGGGTCAAATCGGAGCTACAGCTGCCGGCCTCAGCAATGCAGGATCCCAGCTGTGTCTGCAACCTACACCACAGTTCACGGCAATGCCGGATCCTTAACCCACTGAGCAAGGCCAGGGATCAAACCCGCGACCTCATGGTTCCTAGTTGGATTCCTTGACCACTGAGCCATGATGGGAACTCCTTTTTTTTTTTTTTTTTTTTGTCTTTGTTTTCTTAACTTCTTTTAACTAGGAGGTTATTTAGTAATTCAGATTTGCTTAGCTTGGCAACTGTGTGGTTTCTGGATCATTGTCTTCCAAATAACTGGAGTTCAATAAATATTGTTGAGTTGGATAAATGATTCAAAGTATTTAAGAGATGAAACTATACAAGTGACTGTTAAAGCAGAGCTAAGCACAGGCTACTTTTTAATCACTGCCTGCATTTTAGATAGATTTTATTTTTATTTCTTTAGCATCATAATTATATCTCAGGCAAATCAGAAGGCGTACTTTTGAGTGGTAGTCCTCATTCATTTCCAGCTGTGTGTGTGTGCCTGTGCGTGTTCATGCTGTGTCTGTGCACATGTATACAATCCCACAGCTTTGCTGGTACCTGCTAATGAGGACTCTGAAAACGGCAGAAATGTTTCTATAAATCAAACTGGAGAGTGATTTATTTGGAATTCACACCTTGCTTTGATTCTGTTCCTCTAAGGTCTAAGACATTACCTTGTCAAAGATGGTGCTTCCTCCCATTGGTTGTCATACATTCTCATGAGACCTAACTCTGATAACTGCTTGTGAGAGAGTTTCTCAAAAGTGAGGGATGTCTGTGGAAAAGAGAATGGGAGGAGGGTGGGGAGGAAGAGAGAAGTTATCTAGTAGACAGAATCTTTAAATTAAATGGAAGGCTCTTCATGAATGTAAAGATATGCAATTAGGTATCACCTCTGAGCTGAACATGCTTAACTGATACTGTGGGTGTTTAACTGGTGTGCATTTCTGATGAGAAGAAATACAATCTGATACAATATTGACTTGGGTCAAGATCCTTGGTAGTTAGGTTGAGTTGAAAAAGCCTTTCTGTTTTCTTATTGTGTAAATCTTACCACCATTTTTGTAATCGACCATTCATTTCAGTCTCAGAGCCTGAATGTACCTATGTGAATGTGTTATCTGCACAGTAGGAAAGTGATTACCATGCAACTGAAGGAGGAGCAAGTAGAGTGATTATAAAATATATCACATTTTTTTACAAGATGAGTAATAATACACATATTGAAAGTCACCCAAAAGCAGAGGGTGGTGTCAAGTGCTGGTCTTGGTGGACAGATGAGATTATTGCCTGAAGAGGGAAAATGGCAATTGAGGCTGTTAATGCAATGTGCTCACACCCTCTTCACAAACAACATGGAAGTGTTACTATTAAATATATACTCACCTCTGTTTTGTCAGCTTTTCATCTGGTTATATATAATCCCAGTTGTTTTTACCACTGAAAGTGACAAAGCATTTAGGAGAAAGCCCTTGGAAAGAAGCTATAAGCAATGCTAGATTAGATACACAGTGTTCCATGTCTCACTTTCTATGGAACAATATCAAGGCACCCAAATAGGAAAAGCCCCTTTAATGCACAAAATAAACAGAGATGGAAACCTGTTCCTAATAAAAGCCGTGGTTCAGCTACACTTGCTGAAACCAAATAAACAATCTCGAATTGACACTCAGAAATGTGTATAAATTATTCAGAATGAAATGTTCAAGTAATATTAACCTAAAGGTATAGTCATCAATTTTGTCCTGACGGATGACATTGGGTAGTTAGTATTCAAGTGTTACTACATAAATAAAATTGATTTATGCTAACGGAGGAGACGGAGAAAAATTTTTATCAGGCTGCCCAAATTCTGTTCCTTCTGGCTTGATCAATCACCTCTCTACTGAACTGTGTATCGTTTTCTTGCAAAATTCTTAGGCGAGAAATTGGGCTAAGGAAAATGAATAATACATTTGCTGCAGTGTTAGACTAATGACCCTTAAGTGCTTTAAAAAAAAAAAAAAAAGAACTAGGCAGCAATGACTGTTCTCCTTGTGAACAGATTCTGGCTCTTTTCTCTCTTGCTCTCACTCTCACTCTCTCTCTTTCTTAGAAAAAAAATAATTAAGTCTTGAGTTGGCTGTTTTGGCGGTAGAAGTGATGAGAGGATGCGGAATCAATAAAGCCAATCGAAGCACATATGGAGTTACATCCATTTGGTTTTCCTTTCTTACTTGCTTTCCCATCATCTTGCTTTCCTCCACTTTTCAGTCCCATTCCAGGTTGCAGACTTTTTGTTTGTGTTAATCATCTTCATATTTCCTTTTCCTGTTTCTATAATGCTATTGTATTATCATAAAGACATTGATCAAATGGAGACAGGCAAGACCGAAAGCTATTTACTTTGCAAAAATAGGAGGGCTCTCTGACAGGGCTGCATGGTGAAAATCTGCCTTGCTGGCATTTGTAATGCACGAACAATTTTTATCTCTCCCTGAGAGGGTCCCTAAAGAGACACAATAGTGGCTCAAGTTTCTATACCCAAATATCTTTTTCACATCTGCATAGAGCAGCAAAGGAGAGACAAATGCCTACATGAAATATGTTTTAAAAGGAGCTTGCACAAAGATAAATCAAGAGAAAGGCAAAATCCTGGCTGCATAATGTAGGATTATTTTGAATTAACTTGTTCTAAACCTATTGTGACAACACTTGAGGTGGAAATGAAGTATTTTTGGATTTATAAAGGAGGAGAGATACAGTCACCATTGTGTGTGTGTGTGTGTGTGTGTGTGTGTGTGTGTAGGGGGGTGTGTTGAGAATGTAATTGGTTGACAGCTGCTGAAAATGGAATTGTTCTCTAAGAAAGTAAGAAAGTAGTCATTTACAAACTAGCGTGGGTCAGGTAACCTCATTATTCCCTTTGCAGTTCCCATTAGGTCAAAATAGCAATCCTCCTAACCATCGCTTTCATCTTAAGAAGCATGGGCTAGTTTTGCCCTTTTAACTTGAGCTTTTTATTCTAAGGAAGGATTAGACTCACATCACCACTGTTTCTTTTTCATTTCATTGCCATTCTATCTTTAGGGGAAATCAGCCTCACATTGTGTTATTCTTATGTCCCTAAGTAATGTTTCTTAAAAAAAAAAAAAAAGAAGATGAATCCCTTTCAATAAAGCAGCCCTGGTTTGATGGAGCTACCAAAGTAAAAAGAAAAGAAAAAAACTTCATTATTTGAAAAAGGCACATGGCATTATAGCAGTCAAATCCCTAAGGTCTGAGGGTGAAGTCATTGATACATTATTCTTCTTAAGCTCCTCTTCTTTCAAATAAAAATGTAAAGGAAATGACTTAAAGCCTAAATGATATCACTGGACAAGAGCTAAAAGACATGCCTCTCTTCCCAAATGCTGAAGCTGAGAAAATGTACACCCTAGTGGAGATTTCAGTGTCAGATTTGTCCAAATTGTGAGAACTTGACAAGAGTAGACACACACACACAGAGTCACATATGTATGCAGTCCCTTTAAGATGAACCCACTTGCGAATCTTCCCAGGGCCCATTGTCCCACTTTTTTGCCTGTACATGACTAAGAGAAACATATTTATTACTGGATATAAAAGTGGAGGCATAATAACACCCTCTAGCTAATGGTAACATAGCAACTGCCACCACCCTTTCCATAGAGCTACATAAGTGTTTTCAAACACCTGTTTCCTTCTGCCACTTTCTCATTTCATCTGTCATTATGGTCTAATGATTTGATTATAAAGATGAGTCTTTCTACAGAGGTTATATGGATCCAGTCTACGTATAATGGTATCCTAAGAGAGGGGACTGGTGGAGGGAAATGATTGGACAGAAGGGGCTGCCACTAGTAATTGATTTACTAAAAACCCCCTCCAAAATTCCAAGCAATACAAAACTCCTTTGCCAAAATTATTGCTGATAAAAATCTTATTTACTTATATAAAAAGTAAAGTCTTATGCCCTTTGGATAATAATTTTCCATCGTCATATATTATAAAATTCAGTTGTATTTACCCAAAGTCCTTTTTGGATAAGATATGTTTCAACCAGACAGTAAAGTTTTTAGTTGCCAGTGACAGCTGATTCTGGGAAAGCTGGCCTTTACAAAGGAGGAAAAACATAACCATCTGACATACCTGAACATTTTTCAGTTCTCTTTTGAGACTGCAGTCACCTAGGGATGAAGTAGGTCACTGCATCTTCTGTGAACACAGAAGGAGGGATGGGTTGTTTACGCCAAGGTTTTAGTGTTCAATTAAAAGAACACATGAAGAAATATAAATCAATAAAATCTCAAGGGGAAGCATTATTATTGTCACTGTTCTCGTTATTGCTTTATCCAGGACATGTCCTAAAGAGGATCTTGTGTAGTGGTGACTGGATTAGTGCTTCAGGTTTTTAGGGAATAAGACTTTAGCCCTTCACTTGTAAGAATAAGGTGTACTTGCCTATCTCACAAGGAATTTTTTTTAAATATACTTTTTGAAATATGCATGATATGTAACATTGCATAAATTTAAAGTGTACAGCATGTTAATTTGATACATTTATGTATTATAATATGATTGCTGCTGTGAGAAGGAAGGACATCTTGCAATTTGTGACAACACAGATAGACCTTGAGCGCATTATGCTAAGTGAAATAAGGCAGACAGATAAAGCAAGCACTGTATGATCTCACATGGGATTTTGAAGGTAGGGAGAGTGATGGAAAGACTGACTCTGGTAACCTGATCAGTGTCCATTTCTGAGGAAAGCTGACCTTGAGCTAACCCCTCCATCCACCCCCCCGCTCCTGCTATGCCATCCCATGCAGGGACTCTGTGTCCTGAAAATATCCTCTTGTAAACATTACATGACTTTTGTTACATATTATTTTAGCTTAATATTTCCCAGAAGGGAATTATTAAACCCTCTGTGCTGATCAAATTTAAGAGACACCTTCGACCTAGCAGCAAAACATTTATAGATCTGTGTAAGGCTCATCTTTGCTGAAGTATGTTAATGGCTGTTGGCATCAATTTTAGAAATCTTTTAAAATCTTGTCCCCCACTTCACTGGCACCCACTGTTTTGTCTTATATTTTCCAGTTTATAGACACACACAAAACTCTTAGAATAAATGAAATAATAAACAGAGCACTTTGTGAAGCTTGGTGGAAGAAAGAATAACATCAAAAAGCATTGTTGTTATGCTTTGTGGATCACGATTCAGTGCAATTTTTTTAACCTCCATGTGGTTTTTCCACTTGAGATAACTTTAGCCTCCTACTGCTCTTTTCTACATACCCGGTTTTGCTGTTAATGGTCTCCAGCTATAGTTGGCTTACTTTAACAGTTTAGTTTTATGCTCTCATCTTTCATCTCTGCAGTAATTGCAAAGACAAAGGAACGTGGGACCCTGCTTAAGTGAGTAATAATGATAAGTTTGTCCCTTGACTAAGTAGGAAACCACCCTACAGCTTCACTTATTTTTATAAATTGTGCAAGAAAACAGAACAATCTGGGCAGCAATTCTGCAACTCCAGTTTTACTTTTCAAAATTCATATTAAAATAGAATTTCTAGCCCTTTGTAAATATTATTTAGCTAAGACTTGATTATGTGAATTCCTTGGTCATTCATAAATTGAATCTAATCAATTAGTGGGTATGGACATTTACCTCTGTTGATTCATAGGTGGTCTCACATATTTCATTCCATGTTTTAAGACCATATAGCCTTGGGCATCAAGTCTACCAAACTCCTTTCTTATTCTAACTCCTAGAAAGTCAAAGACTCTGAGTTTCTCTTTTATTAATTTGTCAGCCGTTTATTGAGGCTCTCTGAGGGGCCAAGGACTATTCTCAATACAGGTGATACAGAGGTCTATAAGTGGCTCAAGAACCCTCCTTTGAAGTGGATTACAAACTGTTGAGGTCATATAATGGACTAATAAAGTAATAAACATGGTGATTTCAGATAGACTTAAGTGCTGGGGAGGAAATGAAACAAGTTGATGTTATAGAAAGTGACTTTCTCTCATTGGGGAGGGGGTTATTTTAGACTGGTTGGTCAGGGAAATTTGGGCTGAGGAAGTAATACATCTCTTTGAAAGAGTAACACCTAAATGACTGGAAGGAGGAAGCCAAGTGAAGATCAGGAGAGAGAATCATGGTGTAGGCAACAGCTATGTGCAAAAAGCCTAAAGCAAGGAAATTTGGAGCTAATAAATAAATAAATAAATACATAAATAAAGCTTTTAAGGCAGGATTTTAATTAGTGATACAAAATGAGATGGATGAAATAGGATCCAGATTCTGTCAGTCCTTGAAATCTTGATAAGAGTTATCCTTGAATTGGAAGCCACTGGGGCAATTTGTGTAGAGATCTGAGTTAAGGCGGAAAATGCAATGACGACTACTGAGAGACCACAGGCTGATGGCAGGCTACTGAAATAGTCCTGGCAAGAAGTGGTGGTCACTTCAGCGATGGATGATGGTAGCATAGAGGGAGAGAGAGAGAGTGAATGGATCCAGATGTATTTTGGAGTTGGGTTCCATAGGGCTTATGATTGAGTAGATAGTGGTGCTATTTACTGAGATGAGGGACACTGGGGAAGTAACATGTTAGGGGATGAGAGGTGGTCCCAAGAGTTTTATTTTGAGGAGTTCCCATCGTAGCTCAGTGGTAAACGAATCTGACTAGCATCCCTGAGGGCACAGGTTTGATCCCTGGCCTTGCTCAGTGGGTTAAGGATCCAGCATTGCCTTGAGCTGTGGGGTAGTTCATAGACACAGCTTGGATCCTGCATTGCTGTGGCTGTGGTGCAGGCTGGCAGCTGTAGCTCTGATTTGACTCCTAGCCTGGGAACCTCCATGTGCCACAGGTGTGACCCTTAAAAAAAAAAAGCAAAAAAAAAAAAAAAGTTTTATTTTGATCTTGTACATGTGAGAGCACTCTTAGATATCTAAGTAGAGATACGAAGTAAACAAGCATGTACACAAATTTGGAGTTTGGGAGACAGGTCAAGGTCAACATGTGTGTTTGGGTTACTGGCATAACTGATATGACATCAAGATGAGATCCTTTTAAAAGTTTTTTTTTTTTTTTTTACTTAATTCTATATCTCTTTTGTTTACAACTAGCATCCTTCATTTTGTATTTTAGTTTCTAGGTAGTTTTCTTTGGAAAAGATGCATTTTATCTCAACAGCCTCTTGAAAATTTTTTTATCCGTAAAGCTTCTCCAAGTTGAATGGGAACAAAGTAAAAATGGTAGCCCCCTTTGAAGTCTTGATGACAATATGGTCACAAGGCATTCTTTAGGTCCCAAGACAGTGAAGTATAAATATAGGATAGCCAGTGGTTACCCGTATACCACATCTTGAGATACTTCTGTCGCAATATGTGTATGATCCTTATAAGCAGAGATCAGTTTAGTTTGCTTTGTGGAGACTAGTATAGTTTCATGTGTGTGAGGAAGTATAATAAATAATATTTAACAGAGACAATGATAAATTAATATAAATAAATAGCTAACATTTTATAAAGGGCTTTCAAAATATTTCCTTAATCAAATGTGAAATCCAATTTGTTTTCAGTATGCTTTTCCTTTGAGGTGTTGATAGTTTCTATTAAAATTTCCTAAAATAAAAAGTCTTTCATTCCCACATTTAGAGGAAGAGAATTGTTTTTAGATTACTTAACTAAAATAGTCACTTACCTATTTTATCAAGTAATGCCTTATTTCAAATCAGCAAGAAAAAAAATACTGTAACACCTGTGTATTTTTATGTACTTGAGTAAACTGATGATTTTTTTCCATATTTTAAATTTATTATACATTATTCCTTTTTCCTTGTCTACAACCCTGCCCCATCTTTGTTGCTTATTTCTAATGGACATCAGATTGTAATTCTGTAATTTAAAAAATTAGCAAACAATATTTCAACATAATACAAAGCACACAGCATTTTTGAGTGATTTCCCTACCTACCTACTTACTTGCAAGGCTAATCTAACATGATATCCTTGAAGAATAATGAGGTAGTAATTAATTTAGTAGAAATTTCAGCTGAGATTGTTGATGGAGTAAGAATTAGCTAAAGCAAGTGTAAACAAAGAAAAGATTTCATCTGCAGGAGCGTGCATTTCCACCTTGGCAGATCCTAATGCCACACAAGAGATGATGGTGACATAAGTAAAATTCAATGAAGCAAAACCACTCCATGAAACAAATCATTTGATTTACTGATAGTCTGGTCTAGAGACTTCTGAAGAGTTCCTGGGTCTTAGAAACTTTATGAGACATACAATATGTTAAACCATCACATTTATTACACATTTTACTTGCAGCTATCATAAGAACACTGGAAATTGTTCCAGTCCAGCAGTGGAAGGGACTAAAGGTCAGGGTAGACATTCTGAAAAAGATTTGGTCTACAAATAGAACATTTGTGTTAAGAGTCTGACTTTGGAGATCTGTTTTGTTTTATTTTATTTATTTATTTATTTATTTATTTATTTATCACTCAAATGAATTTATCACATCTGTAGTTGTATAATGATCATAACAATCTGATTTCACAGGATTTCCATCCCATAACCCAAGCACATCCCCCCACCCCTCAAACTGTGTCCTCCAGAGACCATAAGTTTTTCAATGTCTGTGAGTCAGTATCTGTTCTGCAAAGAAGTTCTGTCTGTCCTTTTTTTCAGATTTCACATGTCAGTGAAAGCATTTGATGTTGGTGTCTTATTGTATGGCTGACTTCACTTAGCATGATAATTTCTAGGTCCATCCATGTTGCTAAAAATGCCAGTATTTAGTTCCTTTTAATGGCTGAGTAATATTCCATTGTGAATATGTACCACATCTTCTTGATCCACTCCTCTTTCGATGGACATTTAGGTTGTTTCTATGTCTTGGCTACTGCAAATAGTGCTGCAGTGAACATTGGAGTACATGTGTCTTTGAGAGTTGTGGTTTTCTCTGGGTAGATGCCCAGGAATGGGATTGCTGGATCAAATGGTAGTTCTATTTTTAGTTTTATGAGTAATCTCCAGACTGTTTTCCACAGTGGTTGCACTAATTTACAATCCCACCAACAGTGTACTTTTTCTCCACACCCTCTCTAGCACTTGTTTTTTGTAGATTTTTGGATGATGGCCATTCTGGCTGGTGTAAGGTGGTACCTCTTCATGGTTTTGATTTGCATTTCTCTAATAATGAGTGATGTTGAAGATCTTTTCATGTGTTTTTTGGCCATCTGTATGTCTTCTTTGGAGAACTGTCTGTTTAGATCTTCTGCCTATTTTCTGATGGGGTTATTTGTTTTTTTGGTATGGAGCTGCAGAAGGTGTTTATAAATTTTGGAGATCACTCCCTCTTAAGTCACTTCATTTGCAAAGATTTTCTCCCATTCTGTGGGTTGTCTTTTCATTTCGTTTAGGGTTTCCTTTGCTGTGCAGAAACCTTTAAGTTTGATTAGATCCCATTTGTTTATTTTTGTTTTTATTGTCAGTACTCTAAGAGGTGGATCTGAGAAGATGTTATGTCAGAGAGTGTTTGGCCTATGTTTTCCTCTAGGAGTTTGATAGTGTCTGGTCTTATATCTAGGTCTTTAATCCATTTGGAGTTTATTTTTGTGTATGGTGTTAGGGAGTGTTCTAATTTCATTCTTTTCCATGTGGCTGTCCAGTTTTCCCAGCACCAGTTATTGAACAAGCTGTCCTTTATCCATTGTATGTCCTTGCCTCCTTTGTCATAGACGAGTTGGCTGTAGGTGCGTGGGTTGAATTCTGGGCTTTCTATCCTGTTCCACTGATCTATATTTCTGTCTTTGTGCCAGTACCATGAAGTTTTGATGATTGTTGCTTTGTAGTATAGGCTGAAGTCCAGAAGCCTGATTCCTCCAGCTTCATTTTTCTTTTTCAGGATGTCTTTGGCTATTCTGGGTCTGTTGTGCTTCCAAACAAACTTTAAAATATTTTGTTCAAGTTCTGTGAAAAATGTCCTTGGTAATTTGATAGGGATTGCATTGAATCTGTATATTGCCTTAGGTAGACAAGTCATTTTGATAATATTAACTCTTCCAATCCACGAGCATGGTATATCTTTCCATCTGTTTGTGTCATCTTTGATTTCTTTCATCAGTATCTTATAGTTTTCAGAGTACAAGTCTTTTGTCTCTTTAGAAGATCTGCTTTTAAATCTTGTGTCTTTTTCACTTATAGGAAGAGATATTCTGTATCCTTCAGAACCTCGTTGACTGTCTTAAATGCTAGATGTAATGACTAGAATAGTAGCACTTATTTCACAGGGCTAGTGTGATAGTTACATTAGATATTGCAATGAGTTGCTTCTCACAGTGCTATATACATAGAAAATACTTACATATATTATTTATTATTAACATCATTAATTGTGTTGACTGGACAGTATAGGAGGCAAGACTTTGAAAATGACCTAAGAGCTGTCAAGCTATGAGAAAAATATCAAATCTCTCGGGAAGAGTTATTTTTTCTCATATACTGCTGACATGTTTTTTTGGTTATTTATTGCACACTTCCTACTTGACAATTTTCTTCAATGCCATCAAAAGTATGCATTTGTTCTATTAATATTTATCAATCCCCTATTTATTAAGAAAAATCAAGCACTTCCTCTCTGTCTCACCTATGACAGTGATAACCAAAAAAACAAAAAAAAAAGAGCATAGTCTCTATCATTTAGGAATTCAGAGTCATGGAAGTAAGTTTCTTGAATAATATAATAAATGCTCGAATTCAGTACAAAGTGGTAAGGGAACACAGGAGGGCAAGTGCTTAATTCTGCAAAAGAAGTACCGAGAACCATCCAAGGGAAGTTGTATTTAAGCTGGATGTTGAGGTTTCTCAGGTAGATAAAAAGAAAAAAATGCCATTTCTGGTAGAGAAAATATCACATGCAAAAGTGAAAATAAAAGTATTGGTGCCTTCACAAAACTGCAGTCATTTCGACATAACTTGAGAGTCAACTCGGAAAGGAAGCAGGGCTGCCTGGAAAGGTAAGCAAAAACAGATAGTGTTATCATCAGGGGGTCCAACTCCATCCTGTAGGCAAGATTAAGCCACTCAATGAGTTGAGGCACCGATCAGTATGGGGTTTTGGCAGGTGAGCCCAGGCTACTGGGTAAAGGTCATGTTGGAGAGAAAGAGCGAAAGAAAGCAAGGAGACAACAAGCTGGAGACTACAGGGGCGAGGGAGTTCATGATTGTGTGACCTCAGGCTGTGGTGAACCTGGAGTAGTGGTCATCGAGATACATTCAGAGAGGAAATAGACTGGACTTTGTCATTCTGTGGTATTTGAAGGAAAACAAAGAATCATATATGGTAGCTTTCATTGTTGGACACATGTGCAGCAGGTTGTGGGAAAAAGTTTCATTGAAATTTGTTTTAATTCTATTCCTTTTAAATGTTGGTCTTTGTGCTTTGTAACGCATAAAATACAGTAAAAGCAATATATGTGAATAATCCATATAAACATATGTTTATTGGATTTTATGTTCACAAATTTTTGCTGGTGATGACACATAATGAAAAAGGTTTAGAGGTCACTGCCTTTGTAAAACCTCTATGTTTGGATAAAATTGGTGCTCTTAAGGGAAATATTTTTCCTGTTATCATTTTAAAAGCTATGCGACATAGTTTAAAGAGTTACTCTTCATTCCATTGAAGTCTTACAGTCTAAAATAGGCATCACTAACTTCTTTCTTAAGTATTTATCTAATTATGGCATATGGTGAGTAAAGAAGGACAAATAGAAACTTTTCTCCCTTGCTTACAGATTGGCTCAACTCTTTATTTTAAACATCAGTTTAAACTAAAGAAACTGGATTTTTTATTCTTTTTTCTTTCTTTCTTTTTAGGGCTGCACTAGCAGCATATGGAAATTCCTAGGCTAGGGATCAAATCAGAGCTACAGCTGCTGATCTACACCACAGACACAGCAGCACAGGATCCGAGCCATGTCTGCGACCTACACCACAGCTCACAGTAACATCAGATCCTCAACCCACTGAACAAGGCCAGAGTTTGAACCTGCATCCTTAGAGATAGTAGTCGGACTCATTTGTGCTGCACCACAGTGGGAACTCCGGGGTTTTTTTTTTTTTTTCCCTTTTTGCTGAATAATTTTAATAGACAAATAAGCTGTATATTTGAACACAGGCGTGAAGAACTGAACCAACCCAGTCAGTAAATGCATAAACTATCAATTTATGTATACCTCAGCTACTGGAGTGGAAGAAAGAGACACAGCTTAACAATATCAATAGCATGAATCTGGAAGTTGGGATGGACAGTGCTGCCAGGATTCAAGTTGATAAGTCAGAAAGGAAGGGAGGATGTCACTGGGGAAGCGTGGTCTGCTAAATGGGATTCAGAAGAGAGAGGGAGGGTATTAGCTGAGGCTTGCAGAGGATCAATCCTGTAGTTTACATCTAATATACCCCCTCCCTTTCTACCCCCATATTTTTCTTTTCTTTCCCTTTTGACTTTTTGCCTTGACACAACAGTCAACTTCTGATTTATCCCATTTAAAAAGGAGTCATATTAGAGGTTGTCCAAACCACTGGAATTTCTGGACTTAGCTTGCTAGTAATAATAATAATAATAATAATAATAATAATAATAAATATTCAGCAGAGAAGAGCTTTAAATAGAACAAAAAAAAAAAAAAGTGGGTGACCTGCCAGAAAATAAAGAAGCACTTTCAAGTGGGTATTGAGAAAAAGGAGTTTTCAGCCAAATTATTCAAGAAACTTAAAATCTAGTTCAGGATCATAAGGAAAGAGTCAATGAAATAGTAGTTGACTGAGTACAGTGGTGCACAAAAAAAAGCACAAGTATGTTGTCTAAATGACTACATAAATGAAAATCTGAGTAGAAGAATTCATCAAAGTAATATAGAGACCAGAAATAGACATGGTGGATACTCCCTCTGTGAACTTTTCCAAGAAAGGATGTGTCAGAGTATAAGGATCCAGTTCCATCAGCCTTCTTTCAAAAGACAAGCCCTGGACAGAAGAGTCTGAGCTACTCTGACCTAGAAGAAGATATGCTGAATGGATTCAATGTGAAGAAAATTCAAGTCCCTCTTGACCAAAACAACTAGCAAGAGAATGTCAGAAGTAGGTAACTCCATTTATGTATAAGTAGCCATTTAAATTTATACTCACACAAGTGAGGACATTATCAGAGAGTTAAGAGAAGGAATACTAAAATATTAAGAGCTTATTACTTTTCAGAGTAATACATGTTTTCTGGGAGTAAAAGTTTGAAGAACTCAAAAACGGATGCTTAGTACACAGTTTGGTAAATGTTATCTTTCACTTAGATCTGTACCTGGGGAAATGAAAAGAAAACGAAAGGAAAAATCCTATTTTAAAGGGTCATGAGGTGTAAATGATACTGGGGAGGAGACATTCAACGTAGCTGTATCCTCTGGCAAAGGAAGCAACAGAGACGAATTTGAGGATTTGGAGATCATACCCACAGGAGACAATCAAAATGTTTTCAGACCTTGGGTGGGGAGCAAGACCAATGCCCAGGAAGGGCTCTTCTGGTTTGTAGAGCCTCACTGTAAGTGCTAAAAGTTGTTGATGCTGCCAAAATTCAAGGAGCAACAGAAACATGAGCTTAAAGTGGGTTGAACTAACTCTTATTTCCAACACCAATACTGAACTGTTTCCATTGGAAGAAATAAATAAATCCAACATTTCTTCTGGTGCTTCTAAGAAAAGCCTTCAAGAAACTGTCTTGAGGTAGAGATAGCCTGTCCAGATCAAAGGCTGCAAAAAAAGCATCAATATGAACTCAAAAAGATATATCCCACAAAGGGAGGGTAGGCATTTCGTGACAGTGAGCTATTTCACAATTAAATTCATGAACTACCTGATTTTTAAATAGAAATTGATCTTACCCCTCCCCTGATAGTGACATCAGCCAAGAATTAAATGTCATATTTCCATGAGCACAGAGATTGATTTTTAAATTGCTATCTGCATGAGATATGATTAGCACTTCTGTGCAAGCTGAGAGGCACAAACTCAGGTGCAAATTCAAGTGGAAAATGCTGTGCCATTATGGTAAGTGTCGATTCATGTCAGATTAGTGATTATAGCACCTCCCATACCACCTAATACTACAGACTGTAAATATGTTGTGGGCAAATTGTCATTGGCTCCTGGGCAAGATGTTCATCTGAAACACACAGAATGATTCCTGGTATCCATTTCAGCACGAGCAAAAAATGCTGGGGCTGTTAGGTAGCACAGTGGTACTAAGCCTTGTCCCCCTGGTGACTCAACTACTTCCTTACCACCAGTGGACAATACAGAGAAACAACCCTTCCAGTCTTCCAGTTTACCATGTTAGCACTTAGAAAGGTTCTTGTTTAAGTGAATTGCCTTTTCAGTGTACCACATTGTACCTGGAAATTGGAAATAGTGGATACAACATCCCCAAAGCATCTAGTTAATAATAGAGTGGTAACAAAGACATTAAAAGAATGTGATTCTGCTGAAGTGCAGCAGAACCAGATTGTCACAAAGATTTGGTCCAGTTTCCATGTTTTTTCCCACCACTCGGGAAGAAGACGGGACTCCCTATTTGTTGATTAGTTTCTTCACTTACTCCAAGTTTAGTTCTTAAGCATATGGCTCTGTAGCTAAACTACCCAGTTTTGTATCATGGAACCTTTAGGAGCTAGGGAAAATTATTTATCCTCTTCCTGTCTCAGTTTTCTCAACTGCAAAATAGAAATAAAATATATATTTCTGAAAGAGTTATAGTTAAACTCATGGACATGTAAAAGGCTCTTAGAGCATGTTGTTCACTGTGTTAGCTATTACTATTCATTAACAAAGATTTACTGTGTCCCAATTATATATATTCCCTGTGAGTCATAGGGAAAAATATAGTCTCTGTGAGTCACAGTGGGTCTACTTTAGGTCATGCTATCCATACCTTCTTTCATTTAAACTTAACATTTAAGTAAATTTTATAACTATGTTTAAACAAATGAGTTAGCCTATCTTTGTATTAACATCACATATGATAATAATTTGGGAGGGAGAGAGAAATAAGGAATCTTATCACCAAATGAAAATTCATCCTAAGCAGTTGTGAAGATTCCATGATGGGGAGAAACAGTTCCCCTTGTGTTCTTCAATAATAATGCTAACTTTGCAGTTAAAGAATCTGGGGAAAGCATGAAAATAATTCCCAGTTATGCTTCCCCAGATCATCTCTCTTACTTTTGTCCCTTCATTATCTCCAGTCTTATGTCTTTGGCCTTTTGAGTCTCTTTGTCACTGCAGTACCACTGAGGATTCTTTCTGTGGCATGAGGAAAAAATACAAACTCAAGGAAAGAGGATTTACTGACTTAGGTACATGTGAAAGCCAAGGGTTTGGTGGTTTGTGTGTAGCTCAAGCAACAGCCCCAGGATCTAGGCTCTCTGCTTCTGTCCACTCTATTCATCTCCACGTGGGTCTCATTCCTAGGTTCCACATGGTGGCAAAAATAGCTGCTAGCAGATATTAAGTCTACAGCCTCCCAGATTTGAGTCTAACAAGAAAGACTGTGTACCTCTCTCAGTGTATCAGCAAAAGCGCCCTTGCCTCTCATTGGTGGCTTGGAGCACGTGTCCACTCTAAACCAGCCTGCATGGTCAGAGAAAACAGTCTGAGTCACAGAGTTGCCCATTGAGCTGGGAGTGAAATGAATTCCACTTAAAGCACAAACCCTAGGATGAGGAGGGCTAAGGAAAATTTACACAGAGGAAAATTAGTGTGTTATTGTCAGCACAGAGGTGAATGGGCAGCAGAAACAGTACTGGCTCACTCTACCCCATCTGGTAGCTCTCATCCTGCCAGATCCACTTTCAGAGCCTCAAAGGATCCTTTCTTCCTCTTACATAAAATCCAAAGTCTCTTTGTGGCATTCAAGACTTTTGGCCAGTCAATCAGTGTCATATACCACATTAACAAAAGAAAAGTAAAAAACCACATGATCATATCCTATTTTTTTTTTTTTTTTATCATGCCTCTTGTGTTCCAGCTCCAGTTTATTTTCAGGGTATTTCCATTCTTTTTTGACTTTAGATTTCTTGTCTTGCCAGTCTATCTTATTGCTACTCTTTATATTATTAGAGTCTAATTCATATGCTACCGCCCTGGCAAGCCAGTACAGTCAGGATTATTATTATCTACATTTTATAGAGGAGGGTGTGGAAATTCAAAGAGGATAAAGAACTTGCCTGGCAAGTTCAGACTCTCATCAGGCATTCTGCATCCAGAGCCCTTTGAAAATGCACTCTCTCACCAGTGAACAGAAAGAGAGACATCCTCATAACACTGCAACCCACATCAGCATCAGATGCACAAAATCATGTATATAGTAGTGGGAAATGTTATATTTGGGATTTTGTTTACCCTGATTTTCTTTGCACGGATGTGATATTTCCCAGAGATAGAATGTTTTGTTTTATTCTTGGCTACAATTTGTAAAATGTGACAGTCATGCAGATTAATGAAAGTTACGTTTAGGTTTTGATACATTAAGACATGGTCAATATTTTAAAACTTCACCATCTCACTAATTTGAGCTTAAAGGTAAAAAAAAAGAAAAATTGTGTAAACATGTCTTGAATGCTTATTCTCTGCCAAATGTTAGCTATGTAAAGGAAAACAAAACACAGTCCGCTCTCTCAAGTTTCTTGTTGTCTAGTTAAGGAGACGTAATTGTAAACAAATTCAGCATTATTTAGTGTCAGTCTTAGAATTTGAAGCAGGTAGCTGATTTTAGCTTTATTTATTTATTTATTTATTTTGCCTGGGGGGAGGGGTTCCAACAACAACCACCAAGATTGAAAATGCCGTCACTGTAATAGATGAATGGATAGTTATTACAATAATGGACTTAACCTTTAGTCATTTTTCCACCTAACAACTGTTTACTTCAGGCACTCTGCTGTGTTTTGGGACTGAAGTGGTGAACAATGTATACATGGTCATTGCCTTCATGACACTTATCTTGTAGGAGGAGGACATTACATAAAAACACAGCTGAATTTATAATTGAACATGCTATGAGAATTACTGTTAAGGAGGAGAGCCAAGGACAGTGGTATAGAATATCAGAGGAGCTGTAAATATGTGGGAGTCCTCTGTTCTCCAGGAATTGCTTTTCAGTCTGTGACCTGAAGGAAGGAGCCAGGGGAACTGTACTCCCAGTGGAGGGATGCAGGTGTCTGGAGAAGGTGCTGAGGCAGTAAAGAACTTGGGACATTCAAGGAAGGCCAGGATCTACAGAGCAGGGTCCATGGCAGGTGAGTGGTAGGAGAGGAAGCTAGAGGGAGAAGAGTTTAATACATAGGGACTTGTGTCTTTGGGAGGAAGCATAGATTTTAAGGGCCATGGGAAACCATTGATGGTTTGAAAGAGGAATACGCATTCAGGTTTTGGAAGGTGATTCTGAGTGCCATGAGAGAGGTGACCAAGCCTGAGGTCAGGAGGCAGTTGTTCAGTGGAGGGCCAGGCCAGGGGGAGAGATGGAAATGAAGAGAGGTGGACACATGGAGAATTATGTGAAAAGTAGCATCACAATGAGGTGCAGGTTCTCATCTTCAGTCAGCAGAGAGTTGGAGGTACCACATCTTGAAATCATCATTTAGTCACATTCCTTAATGGAATCTGATCCAGCCTAAAGAAATATCTGAACAGATGTTCTTGAATGGATTCCTCTTTAGTTTTGAATAAAGATCACATGTGAGAACTTCCTGTTGATTCTGTGACTTCTGGGGTAGAATCTAATCTTTCCCAAACTGATCCTTTTTTGCCTCCATGTTGTTTTCCTTATAATTTCAGGCTGAGAACCAGCTGGAGAAGCAGATGCTATCTGTACTGAGAGGTTTCTGTTGCAAGTCTTGACATTTACCGATCGTCCGCATATTAGAATGGTCTACAGTGCTCCTGTCTGCAGGAACCCTCCAGAAAAATCTGTCCTCAGTCTTTCTCCACAAACATTAATTCTAGCCTCTTGAACACTTAGTCAGTTATCTCCTGGATAGTCATTGCCCAGTAGGAGCAGACATATAAAACCCATGTTTTAGCACTATTCTGAACTTGTAATCATACATTCTTGTACAAAGGACTTATAATCTTTTCCCATTTCCCTGGTTCTAGATGGAAACATTGTGGCTATATGTCGCTATGTCTGAAAAATCTGATTTCATTTAAAGGAGATAGTATTGTGATTAAGTACTCTCAAATAGCATCATCTTCTTTTATAATCAGTTCTGACTTTATAAGAGCTTAAGATTACCAGAGGACAATTAATATTTCCAAATTGTGAGGTTTACAGTTATGTACACAGTAAACTATTGATTATCTCAATAATACTTAGAGGTAGGCATTATTATTATCATTGTTCTACAAGACATTTGAGACTTAGGGACTAAGTGAATTGTCCGGCGTTACACAGCTTGCAGGTGATGCCAGAGATCTCACATTCATGGTCATATTCCATGTTTTTATTCTTTGTTGTTATATAAACTTATTTACTGTAAGAGGTAAAGAAGTTATATTTTGAGATATTTTGGTATTTTTTTTTTTTCAGTGTAAAGTTCTTTTGTATCATGCCCTCTAAAAGTATTTATAGCAAGTGCTCTAATGGTTCTAAAGCCAGTCTCAGAGCAGTAGAGACAAACACTTAAGGCCTAGAAGGGTTAATTTTCTTGACACCAAAAAAACCTCTGTTCCAGGAGTTTTAACTCTTAAGGCAATTTACAAATTTGTTTCTTAAGTTGCTACAAGAAATATGCTAAGAGTATATTGGCTACGTAATCCTGGTAACAAAATTCTGAGGACAAGTTCTGTAGCCAGTAGGTCAAACGGTTTCATTTTCATTTAGCGAAGGCAACATTTTCTGTACTAAATGTCATGGCCACCACATCAACTCAAGGGAACACATAACCCATTAGGATGACCTCCGATTTAGAATGTAGAGCATTGTTCCAGGAAAATCCCATCAACCCTCTTCCAATGAGAATATGAATTTTTTTCATGTTCTAATTTTCAAAAGCATGTTGCATGAAGACAAGTAAAGTTTTTGGAGATAAAATAATGTTCTGTAGTAGCTCCATCCATTTATATTATAATTTCAATATTTAAAAAAATGATTTTAATGTTACATTACAAACAATATAGAAATGCATAACCCTAACCCTAACCCTAACTCAACCCACATCTGAGGTGATGAGGCTCATAGAGATGAGTGATATGCATGAGACAGATGACTTGATCCAGGCATTCTGAGCAATACCCCAGTAGCCAGGAAGGGTTAGCATGTACAGCAGCGATGGGTATATATTAATGGAAGCAAAACAGGTATTAGATGCTCAACGGCCAGATAAATGGGCAAACCTGGGTGATCTGTTACCTTCACTTCTTCTTAAGATTTTTTATAGATAAGCCAATTTGGATGCCCCCGAAGTGTCTAGTTTAGCTTGAGGTGAGGGTTTGTTTGTTTGTTTTGTTTTGCTTGTTGTTTTTTAGAGGGGTTTTTTTTTGTTGTTTGTTTTTGTTTTTTGTCAGTCAAGACTATTTCAGCAGTTCACCCTGGGCCAGAGTCAAGTATCATATTCTAAGGAAGGATACTGCTTGTTACCTATTGTGGTAGCTAGTTTTTATGTGTCAGCTTGGCTGGGCTCTACTAGCCATTTATATAATCAAATACTAATCTAAGTATTTATGTGAAGGTATTTTATAGATTTGATTAACATCCTCTGTCTGTCCATCTGTCCATCCATCCATCCTTCCATCCTGTTGGTTCTATGTCTCTGGAAACATTGGCTGGTAAAGATTTGCCTAGTGAATGTGATTCAAGAGGAGCAGTATATTAAGGATGAGTTTTTTGAAATGGTTCTGCAGTTTCTGGAATTGCTTCTTTAATTTAATTAGATTCAAAGACAGTAATGACTCTGTTTCCAGTGGTAAAAAGGGCATCAAAGATCCGTGGTGCAATATGGCAATAGAGATATTCAGAGTATCACCATTAGATACTCCTAATTAAAAACTCATGAAAGGCAAAGGTCTCAGTACCTGGTGCTTCTCCTCAGGATCCATTCCCACCACCCCTCTCTGCTTTTAGACCTATAATTTGACTCATGTCCCAGCATGCCCCAAAGGGAGAGGTATTAAGTGTAGTCCATGAAGAGGTATGCTACCCCTTAAAAGGACCACATGAGTTTCCAATTTATATAGACAGAAATCTGGAGAATATGTGTGGGAATGGATACTAAGGGTGTGGGATGATGGTGAAAAGAACATAGTTGGTTTGGCTGCATTTGTTGATATGGGCTCACTAGACAGAGATTCTGGATTTAATGTTGCAACCTGAGAAGTTAGAAACAGCTCTAACAGTTTGGTTAGCTGGGTAGTCGAAACATGCACCAAAAGGTGGCCCTCGGTGAATGAAAATGACATGCTGACCAGCCATGGTTTACTGTAGAGAAAGAGACTCAAAGGCGTAGGGAGATTGGAATGTTGGAGTAGATTTATCATTTAAGCCTACCCATTCTCCATGGAAGGGTCTAGATGACTCACCCTTCACCAGGACTGAGAAATACATTTGTGAGGGGAGCTACGTGATCACTCTTTTCTGTAGGTCAGAAATTACAGTGGGAACTGTTATGTCTGAATTGAGATATCTAAATGCAGTGGGTATAATGGGATCTCTGGGTGGCAGGAACCAAGTGGCAGCACTCAGTCAGTCGTCAAAGGCCAGGTGGGTGTGGTTTTATAATGGACAGTAGAGTCAGAAGAGCCATCAGCATAGTCTACTCAGAGTCTCATGGCATTGGCCTCTTGATCACCAGGTTCCTAGAAGCGAAATAGATGGCAAGCCCACTAAATATTTAGTAGATTTGTATACATGGAAACAGTTCTAGGTCATGTGAATAGAGATCTAGCTTGAATCATAAAATTAGAGAGTAGGAGCCCTCAATTAATTCCTAGACTTGAGCCAGTTTACCAAAACCCCTGAATGAAGCTCAGTAAACCAAGTTCCTTTGAGGAAGGACCTCCATATAATTGCCCCAAATTTATACTTTTAATCTTTTTCTTATCTTTACCAAAGGGGACCTACAGGTTTTTATCAGACTGACTGTGCTCTGGGGAAAAGAGAATAATCAGACCTTTTAAGTATTATTGGACACTAGCTCTGAACTGTTACCTACTCCAGGAGATGCAAAATGGCACTGCATCACTAGTCAGAATTGGGACTTGCAGAAGTCAGATGCTTAATTGCATTTAAGGTCAGGTCCATCACTCAATGGATCCAGTGCGTCCCTGAACCCATCCTGTGTTTATTTCCCCAGTTCTGGAATGCATAATTGTAATAGACATACTTAGCAATTGGCAGAATCCCCACTGGCTCCTTAACCTATGGGATGAGAACTATTATGATAGGAAAGAGCATAGAAGCCATTTTTTTTTTTTTTTTTTTACTTTAGGGAAATAGTAAACCAAGAGTAATATTGCATTCCTAGAAGGATTGCAGGGATTAGTACCATCATTATGAACTTGAAGGGTGCAGGGGTGGCAATTCCCGCTGCATCCCCATTCACTTTACTTATTGGCCTGTGCAGAACACAGATGACTCTTGGAGAAAGATAAGGAATTGTTATAATTTTAGCCAAGTGAAGACTCCAGTTGTAGCGTCAGTACCAGACATGGTTTCATTGCTTGAACAAATTAACATATCCCCTGGTACCTGGTACGTAGCTTTTGATCTCGCAAATGCTTTTTGCTCTGTATTTGTTACTAACAACCACCAGAAGAGGTTTGCTTTCAGTTGGCAAGGCCAGTAATACACTTTCACTGTCCTGCCTCAGGGGTGAGTCAGTTCTCTAGCCCTATGTCATAATTTAGTTTACAGAGATCTGAATCACCTTTCTCTTCCTTAAGAAATTACATTGGTTGATTACACTGATGACATTATGTTGGTTGTACCTAGTAAGCAAGAAGTAGCAACTATTCTAGATTTATATCTGATAAGACGTGCGTATATGTGTGTGCGTGTGTATGTCAGAGATTGAGAAATAAGTTTGATAAAAATTCAGGGGCCTTCTACTTCAGTGAAATTTCTAGTGGTCCAGTGGTGTGGGGCATGTCGAAATATCCCTTCTAAGGTGAAGGATAATTGTTGCATCTGATCCTTTCTACAACTCAAAAAGTGGTACAACACCTAGCAGGCCTTTTTGGATTGGGGAGCAATGTATTCCTCATTTGGGAGGGCTACTCTGGCCCATTTACCAAGTGACCTGAAAACTGATAGTTTTGAGTTGATCCCAGTATAAGACAGGGCTCTGCAACAAGTCAGGCTGCTGTGCAAGCTGCTCTGCCTCTTGGAACAGCAGATCCAACTAGCGGTGCTTAAAGCGGCAGCGCCAGATGGAGATGCTGCTTGGGGCCTTTGCTGACACCTGTAGGTGGGTCACACCATAGGCCCTTAGGATTTTGGAGCAAAGCCCTGTCATCCTCTGAGGATAACTTTGCTTTTAGTAAATAACTTTTAACCTGCAACTGGGCCTTAGTGGATGCTGGACACTTACCCATGGGCCACCAAGTTATAATGCAATTTGAGCTGCTGATAATGAACTGAGTATTATCTGAACCACCAAGCCATAAAGTAGGGCATGGATCAAATGGGAGCGGTAAATACGCGATTGGGCTTGAGCTTTGACATCACAAGTAAGTTACATGAGCCTGTAGCCCCAATGTCTAGGGTCTCCATTCCTGCTACAGTATCTTTTCATCTCCAACCTACACAGAAGGCCATATGTACAGTTCCCTATGATTAGTAACAAGAAGAGAAAACTCAGTCTAATTTACAGATCGTTCTGCATGATATACAAGCATCACCCCAAAGTGGACAGCTATAGCACTGTAGCCCTTCTCTAGGAGGTTCGTGATGGACAGTGGTAATGAGAGATCTTCCCAGTAAGTGGAACTTCAAGCACTACAGATGCTTGTTTATTTTGAGAGAGAAGTGGTAAAGGTATGAGTGTATATCAATTCATGGACTGTGGCTAATCATTCGGTTGGGTGTTGAGAGACTTGGAAGGAACATGATTGTAAAATTGGTGACCAGGAAGTCTGAGGAGAGGATATATGTGTAGAGCTCTCTGAATGGGTGAGAAATATGAAGCTATTTATGTCCCATATGAACAGTTACCACAGGGTGACCCTAGCAGAAGATTAATTTAATAATCAAGTGAATAAGATGACATGTTCTATGGATACCAGTCAGCCTCTTTCCCCAGGCACACCTGTCATTGCCCACCAGACTCGTGAACAAAGTGGCATTGGTGGCAATGATGGAGGTTTTGCATGGTCTCACTCCCACTGCTGACCTGGCTACTGCCACCACTAAGTGCCCAACCTACTGTTGGCAGAGACCAACACAGAAACCTCAATATGACCGTATTCTTCAGGGTTATTGACTAGCTACTTGGAGGCACGTTGATTATAATGGACTTTTACAACATGGAAGAGGCAGCATTTTGTTTTTAGTGGAATGAGCACTTATTCTTGATATATATTTGCCTTCCCTGCATACAATGCTTCTGCTAAAACTACCACCCATGGACCAACAGAATTTCTTATCCCCCATCTTGACGTTCTACTTATCATTTTTTTTGAACCAAAGAAATCACTTCACAACAAATGAGATGCAGGAATGGGTGCATCCTCATGGCATTCACGGATATTTACCATGTTCGCCAACATCCTAAGGCAGCTGGTTTGATAGGATGGTGGAATGGCCTTTTAAAGACTAGATTACAATGCTGGCTACTTGGGAACACCTTGCAAAGCTGAACCAATGTTTTCTGTCTTCATTTGTTCTATATCACCGTCCAGTATATGGTGCTGTTTCTTCTACAGCTAGGATTCATAAGTCCCAGGATCTAAAGGGTAGAAATGGAAATGGCACTACTGGCTATTATTCCCAGTGACCCACTAGCAGAACTTTTGCTTCCTGTCTCCATGACCTTATATTCTGTGGATCTCGAGGTCTTAGTTCCAAAGGCAGGAATACTTTCAGCAAGAAATAGAAAAGTGATTCCACTGAACTGGAAGTTAAGCCTGCTGCTGGCCTCTTTGGGCTCCTCATTTCTGAGTCAGTAGGCAAAGAAATACATCTATTAGTGTACTGGCTGAGGGATTGATCCTGATTACTAAGGGGAAATTATGCTCCTATTCCACAAGGAGGCAAAGAAGAGTATGTCTGGAATACAGGAAATCCCTTAGGGCATATTTTAGTACTACCAAGCCTTGTGATTAAAGTCAAAGGAAAATTATGACTCAATTCAGGCAGCCTACCCTACAGATTTTGGACTGTACCCAATACCATGTGAGCTAATTCCTTAAAATAAATGTATGTATATATGCATCTGTCTATCTACCTATATATCTATAATAATATTGTATTAATGTATCATATATTATATATAAATCTCTCTCTCTACACACAGACATTCATGCATATCACATATTCAGTTGGTACTTTTTCTTTGGAGAACCCTGATACACTTGTAAAGTATCAGTCCAAAATTAGTTTCCCTCTCCCATTTTATTGACTTACATTTTAATTATAAAATAATGCATGCTTATGTTAACAAATCCAGCAGTATCAAATTGTAGAAGTAAAATGTTAATACAGTTCACTCCTGCTCTTTTGTTATGTTTCCTTTTGTACCTTTCTCCACAAAGTACACATACCCAAGTGCATACTCATATTCACATGTCTGGAATTTATTTTGTTTTATTTTTTAAAGATGGCTACACTCTACATAATATTCTATAATTTGTTTTTTCCAAGTAAGTAGTACATCATATAACTACCTCTAGGTAAATACATATACAGCCAATTTTAAAATTGTTGCATACTTGCCACTTTCTTTACCAAAACTTAAGTGTTTCTACGTTGCTAGCCTTATGGGTTGTTTTAATGATTTTTGTTGCTTCAAGAAATGCTACATTAAACTGGTACTTTCAAATTTACATTCTCTTGTTTTTGTTTTTGTGTAGTCTTAAAGTTGCTATTTCCAGGTTAAAGGGTATGAACATTCTAAATTTCAGTTTATATTAATGGATTACTTTATAAAGGTTATTCATTGTTATACCAGCAGAGTATATAGCCTCGTATCCTCACCATCACTGGGTGTTAGCTTTTGATATTATGAATACAACATGAACCTATTTATATTTTTAATTTCCTTGCTTCTGAAGTGATCAGTCAATTTTCATGTAGTTAAGAGTTGGTTGACATTTCTTTCTTTTTCTATCACTTGTTTCTTCAATTCCTATGCCCATTTTTAATAGCATTACTTTCCTTTAAAAAAAATCTCTAAGAGAATTTCATCTTTACTGAGTAGGGCTTTTCAGTCTATTTAATGTGTCCATAAGCAGGAAGGAGTCAGGTCAGTGTTTATAGAGATCATTATGATTTAATTGATCTGACACCACCCTGCCACCCCTGGTGAGAAACAAAAGGACCTGCAGGAAGGGGAGGGTGTGATGGACCTTGATATTTCCGTCAGTGGCAGAGCAACTAAAGAAATTCTTAAGAAAAATCATCTTGTCAGCTTCCTCAAACTAGAAATGTATTTAGACTCTATAGATCGAACGCCCAGCTTGCAGAATTGCAGAATTTTCCAATTTGGTGTTGCTCCAGGTTAAAAAACATACCAGCTGAAGAATGTGAATTGGAATCATTGCCATCCGTTCCTAATATAATGACTGATTTCCCACTCTGGATCCAGTGAGCTGCAGGCAATGGGTTTGAACCGAGTCCAAGTGGAAGGGGGCCAGACATATTAAATTTAAGGCCTCTATTGCACAACTCCCTACAGAAATTGTGCAAATAATGTAGCTGAAGTGCTTTCTGCATGCTGTGTAACCCAACTCTTTTGGCAACCTGATTAATTCTCTGCCCTTTTCTATGGAATGCACAGTGAGGAAATATTCTAAAAAGTGACAGAAACCATAATAGGGTTTGTCAGGTATTACATTCAAGTTGTTATCTTCTTCGTTTTCAGTTTAGAAAATTTTTTCCAAAAAAAATCTTTGTGAAACTGGTATGTAATAATTACCCCTCATTGATATTTTCCTTTTGTTAATAAAACTAATGTTAAGTCCAATCCTGGAGCTGATCGCTATTTTACATTTATGTCGATTCTACAAAAGCTAAGTATAAAGATATACTGAGACTTGTTGTAGACTGGCCTGATTTATGCAAAATAGCACATTCAGTTGGACCATGTCAATACATATTTCTCTGTTTTATGTAAGTGTATATGCACAGTCTTCAAAGACTGAACTTTCATGCACCCTCACCCTGCTTTTTTGCACGTTATCTCAAAAGTAGGCTATGAGACAAGGATAATTGTCGAACCTAAATAATAAGATATATCCAATGCAAGACTTGTGGTAACTCTAGTTTTAGTCTTTACAAAGGCGCAGGTGTTGATGTTGTTAGGGTTCCAGTAAGAAAGTAAGGCCAAGAATGATATACCAAATTCTACCCAACTCATCGAAAAGTAAGATTTGTCGAAAGGTACTAATGTGTTAGGGAGATATATACATATATATATATATATTTTTTTTCTCGAAATGGAACCATGTTAGACATGAGTTCTGTGCTATTCTTTTTGACTTGTAAGTTCTCTTTTAATTGCATGCTAGGAACTGAGGGATAGTTCAGTATTTGGCACGTGAATTCTAACATGTTACTTGGAAGTCAAATTGGCAAAAAGACGGGTGTGCTATTGGTGAGGGGTAAGAGTGCCTGAGAAACTCAAGCAAGGATTGTATTACAAGTGCAGGAAGAGCTTAGCACAGCCTTGGAAGCTGAAGAAATGAGGCAGAATGATTTTATGAGGCAACCCATAGTCAGAATGAATTTTGCTTTTGTTTTCTAGATTTTGATTTCTAAATGTTTCCTTAGAGCAGGTAACTTGGTTTAAATGGGACTGAACAAACTCAGCTCCAGGAATTAGAAACCAATTTGCTTTTAAGTGTCATGTTTCAGGTTACACTTAACAGATACCACATTTTGAGCTGGTCTTTTCTGTGTATTGACGTTAGCTCAGGGGGAAAGAAACTCAAATAATAAAGCGCCATGATGCTTAGAGATTATATCCATAAATCATGTTTAGTTATCACATCAGTGTATGTTTGGGATATAATTATGTAGCATGCCATAAAATGTGTGTGTGTGTGTGATTCATGTCTGAAAATGCTCTTTTTGGGCAGCCATCTAGTTGTGGCCTGATGACCTAAGGAAAAACATCTGGAAATTAAATGGAAAAAATTGTAGGGTTAATTGATATGGGAAGACTAATAGGATTCTGGCTCTGCAAGGGATCAGAACATGACCTCGAAGATGTCATGAATTGGAAACTGGAAAACAGTTTAGAACTAGCACTTGAAAAAATATTTGAAGCAGCATCATGTACCAGAGTTAATCAGTGTCAAAATGTATTTCTTTACCTCTTACTCTTATAAATAAGAGGTAAAGGAATGAAAATAAGTTTGTTCTTCTGCTATGGACTAAATTGCGTGTGCACACACACACACACACACATACACACACACACCCTGTTCATACATTGAAGCCCTCACCTCCAGTGTGACTGTATTTGGTGATAAGACTTCTAAGGAGATAATTAAGGTTAAACGAGGTTATAAGGGTGGGGCCCTTATCTGATTCTTCCTTATTTATAAGAAAAGGAAGAGGTGCTAGTAATGCACACACAGCAGGAAGGCCATGTGAGGACACAGCGAGGACCAGCCATGTGCAAGCTGAGGAGGGAGACAACCCCACCCCACCCACACCTTTCATCTTGGACTTCCAGCCTCCTGAACTGTGAGAAAACAAATTTTTGTCATTGAAGCCACCCAGTCTGTTTTATTTAGTTATGACAGCTCTAGCTAATTAAAACACCTTTTGTCTAGTTGCCTGAAAAAGGGTCTAAGGGACTATGAGTAAATAAAATACCTTGTAGTATCTGTTATCTTATATTTGTGTGGGTTTTCTTGGGGCAGACATGACTCTGGCAGCCAGCTAGAAATTCTCATGATAGTGTCTGAAATGGCCATAAGAATTGTCAGAGTAAGTGGAGTGGACATCTGCTGTCTTTGCACACCCACGTTTTCTTTCCCCTGCTCTCTAACATCACCAGGGCTTTCCCGTGAGGAGTGACCTTGTGGCTCCAAGCAGGCAGGCAACTCAGACCTAGATGAGGGGACAGAAGCCCCTTGCCAGAATGATTGGGGGTGTTTGTGTGGCAGTCACAGCCATTTACCATCAACCCTCATGCTCTTATGGGAGTTCCTTGGAAATTTCTGCTGTATTTACTTACATGATAGGATGTAATAAGCCTGGCACTGCTGGTGGCCATTTCTTAGAGAATTAAGTCAAAACAGGGGAAGTCCAATTAGACAGGAAGAAGAAGGTACACTTCTGATAGTATTCTTAGAAAAGCAACATTGAGCCATCCCTAGGCCTAAACTTGGACTTGCCCATTTCAAGAACCAATCAATCAATCCATTTTTTGCATAAGCCTGTTTATGTTGGCTCTCTGGCTCTTGCAGCCAGAAGAGACATTTTGGTTATCACTGTAGCTGAAGATTAAAAAAGAGATTTAAAACTCTGACACAGACGTCTTTGCATTCTTCCAACTCATCCAAACTTCTCTTAAGCTTCTGGCAATCCTGTGCTCAGATTCCACATTCTCTCTGGTAGCCTTCTTCTTTTGTCTCTCGCCTCCTGTACAATTCTTGAGGTGCCCACCTTATGCTACCTTGCCCTGTTATTTTGCGTGTGTGCAAGTTCTGAACCCCACAGCCTAGATAGAGTAATGGAAAATAAGTAGCCTGGAAAATTACCAGAGAAATTGTTCTTGAAGTTTTTTGGGTTGGTTGGTTGGGGAAGTGTGAAAGAGAAGGCTGTCCCTGGATGGAAGGAATATCCTTCAGCCTTCATGAGCCAGATAGCAGTGGAAGTAAAGACCCTGCAGCAGGTGTCTGCAGGCTCCGCCAGAAGTAACAAGGATGGTGATGGTGGAGCACAGGTAGTCTGTTACTTCGATGTTGGGGAGGGGCCAGCAGGAGTTAAAGGGCTACTTTATTATTTTTTTTATTAGGATATAGTTGATTTAGAGTTACATCACTTTCTGCTGTACAGCATGGGGACTCAGCCATATATATTCATTCATTCTTTTTCCTCATACTCTCTTCCATCATGTTCTGTCCCAAGAGATTGGATATAGTTCCCTTTGTTGTATAGTAGGACCTCATTGCTTATCCATTCTAAATGTAATAGTTTGCATCTCTCAGCCCCAAACTCCCTGTCTATCCCACTTCCTCGTTCCTCCCCTTTGGCAACCACAAGACCTGTCTCTAGATAGGTTCATTTATGCTCTATGCTCTATTTTAGATCCCACGTATAAGTGATATCATATGGTATTTTTCTTTTTCTTTCTGATTTACTTCACTTAGTACGAGAATCTCTAGTTGCATCCACGTTGCTGCAAATCACATTATTTTGTCCTTTTTGTGGCTGGATAATTTTCCATTATGTATATGTATAACATCTTAATCCATTCATCTGTCAGTGGACTTTTAGGTTGTTTCCTTGTCTTGGAAATAGTGTTGCAATGAATATAGGGGTACGTGTATCTTTTTGAATGAAAGTTTTGCCTGGTATATGCCCAGGAGTGGGACTGCTTGATCATGTAGTAGTTCTAGATTTAGTTTTCTGAGGAACATCCATACTGTTTTCCAAAGTGGTTATACCACTTTACATTCCCACCAACAGTGTAGGAAGGTTCTCTTAGCTCCACACCCTCTCTAGCATTTGTTATTTGTAGACTTGTCAATGGTGCCCATTCTAATGGGTTTGAGGTAGTACCTCATTGCAATTTTGATTTTCATGTCTCTAATAATTAGTGATGTTGAGCATTTTTTCATGTGCCTGTTGGCCATCTGTATATCTTCTTTGGAGAAATGTCTATTTAGATCTTCTGCCCATTTTTAAATTGGTCTTTTTTTTTTTCTGTTGAGTTATATGAGTTGTTTGTATGTTTTGGAGATTAGGCCTAAAGGGCTGCTTTTGAGAAATAGACTCATTTCTGGTTTTCTAACTGTAGTGGGTTGAATAGTGTCCCCACTCACAAATTCATGTCCACCAGGAACCTCAGAATGTTATCTTATTTGAAAATGGTATCTTTTAGATGGGATTATTTAAGGGTCTGAAGATGAAATCATTCAGGATTTAGGTGTGCTCTAAATCCAGTGGCTGGCATCCTTGTGAGAGAGGAGAGGAGTCAGAAACAACTATAGGAAGAGGACCATGTGAAGAGAGGCAGAGATTGTGGTTATGCTTGGCCACCAGCCACAGAATACCAGGAGCCATCAGGAGTTAGAAGAGGCAGGGGAAGGGCTCTCTCCTGTAGCCTATGGAGGGAGCCTGGCCCTGCCCACATCTTGATTTTGGAACTCTGGGGTCCAGCATTGTGAGAAATAAATTCCTATTGTTTTAAGACACCAAATATTTGGCAATTGGTTATGGCACCCATTGGAAACGAATGCCCTTGTGAACCTCTGAGTATGGGAAAGTGGGAAGAAGGTTAAAAACTCTACGAGATGACTTTGCTTGAGAGGGGGGAGAGTTCATGTCAAACTTCATTGGCATTGAGATCACAAAGAACAGGGCTGTTGCCCATGTAAGTTCCACCTCATGCCTTTAATGCTAATTAATCAGATGCTGACAAGCCTTGTATGTTATCGGCTGGCCCTTCCCTGTCAGGCAAAGCAGAGCTTTGCTGAGCTTTTTGCACTTTTTTTCAGAAGGGGAAGGGACTGAAAAATAGGGAGCATGATGATTTTCCTATGGATATTCTGCAGTATGCTCTGGCACCCTGACAATTTGGCCATCTGCTTCATGGAGGTAGTCCAGCACCATCAAAGAGACAATATAATTTCTGTCACTTCTTAGAAAAGCATCCTTGTAACACCACAGTCATTTAGTGGCTTCATTGTGTAGCAGTGTAAATGGTCTCTACTAGGGTCACCATGCATCCCGTTTTGCCTCGGACGGTCCCAATTTATGAGTGTTGTCCCAGCCTAATTAATTATAGTCCTTCCCCTTTCACTTTGAAAAGTGCCCCTGTTTGGATGATAAATGATATGATAACCTCAGTTATGACACAATTCCTTATAATTTTTTTTACAAAAAAAAAACCCTCTTAAACTTTGCAAATTGATTTACTTTCCTTTTTTTTGCCAACCCCACAAGATTACTTAGTTACAGTGTTTTAGAAACATAGATGGATTTTTTTTTTTAAGGGAATTTTGCTCAGGAATGAGCAAAGGAAAGTTTGTAATTGATTCGTTTCCTAAAGACTGGTTGGCTCAGGCTACCTCATCCCTCTCCCCAGGCCAATGCCCCCCCCCCATGCCCCACCCCCACCCCTGTTCCTTCCCTCCCTGCTTTTCTACTTTGGCCAGCACAGCCATGCTTCTCTCCAGTGAAAGGAATTTGGCAACTTTAGCAGTGTGACCAACTGCATACAGCCATGTCTGCAAAGCAGGTGGAAGCTGGCATTCTGCCCAAGCCTGGCCAGACAGCTTCATAAATCCTGCCCTTACCGCAGCCCTGAATTACTTTTCATGACACAAAGCCAAGCTGTGTTATTCACCTAATGCCCCGATTTACAGTTCCCAAGACAAAAGAACATACAGATAGAGTTTCAGGGCTCTGTTTGCCTTCCCGTTTATCTAAAAGGTTAGTTTCAGGTCAAGCTCAAGAAACCTGACAAATGGTGGTGAATAAACCTAAAAATAAATTAAGTGCAAGTGGGAAACTTAAGCATTCCTTGTGCTTATGCCAAAAGAAAACTCAGCCCAATTTACATTCTTTTAATATCTGAAACAAGCAGCTGTTCTCTTATTTGTGCCGTATGACTGATTATGCTTCCCATCAGCTTGTGTGCATGTGCCTGCATGTGCTTATACATAAGGCACATGTGTACACACACACACACACATATACACACGTCTGTAGAGTCCCTGTTTAGGCATTTGTTCTTGTGTCTTCAGGGGGTTAATGGAAGACTTAATTAGTTGCACTTTGAGAAAAGTACTCATCTGAAGCAATGTCTTGGTGGCCCCAGAATGCCACCCTATGTCCTGTCAAGCCCAGGAATACTAGGACTTCAAGTCAGAAATCTCATCACCCTAAAAACAAGAAAATCAGCCCTAGGAGTGCAGGTACTTGGACAAAGAGAAGAGTTGTTGTATCATATTCATGGGAACAAAGGCCAAGCTGTTCATTCTTGCAGAGGCTTGGGACTGTGGCATGCTGGAGGCACGTTGTATCTTCCATGAATGCCTAGTATGCCCATTAGTTTCTTGCTTTGGTTTTGCTTTTAAATGTATTTCTTCCATGAATGCCTAGTATGCCCATTAGTTTCTTGCTTTGGTTTTGCTTTTAAAATGTATGTATTTTTTAAATAGAAATACATTTTTAATCAGCTGTGTCTGCTCTTAGTCTCTTTCTACCTCCCACCTTCTTTCAACCCCATTCTCGGGAGGCAGTCCGATGATAAGATAATGAGAAATGGGATGGTCTAATTAACAGAATAGCCTCAATTCAGTGCTTTCTCTTAGTAGGGCTAATGATTTTATGAAAGTAGATGGAGGCTTGGCAATGAGTGGGTCTCTCATTGGCCAAGAGAACCACCAATTGAAAATGGCTCTGCAGAAGCCCTCAGGGTGCCAGACGTCTACTGGAAAGATGTCTACCCTGACAGGCTGCTGGAATAGCATGTAATTCCCCAGGCCTGGGTTAGAGGCGTTTCTTTGGAAAAAAGTAGACCACATAATTCTGCTTTCCCACTTCAAAAAACTTCATCTACCCTTGAGATTTCTTCTACTGCTGTGATGTAAATTTTTCCTCCTCCCATTCTCCTTTCCTACCTACCCATGCCTAATTTGTCTATTCGTGGTGTTGGGATATAGATATCACTAAGGGATATAAGACGTTTTTAGAGAATAGACACATTGATCCCATCCAGATTTCACAGAGAGTTTGTAGATTCCAGCTGGCCCTGTTAGCAAGTATTAGAATAAGTGCAAAGTGTTTTCTAAAGACCAAGACAGGAAACCCACCACTGTCGAGACTCTGCATGGAAATAGGAAGTATAGCAGATGACTGTGTTTCAGTGACTGGTTTGACAAATTTGCCATGTGGTTCCTAGACGGTAGTGCATGGACATTTGGGGTAAAAAATGTCTTGTTGAGTGGCTCGGGGGACAGACCCGCTCCATGGCACTGTTAGCAGCCACATTTGTTTTGACATCCTCTCAGCTCTCACCCTTCCCACATGTGCTACTAGGGTCCTACTGCAAGCTTTCCCCCCAAGAGATCTCTTCATCCACAAACACAAAAGGCCAGAAATATGGGGATTTCATTCCCCCAGGAGCAGCCCTCGGCCAGTGACACAGGGGAGTTGGAGGATGGGTGCCCCAGTGGGGACAATCTCAATGGGTTTTGCACAAACCCCAAACATTCCACAATGGGATGGCATCCCCATTTCCCACAGGGGCCGCTCTTCTCACTAGTGCAGCACTGAATGGCTTCTTGCCTTCTCATCTCATTTTCCCTCTCCACTTCACATGCTTCCCACATCCTCTCACAAATAAAGTTCTTATATTCAAACCCTTGTTTGGGGTCACCTTCTTGAGGATCCAACCTAAGAAAGCCCAGTATGAAGATATTTCTAAAAAAGCAAGGTGAGACCATGGTAACTATGGGACTTATGTATGAAGAACAGTCTCCAAAAGGAACTTGAAAACTACATAGAGGATGTGGCCCCAGAGTACCTGAGTAGATGGATGGGGGTTATAGAATATCAGCTTCCATGTCCAAGTATACTTGTGAAAAGGGCAATGTGTGCGTAGGCAGGTGCACATGTGCAAGCAAGGGGGGAGGCAGATGGTGCGGAGAAACTAGGTGAGGATTTCTAGTCTTTCATTATTAGGATTATGACTGGGAAGACAAAGCATCGCTTTGAGATTTGTCTGTGTGTTTGAAAAGGCGGTTGAATGTTATTAATGTGTTCCAGGAAGTACTGAACACCAACTTGAAGCTTTTATCAGCTTTTCTTTGCTCTAATTTCTAAAGCAGAAATGCCTTCCCTCCAAATACTCTATTACAGGAACATATGAAATTAATGAAACATATCATTACTTTTACAATGGCCAAATTGTAGATTTGTCACAGTACAGAGACAGAAACTCATTAAGTCATTGTGCTTCTGCTTCACATTTTATAGTGTATTAAAAGAAAAAGAAATTTCCAAACCTACCAAACCTTCTTTTTTCCTATTGTCTCTCTGAAACTTCTTTTATAGTTCAAGATGCAAATCATCTGACTTATCTCTTTATGCCTGTAGTATTGGTGGAACAGAAATTAAGAATATGTGTGGCTGAAAATGAGACTCTCAATTTGGGGTTGTGAATTTCATGGTTTATTTGAAAACTAGGATAGAGTTGACAAGCCTTGCATTCTTTGAGCAGATGGGGAGGACAGCAGCATTTTTCTCTATCAGCCCGTCAGAGCTCTTCCCTCATATCTTTCAGGGAAACTGAATTATTTATCCCATTGGGTTTGGGCATTTTAGCGAATGTCAGCACAGTTGCCGTGTGGAGCCAAGCTGATGGCTCAGTTACCCTCTGTATTATATTGAACAATGCTGCATCTTTTGAGTGGATGCTGTGACTGTAGCGAAGAGTGATATGAGAAACCAGGTGTAAATCATGCTAATACTGGTCAGTTCTCCTTCAAGACTCTGTCCCTCCACTGAACTGTAATCAAACTCTTTGAAAGAATAAGAAAATTCTCTCAAACCAATGCAGACCAATGCTTCTTCATTGCCTTCTAATTTCAAAGTCACTTTGCATTTTAAAAAGTATTAGACAGTAACAGTTTGACATGACTTATTTTTAAATAGCTGAAAACTTTTTTCACTTTGGAAATAAAGCAAACAAAATTTTTCATCAGGCACTTGACCAAAAAAATTTCCTTATGACCTTGATCATGGAGCTTTGTCCTTCTTGTCTTATTTTGGAAAGTCATCTAGGAAAGGATTGTTGAGGGAGAAAAATAGATTTCCTTTGGTACTATTCCACATTTTCCTGGGTATCCTTCAGTTACTCTTTGTATCAATCAGGGTTAGAGAAAGAGAGAGATTGATCGTTTGATTTTAAGAAATTTACTGGCAAGTTCAAAATCTGTACAGGCCAAATGGAAACTCAGGCAGAATTTCTGTGGTATGGTCTTGAGGCAGAATTCTTTCTTCTCTGTTTTTTTCTCTGAAGGCCTTCAACTGATTGGATGGGGGCCATCCACACACATTCTGGAGGATAATCTGCTTTACTTAATTTCAACTGATTGTGAGTATTAATCACATCTCCAAAATACCTTCACAGCATCATCTTGACTAGTATTTGCTTAAGCACTAGTCATCATAGCCTAAGCAAGTGGGACCTATAAAATTTAACATCATACCCTTCAAAATCAAACCATTGCCTTTATGTTTCATGTTGTCTTGGAAGAATGTGGTATTTGAGTGAAAGAGACTAGATTTGAAATCCAGCTCTGCTACTTACTTAAATCCAGCTCTTTGAGCAAGTATAAATTTTTCACTCAGTCTTAGTTTTCTAGATTATAAAATCATGCACATCAATTAAGATTACTTCTTTTGCAAGGTACAGAAAACCCAACCCAATCAGACTCAAGAGAAGAAAGGGGCAATGAACTGGCTCAAGTAACTAAAATTTTGAGGTGTTGACATAAATTCAAGATTCAGATTGATCCAGAGCCCAAACCATATCAGGGAGACTTGGTTAATCTCCTTTTTCTCTTTCTTCTATCTCAGCATCCTTTGCCCTATTTTGGTTCCATTCCCATAAGGCTTCCCTCTTATGGTGGAAAGCCATTTCTAGAAGCTTCAGTCTACAATTTTTTTTTAGGTTTAAAATCAGTTGATGAGCATCTTTCTGTTCTTGCAAGACATTCACAACCACTTTCTGTCTCCAGGGCAGAAAGTCCTTGGTCACATGTTCTGTTTCCTGCACCTAAGGATGGAGCCCCATCCAAAGAGAAGGACTGAGAGTAGGCCCTGGATGGATCCCCAAACAAAATTTGGACCCTTCTTATCCAAAAAGGGGAAATAGATGCTAGGAAGGCAACAACAAAAGTCCATTGCATGATGACTTTAGCGCTTAACTCTCAGGGTAGTTTTTAGGATTCAGTGTGTGTTTATAAAACCCATGAAGCATAGCAGGAATTCAGTGAATAGCTGTTGTTGTTAGTGAAATGTTTCTATGGGTACAGGCTTGGGAGAACTCTGAATTATACATACTTTGTAGCAGTGTGAAAACAGGGGTTCCATCCCAGCTCTGACTCTCCCAGGTCCTTCATCTCCTTAGTCACTGTCTTTTTGAGAGGACTGGCCTTAGAGTAACTGGCCATTGGAGTTCAGTTTCCCTTCAGTCAGGTTAGCTCTGATTGGTATAAGTTTTTAACTAAATATTCTTAGACATAGGAGCACAGGACAGGAATGGATATGCTATATATGTTAGGAAAAAAAAATACCTCAACTACATTTTTTTAAAATGATGAGCTATTAGGGAATTTGTCTTTGATGGTCTTATCTAAAGATGGCCAGAGTCATCTTGGTCTATCGTGTGTGTGTAATCAGCCTGTCCTAAAGAGAGTGAATAGAACTGATTGGAAGTGAAATTTTGGCAAATTGAAATGATAGCACAGGATAATTTTTAGTTGAAATTTAAATGAAAGGAGTTGAAAGCAGGGGAAAGAATGAACCATAATGGGAATTTTGAAAAGTTCTATAATCAGCTTATCTTGAGCAAAAGAATTAAAAGCAGTTAATGGAATATATTGGCTCCTGGGGTAAACTTAAACATAACACCCACCACTCCCAACTGTTTTGTCCTTTTAGTTCTATGCCCGAACTTTCTCCCTCCTTTTCCTCTCCAACTTCATTTTCAGCATTTTTCTTTATACAGCTGTCCCTCAGTCTCCCTGGGAGCCCTCATGCCTACCCCAGTTTGCGAATGCTCACGTCTCTATATAAAATGGCGAGTGCAATGAATACATTCAGTCCTTTGCATCTGTGGATACAGAGGGCCGACTACTCCATTTTCAATAACACTCTTGGGCTTGTGAATGGTATCGTTTGCCTCTGGGAGAAGTGTGTGTGTATGTGTTTGTATGAGTGGTGTTGGGTTGTGGTGGTGTGGGTGAGTGTTGGTGATGTTGGGGTGATGTTGGAGATGGTGGAGTTAGAAATAGTGAAAAGCGAAATTATTCTATTGGTATGATTAATTTGAGCCCATTTGGAGTGGGAGGAAATGGTAGGTGAGAATATTTCCAAAAATCAACTGTGGCAGTCTAAGCATCCAACAACCCAGCAAAACCTTAGAATCTAACTTTTATAGAGTCCAAGAGAGTTAAGTGTTAATGCAAAACAGAATCAAATGGCATCCATTGTTTCACAACTGCATCTGGAGGCAGAGAATGAGGAAATCACCTTTAGGAAACAGGGAGGAAGGTGAGGTGACAAAAGCCAGTTGTTAATTCCTTGAAAGGGTTTTATGATAGCCACTGAAATTATTTGCAGAAATATCTTTGAATAGTTTTTCAAATTGTTCCATTTAATATTTTTCCTAATCTTTGAGAGTCGAGGACAGCTTTTCATAGTCAAATGTTTTTCTCTGCCGCACCAACGGCCTGGTTCAAAAGTCAAGAATTGTGCATGTTTCCTGGGTGGCTGCCATCATCCTTCGGTGGGGAGGGGAGGCAAGTGCACTGAAATACTGACTTGGAAAAACACTAGAGTTTTAGGAACAAATATTTAGGAGTAGATTAAATTTCAGTCCCCTCAACCTTGGAAGACTTTCACATGCATGGAATTAAATTAAAATTGAGAAGAAATCAAATGAGAGGAAAAGGGAGAGAAACTCTTCAAGGAAAGAACTATATAGGTACTGGAAGAGTAGCATTTACTTTCTCATCTGTATCTTGAATCAAGAGCAAATCATGATGCATTTAAATAATGATTTCCCCTTAAAGTGTTAGTCTGCTAGTGAGCACTTCCAATATTTTATTTTTTTCTGAGTATCTCAGCAAGGTTTTTGTCAATCAGTATTGTCACAGGGCACCATTATGAACGTGAGCCAACTTGGCCTTGGCACCTTTAATTGGAACAAAGCAGAGAGGTTAGTGTACTAATAGTAATTGAATTTACCATGATCATAACTGCCATCTAGACAGACTAGCAGAGTAATATTTTATGTATATTAACAATGATAATATTTATGGAGTACTTACTAAGGAATAAGTGTTTTTCATAAATTATTCCAATCAATAGCTGTATCAGCCATCTGAAGTAAGTATAATTACCCCCACTTTTCTGAGTGAAAAAACTGAGGCTCCAGTAGATGAAAGTGATCTCGTTATTAACAGAATTCCGTCCCAAGGACATCTGACTCGACAGCTTATATTTTAACCACTCATGCTATGCTCCAGAGTTGACCTCGGCCAGTACTTTTTGAACAAATCAGTATAGTTATGGGGCTAAGTTAGAGATGGGACAAATCAGTCGCCACTTCTAGGTCATCATACTCTTCTTAAGCTGTGGCATGAAAAATGGAAGTGCCTTTTTTTCCAGTTCACTTTAATGCATTACTAGTCATTTTATTGAATGTTTTGGTTGCAGCTTCCTCCAATTGTGCTATAGTGACAATTCTCCTTTTCTATTACAAAATCTTGGTCAGGCTTCTTAACTTTGCAGCCATTTTTGGCTTAAGACATTCTCAGTTGCTGTTTAAAATTCAGTCTAGTTCACTTGATGAGATCAGTCTCAAATTCAGTGTCAAGCCTGGTAAATTATTTCCCCACCTCTCCCATACCCATTTATATCCCACCTGGGCCAGCCTTGGTTGTGGATACAGTGATTTGAACTGGGGAGGTGGTGAGCCCCAGGCTAAATTTAACTGTGTTGCTGGTTATTCTGCAATATAGGCAATCTAGTAAGAGTGACACTAAATAGAAGTGTGCCAGGGAGTTATCCCTTCACATTATTCATCTTTACACAGGAGTTTAAAGCACATCTTTCATGCAAATAGATTTTAGCCATATTCACTAATGCTATTTAGTGGATATACAAATACAAAGAATATACAAATCTGATATGTAGGCACAGATGATGCGCACCTTAAGTTGGTACTTGTTCTTTTTTATGCCCAGCTCTAACCTAAGTTGCTGTCAATGCAAGAATACACACGATAATAGAATCTACTTCTCTGATTAAGTTAGTGAAGTTCAAATGGAATAGAAAGTATAGAATATCATTGGAAAGTCTGATTCACAGGAGTCACTGTAATTCTATATATGTGTGTGTGTGTGTGTGTGTGTGTGTATAGGAGTCATTGTAATTCTAGAGAGAGGAACATGTGTGTACCTGTGTGGCATATTTGTGCTATTGTGGATGGTTTTTTGAAACATTACTCTATAAAGAATGATGGATACAAAACAACTTATCAGTTTCTAAAGTCTTGTAGGAGAGGGACGAGAAAATAATAAACTGGTTAAAAAATGGGAAAGGGGGCTAAAAGGCATAGGGGAACATCAAATGAAAGGCATTACAAGGGAAAAAGAGCAATTAATTTTATTTAAATTGAGTTTCACATAGACTATGAAAAAGATAAGAATGTTAGATAAATTTGATTTTGATAGAGAAATTAAGAGGAAATGGGAAAGGAGATTATTGGACTAATATGCTATGAAAGATACAACTAAAATATTTGGACATTTGAAAATTTATAAGCTTGTGACTATAAAGTAAATAATCAAAAAAAATCATGCCAAGTAATTTTTTTTTTCAAGTTCACAAAAAAATCACAAATCAGGGAACAAAAAAAATACTGATATTGAAAACTAAAGAAACCAAAGACAGCAATTAGGATTGTTTTGGGAGGCTTAGATAGGAGTTCAAAGAAGTCTACAAATGTAACAGACACTTATCTTTGGGAATTCAGGGCTATTCTTGTCTGATGATTCTAATTTTAATTCCAAGAATAATAATATAGTATGTTTGTAGAAAATAAGTCTGTAACTTGAGAACACAAAGAGATTATTGTCAAATGATGGACAGCAGTAAGCCAGAATCCCCACATTTTCAACTGGAAACATATAAAGTGCATTAACCTTTGAACAAAAGAAGAAGGAGGAGGGGGTGGTGGTGGAAGGAGGAAATAACATTTTTTTGGCAACCACTTTCTTAACCCCCTAGAGAGTATTTTTTAAAATATCTTTTAATCCTAATCTTAATTGTTTTTGTTAGGGGGTGTTAGAAAAAAAAAACAGATTATTTCTATATATTACGTAGAAAATTTAGAAAAATAGCAAAATACTTCTTCTCTCGAACACTTAAGGATAATTCCTTCTAAAAGTTCTGTCTCCTGCCTTATTTTCGGAATAATATGTTGTAGTTTACATGTTTTAAAATATGTAGTAGAATTTAATTAAATTATTTACCCCCACTGCTTTAAGGAAATCAGATAGTTTTCACTCTTAATTTTTAAAAAGCTCCTATTATGAGCATCTTTTCCTAAGGTTTCTGTACTCTTCTTCGGCTTTCTAGAAGTTGAATTATTCAAAGATAAGGACAGTTTGAATGTCTTTAAAACTCTTACTTTAGTTTACCTACAGTTTGCAAAGATCTTAACTTGGGATCTGATTTAGAAAAGGTTTCTTCTTTGTAGAGAATTTTCAGAGTAATTTGCACAACCTAGGATAACTAAGATATGTAATGACCCCACCCCCCACCCCCTGTGGAGCCCCGACTGTGCTCACTCCACCTCCTCTCTACATCTCTTCCCTCTGAAATGGGTGGGTCCATTAGGATTTTTGGAGGGTCTGTGTGTGTGTCAGTAAGCATCTCTTTTCCAGAGAAGATATTGGAGGATTAACTTTTCCCTGGACACACAAGATGTAGCACCATCTGTCTCGATATTTTTGCTTTGTAGGTAATAGTCTCCTCTGGATTCTAGATTTAATGTTGGTTTTGATTCTTTCCCTTTAAAAAAAAATACACTCTTGATCACTGACCTGGGAGTCTTGGAAGATGCATTCAAATACATTAACTTACCTGTAATTTCGTCTTAAATTAGATATTCAGAAACATAGGAAATTTAGTGATGTAAGGTAAATGATGTCTCTAAAAAGGAATGTCCAAAAACATAGTTATGTAACCAGATTATGGGTTATGGACAATTTAAACATGTCTGTATTTATTTGTCCTTGGAGCTGTGACTTAAAAACTTCGACTAACTGTGTATGGTCCACCAGAATGTGTTGTGGACCTTAGTTTGTCCTAAAATCTATATTCAGAGATGACTTGATAAAGAATGAACCTCCCATTTAACCCAGTCTTTTAACATATAAAATGTTGGCAAGAAGGCAGGATATTCTAGGATGAGACCAGGTGACCTCAAAAACTACAAGGTCCTAGTTACAAAATTCTTTCCTGAGAGCTACCAAAATGCTAGGAATTCTATCTTCCTAAGATTGGTAACTCTTGATTGGTAGTGGATTCAGGGATAACTAGCATGAGTCATATGAGAATTGAGGCAATTACTCAGGCATTTCAAATCAAAAGCAAGACAAGCTTTTCTCTTAAGAGACCTGGGACACAATGGAACATGCAGGGCACAATTAACAAACCTGTTTGACCACATCACCACATCACCACCTCCCATCAAACACTTTATGTAACTATGTGTCTGCACTTCAGTAAGCTCCTGTCCTCTTGTCTTTTGTCTCTTACTGGGGCTTCTATATGTCAATTTGGTTTCATGCCCTATTCTCTGCTTCTCCCATCTTTTTAGCTCTGATCCGTGCATCAAGCCCACTTACACATTCCTTGAGACTCCCCTATTGTCTTTTATTCTTTGGAAAGCAGTATGTTTTCTTGCTTCAAGCCCTTGTGTGTGTTTTCTTTTTTTATTCTGTGTGGGTGTCCAAACCCTTGCAAAAACTTTCTCCACTTTCCTGCAGGTGGAGGAAATTATCAGTGAGGTGGAGAGTGACCTATCTAGGTGAAATATGACTTGGGAAAACCAAGTCTCCTCTGAATGTTCTGGCCTGTATTTCTAACAGTATAACCAATTGTCTTATTTCCCAGGCTATTTAAAATGAAGATGTGGATTTGCAAGGATTTGATATGGCAGGTTATAAAAAGCAAGGTCTCTGCTAAAATTAAAAGAATATTGCAACCTAACTAACTTACATCAGAAGAGTTTTAGTTTGGCTGGATATATCACGTAGCTAGCTGAGAGCATATTTTCATAGAACACTTTGCATTTTTTATGTCCACCATGGGGGAAGTTTTTCAAGAAAGCTGGCTCATAAGGTTGCTTCAATGCTTTTGAAATTCAAGATGCGGAGCGAGCTTTGCCAAATAGAACACAATCTAGTTCAATGATCAAACACTGTGTATTTGGAAAGCAGAACTGAAAGTCTGCTAATTGTTTGCCTACATTCATGACAACCAGATACAGCATCAACAGAACCTTTTTTGATATGATTCGTTGCTTTCATTTCTTCTTTTTGAATAATTAATTCTCTGCATATTTACCTATAACATTTGTTCCACCAAAAAGATGTACTGATAAAAGCCTTCATGAGCACATGTCTTCTGTCAGTAGTAGAATTGGTCAGTAGTACAATTCTCTAACCAAAAGTTTGAAAAAACATTACTATTAGTGATTTGTATGACAAGTATTCCTAAGTGTATAGTGTTAAGAACCATGCTTTATACAATCTGTTATATAGAATTAGAAATTAATTTTGTAGGATGAGATGCCCAGATAAGTTGTATGACTTCTCCAGATCTTTGAAGAAAAAATTATAAGCCTAACGAGAGAAATATGATGATAGGTTATGTCATATTAAGCCTATGGGCCTGTAGGAAAAAAAAAAAAATCCCTGTTCCCTGTTAAAGTGACTCTTAAGTGTATTTCATGTGGAATGCTTTACAAAATACATCTGTTTGCTTTGGATAACAAATTGCTAGAGAGCTTACTGAGCATAAGTAACTTAAGCTAGCCCCATTTCATTCAGCAAACTTTCATCTGGCATGCCTAGACATTCTCCAAGTTGGTAATCCCTAGGCAATTCTATGTCTTTATTCAGGACATTGTGTGTATTGCTATATTTTTGTCAGTTTCAAAGTCCTGGAGCATAACCATCAGCAACCAGGAAATATATGTTTGAGCAAACATCAGAATCCAGCGTAGAATTTCTTTAAATGCCCACAAATTTGTTACTTTTTAACCAAAAATATATGTTTTAATTTTATGAATTCTTTTTTTAAAAGAAATCACTTTCTTTAATCTATGGTTATTGGTGGTTATTTTTATCTCTTAGTCCTTCAGTAGTTCCATCCTTATAACAGCTGGGCTGCCTGACATGGACAGTTCCTTTGTTCATGGATGTGTGTCAGGTACAAATTTTGCTTTGGAAAAGGTCGTGTCAGGCAGATCAGGACCCAGAAACCACCTTCAGCTTCTCTCAGAAAAGATTAGCTCTTTTCTGATGAGCTCATAACCTCAGCAGAAACAGTCAACACCTAAACAAGAATAGTCTCCTAGGTAAAGAGGTATTTCAGTACCCATCCTTTCTGCAGTGGACTCTTATTCATATGCTTGGAAGAAGCAAACTGATAGATTTAAGCCATATATAATATGACATTTTTATTCGTATATTATTAAATGTTTATTTAATAAAAACCTCCAGTGTTCTCACTGACACCTTTTTTTTAGTCCTTCTAGTTGTGAAGACAAAACAATATGTGGTCTTATTAGATAATCTTCAAATAATCCTCATAAAAATCTTGCAAAAGCAAAACTGAATTTTCTCCCAAGCTTTCAAGTTAAATTTTATGATCTTAACATCTCAAAATTATTGCTTGATGCCCTGAGCTGTTAGAGCATCCTTTCTGTGTAGGTGTTTGTGTACCTTGTTTCCCAAATCAAGATTTTGTAGTGAAAGACTATTAAGAAAAGTAAAAAAATAAAAAATAAAGGTAAATTCTTCCAACTGTAAAAATCAACCAGAGTAACTCTTTTTTTTTTTTTTTTTTTGGTTTTAGTTTGTTTTGTTTCTTAGATGTCAGGTCAAGAATTGATATTTTCTTCCACTAGAATCTCATTTGTGAGAGTTCCCCCAGGTTAAGAATCTGACTATAGCAGCTCAGGTCACTGTGAAGGTGCAGGTTTAATCCCTGGCCTGGCAGAGTAGGTTGAAGGATCCGATGTTGCCACAGCTGCTGTGTAGGTCGGAGCTGCAGCTCAGATTCAATCCCTGGCCCAGGGATTCGATAGGCCACTGGTACAACCAAAAAAAGTCGGGGGAGAAGGAGATATGAAGGGAGGGAGGAAGGAAGGAAATTTAATCACTTGGATGTGGATTCATATTGAAGCTTATGTCCAAACTCTGTGGCCTACATTTTAAAAAGAAATTGTAAAGTAACTAAAGCATCTTAACAGTAGATCATGATTCTTGACCTCTTCTTTTTACACCACAAGCTGTTAGAACTGCCCTATTCTATTTCTCCCATTTTTGTAGAGTTCTCATTTTTTGAACTTTGTTATAGCCACTGGACAGGATACTTCATTTCAAATTGCTGTCATATTGATATTAAATGGAAGTTAACTGTTTGGCTTAAGATAATATATATTCTCATCCTGTCATGTTGACTCCTATTCAAGTAGTTATCCTTTTAGTTTTAAATTATCTATCATTTATTTTTATGAATCTTGGGGTGACAAACCAGCATTTTGACACTACATTTGAAATTAAGGGCCACTGTTTTTCTAGTTTGTTGTCGTGTTACGGCTTGGCACATAGTAGATGTAGATGTTCAATATCTAATTGAATTATGAAAAGTGAATTAATAAAATTACCATTTTTGTAGTTCAAAATTTCACATGATTCTACCCCAATACTCCATAGGGGTATTATAAGAATTAAATAATCTATCAGTTGGAAGTTGTGTAAGCAGCAGAAATGCAATTAACAGTGGCTTGAACAGTGAGAGATTTATTTTTCACACATGATAAGAGCCTGGAACTTGGCAGCCAAGACTGAGGCATCGGCTCATGTGTGATTTTCTTTTTTCTTCTCTCTCTCTCTCTTTTTTTTTTTTTTTTTTTTTTTAGGGCCACCCCACAGCACATGGAGGTTCCCAGACTAGAGTTTGAATTGGAGCTACAGTTGCTGGCCTACATCACAGCCACAGCAATGCAGGATCCAAGCTGCATCTGCAACCTACAACATAGCTCATGGCAATGCTGGATCCTTAACCCACTAATCAAGAACAGGAATCAAACCTGCAACCTCATGGTTACTAGTGGGATATATTTCCCCTGCGTTACAACAGGAACTCCATGATTTTCATATATATGGTTGCAAGGTTGCTGTTCCTCTGGCAGGTCTAAGGATAAGGAGAAAGGGGTTGCATCATCTTTTTCAGAAATCTTTTCACTAGGCTTCTACTCTCTCTCATTACTACATCTCATGGCAACTCCCTGCTGCAGCAGAGGTTAGAAAATTAGGGAAGTTTTGGTTTGGACACATTTCCACTCCAAACACAATCAGTGGCCTATTATTAAGGGCAACAGAATACTGGGTCAGCACTAGCAATGTCTGACAGCAATGAGATGATCCATGTAAAATTCTCAAAAATGTCTGACACAGAATAACCACTAAGTTGTAGCTATTATTGCTTATAAACTATTTGCAATACTATTTCCCTCTCACAACACTCAGCAACCATAAATGAAAGCCTGCACATCAAGATGTGTTTTAATTTTGATATCTTTGTCTTCTGTCTATACAATTCTATAAAAGCAATTAGAGTTTTAAATTTAACAAATGTCGATATCTTTGTTTCCTCATTTTAATTTTATACATTATTCAAGTTCTTCAATCTTGTCACTCTTTCCTTTTTTTAAAAAAAAATCTGACCCTTATTAAACATACATTGTGACCTATACAGTATATCATATTTTCAGTATTGAATAAGACATGGCCTATGCCTTTTGAATATAGTGGTCCTATAATGCATCATCTAAACTAGGATTGAGATTGAAAGAGGGAATTAAAATCATTTTCCATTATTAACTGATCTGAACCGGCAAATCCAATACGCTCAGTCAAATTCAGAAGTAAAGTCACACTGCTCAAAGTTCAGTGTTTTTAAGGGAGAGACATACAAATAAGTGATTATGATAAAGTAAGTTAAGATTGATATTGTCATCTATCAGGTGCTACAGAAACACAAAGAAGTAAGTGGTTAATCCTCCTTGGGGTACTTGGGTTTCTTAAGCTAGATTTCATCTTTGTATCCAGTCAGTTTCTATGCTACTCTCTATCCATATTTGCTTGGCTTGCTGGTATAGCCCTAGAGTTACTTGCACTATTTTTGCAGCTATGGATGCAGATTTAGAAACTCCATGCACAGTATTTGTCATAGAACCTGCATATTGGCCAAACTAGAGCTCTGGGGGTCAGGCCATTCCAGCTGTTACCTAGAACAGCTCAGCATGAAATAGTAACAAATAATATATGGAGATGAATGCTCTGTGGGGCAAATTTAGACCAGCCAGAAACAGTGAATGAAAAAGCATGAAAAGATAGATTTTTTTTGTCTTCCTTTCCTGAAGATTGACTGTCTTGAGACACAGTAGTTTATATGGCCTCTCTGAGAACCTGTGTTGTGTTTGAGTAGTCAGTTGTATCTATTCTCAGGGGCCAGAAGGGTAACAGATCCACCCCTCAGATGCTTCCCCTTCTTTCCTGCCTCACTCCCTCTTTCCTATTCTCACTTTCCTCTGGGATTGTACCAAGGTTCGAATATCACCATCTTATCTTTGTATTCTGTCCCTGAGTACACTCAGGAAAGGGATGGCAAACCCTGAATTCTGTCCTTTCTGATGTCCTTTCAACCATCTATCCAACACCTATTTCTTAGAGAGGGCCCTTTACAAGCAGTGAAAATATTTTTGGTAAGTAAACACAGTTCCTTTGTGTGACCGGGATCAGGAACTAGATGTGGACCCTCCTCTATGGAGGCACCATGACTGGATGAAGTCTCGTAAAGATACAGATGTAGAGGCAGTGGCTGCCCTCCCATGTGAGCCGTCTCTTTACCTACAGTTTTAGATTTTGCAGAGGGTGGAGGATCCTCAGTCAGTGCCTGCTGTTCTGAAGAACGTCAGCTCTGAAAGCAAATTCAGGAAGCATCCTCTGGCTACTGAGATGTGGATAACTGGGACAGCTTAGTGCTCCCTGCCCTGGCACCACATTCTTCTTGTTCACAGCAGTCAACAGTACTGGCTAAAAATCTATTTCAAGGATTGATAGTAACATAGGACATCAAGATAATAAAAAGGAGATGTCCAATATCTGTGTCAGTTTGATGACCATTCTTAAAGACTTCTTTGCTCCATTGGCGAAGATGTCATTGTTAGTGATAAATGGCAAAAGTGCAATGTAGACAGATGACATAGGGGTATGTGATGTTGTATTGCTTTATTAATGTGAAATACATGCTATTTGCATATCTTCAAATGAATTAACAAAACAGGATATGACCTGGAATTGTAAGGAATGAGTCCTTCTTATATGTGTTGTTCTAAGCACTTATTTCCTTTTATATGAAATGCAAAAATAGTTTCCCTAATGCATTTAAAAATTTTAATTTGGAACAATGTAATTGGTGTAATCATACAAAATAATATTTTGTAGGCTTAACACAGGCAAAATTTCTTCTCAAATATTTGAGAATCAGGGAGTTGGTTAGATTTTTAAATAGAGCTCTTGTTAGTAGTTTCCAAACTCATAAAAAAAGAAGAAGAAAAAAAAAAAGGAATCTTAATGGAAAGAATTAGAAAATTAGTGTGAAACTATAGCTGAGTGAAGAGACAAATATAGAAATGTAAGAAAGGAGACTAGAGGTTTGCTTTTAATTAAGCCTGGATCTTCTTCTTGGCTGCCTGATGGACATTTTAGATAAGTCACTTAACTGAGCTCTTTTATTGGTCTTGGGATCTATTTCATTGCTCACTACAAATTCCAAGTGGTTTTAATACGATTTACATACATGTTACTTCAGGGGTTAACAGCCTCCTAAATTAAATTACTGTTGCCTCACATTGAAAGAAAAAAAAAAGAGTCATTTCAGGCAAAATTGCATTTCATTTAAGTAAAATAATTCAGTTTTTTTTTTCAAATGAAGTCTTTGCTTCTACAAGTTTCTAACACAGAAAACAAAGAAAGGTGATCAAGAAATAATCTTCCTTGTTATTTCTTCTGAATATTCTTTTCCAGAAATAGCTCTACTTTGAGGTGTCATCTAGAGTTTGTCTTAGGCTTGGAGTGTCCTTTGTTTCTTTAAGACTGGTTTAAAAGCCAGAAAGAGCTAGTTTAATTCTTTAATGTTTAATTGTCATAATGGAAAGGTTTTTCCCCAAAGAAGATTTGGGAAACTCACACCAAGAAGACTTGTATGGCTTTCTGAAACAGTAGTTAGAAGAGCTGTGGTCAGGAGTTCCATTATGGCGCAGCAGTGTTGTCACTGCAGCAGCCCGGGTTGCTGCTGTGGCCTGGGTTCAACCCATGGCCCCAGGGAACTTCCACATGCCATGAGCTTGGAAAAAAAAAAAAAAAAGATTTAGAGTCATCAGTGTGTAGGGGAAAAGGATGTTTGTGAGATTCTAGGATTATTTTATTTTTCAAGGTCATAGAGACATCACTATGCCCTTGATGCTGATGAGATACCTGTCAAATAAGGGATTCTTACTGAATACTATATGCCTAGCACATGATAGATCCTCAAGAACTATTGAACATATGTCCAATGATTGGCTATACAATAAGCAAACATTTAGTAAATGAATGTCTAGAGTTTATCTCTTGCCAGTGTCTCCTTCTAGATATCCAGTCTCTTAATCAGGAAAAAAAAGAACCTAGATGTCACTACAGAGGACATTCCTGCAGAAGCAAGGAATCTCAGATGGGCATGTTTCTGTTTAGTTGCTCCATCTCTTTGCATCAGTGATACCTTATCCTTGTCTTTATCAAGGCTCTTTAGCTTCTCTGTCTTTACTTTAATATGTAGAAAAAAAAGTGCTTCAGATAGGGTATAGTACATATAACTTGATGGCATCGTGATCCATCTTCTTCAAGGTTATAGTGGTAAAGTTTGAATCTATTTGTCTATCTTGAAAAGCATACACAATTTAACACTTAGCTGAAATCATCATGAATGTCTTTAACAATTTATGTAGTTTGTTTCATTTATTTTTTATAGAGGTATCACCCTTACAATATTATGATTTTTTTCTATTTTGAGGCACCAAATTGAGATTTGGTGAGTAAACAGGAGTTGAGAAGGGGGTGTGGGATTGAATTAATTGTGAATCCCCATTTCTAGAACTTCTTGTGGGTACTCTTATCCTTTGACTATCCAAAGGCATATAACAGATTAAGTACCCATTAAATATTCATTTAATTAGTTAATTACTATTTCTTCAAAAGGGTTGAAGAAAGGATTTTTTAAGTTGAGGACAAGTTTCCACTTTAGCCAGATTTTTCTTGGTATCTTTCTTTGTGGATTAAACTCACTTGTTAATTGTTCAGCTTTCTCCTTAATTTTATCTTTCATAGCCAAAGTCCTCAGGAATATTATACTGATTATTAATATTTGCTTAAGTATTTCCACTAAGTATGAAGTGGGTACACATGGATGTAATTTTGGTTGGTAAATAGAAAAATGATTCTCTTTTCATTATATCCTATACTATTGAACTGACTTAGTTTTGGAGACCAGCTACCTCTCTCATTATGAAAGTTTTTAACCTTCTTATCAAGGTCAGGTTAAAAGGCACTGACAGATTTTTATGCAGGCTAAAAACCATAATAACACGGATACACTGATGCATATTTCTACTGTGAGTGGAAAATGAATGCAAAACAGAGAAATTAAGTAACTAACATGATACGGTGGGGAAAAGATGAAAAACATCAGATTGGAAAAAAATAGCTGAGCTGATGTTTCCAGTTCTCTTAACAACTAAGTAGGCAAGTTGATTAATGGTGCAGATTGCAGGCAATTCAGTGGCCACATGAGTGGACATAACCAGATCATAATCACCTGACAAATTGTGGTCCAAATGTTCTGCTCATGAAAAGGGAATAACTGACATTAGCGCTTACACTCCAGCTGAACCAAAACACCCATTAACCTCAAATTAGATACATAGAGAAAGCAGTTTCAAAAATCTCTAAGACACAGTCTATTTAAAATACAGTACAAATCTACTACAATATCAGAAAATAAATTAAGAATGTAAATTGACTTGTAAATAAGAAGCCCTAAGTGGGAAAATACAGAAATATTCTCATCAAATTGTTGCCTTCTTCCCCAGAAATTGGTGAATGCTTGCCATTCTACTTTTGGATCACTAGTTTTATATTCCATGGTTGTTGTTTGTTTTGCTCCATTTTTATGTTTCTAACCATTTATCAGAAGCTAAAGAGACCTATTAATCATTTTCTCTGCTAAACTACATAGTGTATCAATTGTAGTCTTGAAATGAATGATTTGATATGAATTGTGGCCTGATGAACCACAAACAGAGTTCGGACACACAGTAGATGTAACAATGCCTGCCTTGTGTTTAAAATGTGAGTTTGCTAGACTCTTCTGCTTTGTCATTTCATTCATACTGGCATTCTGAAAGGAGTAAGATTATAGAATAGGGAAGTTAAATCCAAATTAAATTGCATGTTGCTTGTAAAGCAAGAATAAGGGTACCAGGTAACAGTAACACTGTTCTTTTTAGCGTCTTTGAATCTTTCATGAAGGAAGTACCAAATCTTGCCTATACAGAGTACATTACAGTTATTATTGATCTTATGTATGAAGCAGGCTTCTCTGCAAGGTTACACAGCACCATGGGGAGAATAATACATTTGACTGGGTGACCAGGGGCTTTCAGTAAAAGCCTATGTTTTGTCTAAGTAAGCCCAGAAAAGAATATGTTAATATAAAAACCTTTTAGAAGAAGGGTTATTTACCCACTAAGGGTTTATAGTATGGAATGGGCAATAAAAGTGATTGGGAGACCTTTAAAAATATGAATATAGAACATAATAGTGTACCTAATTTACAGTGTCTAACCTGTGAGACTACATCTTTAATCCTGGTTTGTGCAGAGCACTAAACAGTTGCGCAATGAAAGTGTAATTCTCTAGAGAATCCACTTGGGTCACTGAGGGCCAGACCAGAGCTGTCAATGCATTATTCCCTTGATATTTTAATATATGACTCATAAATACATTTACCACAACTTCCTGCTTCTGTATCCATGCATGTCAGTGGTATTGCTAGGAGATTCTGACCTTGTTTTTCCATGAGCCAAGCAACCTCAGCTTTCTTCCCCAAACACTCCTCCAATTTAATCTGAGTCAGCATAGACTTAAAGGACTGATCTCTGGTTATGTATTGTCATCTAGAGCAACTAGTTCCTTATATCTCAGTTTTCTCATTTGTTAAAAGACTAGAAGAATTGTGATAAAATATCATATGCAAAAATACATGTGTTTAGTATTTGTTCAGGAAAATAGCACCCACTCTATGCCCCTCAGGTATAAAAGGCTTTAGTATAACAGTTGGAGGCTTCTAACATTGGAAGACTTGTGGAAGCAAAGATCAGGAGAGCCATCTCTGATGATCTCAACCTGGAATTATGAAGCAGGTGGTCCTTAAGGGCTCCCTGGAAAGGCTGCTGTTAGTCTTGTGTTTTCCCACCTCTCTGGCTGCATGTGTCTCAGGAGAATAATTCCCATCCTTCCCTGCTGTCCCCCGATTTTCATGTAAAAGCAGTTCATGAGCAAATTTAAACTGGAGTCCTGGAGGGAAAGAGATTCTAGGAAATGTAGTTCCCAGTTACCCTCTGTGAGGTGAACTTGCAAGGAGCTGATAAAGATGTTGAATTAAGCACAGCTAATAGTTATGTACAAATCGCCCACAAAACAGAGACTTTGGAGACATTTCTATTGGAATATCATAGCAGTAGAAAAAAATACTGAATTTAGAGTCTGGCTTCTGTTACCATATTGATTTTACTACTCACTAGCTCAACGGCTTTGAACAACTAGCATTATCTTTCCAAGTTTCAAATGCTCATACTTATGTGAGAAATAAATGATATAATGTATGAAATGCAGTTCAACACTGGTATATAAGCATGGTCCATTGCTCTTTCATAGTACTTAAAATAACATTTACAAAGGCTATTTTTAAATACTCTGTTAGCCTACCTTACTATTTTAGTAAATACTTTAGAAAATATTTGGTTAAAAAGGTCAATACTATCAGTTTGTTTTTAAATATTAGCTGAATGTCTGTTATGAGGCTTAAAGAAAGTAGAGATTGCCATCTGATAAATAAATATCATGTGGTGACAGATGAAAGAGGGGCTATTTCCAAGAGACTTGTCACCTTCTCTCTCAACTCTAACTTCTGAAAAGGCAGTATTTGAATAGAAACTTGAATGGAAAATGAGAAAAGCTATAAGAAGATTTAAGGGGATGCATTTCCACATGAGGAGGGGAAGTGCAAAAATCATGAACTGAATATGAACTTGAAGTGCTTGAGGCATAGCACCCTCATAGCACAAACAGAAACTACTTGGGAATTTTACCAAAGACATTTACACTCTCTGTAAGTAATGCACAAGTAGGCATAATTTTTTTCTAATTCATCTTTTATTATTTGATATCGTTTTATATTTTAAATGCTATTTTATCCATCAATAATTAATTAAATTTACTGACACATTTTTATCAATTTCTGCCTAATGTTTTATTTTTCATCTAATAAATTTCCACTTTATTTTTCTTCTGGCTAAAATATGATTTTTCATCTTATACTGAAACTCTCTTGGGTTTGTGCATCCACTTTTTCTTATTGTTATTATTACTCTTCTTGAGTGATAGCTTAGCTGGGTATAAAATTGTAGGTTACCAATTATCTTTTCTCAGCATTTTGAAAATATTGAGTATTGTTAAGCTGTCTTCAAGACTTGGTTGTTTCTGCATGAAATTTTTACCAGCTTAAGAATAGTTCTTTTTTTTTTTTTTTTTTTTTTTTTTTTAATGGGTCATGATCAGAATTTTTTTTTTTTTTTTAATTTTATTTTCCCACTGTACAGCAAGGGGGTCAGGTTATCCTTACATGTACACATTACAATTACAGTTTTTTCCCCACCATTTCTTCTGTTGCAACATGAGTATCTAGACATAGTTCTCAATGCTATTCAGCGGGATCTCCTTGTAAATCTATTCTACGTTGTGACTGATAAGCCCAAGCTCCCGATCCCTCCCACTCCCTCCCCCTCCCATCAGGCAACCACAAGTCTCTTCTCCAAGTCCATGATTGATTTTCTTTTCTGAGGAGATGTTCATTTGTGCTGGATATTAGATTCCAGTTATAAGTGATGTCATATGGTATTTGTCTTTGTCTTTCTGGCTCATTTCACTCAGTATGAGATTCTCTAGTTCCATCCATGTTGCTGCAAATGGCATGATGTCATCCTTTTTTATGGCTGAGTAGTATTCCATCGTGTATATATACCACATCTTCCGAATCCAATCCTCTGTCGATGGACATTTGGATTGTTTCCATGTCCTGGCTATTGTGAATAGTGCTGCAATGAACATGCGGCTGCATGTGTCTCTTTTAAGTAGAGCTTTGTCCGGATAGATGCCCAAGAGTGGGATTGCAGGGTCATATGGAAGTTCTATGTATAGATTTCTAAGGTATCTCCAAACTGTTCTCCATAGTGGCTGTACCAGTTTACATTCCCACCAACAGTGCAGGAGGGTGAAGAATAGTTCTTGATAGATAAATGGTCTTTTCTTTTTTGATCATTTAAAACTTTCTCCTTTCCTTAATAATCTACAAATTTTCAGTATATGTCTAAATGTGGAATTTATTATTATATATTTCTTTTGGAATTCAGAAAGAATCCATTATACAAAGATTCATATATTTCTTCAATTACTGAATGTCTCATCCATTTCTTCAAATATTGTGTTATGTCCTCCCTTCCTTTCATTTAAAAATCAATTTGGACTTATGTTAGAGCCTCTCAGAGGATCCTCTGGCCCTTAATGGCTCTTTATTTTATTTGTCTTTCTTTAATGCACTTTGAGTGAATTCATCAGTTCTTAAAATTCATGAATTCTGTATTTGTGACTATTTCAGCATTTATACAATTTATTGAGACTTTTAAGTCTAGTTTTTATTCCCATGATTTCTAATAAGCTTTTTTTCATGTAGCCACTTTTTTCATTCTTTATTTCTCTGTATTTTATATAGTAATGTTCATTGCAAAAAAGTATAGAGAAAAAGTATTCTTATTTTAAAGGTTGTCAAAGTGGTCCCTAAAATTATTTTTATATGGAATAAATCCCTGTTTTAACTGTTGATTTTCTTGGTTGTAACATGATCTTTTTTTTTATGGTGAGTTGAAGAGAGTTCTAGCTTCAAGTCCTGGCTTCAGATAGTAAGACCAGCTTCTGCCTGATATCTCATAGGAAGCATTTCTAGACCCTGTTAACCTTTTAGGAGCTAAGATTCTGGTCAGCCTGTTCCAGAACCCAGAAGGCACTGTGTTTCAGTTTTCCTACTGCTCTGCATTTCTATTCCATTTCTAGTGCATGAATATGTGTTGTTTTTTGAGCTGAGTTATTTCTAGTTGATATCACCCACCATTGCTCTGTTTTGGGGAAAGATATTATGTGTTTAAGTGTGAACTTACAAAGCCAACTTAACCAGATGCCTTTTTGAGACTTAATTAAATGTCTTTATGTTTTCAAAATTCATCTTTCTTCAAAAATTTTAATTCATAGCCATAAGTATCCTGCTGAATATATAAAATGAATTACAGATATTCTGGGACAGTCTTGATTTTAAGTATTTTAATAAAGAATACACATATAGGAGTTCCTGTTGTGGCTAAGCAGGTTAAGAACCTGACTAGTATCCATGAGGATGCAAGTTTAATCCCTGGCTTTGCTCAGTGGGTTAAAGGATCCAGCCTTGCCATGAGCTGTGGTATAGGTCACAGATACAGCTTGTATCCAGCATTGCTGTGGCTGTGTCATAGGCCAGCAGTTTCAGCTCTAATTCAACCCCTAGCCTGAGGCTTCCACAGGTGTGGCCCTAAAAAAGAAAAAGAAAAAAAAAAGGGTGCACATGCAGTAACCAAATTTATTTATTATCATCATGCTTTTTTCCTCTCAGATTTTTTTTCTTTTTATTTACAGCTGCACTTGAGGCGTATGGAAGTTCCCAGGCTAGTGGTCGAATTGGAACTGCAGTTGAGGCCTACACCACAGGCATAATAACACGGGATTTGAGCCACATCTTTGACCTATGCCACAGCGTGCAGCAATGCTGAATCCACTGAGTGAGGCCTCAGAGACACTATGTTGGGTTCTTAACTTGCTGAGCCACAGTAGGAACTCCAGCCCCCAAAGATTTTGAATACAATTATATGTGATTTAAGTTGCATTCCTTTCTCAGAATTTTTAGAATAAATTTAGAAATCAGAAGTTTGGAGAGCACATGTAATATATAATTCATGTGTTTTGGTTCTGCAGAAATAACTTTATTTTAAATCCAAAGCAACTCTACACATCTCTCATGCCTCAGACAATTATTTTCTCATTCCTCACTCAAGCTTCTGCCCTTTCCACACCAAAATAACCCATTAAATTGAAAATTGGAATGTCTGTATCTGTAACCTGACTGCCCTGAAATCTGCCAATCTTCCTACTTCACCAGTACTGAAAGATTTGCCACCGCAAATCATGTAGTCAGCCAAACACTGCTTATAATATCTGAATTTGAAAAGTAATTTAGGAAAAAAAACCCATTTCCAATGCAACCCAAGAACTTTTCATGCTAAAATTGTGAAGTGTGAAGAGACACTATTGGGGAGTTCTTGGTTGTTCCCAGTTCAGGGTCCTGAAGGAAGCAGAAACACATGAACAGCTTTAGTTTGTACTAATAAAGATAGCTATCTTATTTGAAGCAAATCCTCTCTTTTATTCCCATTTTAATTCTATGCTAAATTATTTGGGCCTTTCCTAATTTTTTAAAATTAAAAGGTTTACAAGGCATGGGTGTCATTTGGAATGAAAAAAAAATTGCCTTCTTTAATAGTTGATTGTGTAGCAAATTCAAGCAAGTAGATTAATCTAAAGGGAGAGATTGTCATTTTTTTAATATTTAAGGTTATTGTTTAATTTGTTTTGATTTTTTTAAATTGCTCTTCCTAATAAATGACAACATAAGATCTTAATGAGTAGGCGTCAGGAATATTACTTTGAATTTCTTGTAATAAACATTAAGCTCAGCCAGTAGTTAAAATTGTATGTAAAATTGTTGTATTAAACGTTTCTCCTTTTAGATGCCTATTTCGAATTGATTGTAGTCTGGGGTTTAATGTTGAAAAATCTAGCTCAAGGTCCCAAATTAAGCAAAATATATAGGATTTAAAAAATTTTTTTCTTATCTTCTTGGCTAGAGTATCTTAAATGTTTTATGAGAGTACAATCTGTAGTAAAACCAAGCTTCTATGAATCTCTTACTGTATTCATAGGCCATGTCTGCCAGCCTGTCATTTTAAGAACTGGGAGTCCTCTCCACAAGACCCCAGCAGGCAATAGGAAACTGTCGGCCTGATAGCATTTCTGTTATCTCTTTTAATAAAAACTTAATTTCCTTTCTTCCTTCTTATACTTTCAGATATCATACCTTATTTATTTTCCTGACAGCTACCGATCAGCCTGTAAGCACCCAAGACCTACTGTTTGGATTGCCACCATTTCTCATTTGCACCTTACCCTCCCCCTTTCCTGGCAAAGCTGTGGGAGAATGTGAGTCTGGGGCTGTTCTTAGGGCCAGCAGAGTTTCCATAAACCTATCACAGCTTGGCACAAAGAAGATGCTGAACGAGCAGCCACAGCATGTACAGCCAAAAGCACTTGTGGAAATCCTAGGAATGTTAACCAAGAGAATTGCCTCGAGTCCCCAATCACCATTCTCACAGTACACTTAGCGCACTGTGTGACCGGACAAACAGCACTTTCAGCTGCCTGGTGCTTTCAGCCTGTGGTTTGAAGCATGACAGGATATGGCAGCCCTGACTCTGGATAATGTAGTGCGATGCAACAAAATGCATCAAATTAGAAAATGGAAACTTTTCCTTCCCCGAACTGTAATTTAGCTGTCACTTGGCTTTAAAGCAGCTGAAAACAATTTTTTGAAAGTGAATGTTTATTTCCTGAAGTTTCGAGAATAATTATAGGCCTATTCTCTACGTGTTCGACATTCCACCCGCATTCCCCATAATTCTGTCAGCAGTGGCAGTTGCTAGCACATGCATGTGGCGGTCCTCTGCATTTAAAGAGGCTTCTGTTAAATGTGTGACACCTTTGATCTGCAGTGTGTGACATGCTTTACTTAGGACTCTCTCACCAAGCTCAACACACTCTGGTAGTGTGCGTGTGTGTGTGTGTGTGTTTCCAACCTCATTTTCTAAATGCTATGAGAAGGATCTACTGGGAAAATTTCTGATTTTACATCTGTCTTACTGCAGGAAGAGAAGGGCAATATAATGAATTTTTTATGAGCCATGCTGCCTAGTGTTCACTGAGACACCTTTGTCTTTCCAGGGGAAGCTCTTGACCCCACGTGGTGAGGGAGTTTGTAACGTGATTCTATTGTTAGATTAATTATAGTCTGATTTTTCTGTCAGCACCCAAATTAGCTCAGTAAGAGTAGATATTTTGAACTTCTTTTACCCAGTCCTCTTAAAATACATGCTCTGCAGAAGTGGTTGAAGGCCAAAGAGTTAGTCATAAAACCATTTTTATATTGTTGCAAAGAACAACTTAGATATATACTTGTGTGTCCAGTTTTGCAGAGCTGAATGTTGTCTACATTTAATAGAATTATTGTTGGAAGCTTTATCAGGATTTCCTGATACGAGAATCCAACTGAGTATTATTTCCATTGAATATTAGAGTTAATATTTGGAAATAAGATTTTCATTATAATTAATGGAATAACTATGACCTTGGAATTTCATGGCATTTTGGGTAAATACTTTCACCAGATTCTTTAATATCATCTGTTTTCCCCACCACCTTTCAGGGAAAATATTCTTGTATCACTCTTATTTTACAGAGGGGGAAATTAAAATGCAGAGAACTTTCATAACTTTGAGGATGAGCGTGAGATTTTTAGGGTGCTCCTCTTAAAATATTAGCTTAGTTTCATGGCACACAACCACTGCCTATCAGCAAATCCAGTATTTGATCCCAGGAATTAGTGTTATGAGTAAGCAATAGGAGAACAGGAGTTTCCTTTTTTCTTTTCTTTTTTTCCTTTTTATAGTTCCTAGGCAAGGGGTTGAATCAGAGCTGCAGCTGAGGCCCACTCCACAGCCGTGGCAATGCTGGATTCAAGCTGCATCTGTGACCTATACTGCAGCTTGTGGCAATGCCGGATCCTTAGCCCACTGAGCCAGGACAAGGATGGAGCCCACATCCTCACAGAGCCAATGTTGGGTCCTTAAGCTGCTGAGCCACAGAGGGAACTCCCAGGAGTTTCCTATTTTTGATTTTGTGATCTAGTAAAGGTAAAAGTTTGTTGCTCTTGTGTGATATTTAGGAGTATTTTCTACATTTGCTAATGGTTTAAAAACATATTTGATTCTAAACTTCCTATGCTGTAGCAATAAAATCAGAAATTTTAGCAATGAGAATTTTATACTAGTGTCTGGTGGTTGGTGTAGCTCTGTGAAACTAAAGGTACTTAAAAATGAGCAGTTGTCCATTGACCTGAATTTAATATACTAGTACTGTCTTTGAGTTGGTAAAGTGAATATATACATTTTAGAAAATCACTCTTGGAAAAATGTTACCCTGACTTTTATTCCCATGGTTGTGAATTACTTATGTCAGTCCGATTCAATTGTAGTAAACTAATATCTAAGTCACTGTCTCTAAGAATATACATATACCATATATACATGTATATATGCATATAGATATAAATGTATAGGCTTACAGGAAAATCCAGTAACTATAGATATAAGATACTGGTATAAAATTATGAAAGTAAACCTTTGACCATTGTTCAAGCACACCTGTAAAGGGGAGATGAGTTGCTTTTTTTCATCCAAATTACTGCTTAGCACATTTTTTTCAGGGAAGTATATTTCTGTCATCCGTATCTTTTTTTTTTTTTTTTTTGTCTTTTTGTCTTTTTAGGGCTGTCCCCGTGGCATATGGAGGTTCCCAGGCTAGGGCTCTAATAGGAGCTGTTGCTGCTGGCCTTTGCCAGAGCCATAGCAATGCCAGATCCAAGCCGTGTCTGTGACCTACACCATAGCTCATGGCAATCCCAGATCCCTAACCCCTTGAGTGAGGCCAGAGATTGAACCTACATCCTCACGGTTCCTGGTCGGATTTGTTTCTGCTGCGCCATGATGGGAAATCCTCTGTATTTTTTGATACTCACTGCTTTGGAGAAAAACCCAAATTGGGAATTGGGGCTCAGTCTAAGAGGCAGATTTTTCTATTTAATAGATATTCAGAATACATGTAGAAAGTGATGAAAGCAGTCCAAAAACTTTCTTCCTTTATCATCACAACCTTGATGATTTCACACAATTGGTGCAGACATAACACCTTAACAATTTTATAGTTGGAATGTGGGTTGCTGTTGATGAGTGTGATTTAAAGCCATAATTATACTCTAGCTCAGATCTCACATCTAAATTTCAGGTTTATATATCCAATCATTTACTCAATGTCTCTTTGATTATCTACTAGAAATTTCTACTGTAAATGCCCAAAACTGATCTTTCCCCCAATATTTGTTCTGCCTGTGGTCTTCTCCATCTTAGTCAATGGTGAATCTAATTTCCAATGTCTATCTAGAAAGTAAATTACAAATTTAGAACCTAAATAGCATTCCACTGTTGCTGCCATGCTTCAAGCCATTCCTATCACTCACCTGGATTATTACAGTAGCCTCTTACTTGGTCTTCCTGCTTTGATACTTTGTCTCACATAAACCAGAGTATATCTTTTAAAATTAAGGTCAGACCATGTCATTCCTTTCCTCAAAACCCTGAATTAGGAGTTCCCTGGTGGCCTGTTGAATATGGATCCAGCATTATCACTACCATGGCTTGGATCACTGTTGTAGTGCTGGCTTGATACCAGGCTGGGTACTTCTGCATGTTGCAGGTATAGCCAAAAACAAAAACAAAAACAAAAAACAAAAACAACAACAAAAAAACCAAAAACAGACAAACAAAAACAAACCTAAATTAGCATTGACTCTCTATTTCACTCAACCCAAACCTTTTCTCTTTCCAGTTGCCTGAGAAAAAAAGAAAAATAACCATAATAATATTCTCCCAATCACACATATACATCCCTTAAGAGTTCTCTGATCTCTTCCTCTACTATTTTCTGCCTTGCTCACTTAGTTCACACTGGTCTTGAACTTGACATACAAGAATAGTTATACTACAGGGCCTTTGGTTTGACTATCATGTCTGCCTAGAATACACCCATATCAGCAAGGCTCTCTCTCATCTATTTCAGGTCTTTGCCAAACTATCATCTTTGTAATGAGGCCTCCCCTGACCTGAAATCTCCTCCCACCAACTCTGCAATACCAATTACACTGTTCTTTTTTTCTTTTCTCTCCCATAATCTTCCCTGAGATTATGTTTATTGTGTAATATCCATTTCAGTCAACTTGAGGAGCAGCTCCCCAAGAAGAGGAATCTTGGTCTATTTTATGCTTTGATATATTCCAAGCATTTAGGAATGTGTACATAACAAGTGCTCAATAAATATTGGTTAAATGAGAGAAGTAGTACAACAAGTTGGGGTCGTATCTGTGTTACTTGCAATTTGGATATTCCTCACTCATATATTCTGACCCTATTTTAATCATTACCTTCCACATTCTTCCCCATCCCCTGGCCAACATTAATTGTTTATAGGTACATGAATGCTAATTCACTACTACATCATATTTTATAATATGAGGTATGGTCCAGATCTAAACTCAATGATATGGACCCCACCCTCAAAGAGGGACAGATGGTTGAAAACAAAGAGAAAATGACAGTATGTGCACTGTATAATTCAGCGCAAAATTTTTTCATTTCTATGAGTTCTGAGACAGAGTACATCAGTAAATGTTAGAGTAGTTATAAAAGGCTTCCTAGATCACTAAAGGATCTTAAAATTAAGGAATAATATAAATAATATGATACATTCTATCACTGTTTTTATAAGGCCTTGTCACATATTATATGTCTTTATTCTGTTGTTGTGTTGGAGTTTCAGTTTTCCATAGAAGGAATTCCTGATATTAGTCCCCAAATTGTTGATGAGGGCCTCTAACCAGAAAAGAAGGCTTGTCAACAGATTTCACATTCTGCTGAATATACTTACTTCGAGAATAAGCTATTGGGAGGAAAGTAGAGGGGTTTGTATGATTTTCATTCTGTACTAAATCAGCCAGATCAAAACTCAGGGATATGATATGGCAAGGCAAGCAGGAACCTCAGGCATGTCAAGTTTTCCCTGGAGGGAAGCAGCGTAGTCAGGCAAGCACAAAAGCCACATAATCACCTTATTCATGACTTTGAGTTCATCTCTACTGGTATCGATTGGCAAGCACTTGCAAAGAGAAAGTAGTGAAAGTCACTCTTAGAAAAGAGCTTAAATATATTAGCCAGTTAATTGAAAGGCTTCAACACATACCAAGCTTCAGGCAACCCAAGAACAGAACGTGTTGAAATTTATGGTAAGTAGAAATAGAGCAGTGTCAGATCATCACTAAATGCCTGTGTCTCATAATTTTAACTTTGGTTTGAAGTATTACATCCCATTTCTCATAACTCTTGTCTAGTGTATGTGTTGATTAACATTTTGCTTATTTATTGCACTTTAACAATAGAATAACTTAGAGTGGGGAAACATGCCCAGTGAGTAGCTGTCCATGTAATCTTCATGAATATGCTACCATGAAAAGCCACATGACTCAACCCTACTGTGTATTGCTGGTAACCACATACTGTGGTTTAAGGTTTTCTGGCCAGTTAGCATGAGTGTAAGTAGATCGGCCCATTTAGTTGTATACATTGACTCAGGGACCCACCAAAACCATATGGCTATAGTTTGTCAGCATAATAAAGCTAGAAGGTAACTGTGGCTGTGATAGAACAGTAAGGATACTTTCTAGACCAGGACATAGAATACATGCCCATTCATTTGTGCATTCACTACCAACCATTTATTCAGTCCCTTCTATTGCAGCAAATAATGATTTCATAAGTGCAGATGGGAAAAATAGGAGAAAGTTCAAAGTAAGGATAAGGAATTAAATGTTCTGTGTCTTACTGGAGGAAACATTAACTCTATGAACAGAGAGGTGTCATCATGGAGCAGATTCTATACAGGAAGGAGGGAGTCTGGATTAGGGGCAGGAAGTAGAAAAGGCCAGGTGAGGGCAGGGAAGGAGAGAGGAGGAGAGGCAACATGAGGCAAATGTCTAACATAAATACACCTTAGTAACAGATGAGAATGATGGGAAATTCTTTTCTGCAAAAAAGTTAAGAACGAAGCCTGAATCTAGGATGTCAGGAAAAAATGGAGGCAGCAGATATAGGCTGTTTATTTGAGAAGTTTGAGAGTAAAATGGAAAAAAAAAAATAGAGCAGTAGCTGGAGAGGGGAGCTGTGTCAAGAGAACATTTTCTAGGAAGCAGGGAACTATACCTCTTTGAAGGCATAGGGTGAAAGCTGTGAGGAGGGTTTGAAGATGCTTAAGAGGGCAGGAATCAATTGAGAATTAGGGTCTTGATAGTGGGAAGAAAGAAGCTTGGAGCCACAAAAGGGGCCTTGAGCTCTACAGGAGGAGAGAGACTTGTTTCTTGAGACAGAGATAAGGATAAGAAGTAAGAAAGTAGTGTCCCTGAGTCATTGCAACTAAATGTGCTAATAGATGATGACTTGGTTTTACCAATGACATAAATTTTAAAAGCAGTACTGGAGAAGGAGAATAACTCCCTTGCCTTTTATTATAACCTGTTGTAACAACAAAAGCATTTTCTTAGGCCCACTATAAATAAAATATATCTCTCCTATCCCGGTTTGGTTTCCACTGACTTTTTAACTTTGATTTTTACTAAAATTTCTTCTCTTAAGCAGTCTTATTCTCTCTTTATTATGCACTTGCTCCACCAGCCACATCAATCTCCTGAGCACTGCTATGTACCCCTGGAATCACCTCTCCCTACCATGTGTTACTCAGTTTCTTCTCTTCTAGGAAAGAAATCACCTCATCTCACTAAATAAAGATCATTGGAAATTAATGTAGTTTGAGCCTTACCTGTATGGTCATCCTATCTTGATTTTCAACTTGATTTTTACTTGGAACATGATACGTTTGAGGATTAATAATAGCGCTTTCCTTTCCTTTAATTGTGTTCTGTTTTTCCATTTTCAAATATGAGTTATTTAAGCCAGTGGCTTCCAAAGGGGGAAGCATACAAACCAGTGAGTGAACAAGATGAATATAGGAAAAATATTAGAATTTTATATCTTTTTTATCTAAAAATATGAAATAAATTATTTTTTCTAATATTTAGTGTGGAAAACGAACAAGCCCCTCTTATTCAGTCACACTGTTATATGTCATATATGCTATTCAAATAGTCTGTTTTGGATATTGCAGTTTATGTGCATCTGTGCATTATATCACCCACTTTAATGAAAAACCATTCCTTTTTTTGGCTGCACCTGTGGCATATGGAAGTTCCTGGGCCAGGGACTGAACCCAAGCCACAGCTGCTGCCTGTGCTGGAGCTGTGGCAATGCTGGATCCTTAACCCACTGTTGCCTGGCCAGGGTTTGAACTGGCACACCATAGAGCAACCAGTGCCTGCTACAGAGACAGTGCCAGATCTTTAACCCACTGTGCCACAGTAGGAACTCCTGAAAGACTATTCTCAATGAAAAAGTAAAAGTGACTAAAAGATTCTGGCAGGAAACACACTGATTAAAGGTTATACTCGTAATGCAAGCACAAACAACTAGACATTGGCAGAGCTGTCACTATTACTTCTCCAGTAAGCACAGCATCAGCCAATATTCTTGAAAAATGAACAAAGTATAAACATATTTGACAAGTAGTTAGCCAACAAAAAAATGAAATTATTAAGAAGAGTATTTCAAATATAGGTTTATGCATATCATTCTTACAGATGGCTGTAATCCCAAGAGTATATTCTGCCTTTAGATACTAGTTAATAATGAAAGTACATACATATAATTTATAAATAAATAAATATGCATGTATTGGGGGATTTTGCCCAACATCATTTTATTAACAAGAGTGTACCATAACAGTTTAGAGATCTCTGATCTAGTGCATTTTTTATTGGAGAATATAAATAGTTTTTTCATGAAATGACAAAACATCCAGCTCCCTATAACTGTAAAATGTAGTTTTGAGAATAGAATAATTGCATGTCTTTTAAAAATACACTTATTTCTTCTTAAGGCACTACACAACAGAATTCAAAAGAAGCCTCCCCTTTGACAAAGATTAGTAAAATGCCCAAGGGTGAAGATAGACATTCTGGTGAACTGCCACATAGCAAAGGGAATGATTTTTTTTTTAATTGAGTCACTGTTCTTTTTGCACATCAGTGTGTTCAAGTTCATATTGCAGACTGTGGGCCTTGATGAAAGTAACCATGAATACTCTTTGGAAACTTAATTTAACTTCTACCATATTTTAAATGTCCTAATTCTAAAATAGCTTTTTAGGTCCTTCAATAATGGATATTCCTGGGATAGGGGAGGGAAGGGATGGACTAGGAGTTGGGGATAAACAGATGCAAACTATTGCATATAGAATGGATAAACAACAGAGTCCTGCTGTATAGCACAGGGAAATATATTCAGTATCCTGGGATAAACCATAATGGAAAAGAAAATTTTAAAGTCATAAAATTGACTTTTATGACATATATGTCTTTTATGACATTAATGATGTATGTGACTGAGTCACTTTGCTATACAGCAGAAATTGGCACAACATTGTAAATTATCTATATTTCAATGTTAAAAAATATAAATTAAAATAAATAATGGGAGTTCCCACTGTGTCACAATGGGATCAACAGTGACTTTGCAGTGGTAGGGATGTGGGTTCAATCCCCAGCCCAGCACAATGGGTTAAAGATCTGGTATTAACACAGTTCAGGTTCATTCCCTGGCCCAGAACTCCATGTGCCACAGGACAGCCAAACAAGAAAAAAATGGATATATCCATTTAGAGCTTGGTTTTCTCCTTGAAACATTCACAAGAGTTTATGGAAAGAAGACTTCTCAGTGGTCTTGCTGTGATGGGAGATAAACATTTTGTCCTCAATTATAGTGAATTATGACCACTAGCCACAATATTTTCTCTGATGTTGTGAGAGATTTATTCTTTCCCATGAGTTAGCATGGGGGCACAACTGCAAAAGCAATTCCATGGACTGCCATTGATTCAAGCGGACTGTTATATTCAGCAGGAATTCTATTAAGTGTATTTTCCTTCCAAAATTTTATAAGCTGTATACAGGCTCCCATGTGTAGTTAATATTATATTCTAAAATTAAAGTGAGCTGGATTTTCATTTTACTAATTTTTTTTTCAAAATTGAGAAAAAAGACCCATGAATCATTAGCTAGTCCTCATCTGCATTGCAATGAATACTATATTGTGCATAATGATGCTTACTATACAACTGAAAAGACTACTATGATTTTTTTGAGTTATAAAAATAATTTTTAAAATACGAAGCATCTATGGTAAAGACTGCTTAGATTTATGTAGTACCTGTTTAAAAGTTTTGGAAGTTCTTTAGAGTCTTTATTAATTCTCACATTTCTCTGGAGTGGGTAATGAACTGACTGAGAAAATTGAAGCAACAATGTCACATGATACTCCCAAGTTTCATTAGTAAGCAGTGAAGAAGCAAAGAGTAGAAGCAGGAATCACCCTGTGAGAGAGTTCTAATAGACCAAGATGCTATTTAAGCAAATAAAGTTAGTGTTTAAAATAATGATATTTTAACATTATAGTTCACCTGCTAAAACTAGTATCAACTAGGCTATGTACTATCAAACTGTCTTTGTATGAATTACATAATTTCAAAGAACAGATTGCTTCTAAAGTACTAATGTAATGTTATCTCTAAATAAAGATTCTGAGATGCTCCCATGAGGATAAATTTAGTTAAACAGTTAAGATAAGCTGCTTGAGGCAGTCTAGACTTTTACATACAGAAGATCATGGGCCTGGAAGAAGAGCTCAAAGAACATTCTCTCCTCCAAGAAACTCCAGGCTTTAATTATCAAAGAATGAGAGTGGGCAAGAGAGCTAAGGTAACCATGCTAAGGCATTGAGGCCCTTTAGGAATGTATGGCTCTCTTCTTTCTGAAGAACAGAGAAAAAAGTGAAAGGTTGAAAAACATCATTTTAGATACAGAAAGTAGTTGGTGGTAAGACTGGAGACCAAAGAGACTGCAGAGAATAATCTCAAAATCGTATAACTGGGTAGTGAAAAATAGTGATATCCCCAACAATTCTGAAAGCTGATGGCTTGGCTGTGAAACACAGCCATAAGTGTAGAATATTATCAGTTTTCAGATCTCAGAACTTTCTGAAAAGAAAGTTGTAATTCTACCCTGAAAATATTAGAATCCTATGGTGAACCGAATCAAGCTAAAATAGTGACAAATATCAGACCCAACTAACCCACTCATTTCACCTCTAGTATACCAACAGAAATAGGAACCTGCAGCTTTCTGGAGTCAAACAGTATTTGCTTTAGATTCTATTTTTCTCCTATATAATGTATGTCATATACTTAAAGATTATAAGACACACGAGGCTAGAAAATGGGATCCATGGTCAAGAGAGGAAATAGTTAATAGAAGTAGATCCGGATATGAACCAAATGTTTGAATTATCAGATGGTGGCTCTAAAATCTATACAATAAAAAATAATAAAAGATATAGTAGAAATGGTACACTATGAAGAAATTTATGATTTAGGAAGAAATAGGAAATATTAGCAGAAATACAAAAACTTTTAAAAATCAAATTAAATAGAAATAAAAAATACAACATCAGGAAGAGTTCACTAGGTGGACTTAAGAGCAGACTGCAAACAGCAGAGGAAGATTTCAGTAAACTTGAAATAATCAATAGAACATACCTAAATTGGGGTTTAAAAAAGAAAAAAAAAAAAGGCAAAGAGCATCTGAGATCTGGGGGAAAACATCACATAGTCCAAGAAGGAGAATAAAAGGTAAATAGGGAAGAAATAATATTTGATGAAATAATAGTTAAGAACTTTCTAAAATTGATGAAATATCCAAGCCACTTGGAAAATCCAAGTAGATTAAATACCAATAAAACTATATTGTAGCCAACTGCTAAAAACCAAAGATACAGAACAGTGCTTAAAAGTAGCCAGATAAAAAAGATACATGAATGGCAACAGAGAGAATGGATAAGTTCTCACTAGAAGTCATGAAAGCCAGAAGACAATGGAAAGAAATTTTGTCAGTGCTGAAAGAAGAAAATAGGCTTGTTAACCTGGAATTGTATATCTAGCAAAAATATCATTCAAATAGACGACAATGTAATGATATTTTCAGATAGAAAAATGCTGAAATAATTTATCTCTAAGCAACTATCACAGAATGAAATACAGAAAAAAATTCTTCAGGCTGAAGAGAATGATAGCAAATAGAACTCAAGAAAGAGCTTTTCTTTTAATTCTTTTGTGTTTTAAATGTATATATTTATTTCTTTAAAAGGCCATGTGTTTAAAGAAAAAACACTAACTACATATTGTGAGGCTTTTAACATACGTACAAGAAAAGTATAAGACAAAAAGAACACAGTGGGTGTAAGGGGTTCATGAAGTATTACTGTATAATTTTTATACTGCTTATGAATTAATATACTATTATTTGAAAGAAAAATAACATTAACTTAAGCATGAATATTATATTCAGCTTCATTATCAAGTTATAGGTAAAATGTAATAGTTTAACAATCAATATATGAAATAAAGTCCTCAATGATACTCATATCTCCCGGAAAAAGACAGGAAAGGAGTTGCAGAAACATAAAGAAAAAAATAGAATGAATAAGAAACAAATATCAACTTGAGAAATCAAAATGCAACAATATTAATAATAAGTATAAATTGACAAATGCTTCACTTAAAAGATTTGTAGACTAAATTAAAAAGGAAGACCCAATTGGGAACCATCCAACCAAAAAAAGAGGAGAAGAAAAGAGTAACATAGTATCAACTGGAAAAAAAAAGGTTTAAATGGCAATAAATATCTATCTATCAATAATCACCTTAAATGTCAATGGACTGAATGCTCCAATCAAAAGATACAGAGTGGCAGATTGGGTAAAAAAGCAAAAACCTTCAATGTGCTGTCTACAAGAGACTCACCTTAGGGCAAAGGACACATACAGTTTGAAAGTGAGGGGATGGAATCAGATATTTCATGCCAGTGGAGAAGAAAGGAAAGCAAAAGTTGCAATACTCATATCAGACAAAATAGACTTTAAAACAAAGGCCATAAAGAAAGACAAAGAAGGACACTATTGAATGGTTAAATGATCCATTCAAGAAGAGGATATTACAATCATCAATATATATGTCCCTAATATGGGAGTACCCAGACATCTATGACAAATACTAACAGACATAAAAGAAGATATTGATGGGAATACAACAATAGTAGAAGCCTTTAACACCTCACTCACATCAATGGACAGATCCTCTGACAGAAAATCACAAATCAATCAATAATGACACAATAGAAAAGTTAGACTTCATTGGCATTTTCAGGACATTATATCCAAAAAAATCAGAATACACATTCTTCTTAAGTACATGTGGAACATTCTCAAGAATTGATCACATACTAGGGCACAAAGCTAACTGCAACAAACTTAAGAGTATAGAAATTATTGCAAGTATCTTCTCTGACCACAATACCATGAAAGTAGAAATCAACTGCAGAAAAAGAAATGAGAAAAAACTTACTGCATGGAGTCTAAACAACATGCTACTAAAAACCAATGGGTCAGTGAGGAAATCAAGAAGGAATTTAAAAAATACCTCAACACAAATGATAGTGAAGACACAACCTCTCAAAATCTTTGGGATAATGCAAAAGCAATGCTCAGAGACAAATTCATAGCAATACAGGCCTTCTTCAAAAAAGAAGAAAAATCTCAAACTGAAAACTTAACCTACCACCTAAATGAATTAGAAAAAGAAGAACAAACAAAACCTAAGTCAGCAGAAGGAAGGAAATCATAAAGATCAGAGAGGAAATCAATAAAATAGAGATTCAAAAAAATAGAAAAAATCAATAAAACCAAGAGCTGGTTCTTTGAAAAGGTAAAGAAAATTGACAAACCTCTGGCTAGACTCACCAAGAAGAGGAGAGAAAAAACCCCAAATAAACAAAATAAGAAATGAAAAAGGAGAAGTCACAATGGATACTATGGAAATACAAAAAACCATGAGAGAATACTATGAACAATTGTATGTTAACAAATTTGACAACCTGGAAGAAATGGACAACTTTCTAGAGACTTACAGCCTGCCAAAACTGAATCAAGAAGAAATAGATCAACTGAACAGACCGATCACTAGAAATGAAATTGAATATGTCATAAAAACACTCCCTACAAATACAGTTCAGGACCATATGGCTTTACAGGTAAAGTCTATCAAACATACAAAGAGGAACTTATACCCATCCTTCTTAAACTTTTCCAAAAGGTTGAAGAAGAAGGAACATTCCCAAAGACATTCTATGATGCCACAATCACCCTAGTTCCAAAACCAGACAAAAATACCACCAAAAAGAAAATTATATGCCAATATCTTTGATGAATATAGACCCCAAAATTCTCCACAAAATTTTAGCCAACAGAATCCAACAATATATAAAAAAGATCATATACCACAACAAGGTGAGATTCAACCCACGTGCACAAAGATGGTTCAACAAATACAAATCAATCAAAGTCATATACCACATTAACAAAAGAAAAGTCTAAAATCACATGATCATCTAAATAGATGCAGAAAAAGCATTTGACAAGTCCAACATCCATTCATGATCAAAACGCTTACCAAAATGGATATAGAGGGAACATACCTTAAAACAATAAAAGCCATTTATGACAAACTCACAGCAAATATAATACTCAATGGAGAAAAGCTGAAAGCCTTCCCACTAAAATCTGGAACAACACAAGAATGCCCACTCCCACTACTGTTATTCAACACAGTATTGGAAGTCCTAGCCACAGCAATCAGACAAACAAAAGAAATAAAAGGCATCCAAATAGGAAGAGAAGAGGTAAAACTGTCACTGTATACAGATGACATGATGCTATATACAGAAAAACCTAAGGACTCAACCCAAAAATGACTTGAACTGATGAACAAATTCAGCAAAGTAGCAGGATATAAGATTAACATTCAAAAATCGGTCACATTTCCATATGCTAACGATGAAATATTAGAAGAGGAATACAAAGATACAATACCTTTTAAAATTGCACCCCCAAAAATCAAATACCTGGGAATACACCTGGCCAAGGAGGTGAAAGACTTATATGCTGAGAACTATAAAACGTTAATCAAGCAAATTAAAGAAGATGTAAAGAAATGGAAAGATATTCCATGCTCCTGGGTTGGGAAAATTAATATTGTAAAAATGGCCATACTACCCAAAGCAATTTACAGATGCCACGCAATCCCTATCAAATTACCCATGACATTTTTCATGGAACTAGAACAAACAATCCCAAAATTTTTATGGACCCACAACAGACCCAGAATTGCCAAAGAAATTCCGAGGAACAAAAACCAAGCAGGAGGCATAACTCTTCCAGACTTCAGGCACTATTACAAAGCCACAGTCATCAGAACATTGTGGTACTGGTACCAAAACAGACATACAGATCAATGAACAGATTAGAGAACCCAGAAATAAACCCAGACACCTATGGTCAATTAATCTTTGACAAAGGAGGCAAGAACATAAAGTGGGAAAAAAACAATCTTTTCAACAAGTACTGCTGGGAAAACCTGGACAGCTACATGTAAATCAATGAAACCAGAACACACCATGTACAAAAATAAACTCAAAATGGCTGAAAGACTTAAATATAAGACAAGACACAATCAAACTCCTGGAAGAGAACATAGGCAAAACATTCTCTGACATCAACCTTACAAATGTTTTCTCAAGTCAGTCTCCCAAGGAAACAGAAATAAAAGCAAAAATAAACCAATGGGACCTCATCAAACCGACAAGATTTCATATAGCAAAGGAAATCAAAAAGAAAACAAAAAGACAACTTATAGAGTTGGAGAAAATAGTTTCAAATGATGCAATTTACAACGGCTTAATCTCTAGAATATACATGCAGCTTATACAACTCAACAGCAAAAAAGCCAACAACCCAATGGAAAAATGGGCAAAAGATCTGAATGGACATTTTTCCAAGGAAGATATACAGATGGCCAACAAACACATGAAAAAATGCTCAACCTCACTGATTATTAGAGAAATGCAACTCAAAACTACCATGAGATACCACCTCACACCAGTCAGAATGGCCATCATTAATGAATCCATATATAACAAATGCTGGAGAGGGTGTGGAGAAAAAGGAACCCTCCTGCACTGTTGGTGGGAATGTAAGCTGGTACGACCACTATGGAGAACAGTATGGAGGTACCTTAGAAATCTATACATAGAAGTACCATATGACCCAGAAATCCCACTCTTGGGCATATATCCGGACAAAACTCTACTTATAAAATACACATGCACCCGCTGGTTCACTGCAGCACTATTCACAATAGCCAAGACATGGAATCAACCCAAATGTCCACTGATAGATGATTGGATCAGGAAGATGTGGTATACATACACAATGGAATACTACTTGGCCATAAAAAAGAACTAAATAATGCCATTGGCAGCAACATGGATGGAACTAGAGGCTCTCATCCTGAGTGAAGTAAGTCAGAAAGAGAAAGACAAATACCATATGATATCACTTATATCTGAAATCTAATCTATGGCACAAAGGAAACTTTCCACAGAAAAGAAAATCATGGACTTGGAGAATAGACTTGTGGTTGCCAAGGGGGAAGTGGAGGGAGTGGGAGCGACTGGGTGCTTGGGGTAAACAGATGCAGAATGTTGCCTTTGGTAAGGATCAGCAATGGGATCCTGCTGTGTAGCCCTGGGAACTATGTCTGGCCACTTATGATGGAACACGTAATGTGAGAAAAAAGAATGTATACATGTATGTGTAACTGGGTCCCCATGCTGTATGGTAGAAAATAAATAAATATATATATATATATATAAATATATATTTATATAAATATTTATATATATAAATATATATATATAAAGAAATAAAAATAAAAATATATATATATAAATATTTATATATATAAATATATATATATAAAGAAATAAAAATTTAAAAAAAAACAACAAAAAAATCCCCAAACAAAAGGGTTAGCAAAGTCTTTATAACAGATCTTGCTGTGCCAATTACAAATGAACTGCAATCCATTACTCATTTCATACTTAAACATTATGCGATTAATTTAAACAATGGACATTGGTGTGGATGTGAAACTCATAAAGTTCTCTGAAGAAAATATGAGGAGGCTATCTGCATTATCTTGGGATGGGCAAAGCTGTTTTAATCAGAATACAAAAAGTATTAATCATAAAGATGAAATTAATAAATTGAACCTCATCAAAATTATAGAATATCTACTCATCAAAAGATACCTTTAAAAACAAATTGACAGGGCATAGACTGCAAAAAAGTAATTGTAGCCAAATTCCCAGAATATTAAAAAAAAAATCCAGAATATCTGATAGGCTCCTACAAAATAAAAATTAAAAAGACAAAACCCCAAAAACACCGCACTTTGTAACATAGCAAAAGAATAAGTGAATGGTCAAAAAGCTCATGGAAAAGGTTACCAACATCATCAGTCATCAGAGAAATAAATATCAGTTAAAACCACAATAAGTTACCACTCAGAGTCAGAGGAATGACCAAAAAAAAAAGAAAAAAAAAAAAGATTGACATCTTTAAATGTTATTTGTTAAAACTAAATTAAATCTTTTTCTCTTTTATATTCATTAGGAAATAAATCACTTATCTGCGTGCTCACCCAGATTTTTTTTTTTTATCATTTCCCACTTTTTATCAACCTCAGTTTCCTGTCACTGATAAACAAGCCAAGTTAAGATCACTGAAAGATATTAATTTTACCATAATTTTTAACTCTTCAGATTGCAGATACATACAGAAGGAAACCACCACAACATTAAAATCGTATTATTTTATCTAGAGGTTCAAATATATATATACTTTGTCAAATATGAAAATTATTTTAAAATATCACAGGATGATTTCACTAAAAGTTTTTTAGAATTATTTTGTTTATATGACTTACATATCTTAGAAAATATATCTGTGAACTTTGGTAATGTGCCCCCAACATATAAGGAAAATGAAAGGATATATAAATAGGGAAAGAAAAGGAAAACAGTATGCAATTCCCTTATGCTTTTAAAGAGGAAAATTAGGAAAAATTGAAAATCATTAAGAACATAGTGTTTCATAAGTAAGATAAAGAGGAATGAAAGAAGATAAAACAAAAAAATTGGAAGATTTTGATTTTCATTTATTCAGCATAATTATATTTGTTTTATTGGGCACCATTCTCATCATTTGTGGGAAGGATTCCTTAGAGTCTTTATACTTAAGTTCACGAAGACAATGAATGAAATAGGATCTGGGAAGTTCCTCCAGTCTTCCTACTTTCTGACAAATAATCTGTGATGAGAAATATGAAGTACCTGTTAACAGAGAGCTATTCAGAGTTATTGATGAAAAGGAAAGATCCATCATATAATTCTCAGGGTACTAAAGGAGTTTCTATTTTATTGATTCAATAGTTAATAGAATCAGTCATTTATATGACCTGTTAAAAATGATTTGTATATGAATGGTGAATTTTATTTGGCCACTTTGAATTTTTTGGAAGTAGGGAAGGGAAACATTTTACTGAAATAAGTATTTTGTTCATTTATTTTCAAAACTTGGATTGCAATTCACATGTTTGAGTAGTAGTTAAAACAGTCACAGAAAAGAAACAAATGAGTATTTAACAAGCAAGCTGGATGACTGACTATTGCACGTTCCTTGCCTCTGAGATTTTTCTCTTCTGTGTGCTTCCCTTACTTTGTATTGCACTATGTTAAAAAACAAAACAAAACAAAACAGAAAAAGTCTAAAGGTCCCAAGTGCCACAAATACAGTGTCACAATGTCCCCTTACTTAAGGAAATTTACCCATTTAGTTTTTTACATTTGAAAAAACAGGGTGACTTTTGGTAGATCTGTCTTATTTGTCTTACAAATAAGCATCTAAATTTGGGTACTGAGAATCCATCTCCCATCTCCAGAATGTGCCTAAATGCAATAGAACCAAGGTTAAGAACTTTGTCACTTTGTCAGTAGTCAGACCTACACCTATCTCTGACAACTATGTGATTTTCAACAAAACACTTAACTTCATAGCTCTTCAGTACCCTCATATGTAAAATGGAGCATTCAGTATAAAATGAATATGTACCCTCATGTGTAAAATGGGGCATTCACTGGTTATTTTGGTTGGCTCCAACATCATTCCACTTTTGAGGATGCATCTAAGATATTTGTTGCCATTCAGACTCCTTCCAGTATTTGCATCATGAACGGACAGGCTTGAGATACTTGGGGTCAACAAGATATAAGAGAGTGGCTAGTTCTGTTGAATGTGGACAACGGATTATGCTCCATTGCTGGTAGCAGATACCTCATGACTGTGAGGGTAATCAGCCTTAGAATGAAGCCAGCATGTGAAAGAAGAATGGAGAGATGGAAACCTCCTTGATGATGCTCTTAAAGAACTGATAAATCTAAAGTCTACTCTACTTCTAGACTTCTGGTTATTACATAGTTATAGGTTGCAGGTTTTTAAATTTACAGCCAAAAGCTCAGTGATAGAGGTAAATATAATAGCCCTATACTATAGAGTTTTTGTAGGGATTAAAGGAAATAATGCATACAAAGCACTTAGTTTTCTATGTTGTCTAAGTTCATATCAAGTTCTCAATTAAATCTAGCTGTTACCATTGTTATCCCAGGAAAGAATCCTCAGAAAATGCCAACTCCACTTTGATTTGGAGGGACTTAGGGAGACTCTAAGACACAGAATTGTGTTTGAGCCAGCCCTAGTCTCTTAGCATCTTTACTTCTAATTATTAGTGAGATTCTCTGATATACTCTCTGACCTTATACTTTCATTTTTAACTTTTCCCCTCTGTTTCTGGCATCTCTGGATTTCCAATATAATTTTTACTCTGTAAATGCCTTGAGATGAGCATTAATGGAGTTAATGATGAAGTCAATGATGCCTTTTCTTCTTTGCTTCTAGGTTTCAAAGAATTACAAGATAATGTTCTCATCCAGGATTTGCAAACAGGGCTGTGGTTCATGGGTTCTCTGCTCCCTTGTGCCAGAAGGTATGTCAGCTTTCATGTTTCAAGACTAGGGAAAGATATGTTGTTAGGAGTTTGCACAATAACTGCTGTTGGCTATGATTTTGAAGACACTGGGAAAACAGAAAATCAAGGTGGTTTTCCTGAGGGTAAAAATGCTAGACACTGGGTGGTCAGAAGAAAGGAGTAATCTAACCACAAGAGAGAGTGAATTCCATTTCTGTGGTCTGAATGGTAGGGACAAGTGACAGGTCCTGGGAATTTGTATGGATCTGCTACTGTCTGACTGGGGGGATTCATGCCCTCATTCAGATCTTTCTGACCAACAATTGTCATGGTTTTAGAAGCTGAGACCAAGTCCTCATGGCCCAGCCTACTGTGACACCAGCAGAGTCATTTGCCTTTATGAGAATCATTTAAACCTAAAAATGTACATCTCAACGGCAACCAACAAGAACTCCCATCCGTGGTCTACCATAATTTTCCTGAACCACGCAAGCCCTGAAAGTCCTAATGTTCCATTAGGAAAGACATGGAGTCATAAAATATTTTTTAATCTAAGTATAGTTGATTTGCAATATTGTGTTTCAACTGTACAGCATAGTAATTCAGCTATTTTTTTCAGATTATATTCCATGATAGGTTACTATAAGACACTGAAATAATTCCATGAGCTATACAGTAAATCCTTATTGCTTATCTATTTTATGTATAGAGTGTCATATACTATACCACTCTATACATAAAATAGAGTTTGTGCCTGTTAATGTCATACTCTCATACTCTCATCCAGAATTTGCAAACAGGGCTGTGGTTCATACTCCTCATTTGTCCATCCATCCCTCTCCCCTTTGGTAACTATAAGTTTGTTTTCTATGTCTGTGAGTTTGTTTCTGTTTTGTATGTATATTCATTTGTATTATTTTTTATATTCCACATATAAGTGATATCATGTAGTATTTGTCTTTCTCTGTTTTACTTACTTCACTAAGCATAATATTCTCTAGGTCCATCCATGTTTCTGCAATGGCAATATTTCACTCTTTTTTTATGGCTGAGCAGTATTTTGTTGTATTTACACTTCACCCTAGGCAAGTTATCTGTTGATGGCCACTTGGGCTGTTTCCATGTCTTGGCTATTAGAAATAGTGCTGCCATGAATATGGGGATATACATGTACTTTTTCAAATTAGAGTTTTTGTCTTTTCTTTTTTTTTTTTTTTTGTCTTTTGTCTTTTTTGTTGTTGTTTTGTTGTTGTTGTTGTTGTTGTTGTTGTTGTTGCTATTTCTTGGGCCGCTCCCGCGGCATATGGAGGTTCCCAGGCTAGGGGTTGAATCGGAGCTGTAGCCACCGGCCTACGCCAGAGCCACAGCAACTCGGGATCCGAGCCGCGTCTGCAACCTACACCACAGCTCACGGCAACGCCGGATCGTTAACCCACTGAGCAAGGGCAGGGACCGAACCCACAACCTCATGGTTCCTAGTCAGATTTGTTAACCACTGTGCCACGACGGGAACTCCTTTTTTGTGTGTGTGTGTGTGTGTGTGTGTGTGTGTGTGTGTGTGTGTGTGTGTGTGTCTTTTCTAGATGTGTACCCTGGAGTAGAATTTCTGCATCATATAGTGACTCTATTTTCAGTTTTTAAGGGAACCTGTGTACTGTTTTCCATAGTGACTGTACCAATTTACATTCCTACCAATGGTGTAGAAGGATTCCCTTGACTCCCTACCATCCCCCAAATTCATAATTTGTAGTAATAAATGATGGCCATTCTGATCAGTGTGAGATGATAATAACTTATTGTGGTTTTGATTTTCATTTCTATATTTTGAGCACCTTTTCATGTGTCTGTTGACCATCTGTATGTCTCCTTTGCAAAAATGACTATTTAGGTCTTTTACCCATTTTTTGGAGTAGGTTGGTGGGTTTTTTGCTGTTTAATTTTATGAACTCTTGCATATTTTGAATATTAACCCCTTGTCAGTCACTTCTTTTGCAGATATTTTCTTCTATTCCATAGGTTGTCTTTTAATTTTCTTATTTTCTTTGCTGTGCAAAAGCTTTTAAGTTTGATTAGGTCTCATGTGTTCATTTTTGTTTTTATTTCTTTTGCCTTGAGAGGTGATTTAAGAAAATATTGCTATGATTTATGTCAGAAAATGTTTTGCCTTTATTCTCTTTTAGGAGTTTTATAATGTCATGTCATATATTTAGGCCTTTAAATTATTTTGAGTTTATATTTTGTATGTGGTATGAGAGGGGTATTCTGATTCATTGATTTACACCTAGCTGTCCAGTTTTCCCAATACCAGTTGCTAAAGAGATTGTCTTTTCTCCATTGTATATTCTTGCCTCCTTTGTCAAGGACTAATTGATGGTAGGTGTGTGGTTTTGTATCTGGACTTTCTGATCTGTTCCATAGTGCTATATGTCTATTTTTGTGCCAATACCATACTGTTTTGATTACCTTTATAGTACAGTCTGAAAACAAAGGGTTATGCCTCTAGCTTTGTCCTTTTCCTCAGAATTGCTTTGGCAATTCAGGGCCTTTTCTGTTTCCATGTAAATTTTAGGATTATTTGATCTAGTTTTGAGAAAAATGTCATAAATATTTTGATAGGGATCGCATTAAATCTGTAGATTGCTTTAAGTAGTATGGCCATTTTAACAATATTAATTCTTCCAATCTAAGAGCATGGGATATCTTTCTATTTCTTTGAATCATCTTCAGTTTCCTTTATCAATATTTTATAGTTGTCAGTATATAGGTCTTTCATGTCCTTGGTTAAGTTTATTCCTAAGTATTTTATTTTTTTGATGTGATTTTAAATGGAATATTTTTTTTACTTTCTATTCATTATTACTGTATTTCTGTATACTAATCTTGTGTCTTGCTGTCTTTCTGAATTCCTTTGTTAGTTCTAATACTTTCTGTGTGGAGACTTAAGGGTTCTATATATAGAGTATCATGTCACCTGCGAATAGTGACAGTTTAACATCTTCTCTTCTGATTTGATTAACTTTCTTTTTTGTCGGATTGCTGTGGCTAGGACTTCCAAAAATATGCTGAATAGGAGGGGTGAGTGTGAACATCCTGGTCTTGCTCCTGAATTTAGAGAAAAGGCTTTATGCTTTTCACCATTGAGCATTATATTGACTATGCATTTGTTGTAAACAAACCTTGTTATATTGAAGTATGTTCCCTCTATACTCACTTTGATAATAGTTTTGATCACAAGTAGATATTGAATTTTGTAAAATGTTTTTTCTATTTCTATTGTGATGATCCTGTGGTTTTTATCTTCCCTTTTGTCGATGTGGTACCTTTTATTAATTGATTTGTTTATGTGGAATTATGCTTACAACCCTGGAATGAATCTACCTTGATTATGGTGTATCATCACTTCTTTGTGTTGTTGGATTCAGTTTCCTATTTTTTTTGAGGATTTTTACATTTATATTCATGAAAGATATTGGCCTGTAATTTTATTTTTTTATAATGTCTTTGTCTCATTTTGGTGTCAAGGTGATGGCATCCTCATCGAATGAATTTGGGACTATACCCTCCCCTACAATGTTTTGGAATAGTTTGAGAATGATAGGTTCTTTGTGAGTTTGGTGGAATTTCCCAGTGAAGCCGTCCAGTCATGAACTTTTGTTTGCGGGGAGTTTTTTTCATTAGAGATTCTGCTTCACGTCTAGTGATTGGTCAAATTATCTGTTTCTTGACTCTATTTGGAAAGCTGTAGGTTTTTAGAAACTTGTCCATTTATCTAGGTTGTTATTTCTCCTCTTTCATTTCTTAGTTTATTTGGTTCCTTACCCTGAGCCTGACTAGATTTTATCAATTTTGTTTGTTTTTTCAAAAAACTAACTTTTGATCTTATCAATATTTTTATTGTCATTTGATCTCTATTTATTTCCTCTATGATCTTTATTAGTTCTTTCTTTCTATTACTTTGAGTTTTGCTTGTTCTTTTTCTAATTCTTTTTGGTGGTAGCTTCGGTTGTTTATCTCAGGTTTTTCTTATTTCTTGAGGAAGGCCTATATTGCTATGAATTTCCCTCTTAGAACTTTTGCTGCACCCCATAGATTTTATAAGGTTGTGTTTTCATTTTCATTTGTCTTGGTCATTTTCTGATTTCTTCTTTGACTTTTTTTTCTCTTTTTAGGGCCGCATATGTAGCATATGTATGTTCCCAGGCTAGGGGTTAAATTGGAGCTGCAGCTGCCAGCCTATTCCACAGACGCAGCAACACCAGATCTGAGCCGCATCTGCAGCCTACACTGCAGCTCACAGCAATGCCAGATTCTTAACCTGCTGAGTGAGGCCAGGGATCAAACCTGCATCCTCATGGATACTAGTTGGATTTGTTACCACTCAGCCACAGTGGGAACTCCCTCTTTGATTTTATTGTTGACCCTTTTTTTTTTCTTAGCATGTTTCATCTCCATCATTTATTTGTTCTTTTCCAATTTTTATTTCTGTGGTTAATTCTAGCTTCATACCCTGTGGTATGAAATAATTTTTAACCTCTTAAAATTGTTGAGGCTTATTCTGTGACATAGTTTGTAAGTCTCGCCTAGAAAATGTTCCAAGAGTGCTTGAAAAGATTGGATATCCTGATTTTTTTCAATGAAGTATCCTGCACATAGCAAGTAAGTCCAACTTGTCTGTTGTGGACCTCTGTTGCCTTACTGATTTTCTGTTTGGATGATCTGTACATTGATGTCAGGGACAGGGCCTGCTCCCCAGTTATTGGAGTAGAAATGCTGAGTTTGATCAGGCTCCATTGCCCTTGAATACATGATCTGTCCCAAAGGAGGTGATTGCTGAAGCAAATGCCACTCTTGGGTCGCTGAGGACCTGTGTTCCTCCTGGGCAGGCATCTTCAGGTCTGCTTAGAAGCAGCCCTGGTCAAATCCCTTTGCCTCTTGTGTCCATCCCAGATCTAATGCGAGGCTATGGTGTGGAGTAGGCTGGGGCTGGGGGTCAGGGCATTGAAGTCACAGGAATTGAGTTGGCTGCACTACCACCTGAAATCTGGGCTGCCTGTGTGGCAGACTTTCCCAGGACCTGTCTGCCTAGATCTACCACTAAGCTGTGGTATGGAATGGGTGGAGCTGGGGCATTCTCACTGGAAAACAAACTGCTGCACACTCTCAGTGCTTGACAGTGGCCACTGCACGTAGATCATGCCTCAGGCCTCCTGTGCTTTCTCGGAGTAGCTGGGTGAGTCCTCTCCCAGGGTCTGTTTGCCAGATATTGAGCACTTAACCATAGTGTGTTCTTACAGTACCACCCCATGTATGTGCTGACAGTGGCCACCACCATCCCACCCAGAAGACCCACCACATGACCTGGTCTACCTGCACAGCTGGACTGAGTCTTTGTCCAGATATCGAGCCAGCTTGTGTTGTGGATTGAGTGAGGCCAGAGGTTTCTCTCCTTTGAATTGGGGAATGCATGAAAGCAGCACCCTCCAGTGCAAAGGTTTTTCTGCCCTGATTGTTGGCAAACCACCACACATGCACTCCTTGAGAGTAGTCTAGGCTCTTCTAGCCCAGTGGATTTCCTAGTAGGCAAAGGGGCTTGTCTCCTCCACACAGGACCCCAGGACTGGGATGCTCAGATTGTGGCTCAGCCTACTTACTCCCCAGAGTGAGGGTCCACCTGCAGACCTTCTCTTGTTTCTAGATCCCTTCCATTCAACACGGGTCTCCACATGATGCCCCCTCTTTTTTTGTCCTATCGGATTACATGGGGAGCATTCTTGCAGCTTGGGTTATATAGTTCTTCTTCGAGGTTCCCCTTAGTTTTCGGTGAGAATTATTCCACACTTAGATGTATTTTTGATGTGTTTCTTGGGGGAGGGGGGTGACCCCCCACATCCTCCTACTCTGCAATCTTGAGCTCCTTCCCTGGAATCATAAAATATTAACCTCTCCATGAATCTTGATAATTGGAGCTTGGATATTACTTGTTTTAGAAATATGAAGAAATGTGACATTTTATTTATGTACTTCAAATGGCATAGGAAAATTCCTACCTGTTTCATACTGCTATGGTTGATGCTCTGATGCCCCCAGGCCAGGCCTTTCCATTCCTGGACAATTATGAATACTATCACCAAATGTTTTTTTAAATTAATTTCATTTGTTTTAATTAACCTCTGAGTATTAAAACAGTCAAAAAGAAAATGTTTTTTTTTCTTTCCTTTTGCCTGTTTTCATTTCTCTTTCAATTTGTGAACTAAATTTTAGGTCACATCTTAGAAAGACAAACCAATTCTCTGCACCATGTTAAGTAGTAAAACAGTTATATTACACTATTAATAACAACTTCCATCCAGAACATCTCTTTACCTGACAAAGTGTTTAAAGAGGAAACACTTAGTGAAAGCTTTAAGAACAAAATGCGTTTCAACTAAGGCAACATGGTGTGCAGTGCATCAAAATATGGAGATTAAAGCACACATCAACTTTTCTCTATCACAAAACTGTCCTACTTGTCATTTTAAGAAACTAGCCTATCAAGCATATGCTTTGATCATTTATAATGGATTCTTTCTGACTGGTTGTCAACATGAAAATTAAAATGCCTGGTTGAGAAAGCACAACAGCAACTTTGGCAAAGAAAGATTAATCATTTATTCCAATGATAAAGGCATCTTCACTGGTATAAATCAGTCTAATATCATTAGGAACTTCTATTTGCTTTAGAAATCGCATGCCACATCTAACATTTAAATTACGATAAACTGTGTTTAATATCTGTGATGAGCCTTCATCCATAGATCTGGACATTGACTGCAGTACATCAGTGTAGTACATTTTGTAAGGATATGAAATGACTAGTGAAAGATCCATTCATGAAGAGCTAAGTTATTCACATATTTAATTTTTACTGTTGAAACATGATTATGTCTTTTATCTTCTAACAAGTTAAACATATGAAGGAAACAAGATCACAAGCACAGCTGGGCATTTGTTAAGTATAGTCCTTCATTGACAGTAAGCCTTAAACAGTTTCAAAGAAGAACTGACTTTCTCCAATCTAGATAAAGCAGAGAGTTTTAAATTTAAAAAACTGCCCTTATGAAGAAAGGCAAAATATCAATAATGTAACCCTAAACATTTACTTGTGATAATTAAAAATTGAAATACATTTTAACAAGTTAATCATCTACATCAAGGGTTATTGGATTTTTCTTCATTTCCATTGTTTAGTCAAGGCACAGTATAATCTTGTGACATGCTTATTTTAAAAAAAAACCCAAAAAACCTGTGTGACACAGTTGTCATCCATAGTAGCTATCACAGCATTTTTTAATTTCACAATTTTGGTCTAGCCCAAATGATTAATCTTGCAGTCTTAACTTAGCACACATGATTATGAATGATATAGACAAACTGAAATTCCTGGTGTAAGAATATGAACATAAATAATGGAAGTGGCCATTACAGAGAAATAAAGTGGGTTTCTGTTTAAACAAGAACACAAAAGACAAGAACAAGTCATTGTGGACATTGTATCCATCATTTTTTCCTAGTCATTGACTACATAGAACAGTTAATATTTATTTTTACCACATGCTTTACTCTGTGTCTTCTCCATAATTAGTCATCAACAATGGTATTTCTTTGAATTTATTTACCCTGGGTATTAAGTCAAATGTAGCAAATACAGCACTGAATGAATTGTTTTCCAAGATTGGGGAAGGTTGAAAATATTTTTTTTTTATGTAGAGTAATGTTTTCCAAACTGTCAGTTTTAGAGATAAGTGTTCTGTGCTAAAAAGGGTGCCATGGTCATATATGTTTGAGAAACATTATAAACTGGAGTTGACCCTTGAACAACTCCAACTGTGTTTTCGAACTGTAAGAATCCACTGATATGTGGATTCTTTTTCAAATAAATATATTGGGAAAATTTTTGAGCTTTGCAAAATTTTGAAAAAACTTGTGGACATACCATTTAGGCATAGAAATATAAAAAAATAAAGAAAAAGTTAAGTATGTCATGAATGCATAAAATAGATGTAGATACATCATAGGAATAGAAATAGTTTAGCTTTCCAACTCCCAAATTCCTAGTTGCTTTATAGCCTAAAATTTTTCTTGAAATTTTAACACTCCTTTCTTTAACTGATCTCTACCTCATCTTTTGATACTTTCAACATTCTACCTGAAAATTGATACTTTCAACATTCTACCTGAAAATCATCTTACCAATGTCTCAGAGTAGAGAAAGTGTTTTTTCTTTCTTCCCCATTTCCTCAGGCAACTGCTTTCCAGCTGTTTCCCTGCTGTATAACATGGGGTACCATTATTCCAACTTTCAATAAACATTTTTTCAGGTTGTGGTACAGCTTTCTTGCCATTTGTATAGCCTTCACTAACAACTTCCTTACTCTTATTTCTGCCTCTGCTTACAGATTGCTCTCTGACTAGAGACTCACCATTGGGTCTCACAAGAACTATGGTATTCTGAAAAATATTCCACCTTTTCATCTTGCCTGGACATCTGACAGCTTATGCAGGTGCTTGTGCTTTTTCACTTTTCCATATATCCTTAGAATGAATATTATATTTTTTTGGTAAATTGATAGCATCATTTATTGCCTCAACCAGGACATCTTTGAAAGTGAAATTAGACACTATTAATAATTATTCTCAAGTATCAGGCAAAAAGTGAGACTCTCCTGGGCAAAACAAGATGTACGCTTGCCACGCTTCTAGTTAGCCTGAGTATCTTGCTTTATGCAAACATTATAAATAGCTGGAAAGAACATTATAAATATACTGGTACATTTTTCTCCTTGAGGAAACAAAGATTCTTAATATGTATAGGCACACACTTTAGAGCCAATTAAATTTTGAAAAGTAATCCTTGCTCTGATTCTTTAATATCTAGTCACAGGTCTGGTTAGGGTTCTCCATACATTTCAAGAAATCTTATATAATCTTGGACCCCAGCACTTTTTCATGAGTTTTGGTTTTAAGGATTTAAGCAAGTCAATTTTTCATCTTTTTTATACTTTATGTTTAATTATGAGGAAATTCAGAGATGAAAATAAAATATTTATGAACAAATTAAGCTCCGTGGATGTTAGTAATAAGATAATGAATCATTCAATATGTTAATAAATACACTCAAGAAAATTAATTTTACTATTTTATCAACCTGATGACTTCCTACCAGAAATGTGAAAAAGAGAGAGTAGAAATTATACCATGCTAAAGTAAAGGCATAATTCAATCCAAACATCTTTCTATTTGTGTTCAGATGGCCCAGTATAATATGGAAACTTCCTCGGCTTAGGGCAGAATGAGCCAGCAGAGAGTGGATTCCATTTTCCCAGTGCCTCAGTTTATATGCTAGGTACAGGGAGGCATGTTCATTTTTCAGAAACTCTAGAAGCTGAGATCGTTATCTATGGACTTATAACTTAGTAGAAATAGTCCTAAAGTTGCTAAATGCATGATTTATATGGGATTAGTCCAAATTTTAGTGTTTTATCCTATGCCATTCGATTATAGTGGGTTCCATATCTGATTCTAGTATTAGCAAATCTGTGGCATGATGAATATATCCGTATTCCTGGTTTGGGTGAATAAATGTCCCAGTTTTTCTACTTGTTATACAAAGAAATTGCGTCTAATGAAGCAAAATATTCTTTTAAGAGACTAATTCATATACTAGGGAGTGATTTGGACACTGGAAAAAAAATGATTGTTGAGGAATTTAACTTTAGGTACAAGTTGCATTATCTGAGATAGAGAGTTACTCTTTCATTGTGGTTGAAAATTAAGTACTTGGTGGTCCAACATGGAAAAGTTTAATTTACATCAATAACCCTTTAAATTTCATCACTTGATATTTCTTTGAGATTCTTAGCCGCATCGCATATGAAGTCAACATGCAGCTACCACTAGGAGATAGCATTAGAATACCGATATGAAAGCACAAATCATTTAACGGCTTGTGGAACATTTATTCCAGTGACTAGGTTGAATATAAAATATTAAGTCTTCAGTTAAATTGAGGGCAATGGAGGAATTCCCTGGTGGCATAGTGGCTTGAGGATCCAGCATTGTCACTGCAGCAGCTCAGGTCACTCTTGTGGCTCAGGCTCAATCCCTGGCCCGGGAACTTCCACATGCTGCAGGCATGACCAAAAAAAAATGAGGATCATGGTAAACTTTAGGTAGGTAAAATGATGGCAGACATTTTCAAAGATGTTTTCTTCTGTAAAAATGCTCCTGTTAGACCAAAGGATCTCAGTGTTGGCTTTTTTTGTCTACATTTCTAAATCACTGATACAGAGGTTAGAGCAGCTTCTTAAAATATAGAATTAAAATCAAATCATTTCCTATATTATTTATTCCTGCAAAGTATAAATTGGTATTTTATTTATGCTTCCTCCCTGGAAATATACTACAAAAGTAGTATGCGCATGTGAATACATTTAGATTTCAAAAAAGGCAATTATGGAGTTCCCATCATGGCTCAGTGGCTAAGGAATCCAACTGGGAACAATGAGGTTGCAGGTTCGATCCCTGGCCTCACTCAGTGGGTTAAGGATCCTGCATTGCTAGGAGCTCTGGTGTGGGTTGCAGATGTGGCTCAGATCCCGAGTTGCTGTGGCTCTGGCGTAGGCTGGCAGCTACAGCTCTGATTAGACCCCTAGCCTGGGAACCTCCATATGCCATGGGAGCGGCCCTAGAAAAGGCGAAAAGACAAAAAAAAAAAAAAAAAAAAGTAAAAGAAAAAATAAGAAAAAAAATATTTGCCATATTATTTTCCTCTGGAACCTCTTTTTCTTTTCTCTGGGTAACAGTGCAGAATTGATGTGGGAGAGATTCTGGCTCTAGGGCACATCTGTTGGCTAATTTGGATGAAGTAGACAGTACAGATAGACGGGTAGATGTGTGCCCATCTGACTTACCTCCAAGGGGGATGCTTGGGAACCCTTTCATTGGAGTCATTTCATTTTCTTGGTTTATTCAGGAGTCAGTCTTGGCTTATATGGATTAGGGAATCCATAATAGCTTCTTGCTAAGGTGGAGCTGTGTCTCTGGGGTTTATGCTGTATGAGTTACAGTACCTCAGGCTCTGGTCTTTGCTGTGAATGAGATTGCAGGGGCAACCTCCAAGGCTCTGAAGTCCTGGGAGGGTTTGATAGGGGTTTCACCTTAAATTCAGATGTTAACATATAAATCAGAGGACTTTTTTTCTATAGGATGAGGAAATTTTTTGAGACTGGTTATTTTATATAAACCATGGAATTTACTGTGGGTCTATAAACTCAGAACCAAAGGGAAATAGGGATCCATAAAACTCACTAACATTGCCTATATCCAATCGCATGTATCCCCCCACATGCACTTTATATACACCCTTATCCCTGGACTAATCCCTTGAGCTAAGAGAGGTTCACAGAGTCAACCTGTCTACATCACACAGCAGTGAGTTGTAGAACTCAGGTTAAAGTCCAGGTCTCACTGACTGAAAAGACCAGATTTTTCCATTACAACACAGTTTCTCTCAGGGTGTCATGCAAAGGGAATTGTGAAGTCATCAAAGAAATTGTTTAACCTGAATCCTCTCTACACTTTGAAGTCATGGAAAGGAAAAGCTCTAGGAGAGCAAAATCCAGACCCAGAAATCGAAACCTCAGTTTAGTATCCTTTTATCTAGGCTGAGATTAAAATGCAAAATTTTAGAATAAATTGAATTTTTCTTGCTCAGTAATTATTTTCTAAGCTGTTATATCCTCCATAGTTGCCTTGGCACATAGAAGTTCTGTTCCAATTAATAGGTAATACAACAAAATGCAATTAAAATCATTATCACTCTCTATGTGTGCTACTAAAAACCCACCCTGCATTAGGCAGGCACCCTTGATGGTTTTATTCTTGGGAAAATATGGGGAACATTTAAATTAGAGAATATCGGGCCTTGAAAAGGTCTCAGAGAACCCTGATGCAAAAGCCTCCTTCTGCAAGTGAAGAAGAGAGGCCCCCTCCACCCCCCGAGAATTTTATCCCATAGTTCAAGTCACATGGTGAGTTAATGTTAGTTTGCCCTTTGATCTTCCCAGTCCCTCTAGTACCACGGTCACCACATCACCTATCTAAGCTTTTACTAAAATTTACTTGTTTTTATCTTTGCACAGCTACTCTGTACACACACACACACACACACACACACACACACACACAGCATCTAAGAGGGAAAAAAATAATACAGAATGAAAAAAGATAAACCGTAGGGAAATACAGACATGCTGACATGGTTGATATGGTTGATATGCTGGCTGTAAATCTCAGTGCAATATGATTTCTTGTTTCCCTTAGTGGAGAATTTACCCAGAAAAAGCCTTATATTAGAGATGTTCATTGAACTTGCTTCTGGCTTTTTGACTTCTCTTTTCAGGATCGAAGAAACAGCTACCAGGATTAATAACTAGATCTCATGCTTTCATTTTTTTTTTTTTTTTATTTCCACTAGCTGTGGTTAAGGCATTTTCCTTTCACATTCTTTTCAAATTCTCCAGTGTTCTCCAGAAGTCCTGAAACTGTCTTTGAAGGAGGATACCTTCAACTAAACCTTTTGCCAGGCCTTCATGGTTGTAACTTTATTTTTCCTTGTCTATCTTTCCATGTACAGATGTTACACACTAAATCATATAACGCCCTGTCTTTGAGAAGACATATCGTCTTTTTTATTGGTACAATCTTGGCTTCTTTTTTAAGTGGGGAGGACTCATAACTTCTTTGTCTTACCTAGAGGAGAAGGTCTTCAAAAACCTTATTAATAAATGATATTTAATTATTGCTATGAATAATGAGTTTCAACAGTCCATTCATTTATGGTTAAGTCTTCTATATATCACCAACATTTATTTTCTTTATGGGTGGGCACTATAAAAAGGAGAAAGAATCCCCTAATTTCTTGGTTCAACATATTTTTTTATTTAAAAATCATGCACACCTCTGCACATGGGCACTCAGCCTTCTCAGCTCCGATTACACCCTAATCCCCAAAGTATTCTACACCCTTGTCTGACCTGGATATTGCAAACTCTGGCCCTTGCCTCCAGATTTCCCTTTCTCCTGCCTGTCATTTTCTCCAGGCTCTTATTATCTGCAATATGAAATGCTGTGTGCTGATAGATATTGGCAGAACCTGGTTAAAATTCATTTCACATAGCTTGCTCTTACTTCAAAGGAACAAAGGTTTTTTTTTTCTCCTTTTTTTTTTTCCTTTCTTTCCTTTTTTTTAATCCTAGGAACAGAAAACCAAGTTATCTTTGTGGTGTTAAGCATGAAACTGGGTCTTTGTTTGAAAAGCAACATCTGATGTTTCCTCTCTTTTCAACTCAGACAACTGGGCACTTCTGTATTACGCATCCCCATACCCCTGCTTTGGGATTTTGTGATGTCAGGAACTGCTGACAGCTGACAAACTGCTGTGTGAAGGGCGATGCTTTCCTTCACAAAACTCCTGAGCCTGCAAGGGAAAGAAAAGGAGTTTCTCTCAAACAGTGAGAGGATATTTGCCTAGATTCTCTGCTCCTTTCTTGCAGCAGAAATCTATTTCCGGGTAAGGTGTCTCCATCCCCAAGCAGAGCATCATCTGGCGCTCACCCCACACTCTTCCCAACTCTCTGTATATTTGCTGCCACACAATGCACTTCAAATCACTAACCACCTACATTGCCCAAGTCCTAGCACACTTCCAGTCAATTCTGTATCCCAAGGGGTTCAGTCTATACATAATAATTAAACATAGGATATTTGATTAAAACATAAAACCCCAACAAGTGTAACAGCCCAAGCATTTTAAGCAATCAAAGTCTCTTGTACCAATTGATTGACATGCACGCTTTAGAGTAAACAACCCGAATGAAGACAATGCAGTCAGTCATTATTTAGGGTAGGATGCTGGGCACACAGTTTTGCTTCCTGCCTTTTGTCTGTGCTCTGCATTAATGTGGGTCAGTGGCTCCAACACCTCTAAAGTCTAGCACATAAAGTGTTGACTTACTTATCACCATCTGTCATTTAAAGAGATCTAACATGAACTCTGCTGCTGTCAACCTCATAAAAGACTTAATTTCTGTACTTAGATGCCAGACAGACCATGGAGAGAAACATTCCTGTAACATTTTTCATTGAGTCCTTTTTCGCCTTCTTATAAGAAAAAGATTCTTTTCTGCCTAGGTGTACTGGCACATTAAACGTAATGTCCAGTTCCCCCTTCAATAGAGCCAGGACTGGACAGTTCGGTGTTGATCACTTTCTCTACATTTGATTCTGTGTAGTGCTGCCTATGAAATCCTTGAAGCCAAATAAACAAACAAAATAAATAACAAGATGCACTTAACGTGCTTACAGAATTATAGGGTTTTGAGAGATGGCATAGTATCCTGCTAGAAGCCATAAAAATATCCCAGCTGTTTCATAGTGTGCAGGAAATATATTGGTTTTACATTTTATAATTTCAAACTCTGTTGTCAACAGGCAACTTATGTTACTTTATATTCCACTCATCACAACCCGCCATAATTCCTCATGGCAGAGCAAAGTAAAATATATTCCTCCGTGCTGACACTACTTATTGTTTTTTGTCTCCTATAAATGATTTGTGGCCCTGCTTTGAATTTTGGTGAGAAAGTGCATTTCCAGAAGCTTTTATAATAAACAGTACATTCTACAGCCCAGGAGATTCAGTCTCTTAGGAAACAGGAAAAGGCCATTTGGCTCTTTCTCACAAGCCATTTATGTTTTCTCCCATTTCTTTCTGCCAGTGTCCTTCAGGCCTCTCTTTTCAGAGAAATTCATCAAGCAGCTGTTGAATCTATTAATCCCTTGCTTTAGTGCCCATCAGCCTGCATCTTCCTCAGGTAATCGTCATAAGCCCTCTACAGCATCCTCTTAAGGTCCAGGTCAGACTGTCTCTTCCATTTTTTCCATTTTACTGTTGATTCGAAGACTATCAAGTGATAATTGTCAAGAGCAGAAAAGGAGTTGACACCATTGTCCGGGAACCTTAAAAAGATTAAGAACACTGCTCGAGGTTTTATATTTCATTGGTTTTGAACATCTTACCCAAACAATGGCTATCCAAGTCATAAAAGAGGCCATATATATATATATATATTTTAAAGAGATTTGTATCCCACACTGAAATATTATATCTTTGTGGACCTTTCCTTTGGAGTCCTCAGGTCACAACCTGTTTTGACAGGGCTGTCTTCCCAGCTGCTGCAGGTTTGTGTTGAAGGAGGGAGTTGAGGATATGAACTGTGGCTCCCACAGGGGAGGTAGAGGCTCTGTCTATTTCAGGGGGCTGCTCTGATTGTCTGCAGGGATCTCACTTGGGAAGAGGACAACCTACTTTCTCAAAATAGTCCCAAGGCAAGTCATCTCTGCATAAGCCTCTCTTATTGCTATTTACATACTCAGACTTATCTAAATAAGTAAAACCTTATGAGAAAGAGGTAAAAACACAACCAAGCACACATGTTCATAACAAAATTATAAATCACAATTAATGTTCTTGTCTGGAAAACATTAAGTTTCTTGAAAATACTTTCATGATTGGAATTACATTTATGGTGGTTTAAGTAATCAAGAATTGCAAATACTAACATACATTGTTCGAGGCTTTTTGCCAATTTAGTTAATCCTCCCACAACCTTATGATATGGGTCCTATTGTTTGCCCATTTTACAGATAAGAAAGCAAGGCCCAGAGAGGGTGAGTAACTTGCTAGAGGTTACCCACCAAGTAGTGGTGGAGCTGGAATTTAAAACCGCACTGGATCCAGCAACTACATTCTAACCATTATACACACTGCTTCCCAAATTATTATTGTGATATTTCCTTCATGCTTTGTAAGTCACTTGTTGTATTTTACTCCTTTCCTGAAATCTCCTGATAAATATCCACCTATTTTTTAGATCTTCATTTTTGATAGTACACACATACCTGAAGTTTTAAACAAAGCTGACTGTCTTCCTTCTTGAATTTAAGGGCACTTATATTTAGACATATAAATAAAAGTTGTTGTGCCCTCTTACTAAATATCCAGTCACTCAGGTTTTATCTAGCAGTGCTGGGTAAGGTGAGGCAGCAGGAATGTCAGAGAAGCTGTAAAATTTAGCAATAGTTCCTATTCCTTGCATAATTACAAAATATTCCTTAGGCATTGTCTTTTTAAATCTGCCCTACAAATATCTGGGCTGTGTGCAATTTCCCCATTCTGAAAACAAGGGAAATGAAGTTTATTTTTACACATCAGTAAGCTATGAAACCCGGTTTCAAACCCAGGTCCCTCTACCTGCAGGGCCTGTGTGCTCCCCCCTCACCCACTGCTCTTCATAGCCAGCAGTTAGGAAGGACCCCTGGACTCCCCTATCCCATAATCCCCAGGCTCACCTTGCAGAAGGGTTGCAAGCTTGAAGATTTGGTTTAAAATTCAGTGGAGAGATGTCAGTGCCGTCCATAGGAGGCTGCAGTCTGTCTCCAGGGTAGGGAATTATTTAGTTGCTTTCTCAAGGGAACATGTTCACATTTATTTCATTAATCTGAAATAAGCAACTCATATTTTCACACAACTTCATTTCCATTCATTCTGCTGCATTGAAGCCAGTTTCCGTCGTTGGCTTGTTCATTGTTCAGGAGAGATTTCATCAACTAATTGAAAAGAACACAGCTCTGTCCTCAGCAGAGCAAAATACATACAACAATTTCACCACCAATGCCAGACACATTATCAGTGTCCTGATCTTTGGCCTTTGATACTTTCAAGAGATGTCCCAGGGGAAATCTTCTGCTGGAATGTTAATCTGTTGCTTCTCTGACCTTCTACACATGTACCACATTATTATTACAACCCACATGCTTCTCTTTTCACGCTGTCATTTTGACAATAGAACCGTCAGGCAATTCATCTTTCCACTAGATAGCTGGAACAAAGTGCATACCAGTAAGTGAAATCAGATTGGCTAATGGTATTGTTTAAATGCAATAACATTTCTCTTCTGAAATCCACCCAGATTGCGAATGATATGTCATGCCTGTGGGATGCTCGGTAACAATTAGCTACTGGTGATTCATCAAAGGGTCCCAGTGTGGGGATTTCGTCTTAACTTTTTTTCCCTGAACATGCTTTGGAAGCATAAATTAGTCCCTGAATTGGATCGGTGTGGATTTATCACTTGAGTTTCCTGTCTTTACTTTCTTTCTTCTTTCATCTGGCAGATGTTTGTTTCATCTTCAGATTTACTGAAAAGTGGTGCAGGGATCTGAGAGCATTTAGCAATACTGAAAAGCCATTTCTTTTAAGACTCTGCTCAAATGTCAAATGTCACCTCCATGGAGAGGCCTTCTTTTTGACCACCCCACATAAAATAAACCTCACTCCTATTAGTATCTGTTCTCTTTATCCTGCTTTATTTTTCCTTGCAACAACTTTCATCAGCTGTCACATGATTTATTTATTCACTGGTTGGCTCTTTCCCTTCAGTGGAATGTCAGTTCCATGACTATGGAGACATGGCTGCTGTGTTCTCGCTAACTCTGCTGGGTCTGGGACGGTGCCTGGCTCATAGAAGGGGCTCAAAAATTTTGTATTTGTTGAGTGGTAGAGAATCTCCCACTGTAGAACATACAGACAGGAAGATGCTATGGACTGCAAAATCTCATTGATAACCAGTGGGTATATTTCTGTTTCAATCATATAAGGAAAGCAGGGGAAAGAATATTGCACACAGAATAACTGCTTTTTTTAAATGCTTTTTAGGGTCACACCTGTGGCATATGGAAGTTCCCAGCCTAGGGGTTGAGTTGGAGCTGTAGCTGCTGGCCTATGCCACAGCCACAGCAATGCAGGATCCAAGCCACATCTGCAACCTATGCTGCAGCTCATGGCAGCATTGGGTCCTTAACCCACTGAACAAGACCAGGTATCGAACCTGCATTCTCATGGGTAGTAGTTGGGTTCTTAACCTGCTTTGCCACAACAGGTACTCCAGAATGACCACTTTATAGCCTAACATTACCCATGGAAGCATTTGAAAAATATGCCTTTGGAAAGCCCGAATATGATTTGTTTTTTGGATTATTTGCTATGCCAGTCATCATTTTTAAACATACAGAAAGTAGCCGAGGTTTATGTAAAAATATCATTAATGTTAGATACCAGGAAGGCATGAAGCTATTGTGAATAGAGCTTTTATTTATATACTGGAGCCAAATAATCTTAATAACTGAGAGTCTTCTAAGGTTGGAGGGTGACATGTGTGTATGTGTGTGTGTGTGTGTGTTATCTGTACATGCTTGCACACCTGCATCTGCAAGTCCCTCTCTAATTACCATAAGAAGGCCTCTGAAATGACATTCTATGTTACTTCTGTCCATTAGTAAGGAACACGATAAGAGCCAACATTGTAAGCCACACTTACCTAGGGAGATTATCTATCTTTGCTAAGCGCCTTAGTGCCCTGAAAAAAATTCAGTCTGCCTCCAAAATTTTCAAACTTATAAGTAACAGTTTTTGAAGAATTGGTAGGAAATGCTTCGGGATATAAAGTGCAAGGGGGATAAATGATTCATCTTCCTTAGATCCTCCATAGACCATAGTTATTTTCTTTCCCTACTGAGAAAATGACCAGTCTTCCTTTGTGAATGTGATAATTAGTACATTGGCATAATAACAATTTAGAGTTGCTATGGAAATCTACAGTGCAATCCTAACGGTGGATAGAATGGGCCAGTCAAGGAATCATGACTATAGTATAGTCATGATATAGTACAGTTTATCATCATCTGATTATACTATTTAAACTTATTTCCATCTCTTTTGTTTATTAAGTCTACTTTTCATCTCCCTTCCCCAGAATACTCCCTACACTCTCCTCAAAGTGTTTGCTTACGTTTCTAGTCAAGATTAATGTCATATCCTATCTCATTGAGTAGAGGTGGCTATAAACAAACAGTGAGGATGAGAATGTCAGGAGATGCAGGAAGGAGGCAGGAGATGCAGGAAGGAGGCAGGAGATGCAGGAAGGAGGCAGGAGATGTGAATTGTTTCTAAATGTAATCTTCTGAAATATAGGATAAAATGCTTGAGGGAGAAAAGATGGTATGAAAACACTCTTCTTTAAAGATCCAAGCAGCCTCAGACAGTACTCTAGGTTGATGAGAAAGGTGTTATGGATGAGAGTGGAGAAGAAGAAAATCACATGACTAAATTCAAATGGTAAGTCTCTAGGAAGGAGAGGTGGAAGCTAAAGATTGCAGAATTCCAGGCCCTTCTTCCACGCCTGGAAGGAATCTCACACATTCTTTGACTTTATCCCAGTGGACCATGTGGTTAGCAGTGTCTCCTTTGAATGTGGATTAAACAGCGTGGCTGCTGCTTTCAAAGAATGTCAATAGGAGCAAGAATTGAATCCACGGAAGACCAGAACCTCAGCCGCAGAGATGTCTCTTTTTGAGCAGAGGCTTGTTGTGTCCTTTCAAATCCAGCTACAGTATGTACTTTGCGGGGTTATTGCTTTTAATCTTTATTGTTAGCTCCCTCCAAAGAAATTTGCAAAAGTGTAATGATAGATCCCAGAGCCTCTTAAGCCTTCCTTAGAAAGCTTGTAATTTCTAATTCAGCTCAACAGAGAGTGAATTGTTCATATCAACTTTTCATTCACAGGAGATAGAAATGAGAGAAGGTTGGCTTGATTTGGATTTTCTGTAGCAGTGAACTGAAATTCATCAACTTTAGTTTTCACTTTCAGCTTTTAGTTTATGTCACCCTTTGTTTTACACAGCAGAATATGTGAGATGACAAATTTTTTCAGAGAAAATGAAATAGCCTGTAAAATTTGGAGCTTTTATATGAGCATCTGAGGAGGTGTGAAAGATAGCAGTGAGATTGAAGTAAACACAAAAACATAAAATTCTCAGAATTATTCCTTTATTCCATGTATGTTAATTGAACACCTGCTTTGGATCAGGTGGGTTTCTATACTCTAATCACAGCTATGCTGATCGGCCCCTTGGGGATTATCTGGGCAATTGTTTACCCTGCATGGGTTGTTGGGGACCCCCTCCAGGCCAAGTCTTGTCCCCTAAAACAGGCTCTGGGTCTTACACCCCTGAAAACTCTTAGCAGACCAAACTCATTCTGCATGGCTTCATTACTACATTACTACAAATGCAGTGGCTTAAAACAATATAGGTTTTTCTTACAGTTCTGTAGGTTAGAGTGGAAAAGTGGGTTTTATGGGACCAAAATCAGTGTCCCTTCTGGAGCGTCTAAGGGAAATCCATTCCTTATCTTTCCTCCTTCTATTCCGGAGGCTGCTCATGTTCCTTGGCATGTGGCTGCATCACTCTGAACCCTTCCTCTGGCATCTCATCTCCTTCTTTGACCCTGAACTTGCTGCCTCTTTCTAAGTTTCTTGACTTAACCATACCTGCAAAATCCCTTTTGCCATGTAAGGTAACACAGTTACAAGTTCCAGGGATTAGGATATGGAAATTTAGGGAGGTCTGTTACTCTGCTTGCTTTAGGGTTGAACACCATAATTTATCCTTGTGTTTCTTGTTTGGCATTCAGCTTCATCCGTGTCTTGCTTTCACAGTAGTATGCTTTTGGAACACTTTGAAACAGTCTTCACCTCTCCCAGTCGCAACTACCACTTCACAGAATCTGCTCTTTGCAAGGTCACCTACATTCTCTCCAATTGGAATAGTAACGTGATAGATTTTACGGCTAATCATTCCCAGGATCTGTTAAGTGTGATATGTCGATGACTATTCTTGCCTTCCTATTAATAGTAGTAAGGCAGCCCTCATTATTTAGTGTTTACTGTGCTCCAGGCACTTAGCTAAACACTTCATAAACATTATTTCATTGTTCCTTTTAGTAATCACATAAATTAAGCATTATTTCCCACACATTATAAATCATAAAACAGAGGCTTAGAAAAGCAACCTTAAGAACTACCTAGACCATTCTAATCTCTATCTCCAGTCCCCACTTTTCTTGCGAGTGACAAATCTAGACCACTGACTGGCTCCTGGATGTCTTCCTGCTCCTCTCTAACCCTTGACCAGTGAAATACCCAGTCTTACCAGACCTTCGGCAGTCACCACAGAATTCTCCTTTTTTCCCCCATATCCAAGAGCTTCCAAGCCCTGCTGTTTCTGCCTCCTAAATATCCCTTGAATCTTTTTCCCATCTCCATTTTCATGGCCCCCACCTTAGTTTTGGCTTGTTTTTACTCCCGTTATTAATTGCTAAACTAGCTTCTACCTGACTTCTCTGACTTGGTTGGTACCCGTTCACACTATTCCCATTTCTGTGAATTTACCCTATACCTTGTTTCCAGAATAATCCCTGGAAAGTGTAATTTTTGTCCTGTCATTTCCAGACTTAATATTCTATAATGGTTCCCATTTGCCTTCAAGTCTTGCCTTGTGATATCTCTGCACCTCTGTTCAGCCTATTCCCTCTTTCTTACACCCTTCCTACTCTTCTTTCTTCTTCTTTTTCTGCCCATAAAACACCAAATGAAGAAATATTTCCATAATTTTTCAAACTCAATAAGGGATAAAAATTAAAATAATCTCAATCTCAATTTTTTAATAATTGGAAAATCTAAAATTAAAAAATACTGTCATGTTTGGCAAGACATAGAAACACTTAAATTGTTTGACTTGGTTTTCTCTTTCTAAAAATCATTTTGTTAATACATAACAAGAGCCTTAAAATGTACATTTAATGTAAATATTTCTACTTGTAAGAATATAAACTTCACACTCAACAATATTACAGTATTATTCATTGGGAAAAATTTAGATACCTGTTCAGCAATAAAGTAATGATTTATACATTGATATGTAATATTTTAGAATATTTTATAACCATTAGAAATTATGCTTTATAAGACACAGCATAGTAAAATATTCATAATAAAATTTTAAATAGAAAAAGCAGAATTTTTTAAATAGAAAAAACAGAATAAAAAAATTCTTTTTTTTCTATTTAATATGAACATAAAAAAATTCTCTGTTCATATTATTCTATACATGAACATAGAAAAATAATATGTTCATATATACATAAAAAATAAATTAGGGAATAAGCCAAGTAACCCCAATACGAATATAAACAGAAATTATTTCTGATAGTTGTATTTTGATGGCTTAATTTATTTTCTTATACTTTAAATTTTCTTTACAGGGGTAAGGAATAGAGGATTTATGAACTGACAGAGCCCAGAGGATTTGGGGGCAGTAAAGGTACATTATATGATATTGTAATGGAGGATACATGTCATTATACATTTACCCAAACCCATGGAGTGTACTACAGTAGTGTACCCTACTATAAACTGTGGGGTGTGGAGTGATTAGGATGTGCCAATGTAGGTTCATCAGTTTTAACAAATAGACCACTAGGTGGGGAATGCTGATACTGAGGCTGTGCATGTGTGGGAGCAGGAGTATATGGGAAATCTCTGTACCTTCCTCTCAACTTTGTTGTGAATATAAAATTGCTCTAAAAGTTGTCTTGGAATTCCTGTCGTGGCTCAGTGGTTAACGAATCCGACTAAGAACCATGAGGTTGCAGGTTCAATCCCTGGCCTTGCTCAGTGGGTTAAGGATCCGGCATTGCCGTGAGCTGTAGTGTAGGTTGCAGACACGGCTCAGATCCCCCGTTCTGTGGCTGTGGCATAGGCAGAACTATATCCCCATTCTATTTCTTGCTTTCTGTGCAACTGCAGGCAAATTATATAACTTCCCTAAACCTTCCATTTTCTCTTCTGAAAATTGAGAAAGATAATAATGGGTGAAAAAAAATAATAATCGACTTTTAACTTTTGTATAATATAACTCATATAAAGATGTTAGCATAGCAAGGCCTAAGCACTCATTCAATGAAAGCTATAGTTAAGTTGTTAAATACACAACTATTATTACTGGGTTACACATATTTTTAATTTGTTGTACTTATAAAAATTAAATGATATAGATAATAATATTTGTGACCTGAAAGTCAAGGGAGAAAGTCCATATGCCAACACTTATTTATGGCTGAAATTAAGTCCTAAGAGGCCAAGACAGGTAGACAACTCCACAGTGACATCCCAATAACAGGGAGATTATATTACTAAGGAAAACTGAGTTTTGCCTTCTTTCTATGGACCAAACAGTTAAAGCAAATGAGCTCCCACATTCAGAAATATGCGCTTCAAAATACAGAGGAGATGGCGCTCACTGGGGCTGCAAAGAGCAGGTGTCTCTGGGCAGCCCAAGCTGAGCGTAGTAAGTTTCAGCACAGCTCTGAAGACACTTAGAAATAATGATCTGTATTTGTTATCTATTGCTCTGTAACAAATTGCTCTAAGACTTAGCAGACTAAAACAGTACGCATTTATTATCTCACAGTGTCTCTGGGTCAGGAATCAGGGCCTGCTTAGCTGGGCTCTCTAACAAGGCTCTAATCATCTCAAGGCCTGATAGGACAGGATCTGCTCCTAGCTCACTCTCGTGGTTGTTAGCAAGATTCATTTCCTTGCGAGTCATTGGAAAAAACCTTAATACCTCATAAACTATTAGCCAGAGATTTCCCTTGGATTCTTGCCATACGGGCATCTTCATTGAGCATTTCACAACATGGCAGCTGCTTTAGCTGAGTAAAAAAGTGAGAGGGTGAAAGAGTATCAGCAAGAAAGAGAGTTTTAGTAGGATGAAAATTAGAACCTTTTGTAATCTAATCATGGAAATGGCACCCATTAATTACTCTCGCTATATTCTGCTCATTAGAAACAAGTCACTAGAACAAGACCACACTCAAGGGAGGGTATATATGAGTCCATGAATACCAAGAGATATGTGTGTTGGGGTGGGGGCGGCATTGGAAGCCGTGTCTGAAGCTGCTTACCTCACTCAAGAGCCCCAGTTAGTGGCCAACCTCAGCAGCTGTCTGAACTGATAAGACAAAGGAATGGTTTGTTAAATACTGCAGTGTTAAGAAGCTAAGTATTTAGGTTCCTGTAGATTTTTATCTCTTTGAGTTTGCCAACATAAAATGAAAAGCTAAGCTGAAAAAAATGGCTTAGGAAAATGCTTATAAACTATTCACTTACCTACTAAAAAAGAGCATTAAAGGTGAAAATGAAGAGGGCATGCCCATCCCATATTAAAGCCTCAGAAAAGTAATAAATAGAGCTAATTTTTGTATGTGAGAAATGGTACCCAGAGGTTTCTAGCAGAAAGATTAAGCTGTCCACCTTAGCCAAGATATTGACAAGGACTCTCAGAGCTACACCAAAACAAACAAACAAACAAACAAACACTTAGCTCCCAAAGATTGAAAATTCAGTAGCGTAAAAACTTTTGTGCAGTCGGTATAGATTCTGGGCACTAAAGGAGAAGTCAGTCTTCAGTCATTCCATGCAGACCCCCACACTCTGCCAAAAAACTCATATTGTGGATGTTATACACCTAGAGTGACAGGTCTGACTTTGGTCTTTAGCTTTGCCACTATGGCTGTGAGACCACTTGGAAGTTATTTAGCCTCTGAATTTTGGTGAGTCCATCTGGAATGAATGCAAGGGCATGCTGAAAAGCATGGTACGTTATCACTTGGTCAGGAAATGATAGATCTGAATTAGCGCAGGGTTCAGAGCATGGATTTGTTACCAAGTCCAAGCTCATAGCGCTCCCTGCATGACAAGGCCACTAAATTGAGAGGAGGTGTCGGGACAAGGGATAGCAACTTTATTCAGAAAGTCAACAGACCAAGAAGACGGCAGGCTAGTGTCTCAAAGAACCATTTTACCAGAGTTAAAATTCAGGGTTTTTTTATACTAAAAGGGAAGGGGTTGGGGCTGGTCGTTGCAAACTTCTGGTGCTGGTCAGACCATGGAGCTGATGTGATAATCCTTTGTTTTTATAGCTGTCCACCTTGGTTTGGTCACAATGTTCCTTAACCCCTCCAACAAGACCAATGTTATTCTCTGTTCTGCAACATTTTATCTCTATATGAATGAAAAGTGTTATACCTTTAAAGGTCAAGCCTGGAAGGCAGAGCCTTGAGAAAGGGCTATTGTGTCAGGGTATAGGCAACATTCTTTTGCAAAGGTACAGAGCCACCAAGACTAAGCACAGGCAACAGAGGACAAAAATTGAAGCTAAAGAAGTAACTCCAATATGCAGTTATATTTGTTTTTCTGTGTTACAGGTTTTAGTGTCAGATAAGTTGACATAATAGGGGTCAACGTCTAGTTTTCCTAGTTACTGTCTGAAATGTTCAGAAAAAGAAATGCAGTGTGTTTTGGCTTTGGTTTTCTTGTCTTAAATGGAGATAGTATCTATTTTAGAAGGTCATTGTTAGGGATAAAATGAATATTGTATAAATGTATATAGCCTTTAGCCTAGTATCTCACACATGTTAAGTCCTTAAAAAGCTATGGTTATCCTTAAAAATAACTGGGTGAAACCAAATTAACTTGATGTAGAATTTTCATGATGTTTCTTAATGAATTATAAATGACATAGAGAGAATTCATAATTGATGATGAATTGGAGGTTAGCCAAACATCAAAAAAAAAAAAAAAGTTCTAGAGTGGAGGTGAGGAACTGATTCTATATGCTTAGAGTAGTTAATAATGAAGAACTGGGAAAAAAAAAAAAAACAGTTCAAAGCCTGATTCATTAAAGGTAAAGGACTTGATTATTTAATAAGAACATATCTAGTGAGTGGACCTTTGAAGGTCATCCTGCCTTTAATACATCCCAAGTATGCCTTGCCTCCCACAACAAAGATGCTGAAAAGCTGGTCAGATTGCTCTTGTGTCACACAGAGTTGACTTGAGACATGTGGTTGCTCTGGGAAGAATAATAAATTGGTACTTGTTTAACTATTTGTACTCCTTTTTTGTGGAAGCCGAAGCAGATGATTTTTGTATCAACAAAAGGTATATGTAAAAACAGTTATTTACTACCTTCACTAGCTATAGAATGGTGGACTGAAAAAAACAAAAACAAAATATTTCCCATGTATCTATTTTCTTTTGCAGTTTCCTAGATGAGACAATACCTTGGGTGGCAAATTAAGGGGCTTATCTTTTAGGTAATTGAACTATATCCCTCATTCCTGGTAAGCAAAACAATGTGCATTGCTGATTCTTGAACTCAGCTGATAGCAGGCTCATGTGCAATTCTCAAAAGTACTCAACAACTCAGACAGGCTGACACCAGTGAGGAGTGAAAACCAATTTACATTTTGCCAATTTATTCCAGTGATTCTTCAGTTCTCCTTTTAGATCTGCATCCTAGGTGAATACCCACTTATCTTCCCACTAATTTGTCTCTCTGAATTCTACTCCGGAATCTGTGGATTGTTGGATCAGGATGAAAAAAATATTCCAGGTATGTGACTCTCCTAGGGAAAGCAGTTCTGAAGGCAATACTTCATAGGAAATTCCTGCCACTGGATTATCAAAAAGTACTGCCGGTTAATTGGCAGGAAGGCATTGGAAAGGCAGTGACTGTTGTGGTAACCACAGTAATTAGACTGGGTCAGCTGGCCCTTCACTGATCATTGAGATTGAATCCATTGATTTTTGTGGTGTTCTCTTTCTTTCTCCCACAGCTTTCCTGTAGGTGGGTAGGACAATCTTCCTTGGGGGCAGAAAAACATTCCTCACTCCTCAGACCACACTTACTTAGGTTGCCACTGTTTCTTCAGACCACTTTGCATTGCAGAGGTTGTTATAGGATAGGAATGAGAGGCAGAAGCTTGAGTGAATTTCTGTGATGAAAGATTGTCAAGACAAAATACACTAAGCTTGGAAGGAATATACATAAAAAGATAAATTTTCCTATTATGCTCATCCACATATATAATAAAAATTAGAATTTATTCCCCCAAAGCTTGTCTCTATACTCTGTTCCTTGGAATTAATATATCCCTTAGTTTCAGTTACTAGATATATTATCATCATTATTATTGTTATAGTTAGTTACTTGGGAGCGTATTAAGTTCAAAAGATTTCATACTACTCTGTTGCCAGCAGTAGAATATCTTCCTGAAATTGAGATGAAAAGTAGAAAGGTGATAACAATGCTATAAAACATGTTCCCTAGTTCCCTCAACTATTATCAGTCTCCTCTGAGTTAAGGTTAGTCCTGAACAATATATTGTTGCTCAGGGACATTCATTGTGTTTTAAAAAAAGATATTACCACTGGTTGCACAAAAGAGACCAGGAGTACTGGAAAGTTAACTTATTTCATGTTATTTCACTCGAATGAATCCTAGCAGTGTTTTTTTGCTACAGTCCTATCAGATCCAGTGTCAGTTTTTAAATTTTGCTCTTTTTATTGAAGTATAGTTGATTTACAAGGTTGTGTTAGTTTCTGCTGAATAGCAGAGTGACTCAGTTAATATATATTATTTTTCTTATTATTTTCCTTTATGGTTTATTACATACATTGAATGTAGTTCCCTATGCTATACAATAGGACTTTGTTTTTTATCCGCTCAATATGTAATAGTTTGCATCTCCTAGTCCCAAACTCCCAATCCTTCCCTCCCCAGCCCCTGGTAACCATGTCTGTTCTCGATGTCTGTGAGTCTGTTTCTATTTCATAGATATGTTCATTTGTATTATATTTTAGATTCCACATATAAATGATATCATATGGTATTTGTCTTTTTCTTTCTGATTTACTTCACTTAGTGTGATAATCCCTAGGTCCATTCATGCAAATGGTATTTTTCATTCTTTTGGGGGGGGGCGATATAAAGAGCTTTTACTGGATTTTTAATACAAACATAACTTCTTTTATTATAGTTGATTTACATTGTTGTGCCAATTTCCACTGTATAGCAAACTGACCCAGTCATACATAGTATACATTCCCTTTCCTACTATGTTTTCTTTTTAATAGCTGAGTAATATTCTGCTGTGTATGTGTTTGTGTGTGTTTGTGTGTGTATATATATATGTATATGTATATTATATACATATATACACACATATATAAAATCTCATATATTCTTTATCTATTCATCTCTCAATGGATATTTAGTGTTTAGGTTTTTTCTATCAGACCCAGTTTTAAAATAGTTATTTCTTCTTATATAACGATTTTTATTTTTTTCCATTATAGCTGGTTTAGTGTTCTCTCAATTTTCTACTATACAGCATGGTGACCCAGTTACACATACCTGTATACATTCTTTTTTCTCACATTATCAGGCTCCATCCTAAGTGACTAGACATAGTTCCTAGTGCTACATAGCAGGATCTCATTGCTAATCCATTCCAAAGGCAATAGTCTGCATCTATTAACCCCAAGCTCCCAATCCATCCCATTCCCTCTTCCTCCCCCTTGGCAACCACAAGTCTATCCTCCAAGTCCATGATTTTCTTTTATGTGGAAAGGTTCATTTGTGTTGTATATTAGATTCCAGATATAAGTGATATCATATGGTATTTGTCTTTTTCTTTCTGACTTATTTCACTCAGTATGAGAGCCTCTAGTTCCATCCATGTTGCTGCAAATGGCATTATTTTCTTAAAGAACCTCTTTGCCTTCAAAAAAATATCTGAATTAGTATCATCTTAATTTACCTTGACTCCCTCACTAGCCCAGTCCTCTTATCCTATGATTGTATCAGGGAAACAATCCACAGAGGGAGCATCAAGCACTCCAATTAATATTTTGGGTTCTTCATTAACTTTGTTATCAGTAGCCTCAGCAGTATTTGATCTTTCTTTGTGAACTAAGTCCAGATCTTTCGAGAGTGATTTTTTTCATTCTTTTCCCTTTTTGATACTATCAAGTCTGGGGCAGGGTGTTGTGAAAACAAAACATACAGGATCTGTTTTCAAGCAAACCTTTTCTAGGCATAAAAGAAAAGAAATTGTGTACCCAGAAATTCTATCTTAAGAGACAGTCCCCAATCAGACAGAAAATATTAATGTAGCCTTTGGGTAATCTCAGGTGGTTTTGTGATTTATCTTCCAGCACAGACAACCAAGACTCTTTTATCAAAGCAAAATTCTCTCCCTGCTGTCTGTGTGGGGTGATGCTTCTGGAAGATTGGGTTTCTCAGTATCTTTGCAGAGCACTTCCACCCAGCTCTTCCCATCTCATGCACTGCTGCCAAGTCTGTGAACTTCCTGGTACCCACCTCCCTCTCACAGCACCATCACTCCCTCTACCCCTGCCCTCTCTCTCCTCCCCACCCAGACTGGTCTGAACTCTGCTCCTGGAGGAACTCTGAGGTCCAACTAAAGTTGCTCATTGTGCAGAATTGGATCAGATTCCCTCAAACTAGTGTCTCAGCTGATGCTTGGGGTTCTCTAGTTCTCTGGCTTTACGAGAAGATGAACCATCCTTTCTCATGACCAAGTAGACCCCAAGCTCTCTCCATAGGACTTAATTATGAGTAGTGTAAAGATACCTGTTTGGACATGCCTTCTGTGACCCTAGACCCCTTAAAGTGGAGTGAGCACTGCTCACCTCATCTTAAATAACTTACAGTGACTCATTACTTTTTGCTAAACTCCATATTTTAGTAGCTCCACATCAGGAAGTGTTTCTGTTTTAAATCATCAAATTATTATGGGAAGGTCATGTCCCTTGGAACCACATATATCTGTAGAAAATTGTGCTTTTAAATCATGGTCACAAAGAGAGCTCCCATCCTGAATGTGCTTCTAAAATCTTAATCACCTCCCTATAAAGAGGTGGAATCTATCTACCTTCTCCTTCAAACTTATCGGGAATGATTTCTGAGGTTAGATCATAAGACACAATGATACTTTTGTCTTGTTTGGTGGGATACTTCTTTTAACACCTTCATGCACCATGTAAGCAGTTTGACAACCCTGAGACTTTGATGTCTTAGGATATCCCACAACCTGTGCAGAAAGACCCTATGTATAGAGCCAGCTCTCAACTCTTTCAATTCTAGTCAAAATTTGGCTGTGACCACAAGAATAGCAACCATGCCAGAACTGCCCCGCTGAATCTTCCCAGTTTCTGCTTCACAGAATCTGTGAGAGGTAAGGAAATGACTGTTATCACTTTAAGACACTAACTTTTACAATATTTCAAAATGCAGCAATAGCTAACTAAAACTGCCTGTATTAGTCAGCTAAGGCTGCCATAATAAAATAGCACAGATTAGAAGGCTTAAATAATAAAAATTTATTGTCTCACAGTTTGGGAAGCTTAAAGTCCAAGATCATGTTTCTGGACAGTTTGGTTCAAGGTAAGTGCTCTTTTTTTGGCTTGCAGATGATCACCATCTTGCTATATGTTCATGTGGCCTTTCCTCAGTGTGTATGCTGGAGAGAGAGAGTATGAGCTCTCAGCTGTCTCTCTGTTTAAGAACAATTATCCTAAAGAATCAGGGCCCCCACCTTATGACATCATTTGATCGTGGGGGAGGCCGTGGTTATGGGGGATAGTAGGTGAGAAATCTCTACTTTCCACTCAATTTTACTGTGAACCTAAAATTAAAATATAGTATATATAGTAAAAAGAAGAAACAGCAGCAGCAACCCTGACACCACCACTAATTGCTTTGTTCATTCCTGTGGCTGACTTCTTGGAAACAAGATGTATGACTAGCATGGTCCATCTCACATGAAAGCAAAAGAAAGCACCATTTAATGAACACAAGATGTTTTCATTTCCTTTCTCCAAAAAGTACATTCTAAATTTAGATATTTTCAAGAGGATCATGGTACCCTTTCTCTAAACTAGGTGTTCAAAACATACTCCATGATAAAGTCCTTTGATATGGAGCCCTATGTTCTAGCTGCTCTTCTATTAGATAGAAGTGTTCATGGTGGAGAGAGGCAGGGAAGAATACAGACAGGCCCATAAACTAGTGGAGTTGCCAACAGATTGCCAATTTGATCCACACCATTCACTTCAGAATGAGCCAAGAGCCACAAAACCTTTAGTTATGATGGCACTATTTGCTTCCACACTAGGGATGTGAACATGTTTCATAAAAAGTATTCCAATTAGAACTCTTTTTTTTAATCATTTATTTATATATTTTTTCTCTACTGTACAGCATGGTGACCCAGTTATACTTACATGTATACATTCTTTTTTTTTCACATCAAGTGTTCCATCATAAGTGACTAGACAGAATTCCTAGTGCTACACAGCAGGATCCCATAGCTAATCCATCCCAAAGGCAACATTCCGCATCTTTTTACTCTAAGCTCCCAGACCCAACTAGAACTCTTTAACACCCAACACATTTGTTTACTTGGAGTGGAGGGGGCAGAGAACTCTGGGAGAAAACGAGTTTTTAAATATGGAAGGTTATTTATATGGGCATATAAAAATGTACCCTTGTGTATAGTTATTATGTAGTTGAAAATAGTTGTATGACCAGATGTACCTTTAAGGCTTCATGGTGCCTGTGCCATTCCCCCCCCCACCGCCTTTTTTTAATCTAAAGCATTTGAGAAAAATTACATAAAATGGGAAAAATCTATTCCTGTAGAGAGTCATGTTATGTGTTGAAATCTGTACTCTTTCTGTTTACTGGAAGTGCTTACATGCAAAATTAAGTCCTATCTTAGGAAATAATTGTAGATTGTTTTGTCACACTTTCTCTCTACTGGCCAGCAAAATTTTATAGGAAGGTTTGAGGGCTGAACTGTATTCAGTCTCATGCTCACTGAGATTTCTGTTCTGATATATGCATATCCATATATATATCCATGTATCTGTTTGGTATGATATCAGCTTTGGACTCTGCTAAGCTCTTCAGGGCATCCCCATGTGATCTTTGGGTAGTTGTGGGAATTCTTAAAAGTTTCAAAAGGCATGGCTACTTAGGGTAGAATCTCCATTAGTTCTAAAAGAGAATACAGAGTGGGTTAACTTCAGCTCGAAATGCTCTCTCTCATGGTTGGGCAACCTTACTTGAATGTGAATTAAATATCAAATAGTGTGAAAGGTACATTATTTAACATAAACTGCACCTTTGCTAGAAACCTCAAAGCTGAGCCTTTGCTCTGTGTAGCCTTTTTCTCTCAGGACAGGCCAGATGGTCTCCTGGGACAGGATGCTCATGCATGGATACTGAGATTGTGGAAAAGCCAGTCTAGCAAACCTCCCCCACCCCCAATGCTTCTGTTCTCTTCTTTACCACTATATGCTGAGATTAGTTGACCACTTTGCTTCAGAATCCAGGAAAAACCCAGGGGTTGTATGATCAAGAGATATCGTACTGGCTCAGTTTCACTCACTAGCCAGTCACCTCAGAAGTATAAAGCACATGGCTAGTCAACAATCTGCTTAAAAGTTGATAACCACATAGCTTCTTGCAGAGGCTGCTGTGAGCATTTTTATTCTGAGATCCTGTTGCTGGCATTCACAAAGCATGAATGGGAAGATAATGAGGACAAAAAAAATAGTCTAATTTGTGGTGGTTTGTATCAGAACAAGGCAGTGAGGATAAGAAATGGCACACACTGGCCTCAGAGGGCTTGGCTGCGGGGGGCAGGCCAGCATGTTCCCTTTTGAGGGCAAAGATAAGGGGCCAGCTGGTGAGAAGAAGAAGAATAGGTTTTAAATTTAAAAAGACTGATTCAAAGAAGGTCTGCCAGGCTATTGGAGAAATCTATGACCCTGTAGTGAAGGAGATGGGTCCACAGCCTCCTTGCTCCATTTCCAGCTTTCTTTTATCAGCAAGAAATCATTTCTTCTCCCCAAACACTTCTGCACTAAAATCAAGTTTTCATTCTTATCGGCCATGGGGAGAGCAGCATCTTTGATCTTCAACTTACTGAAGCAGCTGCCTACTGTTCCACTTCAAAGTACACTTTTATGACTTACAGGCATTTTAATAAAGAGTTCTCCAAAACCCAGTTGCGTTATTATCTGAAATAGTAACGAGCTGTGTAGCTCATCAGGTGACATGATGCTGGCATCATAAGGAAACTTCTATAAGAAAAAACAGCCGTAAATGATAAGCAGTCACTTTTTAAACATTTACACTGGCTTTGTAAGGGTACACGCTCCTCTCTTTCGCCCCTTGGGCTTATCCTCACTTCGGCTGTTTGGAAATCAAAGTTACACCCGCAAAAAAGGACAAAGAGTTGGCTTGAAAGTTTCCATTCTAAATGTGTGAAAATGTGGCTTAGAGAAAATCCCTTTGTGTTTCTCTGACATGTATGAAATGTCTACAACGTTGTCGTCGAAGCTCAGTGTGGTAGAAGGTCAAGAAAAAAGATCTCTTCTATGGAACAGAGTGCAAACACGTCATCAGACCTGCATATTTGGAGCCATGAGAGAAATTGCAGGGTTTTCTTTAGCTGTGTAGAGAGAAGAAGACTCTTCACTAGGGATGAAAGCAGGAAGTTAGTTCCTGTATTCATTTTAACAGTCTGCTTATAGGGGAGAAAACTTGGAGCAAGTCTTAAAGAAAGAGGAAATGTTTTCTAAGAAAAGTTCATGGTAGCCAAATAATTAAAGCATTGAAACCAGCTTGAAAAATTCAGTGATATAAAATTCACAAATACATAGAAGGAAAATTTTTAGTTTTTTAGAAGATTGAGGGTTCATGATTTGGCCTATTTGGTCAAATATTCAAAACAAGTTAGATGATAGCCAGATAAATGCCTGACTGTGATTGATAAACGTCCTGTGGTGAAACCAACCATCCACAAGGGGAACACAAGCAAGAAACTTCAGCGATGTAGTTAGCCTTTTATTTAGTTTTACCATGTGTTAATATGTTTTTCATATTCACCTTTTCTCTCTGTGCCCTTCCATACACATCTCACCCACCCTCTTTTTCTGCCGGGCTGCTTGAGTGCAAGCTGAAGACATCATGGTATCATAACCTGAAAAACTATCTCTTGGAAGTCGCCTTGTGGCTCAGTGGTTAACAAACCCTACTAGTGTCCATGAGGATCCCTGGCCTTGCTCAGTGGGTTGAGGATCTGGCATTGCCGTCGCTGTGAACTGTGGTATAGGTTGCAGATACAGCTCGGATCCTGCGTTGCTGTGGCTGTGGCGTGGGCCAGTGGCTATAGCTCTGATTTGACCCCTAGTCTGGGAACTTCCGTATGCCACAGGTGTGCCCCTAAAAAGAGGAAAAAACGAAACAAAACAACAATCTCTTCATGGAATTCCTGCTGTGGAGTTCCAAATGCAGCGGCTCAGGTGTCTGCCGAGGTGCGGGTTTGATCTGTGACCCAGCTTAGTGTGGTAAAGGAGCTGGCCTTGCCCAGCTGCAGCTAGGGTTCAATCGCCAGCCCAGGAACTCCATGTTTCGCGTGTATACAGTCATTAAAAACAAGTTTAAAAAAACAGTCTTTTCAGAGCAAGGGCACCCTCTCGTATAACCATAATATCATGTCTATATGTAAGTATTCAATATAGGTAATTTTGCATATTCAACAACGATATTTAAAATTTTCTAATTCTCCAAACAACTTAATTTTGCATATTCAACAGGCCATATTTAAATTTCCCTTAATTCTCTAAACATTGTTTTTGATGGCTTTCAGCTTTACCTAGGATCCAATCAAGGATGGATTAAACTTGCATTTCACTGTTACATCTCTTTGGTCTCCTTTCATCTTGTAACAATTCACTGATTGTTTTTTTCTTTCACACCATTGAAATTTGTGAAGAATCCAGGCCAGTTGTTTGTAGAATGTGTTGTTATATGGATTTGTTCTTCCTGTTGCTTTATATCCAGAGGCCTATAATGGCCACTTGTCCCATTATTGATGAGGGTACATTTGAGCCCTTAATTAAGCTGGATCTCTCCCTTGTGAAGGTATCTTTTTTCTGTTATAGATATATAATCAATAGTAGTATGGGTATAAAACTTTGAGAGCATGCATCCTTCCTGCCCTGCCCCCATCATGGTAGACAGAGTTAATGCCACTCTCAGCCCATTACCCACACATGTCTACGTCTTTATCCCTGGAACCTGTGACTATGTGAGGTTAAGGGATGGATGCGGGCATTGAAGGTAACAGATGGAATTAAGGTTGCTGAGCAGCTGAGCTGAATATAGGGAAATTATCTGGGATTTTCCAGATGGGCCCAATGTAATCACACGCTTCCTTAGAAGTGGATGATGGAGGTGGAAGGCGCAGAGGGAGGTGTGACGAAGGAAGAATGGGGAGTGGCATGTAGCATTGTTTTTTTTTGAAGATAGAGAAAGGAGTCACAAGCTTAAGAATGACAGCATTTTCTAGAAGCCAGAAAAGGCAAAGAAACAGAGGCACCCCTAAGGCTGCCAGAAAGGAATGCTGACGTGCTTGAGCAGAGCCTAGTGAGTCCTGTGTCTGACCTCAGCCTACAGAACTGTAAGTTAAATCTGTGTTGTTTTTAAACCCCTACATTTTTGATAATTTGTTGTAATAGTAACAGAAAAGGAATACCACCCCTAAGATTATATCTCATCATTTTAGCATGCATTGATAGATTTGTGTGAATAAGTTCTTACACTGGAAGTTGTAAAGGGTAGTAGTTACTAACTCTTTCAATCCTTCCTCATTTATTAGTTCCTCCTCTTATTTTTTTTTTTTTGATCTTTATCTCTTTCTGTCTTGAGTATCATGTTGGATTCATAGATTCTTTTTTTAAAGTTCAGCATTACATAACCCATAACTTTCATTATTCTTACCCCTTGGTAGCCACTTCAGGCTGAGTTCTGTGCCCATTTAGCACAGCCTCATTAGTCTCATAGTACTTTGTTTTCTAAAATAAAATATTTAGGGTTAACTTTAACCTTTTTTATCCTAAACCTGAAATCCACCATTTTAACCAAAAGGTCCTGGTTTCATTTAATGCAGAATACCATTTTTATTGATATGTTGGTACCTTGGTGTAGTTTCAATTTTAGTAGCTGGTGGTTGAGCACCTTATCAAAATTTCAGAGACTTTTGTTCTTTTTCTGGGAACAATTCATGTATTTTGCCCATTTTTCTAGCAACTTGGCTTTTTTATTTTTTTCTCATTTTGAGTTCTTTGCATAATTGGGAAACTTGCTTTTGATTTTCTTGTTGAATCTATTACAATTATTTCCTTCCAAACTTTCATTGATTCTTTTACATTATTTTGCAATGAAAACTTTTTTAGTGTTGTAGAATGTATTCCTCTCTTTTTAAAATTGCATTTTGAATTTTGAGTTACAGTCATGAAGTCTTTGTCTACAGATGGTGAAGAAATTCACCTGTTTTATTCTGGTGTTATGCATAATTTTTTACATTTAGATCTCTTGTCCATTTAGTCTAAGTTATGAGTCAAAATTACCATTTTTCAATCGTCCCAAGAACATCTGTCATAGAGTCCATCTTTTCTCTCAGCCATTTGGTATACCTTCTTTATCACTCACTAAATTGTTACATGTTTGGGGGTCTATTTTTGAGCTTGCAATTAATTCTGTTCCAGTGGTTAGTTGGTCAATTCATTTATCAGTACCACACGATTTTAATTAGAGTGTAGATAATTCGTTTTATGTATTAGGGCTAATCAGCCCTTACTGCTTTTTTCAGAGTTGCCTAGTTATACACTTCTGTTTTTATATGAATGTTAGATTTAACTGGTCCAGCTCTCAGAAAAGTTGTTGGTGTACTTATGGGGGCTACATTAAATTTATGTATTCTCTTAGGGACAATCAACAATATATGTGATGGCTTTAAGTCCTAGTCATGATGAAGAAATACTTTTTTATATGTTCAACTTTTCTCATAATTTTTTTACACATTTGTTAAGTTGATTCCTAAGTATTACATTTACTTACCTGCTACTGTGAATATTACTTTCTCATTGTACAAGTCTTATGCCTCTGTTGCAGTGGTTTTCAACTTCTAAGCACATTAGAACCATCTGGGGTCTACGTATATTATAAAACAAATCAATCTCTGGGTGTGAGGCCATAGCCATCAGTGTTTTTAAAGGTCCTCAGGTGACTCCAATGTAAAAAAAGAAAAAAAAAAAGTTGAAAATTGCTGGTTGACTTGGGAGGGAGAAAGATCCTTCGCTGGCTTGATAAGAAATGAGAGAAATGGGAGTTCCCATCCTGGCGCAGTGGTTAACGAATCCAACTAGGAACCATGAGGTTGCGGGTTCGATCCCTGCCCTTGCTCAGTGGGTTAACGATCCAGCGTTGCCGTGAGCTGTGGTGTAGGTCGCAGACGCGGCTCAGATCCCGCATTGCTGTGGCTGTGTCATAGGCTGGTGGCTACAGCTCCGATTCAACCCCTAGCCTGGGAACCTCCCATCTGCCTCGGGAGTGGCCCAAGAAATGGCAAAAAGACAAAAAAAAAAAAAAAAAAAAAAAAAAGAAATGAGAGAAATAATATGTGTTTTAAAGTCCCTGTTACTACTGATGAGTTTGGTTTATATATATTTGTAACTATTAATGTATTCATTGTGAGTTGATGTTCTTGGCGTTATACAAATCTTAGCATTTTAACTGTTTACTCTGAGGGTTGCCATCCCTGCTTCCTTATTGTTGGGTTTCTCATGGTGTGCATTTACCCATCTTCTTATTAGGGGTAACTTTTTTCTGTATTGTTTTGTTTTGTTTTGCACTTGGCATGTCCTAGGGTTTCACTTTGTGAATAAATCTGAATTTCCAAAAATACGTGATTTTGTGGTTATCTATTTATATCACATATGTTTAATCAATCTTTTGTTTTATATTGCATATATTTATATGTTACATGCTACATTTAATTTTTTCTTTCCCTCTGTGCTCTATTTGCCCCTTTTTCCAGTGTGCTCTGTTCATTAGGAAGATCTGTATTTGCGTGCTCCTGGTTACATTTTGTGCTATTGGTTACATTTATGTTCATAATTTGGATGATATTCTTAGTCTTCATCTCAATTATTTAGATATTTTCTATTTGTTTTGACAGCTTTAAGTGATATCTTCCATTCCTCCATATTATGTGACAGTCCGTGAGCTCATCTAATTTCTCTTTGTGTCTCTTCTCTAATTTTTTGTTGAATGATTATACATTGTCTTCTACCTCCATCTCCCCACATTTGATTTAACCTTAAATAAGCGATTAAGGATATTCAACACTCACTCACTATCCTACCAGTCCTACCGCTGATGTTCCCACTGTCTTCTCTTGGTCAGATAAAACTTGTCCTCTCATAGTCTCAGGAACTGGTCAGGAGAACAGTATCCCCCAAGTGTCTGCATGTTAACCTGGTCTGTAGCCTTGTTATTGGAAGAAGAGCTCAACTCAATATAAGATCCTTAGCCCATAGTTTGTCTTTTGCTGCATTTCTTTATTACTCTCAAGGTGTTTTCTTTATTTTTAATGTTTTGTAGTTTTACTAGGATATATCTTAAAACAGACTAGCTTTATTTATTTATTTATTTATTTGTTTTTTGCTTTCCCTTTTCAAACTGTAGCGCTGTGTCTATCTTGGACCATCTGTCTTACATCTATCACTGTCTCTTTTTTAAATTTCACTTTTCATTTTTTGGCTGTGTTTATCTTTTCAATGTCCTATGTTATATTTTCAGTTCTTCTAGTCTCCCTGTCCATATTGTTCTTTAATTGTTATCTCCAAGTTTATTTTGTATTTTTCTCTGAGTTGTCACACATCTTTCATGTGTTTGTGTGAGCCCATTTTCTTCATTTTTGACTTTATGATTTGACATATTTTATTGACATGTACTAATGCTTGTTTAAGAATATGTAGTTCAGATTGTGTTGTAGATTTCACCTGTTTTATTTTTGTTGAAGACTTTTCACCAGCTAACATCCTTTGGTTCTTTTTCTATTTACAATACCTTTGTATGCATGTTGTCTACCAGTTTACGCTAATTATGAAATGTCTAGTCTTTTTCTATCAACAACAATGGAGGTGTATAGGAAGGGGTGAGCAGTATGTTTGGCTGAGGGTGTTTCTAAGTGCATGGAAATGCTCTTTGTATACTGCATTGAAATTATAAAATGAACAGTGCATGGTTTGGTAGGTGAGGGGCAATTTAAGTCTCCTGCTTTTGTGTTTTTTGTTAAATTTCTGTAGAAATTCTATTAATTTTTAAGATGTGTTTCTTTAATCCTCCAATAGTGCCCTTCCCCTTTGAAGTCCCTGCTGTTCCCTACAGTGGGGCCCCTACAGGGTTACTCCCTCTGCTCTGGCATATTCTTAAGTCTTTGCCTGTGGATTCTTCAGCAGCCACCACACTTCATGTTTTCCATGTTCTAAGATGGCACATAGGCTGTGAATCTCTTCTGAGGGCAAAATTTTTATCTGTTGTCTATCCCCCTAGGCCTCTGATGCTCTCCAACCCCCACCCCCACCCCCGCCACCTTGTTTCTGACAGCCGTCCTCTCTGGGGTGAGCTCTAGAGCATGCCCTGTGTGATCAGGTGTGGATTTCTCCACTTAGACGTACTTGGAAGTCTGTGTTAGTCTCTGATCCCTATTCAGGCTCCAAGTGTGGGTTCTGAACAGCTTAGTTTGCCCTATTTGTTGGTCTGAATGTTCTGTGGTGGAGGTGGAGAGAGAGGAGTAAATAAGCACCAATCCCTCTGGGAACTCAGAAGTTTCTTAGCCCTAAAATTTATATCTTGGCATTTTTTTTTCTTAATATTAATGTCTTAAATTCACATGTAACATTTTTCTCATAGTACTTTTACATAAAATCCTTTATCTGCTCAGTGAAAACTAGGCTCAGGAAGGTTAAGTGAGTTCTTCTATGGCATATACTTACATAGAATAGAATTCAATTTGAAATCTGGGTTTCTTAAATTCAAATTCGCTTTTCTTTTCATACAAACTTTCTGCCATTTTAATAGTATAATAATTTTTGGAATCTCTTCCCGGAAAGAATTAAAGTAAAAGAAATACTTTCCAAAACATTCTGCAAGTATTCCTCAAAATACAGAAACGACTAGAAGAAAGGTATTGGAAAAAGTTAAATTTTACAACTTTTTAATGTATATGTTGCAGATATTGCTGTATATGTTGCAGATATTGCTGTATCTAAGAACTATAGCTACAATTGAATGTGACTGAACATGAGTGTAATGAGATTAAAATGTGAAAAGACAATGTTAAGAGGTCAGTGCAATCTCACTTCAGGGATGACTTTTAATCTCCCTTAAACTCCTGGCGTTACCGTGGATAGTTGCAGAGATGATGATAGCTATGATGTTTATTGCCAGGAATCACTGATGAGTGATGTGCAGAAGGCGAGACTATGGCAAAGAGAAGAGAGTTGAAAGATATCTGACCCCTGAATTTTGTGTTTAATGAAGGAAATTGTGTTGACGTTTACCAGATATATTTTATGCTAGATCTTTATACTGTTAGAAGAAATAAAAATAAATAAAATTATGGAATTAGGCTAATTAAGTCCTATTTTCATCTCTAATAGTAACTACATTCACTTAAGTTAAGTAATTTATTTCCTTGGGGTGCAAAGAAACCTAACAGTTTGCAGTTCTAACAGTTAAACTGGATTAAAAGCAACTATGTAGATTCGGAGCTTTTTTGAATAGATATTTACAGAATGTCGATCCTTCAGTCTTTCCAATGTCACCTTGGTTAGAAGACGCTAAGAGTAATTCCATGGGAAGCAATTAGGAATCATGGAAGGAGATCAAGATGGCAGAGTGAAAGGATGTGGCTCTCACCTGCCTGCACAAACACACCAAAAATACATCTTTATGTGGAACAGTACTTGTTGAAAATTCAGTGAAAACTGGTAGGATTCCTGTAAAACCAAAGCTGTAAGGAAGATAGACACAATCAGGTAGGAAGAGAAGAAAAGAAGTCAGGTTGGGACCTCTGCCCCTGTGAGGGAACCCAGAGGAAAAAGATTGTGGGGGCAGACATCTGCCCTGGGGATTGAGTAGGTTGAGCCACAGACTGAGCATACCAGCCCTAGGTTTGTGTAGTTAAGAAACATTTGTAGTATAATACAGATCCTTCCAATATTTGAAAGACTGATCTCCAAAAGGCAGATTATACCTCTTCTGTGAAACTCCCTAGAAAATCTGGGGTCAGCAACATGAAATTTATGGCATTGGTGCTATTGAGTGAAGTTTTCTAATAATGACTGCTTCCCAAATGAAATAGCTTTTATGTGGTAACTCTCATTTTCCTGCTCCCCAACACTACAACTCAAAAACACCCAGCAAATTTCAGATGGTAACCTCCTAGAAAGTTATTTGGAACATTTCTGCGTTATCTGAGCTAGGCATTTTCTAAGAGAATTATGACATAAGAAATATGTATTTGTTCTCTGACTTCAGTTGCTGACACAGAGCCTCTAAAACCCTTGTAATTTCCTTAACAATGGAGGTGATAGGGTCTTACACTGAGTTCCTACATCCCTTGGCATTTTGGGGGTGATAGGAGAATCCTCTTCTCTAGTAAGTTGACTCTTATTGGGGTGCTGGAGAGCTTCAAAATGGGGATGATCACCGAAATGACCAAGCCACGATGTGAAGCTTGCAACTTTTAACCTCATGACCTCACCTCCAGTCTCCAGTCCCCAGGGAGGGGACAGGGGATTCTGGTTCACTTGATAATTGATCATGATGTGATGAGATCACTATCAAAACTGCTAACCTGTGGCATTTGGACAACTTCTGAGTTGGTGCACGCATTCACATGCCAGTAAGTGTGTATAGCCCATTTTCCAGGGACAAAAGCTTCTGTGGTTGGGGCCCTTGGGAGCCCACCCGAAGTACCTTTTCATCCGCCTGGTAAATAAATGCTTCTCTGAGTTTTTTGAGCCCATTCAGCAAATTATCAAACCAGAGGGGGATGGTTGTAGGAACCCCCGACTATACAGCCAAGTCAGATAGAAATGTGGCTCCCTTGGGACCCACTATTGGGACTGACATTGGAAGTAAGGGCCATCTTTTGTGGCTGAGCCGTTAAAGCTTTAGAATTTGACACTAACTCCAGGTAGTTAACTCCAGTAATTTTATTTTGAATAAAATCATCGGACACCTAGTTGGTGGTGGAAGAGTTGGAAAATTGTTGGTGTGGGGAGAAAAAGAAAAAGCAACACATGGATAGTGTCAGTAGTGCTGTATGTAAAGAAATAGTTTGCCTTTAACAGTGATTTCCAACCCTGGCTAGATCAAAACCACATTGAGACACCTGTGAAAGATGCAGAGTGTGAAAGATAATCCATAGGCTCTACTTCTGTAAATCTAAGGAAAAGCTGCCAAATTTGATTAAAATGTTATTGTTCAGTCAGCCAATTGATGCCTACTACTAAGTACAGTGTCCAACAAAAAACAGATATATAACTGAATTACTATGCTGCCTACATGAAACTAACACAGCATTGTAAATAGACTATATTTCAAAATTAGGTGTTTGTTTTGAAAAAAGATGGAATGGTAACTTTTACCTCACAGCTCCTCCTTACATGGAATTCAGTAGTTTCATGGGACAGATAAATATTAATTGAGAAATCACACCCCTCATAAAAAGGACATAATGAAAAACCCAGGTAAGTGATCTAAAGGGAGGAATACAGAGACTATAAGAAAGTAATGTATCTTAGCTAAAGAGCTTACAGAAGTCTTCACTGAGAAAGAAATGCTTAGCCAAGACTTGAATGGGGAGTTATTCAGAAAGCCTTAGGATGGAGAGGTGGCATTCTACACAGAGCTAAGGCATGCCAAAGTCCTGTGGTAATAATGAGATTGGAGTGTTGGAAGGACTGAAGGAAAAGGAAAGTGTGGCTGGATCATGAAAGAGAAAGTGACAAATGGGGTGAGGATGAGATGTAGGCAAGGCTGACCCGTGTAGGAGCCATGAAGAAATGTGTTAAGGACATTAGTCTTGATCCTAAGAGCAAAAGAAAACCACTGCTGGATTTGTAGCTTTATGAGTGGAAGGTAGCCTTTAAGGGCCCTGGTCAGAGTTGCATTTTTAAATGATAATCCTGGCTATTGTGTCAAAGATAAATTGGCAGTGTAACAGAACACATGTTAGAAATTATGACATAAAAAACAAGGATGCTGTGGAATTAAGTAGAAAACAGTATATTTGAGAGCTACTTTGGGGATAAATAAGATTTTGTGATGACTTCAACTTGGGTGAGGTTTAAGGTATTCTCAAACAATTTCTGCATTTGGGGCTTGTGCAGCTGAATGGAAGGAAGTGCAGTTCATTGGCTCTGGGCCACTGAGCAAGGACAAAATGTGGTGAGGACATGAGGATTCATTCTAGAATACATTGAGATTTAAGGTGCATTTTTTTTTTTTTTTTTTTTTTGTCTTTTGTCTTTGTTGTTGTTGCTATTTCTTGGGCCGCTCCCGTGGCATATGGAGGTTCCCAGGCTAGGGGTTGAATCGGAGCTGTAGCCACCGGCCTACGCCAGAGCCACAGCAACACGGGATCCGAGCCGCATATGCAACCTACACCACAGCTCACGGCAACGCCGGATGGTTAACCCACTGAGCAAGGGCAGGGACCGAACCCGCAACCTCATGGTTCCCAGTCGGATTCGTTAACCACTGCGCCATGACGGGAACTCCTAAGGTGCATTTTTGAATGGTGAGTTATTCAGAAAGCCTTAGGATGGAGACTTGTCAAGCAAGTCCAGAATGGACGTGTCAAGCAAGCTGTGGTGTATGTGAATCTGGAGGTCTGAGAACAGGCAAGATAGCATGAGTTCATACCACTGCACGGTGGTCTAAAAAGAAAAAAAAAAAAAAAAAAGACCTGTAGAAATAATTCTTAGGTAACAGTTTTCACAATGTGAGTGTGGATTATTGGCGTTTAAATTCCTACTGTCATCTGTTAATTGTCAAGAACACAGATAAGGCCAAAAGCCCTTGGAATTGTGATTAAACATGCTTGGCTATGTCTGCAGTTGGACTACAGTGATTTTTTTTTTTTCCCCTTGTTTTTGATAACGAGGTAGCATGTATGCCAACATGGGACCTGAATTAACTTCAAAGAAATCTTCACCCATCTTCCTTCATTTCTGCAAGAGAGAATGTGGGAGTGAATGAAAAGGATGTGTTAGGTGAGAAAGCAGTCCAGCTAAACTACAGGGGGACAATGGAAACGAATCTCACAGACACACACACACACACACCACAGACACACAACTCACATTATCTTTCATTACCAAAGAAGTTGTAAAAGAACTGGAAAAATCTGATAAGAAAAAAGGCAGCCCATAATATCTATTTAGAATTTTGCTTTCTGACCCTTTCTCTATTTATTAGTTGGCAGTCTGAGGGAGAATGTGCTTCCGTTCACACCATTTCCTAATAGAAATTGTCACTGGCAAAATAAACCTTGATTAATTTCAGAGAAGCATCTCTAATTAGAAAGTGAGGACATTTCCGGAGGGGAGTCTGTTCCCTGAGTTTCTTGGGCAGTCAGCTACAGAAACGAATGAGGAGACTGTTCTCTGGCGGTTTGTTAATGGCCTATGGCATTTGATGGGCTTTACCAGGAAAAGCGAATTGGCTCACGGCAAAGTGAAGGAAATTGAAAAGTTGATTACAGTGACTGTTTCTAGCCCTCACATTTGCCATATTTGCTTTCTCACCTTTTCACAATTTTGAGTATTTATAGTATGCCTGCCCTTTAGAATTAATCATCTCAAGACCTACTAGGACCGTGGTACACACAAACATAATAAGTTTAAAATGGGACAAGGTTATGTGAGTCTTCGCTATACCTGTGGGCAAAACCTGTTATTTCAGTGATTTAGTTCAGCCTTCCCTCGGCTCACACCTGTTCACACCCTCTGGCCTCCTAATACTCTATGGAAAGGATGAAAGCGAAATATCCCCAAGGGAGTAGACAGGACAAGCCACCAGGCAGGATGAACATAATGGACCTCTCTTTCCCAGGTGGACAGTGAAGTACTTCATCGCCACCTTGGTGTGTATTTGCCTTGACATCCAGGCTGGCAGCTCGGCACACATGCCCTGAGTTCCCTCCCCCCCGACCCATTAGCCTCTGCACTGCAGCCAGGGAAGGAGGCCCTCACTGCCTTCTCCCCCATCATCCCTGACGTGCAGTCGGTAATCTTATTTGTGAGGCTCTGTCTATATTCTACACTAGGTTGGCCTCACCCCTTGGGAGATAAGAAGATGCGTGTCTTTGAATCAAAAGATCTGAAAATGCAGTCAAGATGTACTCCTGTGATCCCTTAATATACTTTAAGCCAGGGCCCCTTTTATTGTCTCTCGAACACCATTTCCCAGATGCACTGCAGTGGCAGCCTATTCTTCAAAGTGCCCTTGCAGAGAGCATCTGATATCTCTGCTGGAAGGAAAAGCAGAGAACAGATTCAACCCTGCTGCTCTGTACTCAGGGCCCGGGAATATGTCAGGAGGAGGCCCTGTGTTTTTCTCAGTGAGACTGGAGAGAAATGCAGAATGTCTCTCCATTTCAGAATCCTTCAGTGCTTCCTGAAGACCAGAGAGAGAGAGAGTATTGCTTGTTTCTTAGTGTGGCACTTATTGCACAAATGACATCTCTTCCATAGGCAAGAAACACAAACTCAAAAGTTGAGCTCTCTTGCTTGGAGGAAGTTTAGATATTTGAGTTGGGGGGGGGGTGCTCTCCTTCTTTGCCTTTTATTTCTAATCCTTGCAAAATGTGAAAACAGTTCTTAAAGTCAAGATCCATAGAGAAAACAGGTTGCAGGCCTGATCTGGCCCTCAGGCTGTAATGAGAAGACCTGTTTTAGATTTTCTGGCATTATAATATAATTATACTATGTAATTATGTATAAATTATATGTATATAAATTATAATATATAATTTCTGCAACATTACTTTAGCTTTTGTTATAAAGTATGGAAACAAAGAAAATGCTATAGGCTACCTTGTTCCTCATTCCCAGTGTTTCCTTCTTTGTTCTTGGAGCTCCCTGCATGATAACACCCATGACCTGCCTTTTGCTCCTTGACTCACTGCACTTTAGGGAAGGGCATTTCTGATAAGACTGTTGAATTTGGGAGAAAAGAAAATCTAGACATGCTTGGCTCTGTTCAGCCCTTCTTCTTAAATGTGAACCCATCTACTCATTCATTTCATAAATAGTATTGATGCTTATGTATATTAGACATTGTTCTGGACACTGGAATTGTAGCTGTGACTAAAACAGGCAAAAATCCCTTATATTCTGATACAAGACACAGAAAATAAACATAATAAGTGTTTTTAAAGTCACATGTTTAAAAGAAACAAGTAGAGAAGAAATAAGTTGAGAAGGAGCTGAGATTTTAGGTAGGAAATGCAGGGAAGGCTGCACTGAGAAGGTGATTGTAACTAACACCACAAGGAAGTGGGGTAGAGAAGCATGTAGATGTCTGGGGCCAGAGCCTTCTAAGCAGATCCTTCTGCAGTTGTGCAAAGGCATGCAAGCACAGATGGCCTCCAGAGTTTGAGGAAGAGCAAGAAAAGAGTGGTTGGCAAGTAGGTGGGAAGTAACCTAATCTGGCTTGTATTTTAACAAAATCACTTATCCTCTGTGACAAGACTCATTTTGGGGGGAAGGAAGAGATTGAAACAAGAAGGAGAGTTAAGAGGGTATTGACACGTTCCACAGGTGAGATGATGGTGCTAGTAGTAAAGATGGTTAGAAAGATTTGGATTCCAGGCATCTTTAAAGGATGGCTGACAACATTTGCTGATAAATGAGATGCAGAATGAAAAAAGGTAGGTATCAGGAATAAACCTAAGCATCAAAAAGTTTGGTCTGAGTAGCTGAAGAATGAATTTATAACTAATTGAGGTGGGCAAGATTGTGAATGGAGCTGTTTAGGGCGCAGTTGAAAGGAGTTCATTTTTAGACACATGGAGTTGAAGATGCCTTATTACAGGAGTTCCCATGTGGCTCAGCAGGTTAAGGACCCATCATTGTCACTGCAGTGGCTTGTGTTGCTGCTGTGGCTCAGGTTTTAGTCCCTGGCCTGGGAATTTCTGCATGCCATGGGTACATCCAAAAAAAAAATATGCCTATTAGACATATTAGACATCCAGGAGGTAGTGAACAAGAGATTGGATACATGACTGGAGTTCAGAGAAGAAATATAAGCTTGGCATCAGCTCAGAGATCGGAGTTAAAGTCATGGGACAGGATGAGATTATCTAGAGAGTGAGTATAATCAGAAAAACTGATGTGGTCTAAGGACTAAGTACTCAGCACTCTGACACTTAAGAATTGTATGCAAGAGGAAGGCACAGCAAAAGAGACTGAGAGGTGGGAGGAAATGACAGTTTGGGAAAGAATGTTTCAGTACAGGTTCCCTTGCTCATCCTCTGAGGAATACCTCTTGGATCTGTACTTGCCTCAGTCTGTGTGGCTATTTCTGCCTTATTCTGATATTCACTACCAGGCTGATGAACTTAGAGAAAGCCATGTCTTTGAATATGACTTAAGTGCTGCTTTTGTCCTTTTTCTAAAACTTTAGAGGACTGGGTAGGAAAGAATGGTGCTATGTCTTAGGACTCCTTTGAGGCCCCCTAAAAGAAAGATTTAACAAGAGGATTTGGTTTGGAGACAAATCTTTTTTAAAAAAAATTTAATTTCTTTTATGATTTTTTATTTTTTCCATTATAGTTGATTTACAGTATACTGTCAATTTCTACCATACAGCAAAGTGATCCAGTCATACATATACATATGCACATATTCTTTTTCTCACATTATCCTCCATCATGTTCCATCACAAGTGATTAGATATAGTTCCCTGTGCTATACAGCAGGATCTCATTGCTTATCGTTTCCAAATGCAATAGCTTGCATCTATTAACACCAGATTCCCATTTGGGGAGTTTGGCAACCACAAGTCTGTTCTTCTGGCCCATGAGTTTCTTTTCTGTGGAAATGTTCATTTGTGCCATACATGAGATTCCATACATACGTGATACCATAAGGGATTTGTCTTTATCCTTCTGACTTACTTCACTTAGTATGGCAGTCTCTAGTTCCATCCTTGTTGCGGCACATGGCATTATTTTGTTCTTTTTTATGGCTGAGTAGTATTCTATTGTGTATATGTACCACATCTTTATAATCCATTCATCTGTTGTTGGACATTTAGGTTGTTTCCATGTCTTGACTATTATGAATAGTGCAGCAGTGAACATAAGGGTATATGTATCTTTTTTCAAGGAAAGTTTTGTCTGGATATATATGCCCAAGAGTGGGATTTCTGGGTCTTATGATAGGTCTATATTTAGTTTTCTGAGGTACCTACATACTGTTTTCCATAAAAGTTCCAGAATTTCCAAAGCAATCTTGAGGAACAAAAACCAGTCAGAAGACATAACTCTCCTAGACTTCAGACAATATTACAAAGTTACAGTAATCAAGATAGTGTGGTACTGGTACCAAAACAGAAATACAGACCAAAGGAACAGAATAGAGAACCCAGAAACCTATGGTCAATTAATCTTTGACAAAGGAGGCAAGAATATAAATGGGGAAAAGACAGTCATTTCAGCAAGTGGTGCTGGGAAAACTGGACAGCCACATAAATCAAGGAAACTGGAATACACCTTAATGCCATGCACAAAAATAAACTCAAAATGGCTTAAAGACTAAAATGTTAAGACAGACACCATCAAACTCCTAAGAAGAGAACATAGGCACAACATTCTCTAACATCAATGTTACAAATGTTTTCCTAGGTCAGTCTCCCAAGGCAACAGAAATAAAAGCAAAAATAAACCAATGGACCCTAATCAAACTGACAGATTTTTGCACAGCAAAGGAAACAATTAAAAAAAAAAAGACATCCTACAGAATGGGAAAAATAGTTTCAAATGATACAACTGACAAAGGCTTAATTTCTAAAATAAACTACTTACACAGTACAATAGTAAAGAAACCAATAACCCAATTGAAAAATGGACAAAAGAACTGGATATATATTTCTCCAAAGAATATATGCAGATGGCCAACAAGCACATGAAAAAATACTCAACATCACTAATTATTAGAGAAATGCAACTCAAAACTACTATGAGGTACCACCTCACATCTGTCAGAATGGCCATCATTACTAAGTCTTTTTGTGACCTTTAAACTGAGAAACAGATTATTTATTTCAGGTACAATGTTTTTATTTTCCAAAAAACAAAGGTGATATATTTTAAAAACATATGTATTTTTTTGGCAAATACTTTTTACTTTCCCTTCCTTTCTTAGTCTTTTAAAAACCCATGAGCTATCCTTAGAAACTTATAATTCAGCATTTGGTTAGGGTTACTGCCTCAGGACTTGGTAGGAAAGTGATCTTACTTGAACGTTGACATTTTTCTTAGTAGGCATATCTGAGGAGCATATTTACAAAGTCGGTTTGTAGCCAAAGCTGAAGTCACTTGGGACCAGTAATCAGCATTGTTTCCGAGGATCAAGTAGCATGTATGAATTTGGAATATGTCTAAATGTGAAAAGAAAAAGACAGGAAGTACATACACAGAATAATAACATCTAAAGGCACTCATGACAGGAGAGCCAAGATTTGAGATTCTTTTCCTAACATTTCATAAGCTTTCCTAGAGTGTGCTTCCACTCTTATTTTTTTAAAAAAACTTTTACTTTAAAAATTATTTGAAGGAGTTCCCATGGTGGCTCGGAGGGTTACAAATCTGACTGGTACCCATGAGGATGCGGTTCGAACTCTGGCCCCACTCAGTGGGTTCAGGATCTTGTGCTGCCATGAGCTGTGGTGTAGGTCACAGAAGCAGCTCAGATCCTGTGTTGCTATGGCGTAGGCTGGCAGCTGTAACTCTGATTCGACCCCTAGCCTGGGAACTTCCATATGCCACAGGTATAGCCCTAAAAAAAAAAAAAAAAAAAATTTAGTCACTTTATTCAATAGCTAAATTTATTCTTTATAGTAATAGTATTAAGTTTAAAGTTTCATGCAAGTTCCCTGTAAAACACTTGGATTATACTGACTGAAAGATGTAAAGAAGAAAAAGAAAAATCATAATCCCCAAATTCAGACCAGAGCAGCAGCTCTGGTCACTACAGAGGTACAGGTTTGATCCCTGGCCTGGTGCAGTGAGTTAAGGATCCTGTGTTGCCACAGCTGCTTCTCAGATTCACTCCTTGGCTCCAGGAGCTTACATGTTCTGTTCTGCGGGTGGGCCATAAAAATTAAAAACAAAACAAAACTATGGGCTGACAACTTCCCAAGTTAGCCTTGGCTCAATGCACCCCCGCCCCAGCCCCCCAAAACTTCAAATCCAGCTTCCTGCTCAGCATCCTCATTTGGATCGGAAGGTAGCAAAACTAAAATAAAGGACCGGATTTGCTGTAGTTTTTCTTAGCCCTTAGTTTTCTTCATTCTTTCTTTACTACCTCAGAAATCAGTATCACCCTCCAATCAGTTTTTCTCCTTAAGCCACAAAGCTGAAAACCAATCCTTAATACTCCTCTCTCTACAGTCCCAGCCCCTGCACTTCTAAAACACATCTCAGATCTGGCCACTGTTCATAAAACAGATTGCTATCTATGTAATCTTCTTTTCTTTCTCACCTAGACTGCTGGGTAGCTCTCCATATTTGAGCTTATAAAACAGATTGCTATCTATGTATGCCTCATTTCTTTCTTACGTAGAGTGCTAGATAGCTCTCCATATTTAAGCTTCTTTTCAATTAATTCTCCACTATAAACTTGTTTGATTTTTTTTTTTTTTTGCTATGACAAGCCACATCTTGTTTAAAATAAATTTAAATACTTAAATAAGAAACACTTGCATGAAGAAATAAATCTAAACCTTTTATTTGTAAAACCTTGTAAAGGCTTTAAAGCCATGAATGAACAGGTCTCTGGCTACTAGTTGTAGCTTATAGATCAAATTCCCTTTGTGCTACATATACTTCAGTCATGGAACAGTCCATTTATGTTGTTCTCACAGCTTTAATTGTTGTTCCTGCCATTCCTGTGATTTCATCTTTCTAATGACTTATAATGACAGCTTTGGTAAGAGAGGTTTTTGGACTGCTTGGCAGTAGATATCTGCACACTTTTCATTTACTTCCCTATTACACAGAAGTTGGTATTTATGTATCTGTTTACTACTTTGTCTCTTCTACAATATTATAAGCTCCATTCAGAGAAAAGTGATTTTTCCATTGCTACACTATTTGGAATTTAGTGGGCCTTCAATAAATATATTTTGAAAAAGTCCAAAAATTGTACTGAAGAGGCTTGAAAAATGTTATTTGCTTTCTTAACTGCAAAATATTTCAACATGGGAATGACTAATGTTGTATCTAATCTGATTAAGTACTTGGTTTTTTGCAGTTCTTCACCTAAAAATCTTAATATTGGAACTTTTTTTAACTTTTTAAAATTATTTTTTTGTGGTAAGCACGTTTAACAGATCTACCTGCTTAACAATTTGTCAAGTATACAATACAAGATTGTTTGCTACGGGTACAGTGCTGAACTTCAGATCTCTAAAGCTTATTCATCTTATTTTGCTGAAAGTTTATGCCCATGGATTATTAACTGCCAATTTATCCCTTTTCCCAGCACCTGGCAAACACTTATGAGTATATTTTAGATACCTTATATAAGAAGAATCATACAGTATGTGTCCTTTGGTGTCCAGCATGTTTACCTTAGCGTAATGTCCTTAAAGGTTTATCATATTGTTACATAATTTCTGCTCACCATATGTATATAATACATTTTCCCACTTCATTTGTTCATGGACATGTAGATTGTTTTCACATCGTGGCTATTGTTAAATGTTCTGCAATTAACATTGTGTTAATAATATTAAGACCATGATTTAAATTCCTTTGGCTAAATACCCAGAGGTGGGATTGCTGGATAATTGAGTGATTCTGTTTTTATTTTACGAAACTCCACACCATTTTCCACAGTGGATAAACATATATTGTGTACCAATAAAATGGGGGAAATGTGCTAATATCTCCACATGGTCATGCACACACACATGAACAGAGATATATACACATATTTGCTAACAACCGTCTTGACAAGTGTGACGTGATAGCTCATGGTTTTGGTTTATTTTCCCTGATGATTAATGATGTTGAACATTTTACTATGCCTGCTGGCTACTTCTATATATTTCTATTTATTCATTTATTTTAATATTTATATTTATTTCTTCTTTTGAGAAATGTTTATTCACGTTCTTAGCCCATTTTTAAATCAAGTATTGAGTATTTACCTTTTAGGTGTAGGATATCCTTTTTATATTTGGGGGATTAACTTATCATATGTACAGTTTACAGATTTATTCTCCCATTCTTTAAGTTGCCTTTTCACTCTTGTGATTATTTCCTTTGTTATTCAGAGCTTGTTATTTGTATGTCATTCCACTTGCCTAGTTTTCGTTTGTTGTCTCTCCTTTAGGTGTCATATTCATGAAATCATTGCCAAGACCAGTGTCATGAAGCTTTAGCCTTACATTTTCTTCTTGGCATTTTGCAATTTCAGGTCATAAGTGTTTAGGTCTGTAACCCAGTTTTGAGTCGATTTTTGTGTATGTTGTAAGGTAAAGGTCCAATTTTATTTTGTATATAGATATTCGGTTTTCCGAGCATCATTTCTTTCTTTGTTTTTTTTTTTTTATATAATCTTTTTTTCATTATAGCTAGTTTACAGTGTTCTGTCAATTTTCTACTGTACAGCATGGTGACCCAGGTACACATACAAGTATATATTCTTTTTTCCTCACATTATCATGCTCCATTGTAAGTGACAAGACATAGTTCCCAGTGAGCACCATTTCTTGAAGAGACTATCTTTCCCCATTGTGCATTCTTTTTTTTTTTTTTTTGCCTTTTCTAGGGCCACTCCCATGGCATATGGAGGTTCCCAGGCTAGGGGTCTAATCGGAGCTGTAGCCACCGGCCTACACCAGAGCCATAGTAACGTGGGATCTGAGCTGTGTCTTGTGACCTACACCACAGCTCATGGAAATGCAAGATCCTTAACCCACTGAGTGAGGCCAGAGATCGAACCTACAACCTCATGGTTCCTAGTCGGATTCATTCACCACTGAGCCACGACGGGAACTCCATTTTTTTTTTTTTCATTGTGCATTCTTGATACACTTGTCAAATATCAGTTGACTGTATGTGTTCAGACTTATTTCTGGACTTTGTATTTTATTCCATTGGTCTATGTCTGTTTTTATACCAAGTTTTGATTACTATATCTTTGTAATATATTTTCAAATCAAGAAGTTTGATACATACAGCATTATTTTTTTTTCTCAAGATTGATCTGGCTGTTCTTGGTCTTTTGTGATTCCATGTGAATTGTAGAGTTATTTTATCTTTTTGTAAAAAAAAAATGACACTAGGATTTTGATAGAGATTTTATGGAATCTCTAGATCACTTTGAGTAGTACGGACATTTTAACGCTATTGATTTTCCCATCCATAAATAGGTCTTTCCATCTGCTTTTGTCTTAATTTCCTCCATCAATGTTTTGTAATTCTCCGTACATAAGTCTTTTACCTTCTTAGTTAAGTTTATTCCTGTTTTATTCTTTTGGGCAGTCTTGTAAATGAAATTATCTCCCTAATTTCATTTTCAAGTAATTCATTGTTAGTGTCTAGCAACTGGGGAGATACAGTATGTTTCTGGATGGTAAGTTTGGATATTTTGAGTTATCACTTTTTGCCAAAATGATTAATTAGCTGGACTAAAATTTCCAATAAAATTACAATGGAGACCCTCGACTGCCAATTAGGATATGAAAAGCAATGAAAGAGTGTTTCTTCTATCCCAACAATGAGAACAAGCTAGATAAGTGAGAAGATTGTAGTTTAGTTTGAGAAAAATCCAATCTGAAATAGACATTTCTCCAAAGAAGCAATAGGGTGGCCAACAGGCACATGAAAATATGTTCAACATCACTAATTATTAGAGAAATTCAAATCAGAACTACAGTGAGGTACTACCTCATATGGGTCAGAATGGCTATCATTAATAAGTCTACAAAAAACAAATGCTAGAGAGGATGTGGAGAAAAGGGAACCCTCCTACACTGTTGGTAGGAATGTAAATTGGTACAACCACTATGAAAAACAGTATGGAGGTACCTCATAAAACTAAATATAGAACTACCTTATGATCTAGCAATATCACCCCTGGGCATAAACCAGACAAAATTTTCATGCAAAAAGATACTTGCACCCCTGTGTTCATTGAAGCAATATTCACAATAGCCAAGACATGGAAACAACCTAAATGTCCATCAACATATGAATGGATTAAGAACATGTGGTACATATGTGTAATGGAATACTACTCAGCCATAAAAAGGACGAAATAATGCCATTTGCAGCAACATGGATAGAACTATAGATTCTCATACTAGGCAAAATATATCAAAAGAGAAAGACAAATACCATGCTATTACTTATATGTGGAATCTAATATGTGGCACAAATGAACCTATCTATAGAAAAGAAACAAACTCATGGACATAGAGAATAGACTTGTGGTTTATAAGGTAGAGGGAGTGGGATGGACTGGGTGTTTGGGGTTGGTAGATGCAAAGTATTGCATTTGAAGTGGATAAGCAACTAAGTCCTGCTGTAGAGCATAGGGAATGATAGTCAATCATTTGTGATGGAACACGATGGAAGACAATATGAGAAAAAGAATGTACATATATGTATAACTGCATCACTTTTCTGTGTAGCAGAAATTTACAGAACATTGTAAATCAACTATAGTAATTTTTTTTAAAGAAATCCAAGCTGGGAGTTCCCATCATGGCTTAGTGGTTAATGAATCCAACTAGGAACTATGAGGTTGTGGGTTCAATCCCTGGCCTTACTCAGTGGGTTAAGGATCTGGCATTGCCATGAGCTGTGGTGTAGGTCACAGACACGGCTCAGATCCTACGTTGCTGAGGCTCTGGCATACGCTGGAGGCTACAGTTCCAATTAGACCCCTAGCCTGGGAACTTCCATATGCTCTGGGAGCAGCCCTAGAAAAGGCAAAAAGACAAGAAAAAAAAATCCAAGCTGAAAGCACAAAGACATATAAATGACCTAAATATTGAACACAATGGGCCTCTTGTGGTCATATAAGATAGATTATAATACCTAGGGTCTCCAGCCATAGAACAAGTTGGCACCTTTCCAGTAACTCTTTGTTAAAGACCTGAATTTGTACATGAGAGTAGTATGTTGAAGCTTCTTAGTAAAAAAGAAGAGTTGAGAGAAATTTTTCCATATTACTCTGAAAATTCACTGCTATAGACTGATCAGGGCAGGAGAACTGAGAGGGACCCCACTGACCAGGTACCCAGACATTCACAGAGTGCCCAGCAGTGACCCAGTAAAGGGTGAGAACAGATCATAAGAAAGAATAAAACCCTCAAAGGTACACTGAATCTTCACTAATGGCAATACAGCAGATTTTAAATACTGAGGACAGAAGAACAGTGCTAAGAGAAGTCTTTGAAAACCAGGAAGGACTGGAGAGGAAAAATAAACTCCCTAGTGAGCCACAAAGCTGTCAGCCAGGTTGTAAAACAGAGAAAGATCTGGCATTTAGGATGTAAAACATAAGAGATTGCTAAAATCTAGCAAGTGCTCAGATCCCAAGTGTTACTAAAGTAAAAGTTCTGATTTCACCCTCAACCATTTGAAGTCATTGATACACTAAATTTATCAAAAGCTGTAACACAACCCCAAGCAAACTCATCTATAGATTAGATGGATTTATCCATCCATACTAACACTGTAACAAAAGAAAAGGTATGCCCTTTTCTGCAGAGCGATAATACTTACCATCACGTGATCAAAATTTATTATAAATGGGATAAATCAAATATCATCACGATGTTATTTACAAGTGTCACAAATAATATTTGAAGACACAGTTTAAAAGTAAAACAATGGGAAAAAGATAAACCATGCAACCTCAAATCATAAAACATAGTGTTGATTATTAGCTTATTTATTTATTTATTAGAAGTTCCCAGGCCAGGGATCAAATCCGACCACTGCAGTGGCAATGGCAGGTCATAACCCACTGCACCACAAGGGAACTCCCAAGTGTTGATTATTGAAAATCAGATAACACAGGCTTCCAGACAAAAGGATTATCAGATAATGATGAACATTCCATAATGATTAAGTTAATCAACAAAATAAAACAATCTTACAATATGCACCTTATTCTGAGCTTCAAACTACTTGAAACAAATAAAAATCAGAAAAAAAAGGAGAAAGTTAAATGTCCAATCACAGCTGTAGCTTTTGTCACTCCTCCTCTTGAGTAGTTGATAAAACAAATAGATAAAAATCCATATAGATTTGCTTTTCTCTAATAATTAGCAATACTGAACATCTTTTCATGTGCTTTTTGGCCATCTGTATTCTTTGAAGAAATGTCTGTTTAGATCTTCTGCCCATTTTTGACTTTTTTTTAATATATATAAAGCTGCATGAGATATTTGTATATTTTGGAGATTAATCCCTTGGTGGTCACTTGGTTTGCAAGGATTTTCTACCTTTCTGTGGGTTTTCTTTTCATTTTGTTTATGGTTTCATTTGCTGTGCAAAAGCTTTTTAGTTTAACTAGGTGTCATGTGTTTATTTTTATTTTCATTACTTTAGGAGGTGCTTCCAAAAAGATATTGCTGCAATTTATGTCAAAGAGTGTTGCATCTATGTTTTCTTCTAAGAGATTTATAGCATACAGTCTTACATTTATGTATTTAATCCGTTTGGAGTTTATTTTTGTGTATGGTGTTAGAGAATATTCTAATTTTGTTACTTTACATGTGATGTCCAGTTGTCCCAGCCACAGTTGTTGAAGAGACTGTCTTTTCTCCACTGAATGTTCTCACCTCCTTCGTCATAGATAAATTGACCATAGATATGTGGATTTATCTCTAGGTTTGCTATCCTGTTCTGTTGATCTATATTTCTGTTTTTGTGTCAGTGCCATACTGTTTTGATGAATATAGCTTTGCAGTATAACTGACCATCAGGGATCCTGATTTCCTCCAGCTCCATTTTTCTTTCTCTGGATTGCTTTAACTATTTGGGGTCTTTTGCATTTCTATACAAATTTTCAAAATTTTTGTTCTAGTTCTTGAAAACTGTCATTGGTAACTTGATAATGATTGCATTGAATCCATAGATTGCCTTGGGTAGTATAGTCATTTTGACAATATTGATTCTTCCTATCTGGGAGCATGGTGTATCTTTCCATCTTTTGGTCATCTTTGATTTCTTTCATTGGAACAGATAAAGCAGCTGTGGTGCTCTGTCATAAAATAATGCCATTTGCAGCAACATGGATGGGCCTCGAGAGTGTTATAATAAGTGAAGTCAGGCAGAAAAAGACAAATATTGTATTATATCACTTATATGTGCAATCTAAAAAGATGATACAAATGAACTTATTTACAAAACAAAAACAGACCCACAGACTTCAAAAACAGACATACGGCTACCAATGGGGAAACATGGTGGGGAAGAATAAATTAGGAGTTTGGGATTAACACATGCAAACTACTAAATATTAAATTGGTAATCATCAAGGACTTACTGTGTGGCACAAGGAGCTCCACTCAATATTCTGTAATAGTCTATATGGTAAAGAAATTTGAAAAAGAATACACATGGAAATTCTAGTTCCACAGTGGATTAAGAATCTGGTGTTATTACTGCAGCATCCCAGTTTGCCGCTGTGGCATGGGTTTGATCCCTGGCCTGGGATCTTCCATATGCTGTGGCATGGCCAAAAGAAAAAAAAAGAGAGAGAGAGAATGGATAAATGCATATGTATAACTGAATCACTTTGCTGTATACCTGAAAAAAAACTCAACTTTGTAAATCAACTATACTCCAATATAAACTAATAAAAATTAAATTAAATTGAAAAAAATAATAAAATTTCTTGAAAGAAAAATAGAAGTGAAAGGTGATAAACTAGGTAACTGACAGAGAAAAATCAACAAAGTTTCTTCTTACAATGTGTAGACTCTTGTAAGACTGAAGAAAAAGAAAAAAAAAATTTTTTTTTTGTTTTTTGCTTTTTAGGGCCATACCCATGACATATGGAAGTTCCCAGGCTAGGGGTCGAATCAGAGCCACAGCTGCTGGCCTACACCATAGCCACAGCAACACAGGATCTGAGCCACGTTTGCCACCTATGCAACTCATGCCAATGCCAGATCCAACCCACCAAACGAGGCCAGGGATTGAATCATCCTCATGGATATTAGTAAGATTCGTTTCTGTTGTGCCACAACAGGAACTCAAAAAATGCAAAAATTATTAATATCTTCAACAAAAAGCATACTACTACAGATCCTATAGCCTTTAAAAGTATAATGTGACATTTTTCAACAATACCATGCCAATAAATTCAGTGTCTTTGATGAAATGGACAATTTCTTTGAAAAGTACAACTCAGTCAAAACTGACAAAAGAAAAAATTTAAATAAACCTATGTCTTTTTAGAAAATTAAATAGACAGTTACAGAATTTTTCTACATGGAAAACTCTGTCATTGAAAATTAAACAAGTTTTAACATTTTAAGAAAAAATACTAATTCTGGAATTTAGAGGAACAGGAAGATTTTCCCAACTCATTTTACAAGGACAGAAAAAATTTAATTTTGAAACCTAATGAAGATATTACAAAAGAGAATTATAAATCAATATCCCTCATAAACATAAATTTTTAAAATCTTTAAATATGAACAAATCAAATCTAGGAATATTTTAAAAGGATGTGTCATGGCTAAGAGGCATTCATCCCAAAATCAATTTGGTTTGACATTTGGAAATCAAATCAATACAGTTACATTAATAGCATAAAAAAGAAAAAGTATTAATAACATCATCTTAATAAAAAAATTTTGAGAAATTTGGATATCCAGCAATGCTTTTAAAGAACACTCTTAGTAAAGAGAATAGAATCAAACTTAATCTCTATAGGACAAAAAATAATTGATAACCCTGTAGATAAAATTATACTTAATAGTGAAATACTGAATACTTTTAAACTAATATTTGGAAACAAAACAAAAGAAGCACTCTCAAAATGTCTTCACCCTGGTAGTCCTAACAATATAGTAAGCCAAGAAAAAAAGACATAAAGAAACAGATAAAACTGTCTCCATCAGAGATTTGTAATTATGTATAAAGGGAACCCTATCAAATTAACACACACCAAAAAGCCACTAGAAATAATGAATTTAACAAGGTCACAGTACACAAGTTAATATACAAAATTCTTTTTAATTATAAATATTAGCAACAAATAACCTTAAAATGAAATCAAAAAGCAATACCACTTATAATACTGTAACATTAATCACCCTGAAATAAAATCATGTATATATGTGGAATTTCTCTGCACTGAAGACTAATATGACATTACTGAGGGAAATTAAAGTTGAGGGATCTGTTACACCAATGCAGTAGAAACTCATTTTAATATGGTATTATTTCAAAATTGATTTGTAAGTCTAACACCAATCAAAATGGAGAGATTTTTTAAAAGAAATCAACTGGATATAAAAATTATAAAGAAATATAAAGCATTTAGAGTAGTTAAAACATTGAAGAGGAGAACATAGTTGTGGTATTTCTGTTAATTGATTTCAAGATTGACTATAAAATTATCAGAAAGAAAACAGTAGAAGCATTGACATAAGGATAAAGCTATAGTAACATGGGACAGAATAAACAAAATTAAAAGGCAGCCCACAAAGTGGAAAAATATATTTGAAAATGAAGCAACTGACAAGGGTTTAATCTCCAAAACATACAAACACCTCCTGCAATATCAAAAAAAAACAAACAAGTCAGTCAAAAAATGGGCAGAAGATCTAAGTAGACATTTCTCCAGAAAAGATGTACAGATGGCAAAAAAAAAAAGGAACCTATGCTCAAAAAATGCTCAAAATATTAGAGAAATGCAAATTGTAGCAAGTATGAGGTACCATTTTACACCGGCTGGAATGACCATCATTAAAAAGTCTACAAACAATAAATGCTGAAGAGGGTATGGAGAAAAGGGAACCCTCCTGCACTGTTGGTGGGAATGTAAATTGGTGCAACCACTATGGAAAACAGTATGGAGGTTCCTCAAAAAACTAAAAATAGAACTGCCAAATGATATACCAATCCCGTTCCTGGGCATCTATCCAGAGAAAACTGTAATTTGAAAAGATACATGTATGCCAATAGTCATTGCAGCACTATTTACAATAGCCAAGACATGGAAGCAACCTAAATGTCCATCAACATAGCAATGGATATAGAAGATGTGGTACATATATTGAAATGTAACATTAGCCATAAAAAAAGAACAAAATAATGCCATTGGCAGCAACATGCTTGGACCAGAAACTATTACACTAGTGAAGTTAGACAGTGAAAAACAAAACACCACGATACCACTTATATGTGGAATCTTTCAAAAAAGGATATAAATGAACTTATTTGCAGAACTGAAGCAGACTCAAAGGCTTTGAAAAGCTTATGGTTATCAAAGGGTCAGGTCAAGGGAGAGAGACAGATGGACTGGGGGTTTGGGATTGGGATATGCACACTAAGGTATATGGAATGATTGGCCAACAGGGACCTGCATTAGAGCACAGAGAACTCTACCCAATGTTCTGTACTAATGTATGTGGGAAAAGAATCTGAAAGAGAATGGATATGTGTATATATTTGGCTGGATAATTTTGTTGTACAGCAGAAATTGTCACAACCTTATAAGTCAACAATATGTCAGTAAAACTTTTAAAATGTACACGTATAGGTCTATTTTTTTTAACAATCAATTGACTTTTTTCCCAACTAAATCACCAAGTTAAACTCTTAAACAAATGCTGCAAATAACAGTTGGAAATAGTTATGGGAAAACATGAATCACTATTCCTACCTCACTTCATATCAAAATAATAACAGATGAATTACAGGCCTATACATAAATGCAAGAACCATAATGTTTCTAGAATAAGATATATATATCTTAAGGATAGACTTAAAATGTTGATTTTCTGATCTAGTAATTTCACTTCTAGTAATGTATGTTAAATTATCTGACTGCTTGTTTCAGTAGCACATATACTAAAGAAATTATCAAAGATGTAGATAAAAATACAGAAGTGTATTCTGCATATATAAAATGCAGATAACAGTACTATGATTAATAGCAGAATCTGTCAAAAATTCTAATGGTCTAAAACTAGGAGAATTAGGAAGATAAAAGGCATGTGTAAGGCAAAATACCACGTGCACTTTTTTTTTAATAGTTATTTCCCCAATACATTTTCTTTTTTGTCTACTGTACAGCATGGTGACCCAGTGACACATACACGTACACATTCTCTTTTCGCACATTATCATGCTCCATCATAAGTGCCTAGACGTAGTTCCCATTGCTACACAGCAGCATCTCATTGCTAATCCATTCCAAAGGCAATGGTTTGTATTTATTAACCCCAAGCTCCCCAACCACTCCACTGCCTCCTCCTCCCCCTTGGCAACCACAAGTCTATTCTGCAAGTCCATGATTTTCTTTTCTGTACCATGTGCACTTTTAAAGTTATGTTTTATGGACTGAATTATGTCACTCACAAAATGTAATATGTTGAAGCCCTAACCTCCAAGGTGACTGTATTTAGAGATAGTGCCTTTACAGAGATAATTTAAGGTTAAATGAAATTGCAAAGGTGGGGTCCTAGTCAAAATAAAACTGGTGTCCTTATCAGAAAAGAAAGATAATATGCACTTAAAGAGAATAATATTCACTTAAAGAGAAAAGGACATGTTCGGATACAGACTGAAAGCTGCCATGTGCCAATCAAGAGAGAGGCCTCAGGAGAAACCAAACCTGATCTTGGACTTTCAGCTTCCAGAAAATAAATTGCCGTTTTATAAACAATTCAGTCTGGGATTTTTGGTTATGGCAGCCTTGGCAAACTAGCATATCATGTGTTCAAAAAATATCTAATGACATAAGAAAATCTTTATTTTTATGACATAGACAATACAGAAACCAAAACTCTCTCTCACACACACATTTACACATATAAATTCACATAAAAAGTTGAGCCTTGAACAACACAGCTTTGAACCATGAACGTCCATTATATGTGGATTTTTTTTTTTCAAGAGTACCGCAGTATTACATGATCTGAGGTGGGCTGAATCCACTGCAGATGTGGAACCACGCATAGGGAGGGCTCAGTGTGGGTTTAGACTTATATTTTTGAATGTGCAGAGGGTTATAAAACCTAACCACTTCATATTTCAAAAGTCAGCTGTGTACACAAACACACGCGCATGTAAGAGCTTTACATCAAAATTTTTCTTTGGTAAGGGTGGTTTTTATTGTCTTCCTCATAGTTATGTTTCAAGTTTTCTACAAATAATATATTTTTAAATAATTCTAAAGAAACCTTTAAAAAGTTGAACTGAAATTGTCATTTCTCAGCAATGTTAGAATACTCATAGAAAATGAAACATTATCCTGTTGACATAATAAATGTACAGAACTTTCTATTACACTACTCCATTGCCATTGTTTGTTTTTTCCTGAAAGAGTTATTTTCATAAAACAAGTTTCCTATCTCCACAAAAAAAGTTTAATATAATAAAAGGTGAAAGAATTATTGGAAAGAATTATTAAAGATGGAAAAAAAATGTGAAAAGTAATGCTGTGATGCCAAAATAGCTATTCTAAACATTTGGCTTGCTATGGCTTGCAGTTAAAATTTAAAAATAGCACTTAAATATGCGTGTTAATAACATCCAGAAGGCATTTCTTTCAAGCCTGTTTGGGCTGTTGAAGGGTTTAATTTAACCACAGCATTCATTTATGTCTAGCAGTTAAATTTTTTCTTTTAAGCTCAAAGGAACTGTGAGTTGTAACTATGATCTAATTGGTAAGGAATGAAGAATGTTTTTCATGTTTTATAGACAACATGAATCCAGATCATTTTACAGCAGTAAATTATGAAGCACTCCACTTGCTGTGTCTCCCTGTGGAAGCCAGGGCCTAGCTCATTAAACTATAAAAATAACTTGCTGGGTTCGGCAGCTCCTAGAAAGGCCCTCTGACAAGGTGGGTTATTTTTATTTCGCTAATGCACCTTCACCAGGCAGTCCAGAGCAAGTGAGATTCTTTATGGTCCCCAACTAAATCAATTTATAACTACATCTACATGTCAGAGGGGACGTGCAAAGAACCTAAACTGCTGTATAGGAAGATAATTTATTATTGATTTTTTTCAACTCTTTTTTTTTAAAAGCAGCTACAATTCACCGGTTCCTTGGATCTTTTTGCAGTGCAAATGAGCTATATAACACTTCTGATGTGGCAAACCAAGTTTCTGTGGTGAAGGAAAAAGACCAGGGGTCAGAAGTGCCTGGATTCCAGATGACTTCAAGAGAAATAAAGAATGACCATAAAGTCATTTAAAAACAAGGAGCAAAAAAATCATCTGTCAGCCCTGCCCTGTTGTGAAAGATCTTAAAAAATGAAGTGCTAATGATCCGTTGTTTAAATATGCATATTAAATTACCTCTTACTTAATAAATCAGGTACTTAATTTTACTGGAAGAAAAATTACCATAAATTTCATCTTTTTCTGCTGGCCTTAAAGAGTCAAATAACCACTTGTAAGTAATCCAACGATCTTTCCCAAAGCTCAGGAATGAAGGGAGTTAGAAAAAGACTGTGACACAAAATCTGTAGCCTGCAGAGCTTCCCACTGAGCCCTGAAATGATGGATTCTGATCCCTTTACTCTGGTTCTGCAGTGAACACTCTTGTGAGGAATTCACAGTTTCAGCAGCAGTTTCAACTGAACATGCTTCCTTTTCCATGACTGGAATCAGGGCAACGTACTAAGACGGCAGTTTCTAAATTCCACCTACCAGAGAGTTACTGTACATCTATACTTTGTTTTTATTTGACTTTGTAAATGTAATCTCTGTCATCAGAATATTGGCAGGATTCACTGGTAAAATATTCCTGAAGACTACTGAAGAATAATTATCCTGTGGTATAGATTGCGACAAAGTGAAAATGCAAAAAGCCTCATAAACACATTGCAGAGCATTTGAGCAGAAAATCTACCAAAATTCTCCATGGTTCCCACTGCCATTCTTAATATCCCATGTAACCCCAACTGTCAGTGTTATTTTTATATTTCACAAAATTGTGTAAACTTGTTAAAGGCTAAATCTTACTCATAAGTAAGTTGTGCTTTTCCTCCCTTAAGATAGAAAAGTAACTTTTAAAATATAATGCTTTTGTAAGTAAATGAGAATCATGGAATTTTGGCCCCTTGTATGGTCTTATACTCTTGGAATCAGAATATCTGAATTGAATCATGGATTCACCACTTACTAATTTCTTTTTGTTTAGGATTTTTTGTTTTATATCTTGGACTTGGCACTTTTTTTTTTTTTTGGTTTCAGAAACTGTAAAATAGCAATAATAAAAATAACTCCTGTATCTACCAGGAGTTATTTTTAATGCAATTATAAATGGAATTATTTTCTTAATTTCTCTGATAGTTTGTTTTAGTGTATAGAAACACAACAGATTTATGTATATTGATTTTATATTCTGCATTTTTACTGAATTTTTTAGTTTTAAGTTTTTAGTGAAGTCTTAAGGATGTCTATATATAATGTCATGTCATCTACAAGGAATGACAGTTTTAGTCTTCTGTGCCAATTTGGATGCAATTAATTTATTTTTCTTGCTTAATTGCTTTGACTAGGACTTCCAATACTGTGTTGGATAAAAGTGGTTAGAGTGGATGTTTTTGTCTTGTTCCTGATCTTAGAAAGCTTTCAACTTTTCACCATTTGGGTATTGTGTTAGCTCTCAGATTGTCAGATATACCTTTCCTTACTTATGTTGAGGTATGTTTTCTATATACCCACTGTCTTGAGAGTTATTTTTATCATAAATGGATGTTGAATTTTATCATATGCTTTTTCTGCATGTACTGTGAGATGATCAGATGAGTTTTATCTGTTCATGTCATATAGCATGTTGATTTGGAGATGGTCAACCATCCTTGCATCCTTGGAATAAGTACCACTTGATCATAGTGTATGATCATTTCAATGCATTGTTGAATTTGGCTTCCTAACATTTTGTTGATGGTTTTACATCTATGTTCACTTGTGGCATTGGCCTGTAATTTTCTTTTCTTGCAGTGTCCTGGCCTTATAAAATGCGTTTGAAGTGTTCCCTCCTCTTCTATTAATGGAAGAGTTAGAGAAAGAATAGTATTAATTCTTGGAATGTTTTGTAGAATTCACCATGAAGCCATCTGGTCTTGGACTTCTGTTCATTGGGAGATTTTGATAACTGATTCAGCCTTCTTACTAGTAACTGATGAATTGACTATCATAAGATTAGTCTGGAAGGTTGTATATTTCTAGGAATTTATCCATTTCTTCTAGATTGTCAAGTTTCTTGGCATGTAATTATTCCTAGAAATCTCTTACTTCCTTTTTGATTTCTGTGGTATAGGTTGTAATGTGTCCTCTTTCATTTCTGATTTTGAATCCTCTCTTTTTTTCTTGGTGAGTCTAGATGATGATTTGTCAATTTTATTTATCTTTTTCAACCTTATTTATCTTTTCAAAGAATCAGGTTTTGGTTTTATTAATCTTTTCTATCGTTATCGTTTGTTATCGTTATCGTTTGTTTCATTAATTTCCACTCTATCATTTTTATTTCCTTCCTTCTACTAACTTTAAGCTTAATTTGTTCTTCATTTTTTAGTTCCTTGATGTGTAAATTTTAAGTTGCTTACTTGGGATTTTTCTTGTTTCTTGAAGAAGGCAATTATTACTATGAACTTCTGTCTTAGAACTGCTTTTGCTGCATTCCATACACTTCAGATATTCTATTCCCATTTTCATTTGTGGCAGTGTATTTTTTTTTTAAATTATCTTTGGATTTCTTTAGTGACCTATTGGTTGTTCAGTAGAATATTTAACCTCCACATATTTTTGAATTTTCCAGTTTTCTTTTTTGTAATTGATTTTTACTTTTGTACCATCATGGTCTTAAAAAGGGCTTGATATGATTTTAGTGTTTTTAAATTTTTTAAGACTTATTTTGTGACCTAACATCTAATCTATCCTGGAAAATGTTCCATGTGCACTTGGGGAGAATATGTATTCTGCTGCTTTTGTATGGAATCTTCCATATTTGTTAAGTCTCTCAGGTCTAAAGTGTCATTTTAGGCCAGCGTTTTCTTACTGATTTTCTGTCTGGATGATCTATCCGTTGTTGTAAGTAATGTATTAAAGTTTCCCAATATTAGGGTATTCCTATCTATTTTTCCCTTTGCATCTGTTGATATTTGTTTTATATATTTAGGTGCTCCTATGTTGGGTGCATAAATACTTACAAATATTATGTCCTCATGTTGTATCGACCCCTTTATCATTATGTAATGCCCCTTTTTATCCCTGAATACAGTCTTTCTTCAAAATCTATTTCAACTGATAAAAGTATAGCTACACACATTTGTTCTTCATTTTCATGGAACATCTTTTTTCTATTTCTTCACTTTCACTTTGTGTGTCTTATATTTGGAGTGAGTCTCTTATAGGCAGCATATAGATGGGTCTATATCTTATATTCTGATCAGTTCTACCCTTCAGTATCTTTGATTGGAGAATTTAATTCATGTAGCGTAATTATTGATAATTATGTACTTATTGGCATTTTGTTCATTGTTTTATGGCTGGTTTGTAGTTCTTCTCTTTTTCTTCTCTTGCTGTCTTCCTCTGTGGTTTGATGACCTTCTTTAGTGGCATGATTAGATTCCTTTTTCATTATCTTTTGTGTATCTACCATAGGTTTTGGGGTTTTGGTTACTATGAACTTATATTTAACAAACTATTTTTTAACAATCTATTTTAAGTTGATAACAACGTAAGTTTAAACACACTCTATAGCTCTAGATTCATACTCCATTTCTTTCTACCACTATAATAAAACTTTAAATATTTCTTCACACTGGCTATCTCCAATTTTTTCTAGTCTTTTTTAAGCCCACGCCATAAGCATTTTGCCCCATCAAGCTATCAAACTGCTCTTATTTTGCCAAAGACATCCACATTACTAAATCTTAGTGCAACTGTCATTTTCATCCTTTTTGACTCATCACACAAACTAATCATACCCTCTTCTTTAGATACTCTCCTTCCTTTGATTCAAGGATACCCACTCACCTGATTTTCCACCTACTTCTTCTGCAGCACTTCCTTAACTCTTCTTGGTGGCTCCCATGCAGAGTTTAGTTCTTTGCATACTGAAGTACTCTCTTAGCTCAGTTAAACCTCTTCTCTGTGATGATCTCATACTGCCTCATGACTTTAAATACTATCCCAATGCTGCCCCCGCCTCAATTTATATCTCTAACCTAGATTAACTCCCTCCTGAAATAGAAGTCTGTATATTACATAACCTACTCATTGTCTCCAATTAATATGTAATAATAATCATCTCAAGCTTAATTTGTCCAAAATGTAGATCTTGATATTCCTCCCCATGGGGGTTCTTCCCATAATCTCACATCTTAATATTTCTAAATACTCCAGGAAAAATATTCAGTCTTGCATGGCCTACGTTTTTCTCTCACAACCTACAGCCTATCTGGTTCTATATTTAGACCATATCAAGATTACAATCGTTTTTTCATCTCTGCTCCTCACCACATAGTTTAAATCATCAGCAAGAGTTGCCTAGATTAAAGTACTGCATCCTAACTGGTTTTAATCCTTTAACCCTGTTCTTCCTCAAACTGTTTATAAATAATTCATAAATTCTGTTAAAACATAAGTCAGTTCAGGTCAAATCTCCCCCCTGCCACCTCCAAACATCCAAATATCTCTTCATATTTCTTCTAGTAAAAGTCTTATTCCTGTAACCAAACATTATCCTATACAATCTGGAGACTTTGAACTTGGTGTTCCCACTGCCTGGGATTCTGATCTGCTAGCTGTGTCATGTCACTCACTTCCTTCAGGACTTCCCTCAGATACCACTTATTGTGGCTCTGTGGGCAGTTAATTCTCTCCATGTTTCCTTAAATAAATTTTCTTTATTTGGCCTTCATTCTTGAAAGATAGTTTTGCTGTACAGAATTTTTGATTGACAGCTTTTTTCTTTCAGCACTTAAATAGGCAATTTGATTTTCTTCTAGCTGCCACTCTTTCAGTTGAGTAGTCAGGTATTTATTTTATTGATGTACCACTCAATATGATAAATTGTTTTTTCCTTGCTTCATTTAAAATTTATTTCTTTGTCTTTTACTTTCACCTAGGTGTAGATTTCTTTGATTTCTCATGCTTTGGGTTTTTTACTTACTGAATATATAGATTAATTTTTTCATCAAATTTAGGAAATTAGCCATTATTTCTTCATATGCTTTTCTATCTCTCTCTCTTTTCTACTTCTGGTCTCTAGTTACATATACATTGGTAAGGTCAATGTGGTCACACATATGTTTGAGACTGTTCATTTTTCTTCAGTCTTTTCTCTCTGTATTTTTCAAATTGGACCATTTCTATTTATCTTCCAGTTTACAGGCTCTCTTTTATCCATCTCCCATCTGCTGTTGACACCTTCTATTTCACTTTCCGTTTTATTAATTGCACTTGTCAGTGTCAATTTCTACTTTTAATTTTTTTATCTCTTTATTGAGATACTCTTTTTGTTGATTCATTACTGTCATGCTTTCCGTTCATTTTAAAAAAAGATTTCTTAGAGTTCTTTATGTATTTTATATTAGCCCCCTTTGACATTTTCGTCTGGTAAATCCAACATCTTTGGACAGCTAGAGTGATTTTTTTTTTTTTTGGTGTTTTCCCCAAATTATGCTGTATCCACTCATTATTTGCCTAGGTTATAATTTAATTTTGTGGAAAACCAGACATTTAAAATAATACATGGTACCAACTGTGGATTCTGAATTCTCCCTCAAAGCTCTTATTATTGCTGGTTGTTTTTGGTTTTTATTCATTTCTTCAGTAATTTGGTTTAAATCTGTGAAATCTATCTCAAATGCACTGTGTTGCCAGTGCCATCTCTGTTTAAATTTTAAACTAATAATAATAACTATTAAACTATTATTTTTTTAAGTTTGACTTCCTAGGGATTGTCCCTGTGTTTGCATAGCTTAATTGTCATCCAGTGACTGGAAAAAGGTTGTTCATAAGCTCTCTAAGCCAGTAAGGTCAGTTCCCTGACTGTGGATATGAATATTAGTAGGGGAGCATATTCAAAATTCAGTTTTAGAGACTGCCCTGGTTTTACCCTCTGTTGGTTCCTTTTGCATTTCCTCTCACATGCACTGAGATATGGAAAGGAGATTGAAGATATATTTACAAACATATAATTTTGCCCGGTTACCTGGAAATTTGCATTGGTATGTCTGGTGACATTTTAGAAAGTGGTATGAGAGGGGAAGAATCTCAAGGCAAGAGTAGCATTTAAAAACATAGCTCCTTCCAGTTAGAGAGTAAACTCCTTCAGTGAATAACCTTATACGCTTTATATCTTCCTGTACGTAGCACACAAGTCAGAAATGTGAAGATAGGGAGTTCCCTTTGTGGCTCATTAGAAACAAATCTGACTAGCATCCATGAGGACACAGGTTCAATCCCTGGCCTCGCTCAGTGGGTTAAGGATCTGGCATCGCCATGAGCTGTGGTGTAGGTCACAGACACGGCTCAGATCTGGCATTGCTGTGGCTGTGACATAGGCCAGCATCTACAGCTCTGATTAGACCCCTTTTTAGGGTATGGCCCTAAAAAGATAAAAACAAAAAAGTACAGTAATCTGCTGTTTCCCTGGTTAATGGAGGGAAAATAGAAAAGAAAAAGAAATGTGAAGACAGGAGTTTCCTGGTGGCATTGCACTTAAGGGTTTCACATTTTCTCCTGTATCTTAGGTTTGATCTCTGGCATAGGAACTTTGGTGTGCCATAGGCATAGCCAAAAAATAAAATTATTTTTTTAAAATATGAAGATAGATAAGGTTTCCATAAGAATTTATTTTCACATGAATGACAATAATGAAAATAATGTGAAAAATCACAGATGCATCATACTAAGTTTATACAAGAACTTTGTTTAGTAGAGAAGAGTAGAGTGAAAATGGAATATACATTTGTAATGTTGAAAATAAACAATTTGATTTGGTTCACACTAAACACACTCTAATTTGAGGTGATAATTCTTTAGTTAGTGATTATGAAGAAATGTACAATGATGCCAAGAATACTTTTCAAGAAATCTGTTCTGGAAAACCTTAGCAAAACCATTTTTTGTATCTCAGATTAGACTACTAAAAGACAATTTCTATAACCACTGTTTCCAAAAGCACATTTTGAAATACACATTCCCAATAGACAAAATAGAAGGACACATCCTTGCATTTCATTTGCCACAACCCTGAAGCCTCCTATGTAAATGATCAATGTCCCTGTATTTTCACTGAACTTTTAGTGAGGTCCTACTATGTTCACAAGTAACTCGCTTAACTTTACATAAATCTAAGACTTACATATGGCTTCCTTAGATCTCAATCCATATCCAATTTAGTGAAAATCAGCAAATGAACTATTTCTAAAATAAAAATGAGAAAGCTACTACAGTCTTTTGTGAGTATTTTAGGTATTTGTTGATATTTTTAAAGATACTTTCACAGGAATTTTTAAAAGACTTAAAAACTGACTATAGATGATTTTACTATGTCATCTCTAAATCTCATTATTTTCTTAAGACTATCACCATAAAATATTTCAGTGAACCTATGGATAGCATTTTCCATAATGATAGTCTAATACTCGAGGCTATCTCCAAGGACCATTTCTTTATTCATAACTCTTTTCTTAACTGTGAAAAAGACATAGAGGCTACTTTATTTCATATATTTAAGTTGCAAAAAAACTGATTTGCTTTTGCTTGGTACCACAAGCAATTTAAGTCTCACTGCTCTAGTCCCCAGTGGTACATAAGCAATAGAGCTGCCTTTCAAAGACATATCAATAACCATCGTCTTGGCAAAGTTTTATTGAACACATCTTTCTTCTGCAGTAAAATTCAATCTCATTTTGATGAGTAGAAAGGATGGTCAACAGAAAGGTGAAAGTATCACTCAGTTAAAAAAACAAGTATTGGTCAACAGGGGGGAAAAGGGGAATTTTAAACCGTGGTCTGAATATTAAAAGATGAACGAAAGCTATGGGACTAAGAGAGGGGTATCCAGCCACATAATAAAAGCAATAGATGAGTACAGTTATCCAAAGCACATAAGCACTTGCGTGACATACAGGGAATGAGATATAAGTTGAGGATATCCTGGTTAATATTGGCTCAGCATTATAAAGCATAACCATCAAACATAAGCCAATGTAATTATGGTTTCCAAACTATAATTTACTCAAATTTGAAAAAGCAGTGACACAGTATGTCATAAAAATATGCTAATTCACCCTCCAAAATAATTTTAGCACCTTAAACACAGTAGAAAATGTTTAAGAAAATTACAAAAGTAGAAAATGTATTCTACTTAATTTGTGTGTGCTCATGTATTTGTAATTTATCTGAGATTTCTGCATGCATGTCTGAAATAAGTTTAGTTCCAGCTGAGTAAGTAGCCTCCTGGATGATAATGTAACAGATCATTTATTTTAATATGTGTTTTGTATGAACCTATTTTAGGAGAGTAGGTTGTAACTGAATTATTTTTAGGTTATTATTTAGGAGTACTTGTTATTTTTGAGCTCTGATGTTTAGCATTCTTCTGGTGATCTTGAAATATTTAAAATAATAATGTAAGAGAAAGAAGATCCTATCGCCTGTAAAAGTTGCTTATAAAACAGGTAAAAATAAACCTCTTGGAGGGTTTTATATTTCTATTTGGAGGCTATTTCCTCCATGCTTTTCCATTGTGGCAAGATTGATTTGGATACAGACCAGGCATTTTTACTCCCTTTAATCCCGCAAGAGCCAAACATTTTAAATTAGTTAAATCTGTGGTCACATAAAAAGCAATAGTGTCATTAAAGTTCTTATTTTATTCACCTACCAAATTCTCCCATATGGGCAATATTTTGAATTATAAAACCATCTGCATACATATAATTAAAGCCAATTTCCCACAGTTGGCTTTCTTAATTTGTGTAAGTTCAGTCCTAAGCTAGTAAAACTGGTTATATTTGTTTCTGGACAGGCAGCAGAATAGCAGAGATTTTTCTAATTTTCTTCTTAGAATAATGTTTCTAATTTGGCCACCTCAAAACAAATAAATATAGGAAACATATATATAAAAACATATGTAATGTTGGAAAAAATAAACAACAGCAATAGTAATAACAGGTATTAATGCTTACTATGTTATAGAGAAATGCTAAGTACATATAATTGAATATTCATCTGATATTAATATCCCTATTTTTGTTGTAAGAAAATAGCCTCAGAAAGATTTGGTGATGTATACAGTTAAGCCAAGGAGATGTAGCCTGTTGGTGACAAAAAGAAAAAAAGCATGTGTCAATTTTGAAAGGAATATTGATAAACTAATAAGGAAGCTCTCTAGCTTCAAGATATATCATGATCAGAAATTTTTAAACTGTATTCTACAGGTACTTAAGATGTTCCAGAAAAGCACTTGATTTAAACCTTTCTGTATGAAATATTTATATACTAAGCCATATTAAAACTGCAAAAATTTAAGTTTATCACATAATACATATTAACATTTGAGTTGACTTCCACTTTGATTTTAACTCGCTTTTGTAGTAAAAGCCTCATCTTCCATACTGAGAACTTGTTTAGACTAGTAAATGTGTTATTTACTGAGTAATTATTAGCTCAGGACTGGCCCTTTTGAAACTGCAGTTCAGTGAAAGTTTGTGCTTATAAAAGGGGTTAATAGATGGAAACGATTGCCTTTGGAATGGCTAAGCAATGAGATCCTGCTGTATAGCACTGGGAAGTATGTTTAGTCACTTATGACGGAGCATGATAATGTGAGAAACCTACCTTAGTTCTATGGCTGCTCAAATAATGCCTGAGAAGGTTTAGGTAGACCTGCTTGGAGAAACAAATTCATCTTGTGACTACTGGCAGTTCACTGGCAGTAGTCACAAGAAGCTGTCAATATTTGGTCATGATACTTTTGTATGTGACTTGCAGTTTGGAAAACTTGTATTTTGTAATATATTACATTATATTTATGTGTAAAAGTAATACTTAATGTCTGAGGAGCCCTAACAAAGCGCCCATTTTTACTGCTAAGGAAACTGAGTTTCAAAAAGTTTATTTGCCCAAGCTCAGACTCTTAGAGGAGTTAATATTTGAAGACAAACTTGTAACCTATCACATCTCTTAAGAATAAGGCATGTGAGCACTTAGTCTTAATGACTGAATTTTGAAACAAAATAGTCCTGCTATTTGGCTTTGAAGCTACTGAATCAGTTTAACTGAAGGGTGTCCCCAGAGTAAGGTAAACTGTTAGAAGTGTTATCTCCAGGTACATATGGAAAAGCATAAGAAAATGATTTTGATATGTTGAAATGAAATGATTTTAAATGATGTTTATAACTATAAACTCAAAAGTTTAGCATCAAGTAAATTCCATTGTTCTTAGTAACTGATTTTAGAGTAAGTAGATGTTATAAATTTAACTCACACTACACCTTGTTTACTGTTAAATGCCACCTTTATCTCTTTTAGACATTGAATTCCACATAGGTCTCCATTCAAGGAAATGATGCAAGGAGATTAGAAAACACAAGTAGTAGAAAGGAAAGAAGTTTTAGAATCCAAAGAGCTGATATTGAATATTCAATTACATGGTGGCGGCAGTTACTTAATTGGCTTAAACTTCAGTTTGGAATGGGAGAGAAAAAAGGGAAGGCATGTTTATTTAATGGGAGTAGTGCATCCTCTTCAGAGGATTATTGCAAGAAATAAAGGAGAAAGGCACATAGAAAGAACCTTGTTAAAGTGATACTGCTGTGGTTAGAGGACAGAAGTCCAGCAGCCCAGGAATTATCCACTCCACAAAGGTGATGGAATGCCCACTGGGACCAAAGGACCAAGGTAGAAAACTAATACCTTAAATGTATGCTTGGTCTGCCAGCAAACATACCTAAATGTATGTTCTCATTCATGGGAAGAGTAGAACAAATGAAAGTATTCAAGGATCTTGGGTGAACTTGAGGTAAAATCCCTGAAGGAGATGCTAGAGTTAAAAGAAAAACCCAAGTTGATCTCAGAAAATGGGAAGTTTTAAAATTTGTAATCTCTATCTTTCTGGGCTTGGGGGAGCAGAATTTAGATTTCTTTAGTAGGGCCAGATAGGCAACTCATGATCTGAGAATGTTTTTTGTAAAAGAGAAAAAGGTTAGCACAAAACATAACTATCTTTAAAATGCTTACTGATGTTATAGAATAATGAATATTCTTTATTCTAAAGTCTAAAGCATAATTAGACTTTTTCTGTTTATTTCCAAAAGATAGATATGGACAGATGGTTAAAAATTAGTTACAGTTTTAAACTTAATATGTAAAATCATTCTTAAATTTAGAATTCTTTAAGAGCAGAATGCATTAGAAATAAGCCTATTTACAGTGAAGTTAAGTCTCCTGAGTTATTATTCACATTGGGAGAACAGGCTGACTTGCTGAAATCAATACAGATACACACACCTGAAAGACACCTGTAGGGAGTCAGAATGTATCCTGATATTGGCAAAGGGAAATGCAGCCCCTTAAATGCATTTTTTGAAGGGAAATTGTTGATCTAGGTGTAAAAGTCATGAGTCATCAGAAGACAGAATATTATTATGGTTTTGAGCCTAGGAGTTAGATTCAGACCAACTTTAAATCAGTTCTTGGTTCTACCAACATTTCGTTCCCATGAATTGACTTCGAAGTCAGTAAATGTCTCAGGACTCAGTGTTATCTTTCTTATCTATTAAGTGGAAACAATACCTTTTCTAATACCTCTCAGTTTTAGAAAAGGATAATAAAATGAGAAAATTCATGAGAAACACTGCAGTGTCTGGCACAGAGAAAACACTAAAAATGATTGAAATTAACAAAGGAGCAAAGAGAATAAAAAAAGGAACCAATCCTGCAACTACAAAACAGAAATAGACAACCTTTCTGATAGTTCCATTATTACCTGGTTAGGCTGGTAAACACAGTTCTAGAAAGAAAGACTATTTCTACTAGGATACAGCTAAAGTTCCCCTGACTAGGAATGACCTTTATGTAAAGCATGGCTTTAACTGTTGCATAATTGAGGGCAAAGCCCTATAATTTTACAATGTATAATTGGAGGCATATTCTAAAGTAATCTTTCATCTATCCAGAAGAAGAAATAGAGACTTTTTTACAGTTGACACCCGACAGCTTATTTAGCATGTACAACTTCACAAAAAAGAAAGAAAGGAAACTGAATGTCACTGAGATGGAAATATGAAGGAATTATACCAGTGGTAACAACAAACTGTAAATTGTCATCTTTCATGTGTTTCTGACAGTGAAACATAATATTTGTACTGCTTCTAAAAAGAATGCACATGAACTGCCAGCAAATGGTTCAAATATTAATCTCTACTGACCCTCAACTGTCTAAATAGCTTATGCTATTTATGTTAGTCTATTTTGAAACTTTTCTGTAGGGGGTCTACTTAACATTGATGTTTTGACCTTTCATTCCTTCCCTACCTTCATCATCTGTAGTGAAATATCTGGGCTTGTTTCACCATCATCCCTGTTCTAGGAATGACTTCACTCTAGTTTCATCCAGATGGCTTTCACAGGAGCCTCCCTGTTAATTACAGTATCCCTACATTCAGTTTATTTGAGACTGTCCTTGTTTGTGGCAGTTATGTGATCACGTTTAGTATTTGTCCAGAATTTCCCACTGTTTTTTTTGTTTGTTTGTTTTTGTCTTTTTGCATTTTCTAGGGCCACTCCTGCAGCATATGGAGGTTCCCAGGCTAGGGGTCCAATCGGAGCTACAGCTGCTGGCCTACATCACAGCCACAGCAACGTGGGATCCAAGCCACCGTCTGCAACCCACACCACAGCTCAACGCCGAATCCTCAACCCACTGAGCAAGGCCAGGGATCGAACCCGCAACCTCATCGTTCCTAGTCGGATTTGTTAACCACTGTACCACGACGGGAACTCCATGTCCAGGATTTCCCACTTGTTAACGAGGTATCCTTATGAATAACTTCATTAAAATAAGCCAAGATGGGTTTAAGGACCTACCCTTTAACTTCTGCCATGCCACATCCAGCAGCAGGTGAGAGGCACAGGCAGGGAATAGTGATTTGACATTTAGCACATGACTAAATCAGAGACATGATCAAAATCGAAAATTGTCTCTAGGAAAGCAAAAGAGAAACTGAAAACTGATAGGATGACAGCTCAAGCAGTATAGAAGATATAAATTTAAAATGTTGTAATTATGTTTTGGAGGACCTTTTTTTATAAAACTTTCTTTTATGAATTATAGGTAATTTTCCTTTTATTTTTTTAATTTTTTTACTTTTCTAAGAGCGTATTTCTAATTATGATGACCTTTCCCCAATATATTTTTTTTCCTGCTGTACAGCATGGTGACCCAGTTACACATACCTGTATACATTCTATTTTCTCACATTATCAGGCTCCATCCTAAATAACAAGACATAGTTCCCAGTGCTACAAAGCAGGATCTCATTGCTAATCCATTCCAAAGGCAATAGTCTGCATTTATTAACCCCAAGCTCCCAATCCATCCTACTCCCTCCCCCTTCCCCTTGGCAACCACAAGTCTATTCTCCATGATTTTCTTTTCTGTGGAAAGGTTTATTTGTGCTATATATTAGATTCCAGATGTAAGTGATAGCATATGGTATTTGTCTTTCTCTTTCTGACTTATTTCACTTAGTATGAGAGTCTCTAGTTCCTTTATTATAGTGAATATTTTTATTTTTTAATTTTTGTATTATTATTTCCTCAATACAATTTTTTTTCTACTGTACAGCATGGTGACCCAGTTACACATACATGTATACATTCTTTTTTCTCCCATTATGCTCCATCATAAGTGACTAGACATAGTTCTCAGTACTACACAGCAGGATCTCATTGCTAATCCATTCCAAAAGCAATAGTTTGCATCTATTGACCACAAGCTCCCAATCCATCCGTTTTTTAAACATCTAACTAGGAAATAATTTCAAACTTACAAAAAGTTTCTAAAATAAAATTGTTACAAGGAACACCCATATACCCTTTCCCCAGATTCATTTATTGTTAGCACTTTGCCCCACTGGCTTTATAATTCTCTCTTTCACTCCCCTTTCTCTTTCTTTCTCCTTCTCCCTCTTTGCCTCTTTTTTTGAACCATTTGTAAGCTACCTGTATGATGGCCCTTTCCCCTAAATGTTACAGTGCCTATTTCCTAAGATTAAGGATATTCTCTTGCATAATTACAATAGTTACTAATTTTATAAATGTGTATTGGTATAATACTTTTACCGTAAGTTGATCTAATAATTTGTAGATGCTTTCCACACTCATTACAGGACTCACTCTCCAGGGTCATATATCGAATTTCGTTGTTCATGGTCATTTTTTTTTAGCTTCCTTTTATCTGGAACCTTGAAAAATATAGGCCCCTCCCCTTTTTATTTTAATACAGTATTAAGAACATTTTGATCTATTTTTAATTAAACATATTCTACATTAGCACAGAATAAATTAAAAAGGCCTATGACTTGATGTTGTCTGAATTTGGAAAATCCTTCAATTAGTGATGTCCTTACTTATTGAATTTTATCTTTTAGAATAATTTCTCAGGGCAAGATACTTGAATGGAAAGACAAAGACAGTACCTGTGAAAGAATGCTTTTTATCTGAAATATTTTCCTATTTCAGTGCAAAAAAAATGGAAATAAGAATATCTAAATTGATACCCCCCTCATTTAGGAGAATTACCTTTTCTCTACCTCAAGAGTTAGGTAGAAAATATTTTCTCACATAAAAAATATTGTCTATAAAGCAGAGTCACCTAAAGTTGCCAACAATTTGAAACTTACCATTAAAATATGTCCTTGAAAAAATTTCAAACAATTTATGAAAAATTAAAAACTAATGGGGGGAGTTCTCATTGTGCCTCAGTGGTATTGAACCCGACTAGTATCCACGAAGACATGGGTTTAATCTCTGACCTTGCTTAGTGGGTTAAGGAGCTGACATGGCCTTGAGCTGTAGTGTAGGTCACAGACATGGCTCAGATCTGGCATGGCTGTGGCATAGGCCAGCAACTGCAGTTCTGATTTGACCCCTAGCTTGGGAACTTCGGTATGCTGCAGGGGTAGCCCTATGAATAAGGGAAAATAACTAATGGGAATATATTAAAATGCATGTTATAGAAAGAGATTTTATCCCCTATTAGAGTCATATGTAGCTTAGAAATTGTTTAAGTATGAATATGTAAAAGGACAATGTTTGTTATTTTGAGAGAAGAAAAAATAAAAACATTAAATATGTACTGGAGGAATTTATACCTGTAAGATTCTCAAGTGTACCAACTATCTAAGGAGAAAAATCCAAAACAATTGTCTCTCAGTATCTGCCGGGGCGGGGTGGGGGCCTGTTCCCTCTCCCTGCCAAGTCCCTTTTACTAAATGGCATAGTACAGGCAGCCTTCTGTATTTGTATAATTTGAGACCTTCAGTAAAGAAGAAGATGATTGATTCCAGCACGAGACTTTAAGAGAAAAACAAGATTCATATGAAGGGAATGTGGTGGTGATGGACTTTTTAGGAAGGTTAGTTATTGAGTGGTTTGCAGGATAGACCTTCTAGGAGGGAGCATTTCAAGGCATGAAAAACATTTAGCTCTGGTATCAAGAAGTCCTGCCTCACTCAGTTATAGGGAACATTTCAAAGAAGCATTTTCCCTCTTGCAAGGATTTCTAAAATGTTGAAAGATTCTCAGGGTAGTCTTGGCAGGTGGGTAGGTGCTGGACTGAAGACTTACTCAAATAAAGGATTTGATAGCAGTTTCTCCAGTTAGCAGCTCAGAGGAATAAAAACTCAATGAAATTCTCAAGTCATTTTCATCCTTTTATCCAGCAATTATTTACTAAGTATCTTCTATCACTAGGTCCTAAAGCCACATGGTCATTTTTTAAAGTTCGGATAACTGACATAAATAATTTTCTTGTTTGCTTTGGTGTAGAAGGTATAAGTCATTTCATTCTTTTGGAAGGAATATTTAATTTTTTGTATAGTTTGGAATGAGATTATTTTTAAGGGAAAGCCATTAGGATAACACCTATTTCTGGGTCAGTAAACAGTATTTCAAAAACTAGATAGTTTGATTATTTTAATACTCAATTTGGATGATAAATTATTTGATCATCCTAATGTTAATACAGTTTGACTTTATCCATTGAAAGAGCTGACTCTTCCATCATTGCTGAATGGTCCAATTTGAGCCAATCAGAGTTCTTGCCAAATAATGCTGGAATTGGGGGAAAAAAAGTCAAATTTATTTTTTGGTGGCAAGACTAAAATATATTAGTGGCATGTTACCTGTCATATGGATTGGAGAAACAAAGGCATCAAGTCACAGCATGAGACAGAAACCTAAGCAGAAAAGAGCTCTTGCCTTTATCAAGGTTCATGGAGGCCAAGAGAAGATGGAGGAGGATGAGGGGGTGGGGACAGTCACATGTGACATGAAGGGTTTGTGCTCCACTCTCTCAGCCATTGGTAATTCTCAATACTTGTAGACTGTGGCCTGCTGTTTCTGCTCTCAATACCTTCTGTTGTCCTAGGAATGTCACACACAGTTGTTAGCTTGGCCAGCCCATCAGCTCCCCCTGCTTCCAGCGGTTATACTATCAAAAATTCCAGCTGCCTGTACATTCACACTTCCACTTCCAATATATGTAGATAAATTAGAGACCTGAGTATTTTTTTAAGTCAGCTCTTAAAGGAAAAATTAGCAGCTGCTTCCTTGTCTCTGTTTCAATAAATATTCCTTGAGCCCCTATTGTATGCCTACCCCTTTCTAGGTTTGGGCATTAAACAGTGAACAACCTCTGAGTTCTATTTAGGAGAGATATTAAGTAAAGAAAACACAGTAGTATGTCACATGGTGATAAAACAAAGCCGGTAAACAGAAGTTGAGAGTGGATAACATGAGTATACTGAATAAGGGAAAAGCAGGAGCAAAGGCCCTGAGTTTGCCTGAAGACTCCATTGCCCCATTTACCCATCCTCAATATGTAATGCTTCAGGTTTCACAACACCTTTTTTTTTTCTGCAAAAGCTAAAATCTTGCCATTTATGATTTTGCTATAGACACGCATATGCACATAACCTCAGCAGAAAATTGCTTTTAACAAAGAATTGCTATCATTTAGATGGATGTTGATGAAAGAGTCACTGTACATTTTGCAAAACAGCATCTGAAATGCCTGAGCTTTCACAAGTATCATAATCTGAGTATTCATGTTTTTAACATGATTAAACCATTGTATATTGTCTGGGTTTTGGGACTTTGTTTTTGTTAACAGTGAATATCAGAAACATTCTTGTAAAATCAGTCTCCACAGAATAAGTGAGGATAAGGATGCTTAGGACTCAAAACCTGATATATATATATATATATATATATATATATTTTTTTTTTTTGGTAATAATCCCTGGTTAAGAATGATAGTCTCTATGTAGAAAGTCTGCCTTTGAAGTTGTAGCTAATTACTGGTCTTTCCAACTGAACAAGGCTAAAACAAAAGAATACCTAATTACTGGGATTGGCTGACCTTTCCAATGGGAAGTGGCTGAAAAATAACCCCCTAGCTGTCAAATCAAACCAACTCACAGTCTCAGCTCTGTTCGGTAAACCATTTAACATCGCAGAGCACTGTACTGAGTAGTTCTAATCATGGGCACTTGCAGGATCCGCATTGCTTCCTGGAACTCCAGATAGTTTTTTTCAATTCTCCTTCCCTTCTACAAAATTAAGCTTTGAATAAGTAATACTATCCAGAACTGAATGCACATTTTTTTAAATGTCCAGCTTCCCTGACCTTCTGTATAGCAAGTGGATTGGAGCCAGATGAAATCTGCAATCCCAACGACTTTTTGTCCGAATTTTATAGTTGGAGAAACCAACCCAATCAAGACTTTCCTTTTCCCAGTATGGAGAGAAGCACAAGAGAAATATTTTATCGGAATTTTAAAGAACCAAACATCCTCGCCTCTCAATATGCCCCTCCCTCCCCTATCCCTACCCCCCACTGCCACACCTCCATTGCCCTGCCTCCACGGTTAAGGGACTTCGCACTCTGATGTGGTTGACTTCTGACACCTCTAATAGTCCTTGGCTTTTCATCTTTGAAACCTGCATTTACAGGCTACAGCACTAATTTGGACACATTCTAATTATTATATGATCAGCTCCTACCTTCTCAAGGTTAAACTTTGATGATAGTCTCTGTCCTGTCCAGTTTTGAGATTGATTGCTTGATAGCATAATGAAATCGTAACTCTTCAAAACAAAACAGATTCATCAGTAGTGAGCAAACATATCAAAAAGAGGTTATTAGCATAAATGATAAGAATTATTGCATGCCCTGTGAGGAAATGATGCAAAAAACTCAGAGGTCAAGATCCTTTCCACTTATTAACTGAAAGTAACAGAGGGACGGCTATGAAAACTACAGTGTTTTATTTTTGCTTTACTAATAGGAAGTAGATAAAGACGATGAAATGGCCAAGCTGGGGAAAGTTGTACTTGAAGGAGAAAATGCAATAGTCAATACATAATATGAGACGGTAATTTTAGAAACAGGCTTCTTGTGATACTGCAGACTATGAGAAAAAGGACAAATGATATTCTTATATACATTTCATTTGTAATAATTCCCTCTGCATTGTGTATGTTTTTGATAAAGTAGAAATTAAGTCTAGCAGGTTGGGCATTTTTTTTTTTTAGTAGAGTTGCTAAAATCACTTGTAAAAATATACTACTCTGTGAGAAGTAACAGATTCCTATTACCTCCAAATTTGCTTTTGCACATATGACCCTGCATGTAAATCAGAAGAACTCCATAGAAAGCTCCTCATAAGAGAATCACTACAGCTTTCCATGCCATTTTCAGTGAGAACGCTCAAAAAGCTGCCTGTCATTGGTAAAGGTATTTCAAGGACAGCTTAGACATTTCCTCAGGACATTTCATTTATTAGCAGTGACACTGGTGTCAAGATAAGGTAAATTTATATTCAAGAATCAAGAGTCTGATTCACGTTTTCGATTCACTCAACAAATATTTATTAAATACCCACCATGCCTTATAGTCCCATATAGTTAAATGCAAGATACTTGTATCAGTAAATTACTTATTTGCAACCAACAGAGATGAATTCAGGCTTGTTCAAGAGAAAGGGAATTGATAGCAACTTTAATAGGTCAGTCACAGGCTTGCTGGGAGGGCTGGATTAGCTGGCTCAGAAGAGAGGGAAGCCATACAGCCAGAGATACACCCCAAACATACCACTGACCCAGTGCAATGAGAACACCAGAACCATCACCACTGGCCACATCTCTAGAACTTGGGCCACCAACATGAGAGACTAGATGCTGCATGCCACAGCGTACTCCATCAATAACAACCATCCCAGGAAATGGGTGTTGATGACCGCCAACACCACCAAAAAATTTTCTCCTGTCTAGGACTGTTTGTGTCATTAGCTCCAGAAGTAAAATTAAGGGTATCTAATTAGCTGAGTCCTGTCTAAATGAGTATCTGGCATTTTAAAGGTTTTGTTTTTGGAAATGAACAGTACACTAAAATTATCAATCATTGGGATGATCTATTTACCTATAATTTCTATGCTATGACAACCCTAATTCTATTAATAGTCATCCAAAGCACAGTTATATTTGTTTGACCTGCAGAACATCTGGACACACTCTCTCTGCAGTAAGGCAGCAGCAACATTTGCATGATTGCTGGTTAATCGTAGTTCTCCCTACTTTTTCTCTTCATTGAGGTAACACCACCTACATACACTTATGGCATGACTCTGTAAGCACAGATGAAGTATATATTTCAAGTAATTAGATACCATAGTCATAAACATCTGAGACTTAATGTTCTAGCCTGCTCCCTATAAAAAAAATACCCAAGGAACAAATATCAAAAGACTGAGTCATTAAGATAGTTCTGTTGTCATCCTTGTTGAAAATATCCCTTTTCTATTCCCTATTGAAAGAAATGTTCTATAAACTAGTTTTTCAGAAAAACATGGATATCAGCATCTGAAAGGTGTGGTTTATAAAAACTTGTCTCTGGACTGTTGAACAGACTTGCGTTTTTTATTTATCTGCTGAACAGTTCATGCTAGTTCTTTAACCACCTCATTAAAGAAAAATCAAGTCACCTGTCTTGGAGCTGTTGCCACTCCCAGCAGTTTCTCCTCTGCTCACTGAGTTTTCTCTCATTTCCAGGCAGCCAGACATCTCTTCCCCCTGCCTATTATTATCAAGTTCATTTAATATCAACTCTATTAATGGAAATTCCCACTAATGGGAAAATTCTTTTCTCATCTTCAAAACTATTTTTATTAATTTAATGTAAATGTTAATTTAATATCATTTCATAAACTTTTCCTGTTTAATGTCAATTAAGAAGTCACTCGTTTGCTATTCAACACAGCACTTAATGTCAATTATTTCAATCAGCCTTTCATTTGAAAACTGAATTTTTTAAGTGAAACTGATTTTAACATGTCTTTAAGTTTTCTCAGTAACGAGTTGAGCAGATGATAAAAGGCAATTCTTAAAAATTTTTTTAAAGGAACTGAAAATGGCTACTGGAATTTCCTAACTGATAAAAACTGCACAGCAAAAAATTAATGCAAAATTTTTAATTAACTCAGGTGGTTCTTTAATGGGTAAATCTTATTGCCACATTTCTACCAAATATCACTTTGACTATTTCTTAGTTTTCCTATTGTCAGTTATTTCCAAATCTTTATGCTTTACAAGATTGTAGACATCATACACAACTTGGTTTTATGAGAAACTTCAAGAAGGATGTTCTACCTTTAATCATGTAATCTATCAATGAACATGTCAATTTGCATCAAGTCTGAAAACACTTTTGTCTCATGAGAAGATCAAGTATTAAGGAGAGAATTTATAGGAGAGATAGGAGTGTATACGCATGGGAGGGATACTATGCCTATTTCACGGCAAATATATGACTATTAGAATAAAAATATAATGTGGAATACTGCCATACGAAGAATAGAATATTTCCTCTCACCTAATTAGAAAACTAATAAATACTAGAAATTATTTTTTAAAGTTTAATAGTGAAAACAATTAGGTATTTGATTGTTCAAAGCAGTAAGCAGGTCACAGACTATGAAGATCACCTCTGTCATACATTAAATCCTTACCTTTTAATCCAATGATATTCACCAGGTTTTATGTTCTGTAATATTTCCCTTCTTAATTCAGTTACCGTGTATAGCTCAAAATTAAATCATATTAAAATCACTTTTGATTTGGCTTTACATTCAGTTATTGCTCATAAATAGCTGTTAGGTAGTCAAGTAGCCTCATGTCTACTTCTGTTACATTCAAGATTTAGCCTACAGTTATTTGTAATCTTCACCAGTTTTTTTGTTTTGTTTTGTTTTGAAAGAACAGAGTTTCTCAAACCTATACAAAATTTAGTGTAAGATCATTCAGAAATGAGAAGAGCTTCTAATTTTAGTCAGTCTTGATAAATGTCTAAGTATTGATAGCAGTTGATGCCAAGGCATCCACTAGGTTAGTGTTATCTGTCTAATGTCCTCTAAATAATCACAATATCTCCTTCCTGATTAAAAACAAGAATTGTCTCAGGTAATAGAAGCAAAGAACATTTTAAATTTAACAGTAAAGATCACTTGGAAAAACTGATTTCTTTTCGAGACAACCCGGAAACATCAGTGACTGTCGAACCAACCTGAGGTCTCTCTCCCATGTCTTTGTCCGTTTCCCAACTGACAGAGAGGAAAGTGAAAATACAGAAAAGATGAAGAAGCGCTGAAAAGATAATTTTTGCCTGCCGGAAGTTTTTCTTTTTTTTTTTTAATCTTTATGCCCCTTTATGGCACTGATATAACTTATACCTGGTTATCAAGCCAGAAGGAAAAGTGTGAAATACAGATCCTGGATCAAATTGCTTAACCTCTATGGGACTCAATTTCAATTTTTGGAAAATGGAAAAAATATACTCATATGTTAATGTAAAATTTTAAAGCTGAAAAGTTCAAATGCAGCAATATGAGATTGTGATTTTCATATTAAGAACTGCACATCTATGGAATATTAGATGGTGCCAAAGTCTTATACAAGATGTGAAATTACAGTCAGTCCCTTGTATCTGCAGATTCTGCATCCATGGATTTAACCAACTGTGGATCAAAGATACTCAGGAAAAAAATTCCAGAAAGTTCAAAAGGTAAAACTTGAATTTACCTTTCTTAGGCAACTATTTACATAGTATTTATATTTTATTAGGTATGAGAAGTAATCTAGAGATTTAAAGTACACAGGAAGATGTGTGTAGGTTCTATGTGTAAGTGCTACACTATTGAGTATAAGGGTCTTGAGCATACTCAGAGTTTGATATTCGTGAGGGTCCTGGAAGCAGTCCTTTATGGATACCAAGGGATGACTGTATAACCTTGTACATATTTATGACATAAATTTCCAAGGACACCTATAATATTTTGTATATGAAAAAAAACAGTATATTGGTTTAGCATCAATTATTGCACCCATTAATTACAATATACTTACTGCAAAAATATCACACTTTAAACGTTTAAAATGCCTACTTGAAGTCTTCAAACTTTACCAGTGATTTGTTATGCAATTTAGGAATTGAATTAGATTATGAAGCAGATAACTAAATCACATTTCGGTTTGCTTCTAATAATCCATTGTGGCCTTGCACAATTTACTTCACCACTTGGGACACTGCTTCTTCATCTATAAGAGAAGGGGGTTAAATTACATTACATAATTTCCAGCATCCTTTACAGTATACAGTAACATGGTTTGAAAATTCTTTGACTTTCTGTTCAGCTTGACTACTTTGGGCTATTTCATAGACATTGTGAATGTGCTTTTTTTTTTTAAGTTCTGTCACTTATTCTCTAATCTAGAAGACTTGAATTAAAAAGGATAAAGCAAGTAACAGGCATTTTCCTTCAAAATGTTGCTACAGTTTTGGTTGTTGTTTTTTTTTTTTTTTTTTTTTTTTCTCCTCAATGAGAGCACCAGATCCTAAGCACTAAATCACCAGGGAGCATAAGTTTTGTTTTGTTTTTCCTCAGTGAAAATATTAAGTTTTAGTGCTCAGAGAGTGAGAATGTTTTAGTTGTAAGTGTACTTCAAGTACTCAAAGATAGCTTTTTAGTGATGGGCATGTCACATCTAAAGACTAATTTGGTTACTAATTTTGACTCTTTAAGAAGTGTGAAACAGTTCAGGCAAACATAGTTAGACCCCCTTATCTATACCTGGGATTTAGGAGGCTAAAAGCCAAAGACAGGTCAGTGTCTGATGTGATACAGCCGCTTTGTATGGAAGAATTGTAAGACATGGCCATTCCCTAGTGAACAGAAGCTGAGGTCAATGAGAAACTTTAGGGGATTCAGTGGGGAGAAGCATAATAAAAGGTTTGAGTTCTAGTCAGACCGAGGGAGTCATAGGTGATGAGATTAGTCATTGCTTAGCTCCATCCCAAATGTTGCCATTTATTTATTCTTTATGTTCACACACCAGTAGCGAGAGCTTTGGTCCTATTTAAGTTTGTGAGATTAAAAGATGATTATATTGGTCAATGGACTTTGGTATCTAACAGAACCAAATAAGCCTTCACGTAACTTAGCAGAAGCCATTTCCCAATAATTATAAGATAGACTAAACTCAGTCACTTTGCTGTACAGCAGAAATTGACAGAACATTGTAAATCAGCTATAATAAAAAATAAATTTAAAAAATAGACTGGGATTTTTCTATTTATATAATCAGTTTAGTTTAGCATCATTATTAGTATTCTCGGTATGATTCTGTGAGGTTATTTAGAGTAGATAATAAGAAAGTTATGAACTCTTGTAATCTCTTCCCGAAAATCCCAGGTCAATATTAACTTGCTGAGTACATAGCAGAAGAATTTTTTTTTTTGATTAGATGACCCAAGTTAATAAAGCAGTTAAAATTAGATGGAAAAACTTCATAAAATTCTCTTGGGATGCTATCTATTTTAGCTAATTTTGCCACTGATAATTTTTAAATAACCTTTACGATCATCTAGAAGATCTATTATTAAAGTATCAAACTCTCTAGGTTCATACATTCTAAGTCTAGTTCACATAAAGATAGCTAATTTCTGCTGGATCCAGGCAGTATATGGAGAATAATTCTTTGCCAAAAAAATAACAAAGTCAAAGAATATTTAGGTGCAGGAATCTTGTAAAGCAGAATAAGCAAGTATGGAAGATCCAGGAGGAGGAGGGGAAAAGTACAAAAGATTACAGAAGTACAAAGAAATGGGAGAAGCATATAAGGGTACTAAAGAAACAAGACAAAGCAAAGATAATTTGGAAATCCTAGCACTGCTGCCCATTCCATTTATCACTCTTCCTGAACACATTGCTCACTGTAGTTGTTACAGAATAAATTAAACACATATAGCCACTATTGACTAATGATACAATTGTCCTATGAAGTGTAGTAGTATGGGAGTTAGATCTTGGGTCTTGATCTTGACTCTGACATTTGCTAATAGTGTGATTATAGGATTAAGTCACTCAAGATTGTTGAATTTCAATTTCCTCACCTCTAACATAGAGGTTATACTGGCTTATCTCAGAGACTGTCATGAACATCTCTAAGAAGGATGCTTGACACAGTAATGGGCACACATCTACTGAATAAATGATGGGTTCCCTATGCCTCCTGGATTCTAATTCTCTTTCTACCTCATCTATCAAAATAGTGGTTAAGGATTATCCATTAAACAGTAAGGTTTTCTTTTAGCTTTTAGTTTATTTACTACCTAGTAACCCATGAATACATTACCATTATAATAAGTATAAAGTCAGAAGTACACAAAGTAAAATATCTTCCCCATTTCATTCCTCAACTCCAAAAGTAGCCATATTTAGCTTTTTTTTTTTTTTTAAGGGCTGCACTCGCAGCATGTGGAGGTTCCCAGGTTAGTGGTCAAATCAGAGCTACAGCTACTAGCCTACACCACAGCCATAGCAAAGTGCAGTCTGAGCCGAGTCTGCGACCTACACCACAGCTCAGGGCAACGCCAGATCCTTAACCCACTGAGCGAGGTCAGGCATGGAACCCACAACCTCATGGTTACTAGTCAGATTCATTTCCACTGTGCTGCAATGAGAACTCCGCCATATTTAGGATTTTAAAAGTTATTCTTCTCCCTTTCCTAGGCAGGTATATAAATATAAAATACATAAACTTGGTGTTTCACTACATAGGATTTTGCTATATAAATTCCCCTGCAACTTGCTTTTTTAATGTAACACTGTGTCTTGAAGATCTTTCAAAGTTACTGAATATAGACCTATGCCAACCTAGTGCCCAGCAGTCTGGATTCTGGATGTTCCCACAAGTCAATTAACTATTGCCCTTTTATTAATAAATATTACCAGTATACAACTAGTACAGGTGAACAATATGGACTGAATAGTAAAAGTTAATAGGAAATTATTTTGAATTTTCATAGATGTAATGATTATACTGGGGTGATGTTGGAGAATGTCGTTTTTAGGAAATGCATGCTGGAGTACTTAGAGATCTTCAGAGGGATTAAGTTCATGATGCCTGTAACTTACTTTCAAATGATTCAGCAAAAATGTGTGTGTTTGTATGAGAGAGCGTGAGCATTTATACCTAGAGATAAAGATAAAAGAAATATGGAAAAAATATAAACCAAATCTAGATAGTAGATATAAAGGTGTTTGTTATATTCAAAATCTTTCACTTATTCCCAGTTTTCTACTGTTACAGATCAATAGTGCAGCACTAAACATCTGTATACACCTCTGTACTTAATTAGAGTTGAGTACAACCTTAGAATAGATGTTTAAAAATAGAAATAGTGAAGGAATGGAACATTCACTATAAATTCTGAGAGGTAATACCTTAAAAATATTAGACATGTTTATTCTTCATGCCACCATGTCATTTCTCTTCATATTCCATTGGTCTGTGCAAGTCATATGGCCAACCATGATAAGGCAATGAGAAAATATACTTTTCTTACAGGAAGATTAGTAGAGACTTGGAAATAATAACAGAATTTGCACAGATTGCAAAACAGAATGATAGTATTGAACTTCAAAAATACCCCCAAAAGTTCTTTGGTATCTAAGTTTAAAAAGAGAAGCAAGAAAGGATATGGGAAGAAATTAATTAGGCTCCTTAGCAACATTCAATGCCAACAATCATAGGAGAATATTTCTATGGGAAAGAATATGTGCCTCCAGAATATAACCAGTCAAAGTATTGTCCAGATTGTCTATTGCAACAAGGCAAAGAGGCATCATTTTATCCCTTTGTCCCCTCCCATATTTTAGGGTATAAAGACTGGTAATACCATTTTTTCTAATCCCAGCCAGCAGAGATCCACATGGGATTCTGCCAGTGAAAGGAACTTGAACAAGATTTAGAAAGCATATAAGGGAGTTCCCGTCGTGGCGCAGTGGTTAACGAATCCGACTAGGAACCATGAGGTTGCGGGTTCGGTCCCTGGCCTTGCTCAGTGGGTTAACGATCCGGCATTGCCGTGAGCTGTGGTGTAGGTCGCAGATGCGGCTCGGATCCTGCGTTGCTGTGGCTCTGGCGTAGGCTGGCAGCTACAGCTCTGATTCGATCCCTAGCCCGGGAACCTCCATATGCCGCAGGAGCGGCCCAAGAAATGGCAAAAAGACAAAAAATAAAAATAAAGATTGCCCTTGCTCTAAAAAAAAAAAAAAAAAAAAAAAAAGAAAGCATATAAGATGCAGAGGCCATGATGGCCTGGTGCTGGCAACAGGCAAGCATATAGGCTTGGGCATATGGCAGCTTTTAGGCATCCCCTTGCAAATCACCCATATGGGTACTATAGGCCTTTGAAGTCATCAGTGATGGCTTCCTGAGATATCTTGCCTTTCCTGATTTTCTGAATGTCAGTTTCCCTGAGTTGGACTACTCCCGCCCTTTCAACAGCCCTTTCTAACTCTCTCCATCAAATGACACTCTATTTGAAGCATCTGGACCAATTTGCATTCCTTTTACCTGATTGACCTTGACTGGATCCATATAAAATAGGCATTCCAATGGGTAAACAAACAGGAAATAACTATCCACAAGACCTTCCTTTAAAAAAGTACTTAAGTACAAAATAAAAAAAAAAATAAAATAAAATAAAAACAAGGAACTTAAGAATAGAGAAATGGATTTGTTGAAGTACAGAAATAGATAATTCAGATTTTTAAACGTGGGTAAATAGGATTACAGAATATACTGTAAATGTTACAAACGTTGGCATTGTAATATCCAAAGCTACCAAAACCAGGCAGTAAGAAAGAAAGGAGAGGAATATTTTAATGTGCTAATGTCCAAATGTCAAAATCTTTCATAGCAAGCAGGTCAGGGGTAAATACTGTCTAAAGTTTAAGAATTTGACTTTTAAAATTAACTCCAGTCTCTTGAAGTTTTTCATAATCTTTTTCCTTGAAATGAAGCTTGTACTTATGTTTCAGCAATGAATTCACATTTATTTTTTCCTTTAGTCCATTAAATTTTAAAAATTTCATGGTTTTAAAATGAATATGTAGTTTTTGTAAAGTTTGATGTTTATATATCCTTTATCTATATATATATAGACAGATAGATATCCATGCTCATCAAATTACTTCACTGTAGCATCTGAATGGCTGTATTGTAGTTGGTTTAAAATTTTTATTTTATATAACTTTCTCTGATGTTTAATTTTTAATAATGTCATTAATAAACTCATTATTTTTTATATATAATAATCAAAAACAGCCCTTTATATCACCCCTGCTAAATGCAGTATACATTTCTTTGGATTTGTCAACAATATTTTTTTTTAAATAACATGAGTAACATTATTTGTTTCTATAAAACTGATTAGTTGCATTTGGATTTTAGCTATTTTTTTGTGTGTAATGCAGTATATTTAGCTAAGTGAGTTCAGAGAGTTTATGGGGGTGGAATGACCTTGAAAATGAAAGTTAAATCAATAACAAAGCATACCAGTGCAAGATAAGGGGTTTTTCCTAGTTATCAACTATGAGTTAGCTATAGCTATTAACTTATTATTAAATAGTTTTTAGTTTAATCAGTTCACAAATGCTGATAGGTTTCAAAACAAAGCTAATAAAAATTTTAATGATTATCTTAGTAAAAATAAATAGTATTAAACCCAGTGATCTGGGAAAAGATTATTCGCAGCTCTAAGAAAAAAAAATAAAAGTTATTTAATGTTAGCCTATTGACATGCCTACTCCAGTCTAACATATTTAAACCGAGATAAACACCTCTTTGCCTAAGCAACTCCAAATTTTGAAATCAAAGCACACACAAGAGTATTGTGTCCTGTGTGTTTTTTCCATTACATTTATCCTGGTATATCTCACCAATAAACATTTATAAGGTATAGTGAATCACTGACATGTATTAATCTCCCAGGGGTATGTTAATGGGAGTCACAATGACAAACACACATTATATTCTCGGTTGCTGACTCAATCCTATAAGGAAAAAGTGGACATCGTTAAGCTCTGAATAGAGATGATAGGATGTGCTAGGAATGATTCTGAAGGCCTACCACTTGCCAAATAGCCTTGCAAAGAAAATGGAAATGATTTTTTGTTTTGTCTCATGTTAACTCCACTTGCCTGATCACTACTGATAGGTCAGACAAGGGGGCCTGCCTATGAGATTGTTTTGCACAAGAATACTGTTCATTGGGGGAAAAATATAAACTAGAGGATGATTTATTCAATATTGCATTAATTTTTGAGATCCTACTAAATGCCAGATGCTCTGCAGGGAGCTGGTAACTAACACAATGCCTAACCACATCAGAGACAGGCTCTACCCTTGTGAATTTTACAGTTTAGTGAGAGAAATGGATGGTAGCCAAAGTATCCTATAAATATGTCAAAATGTGTCCTTGTCACAGAAGATTACAGGGAGGACAGAGTCATAGTGAAAGGGAGAACTGGTTGAATGTGGCTTTTTAGAGGAAGTAATATTTGAGCTGATTTCTGGAGGAGGAGAAGCACTTAAGTAGGTGAAATCACAGCGGTATAGATATAAGTCAAAGTCAACAGCGGAGCAGAATGAAATCACCTGAGGGACAATATGGCAGAAAATGAGAAAGGAGACCAGGATTGACATTCACGAAACCACACTTAATGACCAGCAAGATTTGGAAGCTGATAATGAGGCCGCAAAGAAGCAACCAATGAAGTAGATGGAAATACAGGAAAATGACTGAATCAATTATAGCCTTTGTCTTGGGGAGAACAGGTAGTGGTTAAAAGAGTTATAGGCCAAAATACCAAGATACAGAGGTAAACAATCTCCAAGGCTGGAAAACCATGTAAAAGATACAAAGTAAAGACGGGTACAGAGAAGCTTTTGTTGGAAATGAATGAAACAAAGACGGACACCCAGAGATCAAGACAACAGAAGTGTGCTGCTGAGGGGTCAATGACATTATAAATTCACAGGGAATATTTCAAACAATGTCCAATTTCTTGAATAGCATTCTAGTTTCATGATACTGGATATGAAATGGTTTAAATTCTTTCTCCCCTCTGTCCCTTCCTTCCTCCCTCTCTTTTTCTTTCTTTCGTATTCTTAAAATAAATGCCTCTCAATTGAGGCTGCTTAAGTGTGTTATAATTTCTAACAACATGGAAGGGCCCAACTAACATGTCTAGAAAGTACAGGCTTAACATAATCAAGTGCTATCTCATCATGGTACAGAACTGCAGGAAGTTGTTCTTGCTCTTAAGTCTATGATCTACTTGCTTTTAAAAAAGAAAATTACAAAAACTGTGAAAGAACCTTTAAGAGTATATGATCTTAACATGGAGCAAACTCTAGCAGGAACGGATTATATCAGATGACCACAGTCGATGGTTACAAGTGGACGACAATGTCAGGTATGGGTTAGATATTTCAGAGGTAGAAGAGGGGAAGCACACCGAGCGGGACTTAGCTTGTGACGTGCATGACGGGACAATACAACACTGGTTCATTAAAATACTCCATTTACAACTTTGGACCATGTCAGTAATCTTACAGATACCATAAAACAAAACTTATGCTGCAGGAATGCCATGAAAAAATTTTTCTTCATGTCTTCAGGGTTCTGAATTCAATCTGAATCAACACTCAGAAAGGTAAATGACCTGAAATATCCACATACATTTTTAATATAAGGCCAATCCTATCATTTATATTTTTTTTCTCTAAAATGTCTTTTTTCAGCAGAGGGAAGTGCTGCACTTTTGCTGCTTCTGTTATAGTCATGTTTATTCCTTTTAAAGTTACTGTTACCCCTGATTTTGAATATGTATTTAAACTTGTAAACATAAACAGACATAGTGTCAACTGGTTAGGGATCTTTGAAATCATCTAGACCTATCCCAACCCATTTGTCCTTATATAAAATTATATGAGCATGTAAGACCACAGGGATTTGCAATCTATACAGTGGAATTTACTAATAGATTGTGGTGCTTACCTAATACCCATGGGGGCCATTATCTCCTCTTTCTTCTGCATCATCAGCATTTCCTTTTCTTCTGGATAATCCTCATCAGTATACAAATGTAATGTAATCTCTCCCATCTTAAAAATAACCCTAACTAGACCTGTCTCCAGGTATTTCCTTTCTTTTCATCTTGACAGTAAAACTCCAACTAGAGCATAGGACTTTGCTAGCTCTTTTCTTTTTTTTTTTTTTTTTGTTGGGGGGGGGGTGTGGTTATACCCATCGCATGTGGAAGTTTCTGGGCCAGGGATAGAACCCACACCACCGCACAGACAACGCAGATCCTCAACTCGCTGTGCCACAAAGAGAACTCCACTAGTTCCTTTTTTCCCATTCTGTCTTGAAGCTACTCCCAGAGGCTTTAGTCCTTGTCACTGCACTGAAAAAATTCTTGTCAAGATCACTAGTGACCTTCAGAGAGCCAAACCCAATGGTCATTTCTTTGTTCTATTCCTACTCTCTGCATCAGCAGTATTGACATATTACTCCTTCCTTGATGCATTTTCATTTGGCTTTTTGGAATAATTCTCTTTCAGTTATCCTCCATCTTCACCACTCATGTTTTTCTAGTTTTTTATTATTGTTCGTTTGGTTTTTTTTTTGTTTGTTTTTTTCTGGTTCTTCCTTACCTGTCAGCACTCTAAGCCATGAAGTCTTCCAAGATCAGCAGTCAGAATTCTCCTCTGTCGACATCCACTTCTTGTGTTAGCTCATTCAGGGTCTTGGATTTCAGTGTCATCTGTATTTGGACGACTTTAAATTTGTATCTTCTGCCTGAACCTCTAAATTCCAGGTTTATATATCCAGTTCTCTCCTTGACATCTCCATCTGGAAGTCTAATAAGTACATCAAACTTAAGTCCACTATCAAGCTCTTGCACCAGCTGCTTTCACCCATCCAATCCTGCTTCAGTTGAAGTCATCCCACACACTGTAAATGGCAACTATATTTTTCCAGGTCTGCCAACCAAAAACTTGAGAGCCATCCTCTTCTCGACACTGCATCCAATCTGACAGTACATTCTTGAGGCTCCTTCACAATGTATCTAAAATTTGATTGCTTTTTATCTCCTTTGTAGTCAGCGCTGTAGTCCAAGCCACAAACATCTCTTCTCTAGGTGACTGTCATAGTCCCCGAACTGTTTTTTCTGCTTCACTTCTGTCCCCTGAGTCTATTCTGCACACAGAAGACACAGTCACGCTCTAGAAGCCTTTGTCAGATCATTATACTCCTCTCTCCACAGTGCTCAGAGTACTCACATCGTCCTTCAAGGAGCTACATGACCTACCCACAGCACACCCACAAGTTATATCAAAGCACACCACCAGCCTTCTGCCCTTGTCTCCTTCCACTTTTCCCCTCACTGTGTATTAGCACTCACCCCAGGGCCTTTGCACTTGCTATTTTCTCTACTTGCAGTTTTCTTCTCCCACATGTCCACAGAGCCTACCCGTTCAACTCTCTTCAGAACTTTGCTCAAATGTCACTTTCCTTATAAGACTTTTCCAAACCCCTTTGCACAAAGCAGTGCCCTTCCCCACCCCATCTCAATTTTCTCCATAGCACTAACCTTCATCCAGCATATATATAGTTAGGTGTTTCTTTATTTGACTTCTCCCAATAGAGTATAAGCTCCATAAGGACATGGACTTTGTTGTATTAACTAACTCTTCCCCAGGGTCTAGGACTATATCTGGCACTTGGTAGGTACTTGATGTGTATTGACTGAATGAATGAGTTGATGAATTTTTTTTAAATGGCCTCACCCACGCCACATGGAAGTTCCCAAACTAGGGATTGCGTCCGAGTCACAGCTGCGACCTAGGTCTCAGCTGCAGCAATGTAGGATCCTTAACCCACTGGGCCAGGATGGAGATCAAACTGATGTCTCCAAAGTGAACAGAGCTACTGCAGTCAGATTCCAAACCCACTGTGCCACAGTGGGAACTCTGAGTTGATGTAAACATAACAATACAAAGTATCCTTCCTCTTCCTCCAACTATACCATGGTTTGCTGGTTAATTAGGATAAGCTACCTTCATCCTGTTCGGGAATTTCTCTGTGATACCTTATTCTCCTCAGTTCAGAGAGTTTACAGCACATTATTGTGGAACCCTTCTTATTTTATAAACTGGTCTTTGTTTAGCTCCTAATCACGCTAGTTGTTATTGCCATCCCCCTAAAGGGAATGAAGCCCAGAATTTATGTACAAAGACTATTTATATGGGTTTAATTAAAAGTGGGAAAAAAAAGAACATGTGTATGTATGTGTTATGTGTTTATCAAAAAATGTAGTCATCTTTGACCTCAGCTGACCTTCATTGATGTCTGAGAAAATTCTTCTATTTAGTATAACTAATTTATATCAGATGTGCTTTTCTCCTTTCCATTTGTTAAGAAAGAAGCTGTAAAACAGTGGTCTTTTCAGATATTATACTTCTCCCAAACCATCAGAGAAAGATACTATGAAGTGGTATAACTTGAAATATTATTTTGAGCAATATGAAGACAATGCATCTCATTAGATTTTTTTTTCCAGTAAGAATATAGGACATCCATATCCCATGTTGATTTCAGCATCACAGAACTAGACTGATTGAAATTCAGCCTATTTCCAATTTGTAATGAAATGTAATTGTGGCTTTTCTTTTAATTTTTATCTGGCAAGTAGTAATCTTACCATTGACATCAATGGGGAAAAAAAGTGTCTTCGCTTGGCAGGAAGCATTTATGGCCGTATATAATGCAGATAAGTTTATTTGAGAATGGAGACAGCTTTCTAGACAATCACTGGAGATAGGACCTTAATTTAACCCCAAGCCTGAAGCATTTCCTCTGGGATGTGGATGACAGATAACATGGCGGAGGGCAGAGAAAGTATAGATTTATTGAAAAATGGATATTGCAAGCAGGGAGTGTTAAATTTCTTCCTCTAAATCATTGTTTAAAAGGACAGACTTAGATTCTTGCTTCAGGATGAAAACCCTAAATGTTGGAAGAGAGAGAAATTTTTTAAATCGTAGGTAGTTGGCATTTTCGACATTTCATTTCAAAAGATAAGTGATGTACTTACTTCTAGCTCATCTTGCAATAAGACGACATGACAACACTTGCTTTTAATATCCTCTACACAGGATACCTGGGTGATTTCTCATTTAAAGAAAATGAGTCCTTTACTGATAGTTTGGTAATCTTTCCTGTGGGAGCAACAGAAAAAAAAAAATCTATTCATGGCACTAATGAACATCATATAATAACCAGCTTCTTTAAATGGTGGGGTAAATAGATCTTTATTAACAAAGATTATGTATTATGTGTTTCTATATCACGATCTTCAAGAATAACCTTTTAACAAAGTGAATAAATAAACCATAATGGGTTTCTTGCCCTTTCCTAAGCAAAATATCAAGAACTTCTGCAAGGGCAGAGGTTAAGTAACTCCTTTATTTACTAATGATAAAATTAATTGTGTGAAACACTCTACCAGGTTGGAAAAGGAATTTTTCTTTTAACTAACACTTGGCCCTCACAGTGATTTTTAAAAAACGTAATTCTTCAAATAATGCTTATCCTTATCTCTCTTATAAGAGTTAGTTAAATTCATTATTGCACGCAAAACACTGGCTATATTCCATTTTAAATGGCCAGCTAAGAACAGTAAATAACTGTTCTTTATTGGGGCCGCTCAGAGTAGTAGTTTCAATATCCATTAATAGTAAATTTTCCTTATTATCCCTTTCATCGGGTTGAACTAACCAAGTGGCAGAGTTCTGCGGCTAATTATAAAATAGCCTACATTATAGAAGAATTAAAACAGCAAATGAATCATCGGGAGAGCTGCCATGGTTTTTCTAACATTCTCCACACACGCCTTGTGAATTTTAATATATAATTTTAATTACGCAATTCTTCGCAGCACACTCTTCTCATTACTTAGGCAGTGTGTATGTGTGTTTCTTTTACCTTGATTACAAAGTCAAACCATTTTCGCTGAAATTAAAAATATCTGTGTATTTATAGAGAAAACAGAGGGCTGTGTTTTGATGAGGCCTCCAGAGGAAGAGGGCAAAGCGTAACCCTATAAGGAAAGGAAGCCTGCCTGGTCCTCGTATCAGACGCCGGCTAACGAAATCCTCAGAGGGTTTGTTACATGAGCCAGTGGGCTGAGGCAACCTTTAACATGCAGGAAACTGGAGTTAATTAAACCGTTACCAGGATCCTATCTGTCATCCTAGCCCTGTGCTCTATCCCAGGTCCATTTACATTTTAGAATTGAAAAAATGTTCTCAGGACTGTTGATAAACCATGTTTACTGTCTCCATTGATTTGCTACTTTTGCATAACCTTTATGTTTTAATTATCTTATAGTATTTCTGGAAGGCTCTTGTGTAGCAGCCACTATCTGATTAGACTTTGCTGGCAATTAGGAGACACTAGGAGTACACCTTTTAATGGATTAATCTGCTTCAGAGTTATTAGATGACTGCAGGAGTGAAACTGCTAAGAAAAAATAATGCACCATTATGGAAAGGCTGTTTTCAAACCACAGTTGTGCTTACTGTAGAGCAGACAGCCTCAGATTATTTTCCTGCTTTATTCAGTAGAAGGCCTAAGGGGGGGGATTATTTTGCAGATAGTATGTCAGAAAAAAAATCATACACCAGGTGGCTATCAATGGATAATTAAGATAAAGATTTAACACCTGGTGAGCTTGCATTCTGTGAAAGACTTGAGGCCAGACCTTTTCCTAATATAAATATTTTTATTGAATGAGATCTTAGCATAACATACATGAAAATAGCAAGGTGTGCTTATTCATTTTACCTAATGTTTTTTGAGTGTTTTACAGTGTATCAGGCACTGTACTACGAACTAATTACACAAACCATCTCAAGATTATAGAATCATATTAGCTCACTTTACACAAGAAGAAACAGAGGCACAGAGAGATTCAGTCACGTGCCTGAGATCACAAAGCCTGCAGGTGGATTTCCAATTTAGGGGATCTGATTCTAGAACTCCGTAGCTTAACCCTGGGTAATATCTGATGGGATATATATTTCAATAATCCTGAACATCACTAAAAGAAGAATGATGAGGCCAAATTATTCTTAGACATTTTAATATCCAAAAACTGGCCCAGACCTTGAATTTGAAAACTCTATTGTCATAACTTTTCTAAAATTCCAAATAACTCTATCCCAATTACAATATTAAAGTTCATATGTTACCTATGCTATTTCAAAAAGTTTGACCATTATGAATGAATTTCTACGGGAGCTATAACAAGGAAAAGAGAAGAAGAATCAGATTACTTATATCCTGTCTGCTCTTCAAAAAAAAAATATGATTCTGAATTTGATTTGCCACTAATGCCTTAAAGGTGAACATTAACATTAGGAAACATAGAGTGCTTGTCTATATAGTGTTTTTTGTAGTTAAAAGGAACTTGGTTCCAAAGGTTTAAAAAATTCTAGTTCAAATCCCATTCATTTATTTCAGCTGTGAACATGGGGGAAAGGACATCCATAACCTTTCTAGCACAAGTAGAAGAGGAGACAGAGTCGATAAGGGTCTGGTCCTACATAGGACCAGATGCATCAAGCTCACTAAGTCCTAGAAACTTCTCTCCTACACTCTATCCATCCATTCACCTTATATTTAGTAAGCAAAGCGTCAGATAGCAGAACACAGATTGTGAAGCCAGGCTTCCCTCTTTCTCAAAGGCTCTGCTCAACTAGCTATTTGACCTTGGGCCAGTTAGCCACTCTGGGCTTAGTCTCTCCATCTGTAAACTGTGGATAGGGTATGTTGAAGATCACATACAGTGAGGATTAAGTGAATTACTCTAGATAAAGGACTCAGAAGAGCAGTCTATATGTAGTAAGCAAACTATCCGTAGAACATTCTGGGCACTGTGCTATGCTCTTCAATCCAAATGGTTGTATAACTTTGATCTGCTTTGTGATTTGCTAAAAAACTCACATGCAGCAATAATAGCAAGATATGGTCCTCGCTCTCTTACTGTCACAACCTTTCTTTAATTTTCCCAATAATACATACCCCCAAGGGGAAAATGTCTGAAAACAGGAATGATCCTGCACAAAATGAACATCCCATTTCACAGGGCCCTCCAAGTTACTCTGGATGTGATAGTCATATGCTCCCCAGCTGAGTCAGCATCACGGCAGCAGCCAATCTTGTGGGACATACCTGGGTCAGTCCCTCAGGACCCTACAGTGTGACATTAGGCTTCGGCTGGAAACTTCTGCAGGATCTGCACATTCTCCCATGAAAACACCTATCTCTTGTGCTGTGCTCATGGACTGTAGACACAGAAACACGGTAAATGATCCCCGAGTGGCCCAAGAAGAACAAAGACATCCACTTTTTAAAAATTTTTCTTTTAATTTTTAATATTAGAATATAGTTGATTTACAAGGTTGCATTAGTTTCAGGTGACTAGCCAAGTGATTCAGTTACACATATATCTATTCATTGTCAGATTCTTGCCCGATAGAAACATCCATCTTTTTTATTTATTTATTTTTTGTCTTTTTTGCTATTTCTTGGGCCGCTGCCACGGCATATGGAGGTTCCCAGGCTAGGGGTCGAATCGGAGCTGTAGCCACTGGCCTACGCCAGAGCCACAGCAACGCGGGATCCGAGCCATGTCTGCAACCCACACCACAGCTCACGGCAACGCCGGATCGTTAACCCACTGAGCGAGGGCAGGGATCGAACCCGTAACCTCATGGTTCCTAGTCGGATTCGTTAACCACTGCGCCACGACGGGAACTCCCGAAACATCCATCTTTTAAATGAACATATCTCTTCTATTTCAACAGTAGGGGAAAAAGAAAATAATCTCCAATTACTCTCAAATGCTTAGGAAACCCACAGACAGGTAGTGTAGGGGAAGGTAGAGGTTTTTTCCCTCTGGTCATTTTAGGTTCTCTGGCTGCGACCCTGTAAATTGGATTGACAAAACGCAGATTAACAAGAGAAAAGCAAGCAGAAGTATATGAGCATGTGCATCACACATATACATGGGAGTACCCAGCAATGAGTAACTCAAAAGGGTGGTTAAAACTTGGGCTTATGTAGCAGCAGCAGCATCGTCATCATGATAAATGTTTAAAGAAGTGCCTGTATGAAGAAAAGAACTTTGAGCTTCTAGGGCCAGCAAATGGTAGCAGGCAAAGTATGAAGGGAAATTTAATGGCAGATGAGAGCTGTTCTAGTAAGATTTGTAATAGTAGTTTCCTCTGATTGCTCTGTTGCTATCTCTAGGCGCGTAAGGATCTTGAGTTTTCTATCCAGTAACTTCTGAACTTCTGGATAGAGGAGGAGAGACACCTTTACACAATTTTGTCATGCTTTTAAGCAAATAGTGGGAGGGCAGAGAGCTTTTCTGCTTTTCTCAATTGCCTCCAGTTTGAAATAATCCTATGTCAGAGTGGCATAATCTGCTGCCCTTCAGTAGTCACTTTCTGCTTCATCCTCCAAAAGCAATTCATCGTCTCTGTCCATCCCTGCAACAGCTACAAGCCAGGCTGACAGGAGGAAGGTTGGACCCCAGTGCTTCACTACCAGCTCTGCATACCTATGAGTTGAGCTATGAAATTCCTTTAGCACCCAGCCTCCCTTAGGCATTCCAGGAGAAGGCCCCAATTCTCTCTCTCCCTGACCCGCCTATGGCTCCAAACCCTCCTCCTAGGAATTCAATGCCCAGCTTCATTTCTAGGAGTTGTTACCACCAGCAGAATATAGGCCGTCTCACCTACCTCCTTCCTCTGTGTTTAATCCCTTACTGGCACTGTAGGGCATGATATAATCTGGTGTAACCTGTTTTATGTGTTTTATTAGTGTTTCACAGGGTGATTTAGGTGGCAGATGAAAGATGTTTATCCATTTTTATAGTCTAATAGTTGCGTGTACTTATTTATTTTAATATATTGAGAACTACATCAGCATATCAAAACGACAGCTTGATAGGTATTTTTGCTTCAAATAAACCCACGAAAACAAAAAAATAAGTTAGTTATACAAGAAAATGTGAGATAAATATGTACAAGTGATATCTGAAGACAGTATGCAAATGAGCGATACTTGAAGCTGTTGTTCTCTCGTGACTATATGATTGACTCAAGGTTATGACTAAAAATAAGAGTGTTATTCTGCCTTTTCTCTGAGGGAAATAACCAAGGAGAATAAAGTGACTTCTAATAATGCCCAAGTGCCATCATTAAACCTTAGCTATTTCACTAAAAATTTTAAAGAGCATTATAATGAAAAGATACAAATACATGCCTGATGTTTCTCCTGTTTTGCTTTATCTTTTGCTTTGTCTTTTAAAAGGGAATGATTTGTTGAAATGTTGGAAAAGCTCCATCAGCCCACCAAGGTGGGGTTCTGTCACACAGGCCTGGGACTCTCTATGCTAAGGGGCCGCATGGCAGAACCCAGGAGGAAAACGGGAGATTGAACAAACATGCAAACACTGGAAGTTTTTTTTTTTTTTTTTAATATTTTATTTGTAAGGCTTGCCCTGTGGCTGTGCTGATACTTGTTTAAAATTTGTTTTTTTTCCAGAGGGGTGAGGAGAGAAAGATAACCGTGGTAGATGGGGGTAAATTTACGTTTGTAATCAGTTTGTATTTCTGGTTAGCAATTTGAGTTGAGCTATATTTTACATACCTGAATGGGGAAAATCACCCCAAAGAAGACGCTCAATCTCCAGGAGTTGGCTTAGGGACAAAGACTGAAGTAATTCTATCAAGTTTTCCTTTCAGGTATTCTTTAAAAGCAGTACTGGAAGAGCTAGAAGGAAGGAGATGCTCTCTTTAGATGACTTTGCCTGTTTGAAGTTATTTTGAGTTAGGATTGAAGTACAAACACAACAGTGAGAGCTGGGCTTTGAGCAAATCGCTCTGTAACGATTATGTCAAGCACTGGCCCCAGGTCTAGGTTCTTCACCTTGGATGCAGCCCACACATAAGAAGCCGGGTGTCACCACATAGTAATCACGACACCTCTTTCTGAAGCTCAAATCAGCTTATTTGTAAGTCCTTTTGGATCATTTTTCTATCAAAGCAAATATGAATACACCCTGGAATTGAAAATACTCAAAAATTTTAAAGATTCAACCACCACATCTGAAAGAAATACTTAACTTTCATTAGTCCTCTAAAGGCTAAGCCCTTCCCACTTTCCCAGAGGCACACACCCCTTCCGTCTCCTCTACCAATCAAGGACTTGGGTGGGAAAATGTAAGGAGCTCTTTGCTGTTTCTGGTGCTTCCAACCATCCTAATCTATGGCCCTTCTTGTCTCAGTGCTTCCTGCTCCCTGAAGCCTTGTACATTTGGCCTTAAATTAGGGGGTGGGAGGGATGTTCACAAAGATATCTTCGGCCTCCACAGCCATTTTTTTTTAAGGACCACATCTGTGGCATATGGAATTTCCCAAGCTAGGGGTCAAATCAGAGCTATAGTTGCTGGCCTACACCACAGCCACAGCAATGCAGATCCCAGCTGCGTCAGTGATGTACATCACAGGTTACAGCAACACCGGATCCTTAACCCACTGAGCAAGGCCAGGGATGGAACCCATGTCTTCATGGATACTAGTTGGGCTTGTTTCTGCTGAGCCACAATGGATGCCTTGTATGTACAACATACAAGGACCTATATGTAATAAGCCCTTATGGAGCTTTTTCTCCAACCCCCAGTAAAACCTAGATACTAGCTCTTTCTACTTCAACACAGATTTCATTCTCTTTAGTTCTCCCAGACTCACTTAAGACTTTACACTTTATCTCATACCAGAGAACTAAAGCTGTCCCTCAGTTAAAGGGAATTTGGCTTCCATAGGCAAGGGAGTAGGCCCGGTGCTCTGCATGCCTGCTTGCCTTCCTGGCCCCTTGGCGGGCACCTCCAGAGCATGATTCTGAAGGAAGCTCATTGTCTGACAGCAGGCTTAAATTTAGAATGGTGTCCTGCTTTACACAGGTAAATGCAAGCCCCTTGACTCTCCAGCTCTCCTCTTTGTCCATCTTTCACCCCTTGAGGTGAATTATTATCATGAAATGAATTGGACTCGTTCTAGCTGGGGCCTCAATACAACATGCAAGGCCCATTAAGTATTCCTTTTCTGTTCCTGGAGTGATCATTACTATTCTAGATCAGAATCATTCTCATACATTTAAAGTCAATATTTCTCAGCTTAATTGCTCATACGTTCTTTCGCATAGGTGATCATGTAGCCAATCTATATACATGCCAAGGTCTCCCACCCTCTGCCAAGAAGGGCGATTGCTTAGCAGTGAGGAAACTGGGACACGGTTCTTTTTAATCTTTAACTGTAAACATGAATTAGATACTTGGCACACATTAAGGGTTTTTAAAACATCTCTTTGTAATGTAATCTGTCATGGTGTCTTCATCACCATGCCAACTGGAAGGACTTTACTGTTGCCTCTGTTAGGAAAGTTGAAAACAGTGACTGAAAAAAAAAAAAAAAAAAAACATTTATTTACATCATGTTTCCATAGTGGTAGGGAAGAGAAGATAGTTTGGGTATGTTACCTAGCACATTGTGAATGCAAAGACATCAGACCTTGTTACATATTTGTCTGCTGTGATGGAGGCGTGGTCACACACAATGATTGTCCCTTGGCTCTCTTGAGCCCAAACTCAGAGAATTAGTGCCACACACAACCATGTCTACATTTAGCGCTGCAGGGGCTTGGTTATAAGTGGGCCATCCTCTGGCAAACCTGCCTGGTACAGGATTTAACCCCTTCCTCTCCCACAGTCTATCTCCTTCCTGTTTACGCTGTTACTAATCTTGATTTTTTCTTTTTTTTGGTGGGAGGGGTCATCTTGTTTTTTTCATTTTCTGTAGGTCTCTCCTTCCCAAAGCAGGTCTATCAATCACCAGACTCTCTTAAGGTCAGCCTTGTAACACAAACCTGACACAAGCAAACATTACCCTCTTCCCCTAATAGCAGTCCTTCCCCTGCCTAAATCCCACTGTTGCCTCTGACATCACAAACTGGGCTGATGGACTGGCCTGCTTCTGTGTTCAGGATTGAGAGCTAGAGGTGCGATTCTGGGCACAATGGTGGGGCATGCGAAAGAGATGCCTCATGAATCGTGTGGGTCATCTTTCGCCTCCTCTGTCCAAGCATGTTCTTGGCACCCGCGTCTCTCTCCTGTTCCCCAAAAGAGTGCAGTACTGTGTCTGTTGGAATTAACTCCGCCAGTGACTAAGACAGGGTTTCACAATTAAAATGCATTCCCCATTGTCATGAGAAGTACAGGACACAATAAGGACTAGACCCTCCTAACCTTCATTCATCACCTTTGGTTTCCCCAACATTAAAAGGCATAGCATTTTCTAACAAAGACGATTTCTGAATACTGGACTAGGATGGCTTTTTACATACCAACCATAGCACAGAACAGATACAATTTACATGGAGTATTTGTGTCTATAAGTCCTGAGAAATTTGGGAAATTAAGAAGGCTTTCTCCCCTCATTTCTTTCAGAAAGCATGTGAAAGCATTCTTTTCCTCCTAAATGGATTTAGTTTAACTGCCTAATTCATTATGCTAAAACCATGAAGCAATTTCCTGTTCAAAGCCCAGCTCACAGGCTCTCTGTTGTCAAGTATTTGAATTTCAGATTAGAAATGTGTTCATTTGGATAGCTTGAAAGGAAAGCTTTGTTGTCAGCTTGGCTTTATGTTCTGCCAGAAGCCAAATCCCTCCTCTTCAGTAGTCACCAGCAAAATACCAGACCTCAACTCTGGACTCAATGTCTTGAAACAAACACAAACACCTCTGGCCTCTGCGGTCAAAGCAATGGTTAGAGATTGACTTTCCCTAATAATACAATTCTCTCAGATGACCACTTCTGACAGATAGTAGCAAGCATTTAGCATCTCCACTCTCCCGTTCCCCACCTCCCGCTCACTTTTATATCACATCACACATCACAATTTTTTTATAAAAAGAGGAGTATTTCTGCCAGAATATCCTTTAGAGTAGATCAGTTCTGTTAGTAACTGAGTCGTTTGTTACAGAGCAATGGACTGACTGGGAGCTGGATTTTTGTCAACCTTTTGACTACCCACTATAACACTGTCCTGTCCACCTGCCATTTCTTGTGATGTTTTTCCCTTATTGATCTTATAAATTTTTACTAGCTGCTCAGAAAGCCAGAGGTCACGCTTTTGAGCTGAGTAAATGAAATACAGGGGGAAAGAAAGGATACATGTGGAAGGAAAGAAGAAAATAGACACTTGATTAGCTAATAATCATGGAAGTTCTGATACTGGGTAGAAATTCAAGCACCAATTTTTTGCACAATTTTTACATTTTTGAAATTACAACATTTTACAACATTATCAGTTTGGTTTGGTGATTAGGCTGTGACTAATTATTATGAATCCATAAATATTTATGGAGGCTTCCTGTATGCAGTTATCAATTTAGTCCTTACCTGACCACCATTCAGTATTTTGGTTGTCACTCGGTAACTAATATCTGGTGCTTTACAGTTTACAGAGTGCTTCCATCAACATTACCTCACTTGTTTGTTATTCTATCAGATACATCTTTTTTAATAATTTTTAATTGAAATATAATTAAAAATATAACATTACATCAGCTTCAGATATACATGATGACTCAGTATTTATGTATATTGTGAAATGTGACCTCAGTTAGTTACCATGCGTAATCCCACAGTCAGAATTTTGTGTGAGCGATGAGAGCTTTTAAGATTTACTCTTAGCAACTTTCAAATATGCAATTGAGTATTATTATTAACTACAGCTACCATGCAGTACATCTGCATGACTTGTTTATTTTATAACTGGAAGTTTTTACCTTTTGACCCTGTCACCCATTTCCCTAACCCCAAATCTGTTCTCTATGAGCTCAGTTTGGGGGAGGATTTTTTGGGAAGGGTTTTTTTTTTGAGATTTATATAAGTGAAGTCATACGGTATTTGGCTTTCTCTGAATTATTTCACTTAGCAATGTGTCTTCAAAGCCCATGCACATTGTCACAAATGACAAGATTTCATTCTTTTCTATGGCTGAGTAGAATTTGAGTGTGTATATGTGTATGTGTGTGTGTGTGTGTGTGTGTGTGTGTGTGACATTTTCTTTATACATTCATTTATGGGCACTTAGATTGCTTCTTTGGTCTATTATAAATAATGCTGCATTGAACTTGGGTTTTCATGTATCTTTTTGACCTAGTGGTTTTTTCTTCAGAATATTCAGAAGTGGAATTGTTGGATCATATTTTTAATTTTTAATTTTCCAATGTTGTTGTTCATAGTAGCTGCATTAATTTATATTCCCATCAGCAGCACAAAGGAATTCTCTTTTTTCCACATCCTCACCAATACCTGTTATGATTGTCTTTTTGAGGAAAGTTGTTCTAACAGGTATGAGGCAATTTCTCATTGTGGCTTTTGATTTGCATTTCCCTAATGATGAGTGATGCTGAATATCTTTTGAAGTACCTATTCACTGTCTGCACACCTTCTTCAGAAAAATCTCTCCTTAGGTCTATATGTAAAATCACACCATCTACAAATAGAGATAATTTCATTTTTTTTCTTCTTATTCTGATACCACCCCCCCTTTTTTCTCCACCAATTGCTCTATGACTTCTAATACTATGTTGAATAGGAGTGATAAGAATGGGCATCTTTGACTTATTCCAGATCTTAAAGGAAAAGATTTTAACCTTTCACCATCAAGTATGATGTTAGCAGTGTATTTGTCTTATACGGCCTTTTATTATGTTGAAATATGTTCCTTTGATGACTAATTAGTTAAGATTTTTAATCAGGAATGAATGCTAAATTTTGTCAAAAGATTTTTCTACACTTCTTCAGATGATCATATGATTCTTTGCTTTCACTCTCTTAATGTGATGTATCACACTGAATAATTTGTATATGTTGAACAATCCTTGCATTCCAAGGATAAATCCCACCTGATCATGGTCTACGTTCCTTTCCATGTGTTGCTGAATTTGGTTTGCTAGTATTTTTTTTAGGGGTGGGGGCATGCAGGCATGCAAGTGTGGCATATGGAAGTTCTCAGCCTATGCCACCTGCCACAGCAATGCCAGATCCGAGCTGTGTCTGTAACCTACACCACAGCTCATGCAACACCGGATCCTCAACCCACTGAGTGGGGCCCAGGGATTGAACTTGCATCCTCATGGATACTAACTAGTTGGGTTCATTTCTGCTGAGCCACAGCAGGAACTCCTGCTAGTATTTTATTGCTAATTTTTGTATCTATATTTATCAGGGGTCTTGCCTTGTAGTTTTCTTTTCTAGTAGTAGTAATAGCAGTAGTCCTTTTCTGGTTTTGGTATTGGCCTTTTGAAATGAATTTGGTAGTGTTGCCCCTCTTTCATTTTTTGGAAGATTTTGAGGATTGGTGTGAATTATTCTTTGGTAAAAATGATCAGTGAAGCCTTCCCATTCCGGGCTTTGCATTACGGGGAGATTTTGGATTAGTTATTCAGTTTCCTTAGTAGTAACTGTCCTATTCAGATGTTGTTTTCTTCATGATTCAGTCTGGCTAAGTCATATGTTACTAAGAATTTTTCCAAGTTTTCAAGGTTGGCCAGCTTATTGGCATATAGATGTTCACAGTTGCTTCTTACCATTTGTACTTTTGTGGTATCAGGAGTAATGTATATTTTTTCATTTATAATTTTCATTGATGTGGCTTCTTGCTCTGTTTTTCCTTGGTTGGCCTAGCTAAGGATTTCTCGATTTTATGTATTTTTTCGAAGAAGTAACTTTTAGTTTGGTTTATCTTTTCTATTGTTTTTTGTTCTCTAATTTCATTTATTTCTGTTCTGATCTTTTAAGTATTTCCTTTTTTCTAACGGTGCCTCAATTTGTTCTTTTTCTAGTTCTTCAGGGCATAGAATTAGGATGTTTATTTGACATCTTTTTGGCTTCTTTGTTTTTTACTATGAACTTTTATCTTAGAACTGCTTTTGCTGCAGTCCACAAGTTAGGTATGCTGTATACCCTTTTGCATTTATCTCAAGACACTTCTGTTTCCCCTTTAAGGTCTTCTTTGCTCCATTGGTTGTTAAGGAGAGTGCTGTTTAATTTTAATTCACGATTTTTCTAGTTTTCCTCTTGTTATTGATTGCTAGTTTCACGCATTGTGATCAGAGAAGATTCATAGTATGATTTTGGTCTTTATGAATTTGCTAAGACTTGTTTTGTGGCCTGACATACAGTATTTCCTGCAAAATATTCCATGTGCCATTGAGAACAATATGTATTCTGCTGTTAACAGATGGACTCTTCTCTATATGTCTGTTAGGGCCATTTGACCTATAGTGTGTTCAAATCCATGCTTCTCTGCCTGGATGATCTATCCATTATTGAGGGTGGGGTTTAAAGTCCCCAACCATTGCAGTATTACTGTTTATTTCTCCTTTTAGCTGTGTTAGATTTACTTTATATGTTGAGGTGCACCAATACTGGGTGCACAGATACTTACAAATGTTATATCTTACTAATGTATTAACTCCTTTACCATTATATAATTACCTTGTCTCCTTTTACCATTTTAGCTTATAGTCTATTTTATGTAAGTATAGCTATCCCTGCCTTTCTGGAGGAGAGGGTAGTTTACCATGTACGTAACATGTGTTTTTCTATCCTTTCACTTTCAGTCTGTGTGTGTCTTTAAGGCCAAGGTGAGTCTCTTATAGGCAGCATATTATTAAAAAAAAATTTTTTTTTGTTAACCCCATCCATCCATTTTCTTTTAATTGGAGAAAATTTTATCATTTATATTTAAAGAAATTATTGATAGGTAAGGACTTAACTATTGCCATGTTGTTTTCTGATTATTTTGTAGATCTGTTGTTTCTTATTCTGCTGTATTTTGTGTTTTTATGCTTTTTTATCATTCTGCTTTGACTTCATCACTTTTTTCATAAAATTACCACAACACTTTCCCTTGTTGTTTACCCTAATCTCTTCTTATAAGGACCCCAGTCATACTGGATTAGAACCATTCCTAAAGCCCTCATTTTAATTTAATTGTCTCTTTAAAGACCTTATCACCAAATTAGATGCTAAGGGTTAGCATTTTAACATGTGAATTTTGAAGGGACATAATTTATAGTAATTGTAGTGGTCTCAATGATGATTTAAACCAAAACCCAAACTGAATTATGCCAGAGAAAAAAACATAGCTTTTGTTATGTCTGGTTTTTGATATAGACAGAAAAATAGTAAATTTGCTGATCTCCTGTGGAGATGACCCAGGCCTTATTACAAAGAGAGAAAAGGTAAAAAAAAAAAACTAAAGAGAAATTAAAGACAAATTAAGCTTTAGTGTGGTTCTTAAGGAACCATCTTAGCTTCCAGGATGACCCACTTTATGACCTTTGATCTCATTAATACACCTTGGCCTATTTTAGGCTGCTGGGTCATTTCTGGAGTTTATTTTCCTGAATCAACAATGAAGGTATAGGATTGTTTAAAATTATAATTCTGATCTAAATTATATTCTGATCCAAAAAATTGTATGCTGATCCTATATTACAGTTTCATTCTGAGAGGGAGTCCACACCTTTACACATTAAACATTCAAAGAAAACAATGTCTCAAACACGGGAATAACATGGTTCCTACCACAACACCCAGTCATTTTTAGGTATATGTGTTGTTACTTTTATTGAATTTTTATAAATATTCAAAATAGATACCTATTGTTTTTCTTCGACTTTTTCACTATATAACTTTTGTCCTGCTTTTCTTTCCTGAGTTACTCTGATCTCAGTCCTTATTTTTCCTCTTCATGCAGAATTAAATAATTTAACTAATTTAACCTGTGTTGCTGCTAACACCTGCGGTCATATATGCTTCCTTTGTTCCCACAGGTGATAGGCGGTGATGGTAGGTCTTGATCTTTTTCTGTCCCTCCCAGTCTTCCAGGATTTCATATTTGCCACCTCCTCTAAGAACTCTTCAGTTACAGTGCTGACTCACAGTGGATTTTCCTCCTGTAAATACGGCATGTGTTAAAAATCTCCTTTGTATTTTCTATCACTAATAATATTTAACTTTCCATGACTTTATATCATTCTTCTCCCACTGGATTTACTACTCTCTTAAAAGCCTAAACAATGAGCGATTTATGTCTGTCTCTGTTTCTCAAGACTAGTGCAGTGGAACTCCTGAGTATAACAAACTTTTGAGTGGGCATGAAAAGGCTAACTGTTCACCCAGCTGTGCTACACAGGGGTCTGTGCTATTGCTGGAAGATGGAAAAAAGCAGACAAGCATGTCCTGGAAGACCCACTTTCAAGGATAATCACTAATCAGTTATTTTATAGGATGACCAAAAGAAGTATTATAAAGCTGTGGTCACAGCCAGCCCTGACGACTTTCTCACCCCCTGTCTTTCTGTCTGCCCACTGTAGATTCTGAGCTGAAAATAGTGACAAAAAGAGGACTGAGATGCAAAGAGTCCCTGTGCAGGTCTTCCTTGTGCATGGCAGCACTGTGCAGGTCTTCCTTGTGCATGCCAAGTAGTTCCATCCTCACCACCAGACATTTGCCTGAACATCTCCAGAAGCAGCTGCTACCACAAGTGGTAGCTTTCCATAGGCCCTTCCCCAGCTCCCCTTTGCTTCCCTACAGTGGCAACTGGTAACACCTGCTTCCCACAGTCCCCTGCAAGCTCTGAATTATCCCACCAGCCCTAGTGGTTCAGGAGCACTGGTTGGTGGATTTTATCTGATATTTCATTTTTCCCTTCTAGAGCCTTACTTTTTTAGCTTCTCTGATTTTTTTTTTTTTGGTTCTATTTTATACAGACAAGTCAGAAAACAACAGTAACAAAAAAGCCAAGAAACTTTGTAAAATATTGTGTGTGTGATCCCTTGTAGAATATTTTCAAATGGTTGATTACAGAAGATCAGTTACTAAATAATGTTTATATTTTCACTTCAAAAAAAAGTCAATTACACAGTATCTCTTGTAATGGATCTTTATCCCATAATACATGCCTTGGTTTCCCCAGTTCAGTGCCAGTGGATTTGGTGACACACCTAATAAATGTGCCCTTTCTTAATCAGCTGTGGTAGAGACTGCTATGCTGTCTCAGTGAATGACAGAGATAGGAGAGACAGATCATTTTTATTCAGCTGTTTTCTCATTCCTTTGTTCATTATGACCAGATGTACATATTTAGGATAAAATCAAGCGATGGAAGTCATGAGTATTTTGGTGACTGCTAAAAAGGCTTACCATTTATACAATTATAACAAGATCAAAGCAGTGACTATTTTCAGCTTCCTCAGCTAACAAAACTAATGATTATACTGAAGGTTAATGACAAAATGTCTCTCTTTGGAACAGCTTGGGACTTGTGAAAGGTGATTTTTCATATCATTAGCGATACAGGTTCTCAGTCTATGCATTGAAAACACAATTTAATATATTGCACCTTGAGACCTTGTTTATTTCTAGAACTCTGAGGTATTCCCCTATTCCTAAAAGTTTTCTTTTTTTTTCCTAAAAGTTTTCTAATCAGTAAAATATGCCATCTTTTAGCCAATTTTCCCTTAGAGTTTTTCTGTGAGATTCTGATTTAAATAGAGGGGAGATCATTGATGGGGTGAAAGTATGTTATACTGAGGTCAAAAATAGTAAAGACTGTGAAAATGAAAGCTGAGGTACAGAAAAGAAGAACAAAGATTTAGGGACCACTAGACTAGTGTGATAACCTATGTTTTTGCACATTCTTGAGAAAAGGTGGAAGAATGAATCTTGTCCTGGAGCCACAGCAGTGGTCTACGCATTGGGCATAATCTGGAGCTTAGTTTTATCTCTGCAATAATATAAAAAGAAGAGTAGGTAGTGATGAGTGTGTGCCTTGCGTGTAACAAGAACATTCCTCTCAAGGTGTGCTCTCCACTAGATTATAGTCTTCCTGGTAGACTAAAAGAGCAGAGGCTCTGTCTTTCTCACATTTATACCCTAGCCCACTTCTAGTGCAGAAGTAGCATATTAAAGGTAGTCAGTAAGTGTTCTTAAGTAAAGAAACATGTCCTTGGAAGAGATACAAGGTAGTTATGTGAAATCTAAGGTTAGGCTCAGACTCTTTTAAGAAATGTTCAAATACATTTAAGACCTATTCATAATGCTGGGTACCACTTACTCTCCCAAACCCTGTTTGTTGACATCCAACAATCTGGTACAATTCCAAAGGATCATCAAATGAGCAAGCCTTTTTGCCTTTAAGTATTTTCTGAGCTTAATGTATTAAATACATTTAATAAAATCCTTGACAAGAGGGAATTAATATACATACAAGTCTCATATTTATTTCTACAGCTAGAGTTGCCAGGCAGCCATCACATTACAATACACAGGATTGTCATTATGGATACATTTTCTCCTGTAATTCCTTTACTGCCAAAATGAAAAGCAATGCAGACAACAGTGTGACTTAAAAGGGTCCATCCTCCAGGCACTCTTGCTGGATAAAATCTACTACTGTAGAAACTACAGAATGCTCTGGAGCTGGCTAAAGTGATTCCAGGCTTTTAGAATATTCCTTTTCAGCACAGAAAATGCACTTACACTGACAGAAGACTGTGACTAAAAGAATGACTCAGAGTATTAAACTTTGAAGTTAGCAATGTAAATTATTTATCATAAATTAATATAAGACACCAGGGGTCCTACGTACAGCAGAATAGGTGCTGTCTTATTCATACTCTGGTTACTGCTCAGCTTTCCTCCATGGTAATTTCATCCATACCACTCACAGGATGACAATTTTATATCATAAAGAGGTCCCCTGGTAGTGGATATTAATTTATAATAGAAGGGAACAGCAGGGAGAAATTTTTGTGTCCTCCTTGCCTGTAAAACACACAAACTGCTCCCTTGAGGCACATATGGTTATATATTAAAGTATTAGTGATGGCATTAGAGTTAATAAGAGATATAATATACAACTATATATAGTATATATTAATACTACGCAAAAATATTATAGCTCTGAAAGAAATGATCTCAGAATAAATTGTGTTCTATTCTTTCTTGTGGTTTGAAAAACACAATCTTACACAAAAAATATTCAACGCTTTCCCAGTAGGATTCACAATTACCTGGGTCAAATATCTGAACTATTATTTTTTCCAATGAAGCAGAAACAATAAGATCTTATATTGCTGTCTCTTAACCATCACAGAACTGATAGCAAAGGGATGAAATAAATGTTTCCAAAATAATGAAAAGCACTGAGCTAGATTTTCCATAGTTCCTTAAATGACTCCTATTTCACAGGCAAAACATTTTCAACTTGGTTCCTCAAATAAAAACATGTAATATATTGATTTCAGGCTATTAGGAAACACAGATTTAGAATCTATCTAATGTAAAGGACTTTTGCATTTTGAATAAAATCTAGCCATAATCGTGTATAAAACTAACATTTAAAAATTTATCCCTTATAATTCAAGGACTTGGAAATGCTTTATTAAAATAATTTTCAAATGGAAAAATATTATTTTCTGTTAAGGAGCTCAAAAGCCCTCATTCCCAGGTAGAAACAAATGGCATGTGAAAAAGGACACATAATGAAATAGTAATGCAGTCTAGAACAAACCAAATATACTTCATACGAGGCCAGCTATACCTTCAGTAATAAGCTAGAGTGGTCATCAGTTTCCTAAAGAATTTGTCACAGTGGCTATTTTCTCTCTTTTTTTTTTTAAAGGTATAATTGACACATTATATTAGTTTCAGGTATATAACATAATGATTCCATATTTGTACCTATTGTGAAACAATCTGCATAAAATAAGTCTAGTTAACATCTGCCACCATACAGTTACAAATTTTTTCTTGTGATGAGGACTTTTAAGTCATTCTCATAGCAACTTTCAAATATGCAAAACAGTATTATTATTATTATAATTATTGTCTTTTTAGGGCTGTACCCAAATGGAGGTTCCCAAGCTAGGGGTTGAATCACAGCTACAGCTGATGACCTACACCACAGCCACGGCAATGCAGGTTCTGAGCCTCATCTGCGACCTACAGCACAGCTCATGGTAACACCAGATCCTTAACTCACTGAGTGAGGTCAGAGATAAATCCACGTCCTCATGGATATTAGTCAGGTTCATTGACCACTGAGCCACAATGGGAACTCCCAAAACAGTGTTATTAGCTATAGTCACCATTCTGTGCATTACATCCCCATGAATTATCTTACTACTGAATATTTGACTCCCTTTACCCATTCCGTCCACTTCCCCATCTCTGGCAACCACCAATCTCTAGATCTATGAGCTCAGCTTTTGTTGTTCTGTCATTGTTTTTAGATCCCACATATGAGTGTGATCATTGAGTATTTGTCTTTCTCTGTCTGACTTATTTTAGCATAATGCCTTCAAGGTCTATCCAGTTTGTCACAAAGGGCATATTTCCTTCTCTTTATAGATTGATAGTATTCTATGGCCTGTTCTTTTGCCACATCTTAGCTATTGCAAGTAATGCTGCAGTGAACATCGGAGAGCATGTCTTTTCAAGTTAGTGTTTTCACTTTTTTTTTTGATAAATAAGAGTGGAATTACTGCGTCATATAATAGTTCTCTTTTTCATTTTGGGGGGAACCTCCATAATGTTTTTCATAGTGCCTGCCCTAATTTACATTCTCATGAACAGTGCACAAAGGTACGCTCCTTTTTCTAAGACTTGCTATCTCCTGGTTTTTCATAGTAATAGCCATTCTAACTGGTATGAGATGATAACACATTGTGATTTTGGTTTGTACTTCCCTAATTGATAATGGTGAGCATTTTTTCATGTGCCTGTTGATCTTTCATATATCTTCTTTGGAGAAATGTCTGTATCCTCTGCTCACTGTAATTGGATTTTTTTCTTTTTGCTATAGAGTTGTATCAGTTAAGTTACATACTTTGGATATTAACTCCTTATCATCAATGATTTGCAAATGTTTTCTCCCATTCTGTGGGTTCCCTTTATATGTTGTGGATGGGTTCCTTTGCAGTGCATAAGCTTTTTAGTTTGATATAGTTCCGCTTGTTCATTGTTTGTTCATGTCACCTTTGCTTTTGGTGTCAAATCCAAAAAATCATTGTCAAAACCAATGTCAAGAAACTACTACCTATTTTTTATAATGATTTTTATTTTTTTCCATTATAGCTGGTTTACAGTGTTCTGTCAATTTTCTACTGTACAGCAAGGTGACCCAGTCACATATACCTGTATATATTCCTTTTTCTCACATTATTATATTCCATCATAAGTGACTAGACATAGTTCTCAGTGCTATACAGCAGGATCCCATTGCTTATCCATTCCAAAGGCAACAGTTTGCATCTATTAACCCCAAATTCCCAGTATTACATCCAGGTCTTTAATCTATTTTGAGTTAATTTTTCTCTATGATATAAGAGAGTGACCCAGTTTCATTCCTTTGTATATAGCTGTCCATTTCCCCAACAGCAATTATTGAAAATACAGTCCTTTCACTGTATAGTTTTGGCTTTGTTGTAAAGAAGCTCATCATACAGGCATGGCTTTAGTTGAGCTCTCTATACTGTTCCACTGATCTATGTGTCTGTTTTTAGGCCAATAACAACACTATTTTTATTATTATACCTGTATAATGTAGTTTAAAATCAGGAAGCATGATGTTTCAACCTTCATTCTTCTTTCTCAAGATTTATTGAATAACTGGGATCTTTTGTGGTTCCATACAAATTTCAGGAATTTTTATTCCATTTCTGTGAAAAATGGAATTGAAATTTTGATAGGAATTGATTTGAAACTATTAGTTACTTTGGGTAGAATAGACACTTTAAAATATTAATTCTTCCAATTTGAAAGCAGCAAATATCTTACATTTGAGTTTAATTTTTTTAATCAATGTCTTACATAGGTTTTTCACCTCCTCAGTTGAATTTATTCTATGTATTTCATTGTTTTCTTTTCCTAAAAAATTTTATTGGCATTTAGTTGATTTACAGTGTTGTTAGTTTCAGGTGCATAGCAAAGTAAATCAGTTATACATATATCCATTTTTTTCCCATTAAGTTATTACAGAATATGAAGTAGACTTCCCTGTGCTACACAGCAGGTACTTGTTAAGTTATACATGGTAGTGTGTATATGTTAATCCCATACTCCTAATTTATCCTTTCCCCCTAGAGTTTCTCGTTTGTTAACCATAATTTGATTGCTAAATCTGTGAGTTTGTTTCTGTTTTATAAATAGGTTCTTTTCTATTTTTATTAGATTATAATATAAGTGATATCACACTTCACTTAGTATAATCATCTCTAGGTCCATCCATGTTGCTGCAAATGGCATTATTCTTTTTTATGGCCGAGTAATAATATTCCTTTGTATATATGTATGCCCTATTCTTTATCCCTCTGTCAATGGACATTTGGGTTGCTTCCATGTCTTGGCTATTGTAAATAGTGCTGCAGTGAACAGTGGGGTTCATGTGTCTTTTTGAATTATGGTTTTCTATAGATCGATGCCCAGGAGTGGGATTGCTCCATAATATGGTAACTCTATTTTTAGTTTTTAGAACTATTTTTTCTATTTTTTAGAACTGGTTTTAGTTTTAACTATTTTTTAGTTCCATTTTTTAGAACTGGTTTTAGTTTTTAGAACTGTTTTTAGTTCTATTTTTAGGATCTCCATACTATTCTCCGTATTGGTTGTACCAATTTACATTCCCACCAACAGTGTAGGAAGGTTCCCTTTTCTCCACTCTCTCCAACATTTATTGTTTGTAGACTTTTTGGTTATGGCAGTTCTGACTGATGTGAGTTAATACTTCATTGTAGTTTTGACTTGTATTTCTCTAATAAATTGGTGATGTTCAGCATATTTTCTTGTACTTTTGACCATCTATCTTTAGAGAAGTATCTATTTAGATCTTACCATTTTTTGATAAAAAGTTATATGAGATGTTTGTATCTCTTGCAGATTAACCCTTTATCAATTGCTTCTTTTGCAAGTATTATCTCTTATTCTGTGGGTTGTCTTTTCAGATTTTTTATGGTTTCTTTTGCCATGCCAAACCTTTTTTTGGGTACCACACATTTATTTTTTTTTTCTTTTCATTACTCTAGGAGGTGGATCCAGAGGATATTACTATGATTTAGCAATTAAATGGTGTCCTGCCAATGTTTTCCTCTGGGAGTTTTAAAGTAATTTAAAGTAATGGTGTTAGAGTGTTCTCATTCTTTTACATGTAGCTGTCCAGTTTTCCCAGCATCACTTATTGAAGAAACTGCCTTTTTTCCCATTGTATAGTCTTGCTTTCCTCATCATAGATTATTCGACCATAGGTCCATGGGTTTACTTCTGCTCTCTCTGTTCTGTTTTTGTGCTGGTACCATACTGTTTTAATAACTGTAGCTTTGTGGTATAGTCTTAGGTCAGGGAGCCTGATTCCTTTAGCTCCATTTTTCTTTCTCAGGATTTTTTGGCTATTAGGGGTCTTCTGTATTTCCAAACAAATTTAATTATTTTTGTTCTAGTTCTGTGGAGACTGCCATTTAGTAATTTGATGGGGATTGCACTGAATCTGTAGAGTGCCTTAGGTAGTATATTCATGTTGACTATATTGATTTTTCCAATCCAATCCATAATATATCTTTCCATTTGTTTGTGTCATCTTTGACTTCTTTCATCAGCATCTTAGAGTTTCCAGAGTATGGTCTTTTGCCTCTTTAAATATGTTTATTCCTAGGTATTTTATTCTGTTTGATGCAGTGGTAACTGGGATTGTTTGCTTAGATTCTCTTTTTGATCATTCATTGTAAGTGTATAGGAATGCAAAAGATTTCTCTGTATTAATTCTGTATATCCTGCAACTTTACTGAATTCTAATAGTTTTCTGGTAGTATCTTTAGGATTTTCTAGATATAATATCATGTCATTTGCACATGGTGATAGTTTCACGTCTCCTTTTCTGATTTGGATTCCTTTTATTTCTTTTCCTTCTTTGCTGTGGCCAGGACTTCCAAAACAAGCTATGTTTAAAAAAGTGGTGAGAGTGGGCATCCTTGTCTTGTTCTTGATCTTAGAGGAAAAGCTTTCAGGTTTTTACCATTGAATATAATTTGGGCTTGTCATGTAGGACAATGTGTCTATATCTACTGTGTGGAGAGTTCTTATCACAAATTTTGTCTAATGCTTTTTATGCATCTATTTAGATGATCATTTAATTTTTGCCCATCTCTTGTTAATGTGGTATATCCCAGTGACTAATTTATGAAATCATTCTTATATCCCTGGAATAAATTCCACTTGATCATGGTGTATGATCACTTTATATTTATCAGGGTTACTGGCCTATATTTTCTTTACTTCTGGTATCTCTGTCTGGCTTTGGTCAGATTATTTCTGGCTTCATAAAATCAGTTTGTGTTACTCCTCTTTCAGTCTTTGGAAGAGTTTGAAGATTACTGTTAATAATTCTTTGAATGTTTGATAGATTTCATCACCAAATCTGTATGGTCCTGGAGTTTTATTTGTTTGAAGGTTTTTGATTACTAATTCAACATCCTTACTAGTAATCTGTTGAGATTTTCTACTTATTCATGATTCAGTCTTGGTAGGTTGCATGTTTCTAGGAATCTTTCCATTTCTTTCAATCAATCAATCATAGTGTGTCTTTTTTCATTTTTGATTTTTAGTCTTCTGGTTCTATTTTCTTAGTGAGTCTAGATAAAGGTTAGTCAATTCTGTTTATCTGTCAGAAAAAAATCAGCTCTTGTTTTCATTGATTTTTTTCCTATTGTCTGCTGTGTTACCTGTATTATTTTCTTCTTTCTCCTGCCTTTTAGCTTTGTTGTTCTTTTTCTGGTTCTTTGAGGTGTAAATTTAGGTTGCTTATTTGAGATTTTTGTTGTTTCTTTCTGTGGGCATTTATTGCTCTTAACTGCTTTTGAACATAATTTCTCTTAGAACTGTTGTGCTGTGTCATTATAAATTTTGGTATATTTTTATTTCCAATTTCATTTATGTCCAGGCATTTTTTAAAACTTCTGGTTAGAAAAGATGCTTGATTTGTTTCTAACTTTATTAAGACTTGTTTTGTAGCCTAACATATGACTGCTCTTTGACTATGTTCCAGGTGAACTTGAGAAATCTGTATATTCTATTGCTTTGGGTTGGAAAGTTCCATATATCTATCTGTTTACTCTCCTAGATTAGGGAGGTTTTCAGCCATCATTTCTTCAAATGCATTTTCTATACCTTTCTCTCTCTTCTCTTTCCAGGACATCCCTATAAGGCAAATGATGGTCTGCTTGATGATGTCCCTTAAATCCCTTAAGACATATATATATATGTTTTTTTTTCATTCTTTTTTCTTACTGTGGCTCTGACTGGTGAGCCCCACTGGCCCTGTCTTCAAGTTCACTATTATTTTTTTTCAATTCAATTACTATATTCCTCTGGTTGGCAGCTTCTATTTGATAGTTATATTTTCTATCTTTTTGATGAGTTGTTCAGTCTTCATCCATTTTTCTCTTGGGTTCATTAAGCATCTTTGTGATCATTATTTTGAACTCTTTATCAGGTAAATTATTTCTGTTTCTTTTCTGAAGATTTATCTTATTCTTTCACTTGGAACATAGTTTTTTGGTTTTTCATTTTGCTTGACCCTATTTCTTGGTTCCTATGCATTATATAAAACAGTCACCTCTCCACTCTTGAAAAAGTGGCATCATGGAGTATGTAAACTTAAACATCTAACCTTGACATGGTTCTTGATTGTCTTTCAAACCTTTGTGATTATCCAAGCAGCCAATTTTATTTTTAGTGGCTCCTGTTGGCTGAAGGTATGCCAAGACCTGTCAGTGTCTCAACAGGGAGGTTCTTAATCAGTACCTATATATAGGCTGATTGGAAGCCAGATCCTCGAGCAGCAACTTTTAAAGTACTCAAATATACATAGTCTGAGACAGCAAGCATCAGCTTCCCCTGGCTACTGTAGCCAGGCTCTCTGAAGGTTCCTTTGGGTGACACTTGCAAAAATCTGGGTGCCAGACTGATGTACAAACTTCTGAGGTTTGTACTTCATACACTCTGATCTGGAGTGTGGGAGAACACAATAATAGCATATTTTGGCTTATGTTCCCTAAAAGCAGCTCCAGAGGACCCTAGTTATATGAAAACCTGAATCCTTCACCTCTGCCAAAGTTGCAGAATAAATAAGCTTCTTGCACAGAAAAGACTGCAGGGGGTTCAGGGTTAAGTCCACTATCTGTGCAGTGCCCTGGGGGTGGTAGCCTGTTCAGAACTCTTGCTCCATTTGTTGCACTTCAACTCCATTTGTTGAACACAAGACCCCCTGGCCACCAAGGGCCATTCCTCTGAGTGGCAGCTGCATAATTAGGGGAGTAGGTACATGCAAATGCTCCCCTCTGGAAGATACTGGTACTCAGGTGTGCAGCAAAGATAGCAACCACTTTCCAAGGTCTCTGGAAAGAACTCAAGTGAGCCCTTAGACATGTGCCCAATTTGAAGCCAGGCCGCTTACTGTGCATGGGAGGTTGTAGCAGTTTAAGAATGCCTGCTGTGTCAGTTAAAGTCTTGTTGGACCCCCAAGGGTAAGCTCTGCTGGCCATCAGAATTAGGTAATACAGAAGTGTCCCCTGGCATCAGATGCAGATACTGGAGTGCCACACAAAGGTCTAAGCTCCCGTACAGGAGGTGTTAGTGAGCTAGAGTAATACAAAAGAAGACCTCAAAAACTGCAGCCATCAGCCTCTCTTCCCTGAGATTATCTTGGTAAGTTTATAGATGCACCATATCTTAAGTCTGCCCTTTAGCTCAAAGCTCCTAGGCAAGCAACTAAGCCTCTTTCTCACAAAGACTGGGGTGGGAGGTGTTTCCATGGGCTCCCTTGTGCAGTGCCCTGAGGGAGTAGCCTGATTATTATTGTCCCATGGAATTCAGGAATGCAAGCCTCCCTACCAAGCAGAGCCAAGAGTCCCCTGGGTGGCAGCTGCAAAAACTGGGGCACAACAAGCAGGTGAAACCTCTCCTACAGAAGATACTGGTTTTTGAGTGTGGCACAGGGAGACCACAAAGATGGTGCCCACTGGCTGCAGCAAGTTAGAATGTAAAGATGTGTGTTAAATTAGATGCCTGCTCTTCATACCAGTGCTTTAAGATAAGCACAGTGCTTTTATGCAGGGCCTTGGACTAGGCAGGTATGGCCCTGTGCACAAATCTTTTAAGACCATTTTCCCGTTTGCTATACTTGTGTTTAACTCACAGATATAAGCCCTGTTGGTTTTAAGAACTAGGTGTCTTGGGGGCTTGTCTCTCAGGTTCAGGTCTTAAAAGGTGGGGTACCTCACCTAGCGTTCAAACCCTTCACTCCTCAGGGAGAAACTCCAGGTTTTAATTTTTCTCCATTGTAGGTCACATGGTGACATTGAATATCAGCCTCTACTACCTACTTCCAATGTTTTGTTGTTGTTTTTACCTTTTTCCCCATGTGCAGGAGTCAGCAAGTTTGTATGTATTTTTTTCAGGAGAAATTGTTCCACATGCAGGTATGTATTTGGTGTGTGCATGAGAGGAGGTAAGTTTAGGATCTTCCTACATCACCACCTTGATCCGGAACCTCTCACTTCAAAAGTAGTCAACAGGGGAATTCCCATTGTGCTGCAGCTGAAATGAATCCAACTAGGAACCATGAGGTGGGGGGTTCCATCCCTGTCCTCACGCAGTGGGTTAAGGATCTGGCATTGCCATTGCCATAAGCTGTGGTGTAGGTAGCAGACACGGCTGGGATCCCACATTGCTGTGGCTATGGTCTAGGGTAGTGGCTACAGCTCCAATTAGACCCCTAGCCTGGGAACCTCCATATGCCATGGGTGCATTCCTGAAAAGCTGAACAAAAAAAAAGTAGTAAACAGTATGCCCTTTCCAAGTCCAGGTCAAAAGATCACAGTGATAATGAGGCCACAGCTGGATAGGTCAGTTAAATCAACAATAAAAGGGCTACATGTGATATTCGTCCTTCCATTCAAACATCTGACATTCTCTAGCCTTTCTGAACCTCCTTAACATATGGTAGTGTTTTGTTGTTGTTCAGTATTTATCCTGGTCAGTCTCAGATATTCTCTGATTAGTAGCTTACTGGTTAGGACTCACTATAGGCCCCACTGGCAACTTCATTCTATCTCAATTCATGGTATTATTATTATTCACTCAAATATGTCTGTTCCTTCTAATTAAAACTGTGATAATCAATCACATCTGCCTCACAAGAGTTACTCTGAAGACTAAGGTCTCTAATCTAGGGTCAAAGAGGAAGCACTCTATCTGTTAGCTGCCATTACCAATAATATTATTTACAATTAATTAAACCTCAAACATCTTTGACCCTTTCATCTACTTTTTAAATGTCCCCAATACTTCTTTTTGTCTCTTTTTTCCCTCTCTCTTGTGTGCAAGTAAAGACTCTTTCTTCATCTCTGCCCTGAATTAGTGCAGTAATTCTCTGACTTCCATTTCTTTTGCAGTTCATAGCTACTTTTGCTGAAACACTGATTTGGTCCTATTAATGCCCATGCTCAAAAGCTTTTGTCAGCAGGATCAACTAGTTTCTGAACCTCATTGGCTACATTCCAGAATGTCCCTCGACACCCTTTGACCCTTCATACATCATTGCCTTTGTGAATACTGCTCCCTCTGCTTGAAGCACTGGTGATTTTCAGTTTCCCCCAATCCCAACAAGATGTATTCTTGGTGATACTGTACCATTCTCCCCACTCCAGAAGTCAGACATTTAGGGCAGTCCAGCTTATTTGGTCCTTAGCAGTCCATTTTTTTGTTGTTGTTGCATTCAACCAGTGGGAGCACCTGCAAGAAAGCAAGGTCAAGGTATTTACTCCCCCTGCTCCTCCTGTCTCCCTACCATGATTCTGGGCTTGGTGGCATCCTTCAGTTCAGTAATTACAGATCCTTTCAGTTGGCCCCTCCTTTGAAGCTCCTAAGTAGGACCTAACAAGATCACTTTTCTCAGGCCTTGTAATGATGTTGCCTTCCTGCTATTACTGGAGCCTTTATTTAAAACTATCTTCAACAACCCTAGCTGATGGAGACTGGGCAAGATGGAGGAGTAGAAAGACACTCTGCTCAGAAGTTACAACTGTTTACAGAACAACTATCAGTGAAAAAGACTTGAATCTGCCACAAAGACCTTCTACGAATAAAGAAGAAACTGCAAGACAGGTAGGAGAGGCAATCACCATATAGTCAAGTCCCATACTCCTTGGTGGGTGACCCAAAAATGGCAGAGTAGGAGTTCCCGTCGTGGCGCAGTGGTTAACGAATCCGACTAGGAACCACGAGGTTGCGGGTTCGGTCCCTGCCCTTGCTCAGTGGGTTAACGATCCGGCGTTGCTGTGGCTCTGGCTTAGGCTGGCGTCTACGGCTCCGATTGGACCCCTAGCCTGGGAACCTCCATATGCCGGGGGAGTGGCCCAAGAAATAGCAAATAAATAAATAAATAAATAAATGGGAGAGTAATAACAATTGTAGAGATTCTGCCAAAGGCATGAGGGGTTTAAGCCCTCCCATTAGGCTTTCCCAGCCTGGGGGTCCTGTGCCAGGTAGATGAGCTCCCCCCTCCAGAGTATTTGGCTTTGAAAGCCAATGAGCTTACTTTCAGGATTCCCAGAGGGCTGGGGAAGATTGAGATTCCATTCTTAAGTGGTGCACACAAAATTTCACATGCTCTATATACAGCCCCGCCCACCAGTAGAGAGGCTATATTAACATTCCCTAAGCCCATAGCCATGGTCCTGCCCACCAGAGGGCCCAGGACCTGGTCACATATACCAGTGCATGACCACTGGACCAGCTCCACTCCACAGTGGGCAGACAGTAGCCCCCGAATCCCTGTGCCCATCTACCATCTACCCTGCTTTAACCTCACCCAGCAGGACCCAATGGCTTCATAAGTGAATTCTACCACACATTTAGAGGAGAGTTAACACCTCTTCTTCTCAAATAATTCCAGAAAATTATGGAGGAAAGAATACTTCCAAACTCACCCTATGATGAAGCCAGCATCACCCTGATACCAAAACCAGGCAAAGGTATCACAAAAAAAGAAATTACAAGCCAGTATCCCTGATGAAAACAGATGCAAAAAATCATCAACAAAATATTAGCAAAATACATTAAAAGGATCATACACCATGATCAAGTTGGTTTTATCCCAGGGATGGAAGGATTTTTCAATATTCACAAATCAATCATTGTGATAAAGCACATTAAACAAACTGAGGACACCATATAATAATTTACATAGATGCAGGAAAAGTTTTTGACAAAATGCAACATCTATTTTCAATTAAAAAATAAACTCCAGAAAATGAGAGGGAACCTATTGCAACATAAAGGCCGTTTATGACAAACCCACGGCTAACATCATACTCAAAGGTGAAAAGCTGAACACATTTTCTCTAAGATCAGAACAAGACAAGAATGCCCACCCTAGTCAGTTTTATTCAACATAGTATTGCAAATTCTAGTCCCAACAATGACGTAAGAAAAAGAAATAAAAGGAATTCAAATTGGAAAGGAAGAAGTCAAAGTGTCACTCTATGGTAAAGCTGTAGTGTACAAAATTAATATACATAAATCAGTTGCATTTATATACACTAACAATGAGCTTTCAGAATGAAAACAAATCCATTTATAGTTCTATCCAAGAAAAAATAAATAGCTCAGAATAAACCTAAGGACATAAAAGACCTAGACTTGGAAAACTGTAAGTCACTAATGAACGAAACTGTGTCATATGGAAAGATATAACATGTTCACGAATTGGAGGAATTAATATTGTTAAAATAACCATAGTACCTCAAGCCTTCTACAAATTCAGAACAATCCCTATCAAAATACCAATAGCATTTTTCATAGAAATGAAAAAAATTTTCATATTTAAAATTTGTACGAAAACTCAAAAGACCCCAAATAGCCAAAACAATTCCTAGAAAGAAAAGAGCTAGAGGTATCACACGCTCTGGCATCAGACTATACTACAAAGCTACAATAATCAAAACAACCTGGACTGGCACAGAAACAGACACATATATCAATGGAACAGGATAGAAAGCCCAGAAATAAATCCATGCACCTTTAGCAAACTATGATAAAAGAGGCAAAAATATACAATAGATGAAAGACAGTCTCTCTAATAAGTGGTTCTGAGAAAACTCTGCAGTTACATGTAAAGAAATAAGATCCTGCTGTGTAGCACTGGGAACTATGTCTGGTCACTTATGATGGAGCATAATAATGTAAGAAAAAAGAAATGTATATATATATATGTAACTGGCTCACCATGCTGTACAGTAAAAAGTTGACAGAACACTGTAAAACAGCTATAATGGAAAAAAATAAAAATTATATTTAAAAGATAAATAAACACAAAATCGATTAAATATAAACCAGATACTATAAAACTCCCAAAGGAAAACATAGGTAGAACATTCTTTGACATAAATTGAAGCAGTATTTTTTGGATCCATATCCTAAAGTAAAGGAAATAAAAGCAAAAATAAACAAAGACATAATGAAACTTAAAAGCTTATGCACAACAAAGGAAACCATCATCAAAATGAAAAGATAACCTACTTTATCTTTGGGAGAAGATATTATTAGCAAATGATATGACCAATAAGGGACTGAAATCTAACATACATAAGGAGCTTATACAACTTATGAAAAAAACAACCTGATTAACAAATGGGCAGAAGAATTGAATAGACATTTTTCCAAAGGAGACATACAGATAGCTAACAGGCACTTAAGATGACCAACATCATGAATCATCAGAGAAACTCAAAACCACAATGAGGCATCACCTCCCACCTGCCAGAAGAGCCATCATCAAAATGATCACAAATGTTGGCAAGAGTGTGGAAAAAAGGGAACCCTTGTACACTACTGGTGGAAGTGTAAATTGGTGAGTAACTGTAACAGTGTGGTAGTTCCTTAAAAAAACTAACATCAAAACTACCATGTGTCCCAGAAATTCCGCTCCTGGGTATATATCTGAAGAAAATGAAAACATTAATTCAAAAATATATATGCACCCCTATGTTCATAGCAGCATTATTTACAATTGCCAAGATATAGAAGCAATCTAAGTTTACATCAATAGATGAATGGATAAAGAAGAAGTGGAGTATATAAATACGTACACACACACAACAGAATACTACTCAGCCATAAAAAAGAAATTTTGCTATTTGCCACAACATGGACGAACTCAGAGGGCCTTATGTTTAGTGAAATAAGTCAGACAGAGAAAGATGAAAATTGTGTGATATCACTTATGTGTGGATTCTAAAAGAAGAAAAAAAAACTAGTGAAGATGGAAAAAAAAACTAGTGAATTTAACCAAAAGGAAAACAGACTTACAGATAGAGAAAATAAATTAGTGGCTACCAGGAGTAAGATTAGGGTATGGGATTAAAAGATACAAACTACTGTATATAAAGTAAGCTACAAGTATATACTTTATAGCACAAGGAATATGACTAATATTTTATGATGACTGTAAATGGAGTATAGCAGTTCAAAAGTGTGAATCCCTAGTACTGTATATACACTCAAAACTTATACTGTAAATCAACTATAAATCAACTATACCTCAATTAAAAAGCAACTACACCTCAGTAAAAAAAAAAAATCCAAGCTGGTATACCAAAATATATCAGCTGAATCTAATCATGAGGAAACATCATAGAAAGTGCAGTTAGGGGATACTCTGCATTCTCTCTAAAAACATGCAGTTCTTTTATGAATGCACACACCTGCTCTCCCTCCAAAGAAAAGTCTGAGCAACTGTTCTAGATTCCAGGAGACCAGAGAGAAATGACACCTGATTGAACCATGGACCATGAAGGACTAAGAACTATGAATTAGAAAATAGTGTTGTGTTTTAAAGTTCTTGAATCTGACAATTACACCCCTAATCATGTGAGAAAGTGTTCATTTTCAGGAAATACATACTGACATATTTAGGAATAAATAGTCTTGATACCTACAAAATAGTCTCCAATGATTTTAGGAATATATGTATGTACATATATATACACACATACATATATATATATATACTATACATATTAAAGTATACACATGTATATATAAAGGAGCGAAAGCAAATGTTCATAATTGGTGGATCTTGATGGATATACTCATGGAACTCCATTCATCAGTAAATACTCAAAAATTTAGCCTTACCTTTCCTTTAATAATGATATTTAATAGAGCATACTGTGTTTCAGATACTTTATATTCAATTATCATTTTATCTTTACAAGAACTCTATGAGAAGCTTTTATCTTAGTGCCTACTGAAAGCCCAGAGGGCTGAGGTTAAGTCCTGGAGCAAGGATCTGTTTGTCTCCATAGTGAAAGTTTAAAAGCCCAATGCAGTCCTCTTGTCCTGGACAATGTTTGATGCTCTTTGCTCCATGCTTCCACAGCACTCTACACAAACTTCTTCTATTGCATTTATTTCATGATACTGTCACTATTTTCAAAAATATGAGTGTATCTTACTCACTTTTGCTTCCCTCCAATCTAACACAAAGTCTGATGCATGGTAGGCATCTAATAATAAAAAAATAAATCACTCTAATAATAAAAAAATAAACCTAATAATAAGGCAATTCAGTGCACCCTGGACTGGACCGTAGAAACATCAACATCTACGATTGCTCTGTCAATATGATATCCCCTTGCCACATGTAGCCAGTCCTAATGGCAATGTGCTGTAAATATACATGCACATAATTTATGAAAAAATGTAGAATATATCATTATTATTTCCTAAAATAATATTTTGGATGGATTGCTTTAAATAAAATCTAGTATTAAAATTAATCTTGCATGTCTTTTTACTTTTTAATGTGGTGACCATAAACTTAAAAATTATAGATGTAGCTCATGTTTCTTTTGGTAGTGCTGGACCTTGCCGATTCTCATTCTTCTGTGACAAGAGCAGCAAGTAATTCTTGCCTTATTTATCCCTCTTTAAAACTAAGAGGAAAGTCTACTGGGACAGTGTTCTTGAACTTGAACATACACATCAATCACCAGCAGACAGTGTCTGATCGGTAGGTCTGGGGCAGGCCTGTGAGTCTGCATTTCTAACAAGCTCCCAGGTAGTGCTGCTGCTGGTCCAGGACCACACTGAGCAGAGTGTCACTAGAGCAAGCCAGGCTTTAATTTGATGCAGGTTTTGGCTGATACATGTTTCATTAACCTCAGGAAAGTCAGTATTTTAGAAAGTCTAATTGCTGCTAGCCACTTCTGCTTACCTCAGTCATAAGAATATGATTTCCAGGAATGTACAATATGAGTTACCATCCTATAAATAAAATGCTTGCAAAAGCAAACAAAACTTTCTATTAAGATAATCTAAGATGATATAGCATTATGGTAGTACTTCTTCAAAAACACACACAATATTCTGAAACCCCCAGCTGTGCCTCAGGGAACATTATAGGAAATCAGCTGGACTAAAGATGTCCCCAAATTCTGTTATTATGGATGTACTTTAGAAGTTAGAGCTTGACAGAAAAAAAGACTTATCTTCCTCCTACATGCCTAGAATTTCATTAAAATATTTCTATATTTCTATATATATTTTAAAGAATCTCTTGTCTTACCCATTTCTGGATAGTAACACATAAGTTAATATGGAACAGGAAGTACAGTATAAAACATGACAAGCAGCAACCTCAGCCAGAGCAGTAACAAGAAAGTTCCCTAAGCTGTCAAACACAAAACCAGGCTTGTCAAGGTCCTAAGAAGGGGGTGCAAGGGAACTTATGATGCGCTGTAAGGAACAAGATATTCTCAATCTTGTGGTGCCAAAGATAGGACCATTTCCAAGAGGAAATTTAATAAAAGGGAATATTTGGGGGGACTTATTAATAATACTAGTTTTACCTTTCATCACACTTTGCTGGATTCACTCACAAGATTATTCTCAATTTATAGAAGAGGAAACAACAGCTTAGATGGGACTAAAAACTTGAATCCAGGACTTAAGAACACTAAGTCCCATCCCATTTCTGTCATCACGACAGGAACATTTGGCAGAATGCTGAAGAAACAAGTTGGAGCATGAGGCCACTTTGGTTAAGTCTAGTGCCAGCTCAAGGCAGCAGATTGTGTGGCATCCTCTAAGCCTTACTAGTGTTGTTCAACCTCATCTTCCTCTTTCACCTTCAAACCACTCAAGGAAATAGCTGATAAACACATTCATACTAAACAAGGAATGCAACTGCAACACATTATGTAGCAGCTAACAGGATGGGAGCAGGGAAATCAGCAGAGGAATCACCCTGAAATCATATCCCCTGAGGAAACCTAAGGCAAGCCCTGCCTAATTCATTCAGACATCCAAAAACTTCTACCCTGACTTACCAACAGAAAGATAATTTTTTTTTACTGCAGTTATGAAAATAAGCATACAGATGATCTTAAACATGGATTTAAGATGCACTTACACTATCATTTTGCTTCTTTGGCTAATTTTGAAATATTTATTCATGAGCAGAGCTTAGAGAAAACAAGTATTTTCTGAAGGTTGATGATCTTTTTTTTCTCAACTAGTGATAGATAAGATGACAAAGTGTCAGTGAGGACAGCTAGGAGATGAAAAACGCAAGTGGGTGTTACTGTAGAAAATTAGCAGACCATGAAAGATTTTCACTTAAGTACTAAGTTCTTCAAATTATCTGTAAGTAAATAAACATTAATTGAAGTGATTTTCCTGAGACTATCAAAACAATTATGTTACGACATCATGAACTCAGTAAGATATCATCTATAATTGATTAAAGCTCTTATCTGCTAGAGAACTGCTTTTCTATTTCTAGCTTTTGCTGGCTCCCTCAGTGTTGTCACACTTGTCAAAAAGGAAAATCTCTTTGTTAGGGGAACGCTAAGGGATAAGACTCCAAGTTATGGCACGCACATCTTAACCAGTGTCTTTTTGGTTTGCGTTTATGGAACTATCCTTCCATCTCAATCCTAAAGTCAAGCTGTACTCAGTGGAGGCCCTGGAATGCACAGAAAAGAGGCCACAAGTGAAACAGATGTTTACACTAAAAAACAACTGAGTTTTAAGTAGGAATCAATGGAGACAACAAGTTATTGAAACTTGTCCTCAAGGTCAAGTTGCTCTGTCAACATTCAGAAGAGGAACTTCATTCTAATGGTATAATTTAAAGTTTTCAAAAAAATTCCTCCCCAAATTGCTGATTATCCCTCCACATGAGGTTGTTGCCTTGAAGAATAGTTTTAGGTTTCAAAATTGTGCCCACCCACAAATTTATAACTACCTAGGAGATTCAGAAATCTTCTACCTCTGTCCACCCTCAAAGCTCTTCCTGGCTACTGGGAAAAAATACATCTTCAAAGTCAACTGACTAAGCAGGAGTATAAAAGACACAGGAGAAAGCCCTGTATACTTATTACCCAAATTAACGGCCCATAGCATGGACACAGAAACAAGCAAAAAAATCAGAGTTGACTGTAAATGAATGTAAATGGGCAATTTGATCATATCATCAAGTTTTAACTGAAAATCGAACCTTTTCCTGGTACATGCTAGGGCATTCTTAATGCAAATGAGGTAGAGAAATGCTAATACAGCTGTAAAGCTCCTACTTGGGGTAGCTATCATGCTGATCCTGCTTTCCTATCACAGAGCTTACCCATCTATATGAAGTGAATGACCAGGTTCTAGACACTTTTCTTTCCCAATGACACAGAAATACTCTCCCTTTAAAAGAAAACTGTCCTAGAATTGTGTCACCAGTGATCTTTACTCTGATTCCTCTTACTCAATAACTCTACTTTTCCCTAAGGAGTTAAGGTTCAGAATATTCTACTGGCAAAGCTTAAGATATATTTAAAAACTCCAGTAAAATCTGGACAAATTAATTAGGTAATTTGTACATATAGCAGCATAATTTTTTAAAAAAAATACTATTAAATAAAACATTAAAAATAGGAAGAGAAGGAAAAGGAAGAGGAGGAGGAAAAGGAAGAAGAAGGAGGGGGGAAGGGGAGGAGGGAAAACGTAAAGGAAGAACCAGAAACCAAACGATATTTAGAGCTCAATGCCCTTTTTGTTAATTACACTTGAGTGCGCTCACACCCGCACACATACACCACCACCAGCAGCTCCTATTCTACAAGATGGCCAAATTATTTTTTATACTCCTGACCCCACAGCAAACACATGTACAAAAATTTAAATAAATGAATGACTTTACCTTATCCATCGAGAGCAAAAACATGCAGAAACAAACAGGAGTCAAATAAAGCAAAAAACATGAGGATGCAAAGTATAATTTTGTAACCCTTATTTTTGAATGCCAATGCCAATGCAAAGCAATACAAATTAATAGAGATATCACTACATTGAAACAATGAGCTACCATGTGAATGCATCAGAATGGCAAAATTTTGAAAAGTAGTTAATATCAAGTGTTGGTGAAGATATGGAAACACATGTCAACTGCTCATAGAAGTCAAAACAGGTGCACCAATTCTGGAAAACAGCAGTATTTATTGTAATAAATATGCTTACGCCCTGTCAGCAATTCCACTCCTGGTGTAAATACCTTTAAGAAATCCTCACATAAGTGAGTAAGGATCACATATGATACCTTCATTATAATCATTTTTGTTTGTGATTATAGAGTTGGAAGCCACCTAGAAGCCTATAACTAGGGGAGTTGCCTTTAACTAGAGGAATTGATAAGTAAAAGCTACATGTTCCATGAACACTATGTAGCAATTATAAACAATAAATTCAATACACATGGCCATGTGGATAGAAGTTAAGAGGGAAAAAAGCAACAAAAAGAAGGTGATGTAAAGCTCACTGCCCACTATGTAAAGCTTTCAAAACACACATACTAAACAATGGTGCATTCCTTACAAAAGTGCAAGTTCAGGTAATAAAACAAGTGCTTTAGAGGTACAGCCTATGAGGGGATTAGAAGCAGGGAATAGGAATGGCAATTCAGAATGAAAAACAAACAAAACACTTTTTAGTTAAAGAATCAAATTACTATTATGGGAGTTCCCATCTTGCCTCAGCGGTTAACGAACTTGACTAGCATTCATGAGGACACAGGTTTGATTCCTGGCCTCGCTCAGTGGGTTAAGGATCCGGCATTGCTGTGAGCTATGGTGTAGGTCATAGACACAGATCAGATCCTGCATTGCTGTGGCTGTGGCATAGGCTGGCGGCCACAGCACCAATTTGACCCCTAACCTGGGAACCTCCACATGCCATGGGATGCAAGAACTAAAAAGACAAAAAGACAAAAAGACAAAAAAAAAAAATACTCTTATGTTATTTTTTCCTTTCAAAATGGAACAATTTGGGATATTCATAGAGTATATCAGATTCATCCTCATGGACATTTATTGAAACTCTGATAAGCGGGCTCATGACGCAAGTAGCTGGTTTATCAGTTCAACACTGCCAGCCACCAAAGTGGTTTCAAACAGGAATCAGTTTATAGTTGCTGCTATTCTCAGCTATATATTACTTAATTTATATCTATAATATTATAGAGAAGATGCATAAAATTACTAATATTAAAGTTAGTGTTATTAGTATACTAATTATTACATAATGAGTGGCATTCATCATCAGATCCACTAACACTCATGAAAAATAGGTCAAAAGTAAAAATCAAGAGTAATGCCCTTCATATTTGCTAAAAATTAACCTCCCCATCTAACATATGTTCTCTCTTCCTACCTTCAAAACTGTACCTTCTTAGTAACCTGGAAGGTGAGGTTTGCATGTAGAGTTCTTGTACTTTTCAAAGTTTGATGCTATCACAGTGATGTGAGGAGAGCCAGCTTTCCTCTCTCCCTTCTCTTTCTGTCCTCAATTCTGTCTTGTAAACGTACCTGTGGACTCCCAGCCAGCACCTAACAAGTTTCAACCATTCTCCTCCTGAATCCAAACTGCCACCCCTCAGCCATCTCCTGGTCTTTCAGGGTATACTTTGAGTTCATGGTCAGAAGGAACAGCCTAGGAAGGGGGCCTTGCAAGCCCAGGAAGCAGATGGAGGTCGTTTACGCAGGAAATTTTGAGGTCCCAGGTACTCAGCGTCATCTGGAAGGGAGTGTGTGGATTCTGAATATCCACAACCTCTTTTCCCGGCAGATGCCTCGCCCTATTAGGAACCCAGAACAGATCGCAAAGAGTAAGGAGGGGCCCCTGCTGCCTGAGCCAGAATGTTTCTACAAATGTGCTGTTAGGAATGGAAGGCTTGTGACTCCCACCCAGATTTCATATTTTGAAGCCCTGACCTCCAATGTGATGATACTTGGTGATGGGGCCCTTGGTCTGTATAAAAATAAGAGAGACCAGAGCTCTTTTTCTCTCCGTCATGTGAGGACACAGCAAGAAGGCTGCCATCTGGAAGCCAGGAAGAAGGCCCTTACCTGGGAACCAGATCTGCTGGCACCTCGATCTTGGACTGCTTGGACTCCAAAACTGTGAGGTATAAATTCCTGTGTTTAAGCCACCCAGGCTGTGGTGTTTTGTCATGGCAGCTTGAGCTAAGACATGTACCTTAAGATGCTCCCCTGCAGATCTGTAATTCAGATGCATATGCTAATAATATAGACCAGCAAGAGGTTGCTGCTAATAAAGAAAATGTTAAAAAGAGAAAGCACTGTGGAGTTCCCATCGTGGCGCAGTGGTTAACGAATCCGACTAGGAACCATGAGGTTGCGGGTTCGGTCCCTGCCCTTGCTCAGTGGGTTAAGGATCCGGCGTTGCCGTGAGGTTGCCGTAGGTTGCAGACGCGGCTCGGATCCCACGTTGCTGTGACTCTGGCGTAGGCCAGTGGCTACAGCTCCGATTCGACCCCTAGCCTGGGAACCTCCATATGCCGCGGGAGCGGCCCAAAGAAATAGCAAAAAAAAGACCAAAAAAAATTTTTTAAAAAAAGTCTAAAAAAAAGAGAAAGCACTGTGACAGTCATAACTAATTTAGATTTTTATTTACTGGGAATTGAAGCTACCAGTATCTGGACTAACTTATGGGTAAATGATTGCAGCTAGCAGCCTGATGCCTTCCATCTTATCCTGTTATTTATAACTAAAACATGAAAATTATCAAAATTTGTTTAGTAAAGTTTCAAGGTATTCAATTTTCATGTATCTGAGTGTATATGATCTTATAATAATTGTCATCTATGAGAACTGTGTAAGACATACTATATCCCCAGGTGGGAGGCGGCGGGCAGGGGTAAGAGAGTCAGAAAGCTCAGACTGCCAGGTGTGCCTCTTTAGAGACATAGTTGGTCCAATACTAGGACTAGAGAAGACAAGAGTGAGCAGACTCTCATGGCCCCAACCATGACACTTTGAGGGCCATTTTTGCTCAATTACCACATACTTGAAAAGCAGGAGCCAAACTGAGCAGAGAAATGGATTAAGAAAATGTGGTACATATATACAACAGGATACTACTCAGCCATAAAAAAGAATGATATAATGCCATTTGCAGCAACATGGATGGACCTAGAGATTTTCATACTAAGTGAAGTAAACCAGACAGAGAAAGATAAATATCCTGTGATGTCACTTATGAGTGGAGTCTAAAAAAGGGATACAGGAGTTCCTGTTATGGCTCAGTGGAAACAAATCTGATTACTATCCATGAAGATGCGGGTTCTATCCCTGGCCTCACTCAGTGGGTTAAGGATCTGGCATTGCCGTGAGCTGTGGTGCAGGTCACAGATGTGGCTCAGATCTACTTTTGTTGTGGCTGTGGCATATACACACTGTAGTATATGGAATGATTGGCGAACAAGGACCTGCTATATAGCACAGGGAACTCTACCCTATATTCTGTGAAAAGAATCTGAAAAAGAATGGATGTGTGTATATGTGTATAACTGAATCACTGGGTTGTACAGCAGAACTTATCACAACATTATAAATCAACTATATTTCAATCAAACTTTCAAAAATGGAAAAAAAATATAAAGTGCTGGTATAACAGAGTATGAATTTTAGAGAATAACTTACTTCCCAAGACTGATGTTATACTGTCCATGAAATAAGAATGCTAATTTCATGACATACTTTTTAAAGAATTTTTTGTTTGGTTTTGTTTTGGCTTTTTAGGGCTGCACCCGTGACATATGAAAGTGCCGAGGCGAGGGGTCGAATCAGAGCTACAGCGGCTGTTTTACACCACAGCTCACAGCAAGACCAGATCCTTCACCCACTGAGTGAGGCCAGGGATTGAACTACATGCTCACGGATACTAGTTTGGTTCTTAACCCACTGAGCCACTAGAGGAACTCCTTTTTTAAGGAATTACATGAATCGGCTAACTGTCCCATTCTCCAGACTCTATTTGGACACCACTAGTTCTCTGACAGTCCCCTTCCCCCTACCCCAGGCCTCAAATGTGCTGCCATAGCCCTCAATAAATCTTATCTACTCTTATCCATTAATGCTATTAATATCTTTATTCATCCTTCTCATACTTATATATAACTCAATCATGCCAGGGAAGGCTTTTTGAAAGAGGAATCTCTAAGCTAGAAATAGAATGGGAGTTAGCAAAATTCCAACAGTTTTAAGCAGAGCCTAGCAAATTTCGTTCTCTGTCATTTTCTTTCCTTTTGGGGGGTAAAGAATAGGAAGAGATGCAAAAAAGAACAATGTTTAAAGGATGTGTTCTTGCTACTTGGCCTTCTCTAGTAAATTGTCACTAAAGGTGCTTTTTGACTAAAATAATGGTCTTTAGATAGACTATTTTAATTAGAGAAGGCTATCATTTGAAGGAGGAAGTTCTTGGGCCCATCCTGCTCCTCCCTGCCCTCCCCCGCCCCGGTTCTGTCATTAAACGCAACTGGCCGTTTTAATCCATCTTTAGCATCTCTCAGGTCACTTACGGGCAAATTTAATATTCTTGGAAAGGCATTTGCGTGACACAAATTGCTCTAAAACAAACATAATAGAAAACTGGTTTTGCACCTTCCTAAATATACAACCGCAGGCATCAATGCAAGCCAACACATATTTGTTCAGCACAGACTCTGCCAGGCACGAGGGGCAGAGCAGTGAGCCACCGGGACCTGGCCTATGCCCACATGGGTTTCTCAGACCAGTGGGAAAGTGCAGGAGTGAATGAGATGTATCTTTAGAGACTTTACATGTGAAATCCATTTACTCCTGAAACTGGTCAAGAGAGAAAGATGTTTCCATGACCTGTTTTGCAGATGTCAAAACTGAGGGTTTAAAATGTAGTGTAACACTAGTTCAGCCTCTCGTTCCCACCCCTGCTCCACCCTGCTGTGCCTCTAGTCTCCCACTCCAGTCACAGGATTGACTGAGGAAGGGACCATGACCTAGGAGAGAGAAATTATCCTCGGGGCTCTGCATGGCACCCATGGGAAATCGAGATTAAAACAAACAAACAAACAAACAAAAAAAACCTTTTTTTCATGAGTATTTTAAAATCTGTAATAGATAATTTTTTATTGCACTTTTACACAAAAACATACGCTGGTCACCCTTTCCAATTCACCTACAGATGCATTTCCTTCTCCAAGGAACCACCAGAATTTTAATAGTGAGCTTGTTCTATTCCTTGAGGGGGTAGAATGGGAAACTTACTTGCAGCTCTACAAATGAGAGAGCTGCATATTTCCTTGTACATACTCATTCCAACTCTGCAAGGGTCTTCCTGAGACTTTCAAGGACCTTTTATCCCCATTTACCCTTGATTATATTTTTATATTTTGCATCCTCATAAGCTCTTCATTTCCAACCCTGTCATCTTTCCCTGCAGCCTGAGAGTCTTTGTTCTGTTACGCACTTGTGACAACTAGGGATGCTACATTTTCCTGGCCAGCAGCCATGGAATTTGCAACACTTTGTAGAAAAGGCTCTTGCAATTTTTTCTCTTGTCATTTTCTTCACATCTGTCTGTGGCTGATGTGGGAAGAACAAAGCTCAGGCAATTTGATTCTGTTTTCTGGCTTATGGCAATGCCTTCCAAATTTCCACTTACCCTACCCACCTCCCTAAGTGTTGCTAAGTTGCTTCTTTAGCCTGAGCAGCTGATGTGAGAGCTAATATCATCACTGCACAAAGATGACGACTGACTTCCCATGCTTGCAAGGCCTTTTCATCCAACCAATTTACCTTCATTCAGAACAGGTGGTTAGAATGTTTTTAAAGCAGGAAACCCCATTTTATATGGTGTATCAGCTATGAGCTAAGTGTGGTGTGAGAGAGACATGAGTTGGAATCCTCACTCCCGCTTAACTATCTGTGAGATGAGGGTCAAGATTTTTTACTTTCCAAGCTTTCATCTGTTGGGTTCTTTTTTTCCCATCTGTACAGAAGGAAGAAGAGTACACATGACCTCATGCTGCTGTGAGAACTGAGATGGTTCTTATGCTTGACATTTAATAACTGTTTCCTAAATGGTATCTAGTATTACTCAGAGACAATGACTAATATACCTATCATTCAACCATGATCAACAAGACCCAGGCTAGGTGCAATGTGAAAGAAAGGAAATAGTATCTACTGAGTACACACTACATGCCCACACTTTCATTCCTAGATTCTTATGTCATTAGATAAAGCATTTCCTGTCTTCACAAAGTTTATAATGGCATGCATACAGTGGATTGCGAAATATAAAGTAGGAAGATAAGGTCTTACTATCCAGGACGTTATATAGTTACTATGTGAGAGAAATCTAATTCATTCTAAATCAATCTAACTCAGGAATAGCTTGGCTCACACAACTAATAAGTCAGGGTGGACAGAGGAATGAATCTTCAAGCATGGCGGAGTCCAGATTTTCCGATGATGCTCTGAGAAATCTCAAAGTTGGCTCTGCTTTCTTTTTAGGTTGGCTTCATTCTCAGGCTCTCACTCTGTTTTGCCCACTGGCAACCCTGCTATGATAGCCTCATGGTTCAGCGGGCACTACAGAAAGAATGTTCTGGGAAAAGTCTAGGATTTAATCTCATGGGACCAACTCAGGGCATGTGCTCATTCTTGAATGAATCGCACTGGCTAGGATGATGGAATGTGCCAACTGGCTGAATCTGGGTCTCTTGCCCACCTAGATGGAAAGCTCAAGTTTACCTTATCTGAGGCCTCTAGACAGAGTGTAAAAGAAGAGATGGATTCTTCAAAAGAAAACTAGGCTTGCTGGCACCAGACTGGCAATCTTGGATATGGCAAACAACAAGGAAATAAATGTGCACTGCTGGGCCTAAATTATGGACCATAAAGAACAGGCAGGATTGGGACAAACATAGATGGAACAAAAGAACATGACTAGGCTTTATGTGGAGAAGGATGTAAGGGTCCATTGTTGAGACTGGGTGAAGCAGTATATACATGAGTGATGAGGCACCATGGATTAGACGAGGAAGACAGCTTAAAACCAGGTGTTAGTGAGGCCTGAGGGACAGACGAATGTATATCTGGCTTGGTAGAAAGGTGGAAGTTAGTGCAATTTTCTACTGCTATGTATATGCAACAAACCATGTCAAAATGGAATGAGTTGCTTAACGCAATGACATTTGTTTTGCCCACCAATCCTCAATTTTGGCAGGACTTTTTGGACAAGTCATTTCAACTCCAGTTGGTGTCAACAGGAACACATCAAAGACTGGGGACTGGAATCCTATGAAGGCTTGCTCACCCACATGTCTGGTAGTTGGTACTAGCCATTGGCAGGACTAGGGCTGGAATAGGTAGCCTCTCTATGGTTGTTTGGCTTCCTCATGTAATGATGTCTGGGTTCCAAGAGTGAGTGTCTCAAGGTACCAGGCAGAGCCTTTATTGCCTTTCAGCCCCAAGGTATTTCTTTTTGCTACTGTTCTATATGATTTATACTGACTTTTGTGGTCCTTTTAACTTTGTAGTTGGTCTCAACTCTCTGCAGGTCCAAGGATAAGATACGGTTCTACCTAAAAGACAAGTACTAGATTCAAATTCAATGAAGGGAGACTTTATAATGTTTTAAAAAAGAATAGTAAAGGTTATTTGTGATTAAGATGTTATGATTTGATAATGGATAAAGATATAAGCAATGTGTTCAATGACACCTAATCTGATTTTAAGTGTCATATATATGAAATTAAAATGTGATTGTCAAGATTGAGGTCATTACTATTTATATACACTAATGACTGACTCTTTTTTCTGTCTCCCTCTCCCATTTTTAAGGAGCCTTGTGATTACCCTGGGACCTTCCAGATAATTTTTTCATATCAAGATCAGTAACTATTATATCTGTAAAGTCCCTTTTGCCATGAAGAGTATCTGAGGATTAGGATGCTATATCTTTGGAGGAATTATTATTCTGCCTACCATACTTGGTTCTATGCTAAGAGAGAAGTGCAAAATTTTTGGTAATTGTAATGAACTGAATTGCCACCCCCTCAAAAAAAAATTCTTAGGTTGAAGCCCTCACCTCAGTGTGGTAATATTTGGAGATGGGAGATCATTAAGTTTAGATCAGGTCATGAATATGGGGTCCTCATAATAGGATTATGGCCCACATGAGAAGAGGCACTAGAGAGACTCCCCACCTTCCAACCTCCCCCTTCTTTCTCCATTCCTGCCGTGCAAAGACAGAGCAAGAAGACAGCCATCTACAAGGCAGAAAGAAAGCCCTCACCAGAAACCAATCATGCCCGTACCTTGTTCTGGGACTTCAGGCTTTCAGAAATACGAGAAAAAGCATTTCCACTGTTTAAACTACATAGTACAATGTTCTGTTATGATAGCTGGAGCCGAAAGAAACAGCAATTAAAACTAATGCTAAATAGAGAATGATTGCCACATATTTAACCATCTCCATTCTGGTCGTTTTTTAATTCATAGAAAATTTTCTACCCAAATGGAAGAGTCCATGAAAAGGGACCCAGGCCACTACTACCTTCAATGCTTTTGTTAAACTCTGAGAACATCACTCATATATTAAATAATTGTAACTAATTTTGAATTTCAGAGAAATTAGTCACGTAATTAATTAAAATATAGATTCCCAAAGAATATACAATCGGGAAAGGACATTCAACTAAATAGTGTTGAGAAAACTGGGCAGCCATTTATGAAAACAATGAAATTGCACCACTATCTTACACCATATATATATAAATTAACCCAAAATGGATTATAGACTTGAACATAAAAGACCTGAAACCATGAAACCCCTATAAGAAAAGACAAAGGCTTTGAGCTCCTTGACACTGCTCCTGGAAATGATTTTTTTGGATCTGACTGCCAAACCAAAGGCAAGGATGGCAAAAACAAACAAGTAAGACAACATCAAACTAGAAAGCTTCTGCACAGCAAAGAAACCATCAACAAATTGAAAAAGTAACCTATAGAATGGGAGAAAATACTTGCAAATCATGTATCTGATAAGGGGTTAATATCCAAAATACATAAAATACAAAAACAAAATATATTTAAAAACCCACAATCTAAATAAAAATAGGTAGAGCACCTGAACAGATATTCTTATCAAAAATATATACAGATGTTTGGAGTTAAAGAAAACCATAAAATACAAAAAAAAAAAAGAAGAATATACACAGATGGCCAATAGGTAAAAAGGTATTCAGTATCATTCAGTATCAGTATCAAACCATAAAATACAAAAAAAAAAAAAAAAAAAAAAAAAACAATATATACAGATGGCCAATAGGTAAAAAGTATTTGGCTATTATCAAAGAGACAACAAATAACAAACGCAGGTGAGGATGTGGAAAAAAGGAAACCCTCATGCAACACTGGTGGGAATATAAATTAGGGAAGACATAGAACTACTATATGATCGAGCAATTTCACAACTGAGTATTTATCCAAAGCAAACAAAAATAGTAACTCAAAAAGATATCTGTACCCCATGGTCACTGCAGCATTGTTTACAACAGCCAAGTTACAGAAACAACCTAATTGTCCATCAATGGATGAATGAATTAAGAAAATGTGGTGTGTATACACGCACACACACATATACATGATAGAGTATTATTCAACCATAAAAATGCAGGAAATCCTGCAATTTGCAACAACACAGAAGGACCTAGAGGACAATATACTAAGTGAAATAATTCAGATAGAGAAAGACAAATGCTGGATAACTTCACTCAAATGTGGAGTCTAAAAAATAAAATAAAAAGCCAAACCCATGCATTCATAGAATTCAATACACAGAGAATGTATTAGTGGTTGTTATAAGTGGGGTGTGCAGGTGAGTGAAATCAGCAAAGCGGGTCAAAAGGCACAAACTTCCAGTTATTAAAAAAAATAAGTCCTGTGCACGTAATGTACACCATGGTGACTATAGATTATAATACTGAATTGTATATTTGAAAGTTGCTAATAAATCTTAAAAGTTTTTACAATAGGAAAAAAATTGTAACTGTGTGGTGAGAGATATTAACTAAACTTATTATGGAGATTAGAGAATCATTGTTTTACACCTGAAAGCAATATAATGTTAAATGTTAATTATATCACAGTAAAAATAAAATAATAAAAGGAAATAGAGATTCCCTGGCAAATTGTTCTAAATTTGACTGACTCCACATGGAAACAATCTAGAGAGTTACTAAATATACCAATGCCTATTTCCTGTCCCAAAGTGTTTAAATCATATTTCTTTCTTAGTATTTTTCAACTGAAGGTAATTTTGTCCCCCAAGGGGGACATTTCACAATATCTGCAGCTATTTTTTATTGTCACAATTGAGAATGGACATGCTACTTGCACCTAGTAGGAAGAGCCAGAGATGCTGCTAACAGTCTTACAATGCATACAGCCACCACCGATAACAAAAGATTTTCCAATCCAAAATCTCAGTGGTGCCCAGTTGAGACACTCTGCCTTTGGTGTTCTGATAGGCAACCAGAAATGTGAACAACTTCTCTGGCTTTCTTTCCTTCAGTACTTTGTCATTGCCTTAATGAAATACAACTGTACACAAAGCTCTATGACCAAAACCAAGACCAAAGACTTAAAGGAAAAGTGGGATGATTTCATAACAGATGTTCACTTTTATAATTTTTATTCCTTTGAAGTTTTATAACTGGGCTTCTTCAGCCTCCTAACATTATTCTTAAAAGGTTAACAATAATAACCATCATTTGTGGATCTCTGTAACAAGTGATTTATTAAGATCTCATTTAATCTTTACAACAGTCGTATGAAATACGTATTATTAGCCCCATTTTGTTAGCAGGGGATAAAAGAGACTAATACACTTCTCAAGGAAAAGCTGCTGATAAGAAGAAGAAAACCTACTTTGGTCGATAACACTGAAACACAGCCTTTCTGTTTGTGTGGTTTAGTGCTCATTAGACCTATTTTCTCAACAAAAGCCACACCCTGTGGCTATAAAATGGGAGGGAGAACAAAAATTAGCTGGCAAGAAGAGAAGAGAAGCTGCAACTCTTTTACCACTGGGCCTCATAGTGATTCATAAGCAATCAGAAGTCTTTTAACCTCCTCTCTTTAACCTACACCCTAGCAGAAACAAGGTCACATTGCTTAAGGTTTTGCCTTGTCATGTGGGTATTAAAAAACTGCTACTGAAGTTTATGCTGGAAATGCATAGTTTCTTGATAATCTCTTCAAATTTAGGGTAAATACATATGATAGGAATAACATAACTGACAACTACATTAAAAAATTCAATATTAAGTTTGATGCATACGTGGTCTTTTTTTCTTGTTTAGTTTCAATGGCTCTTTATTCTTACTTCTTTCATCTTCAGCATGCTGACTGATTTTTTTTCCGTCTCTGGGGAAGGAGTTCCATTTAATTTTTTTTCTTTTATCCTGATCTTCAATACATGTAACCTTCCAATCTGTCAAGACTCCTAAACTCGACTCACATGTTTCATACTAGAGTTAACTGTCCAGTCACTCATTTGCTTTTTATCTTTTGCAGTTAAGCTTAAATTTTTGCAGCCATGCTGAAATGTGGCACTGTGTAATTACCCTAAGAAGTAACATATTCTGACTTTATTTGGTGATCATTTAGTACTTTTCCTTTACACTACTTCTCTAGCCTCTTAGCTATGTGCTAAGTTTTCCATGAAATGATAATAAAAAAGCATGTTTTCCATGTAAAGATTTAATTTTACAAGGAAATCCCAAGATTCTCTCCAGAATAGCAGAAAGTATGAAACACTTGTAATTAACCAGATTCTCTAGCAGCAGGAAACAGAGCTTCCCTGACCTTAAGCAAAGCCCATGATTCAATTTTATCACAGGCAGAAAGTGGAGGAAATGAGAGGAGAAACTATATTAAGGGGGGAAATGGGCCAAAAAGTAAATCTGGAGTCACACCCCAAACTTGCAGAAACAGGGGGAGCAAGGGGCAGGGGGTGGCGGGGGGAGTGACAAATCTTTGAGTTTCCTCCCTTCTCTGTCCATTCACTGTCATCACCTATCTTGGCTTTGATGAGTAATTGTTAAACCTCTGAGACTTTCATTAAAGTAATTAATAATAAGATACCTCAGAATCTCGAAAACCCCATCCATGATATTTCAAACTCCCTCATCTCCAGACAAGAGTTCTCACCATCCCTGCTCATTCAGCATCTCTGAGGCGCCCAGTGCATGGTGGGGTTTCCTTTCCCCCCAAACCCACCCTTTGCTTCTAGTCCCAGGCTTTGCTACAAAAGAGCCTTTCACATATACCAGGTAGCTGATGCCCATCATACATAGCCTTACTGAAACTCTGCCCTAAACTAGCATCCTGCTAATCAGTTCATGCTGCACACAAAGCTCCCTGAACAATGTGCCTTGGCTCCAGGACCCTGTTCTCTTCTGGACCCACTCAGAAACAGAAAAACCAGAGTTAGGCTCAAGGGTTAAATTCCATCAGATCCTTTCATTTCCAAGGTTTGACATAACAAATACCACAAACTGGCTTAAACAATACACATTTCTTGTTCTGGAGGCCAGAAATCCACACACACAAGGTCAGCAGGGCTGTGCTTCTCTGGAAGTCTGGAGGCAAAGTTCTGTTCCAGGCCTTTCTCTCAGCTTCTGGTAGCTCCTCAGTTTGTAGCAACACAATTCCAGCCTCCACATGGCAGTCTCCCTAGATGCATGTTTCTCTGTTCAATTTTTTTTTTTTTTTTTGGTCTTTTTAGGGCCACACATGCAGCATTTGGAAGTTCCCAGGTGAGGGGCTGAATCAGAGCCACAGCTACTGGCCTACACCACAGCCACAGCAATGCCAGATCTGCTCCCCATCTGCAACCTACACCACAGCTTACAGCAATGCCAGATCTTTAACCCACTGAGTAAGGCCAGCAATCAAACCCTTGTCCTCATGGATACTAGTTGGATTCATTACCACTGAGCCACAAAGAACTCCCCAACTTTCCCTTTCTATAAGGACACCAGTCATATGGAATTGGGCCTCCCCTACTTCACTGTGACTTCATCTTAACTAATCAAACCCTCAACAGCCTTGTTTCCCCATAAGATCATATTCTGAGGCACTGGTGGTTAGGATTGCAAGGTATGAATTTTGGAGAACACTTAATCCCCTAAAAATCCCCTGGAACAGAAAACCCTCAATGCTATTCAACCAATTTCATGTAGATGGCAAGGCCAGCCCCCCAACTTTTACATATAATATGCTAGAAACTCCTCCTCGGTCCTATGGTCCACCTCCTACACTGTCCATCCCCCATACCATGTCCAGCTCCCTGACTCATCTTCCTATTTGCCAGCCAACTGGAGTGGCCAGGAGAAAATGTTCAGTATCCCTTTAACTTAATATGAAACTCCCTTTAATGTGTCATTTCTGCCTGTCAGCCTGTTCATTAATTATTTTCAAGAAGAACTTTGTGTAACGTGGGCTTATTTCAGTTAAGTCCAATTTGCTTTCAACTGACTCTTCAACAACTTGCTGTCCTGTCCTTTAATTGGCCATTACAGTTTAAGTTCCCTTTCAAAGCTTCAGATGGTAAGAGCTTTCTCAACCTGATTGTGATTTACATTTACCCTTCCCAGCCCCCTCACACTGAATGCTGGGTTTCTATTTTCAGCCAGGTTACTCATGGCTCTTTTCCTATCATGTTCCTTCTGCTTTCTTGTGGTTTCTCTCCATTATTCTGATGCTAGGATTCTTTGAGACACTATAAACCAAAATCACCTGAACCTCTGTGGCTGAAATAATTACACACGCCAAGAACTCTAAGTCTTTCAAGGTTCTTGTAACATGAAATCTAACACCAAGATTGACTTTACTCCCCTTCTCTTCAATCATATTTCAGAAAAGTCTTCACCTTCCTAAAAAGATTCCTAATAACACACATGATGCTATTTCCCTATTAGGGTCTTTTTATGCCCAAGTACTCCCCCTATACAAGTGACATACATTTTTGTGTTGACTTTATGCTGGGTTCATAAACTGTTAATAGTGAATGTTTCAAAGCCTGAAGTTCAGAATGTACATCACAATATATGTAGAAAGGATTTAGAGATGTTTTTATAACCTTTTATTTTCTTTAAAATAGATCATCTGATGAAGTTGTTCTTCCAGACAAGTCCATAGTTCTGGTTTATTAAAAATTCATGTTTTCCACTGTATCCTGCCTTTATGCTTGAAACTTTGATTAAAGATAACCATTAGCAGCATTTGAAAACAAAAGGATATATTTTTTGCTCAATCAACTTTGTGAGGGTCTCAGTGAAAAGTAACATCTCATGAGTAGGTAACCATATGGTAGTAAAAAGGGGCCACTGAACATTTTTAATCAGAAGTAAAATAATATAACCTGAATTAATGATAAATATATATGCATCCAGAAATAAATATAATTCAAAAAGATACACGCACCCCTATGCTCATAGCAGCACTATTTACAACAACCAAGACATGGAAACAACCTAAATGTCCATTGACAGATGAATGGATAAAGGAGAGGAGGGGTGTGTGTGTGTAATGGAAAACTACTCAGAAAGTTTTGAAAGTTAAGAAAGAATGAAACAATGCCATTTTCAGAAACAAGACGGACCTAGAGATCATCACACTAAGTGAAGTAAGTCAAAAGAGAAAGCCAAAGAGCATATGTCATCACTTGTATGTGTAATCTAAAATATGACACAAATAAACATATCTATGAAATGAACAGATTCATGAAATACACAACAGACTTTCAGTTGTTAAGAGGAGGAGAATGAGTGAGGGAAGAATTGGAGTTTGGGACTAGCAGATTCCCAAATTATCTATCTGTCTGTCTGTCTGTCTGTCTATTCTATCCATCCATCCATCCATCTATCTTTCTATGGAGAGAGAGGGGAAGGGAGAGAGAGAATGGATAAACATCAAGGACCTATTGTTTAGCTCAGGGAACTATATTCTGTATCCTGTGATAATCTCATTTACCATAAAAAAAAAGAATGAAATAACTAGGAATAAACCTATCTAAGGAGGCAAATGACCTGTGCTCTGAAAACTGTAAGATGCTGGTGAAAGAAATCAAAGATAACACTGATGAAAAGATATACCACATTCATGGATTGGAACAATGAACACTGTCAAAATGACTATACTACCCAAGGGAATCTACAGACTCAATGCAATCCCTATCAAATTACCAATGGGATTTTTCATAGAACTTGAACAAAAAGCCTAAAAATATGTAGAGAAACACAAAAGACCACTAATAGCCAAAGCAATCCTAAGAAAGAGAAACATACCTGGAGGAATCAGGCCCCCTGACTTCAGACTGTACTACAAAGCTAAGGTCATCAAAACAGTATGTACTGGCACAAAGACAGACATATAGATTAACAGAACAGGATAGAAAGCCCAAAAATAAACCCATGCACCAATGGTCAATTAATCTATGACAAAGGAGGCAAAAATACACAATGGAGAAGAGACAGTCTCTTTAGTAAGTGGTGCTACATATAAAAGAATGAAATTAGAACATACTCTAACATCATACACAAAAATAAACTCAAATATATTAAAGAGCTAAATATAAGACTGGGTACTATAAAACTCTTAGAGGAAAATATAGGCAGAATACTCTTTGACTTAAATCACAGCAATATATGTTTTGATCCACCTCCTAGAGTAATGAAAATAAAAATAAACAAATGGCACCTATAAACTTAAAAGGTTTTGCACAGCAAAGGAAATCACAAACACAATGAAAAAAACCCATAGAATGTGAGAAAATCTTTGCAAATGAAGTAACCGACAAGGGATTAATTTCCAAAATACACAATTCACGCAGCTCAATATCAAAAAAAAAAAAAAAAGAACCCAATTAAAAAAAAAAAAAAAAAGGGCCAAGGATCTAAATAGGCATTTCTCTGAAGATGACATACAAGTGGCCAAAAAGCACATGAAAAGATGCTGAATATCACTAATTATCATAGAAATGCAAGTCAAATTATGATACTGGCACAACATTGTAAATCAACTATATTTTAATTTTAAAAAAGGAATAGAAAAAACTACAATGAAGTACTCCTCACACCAGTCAGAATGGCCACCATCAAAAACTCAACAAACAAATGCTGGAGAGAGGATGTAGAGAAAAGGGCACTCTCCTATGCTATAGGTGGGAATGTAAATTGGTACAACCACTATGGAGAACAGCATTGAGCTTCCCTAAAAATCTAAAAATAGAACTACCATATGACCCAGCAATTGCACTCCTGAGTATCTGGAGAAAAGATACATGCACCCCAATGTTCATTGCAGCACTATTTACAATAGCCAAGACATGAAAGCAACCTAAATGTACATTAACAAAGGAATGGAAAGACGTGGTACATGTATACAGTGGAATATTACTCAGCCATAAAAAGACTGAAATAATACCATTTGCAGCAACATGATAGGCCTTGAGATTGTAATGCTAAGGGAAGTTAGTTAAAGACAAATATATGAGATCACTTATATGTAGAATCTTTAAAAAATTATACAAATGAACTTATTCGTAAAACAAACAGAGTCACAAAATTTGAAAATGGACTTATGGCTAACAAAGGGGCGAAGCACAGGGAAAGGATAAGTTAGAAGTTTGGGTTTAACATATACACACGACTATGTATAAAACAATCAACAAAGACCTACTGCATAGCCCAGGAAACTCTACTCAATATTCTATAAAAACCTATATGAGAAAAGAATCTGAAAGAGAATGGATATATATATGTGTGTAAATAAATCTTTTGCTGAAACTAACACAACACTATAAATCAAGTATACTCCAAAATAAAAACTAAATTAAATTGATAACAAAACAAGCACTGACGATCCGTACATACCCAGAATGGCAAGGCAAATGATTTCATTATAGAATGAAGAGCAACCTTAAAATTAAAAATATATTCCCTATTGCTTTAATAAAGAAAAGAGTAACAGCTCTGTACTGTGTATCCTTACATACACAGTATGTTATATATGTGTATGTTACATGTATGCAGAGTTTTTATAGATTTACTATACCTAATATTTTCCAACTTTAAAACATTTTGGATGTATTTTCATGTAAATAAATGAATAAATAAAATTGATTAACAGCACCATAGAATTTTTTTTTTTTTTTGGTCTTTTTGCCATTCTGGGGCTGCTCCCACGGCATATAGAGGTTCCCAGGTTAGGGGTCCAATAGGAGCTATAGCTACTGGCCTATGCCACAGCCACAGCAACATGGGATCCGAGCCGCATCTGCAACCTACACCACAGCTCATGGCAATGCCGGATCCTTAACCAACTGAGCAAGGCCAGGGATTGAACCCACAACCTCATGGTTCCTAGTCGGATTCATTAACCACTGAGCCATGACGGAAACTCCCAAGAATTTTTTAAAATACACAAAAGAATAGGGAAAAGTATAAATATAACAATCACTTTGCTATAGAGCAGAAATTAACACAACATTGTAAATCAACTATACTTCAATAAAATTTTTAAGAGATAAATACATATGTTGATCATCTGCAAATACTTTAAAAATTTATAAAAGGTTACTGCATTTGTGTCCAGGTCGGGGGCAAGAGTTAAAGGAGGTTATGAGGAAAGGAAGGAATTGATATAAACAGTACCAATGAAAGTTAAAATGTTGCAACATAATTCTGAGATTTATAACACCTAGCATTATAAATATTTGGCCTTGACCCAGACAGGGTCATTATTATTTGCTAATCTAATCAATAGTGAGTTTAGGAAAGTAATGGACAAAAGCCAGAGTTCTCTTGACCTTGGAGTTTTGCAAGACAGGTTGTATAGACTAAGCTTTGGAGCCTTGAGCTAGGGGAAAGCAAAAGGCTATGGTAGCTAAAAAGAAAATTAAGTAGGGTTTGAGAGGAGTTATGTTGATAAAGATACTGACCTTAACTTTCTCCCTGGTCACTCTTGTTAGAAAAGCAAAAGGTCTTTAGGAGCCAGGGCTAAACATGTCTGAATTACTGAAGACTAATCTCCCAAGATGGTTCTCAATGTTGGCTATGCATTAGAATCCCGCGCAGAGTTAAATACCAATGCTGGAATTCCCACTCTTGCCCAGTAGGTTAAGAATCTGACTTCAGTGGCTTAGGTCACTATGGAGATGTAAGTTCAATGGGGGTTAAAGATCCAGTTGTGGTCTGGATTCAGTCCCTGGCCTGGGAAGTTCCATGTGCCACAAGTGTGGGCCATTAAAAAAAAATAGCAATGTTCTTCCCACCATCAAGATGAAGATTTGCTTGCCCTAGTTGGGGCTCAGGAATAAGTAGGTTTAAATAATCCCCAGGTATCGCCAAAGGAGAACCACTCTCATAGGCTAACATTTCCCAAATGAACCATGCACACCAGAGGTCCTGTAGGATCCTCTGTAAAGGCCATGTGTCCAATACAGTTAGGAGCCCCTCATGGTTTCTCACTGAAGCACATCAGCCTTTGAAATGCTGTAGAATATCCTGAAGAAAAGACATCACCTTCACGGTGGTCATAGTGACATCATCTTGGAAAAGCTCCCCAGAGTCCAGGTTTTCCAAATGTTACTATTTATTTACCAGTTTCCCCTTCCCTCTCAGTTCTTCAGAGGTCATCCTGAGCAAGTTTCAAGATGTTCAGTTTTCACATATCTAGGTGTATATCATCTTATAATAATGGTTATATAACAGAAATATAGAAGACATAGTATATCTCCAAGGAGAGGAGTGTCAGAAACCCTAGACTTTGCCAGATGTGCCTTTTTAGAGACAGAGCTGGTCCAGTACTAGGACTAGAGAAGACAAGAGTGAGGAGGCTTTCATGGCCCCAACTACAATGCTTCCAGGGCCCTTTTTTCCTCAATTACCAAATACTGGAGAAGCAGGAGCATAAGGTTCATATGTCAAGAAATGGACATTGGACAGAGGAGTGGATGATGTTTGGTAATTTATAGTTACCAAAGATGATAGGTGGCAGCGAAGGATAGATTGGGGGTTTAGGACTGGCATATGCACACTGTAGTATAAGGAATAACTGGCCAATAGGGACCTGCTGTACAGAACAAGGAATTCTACCCAATATTTTGTGATAATCTAGATGGGAAAAGAATCTGAAAAAGAATGGATATGTGTATATGTATAACTGAATCACTCTGTAGTAGAGCAAAAATTATCACAAATTGTGTCCACTATACATCAATAAAACTTTAAAAAAATTATCCTTGATCAAAATTATCAAATGGGAGTTCCCTGGTGGCTCAGTGGGTTAAGGATAGGATATTGTCATTACTGTGGCTCTGGTTCCTGCTGCAGCACCAGTTTGATCCCTGGCCCTGGAACTTCTACATACTGTGCGCGTGGCCAAAGAGGGGGAAAAACTGACGCAAACATTAAAAAAAAAAGGTACATTGGAGTAAAATGACCTGAATTCAATGTCATTTGCTGTTCTTATTAGTTAAGCAACCTTGAGCAAATTATCAAACTTATTTGCATTTCAGTTTACTCTTCTATAAAATGAACATACTAAAATAAAACTCCAAGGGCTATTGGTAAGACAAAATTAGACACAATACTGCATTTAAAATCTCTATAATCCAGACACTTGACAAAGAGGATAATGTTGAATTTACTATCTTACATATTGATCAAAATTTCATGTGGTCTATTGTTTACGGAGAATCATCTAAAGGATATTCAGTCTATCCATGCTAATAATCTGAAATCTGCTCCTGCGTTAAGCTTTATTATCAGAAATCTCTGGGCCTGCTTCCATCATAGTGGCTTTGCCCAGGTATATTTGTTTCCTCAATTACATTTTGGTGTAATCTCATCAGCTCACACCAGGAAATACTGAGAGCCCTACAAAAACCTCACAGCAACTTTTTTTTTTCAAGATGCTACTGAGGATCCTGCTTGGTATTTTGCAAAGTGTCTTCTTTAAGGGGACCCAGAGGAGAAATCTTTCTCAGTAGCAGGAAGAGCATTGCTTTTTCTGAGCAATTGGTTTGTTTTACTTTTATAGACATTGGAAGATGTGGAGTCCACCAGGTGCTGCCTTTAGTACTGGCTACCTGAAAACTTAGCGCTCGTGTGTGTTCCATCTCTCATGAACATGCAGGCACATACATGAACTCTGGCTCATTAATATTCATTACCCTCATTATCTCATTAAATCTTGCCTATTTTAAAGGTAGTGTATATTTTTTAAGTGTCTTAAAACATTTTAAAAAATGAAACGAGGACGATAAATGACTGGATATAAAGAAAGCATGCAGGCTCTTAAAAGAGTGCTTTGCTTCTACACGCAGTCCCTCAGCCACTTCTGAGTATGGAAGAATTGCACATGGCTTAATGGGACCACTGACAGCTGCTAACTTTGATGTCACCCCCTTCTCTGGCACTGCAGGCTTCTCGGAGTAAGAAATCTCAGAGACCCGTGATTACTTTCAGGCCACTCTGAGTACACATGTTAGTAAAATCGAGGACAAATTCCAGAGCTCCAGGAGCTTCCAATAACAATTATTGTATTCTGACGACTAAATTTAAAAGCAATTTATATCAGGTACCTCCTTAATGATTCACTATCAAATTATTTGGGGTCCATACATAAACTAGGCACTTTGTGTTTCTTCTTCCAAAATATATGACCTCCACTTCATAAGCCTCCAGTCAGCTAGATGCTGCCAAATACCACGGGTCAATTGTCTCCATGTCAATTCAGATACGTACGTTTTCAACAACTGATTTTACCTCTCATACATAAAGGGTGCTATTTTCTTCTTTATAGTTAAACACATATGATTTCTCATTGTTTGAACATAAAACAATTATTCTGGGTTCTAAAGACTTACTTTAAGAAAGTTAAACCCTCTGTTCTTGTCCATGTGAGTCTTTCTTTTACAAGAAGCAATGACTTTTTTTCAATATTTAAACAGCATCATCAAAAGCACGGCTTAAAACTGTGTGCAGAAGCGGTACATACTTGGATTTGAGGTTCTGGCAAAATGTGTTGCATTTTTTACCCAAATTTTTAGGGATTTGAGTTTCTCTGAACACTTCTGGAATTCAGAAATAATCTCCTAAGAGACTGATGGAAGGCTACCAACCACAGACTCCCTGTCATGCAGTGAAATTCAGGAAGGGCAACACCACTGTTTTTGTCCAACCTTATCACCCCTAGATAAACAATCTGGCAGTTCTGAAGTAGAAAAAAAAAAAAAAGAGAAAGAAAAAGAAAAAGAAAAAATGCCCATGGCACTAAGTTCATGACAGGGTTATTCTGGAGTTTGAGCACATACCCTGGGCAGAAATGCCTGATTCAGACTCAGAATCAAATACTGTTCCTTGGTAGTCTAATGAGACAGACCTGCTTCAGTCACTCTGGAATAAGGTCATACCAGTCTCTCTGTCAACAAAGCAAGTTGACAGATTTGTAAGAGCTCAGTATAAAATAAGACACAATTCAACATGTGAACTTTTGACTTCTACTTCCAATGAGTCTAGGACCTGGTGGTGTGCTGGTGAAGAGCTAACATCTAGTTCTCTGGAAGATTTTTTTCTTAAGCAAGCTGTGATTTATGTCTTCCATGACTGATTTCAAGCTATGTATTGATCACACTGAAGAAGGAGCTGGGAAGAGATGTGCTTATATAATCAACTCTCACCAGCCAGTGCCAGCTCCAGCCTCTAGGGGACATTTCTAACGACCCCTGGTTAAATATGTGAGAACAAACTTGTGCTCACTCATCTTGCTTAGTAGAGCACCTCTTTTTAGCTTCCCTTGTTTCCAGACTATAAGCTGTCTATCACTACCTGCTTCTTTCTGCCTCAGATAATCAATTATATGTTTACTTTCTATAAGGGTACTTCTGCTGGTCCACACTAAATTCTGAGATCATTCCCTATTCGTAAAGACTCCCTCCTACTTTTATGATACTGACAGGTAGTTCTTATCCCAGACACATGCCCTGGATCCTACCAACACTAACCCTGAAGCCCTGGGAGGAAGGATTTGGGGGAAGAACATTCCTATCACCCAGAATGATAGGCAGAAGCATATCACCCCCGTGAGAAGTTAGGAAGCCACTGAATCCCATTTTCCAGGTGTTGTCGAGTTCTCATCTCTCAGCCATTATCGACCCAGATCTCCTTTTTAATGGACAGGAGTGGAGGGCAGGGCAAGGACCATGTCCTTCCTGAACCACTACCATTTTTTTTAATTCTACAAGTTTCTCAACAAGTTTCCTGTCCTCAATCAATAATAATAAATTCTAATATTAAGTAATAAAATTATTATTTAAATTATCATTTAAATAATAATTTGAACAATTTCTTTCACAAATAGCCACTCAGTGCTATCTTATTCCATGTGGCATTTATTAATAAAAAGATATTTCAGAAGAGGTTTTATCAAACAATTTTAAGAGGACACTCCATCAGTATATGTAATAATACACTGAAATTTGTATTTTCTTTCTGTATTGTAACTGTGTATGCTGTATGTTTGTAATTTGTACTGTATGTATATATATATGTATATATTTTCATGGTACTATGTATATATTATATGTATATAACACATGTGTATACAATATGCATACTCCTAAAACCACTCCAGCACTAAAAACTCAAGTTTGAAAATTGGGTATATGATCCCATTGCAAATACGACTTAATGAACAAAAACCATAGGTTTCTTTCTCTCAAATTCCAGAGGTCCTCATGCCTTCCAAGCTGCTAATTCTGTGTCAGAAAAGATGCTATTTCTGTGTCACAGAGGCCACAAAAGTCAGTAGAGATGCATTAACTAGTATCATCAGCAATTCTTGCTCCTTGTCCCTTCCCTTTAATTTCTCATCCAACAGGTTCTTAACCTGAAGACTAGACTTCCTTCCAGAGGCTCTTCCTGGCTACCCTCCCTCAGAGTCAGCTCTCTGTAATAGGCTGAATTCTCAGATTCAGAAACATTCCCATACTGTACATGTCCCTAATTGATTCTATGTCATTTTTTTTTTGTTTCCCTAGTGACAGTATCTCTATAAGCCCCTGAAATAACCCCGAGATTTCTTACCCAGAAATTTAAATACAACCTGGTTCCAATGCTTCCTCCAAGCTACTAATACAGGACCTGATGTGAACAGGAAAGATGGTTTGGACCTTCCCTATAAATCTTCCATATAGATTTTACATTTCCAGAAGCCATCCAAATTTCTAATGTCCCCTGGGTAATAAGCAAGTAACCAAATAATGTATTACCCAAAGTGGGACACTGAATTAAGACACTGAATGAAAATGAAATAAGTTTTAAAATGAATTTTTAAATGAAATGAGACACTGAAAATAAATAACTGACCTACAACAGGTATAAAGTGAGACCATCCCAGGAGACATATGGTCTCCCTAATTATAATTTTCTTGCCATAGGCTACCTTCACTTGAGATCTCATGCAGAAAATTCCTGCTGGAATCAGCTTAATGGATTCACATAATAAAACAATCTTGGCTCTCTGGTAGAAACTTCTAATTTTGAACTTTATGCTCCCTCAGGGACTCTAATACCACAATCCTTCTGTCTCCACACAGTTCCTCTTTTGTTGATTGTTCATGACTGGGTAGAATAGCCTTGGAGTCCAGGCATGCCATCTGCCTCTGCCTTTTTTATGTATCTGTCCTCCCCCGGAGTGCCAATTCCATCCTGGAAACATGCTGCAAAAGCAAAGCAACACTGGTAACTTTAGTCTGGGTTACACTGTAGAAGAGCCAGGAATTGTAGTTCTTTCTAGAAGAGGTAACGGAAGAATTGAGTTTATAATTACTGAGATGAGAAAGACTACAGGGGGTGCATTTTTTGTTAACAATGCTCTAGAGTTTAGGAAATGTTAGATGATTGACAGAAAAGGAATAAGCCTAGATTGGAGATGTCAGTTTGTGAGACACCAACATGTAGAAGATTTTTAAAGTTACCAAAATATGCAACAATGTAAAAGGCTTGTACAACATTAAAAAGTCAGTTAATGTAATTCATCACAACAATAAGCTAAAAAAGAAAAGTCCTATGATCATGCAAATAGATGCAGAAAAGGCATTTGGCAAAAGCCACCACTCATGATAAAAACTCTCCAAAAGCTAGGAATAGAGGGGAACTTCTTCAGATTGATCTAAAGGATATCTACACACACAAAGAAAAGAATCCCACAGTTAATGTCACATTTAATGAGGACAAACTATATACTTTTTCCCCTAAGTTTGGGAAAAAAGCATGGATGCCCCTTCTCACATCTCCCATTTATCATACTGAAAGTCATAGCTAATGCAATAAGATAAGAAAAAGGAATAAAAGATACATGGATTGAGAGGGAAGAAATAAAACTGTCTTTATTCACAGGTAACTTGACGTACTGTATAGGAAATTCTAAAGAATCAACAATAGCACAAAAACACCTCCTGGAACTAATAAATAGTTACAGAAAAATTGCAAGATATAAGGCTAATCTATCAAAGTACTATATATATACATACAACAGTGAACAATCAGAATTTGACATTAAAATAATATCATTTACATTAGCATCAGAAAATGAAACCATCAGGTACAAATCTAACAAAATATATACAGAATCTACATAAGGAAAATTATAAAACTCTGATGAAGGTCATCAAAGAAGAACTAATTAAATGAAGAGATATTCCATGTTGACATGTAGAAAGGTTCAATATTGTTAAGATGTAAATCCTTGCTAAATTAATCTACTGATTTCATGTAACCCTATTACCAATCCCAGTAAGTTATCTTGCTGGATATCAAGGAAATGATTTTAAAGTTTATATGAAAAGGGAAAAAGGCTCAGTTAAAGAAAAAGAACAAAAGTCAGTGGACTGATGCTACCCAACTCATTTTACTATAAAGCTATAAATACAGCATTGAATGTAAGCTGGAATCAGCTTAATGGATTCACATTATTTCCACTGAAATAATAGATCAATTAATAGAACAAAATATCCCAGAAACAAACACATACAAGTAGAGTAAACTAATCCACGACAAAGAAGCAAATGCAATTCACTGGGAGAACAGTCTTTTCAACAAATGATACTAGAACAATTGGATATCCATATGCAAAAAAAAAAAAAAAAAAGCCAATCTAGAAACATCTTTCACAAAAGTTAACTGAATCATAGCCCTAAATGTAAAATGTAAAACTGTAAAAGTTCTAGAGTATAACACAGGAGAAAATCTAGGTGACCTTGATTTCGGTGAACTTCATTAAAGTCAAAACTTCTGCAAAATACAACTTTAAAGAGAATCAAGAGACAAGGCACAAACTAGGAGAAAATATTTGTACACCATATATCTGACAAAGGGCTAATATACAAGATACATGAAGAGTTCTTAAAACTCAACAAAAATAAAACAAGCTACTCAATTTTAAAAATAAAATATCTAAACAGATGTCTCACTAAAGAAGATGTACAGATGGCAAATAATCCTAAAAAGATGGTTTTTCATCTTATGTCATTAGATACTTGAAAATTAAAGTAAGGCGGTGCCATCACATATGTATTATAATGGCTAAAATCTTTTAAACTAATAGTACAAAATGCTGCCAAAGTCACAGAGCAATGATACACTCATTTCTGCTAGTTGGCATGCAAAATGGTAGACTCTGGGATTGCAGTTCACCAGTTTCTTAGAAAGCTAAACAGTTGTTGTATCATTTGATCCAGCAGTCAAGTTCCAAGATACTTGCCCAGTTGAGGTGAAAAACTAACATCTACAAAAAATTTGCACACAGATGTTTTCACCAGCTTTATTCATAATTGTCAAAAACCAGAAGCAATCAAGATATCCTTCAATAGATAAATGGATAAACTGTGGTATATCTACACAAAGGAATGTTATTTACTTTTTAAAGAAATCAGCTATCAAGCCATGAAAAGTCATGGCTTAAATGCATATCACTAAGTGAAGAGGCCAACCTAAAAATGTTCTATGATTCTAATTACAAGACATTCTGTAAAAGGCAAAGCCATGGAGGAGGTAAAAACATCACTGGTTTTTAGGAGGGATGATTATAGAGCACACGGGATTTTTAAGATAGTGAAACTGTTTGTATGTGAAACCATGATAGTGGATCCATGTTATTATGCATTTGTCAAAACTTGTATAATTATACTAATGGGACTGTTAATATAACCTATGGACTATAATTAATAGTAATGTACTTGTTCATTAAGTATAACAAATATACTACATTAAGATAAAACATTAATAAAGAGGGAAACTGTATGGATAAGAAGGTTGGGGTTGGGTGTATGGAACTTTAATGTACTATCTACTCAATTATTCTATTAGTCTAAAACTGTACAGGGAGTTGCCTTGTGGCACAACACACAGGATCCAGTGTTGTCACTGCAGCAGCTCTGGACACTGATGTGGCATGGGTTTGATCCCTGGCCTAGGTATTTTTACATGCCTTGGGCATGGCCAAAAAAAAAAAAAAATGAAATCAGAAGAAGAATTAAGATGGCAGAGGAGTAAGACATGGCGCAGAACTTCTCCCACAAGCACATAAAAAAAAATCTGCATGTAGAATTATTCACAAAGAACATTTACTGAATGCTGGCAGAACTTAAACCTCAAAAAATGGCAAGAAACCCTCCACATAACTGGGTAGAACAAAAGAAAAAAAGAGAGAAAGAGGGAGAAAAGGAATCAGGACAGGACCAGTACTCCTGAGAGGGAACTATTAAAGAGGAAAGGAACCCACACCTTGGAAGCCACCTAACTGATGGAGAGATCAGCTGAGGTAGAGGGACCTCAAAATCGTGAAGGAAAGCACAGCAACTGGACTGAGGAGGCCAAAGCAGAGCGAGAGCTGCACAGACCATCTGTACCATGGCCCCCAGACACCAAAGACTGAGATGCTCAGGCACTGGCTGGGCAGAGACTCAGAACTTAGAGGTCAGGTCTGGGGAGAGGACTAATGTTAGCTGTGTGGATATAGCCCAAGGGGCTAGGAACTGGTGCTCCACGGGCTGGGGAGCAGAACGCCAGAGCCAAGGGAAAGCAGGAGGTCTGGGCCTGCAGGAGAAACAAGATGCCATTGTTGGGGAGGGCAAGAGGAGGAGGGGGTGAACCATCATAGGAATATCTTTCCCTGTGCACACATGGATTCTCAGAGGGCAGGGTGCCTCTGGCAAAGGCTATGGGTGGTGAGGCAACACTTGATCAGGCTGTGGGCAAAGAGGCACCTCTTGTGTGGGCTAAAGGTAGCAAGGGAATAAAAGTGATGTGGCACCTCTTTTCATCATCTACTGGAGGCTGGAACAAACTACAGCAGTTACATCAGAGAACAGAGGGGGGCGTGGCCCATCACCACTAGGGGTCTGTGACTAGGCACCACCTGCAGTGCCACTCACCTCAGAGGTTGGCAAAGAAGAGGGCACTGCAACGGAGCACCCATCTACTGTTGCTCTCACTCCCCTGGGAACACACCTGCCCTGCTGCTGCAACTGCCAAATGCTCTGGCCGCTGCCTACACATGCCTGATCACTGTCACTTCCCAGGGCCCTGCAACTAGAAACACCCTGCACCACCTTCCCACAGGTCCTTGACATTGTCAAGGGCCCAGTAACCAGGCACTGACTACTAGCCCTGCTCACTGCCCCCATCTCCCTGGAAACATGTGCAGCACCCTAAAAATAAAAAGTAAGCCCTAACAAAATATCCAGGGTGCTTACACATATAAATAGCCCTCCAAGACTACAAAACAAGTGGTTGTTTTCACTAAGCTCACAGAATAAGATAAGTATAAGCAAAATGAAGAAACTCAGGAACCATTCCCAGTCATAAGAACAGGAGAATTCACCTGAAGGAGCAAATAATGAAACAGACCTCTGCAGTCTAACACACATTGAGTTCAAAAAGGAAACAGTGAAAATACTGCAGGAATTAAGAGCAAATATTGCAGGAATTAAGAGCAGATATGAACAGTAACAGAGATTACTTTAGAAAGGAACTAGAAAATATAAGGAGGAGCCAAGAAACATGAGAAAATTCATTTGCAGGGACACAAGCTGAGTGAAAGGCATTGAAGAGCAGAATGAACAATGCAGAGGAATGAATCTGTGACTTGGAAGATGGAATAATGGAAATCACCCAATCAGGACAGCAGACAGAAAACCAAGTGAAAAAAACCCGAAAGAATATATAGTTCTATGGGATAATAGAAAGCGGACCAATCTACGAATAGGGATTCCAGAAGGTGAAGAAAAATAAAAGGGGATAGAAAATATATTTGAAGAAACCATGTCTGAAAACTTCCCAAATCTAAATGAAACTGATATCGAGATACAGGAAACACAGAGGGCCCCAACCAAGCTGAACCCAAAGAGGCACACACCAAGACATATTATAATAAAAATGGCAAATATTAAAGATAAAGAGAGGATTCTAAAGGCAGCAACAGAACAACAGAAAAAAAGTTAATTATAAGGGAACCCCCATAAAGCTATTAGCTCATTTCTCTACAGAAACACTACAGGCCGGAAGAGGGTGGTAAGATATATTCAAAGTTCTAAAAAGGAAAAAATTGCAGCCTAGAATACTCTACACAGCAAGAATATCATTTAAAATAGAAGGAGAGGGAGTTCCCATCATGGCTCAGGGTTTAACAAATCCAACTAGTATCCATGAGGATATATGTTTGATCCCTGGCCCTGCTCAGTGGGTTAAGGATCTGGTGTTGCTGTGAGCTGCGGTGTAGGTCTCAGACACGGCTCAGATCTGCCATTGCTGTGGTTATGGTGTAGGCCATTGGCTACAGCTCCGATTTGACCCCTAACCTCCATATGCCACAGTGCCACACTAAAAAGACGAAGAAAAGAAAAGAAATACACTGCTTCTGTTTTCTCAGATAAATAGAAAACAGAGTTGACAGATGATAGTGATAATAGGGGAATGGGAGTTGGAGCTTTAAGAATAAAAGGTATAGGAGTTCCCATCATGGCATAGAGGAAACAAATCCAACCAGTAACCATGAAGTTGTGGGTTTGATCCCTAGCCTCGCTCAGTGGGTTAGGGATCTGGCATTGCTGTGAGCTGTGGTGTAGGTCGCAGATGCTGCTCAGATCTGGCATGGCTGTGGCCAGAAGCTACAGTTCCAATTGGACCCATAGCCTGGGAGCCTCCATATGCTGTGGGTATGCCCCCCCACCTCCCCTGCAAATAAAAGACAAGAACAAAAGGTATAAAGCAGTTGTCCATGCAGTAGAAGAATGAAATGTAGGACTGCCAAAGAGCACTCAGAAACAACTTGAGAGGCATGAATTTCAAAGGACAACAGGGGGAGTTCTTGTCGTGGCTCAGCAGTTAACCAACCCAACTAGCATCCATGAGGACATGGGTTGATCCCTGGCCTCACTGAGGGGATTAAGGATCCAGCATTGCTGCGGCTGTGGTGCAGGCCAGCAGCTACAGCTCCAATTCCTCCCCTAGCCTGGGAGCCTCTGTAGGCACTAAAAAGACAAAAAACACATAAATAAAGTGACAACAGAAAGCATAGTTGTTTGTTTTCCCCCCCAGGCACATTTACCTGAGTAAGTACAGGCTTGGGTTAGGTGGAATTGGACAGGTGATTATGCAAAGTGAGAAGCTGAAGGGGGTTGAGAGTGTATGCAAAGGATGATTATAAGGTGGAACCTAGATCCTAAACGAGTGTGGATGCAAATAAGACAAAAGAGGCCAAGTAAGGGATTATGAAAAGGCGGCAGGAACGCTGGAAAATAGGTCCTGGGGAGCTTCAGAAAACATTTTTTTTTATCATGGAACCAGAGGGAGTCAAGGTGAAAGATAGTAGGTTGAGGTCAGGAAGGGAGGGACTTCAAATTATGAATATGGACAAGTGGTAGATATTGATAAGGACAAGTTCACAAGTATCCCCCTTTGAAGTGAATTAGGGTAGTAATCAAGATAATTGCAAGAAAGGAAGTTAAGGAACTGAAAGACCAGTGTATTGGAAAAGTCATCTACATATATAAAAATAGCCAAGAACCATTCCAAAAGGCTTGTACTGTGAGGTTAGACAGACTTGCCATGCGAAAGCTATTAACATGGACACATTCAGCTCCTTGCAGATGCTATTTCAGTCACACAAGTTTCAGAATTCCTGTGGCTTGACTGCTACTAAGAAGCAGATATATTTTGCCGCACATGCTGTGCCTTTTAGGAGCTAACAAAAATGATGACACATTTCACAGGGGAACAGGACCAGGATCAAGGTTATAGAATTCAACAAATATGAACTGTCAGATGCTAGAGGATTGGCTTAGCAGTAGAGACCTCAGGGTCGAAATACTCAAGTTTCCCTAGAACCAGAGATTCCAATCTCAAAAGCTTCAACTCAGTCCTTCACCCTTTGAAGGCAGATAAATTGGGCAGCACAAAATTGATTGGCTAGGGTCTTTTAGATGACATCCTAAGACCAAAAGTTCCATCTGCTTCTTGGACATCAGGTAATTCACAGCTTTTTTAGGAATAAGAAATGACATTACAACACTTGGCCAAAGAAACAGAGACATTGGCTTTCCTCTGGAATATATTCACATATAAGTCACCCTAAAAGTAAACAGAGGAAGCAGTGATATGATATCAAAGCAACAAGTTCAATGCTGCTGGCTAGTTCAAAAACTCAGTCACCAGCATCTATCTATCTATCTTTTAAACAGAGTGAAGTATCAACCCTGAACAAGTGAGATTTTTTTTTCTAAAGCAAAGACAAATATGTGACTTCAATAAACAGAATCATCTTAATATTTTCTAATTTATTACTGGTTATTTTATTCTAATAATTTACCAAAGGGTAGGTATCAAATAGAATTGGTTGTCCTACTTATTTTTCAACATAAAAATGATCAAATTAATTGACTGTCCTACTTATTTTTCAACATAAAAATGATCAATTGACCAGTCAAAGTAAAATGATCAATTGAGGCAATTTAATAATCTACAATGAATGTAATTAAGAGAATCAGGAATTCAGACTGCTTGTATAGGTATACTTGATTAATATAAAACTGATCACATCCAAGTAATCACTACAAACTTTTCAAAGCACTTAAACAAATGTAATATATGGAAAAAATAGAGAATAAAATCACCAAGTTACTATGCAAATTTTGCACCTACAAAATATATATTAGGTGTTAGGGAAACTGCAGGTAAAGATATTTGCTGTGTGGAAGCATCAAGAAAATAACATACTGCAGATAAGAAACTAGTCAATAATGGCTTATCTTGTACACGAGTTTGTTCCTGTTTTAAAATCCACTGCTAGACATGAACCCACACACTATGTGTGCAGACTCTTCCCTGAATGATTTATTTCATAAAAGTAGAATTAGGTTTCTAGTAGGAAGTAACTTTAGAACTGTAAATTACTTGACCATTTAATAATTTAATGATGTCAAGTCTAGTTGTCTTCTTCCAAAATTCCTGGACTGAAAACATTTATAAAGGACTCATACAAATTCTTCAATGGAAACCTTTTTCCCCCCACGACAAAAGAAAATTCAGTGGTGGTCCTAGTTCAGTTAAATTAATTGACCAGTTAAAGATGCTCTGTCTTCCTTCAATTTGCTGATTTCTATTTGGCAATGATGAATGAATTCACAACCTGTAGATGAAATGTCAGCCATTGGCTGTTTAGAAAATTTAGATCTGTCAAAAGTGGTGGTTGTCACCATATTATATACTTTTTATGAGACCAATAAATGTAGTTTTTTTGTAAAAAAAAAGAAACATTTGGAGATGATTAAAAATGAAAACGCACAACCAGACCAAGAATGATAAAGATATTTCCATCCTTCCAGTCATGTACAACTGTTCAAGATATTAATCATGACCACGGCTCTAGTGCTTTCTCATATTCTCTCAGATGGGCCCTAAATTAGCGCTAAGGAAACTTGGCAGAGTTGGCCTTTAAGATAAAATAATATTTGATTCTCTTCAGTACAAGTGGTGCTGTGCTTTGTAGTCAATCATCATTCAGTTGAATTCTTTATTTTTTAATGCTAACTCACTACTCCCAGCATGACATACACTGCATGCAAATTCCCCCTAATATAGTCCTAGCCCATTTTAGGATTAGAGTCCTGAAATAGCGCAGGATAAGGGACTTAACCAAGGTGTTGATTCAGTTTGACAATCACTAGAGTGTCTTCAGAAACAACATTTCCAAGTAAGGTAGGGGAAGAATTTTACGCTCCTCACATTTTCAGAATCTAGATAGAACTGTCATTTCTCTTCTTCAAGTGCATAGTCACCATGTGGTAGAAGAGACAGACACATGAAGAATAAAACATTCAGTCACTGATTATCTTTGATTTGAAGTTAAAATTATTGCTACAGGCCAATGTATTTTTCTCACGTCCATGAAGTTATAGGAAGTGATGGCAAGGCAACATTAATCCTAATTTTATGAATGGGCAACTGAGAATTACAGCACTACCTGAACTAAACCTAAGCTTAAACACGTTTCAGGCCTTCCAAACCCCTTGCCTATCTTTCAACCAAACAGTCCAAGTAAGTTATTCTTTAGCTTTAATTCAGGTCACCTTATGTATTTTCTTAGGAAGCAAAGGTGAATTTTTTAAAGAGGCCTTTTTAAAAATCCAGTAATAAAACACCCAGATCAATGTCAATTCTGCTTCCTAGAATATTCATCCAGCCCCAGGCTGAGTTAGTAGCATTCTTCAAGCCTTCTTGCTCCTGAGACAATACTTGATCTATCATACAGCAACTATTACTAAATATCACAGACTCTGCTCATCAATTACCTCCCAAGGTGCCTATTAACCAAGCTTTGGCATTCATAAGATAAAAATTATCAGAGTGCAGTTATTAACCATAGTTGAATCACTCTGAGAAATGTAAAAACTTGTTGAAGAAAACATCGATTGTAGCTTATTGATTTTAATATAGAAATCCTATGTATCAGGCATATGGGGGATATCTTCTCCAACATCAACCAGTACTCCAATACTCTGACAGCAACTGGGACGTCAGGAACTGAATTCAATTCTGATACTACTCAGAGTCAGCACAGATCCTACAGGTTAAGGATTAAGTCGCATAAGACCGTTCTCACTTCAGATACTAGTCACAAGTCCCAAGTCACCTTCTGACTAACTGGCTCTAAATTGGAGGTCCCCAGGACCCCCTCCTCAGGTTCAGGAATTTATCAGAACAGCTCACAGAACTCAGGAAGACATTTTATTTATGTGTAACAGTGTAGTATAAAGCATACGAATAAACAGCCAGATGAAAGGGTACCCAAGATAAGGTCTGGAAATGTCCTGAGCACAGGAGCTTCTGTCTCTGCAGAGTTGGGGTGCACCACCCTCCCAGAACGTGGATATATTCATCAATCTGCAAGTTCGTAAAATGTCACTGCTCAAATGTTCTTACAGAGCTTAATTTTCAGGACCCGCTCCCTTCCTGAGGTGGTTGAGTGGGGCTGAAAATGTCAACCCTCTAATCACTTAGACTTTTGGGTGATCAGCTTCATCCTGAGACTATATAAGGGCCCCCCATCCTAAGTCACCTCATTAACATAAACTCAGATATCATCAAAAAAGGCTGAATAATAAAAGGACCCTTATCATTGAGGAAATTCCCTGAGTTTTAAGATGTCTGTGCCAGGAACCAAGGACAAAGACCAAATACATCTCTTATGACACCACAGCTATTCATGATAGATAGACTGATGGATCAATAGAGAATACAGATATAGATATACAGATCTATCTCCTGATGGTTCTACATACTCTGTAGATAGCTGTGAGGATACAGTGTGGCAGAGAAAAACAAATGTAATCACCACCCACAAAAAGCTGGTGGCAGAAGGAACCGATGTGAGCCAAACACAGGGAGGAAAGTGTAAAGCAAGTAGGCGAAGAACTCAGCGGGAAATAATAAATCACACAATAGGTGGACTGGCTCCCCAAGGCTGTGGAGATGAGGAAGCCTTCCTGCCGAAGATCCCTGAGAGTCACGCCGCGACGTTAAGGAGAGAAAGATGGTAGGGAAAGGACAGAAGCCAGTTGGGAGATGTGGAAGATGAGTCTGAACTAAGGACGGGAAAGATCTGGTTTTCTGAAAATGACCCCCCAAAATACACTTCTTCAAATACTACATCTTTGGTTAGTATTATTAGGGATATTTTTACTGATTACTATGACTGTAATATAAAATAACACTATTTACCGTTCTAAACGGTCACTAAAGTACTTACAAGGACTCACTCAGACCACAAAACTCATCTAAAATATGCCGATTTGGGCACAAGAGACAAAGGAATTTGGCTACAGGTTAGTAACTATGAGTTCCTACCAACAGTGCGTCAAGGTTGCTTCATAAAATGAAGGTGTGCATAAGTGTGTTATTCAGGACTATTCCAAGGACATGTTCTAGCAAACAGTCACAAAGTGGCTTAAACAAGAAGGAAAAATATTGGCTCATTCTTCTTTCTTTGTCTTGTGGCTTTTCTCCACATTGGATTCATTTTTAGACAAGCCCTTTCCACATGAGCTTAAGGATAGCCCGTTGCAGCTCAAAAGCTTTTAAGTAGCAGCCCCCAAAGAAATGAAGTCTTTCCAAAACTCCAGAAACATTTTTAGGAAACATTCTGATTGGCTTGTGAGGTCTTGGGACCAGCCTGAGCCAATCACTGTGGCCAGGGAACAGAATCCTCCGGGGACCAGCCCAAGAAGCAGGTCTGGGGCTTGGGATACGAGACCATGTGTTTTTTAGCCTCTCTCTACAAAGGAGGGATGATTCCTGAAAGGAAAAGATGCTGCTGAACAGATAAAACATTTGAATGACCACACTATGAATTTTTTAACATTTTTAAAAATTCATGTTCTAAGACCCTAAACTTACTGACAGAACAGAGGCAATATGCATATTCTGAGACTCTTTACAATGAGGCGTATGTTTTGATTTCCTGAGAAAGCTCTAATGGCCCTTGCCAACACACTGAATGGCAGTTTGCACTGCCTGTTTGTTCTGTCATAAACATAATGTGCTTCTCCTCTCTCCTCCGCTTACACATCTCCAACTTTTAATTGGCCATGAATGTTCTCTGAATGTCTTCACCCTCTCTCACAGCATGCCAGAAAGGTAGATTTTACCCACATATACTCACGAAGATTTTAAAGTCTCAGAACACCTAAGCTGTTTACACTGCTAACAAGATGGGGTTTCCCAACGGTCACAACAAAGATGAGGAGGGGAAAAAAAAGCCTATGTTTTGTCACACCATCAAATTCTGACCAGACATAAACCAAAAGTAAAATCTGCTTTTGGTGTCTGCCTCACTCTTGGTTTCTCTCTCTCAGGGCCCAGGGATCCCTAGCTTTTCAGGATCACTCTTGCTTCCCAAAACACAAGTCCTAGGCTGCTAGTGAAACCAGAGTTTCCTGAGAGAGAAGGGAATTAAGAACACAAAGACAGCATTCAGTGATTTATTTTACATTATAAAAGGACCTCATATCAATAACAATGAGGGATAATTAATTAAAACCCTGAAAAATGGTCCTTGTTCTGTGTTGTTCCACTGAATAATTTATCACCACCTCATCAACCAACCCAAACACAGCCACAATATACAAGGAACGGCATCTCTCTCTCTCTCTCTCTCTGGTTGTAATTTGGCTCCACCTGCCCCATCCCAATCCCCCAACAATCTCCCCAACCCCCCACCCTCTGAATCCTGTGGCAATTTGGACATTTTAGTGCTGGTAACTATGGTTTTTAGTAGTCCCCTCTAAAAACCTAAATCCTTCTGAAACTAGTGAAATGTGGTACCTGCCATCTCCATCAGCTTTACATAAAAGAGACCATATGACTTTGTTTATCAATGAGGACAGATCACCTCAATACAGGCCCAGGGAACCTACAGAGCAACTCTTCCTGATCTCTGCATGGCATTAAGTCTCACTCCATGGCTTTGTTATTTTTGGACAGTGAAATTACACAGTTGCATGCCAAGCTCTTTTGAACAGCAGGTTAATTTAGCAACATAGGCTGTTGAGTTCCTACTTCAACCCAGTCCACCACCTAGTCACTTAAAGACAAGGTGGGATCTTTCACGCCTCCCAGGATGGCCTCTTAAGTGCAGCCCGTTAAAGTGACATGACACCAATATTATAATAGAAACCAAGCTTAAATATCTGAAGCAAACAACAGGGTTATCACCAACCAACTGCCAAATAGGGCCCATTTCTAATGTCTTTTTTTTTTAAGTCACACAGTTTTCAGTCTCTACATGCAGATGAGGGCATTTTAATGTAACCAGAGATCTATGTATGCCTGTGTGTGTGTGTGTGTGTGTGTGTGTGTGTGTTGGGGGGGGCATATTATGCAAATGTAGCAGCAAATGTAAAATGATAAATTAGCAAGCAGCTATTTAATTATTACTGTGACTAATTCCTGTAGATGGTGCCACAGCTAATGAACCTGAACTTGTCCTGGTTGACTGCAGTGTTCTGCTGAAACATTTCCATTTGGTTTGTTTGCTGCTGGTGCAGCTCGGTGAAGTAGACAGCATCTGTTTAATGAGCTCCCACTTCATTACAGAGCTGTACTACTTACTGAGTCATTCTCCTTAAGCATGCAGGCTGTGTACTCTGCTGTTGCTTTAAAGCAAATACTAATTTATGATTACCTGTCACATTAGGCCACTGAAAATTGTACTCACACTGGCCCACGTGAGGAGAATGCTAATGAGCTGATTATGGCCAGTGGTGGTGTCCCGTGCTTATAATCCGTCAGATCCCCACTACAATATGGGCTCCGGAACAATAGATGCTGTTTGCAAAGAAGGAGAGGGAAGAGAAAGGGGCTGGTGAAATCATCCCATGTAAATGCACAGACTCTCTCAAAGGCCGACAAACTCAGCAATGACCTAATTCAATGTGCACGGATCGTCAGCAGCACCCGTTACACTGTGTCATGTACAGAGGAAGATGAATGACTCTCTGGCTATTCACTCCCTGCCATGGTCATTATCTAATTGAAGTCTGATGCCCAGGCAAGGCAGATCCTGACACGGTGACTGCAAGCCTCTATTGTATGGAATAAATCCTATAGATATGTCCTAAAATGGTACTTGCAGAGAAAATTCCAATCAATAACACTTTTCCAAAATGCAGCTTTTCATCTTCAAGCCTAATATTTACCTGCAGGCTTAAGCACAAAGCTCTTTGGCCAGTTTTTTTTCCCTCCTTCTCTTTCCCCCATTACAAACATGCCATTGCACTGTAAAATACCATATTAAGCAAAATGCCTCATTAAATCTATTTTTTTTTGTTAGCTTATCCCCTCTAGTTTGCCCCCATAAATTAAAACTATGGGAAGATGTGATTTTTGCCTTTTCATTGGCTGCCTGCTCCATTTGTTTTTATAGTCCTGACTTCATTCAGCCTGGGGACACTGTGGTTTGCTTCAGAAGCTGCTGCCCTTGATGCAAGGAGTGCTATAAACACCACTGCCTAGGAACTGCGTGCATCAAGCATAATCTTTGGTTGCAAATACTGCTTGAGACATCAAACATGGGGAGCAGCACAATAAGAGAGGTGGCCAGGAAGCATTCATAATTGGCGCTCACTCACAGAACACTTAGCTATAGCTGCCATGGGCCATACTGATGTTAAGTTCTGTGATGGAGATTAGAACACATAACCAAGTTAGCCATGTATAGTGAATAAGAATACAAAGATTCTTATTTCTTACATCTGCCCCACCCTCTAGACTTACTTTTTCTTTTTTTTTTTTTTTTTTTTTTTTGAAGACCACCTATTTAGAAACTTAAGAGGTTTTTTCCTTTTTTTATGCTTAGCTACCCAGAACCGACAACCAGACTCATGGGATGGAAGAACAGAAAGAATAAAAAACAAACGCCCACCTGTGACACAGATAAAAGAGAAAGCAAGTGAGAGTGAGTATGAATCAGAATGTATGCTCATTGTGCATTTTAGGCCAAGTCCTAAGAAAACATCATAACCTGATGGCAGTAACCATTCTGTATAACATTTCTCTGGATAGGTGGGTATTTTATGGCTCCCCTCTTGCTGGCTGTCAACAGAGATGCAGCTAGCCTGGGTGCTGGCTCGGTCCAACCACCATGCATGCAGTTCTACAACTTTAAGCCTTGCCACTTCACATTTAGACTAAGAACAGGACAAGATGACTAGGTTTCTTTTAGATCTACTATTCAAAAATTCCACCTCCTCAGCCATGACTAAAGGAGCCCTAATCAGCATGGTAGCCAAGACCATTAAATCGCTAATATTAATTTTGACTACAACTCAGGTTTACTTGAGTAAGATGAAAACAGTTCTTAAAAATCAGCAATTTTGTTCAGTGCACAAATGAAGTGATGTGGTGCCTCATTTCAAGTAATGCCCAATTTACACCATGGCAACCTTGACCCGATGTTTCTTCAAAGTAACCAGGTCTGATTCATCTTTGTGACGCACGAGTCTAACTCTGACTAATCACAAATTATAAATCATTGGAAAAATTTGCATGTAGTTTTTTTTTCTTCCAGAGAGTTTGAAGAATCTAGAAATCCAGTTTATTATCTTAATATGAATACAACCCCAAAGATTTGGCGTTATTTGAAAGAATATTTTTCCTAATGCCTATGTTTACAGAAAAATGGAAGTAAATTAGTTAATTATTGTCTCTGGCCCTTGTGGGTGCTAACGAATTCTTTTCCCTCACCTCTCACAAACTCCCAATGCCAGCCAAGGTGGGGGAGGTGTGGGCAGTGGTGCTGATTTGTTTCAACACAAGCAAATTGCTTCTCCTGATTTACATGGGGGAAAAAAGACTGAGTGCCTATTTACACACTGGATAATCCAATTTGCTTATTTTGCAAAACAGTCCCTTTCCCTTATTGGCAGCACTAAGCACTGTGCAACCTCTCAACTAGAGTGGAAAAGGATATGCATTAGACACAAGGCCACACAATGATGATGCTCAATTCACCACATACACCAGAGTCCATTTTAAAAGAAGGAGGAGAGGAAACATTTGCAGATGCAATGGTTTTAAGCTTATAAAAAGTATATGTACTAAATGACCACAATGAAGACCAATGGGGAAGAGCAATCTTATTGAGAAAAAAAAAAAAATGTGAGGCTTCATTATAAAGTTTTCATTTGAGTTCTCTTAAGAGACTTGGCAAATAGGACTTTGCACTCTTGCCCAATTCCCAAAACACATTCTTTTGAGGCCAGATTAGAGCCAACAGCTGTTACATATTCTTTCCAGAGTTGAGACAGGTAAAACATACAGAGATTTGCATGGTTTTTCTTGAAGTTCTTAATACATTTTATTGAAACCTCTGAGGAAAATGAGTTGTAAGACTCACTGATTATCTAAGCATAAAGGTGATCTGGTCAAAGTCTAATAAAGGAAACTAAACAAGTTTAAGAGGACAAACCAATGGTACTTTTAATTACATGAATCAGGCCTATTAATATATGGTTTTATGAAATGCATTTTTTGGTAAATTTGTAGATACAAATGAAGACACAGGGGAAAAAAAAATCTGTCCATGACCCAGTAACCAAGATTTCAAAAGAGCTGAGCAATACCAGCTGGAAAAGCAGGTTGTGAGGGAGGCAAATAGCCTGGCTTGTCAGGGCTGGGGGCGGGGAGGCACTTTTAACCGGATTTTGTTTTCCATAGCTAATCAGAGAGGTCACATGTGAAATCCTCTCCAGTGCTAAGCCCCTGATTTTACCCTGCAGTAGGCTGGGAAAAGAGAACTTCACCTTTTAAAAATGTGATTTTCATGAGAAAGGAAAAGCTGAGATGCTGGAGTTGGGTACACAGAGCTTTCTACACAGGCAGTGACCCTGCTGTCAGGGAGTCAGCTTCAGACTAGCCAAATCAGCCACAAAGACAAGAAAAAAAAAAGAGAATGCAAAGAGACAAAAGTGACCAGCATCTCGGCTCCCAGAGGGACCCTCCAAATAGCACAGCCATGGCAGCAGTATAAGCTTCCTGGCCATCACAGGATCCTGTGAATAAAGGAAGTGACAAGCAAAACTAATTTGAGGCGGCAGTTGACGAACATTCGCCCATGTAAAAGCTACCACCAAGTGTTTCCTTTCCCAAGGACCTCGGAAACAAGCTCGGGTCCCAATACTTTGTTTGGGGAGGGGAGGACTCTAATCACATAATATGTGTGTATCATCTCACACACACGTTATAAGACAGCACTATTTGATCTCTGCTGTTTTATGTTCCTTCTGGAGGTGTTATTATATAAGACACTCCCACATAAGGAAAGAGAAAATGCCAGAATTTGAGAGTCCCTTCAATCTTGTTTTAGGAGACAACACTTCCAGGGAATAGAGCTTTCAGAATGTGACAGTTGAACTTGGTCATGAGAAATTAATGCGAAAGCAGGTAGAGAAATATGTAGCCATGTGCCCAGTGGATGGTTGAAGAAGAGGTCGCATGTGCTGAAAAAAAAGTCCTCCTCTCTTGGAGCCCTGTGGCCCCCATCCCCGCACTTTGCCAACAAATCTTTGACTGGGTCACCTGCATCTCAGGCTTTTTGCTGACTTTCAAGGCCAAAGGCCAATGTTTGTAGACACAGCCCTCTCCCCTGTCAGGTCCCCACCTGCTGCATTCCACCTGGGCCAATGTCCACCAGTTTCCATGCCCTGGTCCAGGCAGAACCGTGCCGGCGTTAGGAGGGGCTGCTTTTACCAGGATGATGCCTCCTCCCCACGGCCCGTCAACCTTCCTCTGGACTGTCCTCGGACTGTTTGGAGCAGCAGCAGCAGCAACCCCAGCAGCAAAAGAGAAAGAGACTTCAGAGAAGCAAAGAAGAAATACCGGGGGCTGTCAGGGAGGGAGAGAGAGGAAAAGCTGCTTTTATTGCAAGCGTTCAGATGTGCTGAAGTAATGATCCTGGCAACATGTTAGCAAAACATTAGAAACACTTTGGTAAGCAAATAATTTAATTACAGCCTTCTCGGAGGCAGTTTATATTGCCTGACCCCTGACCTCCGCTATTGCTGTACCTAAACTCGGCCTGGGATTCACACTTCCTATTCTTGTCACAGAATCTCTCCATCTTGTACCATTTAATATAGTGTACTCCAGGTGTTCTGTGGTGAATGAATAGTTATATTACTACCTGTCAGACACAATCACACTCTATTCATCATTCTCGGCTGGCTGCATGAAGCCCAGCTTCCAGCAGGCTCCCTCTCTATTTCCTTGTTCAAACGTCTGCGGTGCTTTTGGCCCATCTGTCAAGGCTGTCATTTAGAGGGAAAACAGTATCAGCGCTTTAAATATATGGAGTTCTCTATTGAAACAGTGCTGTGATTGAACTGTCAGCATTCGCGGTATCACAGACAGTAATTCATGACTGGTCAGGGCTCCACTGAGGTTGCTATTACGACGGTGACCCCGAAGGGTCACGCGGAGGGGTTTTGCTTTACAGTTTGGTCTATAAATAGTGCAATTAACCTTTCAAGAATTACAAAATGCTCTCGAATTCTCTTTACGTTTGCTTCGTGCCTGCGCGGGTGTAGGGCAAAGGGGAGAAGAAGAAGTGAAAAAAGCCGACCAAATTGCTGAAATGTGTACCATAGGAGTGGCAATATATATATATATTATTTGGAGAGCCAGCATTTGAAATGCACGAACGTATTTTAAGCCACCGTTTGCTGTTTTAGAGCAAGATAACATATGCTGAGATTTCTGCTGAAATTAAAAGGTTTCTGAATCTGAAATAAAATATGATGGATGTGAATGAAAGGACTTCTGTTCATCCTTATGGAAAGGAAGCGAAGGTTTTCAGTTCTCCAAATTGTTACCTTTCAAAAACAGAGTGTTTCTCACTGTTTCCAGCCCCAGTTTCTCAAGCAAAACACCTGCATTCTCAGCTAAACCCAGAGAAAACACTCTCAGGAGCCAAATGCCATCTCTAATCTTAGAATACAATCCCTAAAGAAAGAGAATTTGGGATGCTGATCAGGCAGGCTTCTGCTGACTCTCTCGCATTTGAAAGCCTCAGATCACTGAAAGAGGTTTTTCTCCTTTATTCTTTGGGAAATCAAGGCACTTTCTAAAGGAAGCCCAGAGGGTCAGCAGCAGAGCCTAAAATACAAACCCCAACTCCCAATCTCAGCTTTCTGCAAATCCTAGACCCATCAGGCCACCGCCCCACTTCCTCCCTGGAAACCGTAATAATAAGCAATCCCTTTTCAGTATCTCTGTATAGACAATTACATTCTAAGCGATTCAGAGTAGTCACTTGGACTGGTTCCTACATCAGGGCGCCAGGTTTTGTTCCTTTCGATTTCTGCATCCCAGGGCTGTCTCAGAACACAAAAGTACAGATTTCTGGTACTGCATGGTTGCCTCTCAGATGAATGTTTGATATGTTTTCTCTTTTGCAGGACCATTTAATTACTTCATTATGCCAGTTATTCCCACAATTCAAACAGCACAAAGAGATTTTCCCTTCTACCAAGTTGTTCAATGGACAAAGCCAACAAGCCTATTTAATTTGTGATACCAAGATTATGCAGCTAGAAATAACCATTGATGCCTGTCACCATATTTTTCATGCTTCAAAAGTAATTTTACCCAGTATCTTTCTTTAGGGAAAGCAAAGAGATGCTAGGGTTTTTTTTTGGGGGGGGGGGGGAGCGGACAGCAGAGGAAAGCCACAGACCTAGCTAGCAAATGGTCCTTTATCACACGTACTTATGTTGACCATCCTCTAAAAGCAAAATAACTTGTCATTTTCTTAAACATCCTCATCACCAAGGAAGTAGGATTAAGATGCTATTTCAACCAGCTTAAAGGCTTGCAGGAGGCAGAAAAAGGAGTAAAGAGGTATAAACCTTCCCATTAAGAGTTATTTTCTGGGGATGCTTCTCCCACAGATCCACAGCTATGCAGAAGTAAAAGCCTTTGCTTATTACAGCTACTGAGTGAGGATAATTAAGAGGTAATCTCTTCCAGTTCGGGTGCACTTTCCTTTTTGGAGACAATCATAAAAGGTAGAGAGAGGTGCCCAACAACCCCAGGTTGTCATTGTTGTTATCTTTTGTGACTGCTTCCTTCTCTTCCTGTCCTCAGTTGGAAAGCAAAGAGCCTTTGCTTATTATAGAGGCAGAATAAGTGCTAATCTCATCCCATTAACTGTCATATTACCAGTCTCCGTGCCATCCCATTTGAGTTTCACTGAGCATTCAGAACTGCTTAATTATGTACAGTAAAGACAGTCTGCTGAGACTTTCCTTCTTGATTAATAGGAGAGGGGGAGGGGAGGTGAAGGGTCACCTCCAAGGCTTGCTTGTGCCTCGCTCAAGACTAACTCGGTGTGACAAAGGCTTTTATGAGTTAAAAAAATAAATTAAAGCCCATTTAGAAAGAAAGATGCTTGCATCAAGGGAGGAGGCTACTTTTGATTCTGCAGGCTAACAACAGATAGTCCCCCCTCCATGTTGGCATTAAACTGTAGAGTGCATTCCTTATAAATTATACCACCCCATGTTAATTATAGTGTGCTGACAGTGCTTGTCATTACTAAGCCTGCTACAGGCTTTGTGCACTTGGATTTTAATAGCTGTTTGTTCTGAGGAATGTGGCAGAGCTGCATAAGTGGCTGAGCCAGGTCATTGCTAACATCCCTTTCTGCAGCTCCTCACACTGGTTCTATTTTTACAGCCCTAATCCCTCCTCTCTCGGGCTCCCTCACTCATCCCCTCTCCCCCCAGTAAAGCAGATGTATAGGTTACAGTCTAGAAATGCCAATGCATTCATTCAGACACAATAAACTGAGCCTTATATTGTGCTGCACTCATTGTCAGGCCTTCAAAGCCTCTAGCTGAAATACTCTCTTTTCTCCCTTATCCAACCTCTGTATAAAAGCATCACTGCTCTGACCTAATGGGATATGCTGAGGTTCCTTCCCCAAATCTGAATTCGGCATTCTCCTCTCAGGCAGGAGGCTCTATCTGCAAATTTATGTGTGCCCTTGGCAAGTGTTGGTGAAACAGGATGCTATAAAAGGTGGAAACAAAGTCAAAACCCAGCCTTCTCCTCTTCCTCTCCCTCCTCCCCCCCAACTTGTATATTTCAGATAGTTGTTTCCATAGTCAACTGGTACAAACACAGAAATCACTCTTTCATCTTAAAAAAAAACCTCTATCACTTAATGAGCATCTGCTATGTACCAGGAGCAAAGGCTAGACTCTAGCAAAACCAAGATGAATAAAATGTAGTCAGGGCCTACAGGGCCTTAGAGCCTACAAGGAGAGCAGACATGTAAATAAACAATTACCATTCCCAGCGATGTTTTACGAAAGAGGTAAAAATAGATGTTCTCTCAGCCTCACTAGGCTGTAGGTACAGATATGGTCACATGAACAGTAATAATTCAAATTTCTGTGTTTTGTACATTCACCAAATTGGGGGCCCCCAGACAGAGCCTCACGTGTCATTCGTGAATAATCCTGATCCTGCTGGTACTTTCGCTGTCGTGTCAGGCCTCATGGTGCCAAATGGTCACAGCTTCTGTCCCATCCTTTCAGGCTGCCCCTGTTAGAGGGTTACCAAGGCAGCGCTGTTTGGGCTACACGTCTTACAGAGTTTCTAGTACAACAGCCCACCCTGCTCTCTCAAGCAGTCAGAAAAGAGTCCACGAAGGGTTAGGCTAGGAGACAGATCTGAGTGAAAAACACCATGCTGTCCTCAGATCCATCCCCGCTACCACCCAAACTAAGCCTTTACAACTGGGCCAAGCTCCCCAGGCCAGATTCCTTCCCCCCGCAGGGTGAATTTTCACAGAAAGTTCCTTTGTCTTCCTATCATGAGGCTTCTGCTGGACCCACCCCCACAGGGTGTAGGAAATTCCAGACATGTCTCTATCGCCCTCACACTCAAGCTCTGATAGAGGTTTGTCCGGGATGTCTAGATACACTCACCCACCACACACAGCCCCACACACACTGCGGAAGTCAACGGAATTGTAAGAAGAGACTAGTAAGATATCACTTTCTATAAACATCGGTTCTATGATAAACACAATAAAACAATCAATTAATTGTTACAGACTTAAGGAGATGAAAGCCATCTTTTCTTCCACTTAACAAAAAAGGGTAAGTGCAACTAGACACAATACAAAGAAAATGCCTTCCAAGGTGAAATCGACTCAAAGCTTAATTTCCGACAGAAACTGGCACAGCATTGTAAATCAACTATATTTTTAAAAATATGTAAACAAAAAAGTTTAATTTCTGAAAATAAAGTGGAATTGCTTCATACATCCCTTTACCTTTTACAGAGACTCTGGAACCCAACCCCCATGAGTCTAGATCCCATTATCTTTTTTAATCCTTCTCACTACAGAAGAAAAGAAGTATTTACTAGGTGTACAGAAGCCTACTATTAAGATAAAATGCCAGAAAACAGAAATCCCTTAAAATCATCCACCTCTCATCCCCTCCAGGGACATGCAAGCTGTTTCTGATGTCTGCTGTCGATGTCAAGTGGAATGGTTTCAACACCCAAACACGAGCATGAAGATTTTATATTTGTCCTTTCTTCAGTCTCGCTCATTCTGTGCATACTTACACTTCAGCATGCACAAGTGTTACTATGAAAACAAAATTGTACATAACTGTTTCAGGAGCAAATTCAAAGTTTTCCAGGCATAAGTTTACAATTCATGATTTCTGTTTTACCTATTGACTTCAGAACTTGATCCCAGCATAAGCCACAACTCCACTGTAAATACTGCCTTGGACATGTGTGCACGTACGCATGTACATGTGTATATACTCATCTAAACACTTTAGGACACAAATTTGTGATTGTATATTATAAACCTTCACTGAAATACAGAAAATCATATAATACATATTGAAGAATGTTCTACTAAACCATAAATCACACAGTTTGACCTCTTTCTTGGCTTCTTATGGCAAACCAACACACTTGGCTCCCATGAAATCATTTTCTTGCAAGACTTACTTTGCATCAGCAACACAGATTCCTTCCCAATCCCTTAGTTTCCAATGTTGTTTATATGGATAATGGTAAATATATACATTTACCATATGTGCATGTATATATACACACACACAAGTATATATATATATATATATACATGAGAAATAAAAAGAGAAATCTCTCCCAAGAGATAAAGAATTCTGTAGTTCCTACTTTACACTCATACCCCCAAAATCACTAGATTTAAAATTTTAGAGTCACTCCTTTGTTAACAGGTATCTAAGTGACATTTCCTTCCATTAATTTTCCCTGTAATATTACTGACCTTACCAACCTCAAACAACTAAAGCAAATTAGATTCAAATGTCTTCCCACATTAGAATTTTGTTCCCAAAGATTAAGATCAGTTTCCAAAGATCCATTCTTGGTAAGACTCAGTTTTTTAGTTTTTCCTTTCAGTGAAGTACAGTGTAGTTACAATGTTGTGTTAGTTTTACAAAGTTGTGTTAATTTTACAATGTTGTGTTAGTTTTAGGTGTACAGCAAAGTGATTCAGTTGCACAAATATATCTCTATTCTGTTCCAGATTCTTTTCCGTTACAGGTTGTTATAAGATATTGAACAAAATCCTTGTTTATCTATTTCATATACAGTAGTGTTTATCTGTTAATCCCCAACTCCTAATTTCTCCCTCATTTTTGAAACACACCCAGGTGCAGCTCTCTAGCCCCACATGTCCTTACCAACATCACACGTACCAGCACCAGTGATAAATACTCTTGGGCCATTTAGGAGAGCTTGTTTGCATCCTGTTGGGCACAAGGACCAGTAGGCTAGAGCAGCACTTTCTTTCATTCCTACAGCTTTGCAAATCTGAGCCCAGATTTCATACACCTTCCTCCATGTCTTTTCCAGCAAGCTCACCGTACAATGTGAGAAGTGCCCTGAGGCCCCTCAGCCAGATCCACCTGCCGGGACCCCTCCCCTCTTGTTCTGAGCTGCTGTTTCTGTTAGGGATTCTGAAACACACCTGGAGGGAAAGTTCTGACCTTGAGGTGTCAGCATTGCTCCCATCTGCATGGCTGCAAGCAGCTGCAGACAGACAGACAATTACCCAGGCACATAGGCCTGGCAGCCAAGGGCTCAATGGGAAGGAAAGCTGAAGCCAGGTTTTTTCTCCTCGTGAAGACTCACGGAAGTGGTTGTACTTTTCAGTGAAAACGGGGGACATGAATGAAGTGACTCGAGGGCATGACCTCAATCACACCACAGTAATGAGGTGTTTTTGGCGTGGTGTCAACTCCACCGCAAGACATAAGCCCATTTTGCAAAAAGAGAAGTCCAAGGGCTTGGGGCGCCTACGGACCACTCTACCCCTCTTTCCCATTTCCAAGGACGAGCCCGCCCCAGTCCGCAGGCCTCTGCAAGCTACTGCGTGGGAATTCACAACAAGTTTATCTGCCTCCAAAATGACCAGCTCCGGGATTGAAACATGACAGTGACTTCAGTCACTCCTTGTGCTCCTCCCAAGAGAAAACACTGCATTCAAACTAAGTGTTTTTACATCATCAACTAGCTTGTCTGACAAGCACAGCCAAATGTCATTCTCTGGAGCTTTAAACTGCTTTAGCTAAACTGAAAGTAAACGAGTTTTCACGTCATGAAGAACAGTTATGTAACAATACCAGTAAATAAAATATCCAAGAAAATATATGGTTTTAAAGGTTAACTTTAAAAAAAAAAAAAAATGTTTTACCTTTTCAACATTGAGCAAAAATTTCCGCTGTTAAAAAAGGGTAAAAATAGGAGTTCCCATCAGCAGCAACAAATCTGACTAACATCCATGAGGATGCAGATTCCATCCCTGGCCTTGTTCAGTGGGTTAAGGATCTGGCATTGCCATGAGCTGTGCTGTAGGTCACAGATGCGGCTCAGATCCTGAGTGGCTGTGGCGGAGGCTGGCAGCTGTAACTCCAATTCGACCCCTAGCCTGGGAACTTCCATATGCCACAGGTGCAGCCCTAAAAATAAAAAGCCAAAAAAAGGTGGTGGGGGGAGATTTAAAAATAAAGAAATCCTAACATTTAAAATAAGCTGCAATTTGTAATATACCTTTTCACTGTAACTATGTAACCAAAGCTAAACCTGTAATAATTTGGGTTTGTTCTAGAGTGAGGTTGTGAAGTTAAAGTCTCCTATTCTTATTTTCTGGCTATGATTTTGAAGTGATTACAGGCACTAAAGGTACTTTCAACCTGTTTCCTATCACTTCTTGGGCTGTGGCAATCACTTGGGTGTGGCAACCCCACACCACGGAATGCACTCAGCCAGCCCCACTAGGATTGGAAGAATCACATGATTTGTAGCAAGTGCACTGGGATGCAGGCAAGTGTGGCTACAGAGAAAATAGAGGAAAACAGAAACTCCCCCTTTTTCATTTGGGATATCACTGACATGTGAGATTATGTTACTTTCAAGTCTGCACTACCTTTCTTAATTCCTTTTAGTACAAGTAATGACAGCAAAGGAGGAACAACTAAAGAACTATGTACTTGCTGGTAGGACTGTGCCTTCTTCTTGGAAGCACCTTCCAAAAAGAAAACTGATAGAGATGATTGGAATTTTTCCCCTATGAAGACTTGAAAGGAACAACCTGGTTTTTTCTCCCACCTATTGACACTAGAAAAAGCCTTTCTATCTCGGAGGCAGAAGGGGAGAACAGAGATGTCTAGCTAGAGAAAGTTCCCTGATATTCTACTTCCTTCTCACAGTAACAGTGTGTGAGCAGATGAACCACAAAACAAGCAATTTGAGATTGTTGGTGAGAATGAGGTACAAAAGATGGCTCGTGGAATCCAGGCTGAGAAAGAAAAGAGACAATGAAATTACAAAGGATGATAAATTCAGAGACTAGGGCAAGATCAAATTTTGGGAGGTCCTGATAAACACGGAAACAAACTTAATGGAAAAATAGGAAGATTTTTACTTAACTCTGGGTGTATTGGGTATATCTATCTTTCCTATATTTTCATAATTTCACAATAATAAAGCAAGGGAGTGTACTGTGTTGTTATGATAATTTACAAGGGGAAAGAAAGGTGAGTGAGGATCAGATCTAAAGTTTCAAAGATGATAGTTTCAAGAGAGTCCTTTTGTGTTACTCAATCCTGCTAAAAATCCCTTGAAATTTAGAGTAAGGTTTAAACTTGCCAGTTAACACACAGGATGCTCAGTTAAATGCGAGTTTCAAATTTTAAAAATGAGTAATTTTTTAGAATACATATTCCCCATGCAATATTTAAGACGAAATTACATTAACAATCATATGTTGGAGTTCCCGTTGTGGTTCAATGGTAATGAACCCAACTAGTATCCACGAAGATACGGGCCCTGATCAGTGGGTTAAAGATGCAGTGTTACCATGAGCTGTGGTGTAGGTCGCACACAAGTCAGATATGACATTGCTGTGACTGTGGCTTAGGCCAGCAGCTGCAGCTCTGATTCAACCCCTAGCCTGGGATCTTCCGTATGCCAGAGGTGCAGCCCCTGCCCCCTCAAAAAGACAAAAAATAATAATTATTCTATGTTGTTTATATAATGCTCACATCTAATTGGACATTCCTTACTTGCATTTATTAAATTTAGGTACCTGAGGAAAATAAACCTTGAATTTAGCAACTAAATCACTGATGAGATTTTTCTTGTCGTCCCTATAGTTCTAAATGGGAAGCTATTTGACCAGGTAATTTATATGCTTCTATACATCAGTCAAATTTAGGAGTGACCAATCAAACTCTTAAAAAAAAAAAAAAAAAAAAACGCAAGTGTCAAGGGTCATTTTCCACTGTGATCTAGGTTGTACTGTACCCTTAATCAAAAAGTCCCTTCAGTTTAACAGGATGACAACCCACAAGGTGTTAACCACGATCTGTGGCTCTCTGGCAGTGAATGTGCTGCCAGCAAGTTTCTGAAAACTTCCATCATTTTTGTCATCTTGCTCAAACATGCTCTGTATAGTTTCCCTGTGGCCATGACTTGTAATTTAAAAAACTTACTCCTAATCTGCATGTACAATGAAGCTCCTAAGAAAGAGAAAAATAAAACGCCAATACCAACTGACAATAAATGGAACATGGCATTATTTCAAAGGGTTATTTTCCAAAGTTGGGGACATTGGGTTCATTAAGGCATACGTAAAGTGAAAAACTCTCAGAGGTATTAGTTGATGTGGGCTTTAGTAGGAAAATCATTAATAAAATGTCAACTCATGAAATATAAGTTACCCTTGGCTCAAAGACTACACCGGTGATCCGGTGATTCTCAACCCTTGATACAAATTAGAATTACCTGGTGAGTTTTAAACAGAATGTTAATGCCTGGACCACAGATTCATTAAATCCAGATTCTCTCAGGTATTTCCAGGGTTCAGATAAAGCTGAGATCCACAACCCTACCCAATATATGAATGAATATTTTTAATGCATTTAATGCATTTTCTACTATGAACTTGAGTGGGGTTAGCTATCCAAAAATGATGACAGCTACTGATCACATTATTAGAGTTTCTGTTTCTAAGTTTGTATTGAAAACATACTAAGTAAATGAGGAAAATTAAACCAGAAAATGTTAGTCTATTTAGGTTTTTTTTTTTCTTCATAAAGTAATCTATACTACCCTTTCAAGATTTCTAATTTTCAAGCTTCGAAATTTTTCTATCCCCTCTCTCAAGACTGGCTCAAAGCTTACCATTCTCTAACACCAAATTAAACCAGAATGATGTAATTCTGAAAAATTACCAAATCTTTGAATGTTAAACCAAATGGAATACCAAAGGTGGTGTTGCTGTTGTTTAATTCAGCGCCTTCTATTTACAGATAAGGAAAATTTGCTTTCTCTAAGGCAGCAGTTCTGAGTGTGCTTACTGGGCCAGCAGGATCATCTGGGAACACATCACTGGACTCGCTCCAGACCTACCATACAGGAAACTGTGAGGCCTAGAAATCAGTGTTTTATTTTATTTTATTATTTTTATTTTTTTGCTATTTCTTTGGGCCACTCCCTCAGCATACAGAGGTTCCCAGGCTAGGGGTCTAAACAGAGCTACAGCTGTCAGCCGACACCACAGCCACAGCAACACAGGATCCGAACCACATCTGAGACCTAAACCACAGCTGAGCAAGGGCAGGGACCGAACCCGCAACCTCGTGGTTCCTAGTCGGATTCGTTAACCACTGCGCCACGACAGGAACTCCCAGAAATCAGTGTTTTAATAGGACTTTCAGGAGTTCTGATGGACACTCAAGTCTGAGAATGTCCATTCATGTGTTTGTACTACCCATTCTCTCCTTCGGTAGTTTTTCATTGCGTCTTTCTACTAGGAATGCCTATTTCAGTGCTGGGAGTCAGGTTTGGGAGGAACGAGTCTGCCCTCCAGGCTTCTTCATCTCTGAATTAACTTCAGGAGGAAGCAGCTTCTGGGAACAGGGAGATCTTTGCATAAATCCTGGAACCAGGAAGGGGGCGGGGGATTGGGGAGAGCTGGAGAGGACATAGCACAGCTCTGGATGAAAACTTGAGCTTCATCTTTATCAAACAAGTGCCGGCCAAACTAAGTGGGGATGCTTTTCTTGGGACTCTGTGAGAACATTAAATTATCATTTCCTGGAAGGCAGGAATGACCATGTCTAGCATACAACACGAAAGCAAACAAAACCCTATCAAGGGCCTGCTCTTTGCACATGATCTTTCCCCTTTTTTGCTCGGTGGACTCCTACTGGCCGTCTAGACTCCTTCAACACCTCCCCCACCATGAAGACGCTCTAAAAATTCCTTTCCTGCATCCACACTCAGCCTCAATTAGATGAAGCATCCCTGCTCAGACTCACACTTACCACCTTTGTGGTACTTTTTCTTTTTTTTTTTTTTATTTTTTATTTTTTTGTCTTTTTGTCTTTTTTGTTGTTGTTGTTGTTGCTATTTCTTGGGCCGCTCCCGCGGCATATGGAGGTTCCCAGGCTAGGGGTTGAATCAGAGCTGTAGCCACCGGCCTACGCCAGAGCCACAGCAACGCGGGATCCGAGCCGTGTCTGCGACCTACACCACAGCTCACGGCAACGCCGGATCGTTAACCCACTGAGCAAGGGCAGGGATCGAACCCGCAACCTCATGGTTCCTAGTCGGATTTGTTAACCACTGCGCCACGACGGGAACTCCTTGTGGTACTTTTTAAAATTAAAAATGTCTGCCTCTACCACTGGATTTCAAATTTCTCAAAAGCAAGGAGAGCCTCATAGCAGATACTTACCTAGTTGCCTGTATGAATGAATTACAAATAATTAATCAAAGATCATTCTGATCATTGTACAGTTATAAATGTAATAAATTCATTGTGTGATAAAAAAATAACTGAAGCAAAAAAAAGAATTCTGGATGATGACTATATATATATAAACATTATCAACAGTCAGATCCTAGCGTTATCCCTTGCTGTTTTTTTTTTTTTACACAGAAAAATATATCACGTACCAAGAGAAAGCATACATGATTTTCAACAAATGTGGAATTTATAATATTCTCTGCAAAATTTCTAAATATGGCTACTTTGTCACCTTAGTCATGTTTATATTCAAAGACAGGCTTTAAAAATAAAATACACAGTTGCACAAATGAAAGATGGCCTTTTCTTGAGAAGCGAAGACTTCCAAATGTTAGCATTTACTTCTGGAATGTTCAAAATGATTTTTCAAGAAAGTATCTCTCTACCATATGTTCAGTCACATCATGTGAGATTTTTAATTTCCTTCCATAAAAATGAAGTTTCACAAGTCTAATATGCTTGGTACTCAACTGTGACTATCTTGCAATATACTCAAAAATATTGATACTATTTTTCATAGAGAATAAGAATGACCACTCTGAAAAAACACATAGAAAATAGTTTAAAAAGGAACAAAAGGGATTTCCATTAAAGTCAGAGGAGAATTGATTTAGATCTCAAACTCTATTCCTTTGAGACATTTCTAGTGTTGGAATTTTTCCATTTGATTTTAATAAATTCCTTTGGTGAAATTCATTATTTTGTTATATATTTTTCTGAACATATAAATCACAGTTATGATAAATCTTGTGCTTGATACTATGCTGGGACATCTACGAGACTAATTTTATCATTTGTTTCCTAGGCCTTGTTTTTTGGTGCATATGGCAATTTTTTGAAAAGAAATTAACATTATATATAAAAGATAGCATGAAAAACAAATGAAAAATAATAGGTGCTCTAGAAAATACTATACTCCTACAGACTAAGCTCACCCTAACCTCTATTCAACAGGTAAAACTGGGAATTTTATTTTAATGTAATCAATGACTGAACTGCCCCAGGCTGCATCCATTTTCACAAGGCTTTAGCCTCTGGTCTGCCTTCATTTTGAGCATTTGGCTCTTCAGGGATCTCAACTGATGATCTGGAGTGTTTACTGGGCTCCCTCTCTATGTCAGGTCATGATCTCCAGTTTCTTTCTTCCTTTGGAAGCGAGAGAATGCCAGAAATTCCATTCATCTTAGCCTTGCACCTTTGTAGCTTAAGAGTTTAGCAAATGCCTCATTAGAAAAACTCCTCAGTGTAGGCCTTCCTCTCCTGCCCCTCACTGTCTTCAGGTTCTTAGCCCCACATACCGTGACTGCCAAGGAGCTCTCTGAATCCTAACTCTCTGTTGCCTTCAACTGGATTTTCTGTAGGTGTTTCGTCCATATAGCCAATCAATCAGAGCAAAGAAATTAGAAATTATTAAAGGACTGATTGTGAACAACAAAATAGAACTCAATGTGCATTCAATATAGAACTAAGACTAAAGTGTGGAATTTATGATTGCAGACAAGAGGGGGACCACAACAGTATAATCATAAAATAAAACAACAGGAAGAGGGAAAGAGAAAGGATGACAAAGTCAAAAAGGTACTTATTTTCTCAGCTTTCATAATTAAAAAAAAATCTATTACTGACTAAATTTGAAACACAAAGGTTGAAAAAAATGACCTGAATTTCTGAATGTGCATAATCTTATATCTTTACCTGAGCAAGATCTTTTAGAATTCTACATCATTTGCAGGGGAGAGAAATATTTTTGAAGTTTCATCAATTTATTTGCTATCATTTTAGCTGTATATTTTTCATTTATATTCAAATTAAGTTCAATAATTTCATTTTTAAATATATATTATTCCATTTTCATGTAATTAGTGGGACCTATTTGTCTTTATGCCTATATCTATCTGTCCAACTTCCAATTTTGTGTATTTATAGAGAGATTCATGGAGTGATGATTAATTACCTCCTGATATAAATATTTATTTCAGAGTAGTAGACTTTTAGTTTTTTTCCCCCTTTCTTGTTTATACCTTTCTATAGTTCCTTTTATGCTCAAGAAGATATTTTGATATTTTCTGGGTTTTTTTCTTGTCTTTTCTAGGCCCGCACCCATGGCATATGGAGGTTCCCAGGCCAGGGGTCTAATCGGAGCTGTAGCCGCCGACCTACACCAGAGCTGGAGCAACTCGGAATCCAAGCCACGTCTGCAACCTAAACCACAGCTCATGACAACGCCGGATCCTTAACCCACTGACCAAGGCCAGGGATAGAACCTTCAACCTCACGGTTCCTAGTCAGATTCATTAACCACTGAGCCACGACGGGAACTCCCAATTTTGATATTTTCTGAAGCGGAAGGCTATCTTAACCTGACCAGAAGTGTTAGGAAATTATGAACCACGAGCTCCCGCAGTGTATTCTTCCATTTCCCATTTAGCACAGGGATTTCTAATTTGTTGTTCCAGCACCAACTGATAGCATAGAAGCAGCCCAAACACAGAAGGTACTCCCTCAGTAGGTAATAGGTGCAGTATACAAATTTAGTTCAAATCTTCTGACATATGATGGATTACTATCTTCAGTTACTGAGGAACAATCAGGGCTCAGAAATTAAACTGTAAAAAAAAAAAAAAAATCACACAACTAGTTCACATCAAAGAAACATCAGCCTATGTTTTCTGCCTCTGAAGTTCTCCTCACTCCAAAAGCCTATGCTTTATCCAGCTCTACAAAGCTAACTCTACTTCTTTTTCATAGACTCTGAAAAAAAACCATTTTTTTCCAATCCTATCTTCTCTTAGCTTTGGCTAGGATAGTTACTTAGTGCTAAGCATCACACATTTGCTTGTCTTCCCTTATTACTCCACTTTCCTGTGTCTCAACATGTTAAAGAAAATATATCAACTTGGGGAGTGAAAATCCAAGTGAAGTCATCAAACCAGCAAATGACAGTATATGAGGGCAGAAAGTGACCCTATACTTGGAGATGTAAATACACCTCCTAAATCTCAGAGCTAAAAATAGCCAACTAACTCTCAAAGTCCCAAATCCCACTCTGTCTCCAAGGTCACTTAAATATATTTACTTGGAATACTTGAATAAGAATAGTTTCTGTCATTGCTTAGAAGAGCATTTAAATGTATAAAACCATAAAACCACTATGATAAAGCCAAAGAATCTGACTTTTCCATCTTAATTCTGAACACAAAATTCATAACTCATTCAAAAGTCACTCTCCTGCACTGTAATATAGTGGTTAGGCCACATGAATTCATTTGCTTTATAAACTATAGAACAATATTTATGGAGGACAAAAGAGGTATTAGATACCAGATAATACTTGTAAAAATTAGTAGAAATGGTATATACAACTTGCTAATTTAAGGTATCATGATGCTTAACATTTTCTCCATTTTTTAAATTTAAACTGAAGCATAGTTGATTTACAATATTTTATTATTTTCAAGGGTACAGCATACTGATTCAATATTTTTATAGGTTATATTCCATTTAAAGTTATTACAAAATAATGGCTGTATCTTCCTGTGCTTTATAATATACCCTTACTACTCATCTATTTTATACATAGTAGTTTTTATCTCTTAATCCCCTATGCCTACCTTTCCCCTCCTTCTTCCTCTTACCACTGGTAACCACTAATTTGTTTTCTATATATATATGTGGGTCTGCTTCTGTATTGTTACACACTTTTATTTTTTAGAGTCAACATATAAACATTTGTCTTTATCTGACTTATGTCACTAGATATAATACTCCCTAGGTCAATTCACATTTTTGCAAATAGCAGAATTTCATTCTTTGTAGTGGCTGAATAATATTTCATCACACACACACATACACACACACACACACCTTATTTTCTTTATCCATTCATCTGTTGACAGACACTTGGACTGCTTTCAAATCTTGCCTATTTTAAACATCAATATTGGGAACATTGCAGTGCATATAACTTTTTGAAGTTATGTTTTTATTTTTTCCATATACATATACCCAAGAATGGGAGTTCCTGTTGTGGCTCAGCAGAAACAAAACCAACTGGTTTCCATGAGGGTATGGGTTTGATCCCTGGCCCCACACAGTGGGTTAAGGATACGGTGTTGCCATGAGCTGAGGTCTAGGTCACAGATGTGGCTCAAATCTGGTATTGCGTTGCTGTGGTGTGGCATGGCCTGGCAGCTGTAGCTCAGATTCAACCCCTAGCCTGGGAACTTCCACATGCTTCACTCAGTGCCCTTAAAAAAAAAAAAAAAAAAAAAAAAAAAGGGAATGGAATTGCTGGATCACACAGTAGTCCCATTTTTAGTTTTTTAAGGACCCTCAGTACTGTTTTCCACAGTGTAAATACTGTTTTTACTGTGGAAAAAAGTACTGGCTGCACCAATTTAGTTCCCTCTAAGAGTGTACAAGAGTTTTCTTTTCTCTACATTCTCTCTAGAATTTGTTATTAGTAAACTTTTCGATGATAGCCATTTTGACTATGAAGTAGTAACTCATTTTTAAAATTTTTTTAAAAATTTTACTGACATATAATTGATCTATAATGTGATCATTTCTTCTGTATAAAAAAGTGAGGTAGATTGGGGGTTTGGGATTGTCATATGCACACTGTGATATATGGAAGGAATGGTCAACGGGGAAGAATCATTGTGGTTTTGACTTGAATTTGTGTGATGTCTAGTGATGTTGAGCACTTATCCTGTACCTGCTATCCATCTGTATATCTTTGGAAAAATGTCCATTTATGTCTTCTGCCCATTTTTTGAGTGGGTTGTTAGGGTTTTCTTTGTATTGAGCTATATGATTGTTTATATATATTGGGTATTGTCATATCATTTTCAAATATTTTCTTCCACTCAGTAGGTTGTCTTTTCATTTGTTGATGGTTTCCTTTGCTGTGCAAAAGTTTTTAAGTTTAGTAAAGTCACATTTGGTTTTCTTTTTTTTTTTTTTTTGGCCACACCCACAGCATGTGGAAGTTTCTGGGCCAGGGATAGAACTCCCACCACAATAGAGACCAAGCCACTGCAGTGACAACATCAGATCCTTAACCTGCTGAGCCACACAGGAACTCCAGGCCCCATTTGTTTATTTTTTTTTTCTTTTGCCTTAGGAGACATATATAAAAAAATACTGCTACAATTTATATGCAAGTGTTCTGCCTATGTTCTAGAAGTTTTATGTTTTCAGGTCCTACTTTATCATCTATTCTGATCTCAAATCAACAACTTAACCTACCACCTAAAACAATTAGAAAAAGAACAAATAAAACCTAAAGTCAGCAGAAGGAAAAAAATCATGAAGATCAGAGAGGAATTTAATAAAATAGAGATTCAAAAAACAACAGAAAAAAAATATCAATAAAACCAAGAACCGGTTCTTTAAAAGGGTAAACAAAATTGACAAACCTCTGGCCAGACTTACCAAGAAGTGAGCAAGAACTCAAATAAGAAATGAAAAAGGAGAAATCTCGACAGATATTGAAAAAATACAAAAAAAGTAAGAGAATACTATGAACTTCATATGCCAACAAATTGGACAACCTAGAAGAAATGGACAACTTGCTGGAGACATACAGCCCACCAAAACTGACTCAAGAAAAAATAGATCAACTGAACAGACCATTCACTAGAAATGAAATTGAGTATGTAATAAAAACATTTCCTACAAACAAAAAATCCAGGACCAGACGGCTTTACAGATGAATTCTACCAAACATACTAAGAAGAACTTGTACCCATCCTTTTTAAACTTTTACAAAAGGTTGAAGACGACAAAATAATCCTGAAGACACTCTATGAAGCCACTATCACCCTAATACTAAACCCAGACAAAATATACTAAGAAAGAAAATTATAAGCCAATATCTTTGATGAACATAGATGCAAAAATTCTCAACAAAATTTTAGCCAACCTAATTCAGCAACACATAAAAAATATCATACAACACAATTAAATGGGATTCATCCCAAGTTCACAAGGGTGGTTCAACATACATGAATCAATCAACGTCATACACCACATTAACAAAAGAAAAGTAAAAAAAAAAAAAAAACCCACATGATCATCTCAATAGATGCAGAATAAACATTTGACAAGATCCAACATCCATTCATGATAAAAACTCTTACCAAAGTGGGTATATAGAGAACATATCTTAACATAATCAAAGCCACTTATGGCAAACCCAGAGCCAATATGACATTCAATGAGAAAAGCTGAAAGACTTCCCACTAAAATCTGGAATAAGATAAGAATGCCCACTCTCACCACTTTTATTCCACATAATATTGGAAGTCCTAACCACAGCAATCAGACAAACAAAAGAAAAAAAAAGGTATCCAAATTGCAACAGAAGATGTAAAACTGTCACTCTATGTAAATGACATGATACTATATCTATAGAAAACCCTAAGGGCTCCACAAAAAAAATTACTCAAACTGATTAACAAATTTGTTAATGTAGTAGGATACAAGATTAACATTCATAAATTGGCTGCATTTCTGCATACAAACAATGAAATATTAGAAAATGAATATAAAGGTACAATACCTTTTAAAAATTGCACCCCCAAAATTAAATACCTAGGAATAAACCTTACCAGGGAGGTGAAAGACTTCTATGCTCAGAACTATAAACAGTAATCAAGGAAATTAAAAAGGATTCAAAGAAATGGAAATATATTCCATGCTCCTGGATTGAAAGAATTAATATCATTAAAATGGTTATACAATCCAAGCAATCTACAGATTCAATGCAATCCCTATCAAATGACCCATGACATTTTTCACAAAAGTAGAATCAACAATCCAAAAATTTATATGGAACCATAAAAGACCCAAAATAGCTAAAGCAACCCTGAGGGAAAAAACAAACAAACCAAAAAACACAAGCAGGAGGCTAACTCTCCCAGACTTCAGACAATATTATAAAGCTAGAGTAATCAAGACAGTGTGGTACTGGTACAAAAACAGACAAAAAGACCAATGGAACAGAACAGAAAGCCCAGACACCTATGGTCAATTAATCTTCTACAAAGAAGGGAAGAATATAAAATGGGGAAAAGAGAGTCTCTTTAGCAAGTGGTGCAGGAAAAAGTGAACATGTAAATCAATCAAACTGGAACACACCCTTACAGCACAAAAATAAACTCAAAATGGCTTAAAGACTTAAACATAAGACAAGACACCAGAAAATTCCTAGAAGTGAACATAGACAAAATATTCTCTGACATCAACAGCACAAATGTTTTCTTAGGTCAGTCTCCCAAAGCCGTAGAAATAAAAACAAAAATAAACCAAGGGGTCCTAATCAAACTTAGAAGCATTTGCACAGCAAAGGAAACCATGAAAAAAAAAAATCCAAAAAACAACCTACAGAATGGGAGAGAATAGTTTCAAACTATGAAACTGACAAGGGCTTGATCTTCAAAATATTCACAAAACTCAAGAGCAGAAAAACAAACAACCCAATTGAAAAAATGGGCAGAAGACCTAATAGACATTTCTCCAAAGAAGACATATGGATGGCCAACAGGCACATGAAAAAGTGCTCAAAATCACCAGTTATTAGAGAACTGCAAATCAAAACCACAATGAGGTACCACTTCACACCAGTCAGAATGACCATCATTAGCAAGCTACAAATAACAAATGCTGGAGAAAGTGTGGAGGAAAGGGAACCCTCTTACACTGTTGGTGGGAATGTAAATTGGTACAACCTCTATGGAAACTACCTTAGTATAGAGGTAGCTCAGAAAACTAAATACAGAACTAACATATGATCTAGTAATTCCACTCCTGGTCATCCATCTGGACAAAACTTTCATTTAAAAAGATACATGCACCCCTACATTCATTTCAGCACTACTCACAATACCCAAGACATGGAAACAACCTACATGTGCATCTACAGATGAACAGATTAAGATGTGGTGTATGCATACACAATGGAATACTACTCAACCATAAAAAAGAACAAAATAATGCCATTTGCAGCAACATGAACGGAACTAGAGACTCTCATACTAATAAAGTAAGTCAGAAAGAGAAGGACAAATATCATATGCTATCACTTATATCTGGAATCTAATATATAGCATAAATGAACCTTTCCACAGAAAAGAAAATCATGGGCATAGAAAATAGACTTGTAGTTGCCAAGGGGGAGGGGGAGGGAGTGGGATGGACTGGGAATTTGGGGTTAATCAATGCAAACTATTGCCTTTGGAATGGATAAGCAATGAGATCCTGCTGTATAGCACAGCGAACTCTAATCACTTGTGATGGAACATGATAGAACATGACAAAAAGAATATATGTATATGTGTAACTGGGTCACTTTGCTGTACAGCAGAAATTGACAGAACAATTAACTCAAGATAAAAAATTTTAAGAAAAAATAAAATATACATTACTATTTTTCATCATTTGGACCATAAAAAAATAATGTCATCTATTACATAATAGATATACATAAAACACAATTATGCTATTGTTAAGATTCTTATTTTAAGTAAAATAGTACAATATTAATTCTAAGTATGTTGTAATAATTATGCATATTTTAATCCTGAAAACTAATAAAATCTTACAAAGAATGAAATGAAATGTAGTTCATCAATTGGACAAAAGAAAACAAGAGACGGAGGAATTCTTAAATAAAGAAAATACAAATGTAACACATAAAAATCAAACAGCAAGATGATAGATTTAAAATCAAGCATATCAATAATAACATTAAGTGTAACTCAACTAAACATTCTATTAAAGGCAGAGTTATCAAAATGAATAAAAAGAAGACCCACCCTTTTCCTATTCATAAGAAAATTTTTAAAATATGAAGACAAGGATACTTCTTAAAGAAAATTATAGAAAAGATAGTCCATACAAATAGGAAACATAAGAAAGCTAGTGTGACTATATTAGTATTAAGTAGACTTCAAAACACACAGTATTATTAGACATAGAGGGGGTATTTCAGAGTAATGATATTTCATTGATAAAGGAATATCAATATATCAAGAAAACATAATAAATGCAAACACATATGCACCTAATAACAGAGATTCAAACTTCATGAAGCAAAGAATGACAAAACTAAAAGGAGACAGAAAATTACAAAACTCTAGTTGGAGATTTAAAACCAAGAATAATTAGACAGTACACATTGACATAACACAACACAACAATATTCTTTTCAAGTACACATGATAGATTCACTAGGTTAAACCACATGCTGGGCATAAAGACGAACTGCACTGTAATACAGCAAACTCACTCTTCACGAGGTACATATTTTAGGGTACGTATTTCTAAATAACCCATGTGTCAGTGAAGAAATCACAAGAAAAATTACAATATAGTTTGAAATGAATAAGAAAAACATTATATATTGTGTGGGATGCGGGTAAAAGAATAAAATTCATAGTTTTAAAAAGAAACATTGAAAATAATGTCCTACCTTAAGAAGATAGAAAAAGAATAGCAATTAAACTTAAGAGCAGAAATCAATGAAACAAATAGAAAAAAATAACAGCCAAAATTGGTTCTTTAAAATGATTAATAAAGTAATAGTCTTCTAGAAAGTAATGAAGAAAAAGAGAGGAGTTCCCGTTGTGGCTCAGTGGTTAACAAATCCGACTAGGAACCATAAGGTTATGGGTTCAATCCCTGGCCTTGTTCAGTGGGTTAAGATCCTGCATTGCCATGAGCTATGGTGTAGGCTGAGGCTCGGATCTTGCGTTGCTGTGCAGCTCCAATTGGACCCCTAGCCTGGGAACCTCCACATGCCGCAGGAATGGCCCAAAAAAGGCAAAAAGAGGAAATAAAAAAAAAAAGAAAGAAAAAGAGAGAAGACACAAAACACCAGTGTTTAAAATGAAAGAGACACATCATTTTATCATTACAGATCTAGCATATAGCAAAAGAAAAAAATTATAAGTTAATGCTAATTTATGAGTTGGACTAGTTCCTTATAAAAGCAACTTACCAAAACTGACCCAGAATAAACTGAGTATTTCTATATCTATTAAATTAAAATCTTCCCAAAAGAAAACTCCCTATGAAGATTTCACTGGAGGGTTCTACCAAACATTTAAGCAAGAGATGATACAATAATACAACCTTTCAGAAAACCAAGGCAAGAATATGTCAGCACTAGTTACCAAAATCAGAAGACAACATTTTGAGAAAAGGAAACTACAAATCAAACTACCTCATGAACACAGACATAAAAATCCTTAATACTAGCAAATTAGTAAATTAGATTCAGCAATATAGAACAAGGATAATAAACCATGAACTAGTAAAGTTTACCCCTCAGGAATGTAATTTACCTTTTTCAGGAGGAAGAAGTAGGTGATATTATCACAATAAAGATTTAAAAGGTTATATAAGCCATTGACAAATACAGTGAAAATGGCTTTTCTTAGACTGTTAGTAGGAATACAAATTGGTAAACCTTTTGTAGGAAATTGTTTTGTAAAATATATCTAGTAACAATGACAACAACAATAATAACAACAGTTATCAGTAATGAACCATTCAGGAGGCATTAGACACTGGGTACTATATATATTAAGTGCTTAAAACAGACTTAAAATATTGGTTTTATTATCCTATTTTAAAAATGACAAAGCTACGATGAAGTATTAAGGTCTTTACTAAATTAAAACAGATTAAATGGAGGAATTGAAATTCAAACCCAGGCAGACTGACTCCAGAGCCTGTGACCTTCATTAATTATATATTTATAAACTACCTCAATATTTAAATGCACATAGTCTTCAATCCAGTAACAAATTCTATTAAAAAAAAAAAAAGAGAGGAGTTCCCGATGTGGCACAACAGGAATAAATGCGAGTAGCATCCCTGAGCATGCAGGTTCTACACCTGGCCTTGCTCAGTGACTCAGTGATCTGGCGTTGCCATGGGCTGTGGTGTGGGTTGCAGCTGCAGCTTGGATTCCCTGTTGCTGTAGCTGTGGCATAGGCTGGTAGCTGTAGTTCCAATTCGACCCCTGGCCTGGGAATGTCCATATGCCACAGGTGTGGCCCTAAAAAGAAAAACAAAGAGAGAGAGATGTTAAATCATAATTGGAAGAGGGAAGGTGAATGCACAAATATATTGATTAAAATATTATGTATAATAGTGAAACTTGGAAAACAACCTATATGTCCACCAGTATGGAAATGGTTACATAAGTTTGGTTGATATATATATTGTAACATTATGCAATTTTTTAAATGATGGTAAAGTTATTGAAAAATACATCCATAATGTATTATTTCCTAAAAAAGACAAGTTAGTTTATTATGATCTAATTTATATTTCAGACCCACAGTATAGGTGTACAAATGTACAGTGAGATGTTTGAAAACTATTCACTGAAATGTTATTAGCATGAATATAGGAGATTAACTGACTTTTTAGGGGGATTGCTTGAAGTTTTTACACCACATTTTTAACGAAAGTCTGTGAGAGCATGAATTTGGGAGTTAAGACTTCAGTTCATATCCACGTTGGCAATTCTTACCATCTCTCTAACCTTCAGATTTTTCACTTATAAAGATAATAACGCCCAATATATACACCTCTCTTGAGGAATAAATTAGATAATATCTACAAAGTGCTAATACAGTGAATAAATGGTAAACCAGCTGGCCCAGAAAAACTTTCCAAATAAAACTTGAAAAGCTAGGTCTATAAAAACTTCCAGCATCCTAGAATCACCCATACAAAGGTCAGGTAAAGGAAACACTGGCTGAGGTACTTCTTGCCTCCTAGATGTAAGATCTCCATTTGCAGATCAAATTACATAAAATGAAGGGTATGTTTCGCCTACTCTGAAACAGAGCAGGGTGGGCTGGGCCACTGCAGAACACTCTGACAAGGCTTTGGCTCACCTGTTTCCCTATGTCCTCTATCACAGTTGAGCCATCTGTGCCCTGTATGCTGCGAGTCACCTAAAATACCCACATCTCAATGATGCCAAATAATGCAATTTCTAGAGTATGCAAATTAGGAATTTTAACAATCACCAGCAGATCCTATTCCTCGGTAACCTGATGCAGTGTGAGAAGAAAACAGAACCATAAAAGAAATTCAGACAGTGCCTAAATGGATTAGGAGCCACTGCCGAGCTATACCGGTCTCTCTCCTTAGTCAAAAACTCTCATTAAAATAAATGAGCCTGCTCATTTGAGAAGAAAAAAAAAAAGTTTGGGGGCACCGAATTGGAAGAGCAGCTCAATTCCTGCTCATCAAAAGGAACAAAAATCCTTATCCTCCAACACCCACAGCTGCAGATCAGATTCAACCCATCTCTCCCTATTAATGGTCTTATTAAATGCATTCTGTGTTCAAACCCATCCTTTGCATTCTGAAACGTGCTTTTCCTTCTCTTGTATGAAATAATTAAGTTTTATCTCTGGCTAATGCAAAGCTGAGTTGAAAGCAGAGGATAAAGATTTTGGTGATTGCTTTGTGGTCAACTGGTAAATTTAAAATTCTCCTCTTACCCTCAACATTCTGGCTGTTGGTCTTCTTTTATTTCCAATTCCAAAGCTTCCGGTAATGTTCACATTATTTGGTGCACTGCCCAACACCACGTAAGATCTGCTTGCAATCTAAGAACATGTGGAGAAATTATGTGTTTCTGTCGCACCCTATTAAACGGTATTCAAAACACAATGCCCCAGAAACTAAATTGATTGTGGGTTTTATAACCCTTTTCAGGGTAATGGAAACAATTCCGGACCATGAAAGAAAGCATAGCTAGTGCAGCTGTGGGAATCTTAAGTCCCATCCTGGCTTGGGTAGTTAAAATTCGGTTGGATTTCATTCTTCTGGATTTTTGACAGACCACTCCATAGTAATAGCTACATAGTTTTCCACATTTCTTGTAAAAGAAGTGTTTCTTTTGACTGATTCTGAATTGTGTTGGAAAATGGACATTGGAAATGTCAACAGGTAAACCACTGTGACGTTATTCCATGTGTAATATTCTTGTGCTTTTTTAATGAACCCAGCCCCAGCATTACGGTCAAACCTCACAAACCAGGAAGCACAGAGTTAAGGGAGATACTATTTTTACATTCCTCTAGGTGTCTTACCCGTGTGTGACTCTTCCAGCTGTGGATATAAGGAACTACTTAAGCGGCAAGCCCATGACTCAATTGCAATGGAAATCACAGAGCTGGTTTAATGTTTAAAAATAAAAAGGACCATGTTCTTTCTGAGGTTGACCAGTAACCCCCAACTCCTGAGCCGCCTAGCAAGGCAATGCCTTGATCCTGTCACCTACCATAAATGATCACTCACTCAGTCATTACCTGCACTGCATGCTGCTCCATCAGAAAAACATCTGTGAACATTATTTGACAAATTGATTGCTAAATGAGCCATTAGCTGAAGGGGCTTTCGGATTGCCTCTAGGAAGCCAGAGAGGCTGCAGAAGAAAAACGCTTACAGATGCAAAGCAGCGATTACAAAGGGAGAAAGATCCTTTGGATCAGTGCTCAGGGGAGGGTGAGGGGACCAGTGTGGGAAAGGGGTGGAGAGGTGGCCATAAACCACGTTCTGCAAGAAAATCCACCTTGTCTAAAGGAAGCTGTTTATTAGAAGTCATAGTAAAACTGCCTAATTCCCCCAGTGCCTCAAGGGAGAAATCTAAGCCTTTGTGAACTGAAGGGGAGAGAAACGTAGGCAGTGGTGTGCTTGTCAAGAAGAGAGAACTAGGAAAACAGTGTTAGTCATTGTACCAGCCCAGCTTGCCAAGAGCCGACAGGTGTGCCGTTTCCTATTGTTCTGATGGGTGGCCAGATACCACAGTTTAGTATTCATCCTCTCCTCCATGTGCAGGAGAAAACAGCTGTCTCCCTGGCTCAGGGTACCAGGAGAGAGAGAGACAGATCTTTTTCCATTAGCCTAAGTGGCAAGGCTTTGTTTGATCCATCATTGAAAACACATGGTCTCCCTGAGAAACACACATTACATAGGAGTAGTTTCCTCATAGTGGCTCCAAAAATAGCCTACACACACTATATTGAAATGAAAACATAAATAAATGCAGAAAGATGCCGAGGTTAAATTATGTCAGGCCAATAAGGAGTAATCACACACAACAGCCCTTAAGGAAATGCCTTTTATAAATCCGGCTGGTTTCACAATGCTGACAGATGTTTGTTATTTAAAAAAAATAATAATAATAATCCTTGAAAAAGGAAAGCAGGTTATTTTGATCTAAAATGATGTGTTTTCCTGACTCGCATGGAATGTAAACTATTTCAGAGCCAAATTCCCTTGAGAAGCAAAGAAAAAGCACCCAAGACTTAAGGAGTGCCAGATGCAGTAGCTGGAAGACTTTTAGACTGCAGTACCCAAGTTTCCTTTTGGGGTGAGGTATTAAAGACTCCTGGTAACTGGCTCATGCAGTATCACCTGGTACACTCCCATGACAGTCATCAGAACCAGACATCAGTGCTGACTCAAAGGCTCTCCACAATGAAAATTTGGTGAATACCAATAAAAACCATGCTGCTTATATTTACAAGGGAGAACATGCACCCATTACAACAACACATGAAACTTGAGAAATGCTGGCTCTGTCGCAGAGCCGAGGTATTTTTCCAATAAAATAAGCCGTGAACTTCGAACAACTTTCAACACATGACATTCTGGTGCCATCACATATACATAACAGGTTAGGCTTACACTTTAACACACTAACCCAAATCCTGTAATAATAACATAAGCCAGAGGGATGAAATTACCCACCAAAACAAGCGAATTTCAAGCTAGAAGCAGAGGGTCTTCCATCTGAGAGCCTCCTTTATGGGCAACAAAGTTTAATCCACTTACTTCCTTTACCAAACCGAGACATTACAATTCACATGCTTGATAAATACATTCTTATGATTTCACATACTTTTTTCCATGTTCCGTGACAGAGCAGAGTTTGATCCTTCCCTCGGTTCATGTAGGGCTCTTTCTGTCCTTGTTTTCCAAGTCAGTAAAGCACCAAGTGAGCTGAGGATTTAAAAAGGGCTGAGCGGTGAGGGGCAGCATAGGCAAATGCCTTCTGCGTTGTTTAAATAACTTTCTAGGTCCAAGATGGAGTTGCTTCTGCCCAGGACGTCGGGTCAACAAACTCCCCCTCTGCCTGAAAAGACCTCGCGTGATTGGAAACGCCGTGTAAGGAGTCAGCCAATCCCCATCGCTAAGCCAACCCTGGGCTTGATCACCACACAGGTGGACTGTACCGCTTCAGCCAATCAGATATTTTCTCTTCCTTATTTTGGATTTCTTATCTTGTAAAAGCTTCCGGCTTTCCTCTCCATTTTGCAGTTCTCTGAAAAGCGATTATCTACTTAAGGAAATATTGCATAATTTTTTTTTTGTATCATCTAAATTGTTTCCATTAATATTTTTTTTAAAAAACATGGTAAAGTGTTGAATTATTCTATGTCCTCCTCTAATCTCGGCGGGGAGGGGGGGTCTCTGTTTTCCCGATGTAAAGGGAAACTCTTTCCATATAATGTCTTCTTAGATGGAATTGTTAGGAGTTGGAGAATGTAAATTATGAAAAAGAATAAATTGGGGTAATTTATAAATAAGCCATTGAATTGGATGTAATACTCGTTCAAAAGGAAGCATTCACATGCTTGAAAACATTATTAGACTCCTGCTTTTTGTAAACGTGGAATAACAGGGACCAGATATCCTCTGTTACAATTAACTACAGAATGGGGATCAGATTTGAAAATACCCTGAGCAGAAAAACCATTTAAGCTGTGTAAACAGAACTAAATCTGTGTTATTATAAGAACATAAGTGAAACAGGTTATTTCCTACAAATGGCTCTGACGGTCATGAGAAATTTGTCGTCTTCCTAAAAATGCTGTGAGGTAATCACTTTTACCCTATCCCTTGCTGTCTGGAAGCCTTCATGGTAATAACCAGTCATTGTTTATAAACAGTTTCCTCGTTTCCATTTTATAAACCATCCTGTAACTTCAAGCCCCTATGCTTCATGTCGATCTTTGAGGTCTCCCAGTTTGCAAATTTCTTTTATATGCCCAAAAAAACTTTTACTAAATACTATTTATTGATTTGGTGGTTTTAATTTTGCTCTTCTGGATTTTTACAGTTTTTGGAATCAGATGTAGGACCAAAAGAAGACTCCCAACCATGTGAGGCCAGTTAGCAACCAGGTGTCAGTACTCAGAGAGCCCATTGACTCCCTGCTTCCTGGGGAACTCTGGAGCTTGAGAATTTCTCTCGGCTCTGAGCTCAGTCTCTTTGTGTTTTGAGTTCTCTGACTTTACTGTGCATGCCTGTTTGTTTTGCATTCTCTTGAGACCAGGCAGGTTTAATCTAGATTCGGGCAACCTGAAAAAGAGCTGAGGCACTGTGGGTAGGTCAGACATCCTTTTATTGGCTTCACAAGCGGTGTTGGCACAGAAAGTATTTATACTAGTACAGAACAAAGCCAGCAATGTGCCACAGTGTTACATAGGGGTGGCCGTCATGCCATTCTATTGCACATGCATAGGTATAACTATCATTATATAATAGTTGGTGTATCATTCTTCACCAGAACAACATGGCGGCTAGGCAGAAAGAACCTGAGTTACTCCATTTTCCACACACCTGTATTTTGTTTATTGATGCTTCTTAGTAAATCACTATTTTTTTGTTCAAAAGAGGGAAAAACATGATTCCCTGTGTTTTGGAATAGCTATTGGAAAAACAGAGCCCCTCACAGTTGAGATGTCTTAAGGATTCTAAAAGGAAACATGGGTTCCACCTGCTCTAAAACTCTTTCTCCACCTCTCCCAAAAATTCCTTCTTCCTATAGGTATAATTACTAAGGACCAGGATATTGTGTCTTTCTGGAAAATGAGTAAACTTTTGGATCATTTGGACTTGCAGTGGCCACTTTGGGGAGATTTTAACTAGATAAACCTACCTTAAGAGGCACCCTTGAAAAGAGATCTTAAACCCTTCAGAGACAATGGAATGCATTATTTGCTTGGCATACAGAGGCTTCTAAAAGAAAAATGACTCCAAAAATAGCTTCCAAAAAGAGTATGCAAGTAACCTTACACTCTGCAGGTAACCTTAACTTAGTACATCAGACAGAAACAGTTTCGATGTATCTATTCTTTCGGTTCTGTATTATTGTATCTGAAACATGGCTAAAATTTAAAAATAAAAGCTATAAGATCTATTTGTGTCTGTTTACATGTTTATGCATGTCTATGTATGTATGCATATTATGTATGCGTAATATTTTTAAAGGGGTCTTTAATTGGCATAAATACATAAATTAAGTATTCCTAAAACTCTCAGAAGTGTAAAAATCAACCAAAATGCTTTTCAAATTCACATGATCTGAGATAGCCTTTGATAACTAAAGCTAATTTAAGTTACTAGCTTCCGTAAAAACAGGCACTGTCAATATTAAATGTAATACAGACATACAACTTTTCCTGTCTGGATTTACAAGTCATGCTATCTCAATGTTATTAAATTTGCCAACAATAAAAATAACTTAAGATAATGGTTAGCTGTTTGTCTAATCTAAACATAATTACTAAAAATAAGTAATTTAAATAGATGGAAATAAGTTTATATTGTGTTAAACTAAGTAAGGATATTCATTGACTATCGAGATCATTTCCAGATAAGATAATACACTGAGACAACTGCTAAATGTAGGTTTATTTACTTTTGGCTTTTTAATTTTTTTTTTTTTTTTGGTCTTTTTGCCTTTTTTAGGGCTGCACCTGTGGCACATAGAGGTTCCCAGGCTAGGGGTCCAATCGGAGCCATAGCCACCAGCCTACGCCAGAGCCACAGCAACGCGGGATCCAAGCTGCGTATGTGACCTACACCACAGCTCACGGCAATGCCAGATCCTTAACCCACTGAGACAGGCCAGGGATTGAACCCACAACATCATGGTTTCTAGTCGGATTTGTTAACCACTGAGTCATGACGGGAACTCCTGGCTTTTTAATTTTTACAGAGACAAAAGATACTTGGTTCTACTAATAAGTATGTCTTTCAGAGTTCCCACTGTGGCACAATGGAATCAGCAGCATCTCTGCAGTAGCAGGACACAGGTTTGATGCCTGGCCTGGCAAAGTGGGTTAAAGGATCCAGGGTTACCACAGCTGCAGCGTAGGCTGCAATTGTGGCTCGGATCTGATCCCTTGTCTGGGAACTCCATATGTTGCCAGGAGGCCAAAAAAGAAAAAAAAAAAAAAGAAGAAAAAGCCTTTTGCCACATTAAAAAACTGTGCTATGAAAATATGTGTCTAAAAATTGTTTTACAATTATATATTTATAAATGTGTTGACCTTCTATGGGATGCTAATATATGATAGAGCTGATAGTTGCCTGCTTCCTATTTCTCACTGGAAAGTAAAGATTACTAATAGTTAAAATTAGTAATCAATATGTAAATATAAAGCTACTAGAAATAGTAAGAGTGAAGGGGGACAACTTGCACAAAGTATGGGAAGCAAATGGAGCTTTTTTTTTTTAATGAAGAGTATGCACAGAATGTAGGATATGTTTTTGTGAAGGAAAAAAGAGTAATGCTGTCTAAAATAAAATAGCTGGTTATTCTAGAAAAAGAAATAAAAGGGGGGAGAGGTATAATTTAGAAGTTTGGGATTAACAGGTATGCACTACAATATATAAAATAGATTTAAAAAAAACAAGGACCTACTGTATAGCACAGTAGGTACTCAATATCTTGTAATAACTTACAATGGAAAAGAATCTGAAAAAGAATATACATGTTAAGTTGCATGCAAAACAATGTCCAATAAAAATTTATGTTTAACCTTCTTAGATTATATTTATATGAATACATATCATTAATATTAGTCAGAAATTATATGAATTCCTAAAAATCTATATCCTGATATAACATTATCTGTCATAAATCCAGTTACTTTACAATACTGTATATTTTAAAAATAACAATTTGCTTTTCAATTACATTTGTGTGTGTGTGTGTGTGTGTGTGTGTACTTTCACCAGCTCTTTAACTGTAGCTTATTTAAATCGCTGTCACTCATAGACATTGTTTTACTTTTTCTTCTCTGAAAGCATTAACAAATCAACTACAGGTAGAAATGCTTTGTCTTCAAAGAGAATCATGGAAAAGTCACTGACAAGTACAATACAATACAAGTTTCTGATAACTTTAAGATCATAATACTCTACTGGGTAAGAATTTCTAAAACTCTACTAAAAAATTGATAGAGTCATAAAGCTGACAACCCATGTTAAATAAAATAAGAATTAATTACATGAGACTAGATAAACTGATGAAAATTATTCTAATTTTTATGCCTTCATTTAAAACATTGCTGATTCTTTAATGTTTTATCTTCTAGATTTAAAGGATCCCTTTTTATCCTCTCTTTTAAGTTATCTATAATTTATAGCAAATGGATATAGTTTTTGTACACAAAAGTTGAAACTTTTTTTTCTCCCTACCTAATCCCTCCAAAATTCAGAAACCCTAATTAAGATGTTCTAGTTTTTTATGATAATATATGTACTTACATAAATTCAGTAAGGATCTGTTCTCCTTGTAACAGGACACAATTAGATTAAGTCCTTAGCTTGGCTTCATAGTCTAAAGAGACAATAAAGGTCTAATCTGAGATTCCTTATTACTGGATAATTTTAAAGAACTAAGGTTGACTTTATGAAACCAATAAAGCCCCTTGGATATTATCAAAGTTTTGACTGAAGTTTTAATGTTATATTTGAGAATACACAGAGAATCACTGTTCTTCTTATATTTACATAAATAATCAAGCCAAGTTATGACTAGACTCATTTTACAAATCCGTGTAGTTATCTTTAATAAAAATGAAATCACTATAGAAAAAACATTTCAATAGAAAACTATGGTGTATTCATTTATCACATTCTAGTAGTGTTGTCATTGGGGTTTTGTTATCTGCTTATAAACTGCAGAGAATTACCACAATAGATCATATACGAACAACTTTTCTTCCTGTTACTGTATGGCCACTCAAGAAGTCATCAGAACATCATATGATATCATCAAAGATAGCCACTGGAAACCAGGAAAATGCATCATATTGGAAATGCCATCCAGAGTTCCCATTGTGGCTCCATGGGTTAAGAATCCTACATAGTGTCCATGAAGATGTAGGTTCCATCCCTCGCCTTGCTCAGTATGTTAAGGATCCAAGCTGCAGCAGATGCAGCTCAGATCCAGCACTGCTGTGGCTGTGGTGTTCACCAGCTCTGATTCAACCCCTAGTCCAGGGTCCAAATCCAGAAATTTTCTCAAAGGGATGTTCTCCAAACTCAGAAACTAAATTTATAATTACTCTAACTCTTAGTTTTGTTTTACTTTTGTTTCCTTAGAAATGCTTCTTATCAAATTACCTGATTGCCTACATCATATGGAGGCTTCCTTTAGGTGGAAGCTCACCAGCAACATCACCTCCTGAAATAAAACATCCTCATGGTCATCTTTTCCTAAGTAGTCATGAGGATATGTGATTGATAAGACATTGTATTAGGCCAATATAAATAACCAAAAAAAAAAAAAAAAAGGTAGATTGACTTAAAAAGGTGAAACTTGGAAGTTCTCTTGTGGCAAAGTCTTTCGTGGCTTAGGTTTGACCCCTGGCCCAAGAATGTCCACATGCCATGAATGCAGTCAAAAAATAATAATAATAAAGAAAAAAAAAGGAAAGCTTGAATCTTATTATAACCTATTTGAGTTATTATTTGGTTAAATCTTGGCTTCTGGGAATCTCTGCTATGGGGAATCTTTCAGTCCTTGGCTGTTATTCTTCTTACAGTCAACATATTAATCTCTCTAAAGCATCGTACTTTCGCAGTGGTTTTAAATGCCTTCCAGCAGCCACTCACATATCAAATGATATCCCTCAGGATTAGACAACTTAAAGAATTCAATGATCTGACCACCCATGTCTATCATCATAGACAACTGTTAGTAATAGTAACTGCCTCCATCCTCAGGACTCAGCTAGCAGAAACAACAAATATGTGATCCATTAATATGAACAGTGATAACCCAGAGCAACTAGTTGATCATACCCTCAGCCTACTTAGAGAAAAACCAAAAGGGGAGAATTGTTAAAATTAAATACAAATTGGAATCTGGACGTAAAAATTCCCTGAGCAGACAAAACTATTTAAGCCAGGTAAACAAAACTAAGTGTATCTCATTGCATGAACATAAGTGAAATTTAGGTTATTTCTTATAAATGCATTCGATAATCAAAAAAGAAACAGGTCATCTTGACAAAAATGATATGAGATTATAAATTTTAATTCTATGCCATCTGGAAACCTCCACTGCAATAACCAATCATTGCAAATGGTACAAAACTTCTTCATGTTCACTTTTGAGATGGGATTATAATGGCGGAATAGAAGGACTATAGTTCAACTTCTCTCATAAAAACAACAAAATTACAACCAAATGCTGAGCAACCTTCAACCAAATGGACTGGAAACTTTCAAAAAGATATCCTACTCCAGAAGACAAAGAGGAGGCTATGTCAAGAGGTAGGAGGGGCAATTACATGACATAAGCAACCCCATACCTCCCAGGTAGGAAGTCCCACAGACTGGAAAGTAACTTCACCACAGAGAATCACCTACAGGAGTGAAAGTACTGAGCTCCATGTCAAATTCCCATGCCTGGGGATCTGGCACTAGGAGAAAGAGCCCCTGGAGCATCTGGCATTGAAGGCCAGTGGCACTTGTGCACAGGAGCTCCATGGGACTGGGGGAAATGGAGACCCCATTCTTGAAAGGCACACACAGACTTTCACGTGCACTAGGTCCCAGGGCAAAGGAAAGTCTCCATAGGAATCTGGGTCAGACCTGACTGCAGATCTTGGAGGATATCCTGGGAAAACAGGGGGTGACTGTGGCTTGTTGTGGGGGAAGGGCATTGGAGGCAAAACTCTTGGGAATATTCAGCAGTGTGCCTTTCTCTGAAGGTGGCCATTTTGGGAAAATATGGCCCTACCCATCAGTGCTGAGAAGCCCCAGGCCAAACAATAATCCAGGTGGGATCACATCCCTACCCCTCAGTAAATAGCCTGCCTAAAGTCCCCCTGAGGCACACAGATGCCTCTAATCTCACCCAAAGGCAAAACCCCACCACCAAAGGGATAGGAATCAGCCCTACCTACGAGTGGGCAGACACCAGTCCCTCCCATCAGGAAGCCTACAGAAAACCCCCGTACCAACTTCAGCCACAAGGGGGGCAGACATCAGAAGTAAGAGAGGCTACAACTCAATTATCTGTAAAAAGATCACCACACCAAAAACTTATAAAAGTGAAAGGGCACAAAACTATAATTCAGATCAGGGAGAAAGAAAAAAACCCAGAAAAACAGCTAAGTAATTGGGAGATTCTCAGCCTCCAGGAAAAAGACTTTAGACTTTTGATGCTGAAGATGATGCAAGACATTGGAAATAAACTGGAGGCAAAGATGGATAATTTACAGGAAACACTGAGCAAAGAAATACAAGATATAAAACTTAAGCAAGCAGAATGCAAAATACAATAACTGAAATAAAAAAATTCACTAGAAGCAGCCAAGAGCAGAATACAGGAGGCAGAAGAACGAATAAGTGAGGTGGAGAACAGACTAGTGGAAATCACTGATGTGGAACAGAAAAGAGAAAAATAATTTAAAACAAATGAAGATAGTCTCAGAGAACTCTGGGACAACTTTAAACGCACCAACATCCATATTATAGGGGTCCCAGAAGGTGAAGAAAGAAAGAAAGGGACAGAAAAAAATATCTGAAGAGATAATATCCAGAAACTTCCCTAACATGGAAAAGGAATCACTCCCTCAATCCAGGAAGCACAGTGAGTACCATATAAAATAAACCCAGTGAGGAACACCCCAAGATATATATTAATCAAACTGACCAAAACTAAAGACAAAGAGAAAATATTGAAAGCAGCTAGGGAAAAGAAATAACCTACAAGGGAACCCCGATAAGGTTATTGGCAGATTTTTCAGTAGAAACTCTGCAGCCCAGAGGGAATGGCATCATATACTTAATGTGATGAAAGGAAAAAACCTCCAACCAAGATTACTTTATCCAACAAGGCTCCCATTCAGATTTGAAGGAGAAATCAAAAGCTTCACAGATAAGCAAAAGATAAGAAAATTCAGTAACATTAAATCAGCTTTACAACAAATACTAGAGGAACTACTCTAAGCAGAAAAGAAAAGGCCGCAACCAGAAACAAAAATACCGCAAATGACAAGGCTCACCAGTAAAGGTATATATATAGTAAAGATATGAAATCATCCAACCACAATTATGCCACCCAAATCAGAAATCGTGAGAAGAGGAGGGTACAAATGCAGGACACTGGAGATGCATTTGCAATGAAGAGACCAACAACTTAAAACAATCTCATATATACATATAGACTCCTATATCAAAATTTCAGGGCAACTGCAAACCAAAAATCTATAAGCAATACGCAAACAAATAAGAAAAGTCAACTCAAATACAACACTAAAGATAGTCATTAAACCACAAGAGGAGAGACAAAGAAAAGAAGGGAAGAAGAGCAGCAAAAATAAATCCAAAGCAGTTAATAAAATGGCAATAAGAATATACATATCAATAATTACCTTAAATGTTAATGAACTAAACACCCCAACCAAAAGAAATAGACTGGCTGAATGGATACAAAAACAAGACCCATATATATGCTGTCTTCAAGAGACCCACTTTTCTTCTAGGGACACATACTAATTGAAATTGAGAGGATGGAAGAAAATATTCCATGCAAACGGGAATCCAAAGAAAGCTGGAGTAGCAATACTCATACCAGACAAAATATACCTTAAAATTAAGAATATTTTAAGAGACAAGGAAGGACACTACATAATGATCAAAGGGTCAATCCAAGAAGAAGATACAACAATTTTAAATATCTATACACCCAACATAAGATCACCACAATATGTAAGGCAACTGCTAACCTTAAAATGACAAATTGACAATAACACAATAATAGTGGGGGACTTTAACACCCCACTTACAGCAATGGACGGATCAGCCAGAGAGAAAATCAACAAGGAAACACAAGCCCTGAATGAAGCATTAGACCAGATGGACTTAATAGAAATTTATAGGACATTCCATCCAAAAGCCACAGAATACACATTATGCATTCTTCTCAAGTGTACATAGAACATTCTCTAAGATTGATCACATCCTGGGCTATAAATCAAACCTCAGTAATTTTAAGAAAATCATATCAAGCATCTTTTCCAACCACAATGCTATATGACTGGAAATCAACAACAAGAAAAAAACTGCACAAAACACAAAACTTCTTCATGTTCACTTTTAAGCTATCCTGTAAGTTCATGCCCTGGAGATGCCTATCAGTATTTGAATTTGAATGCTCCCAGTTTAGGAACTGTTCTTATATACACAATAAACTCTTACTAAATACTATTTGTTGATTTGGTTTTAATTTTTCTACTTGTGAATTTTTTGACACCTCCCACCTGATACAAGCAAAACACTAGGCAAAATATGAAACATCAGACTCTTGTATTCAAATAATAAGACCTAAAGGTGTTAGGGAGAGAAGATAAAAATAACTGCATTAAAAGGAAGTCAAGATCTGCTGTGACGATGGATATAAACATGACCCATTGCTAAACACTGTGTCTGACACATGGAAAGAGCCCAACAAATATATGCTGGTTGAATCAATTAAATTAAATGGCTAATAAAAAGTTAGATAGTGATGAAATTAAGCTCTATTGGTAACTATCAAAGTCATGCAATTAGAAAAGGACCACAGTTACCAAAGTGTGGCTGTGATGTAGCCCTGCAGCTGCAGCCCCAATTCAAACCCCTAGCCCAGGAACTTCCATATGCCTCAGGTTCAGCCCTAAAAAGAAGGAAAAAATGAACAAAGGAAAAAGGTGGGAATGAGTTTAAATACTTCAGAGATTAAATAAAAACACCATATGATCCAGAAATTCCACTGCTGGGTATATACCTGCAGAAGATAAAAACTCCAATTCAAAAAGATATATGCACCCCAATGTTAATAGTTGCATTGTTTACAATAGCCAAGATATAGAAGCAACCTAAGGGTCCATAAACAGCTGAATGGAAAAAGAACACACACACAGTGGAATAATACTCAGCTATGAAAAAGAAAGATTTTGCCATTTGCAACAATGTAAATGGACTTTCAAGGGTATTATGCTTAGTGAAATATGTCAAACAGAGAAAGACAAATACTGTATGTTATCACATATGCGGAAACTAAAAAAATTTAAAAAAAGAATAAATATAAGAAAAGAGAAAAAATTCACAGATAGAGAGAATAAGTTAGTGGTTTCCAGTGGAGAGAGGGGTGGAGGGAAGGGCAAAATAGTGGGAGAGTATCAAGAGGTACAAACTACTAGGTATAAAATAAATAAGATTCAAGAATGTAATGCACAGCACAGGGAATACAGCCCATATTTTACAATAACTTTATATGGAATATAATCTACAAAAAATGTCAAATCACTATGTTGTATACCTGAAAGTAGTACAACATTGTTAACTATTCTTCAATTAAAAAAATTTGATAAACATCTTTTAAAAGTAAGTCTCAGAGTAGGTTAAAAATAGAAAAGTATCTAAGGAACAAAAAATGAAATTCACCATAAACATGCTGAATTTCATGGAATCACAAAAACAAGCAAAATTTTGTTTCTCACTTGTCAGATGGGTAAATATTTTAAAGTATCGATAAAACCAAGTCCTGGTAATGAAGGGGAAACAGGAATCCGTCCATATGTTGCTCAGGGATGAGGTCTAAATGGTACAGCCACACTACAAAGCCAATGACAGAATCCACTGAGAATGAAAATATCCATATTTCATAATCTGGAGATTCCACTTACAAATATACACTTGAGGGAAACTCTCCTATATGTTATCAGGGATGTGAAATGGTGCAATCCAGAGCCGTCTATCAATACTCGGTCATATCCAAAGGGATGTACTTTATAGAGTTTTTTTGTAATAGTAGAAAATGGGAAACTACAAGAATGTCCATCGGCAGCTAAATATATAAATAAAATGTGGTGTATGGCTATATGTTAGAATTCAATACAGCTGTTAAAAGAAAAGTACAAGATCTTGGAGTTCCCATCATGGTGCAGTGGTTAACGAATCCGACTAGGAACCATGAGGTTGCGGTTCGGTCCCTGGCCTTGCTCAGTGGGTTAAGGATCCAGCGTTGCCGTGAGCCGTGGTGTAGGTTGCAGAGGCGGCTCGGATCCCACGCTGCTGTGGCCCTGGCGTAGGCCGGTGGCTACAGCTCCGATTGGACCCCTAGCCTGGGAACCTCCATATGCCACGGAAGTGGCCCAAGAAATGGCAAAAAGACAAAAAAAAAAAAACTTTACAAGATCTGCATACACAAAAAATGAATTTTAAAAAAAGTGTAAGTTTAAAATAAAACATGCAGAATTCAACTTACAGTATAACATCATTTACATATATTTAAAACCACAAAAAGCCTACTCTATAGTATTTAAGAATTACGTACTCATATGTAAAAGCACAAACAGTGTATGAGAAAAGCACCATGATAATGAGTTCCTCAAGAAAGTCTGGAAGAGACAAGTGTTGATAAAGAGACTTTTAGCTCTACCTGAGGTGTTTTATTTCTTTTTTTAAAAAAAAAAAGGATGAAAATATCAGCAGCTATTATTATCAGTTGTATGAATAGGTATATTTGCTATATCTGTGTACCCTTTCATTAAAAATATTCTCAAGGAGTTCCTGCTGTGGTGCAGTGAGTTAAGAATCCAACCACAGCAGCTCAGGTCACTGCAGAGGTGCAGGTTCAATCCGCAGCCTGGTGCAGTGGGTTAAAGGAGCCATCATTGGTGAAGCTGTGGCATGGGTCACACTGTAGCTCGGATTCAGTCCCTGGCCTGGGAACTTCCATGTGCTGGGGGTGTGGCCAGAAAAAAAAATTCTGAAAAGAAATCATATAAGGTAAATTATAAAACAAAAGAGAAAAAACTCAGAAAAACCCTGGCATGAAAATTCATGAAGTTGTTCAGTTGGTTTGAGAATGGGTCTAGAGCCAACGTATAATCCCCACCTAGGCAGAAGGTGTGGAATTCCTTACAAATATGAAGAAGGCAGAAAACATGTAGAGTGTCTGGTTTAAAGGGGGTACTGACAGAGCATATTCCTTTTTGATACAATGGAAAACTCACCTTCTTGACACAGTGGAAAACTCACCTGTCAAAAACTAGTTCAGCCGTCTGTGCCTGGGGTTCTTTCTCCTTCCACATTCTCAGGGAGCTTGCTCCTTCACTTTCTCCTCTTCTCCTCCCCTATTATTCATGTCCTACATAGGATAATTTCCATCAATCCCCAAGCACACTCTGGGTCTTTCCCTTTCAAAAACCACCCCTTGATTCTAATCGGCCATCTGACAACTGCCTCATTTCTCTCTTTCCTTTCATAGCCAATTTTTAAAGCTTTTCTAAGCTTTCTGTCTCTACCTTCTCACCCTCTAATCAACCACTCATGACTGCAATGACTCCATCCCTAACCTGCCACCAGAAAGCTTTCCTTGCTAACCTCACTGAATCCTCTGTGACTCCATCATGCTTAACCTTCCCTGGCTACACTCTCCCCGGGGGGGCTTATTCAGCCCATTATCTTACATATCACCTATACGCTGAAAATGCTAAAATTTTTATCCACAGTCCAAAACTTCCTTTTCCAGAATTGGGTAGGTGAAACAGCAAACTTTGCATTTCTACATGATATCCAATAAATATCTTGATTTTGACTTGTCAGAAAGAAAGAAAGAAAGAAAGAAAGAAAGAAAGAAAGAAAGAAAAGAAAGAAAGAAAGAAAGAAAGAAAGAAAGAAAGAAAGAAAGGAAAGAAAGAAAGAAAGAAAGGAAAGAAAGAAAGAAAGAAAGAAAAGAAAGAAAGAAAGAAAGAAAGAAAGAAAGAAAGAAAGAAAGAAAGAAAGAAAGAAAGAAAGAAAAGAAAGAAAGAAAGAAAGAAAGAAAGAAAGAAAGAAAGAAAGTTAATTCTCCATTCCACTGCCCCAAACTATTTTCCCCCAGTTATCTCCAGTTTAGCAAATGGTACCACAATCGCCCATACTCCTTAAGTATCCTTAGTTCTCCCCTGTCCCCCCCTTTTTTCTATTTTGGTTGCCTCAGGGCATATCCCAGACCAGGGATCAGATCCAAGCTGCAGTTGCCACCTACACCACAGCTGCAGCAATGCCAGATCCTTTAACCCACTCCATTGAGGATTGAACCTGCGCCTAGACTCTGCAGAGATGCCATTAATCCCATTGTGCCGCAGTGAGAACTCCCTTAATTCTTCCCTGTTGATAGACCCCTTGCTCATCACGTCTTTAACTTCTGTCATTTCTATTTCAAGAATCTTTCTAGAATCCATGTGCTCCCTTCCATCTCCACTGTCTTAACCCAGGCCATCTTTATTTCTGCTCAGAACATTATAAAGGCTCTTCAAATTGTCTTCTGACTTTCACTATTGCCCTCTACAATCTATTTACTGTCCACGTTGCAGTAAGAAAAATCTTTTGTAAAATACAAATCATGGCATTCCAATCCCTTCAATACTTCTGTTAACAAAAAAATTCTGAGATCCACTCTGCGTGATTTAGTTCCTGATTTTCTTCCCAATTTCAGCTTTGTACCACTTTTCACCCTCACTTCCCTCCTTCACCTACCATGTCCTTCTTCCTATTCACTGATCTCAATGATCTCCCTCACCTCCTTTGCATCTGCCATTCTTTCAGCGTGGTTTGTTCGTTTCCTAGGTCTCCTCATAACTAGTTTCTTCTTATCTTTCATATCTCAGGTCAAATATCTCCTACACATGGATCATATACCCAATGTATATATACACTGTTGGTTCTTGAGATTCCTAAAGATGGCAACCTATTTTCTGTAAGTGAATTGGATAATACTGTGTTCAAGTGAGCAGGCTTAGAAGAGAATGGTTTAAAGCAGTGAGAATGGTTTAAAGAGAATGGTTTAAAGCAGTGGTTCTCAACCCTGACTGCTCACTGGATGCAGGATTCACCCAGACCAACAGAACAAGGATTTCTGGGAGCACAGCACAGAATCAGCCTTTGTATAAGGCATTCTGCTTCCCCAGTTGAGTCTAACATGCAGCCAGCATTGAGAATCACTGGCTTAGTTAAGATCACTGTTTCCCTATTTCTATCTCCCTCTAATCAGCTGCAGAGGACTTCAGCTTCTGCACATCAAAAGTCATCCTAGGAGTTCCCACTGTGGCACAACAGGGCTGGCTATACCTCTGCAGTGCCAGGATGCAGGTTCAATCCCTGGCTCAGCACAATGGGTTAAAGGATCCAGAGTTGCCACAGTTGGGTGTAGGCTGCAACTGTGGCTCAAATCTGATCCCCTGGCCTGGAACTCCATATGTGGTGGGGTGGCCAAAAAAAAGTCGTGAAATACTTTTAAATGCCAGTTCCTAAGTCATATTCTAGACAGTTGGACCAGAATCTCTGAAGATGCTTCCCAGGAGTTGGTATTTTAAAAGCCCCTCGGGTGATTCTAAGATACACTCTGGGATGAGAACAAATGACCTAAAATGTAGCAAAATTAGCAAAGATGTCTTCTGTTTAGGGGTTGTTGGGGGATGGTCCATCACAAGTTGATCCTCTTTGAGCATGTAGAATGGAGAAATGAGGAACAGTGCAATCAATATCTGGGCTCATTCTGTAATGGAATCCTTTCTCTCAGCACTAACATCAAGGCAGATCCAATGACAGAGATCATCCATTAATGGTATTAAAAAAAATAAAATAAAACCATAATCTTATTTGTACACTCTCTACCATTTCAATTTGAAGATCTAGCGAAATCTTCCTTGCAATAAATATCATTGCTATCACTGCCTCAGTTAAATTTTACATCAAAGAGGTCTGTGCAGTAGTGTTAACTCAGCAGACCCAGGTTCCTCAAACTCTGCACATTCCCAAGAAAGGCCTGTCTTCAGGACTGGACCTTGACTGCATCCTGAGAGATAACCTCTGTGCCCTTGGACTATCCTACCCAATAAGAGTGCTTTTGTTTGCCTGAGGTCTTGGACCCCACTGTATAAGTTTAACCAGACAATTTATGCTAAAATGTGGTGAATAACTCTTTTTGTGCACTTGATGCCTTAGGCAAAGCTATATCAGTTTGATTTCTGGGGTATGGGGTAGGGTTGGGGAGGGGGGAACAGGAGACTAAGTAGCTAAAGCAAGTCACATAGGTGCTACATGCCTACATAACCGACACCCCCTCCTCCCATAAAATAACAGGAACCAAGGCTCAGGTGAGCTTTCTTGTTTGGCCACACTTCACTCATGCTGTCACACATCATTGATGAGAGAATTAAGTGTGTCCCTGGGCAACTCCACTGGCATGGGACACCTGGAAGCTTGGGCTTAGTGTCTCCTGGACTTTGCCCATATGTTTTTTCCCTTTGCTGTTTTCAATCTGTATCTTTTCTCTGTAACCTATCACAATAGTAGGACAGACTTTCTGAGTCCTGTGAGTCCTAGTGAGTCATGAATCTTGAGGCTAGTCCTGAGACCCCTGACAGAGAGGGCCATAAATATCTCTGCTCATTTCAACCAGAGAGCCCTCCAAAATTTGTTCTTTAATGGGTTATTCATTATTTAAAAAATACTTTACTCAGAGAAACAATACAGAGTGATTGTTCTTTCAGTAGCTAAAAAAAATAAAGTCATCACGAAGTAAAAATTAATTTAGTACACACTAATTTTACTAATTGATCCACTTGTCTATTACCACTTGGGTTCTTATACTCCTTACATTTTGTTCCCTAAAATATATATATTTTTTTGCTACACCAGGGATTAACAATGCAATGTTGCCAAACTGGCCTGGGACCATAAGCTTCCTTTTTAAATCTTATTTACAACATGATTCCTTTGGGAAAATACATCCTGTAACAGAGAGGGAGAAAGGGATACAACAGAGCAAGAAACCCTTACCTCCACGTACCTCCTCGCACTGCAAATCTAAAAAGCTACCCAGCATCTGTCACAAAGGAACTCTCTCACTTTTGGAGGAGGACTCTGATGCCAACCATTATGTCACTTGAGCACCACATCTCAGCCTGCCCAAGAGGATCAGTGAGCAAGAAACAAAACTGTTTCCCCACATCTTTCTTCTTCATGCCTCCAAAATGTAGTCCATTCTCCCCAGTTCTTGGTGGGCCTGGATCAGTCATTTCTATATGTAGGTCAAATATTTAAAACTCAGATTTACAATGAAATCCATTTCAAGCTAAACTTAATTTCAAAATATACAGCACATACACATTCCTTCTGCTTGCCTGTGTGTGTGTGTGTGTGTGTGTGTGCGTGAAATGAATTCACCATTCTGAAGAAAGGTGAAGTCCATGTCCAGCTTTTGAGGAATGCATAAAGCCCTGAAAGCCATCAAAATGCCAGCTTATGAAGTTTCCCAGCATCGTCAGTAGGGAACCTGAAATGTTCATATCCTGGTCAATTAAAGATGTTGTTCACATTACCTACAAAAGAAACACTCAGTACACACATTATCCTCTAATGGAAGCAGAGATTGGATTGACGTGCTTTGGAGATGAAGGAAGGGATCTTAAGCCAAGGAATAGAGGCAGCCACTAGAAGATAAAAAGGCGAGGAAACTGATTCTCCCCTCAGAGCCTCCAGAAGGAACCAGCCTTATGGACACTTTTGACATTAGCCCAGTGAAATTGATTTCAGAAGGGAGAGCGCGGGATGGACTGGGATTTGGGGGTTTTAGTAGAAGCAAACTATTACATTTAGAATGGATAAGCACAGGGAACTATATCCTATCTCTTGGGATAAAACACAATGGAGGATAATATGAGAAAAGGTATGTATATATACTATGACTGAGCCACTCTGCTGTACAGCAGAAATTGGCACAAGATTGTAAATCAACTATACTTTTAAAAAGTAAGTGGGGTTCCCGTCGTGGCGCAGTGGTTAACGAATCTGACTAGGAACCATGAGGTTGCGGGTTCGGTCCCTGCCCTTGCTCAGTGGGTTAACGATCCGGCGTTGCCATGAGCTGTGGTATAGGTTGCAGATGTGGTTCGGATTCCGTGTTGCTGTGGCTCTGGTGTAGGCTGGCAGCTACAGCTCTGATTCGACCCCTAGCCTGGGAACCTCCATATGCCGTGGGAGCGGCCCAAGAAATGGCAAAAAGACAAAATAAATAAATAAATAATAAATAAAAAGTAAGTTAATAAATAAATAAGACTTCTTATTTCTAGAACCTTAAGAGAATAAATTTATGGTGTTATAAGCAACTAAGCTTGTGGCAATTTGTTATGGTAACTGTAGAAAACTTATGCACCATATTTATGGATCCAAAGATTCTTCTCTTTGGAAAGAAGCATGAAATTATCTTGGTGGGATGTCCTCTGCAAATACCTAGATTAACTTCACTCAAAATCTATTTTATACACAGTCTTCCTTTCTGAGGGTTTCTCTTAAATTAGAGCTAAAATATCACAGGAAGGAAAAATAGCTTTTGGTAAATTTTTTAAACTATAACTTATCTTAAAGATATTTGCCATGGCTAGAGACAGTCTTTGCAGGGCAATTGGCCTTTAAATAGAGAAAATAATGATCCAAGTTTCAGATTCCTGCATTAGAGTTTATTACATGTGATGTCTGGGTTATATTAAACTCCTGGAAATCAGGGTTTATAATGGAATGGCTGACATAGCCTTAACTTTAATAGCCTTTCCAAGTACTGCAATAGTGAGCATTACTTTTTAATGTCATAAAATGATGGCTAAAACACTACAGAATTTTCTCAAGACAGATAAGCAGGTGTTCAAGAGAGCAGAACTATTTAAACTTCATTGATTTATGGTCTATCTTATATTGAAGGCCAAAAGTTTTATTGAATTCCCACTGTAGATATTCTGAACTTAATTTTCTAAAAGAGTAGGACTATTTCAGGGTTCCCCATATATATTAATTTCTTCATTTTAACACCACTGCTTCTGTATTTTTAAAGTTACTGGGCATAATGAAATAGAAAATGTAGCCAAAAGTGTCAGTTATTCTATGTTTTCTTTTTATTAGTTGACTTTTCAAAGTACACTGTGTGTAATAAAACCCAATGCATAGCTACTAAATCATATAATCTAGGAACACAAACCCCCAACTAATCATGTAAGCTGCACAATATTTCTGTCACCTTTTAGAATTGTGAATATGACATAAGTTCTTATTTAGTGTGAAAGAATGTCACGGCATTTATCACCCCTCCTTCCCTCTCAGTTGCTTTTTCAACCCACCCCTAACCCAATATCTCCAATCTTTATGCTGCCTGATGGAAAGTCAAGTGGCTATCAGAGAAGCGCCAATAAACTATCAAACATTTTATATGATTTGTTAGCATTTTCTGCTGCTTTACATAAAAATCAATACTCTTATAACTGTAAGCCCCAACGCAAATGATTTAGTGAAAGTGATATTTACTGTGGAATGAGATAGAAATACCATTAGCTTTCAAAACCAAGTAACATTAGAGAAAGGTAGAAGCAAAATAATTACTATTATTTAGATATGTGGATACCAAAACATCTACCATCCCAACTTATCTTTAGTACTGACTGTAATAGTAATAAGTCCCTCTGGGAGAGGAATGGTTGGAGGGTGAGAAAGAAAGAAAGAGAGAGAAAGAAAGAAAGGAAGGAAGAAAAGAAAGAAAAATTTAAAACTTAGCCAGTAACAGTTCCGAGAACCTAAGAACCCACTTGGTTTAACTGAAATATCTACGTAACTTCTACTCATGAGAACAATTTTGTTATGATCCAAGAATATGACCAAGGAGATGGATCTTAAAACAAAAAGAACATCAATATAATGGTGCTTTATTTATTTACTTTTGCTTTTTAGGGCCACAGCTGTAGCATATGGATATTCCCAGGCTAGGGGTCAAATCAGAGCTGTAGCTGCCAGCCTATGCCACAGCCACAGCAACTCAGGAACCTAGCCGTGTCTGAGACCCACACCACAGCTCACAGCAATGCTAGATCTTTAACCCACTGAGCAAGGCCAGGGATCGAACCTGCGTCCTCAGGGATGCTCGTCAGATTTGCTAACCACTGAGCTGTGATGGGAACTCCCAAAATGATGAGTCTTATACCAGCATGTACTCTGACCCTCTTTTAACAAAGTCATTGTTATTATTTAGTCAAAATTGGTCTGCTTCACTGAAATTTCTCATGGTTAGTTCAATTTCAAATGCCAAACAATTAGATTGAAAGGGAAGCTTCTATTTTTGCATAAATGAGTAACATACAAAACAGTATGTTTCTTCTTGGTCAAATCTATAAAACATGAAGATTGCTAACTTATACACATTATTATTTTCTTTGTTTATAAGATGGTGCCTTTGGTTTGTTTAAAAATTTCATTCAAACAGGAGTATATTCGAACTGTAATTTCCTCCCATAAAGATAATCTATTATTTGAAAAAATTCGCCTGCGCTGATTTCTCATCTACTTTGTCAAATAGAAGGTATGAAGCAGTGAAAAGTCTGAAGGTCAGAGAAGCTGGAATTCGAACTCTCTAATTGGTCATTTTCTGTTACCGGAAAACTCTGCAAGAGGGCTGGTAGCACCTTGCCACATGACAGCATTCGCTGTGACTAATAATAACTTTTTCCACTATAATACCCTTCTCTTCTACAGGTAATTCCTATATGCACATTTCCTAAAATAACCCTACGGCTTCCAAATTGTGCTTAGACCCTTTGTGAAAATAGAGCATTTTCCCCTGTAAGGAACGTTCACCCTCTCTTCCCTCTGAAATGTCAGAGTTCGATCCAATAAAGTCTCTCATTTCCTTAACTTTCATGTGGAGTTTTTAGGCTGAGAGCGAACTTACCTATTTGTTTGGAAAATATATATTAGGAAATAATGAATAGCTGTATCTGGAATTTTTAATTTGAAGAAGTCAGGTAGTTATATAATAAATCTAAAATTAATTAGTGAAATTATATGTATGCGTTATTAAAGATTCTAATTATAATGTTGTCCCTTCGTATTTGTATTGATTAAATTTTAAAAGCTAGTATGCAACAAGGATGCCTTTCTTCTTTGGCATCCTTATCTAATATTTCCAAGATAGATAGACGGATAGGTAGGCAGATAGAAAGACATTTAGATCTTTTAGATCAATTGGCCGAGAAAGGTTATGATATTCCTCTAACAGAGATAACTAAATTTTTTAGGAAACTACCCTAAGAGCCTGTTAGCCTCTGAAATATGGGCCTGTTAGGCAGATGGAAGTTTAGAAAAGAAAGACAAGTTGCTCTGTGTGAAGTAGTACAGCATTTGGAAGTATCCACCAGCGCTTCAGGAAAGGAACTGGGACCCTGAAAGAGAACGTGGAGGAAGTGTCAAGAAGGAGGGCAGAGAACTGGATGACACAGCAGGGCATGGTCTGGCAGGAACTGTAGATAAACTCCCAAGAATAATATTCCAATTAAGATATTTCCCGTCTATGTGGTATGGCCTTTCTACCATCCCCTAAATCTTTAGCTAAGACCTCTTTTAAGGAGGGACATTGGCAAAGCAAACTGAGATCCAAGGAGGAGCCAAAGTGATGAATCCAGGAGAGAGGAAAAGGCAAGGGAGTAAAGCAGCTGATGACCAGATGGCAGGCAATTCCCTACCCCCTACAGCGACAACAGGAAGCTGGTTCCCGAAGGGGGTGCAAGAAGGGGAGGGAGAGGCTCCATCCCTGCATCCAGAGTCAGCAGACACATCTGGGATGTTGGCGGAGAAGACCGTCCCAACAGAACTTACACTATGCCTTTCCCTGGAGTTGAGAAATACCTAGGAGTGTCTGGGAATTGGGGAATACAAGCATACAGAAGTCAATCTGAGGATCTAGAGTGCTTCTGACTTCTTCTCAGCCTATAAATGTGCTCACATCTCTACTGCCTTTACACACACACACACACACACACTCTATCCGGACTTTACCCCTTTGTTTGACTCCTTCTTATCAGAGTCCTACATTTTAGGAGAGTTGTCTGCAAAAGTTATCTCTACTTCCTGACCTTACACCCTCTTTTTCATCCATACCAAACAGCTTCCATTATCATTTCTTCCCTAAAATTACTTTCAGTAAGTTTCCCAAATGACCACCTTTAAAGTTCTATAGTCAGTGAATAGCCCTGAATCATTGTCTATTTTCAAGTAAAACAGAGACTCTAACAATTAACTTTGAAAAGGAAAGAGTTACTGATCAGTCGTTGTAATTTAACAAGCAAAAACAATTTCTTATACCATAGTAGGTTTCTCATAAAAACTAACAGGCTCTTTTTCATGCTTATCTTACTTGTCCTCTCTGCTGTATTTATCTCTATCATGCCTCTATCTTATTTTGAAACTCTTTCTTCAACTTCCTTTCTTAACTTTGACCTCTTTAATTTCCTAAACCCCACTGTGCAGAATAAGAGAGAGCAAAATGCATCACGAATCCTGCAAGAGGCTCAGTATCACAAGGTCACAGAAGGTGAGGTAGTGAAATATCACCTGGATATGTGACCAGGGATCAGACCATGAAGGATTTTACAAACCAGAGTAAAATCTCGGGTTTTACCCTCAGATCAATGGGCAGTTTTTAACATGGGTGATGATCAGCTTGGAATGATACAATGTGATTTTTCATCCCAGAAGGTCACTCTGGAGAAAAAAAAAAAAAAACAAAAAAACTGAGTATATAAATGCTGGGAGGAGGAAGACTAGATCAAGAGATACTACGATCATTCAAATGGGTAATTATAGTGGTTAGGATGTACACAGGCTCTGTGGAAAATGCAGATAAAATAAATGGACAGGTTCAAGAGATTCTGTAAATTGAATTGACAGAACTGGATGGCAGACTGAATGAAGAGAGTTGAGAATGACACCCCGGCGTCTGGCTGGGATCACCAAGTGGATGTTGAGGCCACTCACTAAGATAACATACATGGGAGGAGGAAGAAGAAAAGGAGACTGGGAGAGGTGAGCTGATGAGTAAGTCCGGCATGTTAAATTTAAGGTCCCTCCACCCAAGTGGAAATGTCCAGTATGTAATTGGACATTTGCATCAGAATCTCAGCAGAGAGATTTGAGCTGAAATATAATTTTGGAAACATGAGAGAAAATAACTGGAGACATGAGTTTGATCATTGAGTCCCTGCTCTTCTGTATTTGCCTCTTTACATCAAACTGTAAGAATGTAACCATGGACCAAATAAATTGTTGGATTAAGAACTGTCATGCTTGTTCAGGAATGAATGAAACGGACCCAACTACAACTTCAAAAGCTAAATCTAGGCTTTGTGTTGTCTTCTGTATGGATCTATAAACATTAAAAGAAAAAAGGGCCAGGATGAACAAACAGAACAAGTGACCTCAGAAGAATCAAAGGTAATCAATCCACAGTACAAAAGTGAATGGTTTAAAAATTCCCATTGGTACCAGCAGGGATTTGAGAGAATATAATATCCATCAAAAATAAAATAAAATAAGAGCAGAAGCTGCTATGATAGGAACAATCAGAGAATAAGAAGCTATTCCTCCAAATTAAAAAGATTAGTATCAAGAGTTCCCTTGTGGCTCAGTGGGTTAAGAAGTAGAGTGTTGTCACTGCTGTGGTTCATGCTGCAGCTGTGGCATGGGTTTGATCCCTGGCCTGAGAACTTCCAGGTGACACAGGTGTGGCCAAGAAAACTTCCTATCAAAATTTAAAATTCGATAGAAATTTTGCAAGAAAGATTTGAGTAAATGTCCCAGGATGTAGAGTAAGAAGACAAATATGGGATTTAGGAGAAAAATCAGTGAGGAGACATAGGATCGATTCAGGAAGTCCAATATCCAGTTAGCTATTCAAACTGTATTCAAATGCTTAAAGAAGCTTCTTTACTTTTTTATAGATAGGTAATCCAATGATCCTCTTGTATGCCCACCTGATCAGTTGCAGAAACCTGTATTTTAGTCCAAATCAGTAAATTTGATCCAATGCAATAATTTTAAAGCTCCTTTAGTAAAACTGCACCCTTCTGATTTCCTCTCCTTTCCTCTGCTTCTCTAAGATGGCAGACAATCAGGGGAAAGACAAGTGTGTCAGCTGTACTTCAAGCCAACGTGATGGGGGGCAAAGTAGAATCTTTTGACCAGGAGCATTTTCCAGCCTCTTGTTCACCTCTACTACCAAGAACCTGGATTGGGAAATCCCAGGACTGCTGGTTGCTATAGTTCACCTTTCTGTCTCTGGGCATTCTAGAATCTGCTACCGTCATCTGTGCCTGGTCTCTTTCAGCTGGGTGAGGCCCAGGCCTAAGGACGCTCCCCGGCAAACATGGCTTCACCCCAGTTCTTAAAAGGCATCTGGAACTCTCAGAGCTTCTTCTTTGTGCCCAATCTGGGTCCTGAACACCGTGGCTTCTGCTGCTGGGATACCTCAGCCCTTGCCACAACAGGCCACTGATCCTGAGCTCTATCAATGCCCTATCTCTTCCAGACACTCAGGACTGCTCCAAAAGTAAATTCTGACTCCTTCCTCCTAACCAGCCCAGGCCACTGAATTGATCCTGGTGTCGCCAAACCCCACATCGGTTCATGAGGCTTGTGGAACACCCTCTCCTACTGCCCCAATCAAGGAGCACACACTCCCCTCAGCCTGCTTGGCATGAATCGCCACACTGCAGTGGTCAAGTCACATCTCTCTGTTCAGTTTCCCGTATCCAGCAACTATCCCACAGAAACAAGAGGGGCAGGTTTGGGACATTCACTCTCTACTCCGATCCTCCTTTGTTCTACTTTGAACAAATAATTTTCTATGGTCTTATACACCAAGCCTACTTTTTCATGTGTTAGAGAGGTAGACAAAGGAATTTGGAAAGATTCTGTCTGTCTCAGAGAGCTCTAGATTTCAAGTCTGTCACTTTACTTTGACCTCAACCATCCCTTGGAGGTAGCAGAAACTGAATACAGACTCCTCATTTCCACTGGAAAAATTCTAACCCTACTCCTTGAGGCAAAGTGGTACTTCAAGTTAACCAGAGAAAAGGCCACATACACAGAATGACAAAAGGAGAGAATATTGATTTATTTCAAATATAACACCCTCTTGCACTAACACACTCTCTTGAGAATCTAATGTATTGTCCCCAGCTTCAATAGCTATCTCTGGGAGTAGCTGTGGGAGTAGGAAAGAATGGGGAACTATTTGGTTAGAATTTTTCTTGTGTCTCATAATATGCCTCATTTTAATATTTTAATTAAGACTTTTGTATCATGGGGAATTAGGAAAATACTTTTGCCCATACTTTGGGCAAGGAAGTTCTCTTTCATACCCAAAAGGTGGTTGATAGGAGTAGTGATGGGCAAACAACCTCTGTGCTTAGTGGAAGAGTGACTTCCCAAGAGATGCCAAGCACTGGGGAGGCAACGTGTTAGTTAGCATGAGGAGCAGGACCAAACAAAGACTCCTCTTGAGCTCATATAGAGTAACATGCTGGCCTCAGAAATAATTAAGGGACATGTCTCAGAAGAGTGTTTCTCACATTCCAGCTGATCGGGGTTGATGTTTCTGCAGTTCAAGTTTTTTCCCACTCCTCTTCCTAGATAGATCTCAAAGCTCTCAACTTCTTTATTGCCTCTGTCCTTATCATCATTCTAGCCTTTACCATTTCTCACCTTCATCAATGAGCTTTTTGCCATTTCATACCTTGTCCTCTGCTCTATACCTGCTACCCTCCATAAATGTTTATTCTAGTGAATGAATAAATGAATGAATGCCTACAGATTTTAATTCCTTAAAATCTGGCTGGCATCCTCCATGCTTATGACCCTCCTAGTTATTCAATAGAGAAAAACAATTTTTATTATAAAGCATTTCTTCAATACTTGAGATTTTGTTTCCCTATTATAAAAGGAAATTTCTAATTTCTATTAATTGATAAGGTGTATATTTTAAATCACATTAGTACATTTTTGAGCCATACACATGACATTAATTTAAGAACATAGATATTTCTGTACTATTTTCCTAATCTTTAACTCCTGCAGATAATTCATTTGACCAATTAATGCACCATTTGAATAAGGCAAAAAAAAATCATCTAATTTTTTAAAATGTGGAGATAAATAAAACAGCTGCTCCTGAAAATTGGAGGTAGTATACATAGGCTATGCTCTTGTTTTGAAATAAAATTATTCTTAAGTCCTTGTTAAATAGTAATATTTTATAAGACTACAAAAGAAATACTTTATATGAGAACTAGAAATAACTCAGTTGACTTTTGAATAAAAATATACTTTGAATGTGACTTAGAAGTGATACACCTAGGGAGTTGCTGTTGTGGTTCAGTGGAAACGAATCTGACTAATATCCATGAGGATGCAGGTCCAACCCCTGGCCTCACTCAATGGATTAAGGATCCTGTGTTGCCATGAGCTGTGGAGTAGGTCGAAGATGCAGCTTGAATCCCACATTGCTGTGGCTGTGGTGTAGGCCAGCAGCTGCAGCTCCAATTTGACCTGGGAACCTCTATATGTCTCAGGTGCAGCCCTAAAAAAAAAAAAAAAAAAAAAAAAGGAAAGAAAGAAAAAGAAATGATACAACTATACCCTGCCCCCTTCACAGGCACGCTCACCATGGAGGACCTCTCTCTTTCTGTCTCTCACTCTCTCCCTCCTTCACTCTCTCTCTATCTCACTCTTTCTTTCTCCCTCACTCCCTCTGTAACTTTTTGAGGCTCATAATTTGAAACTTGACATTTCTCTGTGAACCTGAAAAGAATTCTTGCACAACTGAGGAGAAGGGTGGGTTTCAGGAGTTGAGATTATTAGTAATCATATAAGATGAAACATATAAAGGTGCTTGCAAAGCTTAATCAGGCTCCAAAATTAGTTGCTAGGCTGGCTGGCAAATTATGAAATCATGGAAGTCCTGATTCCAGGACAGAAATATGGCCTTATTCAATCATTACTCGCAGAAAAGGGAGGGGCAGATGCTCCAAATCGCACTAGTGAAGAGTTTTTCTGGACTCTATTAAGTCCCAAAACAATACTTGGCCAACTGATTTTTTTTAATCTGCTTGTATAATAGTTCTGATTTTTACCAGCCGCTCCAATCAACCTTTTTTTTGGCAGCCTGGGGATTAACAATTGTGTGTGAAGTTTAATAGATACCCCCAAACAATCTGGATAGCTGGCAATAACTTTAGAATAATTTAGATGCCTTGAAATCACTGATTTATAAAACCACCAGTTAATCCAACTCTGACGTTATTAAGTAAGACTATTCTTTTTATCGGTAAAATCATTTAGTTCCTTCCAATCTCTACCTTCTAAATTCTGCATAAAGTATTATTTAAAATGTGTAAATTATCACCATGGGATATTTTGAACAAATAATGAGAAGAATTAAAAGCAGGCTCTTATGTTCTGCCATGCCCTTGAACCTACACATTTTTTAATTAAGTATCACATCTTTTCCTCTTCCTTGCATAGCTTTACACAAAGTGGCCTCTTCTTCAGAGAGGAAAACTGGGTTTCGATAATGGCATTTGCTCATCAATATGTGAGTTAAAAAGAAGAAGGAAAGAAGAAAAGAAAGAACGAACGAACGAACAAATGAATGAAAGAAAGACACTATGTTTAAAGTTTGAGCTAAATCAGGTATGTTGTAATTTCCAGAGCATTTGTCTTGAAATCTAATTAGAAAATCTAGAGATGGTACTTGGTATTCCTAACATGTCCCAGAAGCCTTTGTTTAGTCCTTTCTAGTCCAATCTCCCATTTGGAAGCAATCCAGAGTCTAACAATCAGACAAGCTCGACTCACCAAGACTCACTCTCTCAGGGTGTATCACTCAGTGAGACTCCGAGAACAATCACTTGGTGTATGGGTAAGAGACAAAAAGTAAGAAAAGGTATTCTCTTATAACATATAAAGCATATCTCCATCAAGAGTACATTCAGCTCTTTATAAAACAAATACGGTGTTTCTTTGCTTCTGTACACAGATATGTCTTTAAACATGTAAGAGAAACCACACAGAAGAAGTAACTGGAAAGCAGTCATGTCAACGTCATGCTCTGCTTATTTCTAAACCACAGGCTGGAATTTAGCTAACCTAAACTCTACTGTACATTAATGTAACAGCTGGCAACATGATTTAAAAAAAAAAAAAAAAAAAAAAAAAAAGGACTCCAAGAGTAATGAAAATATAGCCCATGACATTGATCTAAGTTTTAACAGACGTTTTTGGTCAGCATAACATATGAGCTCAGAAACGAAGTTCCAGCCATGTACCTTTCATAAAGACTTCCTCTATAAATAAAGTTGTTATAGGAAATGACTAGCAGCATCATACCCTAAGCATCTTGGCCAATAATAAATTGAACATTAATGGAAACTGACTATTCCCTACACGTCCCCATGAGCTAACAGACTAAACATCTAAAGCATCTGGAATTACTTGCCCCGTTATGGGCTGTCACACAATCATCTCAGGACCTATTGGACGTGGCTGGTGCTCTTAAGAGCCTCAGTAATTGTAATTCCGCTGCTGAACTAAAATTCTGTTTTGAGTAGCAGCAAGATTTGTTGATCCTCGGGACAGGTGGAAAGAGAAGGGGCTAGATGGGAATGACTTATCACACTCCAATAATATGCACAGAAGAGAAGAATAGGACGGAGGCATTATTTTTAAATTGCATCTGGCCAGCATGTCAGGATTGATCGACGCATCCAGCAACAGAGAAAAGAGTCATGTCGGCATTCAGAGATGAAGAGGCAGTTATCCACTCTATTTCTTGTCACCTGCTTAGATCAGTCTCTCATTTTGAGGACAAATAATAAGAAAAATCATGAGCATCTTGCAGGACCTGCAAAGAAAATGTTGCTTCCACCCCCACAACAAATTTAAAAAAAAAAAAATTAACTAATAGCCTTCCTCCCCCTCATGTAGAAAGGCAATCTGATGTGAAAATGTTTTCTCCTAAGTGATGGAATGTGCAGTCATGCACCAGCAACCCGGTGCTGAATATCAACTCGCCTGTTCTGGAAGAAACTGCTCTGGGGTTAGAGGGAGCACGGTTAGAAAGAGAGGCACTTCAGTGCACTCTATTTCCGAAGATGGAGGTTTATCTCCCAACGTAGGGCTTTGATGTTATTCATATGCTAACAATATCACCATTTCCTCGCAGTACTCAATACACAGGGAATAAAAGACATCATTTGCTGACATGGAGGGCAACACTTCCCGTCCAGCATACTGATCAAAAATCTGCATTTAGCCTCCAAAGTCAAGCCACCATATCACCTTTAAACTGTTCTTTGAACACTCTAAAATTCTGGTCAAAATAACTTCCCATTTTATGGAATCAAATGATGAAACAAAGAACACTAACTCCCTCTGCTCCTAACATGTAGTTTTAGCGCCCGAGGGCTCCTTTCATCTAGTCTAAGAGCTGGCATGTGACGTGATTGTTAGCAGAGCTGGCCGCCAGATGAAGTGAATTATCTCAACTGCCAAAGTTCCCACTTTCTTTCCAATTTAAACATCAATTTAACACAGAAACTGAAGGGTATTATGAAAGCTTGAATATGAACCATTTCAGACATGAGGGGAAAAAAAATACTGGAAGGTTTTTTTTCAAATAACCAAACAAATATGTAATTTTTTTGGACCTGAAGATGAGTCAGGAAAAGGAGTGGAAAAGCAGGACACACAGGGCACGTGTTTTAACCCAAAGCAAAAAAGAAGGACCTCTTTGTCCTATACATGCTTTTCAGAACAGGGGAGGGTTTTTACTGAAGAAAATGAAATTGTGTGGTCATTAACTAAACACAGTGATCAAGAGCAAAGAGGAAACTTCTGATTTAAAACATTTCCAAATGCATATTATCAACATGAATGATCTGGAAGGTTTTCAGTAGTCTCCTCTGGATCATTAGGGTCCTTTTCATTACACAACTTGCCTTTCTCATGGAAATTTTTTCCCCATTTAGATCACTAGCTGTTAACAGAATGTGCAAGCATATGTCCAGAATATCTCTTTGAAAGTGAGACCATTTCATAGCTAATTCATAACAATAAAACTTGGTGCTTTCTCACACAAAATAGAGCCCTTCTTAGTCTATGCCATAAAAATTAAAACATACACATTTAAATCAAAAAGGATATGAATTATTGTTAAACTTTAATCTTGCTTAAGCTACCATAATATAAATGATATGAATAGGCAAAATATGTAAAGGACAGTATTTGCTCTTATAAAAATTTGCCTTTATCAAAATATGAGGTTTGAAGTCACATTTATCTGAAATTTAATAATATACAAGTTAAATGCATGTGATTTTGCTAGGCAAAAACACTCCTAAAAGTTAACAATGTTATTACAGGTTTTCCTCTGAAAAATACTACTCCTTAGGGTCAATTCGCTATGTAAATAAATAAAGTTACCCATTTTACTACAGAAAACTGTTCTAATCATCATTTCCATCTTAGAAGTATAATTTGGGAAGGTGCAAGACTAGGAAATATACATGCATTGATTGCACCAAACATTAATTACACTCCATGTGAAAGTAAAAGGGATGTTACCATATAAGGATTGCATGGCTGTTTGCATATGGGACGCACATGGAACATTACTGACAAATTCAGAACCACCATATGCAATGTTCAATAGCACTTCCAAATATAAAATACAAATACAGTTTGTAATACACTTAGAGCATGTTGCATACCAAATGATCAAGCAATTTACTGAAGATTAGCCTTTAAGAAACAAATAACAAATAACACCACAAATACCATATGCACCTGTTAATGATTTATTTTTCTACATTGGTGATATTCATCAGACTGATCTTAAGTGAAAAGCTAGTTTTCACAGTACTGCTATACATAAAATAGATAATTAACAAGGACCTACTGTAGAGCATAGGAAACTCCACTCAGTAATATCTAATAGCCTCCATAGGAAGATAACGGGACAAAGAATGGATGTATGTATATGCATAACTGAATCACTTTGCTGTACACCTGAAACTAACACAATGCCAATCAATTATACCTTAACATAAATAAAAATTCAATTAAAAATTTTTTTCACAGAATTTTTCAACCAAGCATTCTTTGTGGGAAATTAAAGGAGAATTAGAGAACCATTTGCCAAAAAGGACCTTAAAGATCATGTAATCTTATTTGCAAATGGAAAACCTGAAACCTCAAAATGTTAAATTGCTCACAATTGCTCACCCGAGACTAAAAAATCCATTAATGGCCAAGTTCCAGGTCTCCTTGTTCTCAGGCCAGGCTCAAAATTAAAGCTACACCCTAATTAGTTCATATTTAGTTAAAACCCACATATATTTTGAAATCTTCATAGGCTCATCTTATGTCCAGCACATCATCTGCAGGAACACCCAAGTCTGGGGTCTTACGGGGCAACATTGTTCCATTCCCAATGTGATTTCATTAACAATGACTCACACATCCCTTGGATTCACTGGGGAACAGAAGGAGATGCTGACCTCGAAAGAAAAACAGACATGGATCCACGAAAGTCATAACAGAGCCTGGAATTGTTTAATCCTGAAATGGGCTCTGCAGAGAACGCCTTCAAGAGGATGTTTTGTTCTTCCTCCAGAGCGCTTTAAGAAACACACCACACCTGTGCCAAGCCCCCTCCCCCACTGCCATCAGCCAGAATTGGAAGACAGAAAAAGCCTGAAGATTAAAGTAGACTATGTGGCTCCCCACTGCACACTCCCATATCCCTAGCTTTCTACCCCTCCTCCCTCCACAGCCCATCTCCTCCAGGCACAGCAGAGAAGTGCCTCCACCAGGTCCCACCACCCCTGAAAAGTGTTCAACCAAATCACTCGAGTGGCCTCCCAGACATGTACCCAGATATAAAATACCAACTGTAAGGAAATGTGGCTAATCACTCAGCATCCACTTTTCTCCCCAACAGAGCCTTGAGAACTGTCTTAATAATGTCAAACATCCAGACAGATCCTTAGTAAATTAAAACAGTGCAATAACTGTTTCTTCCTGAACATCATCTTTTTCAGGCAAACACAGCTCCAACCTAGAAAATTCTCTCAAAACTAGGATTGTAATAGGAATTTAGTGCAGTCCAACTGAACACACTTGAAAATCAGGCTAGAAAGATTCCAGTTTGGATATGGGGAGGGAACAGGGTTTGTTTGTTTGTTTGTTTTGAGGAGCGAGAGTTAATTTTTTAAATATTACCAGAACAGACTATTTTTATGCCAATCACAGAAGTACTTGGTCTTCTATGCATTACATAAATGGGGAGCCCTTATAACACTTGTTACTAATTTTTCCAATCATTCCCCAAACATCAAATTTAATAATTAAATATCCAGCATTTTCAAAAGGTTCTGAGCACTGTCTGTAACCAAACACATAAAAGAACTTCTTTCCCCAATTACTCACACTACTTCTTTCCCTGGCTCAATAAACCCCAACTCTTGCATCCATTCAATTACAGTGGATGAGATCTGGTGCCTTCAGGGCAGTAGGGACGTAGACAAAGGGAAGAATTTGGAGGGTGGGAATAACACATACACGCTAGTGTATAAAATAGATGGTTAACGAGAACCTACTATATAGCACAGGAAAATCTACTCAATAGTTTGTAATAACCTATATGGGAAAAAAGAATGGATATACTTACTTATATGTGTGACTGAGTCACTTTGCTGTATACCTGAAACTAGTACAACATTGTAAATCAACTATACTCCAATAAAAAATACATTAAAAATAATTATAGTGGCAATTACTCTGTTATTTTAATTTTCAGGAAGACATTTTAAAATAGAGTAAATGTGGTACACAGAAATAATTTTATGAACCAAATTATTTACTATCCATGTTGTCTTCCACTGTCAGATTTCTTTTCAAAAAAATTAATAAACCTGGGGGTATAGTGATTATATGACTAAAATATGTACCCACCTTACTCACTAATACAGTGCAATAGCTACACAAACCAAATCTAATATTACACTTGAGTAATGAGACACAGATCAGCTTGCACAACAGTGGCACTTACAAAAGGCACTACAGTCTAGGCCCAAAGGTTTCACTGACTACTGACAGCTGTTCTCTCTCTCTCTCTCTCTCTTTTTTTTTTTTTTTTTTTTTTTTAGGGCTATACCCACAGCATCTGGAGGTTCTCATACTAGGGGTCAGTTGGAGCTATAGCTACCAACCTACATGCCAGATCTGAGCCATGCCGGATCTGAGCCATATCTGCGACCTATACCAACAGCTCAGGGAAATGCTGGATCTTTAACCCACTGAGCAAGGCCAGGGATCAAACCTGTGTCCTAATGGATGCTAGTCAGATTCGTTTCCACTGAGCCATGGCGGAAACTCCTGTTAGTCTGTTTTTGACATTGTATATAGTTAGTCACACTTTGAATTCTTTAGGATCAACATCCATAAGGCCACAATGAGATTAAAGGCCTGCATTTAGCCACTCTGAATATAGCAGGTCAAGCAGTAATAGATGACATCAATCCTGATGCAGTTACTACTTAAAGCCAGACACCTGGGGGACAGGAGGAAACATGCTTTCATTACAATGCAATTACAAATGTCTTCACAGTGCATTCTCTAGATTAATTTTGATACCCCTTCAGATTAATTATACTGAGGATTTCCTTGAATAAATATTGGTCAATGATTGCTGCCTTGGCACAGAGAACTGGCAGTGTAGACACCTGTAATAAGACCAAGAGAGCTGTGGCAGATGAACAGTGATTTCCACCCATCCTATTTATCATCAATGTGTACTACCATTTGACTGACATCATATTGCCCTGGGATCATTTGTTCTGCATGTTGTTTTAATAATCAACTTTTTATTGCTGTAGACTATCATGGGATAGAGAGAAGAAAAATTTTAAAAGTCAACAAATTTCTTAGCAAAAGAGAACAATACTGGTTGACCTGAACAGGCCATATATAATCACCTAGCTCCTTGCTACATGAAGTGTGTGTCCAAGGATCAGCACTATGGCCACCCCTGGGAACATGCAGAACCTCAGCTGCCACTGGACAGCCTAGAGCAGAATCCACAATTTTAACAAGATCTGTGGGGGGGTTATATGGACATTAAATTCTGAAAAGCACTAATGTAGTTATGTTTATGGTCCTAGAACCAAAGAGAAGAATCAGACCCAATGTTTTCCTTATGAGTCTGTTTTGTAGCCCTCAGAAAATGTCACCTTGTACTTGATACATCGTATAAAGTCTCAGAGCTAAACAAGGAAAGGACAGTGGATTTCCTTGACACCATTTGGGAAATGTGTTTTCTCAAATCTTTAAACCACCAAATAATTTGGAAAAAAATAAAAAAGATGCAAGTCCAGTCAATAGACCCAAATGCCAGCCCTTTCTTATCTGTATTTGTGTGTCTTGGGGTAAATGGGTGTGCCCCTCTTTGTTCATTCTATGCTCAAACCTGAGCTGGGTCCTGGGGATTCAACACCAGATCAAACAGTCATGGTCTTTTGTTTCAGTGTCCTATATATAAACAAAAGTGTGTTTTAGTCAAAAAGTAGCACAGATATATAAAATTTCATGGTAATTTATTTTATTTTTGAATTTTTTTGAATTTTTTTTTCATGGTAATTTTAAAGAACATTCAGCGGTTTGTCCAGTGTGAGGCAGTATACACGGTGGATACTCTGGGAAGACAAGGTGACATGAGAAGAGCTGTGTGCTTTGTTTAGAAGTTTGCTCTCAGGCAAAGGGGAGCCATCACAAGTGTTGGGAATGGGACTGACATGAGCATTGAACTGAACTACTTCCCTGGCATTGATTGGAAGGATAGACTTAAGAGAAAAGAGGTTGTACAGGCATCATCCTGTTAGAAGAATATTGAAGTTGTCTGGTGAAGAGATAAGAACCTCAAGTGGTAGAAGAGGCACAGATGGAGCTGGTAGGTCTTTAAAATTAAGGGAAATGTGTGTGCCTGGGTCAAGGTGGGGGTGGGGGGGTTACACAGAGCTGTGACTAACTCCAAAGTGCCCTAGGAGGGCAGTTGTAAAAAGTGATGAAGCTGTTGATGGAGAGAGACACCGTAGTGGGAGGATTGGGTTTGAAACAGGGAAAGGAAAGAGGTCATGAGTTTTACTCTGAGAATGTTGGGCTTGAGAGGTCTGAGGATATTTAAGTGGCAACACTGATAGGCAGGAAGGAATGAGGAGCTGTTCTTCGGACAAGATGAGAGATTACAGGCAAACTAGTAAACTCCTTATATCGGAATGGAATGTGCTGACATTTTGAAGGACCTAAACATCAAAGGAAAGACTTCTGATGATAGTGTGTGGTTTTGGACACTTCAAAAAGAACATTTAGAAGTATAATTAGTGTGGATTATTTTTATTCTAAAAAAGATGATGGATCTTTAAAACAGGGGAGATGGGAGACAAAATCAGAAATGTAGAGGAAATCGCAGCAGCACCAAGTGACTACCTAACAAACTGCAGTGGAACAAAAATATATCTCAGAGATATAAAGAGGGTTTTCTAGAGGGGTTTTCTTCTATCTATAGTCAGTTTGACAGAGACTTGTGCTTTTGTAATTTCTAGACTTAAGGGGTGATCATTGCAATGTGTCTCACCCTTACCTCTGTGTGGGTATCAGATATTTTCCTCTTTTTATAAGGGATGAAACATGTTTAGAATGTCCCAAACTCTCATTCCCTAAAAAGGGTCCTCTTTGTTAGCTTTCATTATATTGATGGACACATGTCCCTATGAATATTAAACACACATGGACCTCACTATATATCAATTACTGAAGGATAAATGGGAGAGAACTGCAAAGTCAGATAGGAATCTTTTCTATCACTGGTCCAAACACAGACGTCTCCCTCACTTACTGTATAGCTAAGATAGAAGAGCAGAATAGTAGAATCCACCTCCTTTTCCTACTTGATTTAGAGATTCAAAGATAAACCCACTTTAGGTATTATGATGTTCTTTCTAGCTAACTGCCTCCTTCGTCACAATCTTATGATGAATGATCAAAGTACGGCAGAGGACTAGAGCAGATAAAGTATCAAATGCAGATTTTTATTTAAAACTAGCACTATAATCAGTAATCAAGAGTGTGGCTGCCTACGTAAATCAAACACCTAAATACGCCTGCCTCTGGGTGAAGCAGCACTGGACTCCCCGTTCCTGAGAGAGTACAATGTACCCGCCTGGGACATCAAATCCTGACTTTGAAGACTCAGTGGAAATAAATGGATTAAATAGACTCGAAGAAATATGCCTTGGTTTTATCTCCTGCTTATCATCATTGAGGGCCTGCTTGGATTCCCAAATAAGAAATGGATACAATGTCACTCTCCATAAAAACCCATAGCAGCATTGAGGATATTTCTGGTGGGTAATCTAAAGAAAGGACAATGCAGTCTCTCTCTCTCTCTTCCTCACCCTCTCTCTTTCTCTCTCTCTCTCGCACAGATACACATATAGAGTGAAGAGGAAATGGAACCACAGGAAATTCTGAGGACACAATGTAAGCCAGAGTTATCTGCCTTTGCCTTTTATTCCTGAGAAGGAGTGAGACCGGTGAGGAGGGAGAAGAAGAAGAGCAGGTTGACACGGTAACAAACAGTGCAGCGAAAGCAACTCAGAGAAAAGGAGGAACAAAACAACATCAGCCACCTGAGCTTGTAATTAATTCAGAAGCAAGGTCATCACGGATTAGTGTGGAAGAAGAGAGGAGCTGGGACTTGTTTAGAGGAACACCGGCTAAATGTGAAACCAGTGCCTAAGTCAGCAGTGAAACTGGCGGAAATCCATTCAACAGAGTCTTTCTCAAAGTCTTATGTCCAGGTAAGCAGAGTCACCAAGGAGGCTCCCACCTTGCTCCATCTGCCTTTGTCTCCTAGCAAGCCTTGCAGCCTGGGCCAATTCCAACACAGAGAGAGGGTGGGGAAGAATGGCTGGTGGAAGGAGGGTGGACATGCAAAGCTAGACTGCCTGGTTCCTAACTAACGGCCAGATCATGCATGGGTAACCAACTCAGTGCTCAGCCTCATTTCCTCACCTGCAAAATGGAGAAAACTATGGTACATTCATCATCAATTTGTGACATTGTCACGCTATAATGCAAATAATATTTAGCCCATTCGTGACTGTAACATTTTCACTACTCAATCAATAATAGGTACTACTGTGTTATTTTTATTAACGCCATGGAAGTCAGAATCAGAATGATGCTAGCTTACATTGATGGAACTCATGCTGGGGTAAGCAGAGTACGATGTACTAAATGGACCAACTCACTTGAATCTTGGAATGACCTTTTCACAGATGAGAACTCTGAGGCATAGAGAGGGTAAGTAACTGTTCCAAGAATTTGAACACCAACCACTTAGTTCCAGAATCTTTGCTCTAAAAACTATGCTATATTATCAAAGCATTCTTGGAACAGATGTGTTCAACTTTTGCATTTTACAGATGAGAAAACTGAGGCTTACAGTGGTGATGTCATTTATTTTGTACTATACAGACAGGCAATCGCCCATTTCAGGAATTTGAGAGCCTATTCCAATTGGAAACACTTTCCAACAACAAGTGAATAATCCAGGGCCTGCCCTGGAGGTTGAAATACTTATCACATTTTATCCAGTCACTTTCCCTCTACAGAATATGCCACAAATCACGTTATTTATTCATATCAGATTCCTAGTGAGGAAAGGCATCTTTGTAACAAAACTTGATAAATTTGCCACTGGTGGTATCTGTATGATGAATGTAAAAGAATAGGAAGAGGAGAACCAACTTTTATTAAATAATCACTATGCTTTGCATTGGCACTCCATGTACTATAGCTGACAAGCAACATCTGGTCTACACAGATACAGGATGGGTCTTATGGCCAGAAGGGTCTCATAAGAATTAATAAGAAGGTTCTTATTTAGAAGCTATAAATAAAGCACAAGCAACTGTACTGCTTAGTAACATTTAACTGTCAGCAAGGAGCTAAGATGAGTCTTGACACTGAAGCAGAAATAGGACTATCTCAGCCTTTTGAATTCACTCAAAGTTTGTTAGTATTCACTGATTCCATAAGTGAGAATAGCAAGCTTCCTCAGTTCATGGGCAAGTTTCTTCAGATTGAACATGCTCCTTCAAACGCTAGGAACTCTAACCTAGCATCCCCACCCAGGAGGGTCTCAACTTCAGCAGAGTTTGCCTCAGGTCACACTGTAGGCAAAAGGACAGAAAGAAGAAATTGCTCCATGTAAAGAGCTGTTCATACAAACGACCTTCAGACAAACAATTCCAAATAAAAAATTGTTTGCTTATTTAATCATCTCCCCCCCCACTCTGATATGAATCATGAACCCTCTAAAATGAAAATACAGATTCCCTAATACATGGGCACCCAAATCCAACTGCAGAATCTCAGGTGATATTTCCTCAAGCAGACTCCATGCTCTCTGAACAAATCTTTTGTGGTGTCTTCACACTCAATAAGATCATATCACCATTCGTCTAGCTCTTAGAAGTATCAAAAAGTTGCAATCCCATTTCTTTTTTTTTTCATTTTTTCACTTTTTAAAAATTGAGGTATAGTTAGTCGGTTTATAAAGTTGTGTTAATTTCTGCAGTGCAGCAAAATGATTCATTTTTCTAAATATAGGTTTTAGATTTTTTTTCTAAATATAGGTTAATTCTATATTTAGAATAGATTCTTTTCTAAATATAGGTTAATTCTTTTCTTATAGGTTATTATAAGATAATGAATATATTCCCCTGTCCTATACAGTAGGACTTTGTTGTTTATCTATTTCATATATAGTAGGTGATATCTATTAATCCCAAACTCCTAATATATCCCCATCCCCTTTCCCCTTTGGTAACCATGAATTTGTTTTCTATCTGTGAGTCTGCTTCTATTTTGTAAATAAATTCACTTATATCATACTTTATTTTTGGTTTTTGTTCTGTTTTGTTTTTCTTTTTTTGGCTGCCTCACAGCATATGGATTTCCTGGGACAGGGATCAGATCCCAGCAGCAGTTGCAACCTAGGCTACAGCTGCAGCATTGCTGGATCCTTAACCCACTGTGCGGAGCCAGGGATCGAACCTGCATCCCAGTGCTCCAGAGATACCACCAATCCCATTGCACCACAGCAGGAACTCCCGTATCAAACTCTAGATTTCACATATAAGTCATGTTGCTTCGTCTTGTCCATTCATCTCAAGTGGACACCTCCCCTCCACTGAGCTATCTGTTAAAGCTTCTAGATTCTAGTTTATAGCTCACAGCAGGGATGTAGTGGAAGCAAGGTTATAGGAACATGATTCACCAAGGCCCTATGTCTCCATCAGAGCAGAAGTAACCAGTAAGAGCCTCAGCAAGGGGGCCCCATGGGGTAAAAAGAACAGGACAGCCTGATGGTGTGCTGCCTTCTGCACGCTTGTACCCTGTGTCTCTTACCATGACTGTTTGTAGTGATTCCAAATGCTGACTCTGCTGAAGCTGAAGACCTCAGCGGGACAAGTGTTACAGAGAGTGATTGATTGAAATTCAGAGCACTTTGCAGAATGATTTGTTTGACATTCCCAGTAGGAAACTCTTGTTTGTTGAACTTATTATTCATTCATGTATTCATGAAAAAAATACAATAAATGCATAATCTCTGCATAGTGCCTCAATGATCACATTGAAATGAGCCCAGAGCTTTGCAGTGCTAAGCAAGGTCTTTAGTTTGCAACAGAACAGTTTTACATGGCAATATCATTAACTGTGTCTAGAGTTTACATTATGCTTATAAATCAGCCAGGGAAATTTAACCTGCATTGTAATTTAAGGTTATACAGAGAATCAGACATTAAAAATGCATATGCATAATAATAACTCCTCGTGTGACTTTTTTTTATTTTCCTCCTACTGAGTGATTTAACAATTACCATGTTGAGATGTAACTGAGTCTGTTCAGCTAGTGTTTGTGTTTTGACTTTTTGACAACTAGAATATAAGCCAGGGGAAATGCAGAAATTATTTCTAACATCCATGGGTAACTTGGGAAAATGGCTCTTTAAATAAGCTATTAGAGTAGGGGAAAACATGCTACATTATTTGGAAAACAACGGCTGTTAAATGCCGTGCTTTAAACAACAGCTATTACTAGGTTTGAAACAGTAAGGTCAGGGTGTTATAATGGCACATTCTCGATCTGGACCTTAATGTTTACATTTGCAGCTGCTGCAGTGACAGTCTTTGGCCTTCCTAGTGAGGGCAAGAGCAGGGGATGCAAGAAAGGACCATCATAGCATGGTGACATCCCTTTGAAACTGAGTGTTTCTGGTGATTATCAAAAAACAAAGAATTCGAGAACAATATCATTATTCTCTTTTATTCTCACATACCTTTAATGAAGCCTTCTATAATCTCCCTGAATACTATTTTTATTTTTTTAATTTTATAGCCACACCCATGACATATGAAAGTGCCTGGACCAGGGATGAAAGTGCCTGGACCAGGGATGAAATACGAAAAACAGCTGTGACCTATACCACAGCCGCAGCAAACCTGGATCTTTTAGCCCACTGCACCAGGCTGGGGACAGAACCCACACCTCTGCAGCAGCCCAAGCCACTGCAGTCAGGTTCTTAAGCCACTGCACTGCAGTGGGAACTCCTCTCAGAATATTCTTTAAAAATTATTTATTTGTCTGACTTTTCTCCTGATCACATGGTAAGAGTCACTTGCAAACATGAGGACTCACTCTAACTTCAGGGTTGAAAGATGCCAAGAAAGGTAACACCAGAAAATGCTCTCTGAACCCTGAGAGAAAATGCTCAGCCAGAACCCTGAGGTCCTTGGTGACTTTGGACATGGTCCAATATTTTATCCATGTCTCTAGAATATCCACAGAACTTCCCCACTTATATATCTCACACTGATCACTCATCCTGAACTGACTCCAGCTAGACCCCCCCATCAGGACCTCTACCCAATTTCTTTATCGTTATTAACTATACTACTCTTCAGTTCTCAAAATCTTACCACTCTGAAATGCACTCCTTTTTAAATTTCTCTTTCCCACTACTAAAATCACATATGTATTCACACATAACATGCACCATATGCTCCTCAATAATCATTTGGGGCTTTTCCATTTTCAGGACAACCTACCTAAGTCAACCTGGGTACTCGATGATCTGTAATAACCTATATGGGAAAAAAGAGTGGACATATATATATATAATGACGGATTCACTCTGTTATACACCTGAAACTAATGCAACATTGAAAATCAACTATACTCCAATAAAATTTAAATAAATTAAAAAAAAATCAACCTGTGTTCTCACTTGACCTTCTGTAACAACACTCCAAGAAGACATCTCTGTCTTCAATATCTGCACATATCAACATACGCAGAGCTGATGATAAAATTGCTCATACAGTATGCCTCTGAAGTTTGTAAACAGTACATTGCTTCTCATCATCTATTGTTTCAAATCAGAAGTTTCTTGCCTAGTCTCCAGGATATTTCTCGAAATTCTTCACCTCACCCCCATCTAATTATTCCACACAAGTTTCCATTCTTGCCAGTGTGTTTTCACATGTGTTGTCCCTCTCTACCTATGCTATCTTCTCTCTTCGGCCCTTTCATTTTCCTAATTGTCACTAAAATACTCACTTACTTTGAAAATATCAAAATGTATTATTTGAAAGAAAAAATTGGCAAAAATTTGGCAGCGGCAACAAAAAAAGTTAAATTTTAAAACATCGGAAATGAGAAAGGATCATAAATGAGAAGTGGGGAAATTTTCTAAACAACAAATTATACATATGAATACATAATGAGTACATTTTAAAACATAGATGAAATGAAAAATATTTAGCAATTTTTTTTTTGGTTTGGTTTTTAGGGCCACACCAGCAGCATATGGAAGTTCCCAAGCTAGAGGTTGAATCAGAGCTACAGCTGTCGGCCTATGCAACAGCCACAGCAACAATGCAGGATCCAAGCCTTTATCTGTGACCTACACCACAGCTCTCAGGAACACCAGATCCCTGACCCAGTTAGGGAGGCCAAGGATTGAACCTGCATCCTCATGGATACTAGTCAGATTCATTTCCACTGTACCAGAATAGGAACTCCAGCAAATTTAAAACCTAAAAGTAAAAGCTAGAAAATCCAAATATATCAGTAAAATATACTCAAAATACTGTCCAAAATATCAAATCCCCTCCATCTCCTTAAAAAAAAAAAGCATCTGATGCAGATACTTTCTTGGGAAATTTAAGACACAATGTATAAATTCGACATTTTAAAAAATATTCCGGAATTCCCTTTGTGGCTCAGTGGTTAACGAATCTGACTAAGAACCATGAGGTTTCTGGTTTGATCCCTGGCCTTGCTCAGTGGGTTAAGGATCTGGCGTTGCTGTGAGCTGTGGTGTAGTTTGCAGACACGGCTCGGATCCTGCATTGCTGTGGCTCTGGCATAGGCTGGTGACTACAGCTCCGATTAGACCCCTAGCCTGGGAACCTCCATATGCTGTGGGTGAGGTTCTAGAAAAGACAAAAAAATAAAAATAAAAATAGAAAATATTCAAGCATGTAAAAATGTTTTATTAACTTTTCTAAGGTTTTTTTGAAGTATAATTGATTTACAACATTGTGATAATTTCTGCTGTATGAATTTTTTAAAAAAGTCCTAAATTTGCACATTACCAGAACTGATGTGAAAGACAAAGAAAAAAAAGGATTAAAACATTGTAAGCCAACCTCACTTACGAGTACAAAATTCCTAGTTAAAATATTAGTGCAATCATTGAAAAATGTAATAAATGAGTAATATAACAGGATTTTAAATATCAATATAACTATTAGCAGTGAAATCCAGTACATCAACAGAATTAAAAACCAGGAAGAGAGCTTCCACTCCAGCAATGAAGGAATAAATGGTACCAGATCTGTTCTTCCCACCAAAAAGAAATAGAAAACTGGATAAATTACAATAAGCAACTGTCTTCAGACATTGGGTATAAGGAAGCACATGCTTATTATCCCTGAAGAGAAGTAAATAACTGAGGCAAGCCCTATGGTCACTCTGTCTTTCTGTCTGAACATAATTTTTTTAATCATTGTTCAGAGAGTGGCAATCCAAGTAAATCATATTTAATGAGTAAATGGAACCTCTACAAAACAAGGAAGTACATATATACATTCTTTTTTCTCCACCATGCTGTACAAGAGAAAAAAAATTGTATTGGGGAAATAACAATCAAAAAATATTTTAATATAAAAAAGAAAAATGAAATAAAATATAAAACAAACCAAAAAAAAAAAAAAGGCAGTAAAGAACTTTAGGGAAATTCTAATCTAAATAATCTCCAAGGAGTTCCCATCATGGCTCAGCAGAAACAAATCTGACTAGCATCCATAAGGACACAGGTTCGATCCCTGGCCTTGCTCAGTGGATTAAGGATCTGGCATTGCCTTGAGCTGCGGTATAGGTCACAGACACGGCTTGGATCCAGCATTGCTGTGGTTGTGGAGTAGGCTGGCAGCTACAGCTCTGATGTGACCCCCAAGCCTGGGAACCTCCATATGCCATGGGTGCAGCCCTAAAAAGACAATAAAATAAAATAAAGTAAAATAAATAAAATAACCTCCAAGTTCACACAGAGCTGAGAGACAAACAGGTTCTGCTAAGTCATGGTGAAAAAACCTTATTGAGGAGTTCCCCTCATGGCGCAGCAAAAACGAATCTGACTAGGAACCATGAGGTTTCAGGTTCGATCCCTGGCCTTGCTCAGGGGGTTAAGGATCCAGCGTTGCCATGAGCTGTGGTGTAGGTCACAGACGCAGCTCGGATCTGGCATTGCTGTGGCTCTGGCGTAGGCCGGCAGCTATAGCTCCGATTAGACCCCTAGCCTGGGAGCCTCCATATGTCTCCAGTGCGGCCCTGAAAAAAACAAAAAGACAAAAAGACAAAAAAAAAAAAAAAAAAAAAAAAAAGAAAAAGAAAAAGAAATCTCATTGAGACCAGCAATGAGTAAAGATCTCAGAAGGGTTGCACTTGAATATCAGAGCCAAACCAGCTAGATAAGTCTGAAAAAGATTAGAATGAAAACACAATTTTACACTTTTTAAAGGAAAACAAGAAAACCAACATCCTCAACAAAATGTCTAACATCCAAAAGAAATTATTGTACAAGTGAACAAGAAACATGTGACAGATAACCAGGAGAAAAGTGAACATCACTAATTATTTGAGAAATGCAAACCAAAATTACTATGAGGTACCACCTCATATGGGTCAGAATGGCCATCAATAATAAGTCAACAAATAACAAATGCTGGAAAGAGTGTGGAGAAAAGGGAACCTTCCTTCACTGTCAGTGGGAATGTAAATTGTTACAACCACTGTGGAAAATAGCATGGAGGTACCTCAGAAAACTACTTATACAACTACCATATGATCCAGTAATCCCACTACTGGGCATTTATCTGGACAAAACTTTCATTCAAAAAGATACTTGCACCCGTATGTTCATTGCAGCACTATTCACAATAGCCAAGACATGGAAACAACCTAATGTCCACTGATGGATGGATTAAGAAGATGTGGCACATAGACACAATGTACTCCTACTCAGCCATAGAAAAGAACGAAGTAATGCCATTAGCAGCAACATGGATGGAACTAGAGATTCTCATACTAAGTGAAGTAAGCCAGAAAGAGAAAGACAAATACCATATGATATGGCTTCTATCTAGAATCTAATTACAGCACAAACAAACCCATCTACAGAAAAGAAACAAACTCATGGACTTGGAGAACAGACCTGTGGTTGCCAAGGGGAAGTGGGAAGGAGTGGGATGGACTGGGAGTTTGGGGTTAGTAGATGCAAACTATTGAATTTGGAGAGAGGATAAGCAAGGAGATCCTTCTGTATAGCACAGAGAACTAATCCTAACCACTTGTGATGGAACATGATGGAGGATAATTTGAGAAAAAGAATGTATGTATGTGTGTGTGTGTGTGTGTGTACATTTATTTATTTATTTATTTATTTATTTATTTATTTATTTTGTCTTTTCTAGGGCCACACCTGTGCCATATGGAGGTTCCCAGGCTAGGGGTCTAATCAGAGCTGTAGCTGCTGGCCTACGCCACAGCCACAGCCATGCGGGATCCAAGCCACGTCTGTGACCTACACCAGAGCTCAAGGCAATGCCAGATCTTTAACCCACTGAGATAGATCAGGGATCAAACCCACAACCTCGTGGTTCCTAGTCGGATTCTTTAACCACTGAGCCATGAGGGGAACTCCAAGAAAACTTTTTTGTACAGAGAAATTGACAGAACACTGTAAATCAACCCTAATAATTAAAAAAAAAGAACCAAAGTGGAAGACATCATAGAATTATCAGGCAAGGACTTTAAAACAGCTGGAATAAATATATTCAAGGATTTAAAGGAATATAACAATACATAAAAGAAAAATAGAAACTATAAAATAAAATGAATAAAGCTAGTACAAGAAAAAAGGATGATATTTGAAATGAAAAATTTAGTACATAAAATGAGCAGCAATTTAGACGTTGTAGAAGAAAAGATCAGGAAAAATGGCATTGCTAATTAACCAAACTGAAGCACAGATAAAAAGTCACAGCCAATTATATACAGTCTATAAAAGTGACTTTAAGTACATTTATAGAAAGATTAAAAATGAACAAGTAGGAGTTCCCGTCGTGGCGCAGTGGTTAACGAATCCGACTAGGAACCATGAGGTTGCGGGTTCGGTCCCTGCCCTTGCTCAGTGGGTTAACGATCCAGCGTTGCCGTGAGCTGTGGTGTAGGTTGCAGACGCGGCTCGGACCCCGCGTTGCTGTGGCTCTGGCGTAGGCCGGTTGCTACAGCTCCGATTGGACCCCCTAGCCTGGGAACCTCCATATGCCACGGGAGCGGCCCAAGAAATAGCAACAACAACAACAACAAAAGACAAAAGACAAAAAAAAAAAAAAAAAAAAAATGAACAAGTAGAAAAAAATACATCAAACTTAAGACTACTAAAAACCAAAGTAGTATATTTGTTATACTAGAGTAGGTAAATTAATATCAGACAAAATAAATTTCAGAGCAAAATATATTATCAGAGATAGAAACAATCATTTCAAAAGATAGACAAAAATCAAGAGGAATAATAATTCTAAATTGTTATGTCCCTGATGACAGAGATTCACAATATATGAAACAAACATATTTAGAATTGATAAGAGAAAATGCCACAACTACAGTCAGAAATCTCAACAACTTTTTCTTGATGATAAATAGAATAAGTAGACAGAAAACCAGGACGGATATAGGAGACCTGAATACTACTATCAAAAAATCTCAAACTAATGGATATTTAAGGATCACCCCACCTAATAACAGCATGATGCACATTGTATCCAATTGCACACAGAATATTTATTAAGATAGGCCATATTCTGGGTCACAAAATGAGTCTCAATACAGTTAAGAATTTGAGTCATACAAAGTATGTTTTCTGGCAACATGGAATTATATTTTAAATTGCTAAGAAATCCCCAAATATTTGGAAATGTAATGACACATTGATAAATAATACATGTGTCAAAGAAGAAATCACAAGAAAAATTGGAAAGTAACTTCAACTGAATAAAAATGAAAATACAACATTTGAAAATTGGTATAGTGCAGCTAAAGCAGTGCTTAAAAAGTAATTTACAGGCAGAAATGTTTTTATTAGAAATGAAGAAAGTAGAAATAAAGTAACTACCAACAGAGGAATGTAGTACATATATACAATGATATATCACTCCACCATAATAAAGAATGAAAAAATGCCATTTGCAGCAACATTGAAGGACTTAGAGATGATCATACTAAGTAAAATTAGTCAATGAAAGACAAACATCATATGATATCACTTATATGTGGAATCTAAAAAAAGGATGCAGATGAACTTACTTGCAGAACAGAAAGAGACTCACAGGCTTTGAAAACAAATTTATGGTTACCAAATGGACAGGTGATGGAGAGAAGGGGTAGACTACGGGTTTAGGACTGGCATATGCACAGTGAGGTATATGGAATGACTGGCCAAAGGGGACCTGCTATATAGCACAAAGAACTCTACCCAATATTCTGTGATAATTTAATTATATCAGAAAATAATCTGAAAAAGAATGGATGGGTGTACATGCATAAGAATAATTTTGTTGTACAACAGAAATTATCAAAACATTGTAAATCAACTATACTTTAACCAAACTTTATCTTTTGTCTCTTTTTTTTAGGGCCGCACCCATGGCATATATAGGTTCCCAGGCTAGGGGTTTAATCAGAGCCACAGCTGCCAGCCTACACCAGAGCAACAGCAACACCAGATCTGAACCATGTCTGTGACCTACACCACAGCTCACAGCAATGCCAGATCCTTAACCCACTGAGCGAGGCCAGGGATTGAACCCACAACCTCATGGTTCCTTGTCAGATTCATTTCCACTGTGCACAAGGGGAACTCCTAAGCAAACTTTAAAAAATGAAAATAAGAGAAAAAAAAAACAATGAATTTTTGAAAAAGAAAAAATAGAGAAAATGAATGAAACAAAGCTGTTTCTCTAAGAAAATAAAAAAATTAATAAACCTTAGCCAGGCCAGTCATGAAAGAAACAGAGAGAATAATGCCATTTGCAGCAACACGGATGGAACTAGGGACTCTCATACTGAGTGAAATAGGTCAGAAGGAGAAAGGTAAATACCATATGATATCATTTATAACTGGGATCTATTATACAGCACAAATGAATATTTCCACAGAAAAGAAAAGAATAGACTTGGAGAATAGACTGGTGGCTGCCCAGGGGGAGAGGGAGGGAGTGGGAGGGATTGGGAGCTTGGGGTTAACGGATGCAAACTATTGCCCTTGGAATGGATTTACAATGAGATCCTGCTGTGTAGCACTGAGAACTATGTCTAGATACTTACATCGCAACACAACAATGGGAGGAAAAAATATGTATACATGTATGTGTAACTTGGTCCTCATGCTATACAGCAGAAAAAATAAATAAAAATAAATAAAAAATAAAAAAGAAATAGAAAGCAAAAATTACCTATATCAGGAAGAGAGAGGGGCCATAAATATAGACATTTAAAAAGGTAATTAAAAAAATATTGTAAGGAGCTTTGTCACTAAATTTGACAACCTAAATAAAATGGACAAATTCACTGAAAAACAAAAACTGTAACAGCTCACTCAACAAGAATAGCTAAGTCATTTAGTCCTCTAACTATTTTTTTAATGAATTTGTAGGTTAGAACCTTTCACAAAGAAAAATCCCAGGCTTACATGGCTTCACTGATGGAGTCTACCAAATTTTTAATGAATAAAATAACACCAAGTTTTTGCAAACGCTTAGAAAAATAAGAGGAGGTAATACTTTCTAACTCACTCTATGAGTTCAGGAATACTCTATTTTTAAAACCAGACAACATTAAAAGAGAGGACAATTAATGAGCAATAACCCTCATAAACATAGAAAAAATATTCTTAACAAAAACTTAATAAGTTTAATTCAATAATACATAAAAATAAAGGAATTTATACCCAAATGAAATTTATCACAGGAATGTAGAGTTGGCCTAATAAAATAAAATTAACCAATGTAGCTCACTGTATTAACAAATTAAAACAGAAAAGTTACGTGATAATCTAAATACATGAAAAGCATTTGACATAATTCAAAATTTTGTCAAAAAAACTCTCCGAAATTAGGAATAGAAGGGAATTTTTTCAACCTGATAAAAAGTGTCTACTAAAACTTGAGTTGAGATCACACATAATGATGAAACAGTGAACCATTTGCCCCTTAAAAGAAAGGAATCCATGTTTTATTAGTGGTCTCAACAAGATAATAAAGCCAGAAAAAGGAAATAATATACATGGGTAGGAAAAGAATAAAACTATCTTTCTTTGTAAATAACATGCTATCTATGTAGAAAATTCTAAGTAACCTATCAATAGTTGCATGTATGAAATACAGAATAGTTGTGCCAAGTAATAGTACCCTAAAGGAAAAAGAATGGAATATGAGATGAAGAGTGAGTGAGGGAATGAAGAAGGGTGGTGTATACTGCCTGAGGAACTAAGAGCCTCTGAAAAAGTGAAACCTGAGGTTAGAGCTAAAGGATGGGAAGAGGCTTCTGGAAGCACCTGAGGGGAAGTGTTCTAGGACCAGAATAGCAAGCATAACGCTTTGAAGAAATACAAAAAAAACAAAGACACAGCAGAATAAATATTTCAATGAAAACTAAAAATTGCTGTGATTAACACTTTATGCAATTTCTACCTAATTACCTCAAGACAAACAAATTTTTTTAAAAAATGTTTACAAGTTGCAAAAGGACTTAGGAAGACAGCCAAGAATATGACCATTATATTGATTATTAGCAGAATGGTTCAAGAATGGACTGTGAAAAAAGCCTTGCCCTTGTTTTAAACTGGCTCTACTTCTTCCTAGATCTGTTATAGCTGTAGTCTAGTTATTTAACTTACCTTTGCCTCAGTTTCTTCATCTATAAAATGGGGTTGATAATGACACTCACCTCATCGAGTTGGTTTGAGGATTCAATGCTTTAATATATGTCCAGTACTATGCCTGGCATATGATAGAGTCTATTTGAATGTAGCTGTTTTTCTTCTTATGCCCAAAGACCAACAATTCCAAGATGTTATGAAGAAAGTTACACCTTACAATGCCAACAAATATTGTATCATGATTTAACCCTAAATGCTAGAAGTATGTGAATAAAATTATAAAATATATGAGGAAAATTATAACATTTTATAGAATTACATGATGAAAACTGAATAAATTGGTAACTACATTTTAGATTTCATCTCAACCTTATAAAAGTGTTAGTTTTCATCCATATTAATCTACAGTTGAGTGTAAGCCAACCAAAATCCCACCAGGATATTTTATAGGACTTGATAAATTGATCCTAAAGTTCATAGAGAAAAAGAAAAAAAAATGAAAAGAGATTTGCCCTACAAGATACTGTAATTATGACATTATTACAGTAATTAAAACAGCATGAAATTGGCTGAGGAATGAAAAAGTAAAATAATAAAATAGAGTCTAGAAACAAAGCTAGTATTAATGGTACATAAAAAAGGTATCATTTAAAATGTCAGAAAAAGTCAATAGAGATTTAGCTATCCACTTGAAAAATAATTAAGTTAAATTTCTATTTCACATTAGCCACAAAAATAAATTACAAATGATCATTTAACATAATGATATATATTATATATAATTCATATATATGAAGATATAATGAATTCACATGTATACCAATTTATATATAAATATTATCTAAATATATCATTTATAAAATATATGGTTATAGTTTATATAACCATAGTTATAATGAATATAATATGTATTATAAGTAATATAATATTTGAAAACACAAAATATTTTAATATTCTTGTAGAAAATTTTTTTCTAAGATCTAAAAAATCTAGAAAATTTAAAGATAGCTTTGACTACTTAATTTTTTTAACTCTGTGTAATAAATGATAGAAACATGAATTAAAAATCAAGGAAGAGAATGAGAAAAATGTTTTCAACTTCTAATATAGGGAAAAACTTCTACGAATTATTGAGGAATAAGAACACAATACAAGTGTGCAAAATTATAAACAGGCAATTCAAATGGGAAAAAGTTCAAATTGCCAATAAACACAAAAAAATGACTTAACCTTATTGGTTATTTAAGAAAGACAAATTAAAATAACAATTATATTCCATTTTCACCCATTAGTTCTGACAGGAATTAGAAGAATTACTAATATCCACAGTTGGCAAGGGGGTGAAAAATGGGCATATCATAGACCCTTAGTGAAGATATAAATTGGTACTGTTTAAAGATATGTTTGGTAGTGTCTACCAACATTTTAAAATGCATATGCACTTTGACCTAACGAGTGTCCTTCTAGGAATCAATAATACTGATAGTCTAACATGCACACAGTAATGAGGCATTATTAATGCAGTCAAGGGCACCCAAGGCCCTACTGTATGAAAACTTTTAGGTTCAAAGGCTACTTCCAACTCTTGTTAGCTGTGGGATTCTGGGCAGGATGCAACATCTCTGAACCTTGATTTTCTCATCTGTAGAATAGAGATAATAGTAGGGCTAGTTTAGAGGTTAACTAGAAAGAAAGAATCAGATAATTCATGTGGAGAGCTTAATGCATGGCATGCCATTGCATAAGCTTTCAATGAAAAAAACTTTTCTTCATTATTTGCTGTATTTTCTAGAACTTAAAACAGTGCCCATCATATCATAGGAGCTTCAAAAATACCTGGTGAATGAATTTCCTATTATTATTTCTCCAGCAGGCCTCATTTCCTCTGGAAAATCTCTGCGATGGACCCTGTCCTCTCTCTGATGTGTCTCTCAGGCCCCCCATCAAGAATGAAGGACCTATAACTCCAGCCATTGGGAGTGCAGCCAGCAGATAGCCCTCCACTGAAGACCCCTGCACGAACTGCCTTAACTGCCTTAAATGAAGAAAGCCACCTGGAGACATTACCATCCCAGGGCAGTCCGCATCAACGGACTTAGTGATGTGGGGATTTAAAACCTAGTCGGATTTGTTTCTGCTGAGCCACAATAGGAACTCCTTGTGCATGATTTAATCTTTCTAATTCCTGATTCTGGAGATTATTCCAGATGTCTCCTGGGATCCTGGAATTCCCACAGGGAGCAGATGAGTTGGTGCCAATAGGCATGGCCTGGAAGATGTGGAGAAGACAAAGATACCAAATGATCTCCAAAGAACCACGTCCAAATGCATGTATGTTTACCATTATGTTTCTCTTTGTAAATTTCCTGAAGCTGCTCCCTATACTGGATAATATTACAATATATTCAAAGTTGAGTTATGTGTGCACAGCCTGAAGTGAATAGAGTAGGTCCTGATAGGACTTTAAATTTTGGAATGCAGAGAGATCCAACATAAGTCAGAGTCTTGCTATATATTACCTGCTGACACTGCAGGGAATTGAGAGATTGACTACATTTAAAATTTCACTGTTCTCTTGAATTCAGATTTAGAGTCTAATTTTCTTCTCTACAAATTGCAAAGCTATTTGGATTTGAAAATTTGGATTAGAGGGTGGGGAGGAGGACAAGTATATTTAGAAAAAAATAAGTGGATGTTGGGGGGAGGTTTGGGAATCTGACATCTGAAAGTTATAAATTTTAAAAGCTCTTCTTAACTTCCAGCTAAAATTAATCATCTTTATTTAATGCTCCTATTAAAAATGAATGTGATGGAATTGCAAACATGTTAAGATTAACAGATACCTAGGAGACCAAAAAAAGTCATAATTTTCTGGTTTACAATGAAATACAGATGCTTCAAATTCTTCTTTCTTTTAAAAAAGAAAAAATATCACTTGACACTTACCATTTATTCATTATCCATCTGTCATCACTTCACTATTTCTCAAATAACCAGAATTTCTTGTGTATTTTACATTCTTTCCTTGAAGGTCACTGCCAGTGCAGATGATAAGTTAATACACTCATAAAATCATAAAAAAAAAAACCAGATAGCATCTAACATACTATTTAATCACCAAGGCCCAATTCTGCTTCGGATCCTTTAGACCCAATGTCCACTCAGAGAAATGCTGATTCATTTTAATAAGATTCAGTGCCCAATCAGGCTGGAAAGACAGAGGAATCATACCAAAAATGTGTCATATTAATTAACAAACTGGAAAAACTCATGTCAAATACATAGGCTGAAAGGACATGTTTTAGATGAATTCAGTTTTATAGAAGAATATTCAAATTATTTAATTAAGGTTAGAGTCTTAGTTTAAGATTGAAGATTGTTTCAAGTGTCTTTTTCTCAAGAAAATTCAAAACAACTGAGATATTCAAGCTCTCCATCCATTGGGAAGATAATGAAGCCAATAATCAGATCCATAAATAATACAGCCCAGAAAATTTTCGTGAAAACGTCTTCCTCCCTCCCTTCCTACAGAACCCTCAACTTAAATCTAAAGGAGTGACTTCCATCACATCACAAGAAATGAATTCTAAACGCAAAAGAGTATTTTTTGAACAATGGCTGTCCCCTTCTGTTTACATAATTCATTCTGGAAGCATGATGTAGGAAAGAATGAGTAAGGGCTTTGGCATCAGAAAAACATATTTCTCTGCTTTTCACCTTCCTGTTCTTTAGCCAATTATTTAGTTTTGGTGAGCCTCAGTTTCCTTATCTGTAAAAGGGGTACAATAACACTTCACTTCCAACATTTGAGAATTAAACGAGAAGTCTACATGGTAAAGCACTTAACACACTGACCTTGTATAGGAGGTTGCTCAGGAGGCCAACTTTTTCCTGTTGTTTTCTTGTTGTGTTATTGTGTCTTTCCACAAGGTGGCATCTTTTCTTCATAGCGAGGGATCCAGCAGAGTCTGCCATATTGGGAAGGTTTCACAGATAGGAAGCAGCATCTCGGATTACTGCAAAAATAAATGATGACTCTGAATTACCAGAGAGATGAACAAAATCATTCATGTAGTGAGGACTCAAGTTTCTGAGACCAAATTAACATTTATCTCTTCTAACCAACCAGCTAATCAAGTAAATTCTCAAGGTACCTTGAAAGAAAAAAAATTGCCATCAAGCAAATATAATTTTGATCAAATGAACTAAGCTTCTATGATTTTTACCTTATGAATTAAGTAGAAATATACATGTCAGTGAATTAGCACTGGGCTCCTTAATGTTCTATTTTGCACATTTTTTTCAAGTGTTCCTTACAAAATATAAGCATGACAGTTAAAATATTGAAACTCTTCATATATTAGGAAAATAATAAATACCCCCAGCAAATTTATAAATAATACAACCCAGAGAACATTTCTGTAAATTTCTCCCTCTCCTTATTCCCACTGAACCATCAACTCACTCCCCTGAGGCATTTGAAAGAATGACCAGAGTATTAAAAATGAAAGTGTAGCAAGGTAAGCGAAAACGAGAAAGCCGACTCCTCTGGAAAAAGGTGTCAGCACTTATCGAAATATGTATCCCATTGCATGCGCACAAAGGCAAGCTTTTACAGGGTTCTTGGCTTTATGAATACTGAAAGAACACAGAGAAAAGCACATCTGACCACCCACAACTCCCTCATGAAAAAGAGTCTGGCATGGAAAAGATGAGTCGCTGCTAAAGAGCAAATAAGACCTTTTTGGGCCCAACATCCAAAGTCTATGTGACCTGGGGGCCCCCAGTATGCCACTTAAAAGGATGTGCTTCCTGCCTAGGAAATGATATGGATGGCAGGCCCTGACCGAGTGTAACAGTAGTATAATGGCAGGTTCTGAAGGCTGCTTTATTGGGTAATTGTTTGGGAATAGGTCTCTATCCCAGCTACATAATTTCTCACAGGGATGCTATGTCATCTGAGGGCTTCAAGCTCTATTCACCTGGAAAATGTAATCTACAAGGAGGGAGAAAAGTGTACAACAGCATGACCATGATGTCTCTACAAGGCAAAAATGCCTGCAGTAAAGAATAGCACACTGATTTAAGTGCTGCTGTCAACATTTGCTTCCTGTAGGCCCCAAGGACCAATACACTCTTGCAGGGAAGCAAATTTGGGTCTTATAGACAGACAAAGCTCCTAGAACTGATTATTCAGTCAAGTCCCCAGGAACTCTTAACACATTTCATATTTTTTCAATTTGAAAGAATGGTACTACTTATTAGAAACCTCCTTTCTCCCAGAAATAAAATCCATCAACAAAAATATGACATCAGTTTTTTTTTTAAATAAAGGGGGCGGGGGGAGAATTACACGTTTTTTATTTACTGTTTCCTTTTCAGCATTCTAAACACAGATCTATGTCTAAAATACAGCAGCCCATCTAAAGAAAAAAATTATTGCTCAGCCAGCCTATTCTGGCTAATCTCATGAATGACTCAGTAAATGGCTGCTGAGTCGAGGTCTCAAACTCTACCAGTTCTGATAAATGCTTCTCAACAGAGTTCATCCCTGGACATTTTGGTTTTAGAAACATGATCAAAGACAAATGCAGTAAGAGAGGTGGACATCAAAGTTCAAGTTGTCCCCGGAGTGCCCATGGTGGCCTAGTGGTTGCAAACCTGACGAGGATCCATGACGACACGGGTTCCATCCCTGGCCTTGCTCAGTGGGTTAAAGGATTTGGCGTTGCTGTGAGCTGCAGTGCAGCTCACAGACACAGCTCAGATCCCGTGTTGCTATGGCTGTGATGGAGGCTGCCAGCCACAGCTCCAATTCAACCCCTAGCCTGGGAACTTCCATATGCCGTGGATGTGGCCCTAAAAAGACCAAAAAAAAAAAAAATTTTTTTTTTCAAGTTGTCCAGATGGGTTTTAGCTCTGGTTACAAGTAATGATATACCGGTTTACATTTTTCACCATGTCATATGATATTACCACTTATCATTTTTTTTATTTTTTATTTATTTTTTATTTTATGTATTTATTTATTTATTTTTTTTGGTCTTTTTGCTATTTCTTGGGCCGCTCCCACGGCATATGGAGGTTCCCAGGCTAGGGGTCGAATCAGAGCTGTAGCCACCGGCCTACGCCACAGCCACAGCAACGTGGGATCCGAGCCGCCTCTGCAACCTACACCACAGCTCATGGCAACACCGGATCGTTAACCCACTGAGCAAGGGCAGGGACCGAATTCACAACCTCATGGTTCCTAGTCGGATTCGTTAACCACTGCGCCACCACGGGAACTCCTACCACTTATAATTTAACACTTGTTTTGATGTTATAAATTCTCCTGACACTCTTAGACAATGACTCAGACCACCTCAGATCTAGAAGGAACCTGAAATAAATTGTTACTCTTTAAAAGTGACATATAGACCTAACTCCAGTAATTCCTACAGAAATTCCAAACTTTGAAGCAGATAAATAAAAATGAAAAACTGCACATATAAACAAAAGTGAAAGGAAGCTGATTAATCATAGAACACCAGCCTGGGTCATGAGAAAGTTGGTGTAGCCAGCTGATTAAGTAGATTGAGACAAGCTTCTATTCTCTGTCATGTCACTTCACACACCCTGCTCCCTATAAGTTCCAGGCACTGTCCTAGGCCCACAGCTACCAAGGTGAGTAACACCAACTCCTTACTCTCAAAGACCTCTCCATCACTAACAGAGGATATAAAAGACACACATTTACAAAACTCATAATAAAGGTGAGTAGTTAAGAGATGGGGAGAATCAGGAAACCTGACTCTGGAATGAGGTGAAAAGCTAAGAATATCTCAAGCACAGAGGAACTTGCACTTCATGTGTCATTTAGTAAGTGAAGATTCCAGCTTCAGAAAATTGTTAAGGGGATCAAATGATGTCATTTGTTTCAACAGATAGATTGGTCATTCATGACTGACTTAAAACTTTTGAACATTATAACATGATCAAAATGCCTCAAAGCAGGATAATCCATTCCAGTCCATGCTTTTCCTACTGGTGGCCCCTCAAACAAGTGCCTCAGCATGTTTGTCCATGGCACACTGAGATGCCTCCTTTCATGGCACCATGTAATGAAAAATGTATGTGTACATGCACCCAGGGAAATGGAGAGATTCCATTAGCCAACTCAATATGCCAGTGAGACTATGATACTGCAGGAATTAGACTTCTCAGGAGATGCTGATTTCTCAGACATCACAATAGTAATATAACAGGGTTGAGATGTTCAATGAAAGCAACTCTATCTAATTGAAGTTATTATTTAAGGTATTGACACCAAAATTCTCTTTTTGCTTTTCCTCAATGAATGGCATTATCTGAACCATCAGTGCTTTTTTGCTTTCCCTATGATTTTACACTAGTCAAGGAAGCCATTATCAAATCATGAGCAGTAGAGTATAAACTCAAAAACCCTTCAATTCTAGACCTGAATGAAGTCCTGAAGGGCAATGTTTATGACAATTGCCTATGGGATTGTGGTTGCTGCCAGGGAACCTGCTCATCACACTACACATTCGTCCCCACCTGCCAATCACTGCTTAAGACATCCCCTGTAATAACATGAGTGATTATATTCCTTAGAAAAAGAAACAGGTGGTAGGGGTAAAACTCATACTCCCAACCAAATTTCATCCTTTCTTCCTCCTCTCCCATTCACACTTGAATTCTATCCCATAATGTTTATATTTGACTTTTTATTTATTTTTTTCTTTTTCAGCCACACCCACGGCACATGGAAGTTCCTGGGCAAGGGATTGAATCTGAGCCGGAGCTGTGACCTACAGCTGTGTCAGGCTGGGGATCGAATAGACAAGCCACATCATTAACCTACTACACCGCAATAGAAACTCCGTAATATCTATATTTAAAGGTCTGTGTAATGGTTCCTTTGGTATCTATTACTGAAATGGAATAGTTTTTCATTTTCACTAGAAAAGATGGGATTCATGTGGTTCATTCTCAAACGAGGTACTATAAAGTATCTGTGACCCTTTAGAGACCCTTTAGAGCTGCCTCTCAGAAAGAGGAAAATACTAAATACCCTTAAATTCCCTAAAGTGCTTTTGTTGAGAAATCATGCTTGCTTATGCTCAACACCAGAAATGCCATTAGAATTTTCATTACCTTACCAATAAATTTAAATAGCTACTATGTGCCAGGCACTGTCCTAGATATTTAGGATCCATCAGTGAACAAAGAAGATGAAGGCCTTTGCCATTATTGATCTAACATTCTAGCAGAGTGACAACGCCAGGTCCCTAACCCACCGAGCAAGGCCAGGGATGGAACCCGCAACCCCATGGTTCCCAGTCGGACTCATCAACCACTGTGCCACGAAGTATAAGATTAAAGTGGCATGACAAAGAGAAGGATGAACCAATCAGTAGCATTGGGACCACTGTCATCCATTTGGAATAAAACAAAATCAAATCTCTACCTTATACTAGACATGAAAATCGATAAGAAGAAGAAATTTTTAGAATAAAATATGGAAGAGTTTCTGCAGGAATTTGAAGTAGGAAAAATTTGCATAAACAAGACACAAAATAAAATCCATATTTTTATATTGGATTACATAATAATCAAAAGCTTCTGCAAACAACAACAAAAATGAAGTCAGTTTGGGAGAAGGCACATAATCAGGGAATTTGAATCTAGAATGCATAATGCATTCCAACAAATTGATGGGAAACAAAGTTGGAGTTTTTTTTGTCTTTTTTAGGGCCCCACCCACAGCAATATGGAGGTTCCCAGGCTAAGGATCGAAATGGAGCTGTAGCTGCCAGCCTACTCCTCAGCCACAGCAACAGCAACCGCAGGATCCAAGCTGCGTCTGTGACCTACACTGCAGCTCACGGCAAAGCAGGATCCCTAACCCACTGAGCGAGGCCAGGTATCAAACCTGCATCCTCATGGGTGCTAGTCAGATTCGTTTTCACTGAGCCATGGCAGGAATTCCAGGAGACAAAGATTTAAAAAGTCTTATTTTTTAAATGGTGACGAGCAGTTCTCACTGTCCTTCAGCGGGTTAAGGATCTGGCATTGTCTCTGCAGTGGCTCGGGTTGCTGCTGAGGCTCAGGTTGGATCCCCAGCTCAGCACAGTTAGTTAAGGATCTAGTGTTGCCACAGCTGTGGCTCAGATTTGATCCCTGGTCTGAGAACTTCCATATGCTGTGGAGGCATCCAAAGCAAAACAAAACAAAGGTGAAGAATTCATAGAAGGGAAAAGCTGGATAGCCAATAAACAAATGAAAAGGTGTTCAGCCTTAAAATTACAAGGAAAATGCAATGAAATATCAGTAAGATACAATTTTATGCCTATCACGATAGCAAACACTTCAAAGTCAGAAAAAAACAGGTGTTGATGAAGTGCTGTGGTAGTAAGACTTATTCACTGCTGAGGAGAGAGCAGCTTGGTACACAAGTGTTATAGAGTGTACTTTTACTGTATATTACCAAATTTACCTAGATATTACTAATATCTAGGTAAAGTATCTAGATAAAGTACCTAGGTAAAGTACTGAAATGTTGGTAATACCTAGGAATGTTAGCTTGCATGTGTGCACAAGCAGACCTGCATGAGAATGTTTCTCATGCCACTGTGTACAAGACCAGAAATTTAGAAACAAATTTGATGCTCCATTACAGAGGACTAGAGAGATTATGGCATATTCAATGATGGAAAACTGCAGTTGTTAAAAGGAATAAACTGGGGCCACATATAATTAACAAAGAGAGTCCTCAGAAACACAATGCTGAAGAAAAAAATGAGTTGCAGAATGAAACATAGTATAATGACAAATCTAAATTGTATAAAGTACAAATCTAAATTTGCATTAAAAAACAAATTTTTGAAAACTGTTATCGTAAAGACATTAAATCCAGGTGGTTATTTTTGCAGCAGGGGCAGGGGAAGAAAGTAGGGAGGAGTGTACTGGTATTCTCAACTCTAAATGCAATTTTTTTTTTTTTTGGCCATCCCATTCCTGAGCCAGGGATCAAACCTGTGCCACAGCAGTGACGTGAACCACTGCAGTGAAAATGCCTAGTCTTTTTTGTGTGTGTTTTCTAGGGCCGCACCTGAGGCACATGGAGGTTCCCAGGCTAAGGGTCTAACGGAAGCTGTAGCCACTGGCCTTCGCCAGAGCCACAGCAATGCAGGATCTAAGCTGCATATGCAACCTACACCACAGCTCAAAGCAATATTGGATCCTTAACCCACCAAGTGAGGCCAGGGATCGAACGTGCAACCTCATGGTTCCTAGTCGGATTCGTTAACCACTGCACCACAATGGGAACTCACAAATGCCTAGTCTTTAACCTACTATACCACAAGGGAACTCCTAACTGTAATTAAAAGAAAAATCTCCAGTGACAAAAGCAAAAATTTTTTCTTATTTTTTAAAGTTTTTTTGAAGTATAGTTGATTTAGAATGTTGGGACAATTTCTGCTATACGACAAAGTGATTCAGTTATACATGTACACACATCCATTCTTTAGAATTTTTTTCTCTACATAGATTATCACAGAGTGTTGGGTAGAGTTAATAAATGTGATTGTAGATGTTCATAAAATTCATCTCTAAAATTATCCACAAATGTAAAATAGTTCATAATAAACTATTGATTTTGAAAAAGAGAAAAAATAAAATAGAATTAGATGAAAATTTTTCCTTTGCACCTGAAATAGGGCAAAAAGAATTTAAGACTCTGCTCTGAAAAAATAATTTAAGCAAGGGGGCCACATTCTTCCCACTTTCTACTTTTCCCGCCCCCATACCCAAAGTGATATATTCACTCAGACGTCCCCACAGTGCTTGGCTGCTGGCTGCCAATTATATATGCAAAATCCCTTTGCCATTACCTCCATCAGCCACCTCCTAGGAGTGTTTGAAACTGTGGAAAAGCCCACCTTCAGGAAGAGTCTGAATACACATCAGGAAATACCAGCCTTGCAATCAATAGGGAATAAACTGATAAAATTCATTGATCCTTTCTATCTCTCAGTATCTTTTTAATTTCCACCTTGTAATTTTTAAAGAATCAAAGTGTGATTTTATCCAGAGAGAAGAGACATCACTAATTTTGGCAGGCCATAGAATAGAAACGCAAAGTAATGACATTGAATTATTGTTCCCTTAATTTCTTTCTCTCAGAAATTAACCATATCTTAATTTTTTTAAAACTCGCTCTCTCTCTCTCTCTCTCTCTCCACCTCTCTCTCTCTCTCTATATATATATATATATATATACATATAGTCATGAAAAACAAAAAAGGAATACATTGAAATTCAGTATAATGTCTACTTCTTGGAGAAATGAATACATATAAATTTAAGTTCTAAATGTTCTACATCTTAAAATAGATAATAGATATATTATTTTATTTTTATTATCATAATCATAATAAAATATTTAAAATTCCAACCACAGAAGCAGCTCCTACTGGAGCGCAGAAAAAAGTTAAGGAAAAGATGGAATGAGGACCTATGTGAGTCCCTCTGTTAAGTCTCCTACTACATAAAAGCAATAAAAACCTAGAAAAAATTATTTGAATTAATTCAAAGATAAAAAAATGATAATAATAAATTCAGAACTCTACAATGTAAAGTAGCAAAATTTCTTCAACAATCTTGGGAATCTTTATTAAAGAAATAATGAACAATCTCAGTAAGGACACAGGGCATTTTGGGATTTTAACTTGACCTACTCCCAACCCCCTTCCCCAGTTCCATGGGAGCATTTAAAACCAACAGTCTTTCAATCATCAATGGCCAAAAATAGCTTTATAGAGACAAGAGAGAGCACACTAGATTTGCAGATTCTTAGAAAGGTCCATCTCCAGAGCATAAACAATATTTGACCTGTGTCACAGGAAATAGGAAAAGCCCCAATTTGCAGCATGTTTTTATTATTTGATCTAATTAGGAGTTCATTCCAAAGCTATCTTGATAGTGTTTGTCAAAAAAAAAAAAAAATCAGTGGCAACTATTTACCATCACAGCTGCCTGAGGTTTTAATCCCACTTTGGGCAAACAAGAACCTGGACAAAATTTTCAAAAGAAGATCTTGGGAATGAGATGTCCAAAGAGGAGAACAAAAAGCTCTAACATATTTCTGGGGATTTAGAAGACCAAAGTCATGTGCAGGAAAATGTAGAGCCAAGGAAAGACTTGTTTGTGCACCAATTTCTTGCTTCTCTCTGGTTTACCTTGAGGCTCTCTGAAAGCAGGAAACAAAGGCTGAGGAAAGAGTTGTAAGTTGATCAAAAGCTGATGTTGGGAGTTCCCTTCATGGCTCAGTGGTTAATAAACACGTCTAGGATCCCTGAGGATGCAGGTTCAATCCCTGGACTTGCTCAGTGGCTTAAGGATCCAGCATTGCTATGAGCTGTCATGTAGGTCACAGATGTGGCTTGGATCCTGTGTTGCTATAGCTGTGGCTGTGGCCAGCAGCAGTAGCTCCGATTCAACACCTAGCCTGGGAACTTGCATATGCCAAAGGTGTGGCCCTAAAAAGCAAAAAAAAAAGAGCTGATGGTGTGGTCTAACACACAAAGAACCTCTTAGCCAGGGGTGGAAGACTTATTGTTTCAAACCATTTAAGGAAATCTCTAATCAGTCATTACCTACCCACTAAGCTAATCAAGCAAAGACTTCAGCAGGTGCAAAAAACAGAGAATACATACTCTACAGAATTAGTTTAAGAAATTCACTAAACAAACATATAAGCAAAAATAACAACAGAAAACAAAGAGCAGGTATAACCCTTGGGATGGTAATAGGTGGGGAGGTAGGAATTTTTTCCAGGGTTACCACATTATATTATCTAAAGTATACAGATTCAACAACAACAAAAATAGTAAGACTTGTAGATGAGCAGAAACGTATGGACCATACATAGGAAAAACAGCAGTCATCAAAAACTGACCTGAAAGGGACCAAATGTTGGACCTAGTTGATGAAACTATCAATTACTGTTATTATTAATTACTACAAATATGTTAAAAAAATTTTAAACCCTGTATAAAAAAATAATCAAGAGAATAAGAATACAAACCAAAGACTGGGAGAGAATATTCACAAAAGATATATCTGATAAAGGAAATATATTATCTGACAAGGGAACATATCCAAAATATGCAAAGAATATTTTAAAACTCAACAATAAGAATATTTTAAAACTCAACAATATGAAGATGTGAACATACACTTCACCAAAAGATATGCAGATAGCAAATAAGCATATAAAAAGATGATCCATACCATATACCATTAGAGAATTGCAAACAAAGCAATTAGATACCACTACACAGCTATTAAAACGGTGAAAATCCAAAACAAGAACAACACCAAACACTAATAAGAATGTTAAGCAATAAGAATACTCATTCATTGCTGTTGGAAATGCCAAATGGTACCGTCACCCTGGAAAACACTTTGGGGAGGGTTTTACACAGTTAAATATATTCTTACCATATGATCCAGTCATCACATTCCTTGGTATTCTGCTAAATTAATTAAAAATTTTACATCTACACAAAACTCTGCACATAGACTTGTGGTTGCCAAGGAGGAGGAGAGGGAGTGGGATGGATTGGGAGCTTTGGGTTAACAGATGCAGAGTATTGCCTGTGGAATGGATAAGCAATGAGATCCTGCTGTGTAGCCCTGGGAACTATGTCTAGTCACTTATGATAGAGCATGATAATGGGAGAAAAAATAATATATACATGTATGTGTAACTGGCTAACCATGCTGTACAGTAGAAAATTGACAGAACACTATAAGCCAGCTATAATAAAAAAAAATAAAAGCCATTATATGCTTTAAAAAAAGAAAATTGACAGAACACTGTAAACCAGGTATAATGTAAAAAAAATAAAAATCATTATAGGGAAAAAAAAAAAAAACCTGCACATCGATGTTTATAGGAGCTTAGTCATAACCACCAAACCTGGAAGCAACCAAGACATCCTTTGATAGGTAAACGGAAAAATAAATGGTGATATATCCAGACAATGGAATATTATTCATTATTTTTAAAATGAGCTATCAAGCCATAAACCATGGATGAACTTTAAATGCATATTACTAAGTAAGGGAAGCCAATCTGAAAGGCTATGTACTATATGAATCCAACTATGTGACATATGGAAAGAGTAAAACCATGGAGACAGAAGAAGATCAGTGGTTGCCAAGGGTATGGGGAGGGGAAAGGATGAATAGGTGGAGCAGAGGGAGATTCAGGGAAAGAAAGTTATATATGGTACCACATAATGGTGGATACCTGTCATCAGAAATTTGTCCAAACTCATAGAACATGCAACACCAAGAGAAAACTCTAAGGTAGACTGTAGACGTGGAGCAATAGTAATATTTCAATGTTGGCTCATTGATTTTAAAAAATGTACCCCTCTTTTGTGGGTTGTGGATGGTGGAGAAGGCTGTGCGGTGGTGAGGCAGAGAGAGACATGAGAACTCTGTACTTTCTGCTCAATTTTGCTCTTAACCTAAAACTACTCTAAGAAATAAAGTCTATATATAAAACTTATGAAATTAATTAAAGGAAAGAATGACAAGAATGTCCTAAGAAAGTACCAAAAAGAATTCTGGAGTGGCAAAGTCCAATAACAGAAATGAAAATGTCACTAGAGGGCTTCAGCTACAGAAATGAGGTAGCAAAAGACTGAATCAGCAAACTTCAAGATACGTCAGTTGAGATTATCTAGGCTAAGGAACAGAAGGAAAAAAGAATAAAGAAAAATGAATGGCACCTCAGAGATCTTTGGAAAGCAATCAAACATTTCAACATATGCCTAATGGGACTCAAATGTAGAGGAAAGAGTGAAAGGGGAAGAAAGAATATGTGAGGAAACAATGGCTAACACATCCTAAATTTGATGGAAAACATTAATCTACATGCCAAGAAGCTCAATGAATTCAAGTAGAATAAATTCAAGGATTCACACATAGACATATAATTAAACTTGTGAAAGACAAAAACAAAGAGGAAATCTTGAAAGCAGCAAAACAAAACCAGTTCATGATATACAAAGGATCTTCAAAAAGATTAACAGTTAATTTCTATCAGAAAACAGGGAGACCTCAAGACAGTGGGTTTATGTAAAACACCTGCCAATGCAAGGATTTTGCCAGGAATTTTATATCCAGAAATATTATCCTTCCAAAATTAGGGAGAAATTAAGACATTCCCAGAAAAAACGGAGAGAAGGCATCACTATCTGATCTGCCCAATAAGAAATACTACAGAGGTTTGTTCAAGTTAAATGAAAGGACACAGAAGAGTACATAAATTCAAATGCAGAAATAAAAGAACACTGATAAAGATAATTACATTGATAAATACCAGAAGTACAAATGTATTTTAACACTTTTTTTCCTAGCTGATTTATAAGAAAACTTCATAGAGGAACAATTATGAAACTGTATTGGAGGGCTTACAATATGTGGTGGTGTAATTTGTTTAACGGTAATCACACAAAGGAGTGAGAGAGAGAATGAAGTTATGCTAGAGCAAAGTTTTGCATTCTACTGAAATTAAGGTGGTACCAAGCAAACTAGATTGCTTTCAGTTAGGATGTTTTATATTAAAAGAAATAGAAAGGTCAGAAATTGTAGAATTGATTTTAAAAATAGGCTCTAACTATATGAAATACACTTAGGCTTTAAGATACAAAAAGTTTAAAGTAAAATGGTAGAAAACAATACCATGCAAACAGGAACCAAAAGAGAACTAGAGGGGCTATACTAATATCATAAAAAATATGTATTAAGACAAAAATTGGGAGTTCATGTCATGGCTCAGTGGTTAACAAACCTGACTGGTATCCATGTGGGTTCTATCCCTGGCCTTGTTCAGTGGGCTAAGCACCTGGTGTTGCCATGAGCTGTGGTGTCCGTCGCAGAAGCGGCTCAGATCCCACATTGCTGTGTCTGTGGTGTAGGCCAGCAGCTGCAGCTCTGATTCAACCCCTTGCGTGGGAACTTCCATATGCTATGGGTGTGGCCCTAAAAAGACCAAAAAAAAAAAAAAGACAATAATTGTTAACAGAGGGGAATTCCCATCATCACGCAGTGGCTAATGAAACCAACTAGCATTTATGAGGATGTGGGTTCAATCCCTGACCTCTCTCATTGATTATGGATCCAGCATTGCCATGAGCTGTGGTGTAGATTGCAGATGCATCTCAGGTCCTGAGTCGCTGTGGTTCTGGCATAGGCCGGTGGCTACAGCTCCAGTTGGACCCCTAGTGGCTGCGGCCCTAAAAAGACAAAGAAAAATAATTGTTAACAGAAACAAAGAAAAATGTCTATAATTATAAAATGATCAATATATCAGTAAAATATAACAGTAACACACATGCACATTACAACAGAAACTCAAAGTACATGAAGCAAGACTGACAGAATTGAAGGGAAAAACAGAGTTCAGGAGTAATAGTTGGGGATTTCATACCCCAACTATTTCAATAGCAGAACAACTGACTGGAATATCAATGAGGCCACTAAATAGTTGAAAAACACTGTAAGCCAATGAGACCCAAAAGACATCTTTAAGCCACTCTATTCAACATCAGCATAATACACATTATTCTCAAGTACATGTGGAACATTCTCTGCAATAGATCATGTGCTTAGTCATAAAACAAGCTTACATAAATTTAAGGAATGAAATTATACAAAGTATATTCTCTGATGATGATGGAATTAAGTTGAAATCAGTAACAGGAGAAAATTGGGGGAATTCACAAATATATGAAACATACTCCTAAATATCCAATGCTTAACAGAGCATTCACAAGGAAAATTAGAAAATATTTTAATGAATGAAAACAAAATTATGGCACACCAAAACTTATGAGATGCAGGTAAAACAGTTCTTAGAGGTCAATTTTTAATTTTAAATTTATATATTGAAAAACAATAACTATATTAATATTTATGAAATATTAATTATCGGGTTGTGCTTAGTGTTTACTTTCTCCTTCGGTTTCCTGCCACACATTCCTCAGGGTAACCAGGCCATTCTGATCATTTCATTATTATAACAACCCTAAGCCGTAAGTACTATTATTAATCCCAATTAACCAGCTTTGGAATTAAATCACAGAGAAGTTAGGTAATTTTCCCAAGGTCCACAGAGCTTATAACTGAGAGATGGGGAATGAAACTTTGAAGTCTGACATCCAGAGATAGGATGAACTCCAAATAAAGGTCTCAATTCTTGGCTTCTGAGTTTCAAAACGAATATTTAAAATTCATAGTTTATACCAGGAGTTGGCAAACATCAGCCCATGGCCTGCTTTTGTAAGGCCCATGAGTTGAGAATGATTACTCAATTTTTAAATGGTTAAAAAAAAAAAGCTCAAAAAGAATATTTCATAACACATGAAAACTACATAAACTATTGTCAGTTCTTTGCATTTTGTCAGAATAGAAACTGAATATCCTCACTTGTCATACCATATAGCAGCTCCATGGTTTAGCAAGATAAAGTCTTATTGCTGGTTTTTTGAGTTTAAGGCCAGACTGAAATTTTTCTAAATGAGAAGAATTGCCTTTAACTGTGATTATCCAATACTGAATGGCTTTTGAAATTAGTTTTGCTAAAGACTCAATAATGTTTCTAGATATAAAAGCTCTCCTTCATATTTCCAGCTCTGGCCATGACAATGTCAATGGCATTGGACTAACCCTCCTGCTGAACATAGTTATGAAAGCTGAACAACATACTTTAAAAGTGTTTGAAGGCATACTGAGAAGCCAAGGCAGGCAGTATCTAAGAGGGCTGTGTGCTTCTTGAATAAAGGGAAATACAGGAAATGAACTCTATAATCAACTTAGCTTTTTTTTCCTAAGAACATTTTCCAATTTACAGAGCTCAGGATGAAGAGAACCTAAACAAAAACAGTGGTCTTGCTGGGCTGACAAAGTAGAGGTCCAACTCTGGGCAGCCAAAGAGGCTAAAAAATACAAGGACAAAGTTTTAGAGAGCAAGGAACCACAGCTCTTCTAAAATTTGCAACAAATGTCCTTTTTATGGTCAGCTGACAGCTAGGCTGTATGTCCACAAGATTATAGTACACATACAAAAATAAACAAAGACAGCAGCTTGGAGGCTAGGAAGCTAAGGGCAGAAGTGAGCAACCTCCCAGTGCTGGGGAGACAACAGTTGAAGTTCAAGGTCCTCGCCAAGCAAGAAGGGCTGGAATCTCTGTGTACTTGGAGAGCTGTGCTCTAGTTCTAAGGACTACATCCTAGGATTAAGGGAAAAAACTTGAGCCTGAACAAACAGCCATTTCTAGAATCAAAATGAATTGCTATGCTCGCATCTCTGCCAGGAGTATTAACACTCTTTGGTCTATTTTGGTATGGTCTATTACCAATTGTGTACAGGTGAATGTTTCACAGCTGACTCTCCAAATCCTGATTTATAGCATTTGCTTGTTCCCATTATGCACTTACTCCTACCATGACAAATTTCAGTCTACCAGTACAGTATCACTGAACACAGATCTGTAAGGAGATTTGCACAATTCACTCTCACCAGCCAGTGTGAGCCAGATCCAGGACACTCTAGGAATTATACGGCCTACTCTTCACATCTTCAAACTCAACAAAAAGGAAAGAATGACTTTATAAATCCAAATACATGTAACAATTTAGCAATTGTTTTAGTATTTGAAAATGTTGAATTTATTTATATAATTATCTCTTTTCAGAGATTTTCTCTTCTATTAAGATAATGCTCACAAGACAGTATTATTCCTGAAAATAATTTTCTTTTGGGGGCTAAAGCATGAGTTTCTCTCATACAAAGACAAACAAAACAAGTAGCTTGGACAACAATGAATAATTTTTCTGGGCGTTCCCAATGTGGCTCAGCAGGAATGAACCCAACACCTGGCCTCGCTCAATGGGTTAAGGGTTTAGTGTCCCTTTGAGCTGTGGTGTAGGTCACAGACATGGCTCAGATCCTGTGTTGCTGTGGCTGTGGCTGTGGCTGGCAGCTGCAACTCTGATTTGACCCCTAGCCTGGGAACTTCCACATGCTGCAGATTCGGCCCTAAAAAGCTAAAAAAAAAAAAAAAAAAAGAGAGACAGAGAGAGAGAAAAAAAATATTTCCATTGATTTGCCTTAAATAGATGTTGACTAAACAGGGTTTGATTCAACAAATATTTATGGAGTGTACTCTATTTAAGGCACTCTGCAATGTAAAGAAGTGTTTGTTCCCCATGCCTTCAATTATTCTTAGCAAAGCAAATATTCAACACCCTGAAAGAAAACTTTGTTGTAATGGAATATTTATTTATCAAGACTACAGGAAAGTGGGGAGGGAAATACCAAGAGCAAAGGAAAGGAATATAATAGCACACATGATGAGGTTTAAAGATTAGAAAAGGAAAATTCTGTGATTCCAAGTCTCTAGTACTTCTCTTTTTGTGGTTCAGGAACTCAGTTTGGAGTCATCCCCACAAATTACCCATGACGAAAAGGGACACATTTCCATTCTGACTTCATGAATTTGGGATCTTATTACCTTATTTGTGGCTCTCCTCATTTGTCAAGAGAGAGCCAGCCAAGATGTTTAGGGCTATTCACAGATGTTTAAATCACTTGTTTTCTAGCACTTAGGAGAAGCACTCTTTTTCTTTCCTAAACCCTGATTTTACAAGGAATTTACTCCACAACATGGTATTTCTTTAAGGAGGAAAAGTCATTTTTTGATTCTCTAGAGGTGATGGCTTGACTTCCCTTTGCATCTTGATGTGTAAAAATAGTCTAATATTATATTATCTATTCTGCTGAAATGCCGTGTTATGTTTGCCTTGACTTTTTTGATCCCACTTGTGCCCCTTTCAGCTTAGCTTTGTAAAATTTAATTTATCCAAGCTAGTAATGTGGGATGGTGTATTAGTTTCCTACTGCTGCTGTAACAAACTACCACAAATTTAGACTTAAAACAACACAATTCATTATCTTACATTCTGGACATCAGACCCTTTGAATTGGTCTCACTGGACTAAGAGTGAAATGTCAGCATGGCTGAATTCCCTCTGGATGCTCTAGGTGAGAATTATTCCTTATCTTCCCAGCTTCTAGAGGTTGCCTGCATGATTTGGATCCTCTATCTTCAAAGCCATCAGTGGCCAGTCAAGTCTTTCTCACCTTATATCTCTCTGACAATGACTCTCCTGCCTCCCCCTCTCATTTATAAGGACCCCTGTGATTACACTGGGCCCACCAGGATAAACCAAGATAATCTCCCCATTTCATCATTTGATCAGCAACCCTAATTACATCTGCAAACTCAATCCCCTCTTGCCATGTCACATAACATATTTTCAAATACCAGGGATTAGGACATGCACAATTTGGAAAAGCTGTTATTCTGCCTACTACAAAAGAGGAGGGGGATAAAAGAGAATGGTCAAAGAGTGTGGACAATATTTTTTCAAGTCCACTTGTTCTCAAAAAAGGCACTGGCATATTGTCATTCTAAAATGAAAATACATAATTTTTAACATTCAATCCCTCTATCCTATGGGTGGATGTAGTTGATGCTCACTCTCTGCAAATGAAACACACGTAAAAGTGTCTGCATTTCTGCAATAGAGAGGTGCTTTATCTGGCTATACTTCAGAAGGTGCCACATACCACTCCAAAGGTGAAGCATGAAAGCCACTCATTTCATAGTTAAAACAAATAAAACAAAAAAAACCTCAGGCCCCAAGAGATAATATAATTCACCTATATTTTCACACTAAGAGAACCAGAAACAGACTAAGAAACCAGGTCACTTGGTTCTCAATTCAGGGCTCTTTTCCTACATAATGCTACATGCCGTGATGGAGGGTACTTGATAACTTTCTTATTGTCAACATTAGGGAGAAGAGACATATAGAACTCACCACTCTAGAAAATGAAAATGAACCCAATCACTTCCGTGTGATGACAACGCATCATACTATGATCTGAACACTACCATAAGTGCTGATACAATTTATTTTTGCAAGGAGACTGATGGACCATATTTAGTTCCCCTTGTTGCTCTGGCAGACAGTGTTGATTGGCTTGCTCCTCAGTTGTTATAAATCTCCTCACAGGGAGAGATTAAAACATATAAACACTGATTTTTCCCCCTAGCATCCAAAGAGAAACAAGAACTCTACCAAAGAGACAAAAGATTTCCTGAGAAAGATTCTGCCTTCACGATGCACAGACAATCAGACCTAAGTTGTATATTAATTTTTATTCCTACTTGGAAACAAGAACTTTTTTGTTTTATTTTTATATAATAATTAAATTATAATGTTCTGTCAATTGTTGTACAGCAAAGTGACCCAGTTTTATACATACACACACACACACACACACACACACACACACACACACACATACACACATTCTTTTTCATATTATCTTCCATCATGTTCCATCACATATTATAGGCTCTTGTTTTTCTTATCTGTTGTGCCACTTTCTGCCTTTTGATTAGGGCATTCAGTCAATTGACATTTAAAGTAATTATTGATAAATATGTATTTATTGCCATTTTAAAACTTGTTTTCCAGTTGATTCTATGTTTCTCCTTTGTTCCTTTCCTTTTTTGGTTGGATTATTTCCCTTTATTTTATGCTTGTGTCTTCTTTGTAGTTTCTATGAATGTATTATTTGGTTTTGATTTGTTGTTGCCCTGTCTTTCAAGTATGTTAATCCCTTCCTATATCTGCTTGCTTTAGCCTGATAGTCATATAAGTTCAAACACATTCTAAAAAAAAAAAAAATCTAAATTTTCTTACTTTCCTTCCCAACGTTTTATGATTTCGAGGTCCTTTCTAAAAAAAAAAAAAAAAAAAAAAAAAAACATTCTCCTGTTTATCCTTTTGCTGTCCTTGTGTTTATCATCACTTTTACATTAGGATTTTTTTTTAATTTTCCTTTTAGATCTGTATACTGGATTATTTAAGTGATTGCTTTCCATTTGTTGCTTCCTCCATCTTATATCTTCTTACTTCATTCCTATTTAAAGGAGACCTTTCAGTGTTTCTTATAGAATGGGTTGAGTGTTGCTGTACTCTTTTAATTTTTGTTTGTTGGAGAAATTCTTTATTTCTCCTTCTATTCTAAATGATATTCATGCTGGGTAGAGTATTCTAGGCTACAAAGTTTTACCTTTTAGAACTTTGAATATATCTTACCACTATCTTCTGGCCTATAGTGTTCCTGTACAGCAATCAGCTCATAGCTTTATGGGGGTTTCTTTATAATTAACTCTTTGTATTTCTCTTGCTGCTTTTAGAATACTTTCCTTATCTTTAACTTTCACCATTCTTATTATAATATGTCTTGGTGTGGGCCTCATTGGGTTCAACTTGTTTGGGGCTCTCTGTGCTTCCTGTATTCTGATATCTGTTTCCTTTGATTTGGAAATTTTTCATCCATAATTTCTTCAAATATATTTTCAATCCCCTTTTCTTTTTCTTCTCCCTTGGGAATCCCTATTATGTGTAGACTGGCCCGCTTTATATTATCCTATAGATCTCTTATATTGCTTTCATTTTTTATTTGATTTTCTGACATCCTGATTGAGGGATATCCATTACTCTGCATTCCAAGTCACTAATTTGTTCCTCTGCATTATTTATTCTGCTCTTCAATGTCTTTAACTCAGTTTGTGTCTCTGCAAATGAATTTTCTAATTTTTCTTGGTTCTTCCTTATATTTTCTTTTTTTTTTTTTTGTCTTTTGTCTTTTTTTTGTTGTTGTTGTTGTTGTTGCTATTTCTTGGGCTGCTCCCGCGGCATATGGAGGGTCCCAGGCTAGGGGTTGAATCGGAGCTGTAGCCACCGGCCTACGCCAGAGCCACAGCAATGCGGGATCCGAGCCGCGTCTGCAACCTACACCACAGCTCACGGCAACGCCGGATCATTAACCCACTGAGCAAGGGCAGGGACCGAACCCGCAACCTCATGGTTCCTAGTCGGATTCGTTAACCACTGCGCCACGACGGGAACTCCCCTTATATTTTCTATTTCTAATGTAATCTGTGTTACTGTTCATATCCACTCTTAATTCCTTCATATTTGGTCTTCATTCCTTCAGAATTTTCACTATCTCCTTTTTGAATCTGATGTGTGTTAGACTGCAGAGGTCTGTTTTATTATTTTCTCCTTTAGGTGAATTTTCCTGTTCTTTTAACTGGGAATGATTCCTGGGCTTCTTCATTTTGCTTATATTTTTCTTATTCTGTGAGTTTAGGGAAAACAACTACTGTAGTCTTGGAGGGCTATTTATATGTGCAAGCACCCCTGGGTATTTTGTTAGAGCTTACTTTTTATTTTTAGAGTGCTGCACATGTTTCCAGGGAGATGGGGCAATGGGCAGGACTAACAGCCAATGCCTGGTTGCTAAGCTGGGTCCTTGACAGTGGCAAGGACCTGCAGTAAGGTGGCATAGGCTGCTCCTAGTTGCAGGGCCCTGGGAAGTGACAGTGATCAGGCATGTGTAGGTGGGAACTGGAGTATTTTCTGTGGCAACAGCAGACTGGGTGTGTTCCCAGGGGAGTGAAAGCAACAATGGGTGGTGCTTCATTGCAGTGCCCTCTTCTTTGTCAACCTCTGGGAAAGAAGTTCAGGTTGTGTCAATTCATAGACCACCAGTGGTGGAAGGCCACACCACCTGCTGGTGTCTGAGATAACTGCTGTGGTTTGTCCATGCCTTCTTCTGGAGCCTGAGTCTTAGTGCCCAGCCCCAGCCTGAGTGTCACAGCCTGTAGTATCCAGGGGCAGTGGTACAGATGGTCTGTGCAGCTCTCACTCTGCTTTGCCCTCCTCAGTCCAGCTGTTGTGCTTTTCTCTGTGACTTTGAGGTCCCTCCACGTCATCTGATCTCCCTGTTGGTTTGGTGGCTTCCCAGGGTGTAGGTTCCTTTCCTTTTTAATACCTCCCTCTCAGGAGTGCTAGTCCTGTCCTGATTCATTTTCTCTCTCTCTCTCTTTTTTTCCTTTTGTTCTACCCAGTTACGTGAAGGGTTTCTTGCCCTTTTTGGAGATTTAAAGTCTTCTGCCAGCCTTCAGTAGATGTTCTGTGTGAATTTCTCTACATGTAGATGCTTGGTTTTTTGTTTTTTGTGTTTTTTTGGATGTGTTTGTAGGAAAAGGTGAGCACCATGTATTGTCTCTCCACCATCTTGATCCTTCCTCCAGCAGCAATAGGTATAACTGGAGGTCCACAGTCAGGCCTATACCTGGCACTCATTGATGGCACCAGAAATCCTCTCTCTTGATCTCTGGGCTCTGCTTACTTGATTCACCCTCAGATGGCTCTGCCTTTATAAGAGATGGCCAACACCTGCCCCAGGCTGACCTCACGTCCCCTCTGCTCCCAACAGATATGTAACTTGAAATTTAGTATTAATATTGTCAAGTTCAAAATGAAAATGCCATTGAGAATTTCATTATGTGTGGTTTAGTACTATGATTGCTATGCACTTTAAGGTGATGTCTTCATGCCATTCCCCTACTGCTAGCCAGAGAGCCACTCTGCCTCACATAAAGTTTTCAAAGCCACCATTTCCTCCATGTCTGGCATATATATTTATAAGATGGGGCGACTATAAATATTTGAAAATTTATAGAATATTTACAGAAAAGTTGAAAAAACATTGAGGATGAGCATGATAATTCTGTCCCCAGAATTTCATTCTACTTGTTTTAACATGTATCTATCAGTTCTTTTGTCAATCCATATCTCTTTTTTTACATTTCAAGGTAAATTTCAGATATCACCATTCTTTACCATAAAAACTTCAGCATCCATATCATTAACCAGAGTTCAACATTTGTTCTTTTATTATGTTAGACAAAATTTAAATATAATTAAATGCACAAATTCTAAGTGTACATGTGTTGCATTTTTAAGAATGCTTGCTTGAACATCTATAAAGATATTAAATATTACCATCACCCTATCAATTTCCCCATATTAAAGGGGGCTTTTTTCACATGTCTGATTTGCAAAATTACAGCACACAAAGTAATTCCATAGTCAAGTAATGCTTTTGGCTGCAAATAATAGAAAACCTGACACACAGTGGATATCAAGTAGAGTTAAATTTTGTCACATAACAAATCTTGAGGGAGGCAACTGTTGGTATTAATTCAGTGACACAATAATGTCAAGGACGATGTCTCTGAAATTTTCCTGACTTTTAAGTTTCAAGTAGCTGCTGTAACTTCTGCCATCATTCAACAATATTTGTTTATTCAATAAATATTTAAGTAAATTACAGACATTGTTCTTATACTTGTAACAGAGTAGCACACACACAAAAAATTCTTGTTTTCAGAGGCAGGATCAAAAATGGCAAAAATTAAAGATAAGGAGAGGATTCTAAAGGCAGCACGAGAAAAAGAGTTAATTATAAGGGAACACCCATAAGGCTATGAGCTGACTTCTCTACAGAAACACTACAGGCTGTAAAAGAGTGGCAGATTGCATTAAAAAAACAAGACTCTACAATATGCCATCTACAAGAGACTCACCTTAGGGCAAAGGACACATATAAATTCAAAGTGAGTTTCATGCAAATGGAAAAGACAGGAAAGCAGGGGTTGCAATATTCCAATCAGATGAAATAGACTTTAAAACAAAGGTCATAAAGAAAGATAAAGAAGGACACTATTTAATGATAAAAGGATCCATTCAAGAGGAGGAAATTATAATTGTCAATATATATGCCCCTAATATAGCAGTACCCAGATACCTACAACAAATACTAACAGACATAAAATGAGAAATTGATGGGAATACAATAACAGTAAGAGACTTTAACACCCCACTCACATCAATGGACAGATCCTCTACACATAAAACCAATAAGGCAACAGAGATCCTAAATGACACATTAGAAAAGTTAGACTTCATTGACATTTTTAGGACGTTATATCCAAAAAAATCAGAATATACATTCTTTTCAAGTGCACATGGAATATTCTCTAGCACTGACATATACTGGGGCACAAAACTAACATCAACAAATTTAAAAGTATAGAAATTATTTCAAGTATCTTCTCTGACCACAATGGCATGAAACTAGAAATCGACCACAGGAAAATAAATGAGAAAAGCACTGACTACATGGAGACTAAACAACATGCTACTAAAAAACAAATGGGTCAGTGATGAAATCTAAACAGAAATTTTAAAATACCTTAAGACAAATGATAATAAAAACACAACCATTCAACCACCTATGGGATGCCACAAAAGCAGTGCTTAGAGGTAAGTTCATAGCAATACAGGCCCTCCTCAAAAGAGAAGAAAAATCTCAAATGGATAGTTTAACCCACCACCTAAATGAATTACAAAAAGAACAAAAAAAAGCCTAAAGTCAGCAGAAGGAAGGAAATCATAAAGATCAGATCAGAAATGAAATTAATAAAATAGAGATTTAAGAAACAATAGAAAAAAAATCAATAAAAACAAGAGCTGATTCCTTGAAAGGGTACACAAAACTGACAAACCTCTGGCCAGACTCACCAAGAAGAGGAGAGAAAGAACTCAAATAAACAAAATAAGAAATAAAAAAGTAAAAATTCAATGGATACTGAAGAAATACAAAAAAAAAAAAACCATAAGCGAACAATATGAACAGTTATATGCCAACAAACTGGACAACCTAGAGGAAATGAACAACTTTCTAGAGACATACAGCCTGCCAAAACTATCAAAAAGAAATAGATCAATTGAACAGATCAATCACTAGAAGTGAAATTGAATATGTAATAAAAACACTCTCTACAAACAAAAGTCCAGGACAAAATGGCTTCACAGGCGAATTCTACCAAACATACAAGGAGGAACTTATACCCATCCTTCTTAAACTTTTCCAAAAAGTTCAAGAAAAAGGAACACTCCCAGAGACACTCCATGGAGCCACCATCACCCTAATACCAAAACCAGACAAAGATACTATCAAAAAAGAAAATTATAGGCCAATACCTTTGATGACGCTAGACACAAAAATTCTCAACAAAATTTTAGCCAACCAAATCCAACAACATATAAGATCATACACCATGATCAAGTGGGATTCATCCCAGGTTCACAAGAATGCCTCAAGATACACAAATCAATCAACGTCATACATGACATTAACAAAAGAAAAGTCAAAAACCACATAAGCATCTCAATAGATGCAGAAAAAGCATCTGACAAAGTCCAACATCCATTCATGATAAAAACTTACCAAAGTCGGCATAGAGGGAACACACATTCACATAATACAAGTTTATGCCCACAACCAATATAATCCTCAATGGAGTAAAGCTGAAAGGCTTCCCACTAAAATCTGGAACAAGACAAGGATGCTCACTCCCACCACTTTTATTCAACGTGGTATTGGAAGCCCTAGCCATAGCAATCAGACAAATATATATATATCCAAACTGGAAGAAAAGAGGTAAATTGTCACTCTATGCAGATAACATGATATTACATATTGAAAACCCTAATGATTCCACACAAAAACTACTTGAACTGTTAAATGAATTCAGCAAAGTAGCAGGATACAAGATTAACATTCAGAGATTGGTTGCATTTACGTATACTAACTACAAAGTATTAGAAAAGGAATATAAAAATACAATAACATTTAAAATTGTACCCTAAAAAATTAAATACCTAAGAATAAACCTGACTAAGTAGGTGAGAGACTTATATACTGAGAACTATAAAACATTAATCAAGGAAATTAAAGAGGATTCAAAGAAATGGAGAGATATTCCATGCTCCTGGATTGGAAAAATTAAAATTGTTAAAGTGGCCATACTACCCAAATCAATCTATAGATTCAATGAAATCCCTATCAAATTACCCAGGACATTTTTCACAGAACTACAACAAACAATCCAAAAATTTATATGGAGCCATAAAAGACCCAGAATTGCCAAAGCAATCCTGAGGAACAAAAACCAAGCAGGAGGCATAACTCTCTCAGACTTCAGGTAATATTACAAAGCCACAGTAATCGAGACAGTGTGTTACTAGTGCAAAAACAGACATACAGACCAATGGAACAGAATAAAGAACCCAGAAATAAACCCAGACACTTGCAGTCAATTAATCTTTGACAAAGGAGGCAAGAATATAAAATGGGAAAAAGACAATCTTTTCAGTAAGTGGTGCTGGGAAAACTGGATAGCCACATGTAAATTAGTGAAACTGGAACACACCTTTACACCATGCATAAATATAAATTCAAATTGTCTTAAAGACTTAAACATAAGACAAGACACCATTAAACTCCTAGAAGAGAACATAGGCAAAACATTCTCTGACATCAACCTTGACAAAACCAATGTTTTCCCAAGCCAGTCTCCCAAGGCAACAGAAATAAAAACAAAAATAAACAAATGGGACTAATCAAACTGACAAGGTTTTGCACAGCAAAGAAAACCATAAAAAAAATAGACAACCTATGGAATGGGAGAAAATATTTTCAAGTGATGCAACTGACAAGGGTTTAAGCTCTAAAATATACAAACATATACAACTCAACAGCAAAAAAGCCAACAACCCAACTGAAAAATGGGCAAAAGACCTGAACAGATATTTCTCCAAAGAAGGGATATATTGATGGCCAACAACCACATGACAAAGTGCTTAACATCACTGATTATTAGGGAAATGCAAATCAAAGCTACTATGAGGAACCAGTCAGAATGGCCATTGTTAAGAAGTCCACAAATAGCAAATGCTAGAGAGGGTGTGGAGAAAAGGGAACCCTCCTACGCTGTTGGTGGGAATGTAAGTTGGTACAACCACTATGGAAAACAGTATGGAGGTACCTCAGAAAACTAAATATAGAACTACCATATGATCCAGCAATCCCACTCCTGGGCATATATCCAGACAAAACTTTCCTTGAAAAAGATACATGCACCCGCATGTTCATTGCAGCACAATTCACAATAGCCAAGACATGGAAACAACCTAAATGTCCATAGACAGATGAATGGATTAAGAAGAAGTGAGATATATACATATAAATGTGATGGGATACTACTCATCCATAAAAAAGAACAAAATAATGCCATTTGCAGCAACATGGATGGAACTAGAGACCCTCATATTCAGTGAAGTAAGTCAGAAAGAGAAAGACAAATACCATATGATATTATTTATATCTGGAATCTGATATATGGCACAAATGAACACGTCTACAGAAAAGAAACAAATTCATGGACTTGGAGAATCAACTTGTAGTTGCCAGGGAGGGAGGGGGAGAGAGTGGGATGGCCTGGAAGTTGGGGTTAGTAGATACATACAAACTATTGCATTCAAAGTGGATAAGCAATGAGATCCTGCTATATAGCACAGGGAACTATATCCAATCACTTGTGATGGAACATGATGGAGGATAATGTGAGAAGAAGAATGCGTACACACACACACATATGTATATGTGTATATATATGACTGGGTCACTTTGCTGTACAGTAGAAATTGACAGAACAATGTAAATCAACTATAACAAAAAAAAAACCTAAAATAAAAACAATTATTTTAAAAAATACTAAATTTCCTTGGAAGAATGAATAGACAGTTAAGAATTAAGAAAAAATGAATAATAAAGAGAAATTTATTCAGCTGCATATTTAAACAAAATATGAGGGTAGTAAGAAAGCTTGCCTTGATTGAAAGCTTACTCTGTCAAGTTGACACATACATCCATTACGACCCCCTATATGTTTGTTTATTACATGAATGTAATAAGTGCTATCCTATTATATGTATTATAAAACCATACCCAGAAATGTAAAATTAAAATACGAGTTTGAGTGTGTTCTAGTATGGATTATCTTGATCACCTCCTAGATGCTCACCACTTCCCTCACTATGGAAACAAAGGGTCTGTATAGGGGTTTCCACTGTGGCTCAGTGGAAATGAACCCGACTAATATCCATGAGGATGCCCGTTTGATGCTTGGCCTTAGTCAGTGGGTTAAGGATCAGGTGCTGCCTCGAACTGAACTGCAGGGTAGATTACAAATTCATCTAGGACCTTTGCTACTGTGGCTGTGGTGTAGACCAGCAGCTGTAGCTCCAGTTAGACCCCTAGGCTGGGAACTTCCATATGTCACAGGAGCAGCTATTAAAAGAAAAAAAAATGGTCCATATGAATCTATATCACCTAAAGTGAGAACGAGGTGGTTAGAAAAACCCACTCCTTTCCTGCACCCCCTGGCTGATGACTGAAGTTCTATTCATTTCCTGTTTTAGCCTTTAGGATAAATAACTTTCGTATCCCTTCCTGAGAACACATTTAATTACATAATGTGGGGAGAGAGAGTAAAGGCAGCAACAAATTCAGGAGGGAAGAGACCAATACGGAAGGCAGAGGAGAGGGCCAGAAGTCACAAAGGCTCAGGTAGAAAATGTCCCTCTAAGGGAAATAAGGCCATTTACTCAGAATTCACTGCACATACTTAATAAAACTGGACTCTTCTTCAGTTCTTACAAATTTTGTTTTTAAATTGAAATGATTAACAATCAGTCCACTTTGTTATTCCAGACAGATAAGCAATAAGCCACACTGCCTTCCACCCCATCAATCCACATGGCGAGTTCTGTGCAGCTAGCTGGTAGGATCAACCACCTCCCACCCTCACCACTCACATTTTCTTCACACTGTACCCCTGGTCAAAGAGAATAGGTCCCAAATGAACGAAGAGTTTCTTTGGTAAAGTACTCCTGAATATTATGCTTCTTTCACGCTAGGTGAATTGAGGACCTGGATTTTTTTTAATTTTGGAATTTTCCATGCTTCTAATCCTCCCTAATTATTAAAAGTAATCCTTTAAAAAGAAAAAATCTTTGGATCATTTCAGATCTATATTCTGGCAACTGTTAAGCTATTTTCCACCCATTTTATACTCTTCAAGGTATAACTACTTGTTTTGAATAAATGTCTTAAACAAAAGTGAAAGTAAAACCTAGTAATTGTTCTTAGCTTTTACAGAAAATGAAATTGCAGATAACTGAATGAGGAAAGGAACTGAAGAAACGGGCATAGTTTGGGGTTTTATTTAGCTATTTGTGAATCCATAGAAAATTTCCCTTCCTCTTTTCAGGTGTGATCCTAAAGTAGTCTTCTTGTCCCAATGTCACAGACCTGGGATGGAATTGGGTTGGGTGATGTTCCATTCCACTGAATCTACACAGTTTAGGTCAAATATGGTCCATAGGTTATAGTTTCCAATGTTTTCCTTAAGAAGAGAGAGCAATGGATATATGTACATGTATAATGGATTCGCTTTGCTGTACATCTGAAACTAACACAACATTGTAATCAACTATACTCTAATAAAATTTTAAAAAAAGAGGAAAGAGCTGATTAGGAAACTAAGTTTCAGAGATAAAAGAGAATAAAACTTTGTATATCAAAACATTTTAATGTTTTTTTGGCTGTGCCCACACCATGTAGAAGTTCCTAGACCAGGGATCAAACCTGCTTCACAGCAGCAACCTGAGCCACAGCAGTGGCAATGCGGGGTCCTTAACCTGCTGAACCACCAGGGAATTTCAAAGCGTTTTAATTTTTATTTAATTTATTTGGTGGACAAACTTTCCAAAAGTGGATTTCATGTTCTTTATCAAAAGATAGCAATCATAACTGGACATCTTATTGGTAAATTCAGGACAGTAATGACAAATACCAATTTTGTACTCACCATGAACACGTGTTTTTCAGTTCACATTTACTTTTTATCTTGATCTTATCCCTTTCCCTCCCTATAGCTCTCACATACTAGGCTTCTTCTGCTATGAAACTTCTTGTAGCCAGTGTGTCTGACTGCAGGAACCCTTCTATCAACCAGAAATCTGCAACTTTCTGACTGACCATAGCCTAGAAAATAATATATATATTATGTTAAATAATATTAAATTTAATTTAATATAATTAAAAGTTAAATTTAATTAAAATTTAATATAATATAATATATATGTTATATTAAATAATATTAAATTATATATATATACATATATATATATATATAGTAGTGTAGAGGCTTCACAGGATAATCTGAAAGCTGTTCATATGAAAAATGCAGGGTACAATGGTATACTACTCAGCCATTAAAAAGAATGAAATATTGCCATTTTGCAGCAACATGGATGGGCTTGGAGGTTTCAAAATGTTAGTGAAATAAGTCAGACACAGAAAGGAAATACTGCAAAATATCATTTATATGTAGAGTCTAAAAAATACAACAACCTAGTGAATATAACAAAAAAGAAGCAGATTCACAGACTTAGAGAACGAACTAGTGGTCATCAGTGGGAGAAGGACAGGGGGTGGCAACATAGAGGTAGAGGATTAAGAGGCACAAAATATTATGTATAAAATAAGCTATAAGGATATATTATATGGCACAGGGAATAAAGCCAATATTCTATAATAAGTATAAATGAAGTAGAACCTTTAAAAATTGTGACTTACAGAGCTCCCACTGTGGTGCAGTGGGTTAAGAATCCAACTGGAGTAGCTTGGGTTATTGCAGCCCAGCACAGTGGGTCAAAGGATCCAGCACTGTCACAGCTGCAGTGTGGTTCACAGCTATGGTTCGATTTCAATCCCTGGCCCAGAAACTTCCATATTTTGCAGGTGAGGCCATGAAAAAATTGTGAATCACTGTATTATATACCTATAACTTATATAATAAAGAAAAAAGTGCAAGGTATTGTTATTTAATTTGATTATTTATCAAACTCTTGGTTTTACCTTGCTTTTAGGTGTAATGCCAATATGTGAATGCTAGGTAGATAAAATATCACTTTGAGATGAACCCTCAGAATATTTGTGTAACAACTCAAAAATATATCCATTTTTTTGTTGTTGTTTTGTCTTTTCTAGGGCTGCACCTGCAGCACATGGAGGTTCCCAGGCTAGGGGTCTAAGCAGAGCTGTAGCCGCAGAACTACGCCAGAGCCACAGCAACGCGGGATCCACACTACACCACAGCTCATGGCAACGCTGGATCCTTAACCCAATGAGCAACGCCAGGGATCAAACCTGCAACCTAATGGTTCCTAGTCACATTCATTAACCACTGTGCCGTGACGGTAACTCTGAAAAATCTATCAGTGTTTAAGTAGAAATACCAAGGCTCCAAATAGAAATTTGTTATCCAGATGAGATTAAGCCCATTAAGGTACTGAACACTAAATTTCGCTGTATGTAAAAATTCATTTATTTTTGTTTCTTCTTGTTTTTTTTTTTTTTTTCTTTTATGACCACACCTATGGCATATGGAAGTTCCCAGGCCGGAGATTGAATCCAGTTCAGCAATGCTGAATCTTTCAACTCAATGCGCCAGGCCAGGGATTCAAACATGTGCCTCTGCAATGACTCAAGACGCTGCAGTTGGATTTTTAATCCAATGCACCACAGTGGGAATTTCATCTTTTTATTTTTAATTGAATTACAGTTGATTTACAGCACTGTGTTAGTTTCAGGTATACAGCAAATTGTATATATATTCTTTTTCAAATTCTTTTCCCTTATCTGTTATTACAAAATATTGAGTATAGATCCCTATGCTACAGAGCAGAACTTTGTTATCTAGATCTGTTTCAATTTGGAGTTTAATAGATACTTGGAATTCTAACTACGTATTACCCAGTGTGCTAATCTCACCCACAATCTCTCATTTCAATCTATGCCTTGGAATTTTATTCCATTAGGAGTTCCTTAGACCATGCCAGAAAGCCAGAATGAGTGCAGGTTATCCTCCCAAATGGAGATTTAAACAAAAGGAATGAAAATCAATGCACACAACAAGCCAGAAATAACCTTGTATTCTTGAAACTAAATCTTTATTTCCAAAGGTTAAAGCAATTTTTCTGTTGCCTGAATGGCCAGGATCATAACTCCAGTTCTTCACTTATTTTTACTTTGCCAGATTTGGCCTCCAATTTCATGGCAATGATGTCAAGCACACTAAAGAGATGTAAAATGCAATTCAAGTATCAGAGAGGCAGCATCACAATAACAAGCAAAAAGGAGCAAACAAAATGTTTTTAAAACCTTGTTATCCAATCCCAGGGTTTCTAGAACATGTAATTAGTAAGCAAATACAAAACCAGAGAATCCCCTCTATATGGTAGGAAGTTTTCCTCTCAATAATTTCCACACATCAAAAAAAACCTATGTGACAAATCAAGAAGATTGAACCAGGTTGCTAAATTCTGTAACAGGCAAGAAAACATCAGGCCTCATCTATGTCATTGAGATGTGCAAGTACTTAGGACTGATAAATCTGAACTTTGAAAAATGTATTTTGTTATTTTCATCTTCGTAGTACTACACTATGTTCCTAACAAAATCAAAAAAAATGTTTTGTATTTATCAATTTTGGAGCCCTAATTTCTGGTAGATAAAGCACCTCTTTGTTGTAGGAAAAAAAGACTCTCTAAAGGGTATCCATTTACATGGAGAGTGGAACTCAGCCATAGGATGGAAGATCTGCCTGTTGAAAAACATATATTGTGTTTCTAAAAAGGTGTCCCCACACTTTTTTTATATAATAAATGTAGTTGCAACTCGGCTCTGCAGTCTTTGGTTTTTCTTTCACTGAATAGCATGATTACCCAGCTCCCCTTCCCACAGTGCAATGATGAATACATTAAATGTAAGAAAACCATACAGGATCAGACATGAGCATGATCAAATGGGTCCAAGGAAGCACAATGGCTGCATTTCAGGAGGATGAATAATTCAATACTAGAATATGTACTTCTGCACACCAAGATGAAAAGGACAGACAAGCCATTTTGTTCAGCCAACCAAACAAGGTCTTTCCTTCTCAAAGAGAGTCTATGCTGTGGAATAAATGCAGTGTAAGGTCAGGGTTTGGAGGAAAAAAAGATGCTTTTCCTAAGTGCTGGAAAACAAGGTGATTTATACATATGTAAACAGCCCAAAAGAACCTGGCTGACTCTTCTTGACAGAAGAGGAGAGCCACAAATAAGGTAATAAAATTCCAGTTTCATGAAGTCAATGCCAGAGAATGGAAAGATTCTCTATTTCTGCCATGGGTCATTGTGGGGGTGGTTCGAAGTGTCATTGCCATGGAGCTCACATAACACAAGAACTGAGACTTTGAATTGCAGTATTGCCAGCTCTAATCTGTCAAGACCCTCATGTTAGCTTTTACATTCATGATATTTACTGAAAGTATTTTTCTTCTTCTCCCTGTTATTTTGATAAGTAAATAGCTTCTTACCCACAAGTTTCTTATCTGGCTGCAGAATTTAATGGCTCGAAAAGGAAAACTGAAGAAAAATAAATCCCATCTTTACTAACTAAAGTGTCTTAAATATAGGACACGTTCCATAGATACTTGTAGAGTCAAACTTTACATAATTGATATCTACTTGAGGCAAATAAATGCAAAAGTTTTTCATGGCATCCAGGCCACATATACTATTTGACTTTGAAGGACAGCTGCTCCTGCTGTGGTCCAAAAGAGAAGATATATTCAAGACTATTTACATAACTGCCACATTTTAGGGGGAAAAAACTCTAAAAAGAGACCAGTTGGTAGGTGCTTTCAAAACCCTACTCTTTCCAGAGTTCCCATCGTGGTGCAGTGGTTAACAAATCTGACTAGGAACCATGAGGTTGCGGATTCTGTCCCTGCCCTTGCTCAGTGGGTTAACGATCTGGTGTTGCCGTGAGCTGTGGTGTAGGTTGCAGATGCGGCTCGGATCCCGTGTTGCTGTGGCTCTGGCGTAGGCTGGCGGCTACAGCTGTGATTGGACCCCTAGCCTGGGAACCTCCATATGCCGCGGGAGCAGCCCAAGAAATAGCAAAAAGGCAAAACAAACAAACAAACAAAAAAACAAAAAACAAAAAAAAACCTACTCTTTCCTATATCCACAACATCCAATGCAAATTCTTTCCCACCATATTGCTCACAAACCTTTTAACTTTCTTCTTGTGGAAAGTAGTGTGGATTTTCCCTCACAACCTCAACCAAACCCTCTTAAAGTGTAATTCACTGATTAGTAGAGGCAGAAAATAAGACCATATATTACTTCCTTTATGTGATTTTGGAGGAAGATGGGAAAGAGTCTGTGCTTGTGCAGTATTTTTATGTTGACAAGGACAGTCATGGAAGGTTTTGTTTTTTCTATAGCAGGAGTAATAAAGGACCCAGTGTCTGGTCCTTTGCATTTAGAATGTAAAGAATCAGGGCCAAACATCCATTTTCATAGTTTGGATCATGTCTAAGGTAATATAGTCCTGAAACAAACATCTGCACAGCAGATTCCCTGTATTTGTAGAGATCAGCTACCTTGATGGGCAGTACCTGGTATTGGCTTAGATTTCTGGAAGGTCACTCCATAGCTTGTCCTGACCCTCTGACTATTTTGTAACCCCCTACTCACTTCCTGCTTAAACTAGCTACTTACTGAAACACCTCCCCTCTTCACATATTTTTTCTTCTATTCCTTCTTTGATTTGTGATAATCAGGCAAGTTGAAGGGGGTAAAGATATTTTCTAAGAAACTCAAAGCTTTATATGTCAAGATCTAAGCATGGACACTATGGCATAGAATTTTTACAATGAATCATAACATAGGGGAGATGGGAGTAAGAAATAGAGAAGTTCCTGCTACACAGGACACCATAAGACTTTCCTGGGACCTGAAGAGGAAGACTAAACTAAGGGCAAGACAGAATGTGTCCAGATTCAGGGTCCCTGACTCACTACTCAGGTTAAAAAGGAAGGAAAGAAGGATGGAAGGGAGGGAAGGAGAAAAAAAAAAAACAGAAAAAAATAAATAAAAAGCTGTGGGAGGAAGGAGAAATATCCAAACATCTTAGGCCTGAATTGGTAAATATCAAGGCTTGCGCCCTCCTCTCCTAACATAAGGAGAGAGCAAGCCGCTTAGAAAAGCCCCACATTCAACATGAGAGAATTAGAACAGCAGTAGCTGAGGGCAGCAGGGCATAAGGACACCTATGTAGGTTCTATTACAGAGTGATATAGAAAGCAATGGAGAGTTTTTGACACCCCTACCCAATTAGGGAGACAGAAGTAATAAGGAGAGTGGAAGAGTGGCAAATGAGCAGGAAGATGTCCAAGGTCAAGAAAAGGTAGCTGCAAAGGTGACAGCTTTTGCACTTGGATGAGAAGGCCAATTTCCAACATGACACCCTATGGCCAGTTGGACCAGCCACAATTCAGTGTATGCCAGCTCAGGAAGTTTAGGGAACAGGCACAATAAGAAACATCAGTGCAGGTGCCATAGTGGCAGAGACCAATGCCCAAAGTCTAAATGGGACAAGGAACCTCAAGCAGAGGCCAAAAAGACCATCTATTACTTCCTTGATTCCAGAATAATATATAAACTCTTTCATGACTATCTAAGTAGAAGGACTAAATATCTAAGAGAAGGACTAAAACGAGGTCTAAAAACAACATGAAAGACTAAGGATGTACATAAATGTTACTAAGATAAATTGGAAAGTCATTTTAATAATACTTGACTTTGTCTTTCTGGCTCATTTCACTCAGTATGACAGCCTCTAGTTCCATCCATGTTGCTGCAAATGGCATTATGTCATTCTTTTTTATGGCTGAGTAGTATTCCATTGTGTATATATACCACCTCTTCCGAATCCAATCATCTGTCGATGGACATTTGGGTTGTTTCCATGTCCTGGCTATTGCAAATAGTGCTGCAATGATCATGCGGGTGCATGTGTCTCTTTTAAGTAGAGTTTTGTCCAGATAGATGCCCAAGAGTGGGATTGCGGGGTCATATGGAAGTTCTATGTATAGATTTCTAAGGTATCTCCAAACTGTTCTCCATAGTGGCTGTACCAGTTTACATTCCCACCAATAGTGCAGGAGGGTTCCCTTTTCTCCACAGCCCCTCCAGCACTTGTTATTTGTGGATTTATTAATGAGGGCCATTCTGACTGGTGTGAGGTGGTATCTCATGGTAGTTTTGATTTGCATTTCTCTTATAATCAGCGATGTTGAGCATTTTTTCATGTGTTTGTTGGCCATCTGTATATCTTCTTTGGATGAACATCTCCTCAGAAAAGAAAATCATGGACTTGGAGAAGAGACTTGTGGCTGCCTGATGGGAGGGGGAGGGAGTGGGAGGGATCGGGAGCTTGGGCTTATCAGACACAACTTAGAATAGATTTACAAGGAGATCCTGCTGAATAGCATTGAGAACTTTGTCTAGATACTCATGTTGCAACAGAAGAAAGGGTGGAGGGGGGAAATGTAATTGTAATGTATACATGTAAGGATAACCTGACCCCCTTGCTGTACAGTGGGAAAATTTAAAAAAATATATTAAAAAAAATAATAATAATACTTGAATTTAGCTGAAGAGTCACTAATTGGACCAAAAATATCTGAACAAGAAAAAGTAAGTTATATGATCAGGACAGACTGGAAGATTCATGGATATAACAACTTAATTACATTATTTAAAAAAATTAGATTCCACATATAAGTGATATCATAAGATATTTGTCTCTGTCTTACTACACTTAGTATGCAAGTCTCTAGGTCCATCCATGTTGTTGCAAATGGCATTATTTCATTCTTTTTTATGGGAGACTGATATTCCATTGTATATATGTGCCACATCTTCTTTATCCATTCTTCTATCAATGGACATTTAGGTTGCTTCCATGTCTTAAGTATTGTAAATAGTGTTGCAATGAACATTGGAGTGCATGTATATTTTTGAAGGATGATTTTCTCCAGATATTTGCCTAGGAGTGGGATAGCTGGATCATATGGCAGTCCGATATTTAGTCTTTTAAAGAACCTCCATACTGTTGTCCATAGTGATTGCACCAATCTACATTCCCACCAACAGTATAGGAGGGTTTCCATTTCTCCACACCCTCTGCAGTATTTATTATTTGTAGACATCTGGATTATGGCCATTCTGACTGGTATGAAGTGACACCTCATTGTAGTTTTGATTTGCCTTTCTCTAATAATTAGTGGTGTTGAGCATCTTTTCATGTTCTTTTTGGCCATTTGTATTTTTTCTTTGGAGAAATATCTATTTAGACCTTCTGCCCATATTTTTTACTGGATTGTTTTTTTTTCTTTTTATATAGAAGTACATGAGAAACTTATGTTTTGGAGATTACACTTACAGGTCGCTTTGTTTGTAAATATTTTCTGCCATTCTGTGGGTTGTGTCTTTTGGTTATGGATTCCTTTGCTGTGCAAAAGATTTTAAGTTTAATTAGGTCCTATTTGTTTATTTTTGTTTGTGTTTTTATTACACTAAGAGGTGGATCAAAAAAGATATTACTGCAACTTATGTCAGATGTTTTCCTCTCAGAGTTTTATAGTATCTGGCCTTATATTTAGGTCTTTAACCCATTTGGAGTTTATTTTTGTGTATGGTCTAAGAAAATGTTCTTATTTCATACTTTTACATGTATCTGTCCAGTTTCCCCAGCACCACTTCTTGAAGAGATGATCTTTTCTTCATTGCATACTTTTGCCTACTTTGTCATAGATTATTTGACCATAGTTGTGTGGGTAAAATAACTTAATTACAGAAACAGAACAATTTAAAAAAATCTTATTCACCTATTAACTATAAAAATTTTGTTTAAGCATAACTGACATACAATATCATATTAGTTTAAGGTGTAAAACATGATGGTTTATATACAATGAAACCAGGTCATACTCCACATTAACAAAAGAAAAGTCAAAAACCACATAATCATCTCAATAGATGCAGAGAAAACATTTGACAAAGTCCAACATCCATTTGTGATAAAATACTCTTAGCAAAGTGGGTATAGAGAGAACATACCTTAACATACTTAAAGCCATTTACAAAAAACCTACAGTAAATATAATAGTCAATGGAGAAAAGCTGAAAGCCTTCCTTCTAAAATCTGGAATAAGACAAAGATACCCACTCTCACCACTGCTATTCAACATAGTACTGGAAGTCCTAGACACAGAAATCAGACAAACAAAAGAAATAAAAGGCATCCAAATAGGAAGAGAAGATGTAAACCTGTCACTGTATGCAGATGACATGATACTATGTATAGAAAACCCTAAGGCCTCAACCCAAAACGACTTGAACTGATCAACAAATTCAGCAAAGTAGCAGGATATAAGATTAACATTCAGAAATCTGTCACATTTCTGTATGTTAACAATGAAACAGTGGAAAGGGAATGCAAAAATATAATACCTTTTAAAATTGCACCCCCAAAAATCAAATACCTAGGAATATACCTGACCAAGGAAGTAAAGGACTCATATGCCGAGAACTATAAAACATTAATCAAGGATATTAAAGAAGATATAAAGAAATGGAAAGATATTCCATGCTCCTGGGTTGGAAAATTAATATTATAAAAATGGACATACTATGCAAAGCAATCTACAGATTCAATGCAATCCCTATCAAATTATCCAGGATATTTTTCACAGAACTAGAACAAACAATCCAAACATTTACATGGAACCACAAAAGACCCAGAATCGCCAAAGCAATCCTGAGAAACAAAAACCAAGCAGGAGGCATAACTTTCCCAGACTTCAAAAATATTACAAAGCCACAGTCATCAAAACAGTGTGGTACTGGAATCAAAACAGACAGCCAGACCAATGGAACAGAATAGAGAATCCGGAAATAAACCCTGACACCTATGGTCAATTAATCTTTGACAAGGGAGGCAAGAACATAAAATGGGAAAAAGAAAGTCTATTCAGCAAGCATTGCTGGGAAACTTGGACAGCTGCATGCAAAGCAATGAAATTAGAACACACCCTCACACCATGCACAAAAATAAACCCAAAATGGCTGAAAGACTTAAATATACGACAGGACACCATCAAACTCCTAGAAGAAAACATAGGCAAAAGACTCTCTGACATCAACTTCATCAATATTTTCTCAGGTCATTCTCCCAAAGCAATAGAAATAAGAGCAAAAATAAACCAATGTGACCTAATCAAACTGAAAAGCTTTTGCACAGCAAAGGAAACCAAAAAGAAAATGAAAAGACAACTTACAGAATGGGAGAAAATAGTTTCAAATGATGCAACAGACAAGGGCTTAATCTCCAGAATATATAAGCAACTTATACAACTCAACAGCAAAAAAGCCAATCAATCAATGGAAAAATGGGCAAAAGACCTGAATAGACATTTCTCCAAAGAAGATATACAGATGGCCAACAAACACATGAAAAAATGCTCAACATCGCTGGTTATAAGAGAAACGCAAATCAAAACTACCATGAGATACCACCTCACACCAGTCAGAATGGCCCTCATTAATAAATCCACAAATAACAAGTGCTGGAGGGGCTGTGGAGAAAAGGGAACCCTCCTGCACTATTGGTGGGAATGTAAACTGGTACAGCCACTGTGGAGAACAGTTTGGAGATACCTTAGAAATCTATACATAGAACTTCCACATGACCCCGCAATCCCACTCTTGGGCATCTATCCGGACAAAACTCTACTTAAAAGAGACACATGCACCCGCATGATCATTGCAGCACTATTCGCAATAGCCAGGACATGGAAACAACCCAAATGTCCATCGACAGATGATTGGATTCGGAAGAGGTGGTATATATACACAATGGAATACTACTCAGCCATAAAAAAGAATGACATAATGCCATTTGCAGCAACATGGATGGAACTAGAGGCTGTCATACTGAGTGAAATGAGTCAGAAAGACAATGACAAATACCATACGATATCACTTATAACTGGAATCTAATATCCAACACAAAGGAACATCTCCACAGAAAAGAAAATCATGGACTTGGAGAAGAGACTTGTGGCTGCCTGATGGGAGGGGGAGGGAGTGGGAGGGATCGGGAGCTTGGGCTTATCAGACACAACTTAGAATAGATTTACAAGGAGATCCTTCTGAATAGCATTGAGAACTATGTCTAGATACTCATATTGCAACAGAACAAAGGGTGGGGGAAAAATGTATACATGTAAAGATAACTTGATCCCCATGCTGTACAGTGGGGAAAAAAATTGTATTGGGGAAATAATTAAAAAAATATATATATATATAGTCAATCAATAAATAAAATGAAACCACAAGCTAGTTACTATGTCAAAATACAAATTTAATACAATATAATTGACTATATTCCCCATTCTGGACATTACATCCCCATGACTTATTTATTTTACTTTATTTTATTTTTTGTCTCTTTTTTTGTCTTTTTAGGGCTGCACCAGCAGCTTGTGGAGGTTCCCAGGCTAGGGGTCTAATTGGAGCTACAGCTGCCGGCCTACACCACAGCCACAGCAATGCCAGATCTGAGCCACGTCTGCAACCTACACCACAGCTCACAGCAATACTGAATCCTTAACCCACTGAGTGAGGCCAGGGATTGAACCTGCAACCTCATGGTTCCTAGTAGGATTCATTTCTGCTGTACCAAAATGGGAACTCTGACTTATTTATTTTATAACTTGAAGTTTGTACTTCTTCAACTTCTTTGCCTTTTTGCCAATACCACAATACTTTTCCCCTCTGGCAACCACCACTCTGTTTTCCGTATCAATGAGTCTGGTTTTGTTTTATCTTATATCACTTGAGTGTTCCATTTCCTATTTTCCATATATAAGTGAAATCATATATTTGTCCTTCTCTGTCTGACTTATTTTGCCCTCCATGTTTACCCATAGTGCAAATAGCAAGATTTCATTCTTTTTTATGGGTGAGTAATATCCTAATATATATATATGTCTATACATACCACAAATTCTTTACCTATTTATCTATTGCTGCCATATCTTGGCTATGGTAAATAACCCTGTAGTGAACATAAGGGGTGCATATACCTTTTCAAATTAATGTTTTCTTTTTCTTTGGATAAATATCCAGAAGTGGAATTGCTAAATAATATTGTAGTTCTTTTTTTAATTTTTGAGGAAACTCCATACCATTTTCCATAGTGGCTGATATTTCCACCAACAGTGCATGAAGTTACCATTTTCCCTATGTTCTCCCCAACATTTATTTCTTATTTTTTGATAATGGGCATTCTGAGAGGTACAAGGTAACATTTCATTATGATTTTGATTTGCATATCCCTGAAGATTAGTGATGTTGAGCATCTTTTTATGTGTCTGTTGAGCACCTGTATGTATTTTTTGAAAACAATGTCCATTCAGTTCATCTGCCCATTTTTTAATCAGATTGTTTGCTTTTTGATATTGGCAGATGAGTTGTTTAATCATTGGATATATGATTTGCAAATATCTTTCCCCATTTAGTAGACTTTAAGTTTTCTTCATAATGCAAAAGGTTTTTAGTTTGACATAGTCCCATTTGGTTACTTTTGCTTTTTATTGACCTTACTTATGGAGTTAGACACACCACATGCCTTATCATTATGTCTTCTTCTAGGCATCATTATGATTTCAGGTCTTACATTCAGGTCTTTAATCCATTTTGAGCTAATTTTTGTATATGGTATAAGATAATGGTCCACTTTTAAGTTTTGCTTGTAACTGTCCAGTATTTCCAATACTAGTTATTGGAGAGACCATTTTACCCACCCATTATATGTTGTTACTTCCTAGAGTAATTGACCTCATATAGATGGGTTTATTTCTGGGCTCTCTACTCTGCTTCCACTGACCCAAGTGCCTGTTATAGTGGAAATACCATACTGTTTGGATTACTGTAGATTGATTGATTGATTGATTGTCTTTGCCTTTTCTAGGGCTGCTCTGGCATAAGGAGGTTCCCAGGCTAGGGGTCCAATCGGAGCTTTAGCCACCAGCCCACGCCAGAGCCACAGCAACGTGGGATCTGAGCCATGTCTGCGACCTACACAACAGATCACAGCAATGCTAGATCCTTAACCCACTGAGCAAGGCCAGGGATTGAACCTGCACCCTCATGGTTCCTAGTTGGATTCGTTAACCACTGAGCGATGATGGGAACTCCTATACTACTGTAGCTTAATAGCATAGTTTGAAATCAGGGAGCATGATACCTCCAGGTTGGTTCTTCTTTTTCAGGATTGCTTTGGCTATTCAGTCTTTTGTGGTTCCATACAAACAGAAGAGTTCCCTGTTCTGGTTCTCTGAAAAATACTATTGGACTTTTTATAGGGACTGCACTGAATCTGTATATTTTTTTGGTAGTAAGGACATTTTAACAATGTTAATTCTTTCAATTCATAAGTATAATATAGCTTTCCATTTGTTTTTTATTTAATTTCCTTTACTGATCTTTTACAGTATTCAGAGTACAGGTCTTTCACCTCCTTAATTAAACTTATTCCCAGGTATTTAATTCTTTTTGATGTAATTGTAAATGGGACTGTTTCCTTCATTTCTCTTTCTGATAGTTATTAATGTACAGAAACAATGGATTTCTGTGTATTAATTTTGTATTTTATATCTTTACTGAATATCTTTATTGGTTCTAACAATACACAATACATTTTTTTTTCAGAGAATCTTTAGAGTTTTCTATACACACTATCATGTCATCAGCAAATCGTGACAGTTTTACTTTTTTTTCCAATTTGGATGACTTTTATTTCTTTTTCTTGACTAATTGCTGTGGCTAGGACTTCCAAAACTGTGATGAATAAGTGCGGCAAGAACAAGCCTCCTTCTCTTAGAGGAAAATCTTTCAGGTTTTCATTGCTGAGTATGACATTAGCTGTGGGTTGTCATATATGGCCTTTATCATATTGAGGTATATTTATTCTATTCCCATTTCATTGTGAGTATTTACCATAAATGAATATTGAATTTTGTCAGATGCTTTTTCTGCATCTTGAGATAATTGTATAATTTTTATCTTTTGTTGAGGATGTTTTCATCTATATCCATCAGCGATACTGGCCTTTAATTTTCTCTTTTTGTGATGTCTATGTCTGGTTTTTATATCAGGGTAATGCTGGCCTTGTAAAATGAGTTCAGAAGCATTACCTCCTCTTCAGTTTTCCTTTTGAATAATTTGATAAGAATATGTATTCTTCTTCCTTAAGTGATGGACAGAATTTTTCAGTGAAGCCGTCTGGAATATTTTTATTACTGATTCAGTCTCGATTACTAATAATTGGTCTATTCGGCTTTTCTATTTTTTAATGATTCAATCATGAAATAATGTGTTTCTAGGACTTTATCTACTTTTTCTAGTTTGTCAAATTGTTGGTATATAGTTTTCCATAGTAGCACATTTTGATCCTATGTATTATTGTGGTACCAGTCATAACTTCTCTTTATTATCTGATTTATTTTGGCTCTCTTTTTTTTTCTCTTGATTAGTCTGGCTAAAGGTTTGTTAATTTTGGTTATCTTTTCAAAGAACAAATTCTTAGTTTCATTAAGCTTTTCTCTTTTCAAAATCTCTATTTCATTTATTTCCATTCTAATCTTTATTATTTTTCCCTTCTACTAACTTTGCACTTTATTCTTTTTCTAGTTCCTTTAGGAGTAAAGTTATATTGCTTATTGAGATTTTTCTTGTTTATTGAGTTAGGCCTGTATCACTAGGAAGTTCCTCCTTAGAATTGTTTTTGTTGTGTCCCAAATATTTTGAAATGTGTTTACACTTTCATTTGTTTCAAGGCATTTAAAATTTTCTCTTTGTTTTCTTCACTGATGCATTGGTTGTTTGGTAACATGTTTAGTCTCCACATGTTTGTGAGGTTTTTTTCCAATTTCCTTTTTGTAACTAATTTTTAGTTTCACACCATTTTGGTGGGAAAAGATACTCAATCTGATGTCAATATCCTTAAATTTTTTAAGATTTGTTTATATATCTATCCTGGAGAATGCTTCATGTGCAAACAAAAAAGGATATTTATTCTGCTACTTTTGGATGAAATGTTCTACATATGTCTATTAAGTCCATCTGATCTTTCATTTAAGGTTGATGTTTTCTTACTTATTTTCTGACTGGATGATCTATCTATCACTATAAGTAAGGTAATAAAGTCCCCTACAATTATAGTATTACTGTAAATTTCTTCCTTTATCTGTCATTATTTGTTTTATATATTTAGGTGCTCCTATGTTGAATACATATATTTTTTTGTCTTTTTTTTTTTAAGGGCCTCGCCCACAGCATATGGAAATTCCCGGGCTAGGGGATGAATTGGAGCTGCAGCTGCCAGGCCTACACCACAGTCACAGCAATGTGGAATCCAAGCCATGTCTGTGACCTACACCACAGCTCATGGCAATGCTGGATCCTTAACCCACTGAGTGAAGCCAGGGATTGAACCCACATCCTCATGGATACTAGTCAGGTTCATTACCACTGAGACATGAGGGGAACGTCAAGTGCACATATATTTTTAAATGTTAAATTCTTTGGTTGAATTGATCACTCTATCATAATGTAGTGCTCTTCTTTGTCATTTGCTACAGTCTTTGTTTTAAAGTCCATTTTGTCCAACATAAGTATGGCTAACTCAATTTTCATTTTCATTTGCATGGAATATCTTTCTCCAACCTTTACTTGCAGTCTACGCTTTTAGATGTGAAGTGAGCCATTTGTAGGCAGCATCTAGATGGGTCTCATTTTTTTTATCCATTCAGACACCCTATATATTTTGACTGGAGCATTTAGTCCATTTACACTTAAAGTAATTATTGATAGGTATGTACTTATTGCCATTTTTGTTGTTTTCTGGTTGTTTGTGTAGTTCTCTGTTCCTTTCTTCATCTCTTACTCTCTTTTTTTGTGGCCTGATGATTTTCTTTGATGTTATGTTTTGATTCCATTCTCATTTTTGCTTTGTGGTTACCATGAAACTCTCTTACCATAAGAACCTATATATACAGCAGTCTATTTCAATTTGATAGTCATTTAAGATCAAATACATTCTAAAAGCAGTACATTTTTACTCTTTCACTCAAAGTTTTGTTTTTGATGTCATATTTTACATTTAAAAATTTTTCACATCCCTATCTAATTATTGTTGTTATAGTTGAATTTGACAATTTTTACCCTTAATACTAGCTTTAAAAGTGGTTGATCCACTACCTTTACTATGTTTGCCTATGCCAGTAAGTTTTTTTTTAGAGGAAGCCTTTTTATTTTGATTTTTTTATATAATGATTTTTATTTTTTTTTCCATTTTAGCTGGTTTACAGTGTTCTGTCAATTCTCTACTGTACAGCATGGTGACCCAGTTACACATACATGTATACATTCTTTTTTCTCACATTATCATGCTCCATCATAAGTGATTAGACATAGTTCACAGTGCCACACAGTTTTTTCTTTCACATATTTTCTTATTTCTAGTAATGGCCTTTTCTTTTCAGTTTAAAGAAGTCCTTTAAACATTTCTTGTAAACCCATAGTGGTAATACACTCCTTTAGCTTTTGTATATCTGGGAAAATCTCTCTCCTTCAGTTCTAAATGATAACACTGTCATGTAGGATATTCTTGGAGGAAATTTTTATATCCTTTCCATATTTTGCATATATCACAGCACTCCTTTATAGCCTGCAAAGTATCTGCTGAGAGTCAGCTGTAGCTTTATGGGGAAACCTTTCATTCAGAACTACTTGCTTTTCTTTTGATGCTTTTAAGATTCTGTCTTTATTTTTAACTTTTGATATTTTAATTACAGTGTATCTTGTTGTGAGTTTCTTTGGGCTCATCTTTCTTGGGACTCTCTGTGATTCCTGGACCCAGATATTCTTCCCCAGGTTAGTGAAGTTTTAAGCAATTATTTCTTCAGATAAGTTTTCTGTCCCTTCCTCTTTCTTCTCCTTCTGAGATCCCTATAAGGCAAATGTTAGTAAATTTGAAATTGTCCCATGGTTCCCTTAAACTATCCTCATTTTTAAAAATCCTTTTTTCTTTTTTTCTGTGATGTTTGGGTGATTTTCCCTACACTGTCTCCTAGCTCACTAATCTGTTCTCTGTATCATCTAGTGTGCTGCTAATTTCCTATAGTGTATTTTTCAGTTCACTTATTGTATTCTTCAGCTCTGTAACTTCTGTTTGGTAGTTTTTAAATATTTTCTCTTTATTGAAGGTCTTCCTGTGTTCATCTATTCTTCTCCTGAGTCCAGTGAGCATCTTCATGACCATTACTTTGAACTCTTTATCAAGTAATTACCTATTTCCATTTCATTAAAGTATTTTTCTAGGGTTTTAGCTTGTCCCTTCATTTGGAAAATAATTTCTAGGTTTATTCATTTTTCTCAACTTTCTGTGTTTGTTTCTGTGCATTATGCAAAATATCCATCTCTCTGTGTCTTGAAGCAATGGCTGGGTATAGAAGATGAACTCTACTTCTTAAGCTGTTTCTCTGTTGCAGACCTGTGGGATTCAAAAATGCAATCCTCTTAGAAATCTGAACCTGTTGCTCAAGGAGTATCCCCTGTCTTCACATGCCTGTTGGCTTTGGTGGGGTCACACAAGCAGTGGGGTGGGGGGAAGGGTATGCTTTGCCTGCCACTTTTAGCAGGTCAGAGTGAAAGGGCAAAAATGGTACTCACAAGTGTTGGTGTCAGCAAGATAGAGGGAGCCATCAAAAATGGTGTTTGAGGAGTTCCTGTTGGGGCTCAGCAGGTTAAGAATCCAACTCATATCCATCAAGATGCAGGTTCAATTCCTGGCCTTGCTCAGTGGAGTAAGGATCTGGCATTGCTGCAAGCTGTGGTGTAGGCTGTAGATGCAGCTTGGATCTAGCATTGACATAGCTGTGGTGTAGGCTGGCAGCTGCAGCTCCAATTCAACCCCTAGCCTGGGAACTTCTATATGCCACAGGTGCAAACCTAAAAATAAAAAAAAAATAAATAAATAAATAAAAGGAAAAGGTGTTTGACAGCATTTCATCCCCAGGGAAAGTCCATCTGACCCTCCATCAGCTGCTCTAAGATTAGCCAGTGAATCTCCACCAGATATGGTCTAGGTTCTTTTCAAACTGACTGCTTTTTGTGCTAAGTTCCAGGGCAAATGGGTGAGTGAGATGAGTAGAATCATCATTGTCTACAGCCCTATGTTTCTCCTGAATATAAGTCCCATTGGTTTTCAAAGTCAGATTTTTGGATGGCTCATCTCTCCAGTTCAAGACCCAAGGGTGGAGTACAAACCCCTTGCTTCTCAGGGAGTAAGTCATTTCTTAGTAGTACTATTAGTATTATTTTATGAGATCCCTACCAATTGTCAGTCACCATTCTGGGAATGGGATTTTTTGGTGATAGCATGTTCCTGCCCCTCCTACCCATTTCAATGTGGCCTTTTCAATCCTTTGTCCTGGAGCAGGTACACAGCTAGTTTTTAGGTTATTCTCAGAGAGAACTGTTTCATATGTAGTTTTATATTTATTATGTCCATGGGAAGAGATGGGTTCAGGGTTTTCCCATACCATCATCTTGCTTTAGTCCCTTTGTGTAAATTCTGACTCTACTCTAATAGCTCAAATTTATTCACAGCTTGCCACATACCAAAACAGCCATAATTAAACAAAAGAAAAATTATTTAATTTAATCTTGATATAGTCAAATTACCTTCATTTTACAGGTAAGGAAACTGAATCTCACAAACATGATAAAATTTATGTGTGTGTGTGTGTGTGTGTGTGTGTGTGTATCTCCATCCAGTAGTATTTCACAAATTATCTCTAATGATCAACTAGTTACTTCAAGTGTTTTCTTCCTTTATAATCCATTTGGCAACCTGATGCCATATATATAGACACTAAGGATTGCTGTTTTAACTGTGGGTGGGAAGGAAACAATAGAATTCATCTCACCAAAGCTGATATTTTCTTCCCATAACTGAGTTTACTTTCTTTGCCTTTTTCTTAACAATATTTCCAACTTTGTAGAAAGAGACACTGAAAGAGGAAAAAAAAAGAAAGGAAGGAAGAAAAAGAAAAAAACTCAATGTGTGGACTTCGACTAGATGGTAGACTCTATAAATTAGACATTTCTCATGTCTCCTTCCTGGACTAATTCATTATGTGTATAATTCACATAAAAAGGGAGTAGATATCAGATATTCTTTAACTCTCAGTCCTTAAAGCAAGAATTGTGAAATCAATATACACATTACTTTTAAATGTATAATGCAATGTAATTTTGGTGTACCATAAAACCTAATATAAAAGAACTTCATTTTCCTGCCATTCCTTGAGATTGGGCATGAATTCATTGTTTTTCAATGTTCTCAATTAGAGTTCCCTCAATCATTTCCATTCCTTCACAGTTATGAAAACCTTTGCTCACAACACCTGAATCAGACCACACAGGCTTATAAGAAGATACCCCAAGTTGGACACATCCTGCTCAGCCCTGTCATGAAAATTTCATTCTCTGGTTCTTTGACCAACAAGCCCTCCTTGAAGCTGAGGAGGCAGCCTGGGTGCCAGCTGTCAGCTGTGAGTCAGAGAGCTAGAGTTGGACAAGGCCCAACTGAGAACTGAAAAATAAGCTTCCCCCAGCCAAGCAGTGCCTGATTTCAGGTTTATTGCTTTGCCCAGAGTTTCCAGGGCATGTCAGTGCCACTGAACAGGTTGTCTCCATAATTTGTGCAGCCATTGTCAGACTGATGAGCTGGGAACTCTTCACACAACCAAAAGCATATTTCACTCCAGCTTCTCTTACTTTTATTTCTGCTTTCCAAAAACACACAGGAATTCCTTAGCATGTCTAATTTGCTTTCATATACTCTTAATATCAAGCATGGAATATAAGTACCCACTAAATGCTTATCAAATAAATGAATGATAGAAATAATCAGAAAAGCGAGGAAAACCATGTGAAATAGACTTAATTTAAAAACAGCTATTGAAGTTGCCATTGTGGCTCAGTGGTAAGGAACCCAACAAGGATTATTCATAAGGATGTGGGTTCGATCCCTGGCCTTGCTTAGTGGGTTAAGGATCTGGCATTGCCGTGAGCTATGGTGTAGGTTGCAGATGAGGCTCAGATCCCACATTGCTGTGGCTGTGGTGTAGGCTGGCAGCTGTAGCTCCAATTGGACCCCTAGCCTTGGAATTGCCATATGCCATGGGTGCTGCCTTAAAAAAATAAATAAATAAAATAAAAATAAATAAATAAATAAATAAAACAGCTATTATTCAGCCTGACATCACTGTCTAGATGCCAAGGAATGATTTCCAGTATGTCTCAAATTTTAAGTACTTAAGTATCACCCAGGGATCTTGTTATATAATACAGGTTTTGACTCATTAGGTATGTGATTGAGCCTGAGTTTCTTCACGTCTGAAAATCCCCCAGGTGATTCTTTTGGCTCAGACAATATTTTGAGTTGCAATTTCCTAATCAACATCAACTAATTGGTCTTACCATCTCTGGAAGCTCAGTGAACTTCTTGGGTCAGGCAAACATCCATAGTTGATAAAATCACATATATGTCTTGCCACACAATAAGCAATCGATGAAAAAATTAAATCATAATTTATCAGAAAGAGAATACATTTGATTTATATAAGTCACAAGGAAATTTATCTAGTAATTAAAAAAAAAAGTTACATGAAAAATCTCAATCCTATGTTTCAGAATGAATTTCAGAACTTTCTACCAAGTGAAATTAGTATGGTCAGATTTGAACCATGGCTTAAATTCACCAGCCAAATCTTCAGATGAAGATGTCTTCAGACCAAGGTATAATTCTTCCAAATTTTTTCATGAATTTAATTCTCATGAAAAAAAGAAAAAAAATGGTGAAAACCTGATCTATTCCAGAGGAGTTTTTAAATTTTAACATGTGTTGTTGATTTAAAAAAGGAATAAGAGAGTAGAAGGCAAAATGGAACTTACATTGAGAAAATTACAGATGAAGTTGAGTGTGGTTTTTCAGAAAGCCTTTGAAACAGAATGGAAAAGAACATATTCCCATCATAATTTAAAAGCATGATTTTGGAAAAAGATACTAGTTTGTTTATAGCAAGGACTTATATTGGTATACAGTGGCTTTTACAAATTAAATAATTACCAGAAAGTCTCTGTGTAAACTTTATTTCTTGGCAACCAATGTTTAAAATAGTGGGTATGCTTAACTAGGAGCTAGCATGCAAGCTAGAATTTTTATAGGACTTAGCCAGTAAAAATATAACCTAGAATGCAGAGAACTGAGTTGGTCGTGCTCCAAGTTTATGACACAATCATCAATCGTCCAAGCAAGTCCCTTGGCTCACTTTATTTTTCTTCTTACCCTCAATCTCCACTCCCAATCCCTCCTTCATCTGGAGGAAATTACTGTAATATGTTTAGCACCTTTCCTGGAAATGCAGGCATATTTGGAAAGCAGTACTGGTTTTTGTGTGTGTGTTTATGTTTTTAATTTGCCTAAGTAATTCATGTTACAAATCCCTTGTTATCTTACCTTTTCTGCTCAACACTGTGTTTGAAAGATTTCTCCACATACCCTTAGTCTCAATTTGTTACCTCTGTGAATATCCACATTTCACTCATCTGTTTCCCTGGAGATAGATACGTATGTTGTCTACAATGCCCTGCTCTACAAATGGTATGTAATCAAACATTCTTACATATGCCTCCTTAGAAACCACAACACAATATCCACAGGAGTGGAGTGAATAGGTCCTGAGACCTATGCATATAAAATTAAACTAAGCATCTCCAGACTCTTCTCTAGATTAACTCTTGGAGTCTATTGCCTCTGCTTTACACACTGTTCTGTCAATTTCCTCTTTTTTTTTTTTTTTTTTTTAACAAGGGTTTCTTAAATATTCTAGATATTATCTCTTGCCAGTTTTGAGATAACTTCTCTCAGGCTATTCCCTGTCAGTTGACTATACTGATGATGGTTCCTTTCACTGAATACAAATTTTTATTTTTTATGTAGTCGATTTTTTTAATTTTATGCTGTAATTTTGGGGTCTTATTTAATAATTTTTTTCCACAACTCAGAATCACAGAGATATTTTCTGATGAATTTTTATTCACTTTATAGTTTTACCTTTCATTCTTAAGCCTATAATTAATCCAAATTTTGTTTTTAATAAATAACTTAATTTTCCCCTTTATAGTGGCTCATTTTTTCACTATCATCTAAAGAAGATAACAATCTTTTCTATTAGGTCCATTTCTGTAAACATGGAATTGTTATTGCCCACTCAATTGCGTTCCACTTATCTAGTTACATGTTTTTGTACCATACTGTCTTATTTACATGGCTTTGTAGTAATCTCCTGTTTTAGAAGTTTTTATTTTTCTGAAAAAACTAAATGACACCATGATTTTTTTAGTTGCTAAATTCAATTTACTAACATTTGGGTAAGAATCCTGGCATCTATATTCATAAGTAAGAACCACATAAAATTATTCTTTCTTGAACTGTTTGTAGCAAATATAATTCCCCTACTTTCTCCCAGCTAAAGGAAGATAGACTTTGTAGCACAAATAGATCTCTAATTTCAAAGGAAAGTAGGTCCCTCTCTAACCCTAGAAGATGAATCATGATTTATTTAATCCAGTTACAGGAATTTCACTCTCCTCCACCAGTGAATTCTATAGCTATTTGTGTGTGACCTAGTTCTGGCCAAAAAAACATAATAGGATACATGCTTGGGAACTTTCTTTTTTCATATATAAATAGCCTCACTTAGGGAAAGTGTTGCCCTAACTCTTCCTTTCCTTCTAAAGCTTGAGATTGTGAGGCTCTAAGTTATAGTATGAAGTAACAACCATGAAGACAAAAAGGCAATACGAAAGACAAAAGAGAAGAAAGATAGATAGAAACTAGGCTCCTGATGGCATCACTAAACAAGTAAATTAGTTCTATCAATTTTAAGTGCTATAACGTTCGTTGTGTGAGAAAAGGAAACCCCTGTATGTTTAAGCATGGCTGAGTTTTTGTAAATTGACACTATATTCATCCTCTATTACACATTCCCTGTCTGATACTAGATTTTCCCAGAAGCAGACCTTAAGATAAAGATTCAAGATCTAAAACTACTTTACAAATACAAAGTACAAAGATATTTGAAAAGGAGAATATGTCAAGATCAAATTTGGTTTACTCTAGTAATACAAGGGCTAATTTAACATTTGAAAATCAATGTAATTCATTACATCAAAAGATGTAGGCCTCAAAGCCTCAGAGAAAAGCACAACAGCTGAAATGAGGAGGGCACAGCAAAGAAGATGCATAGACCATCGGTACCACTTCCCAGGACATCACAGCCTGAGATGCTCAGAAGGGAGCTGGGCACTGAGACTCAGGCTCCGGAGGTAAGTTCCAGGGAGAGGACTAGAGTCGGCTCTGTGGAGTCAGCCTGAGGGGCTATGGAGCAGTGTGCCAAGGGCTGGGAAGCAGAGCATTGCAGCCCACGGAACCCAGTAGGAGGTATGGGCCCACAAGAGAAGCAAGACATCATTGTTGGGGAGGAAAGAGGAGGAGGTAAAACCACCAAAAAAATATCTTTGTCTGCAATGTGGGCTCTCGGAGGGAGGGGCTACAGGTGGCGAGGTCCCTCTTGATTGGGCTATGGATAGCAGTGCCTTCTGAGTGGGCTAAGTGCAAGAGGGCACCTCTTGCATGGTCTACAGGAGGCAGGGGCAAGACACCACAGTCATCTCAGACTCCAGAGGTGGGCATGGCCGGCCAACACTAGGGATCCACGAACAGTCACCTCAGGGATTGGTGCAGAGGAGGGCACTGCAACCGAGTACCACCCATTGTTGTACTTACTCCCCTGGGAATGCTCATGCCCTCCACTTCCATACACTCCAGGTGCCACCTATATCTGCCTGATGGTCACAGCCACTTCCCAGGGCCCTGCAACTAGGAGCATCCTATGTGACCTTCCCATAGGTCTTTACCACCCGTCAAGGGCCCAGCATTAAGGCACTGGCTATTAGCCCTACCAACTGTCTCCATGTTCCTGGAAGCATATTGAGGTTTCTCAGAAAACTAAATATAGAACTGCCATATGACCCAGCAATATCACTCCTGGGCATCTAATGTAGACAAACTTTCATTCAAAAAGATACATGCACTCCTATGTTCATTGTAGCACTATTCACAATAGCCCAGACATGGAAACAACCTAAATGTCCAATGACAAACGAATGGATTAAGAATATTTGGTAACATACACACAACGAAATACTACTCAGCCATAAAAAAGAACAAAATAATGCCATTTGCAGCAACATGGATGGAACTAGGATTTTCATACCAAGGGAGGTAAGTTCAGAAAGAGAAAGACAAATACTATATTATATAACTTATACCTGGAATCTAATATATGGCACAAATGAACCTATCTACAGAAAAGAAACAAACTCATGGACTTGAAGAACAGAGTTGTAGTTAACTACAGGGAGCAGGAGGGAGTGGGATGGACTGGGAATTTGGGGTTAGCAGATGCAAACTATTGAATTTGGTAAGCAATAAGATCCTGCTGTATAGCACAGGAAACTATATCCAGTCACTTGTGATGGAACATGACAGAGGATAATGTGAGAAAATAATGTATATGTATGTATAACTGGGTCACTTTGCTGTATAGCAGAAATTGACAGAACATTATAAACCAACTATAACAAAAATTGCTTTAAAAATTATCTATTCATCATAAAAAATTATCTATTCATGTTAAAAATTGCTACTGTACTAGTAACACATGATACCAGCCTATTATGTAAAAAAGTATCTGAATCCTACTGCAAAAATTATGCTGAATAATAAAATAAGGAAAGTTTCAACTTCAAGAATAAGGACAAGATATGGATGTCTGCTGTCACCATGTCTAATCACACTGCCCTAGCTGTTATAGTAAGGCAAGGCGAGAAAAACATAAGAAAAAAATTGGAAGAAAAAAACAAAACTGTTATTTTTTCCAAGTAATATAACAGGTATGTATAAATTCAAAAAATCTATAGATAAACCATTATAATTAATACATGAATTCAGAACAATCACAATATTTTAAAATTTATTTTATGTCTAAATACCAATAACAAGTAAACAGAATCTAAATTTTAAAAATTTACATTTAAAGAATATTTATACTAAGATTTTTTAAAAATACCTTATAGCTTGGAAAAAATCTAATGAAAACTATGTAAAAACTCTACAAAATATTACTAAGAGGAATTAAATAAGGACTGAATAAACATGAGATATAGTACATTCACATACTGGGTTAAAATTGTAAAAATATTAGTTTTCATAGTTGATCTATATATTCAATGAAATTACAAACAAAATTCCAGCAGGTGTGTATGTACACATGTAAAAACTGGCTAAGTTAATTGCTATATGGAAATTAAAAAGGTCAATGATAGTTCTGACCTCTTTAAGGAAAAACAAATTGGAAAATGTTCACTACTGGAGATAAAGCCACTTTAAGACAGTGATATACTGATGCAAAGAAAGCAATAGAGAACTAAGACTAACCCTGAGCCCCAGGGGATCACAAAATCAGTCACATGGAAGTTGGTAAGAAAATTCATGGTACTCACCACAGCCCCCTCTCCTTCTCAAGATGGCACAATCAGGAGAAAATTCCAAGGGCTTAGCTTCTTCCTGGGGAGAGGAAGAAAAGACTTAAACATATATCTAACATTCAAACACTGGGGAGGTGGGAAGGAAATGCCTTAATCTAAGCACTTAGAAGAACGAGCGTCATATTGGACGCCATTGAGAACAAAGGTAATGTTTTGGAGCACTCACTAGCCATGGTCCCTTCCCCAGCTCAGTGGGAAATTCTCAGCTTCTGGGGAGGGAAAGAGTTGGAACGTACGTCTGGCATTCTATCTTTTCTGTGGGCTGCCTAAGAACTAGTATCTACCTCCTGTGCCAGCACTGATGGGACATGATATACTCTAGATGCACAGAGGGCTGCTGAACAACAGAAGGGAGCTGGGCAGCTTGCTGCTGCTCAAGAGGACCTGCAGAACAGCAGACAGAGGCTGATACAGCTCCACAGCCCATCTCTTAGGGGAAGGAGAGGAGTGAAGCATGTGCCCAAAATTCTGAGTGCTGAAAGAAAAAAAAAATACTGCCAACCAAGGATACTACATCCAGTGAAACTGCTTCAAAAATGGAGAAGAAACAAAGCTGGGGGAATTCACCTTCACAAGATCTGCTATACAAAAAAAAAAAAAAAAAAAAAAAATTACTTTCGTTTATTCATCCAAGGAAAATTTGTATCTACATACAGCAAAAATCACAGGAAAAAAGAATTTTCATGGCAACATTATTCATAAAATTTGCGGAAAAAATCAAATGTCGATAAAGAGTAGAATGGATACATCACAGTTTACTTGATAGGCAACAAAATTGAACAAATTATTGCTACATGCAACATCATAGATGAGTTTCATAAATGTATTGCTGATTTGTAAAAGCCAGATAAAAAAAGAATGATTTCCGTATGATTCCATTTTTATAAAATTTGAAAACAGGCAAAACTAATTGATGGTCCTTAAACTCACCTTTGGAAGAGTGACAGGGAGTAGTCAAAGGAAGGGGCATAAAGGGAGTTTCTGGGGCTGAGTCATGTCCTAGTTTTTAATCTGAGTGTTGGTCACATGGGTAGGCTCATTTCATAGTAAGTCATCAAGATATAAATTTATGATTTACGAATTTTCCTATGTCAAGAAAAAGGCATATACTAAAAGATACCCCTGCCACTACCGACTCCTATCCACTGAGCGCCCATATCTATGATCCAAACAAGGGTAACCACATTTTTCATTTTATTTGCCCTACTCTGTGTTGTGTTGCTTTATGTTGTTTAATTAAGCTGTTTGTTTTGATGTAATTTTGGATCAACATGCCGTAATAAGAAATAACACAACAATACCCCATCAACTCTTCAACTCTTCATTCAGTTTCCCCCAATGGTAAGCCTTTGTAGAACTATAGCAATATCACAACCAGGATATTTCCATCATCAGAAGGACCCCCCTCCTTTTTTTTTTTTTTTTTTTTTTTTTTTTTTGCTTTTTAGGGCCACACCTACAGCATATGGAAGTTCCCAGGCTAGGGGTCTAATTAGAGTTACAGCTGCCAGCCTATGTCACAGTCACAGCAACGCCAGATCAAAGCCCACTCTGTAACTTACACCACAGCTCACAGCAACACCAGATCCTTAACCCAATGAGTGGGGCCAGAGAGTGAACCCACATCTTCATGGATACTAGTCAGATTGTTTCCACTGAGCTACAACAGGAACTCCAAGGATCCCTTTATAAACATATTTTCTTCTCTCCTGTCCCATCCCCTGGCGACCACTAATCTGTTCTTCATCTGTATAATTCTGTCATTTCAAGAATGTTATATAAATGGAATCATACAGTATGCAACTTATTGAGATTGGCTTTTTCAGCTCAGCATAATTTTTCAGCTCAGCCTGCATCTCAACGTGGAGAAGCATCCAGACTGTACTATATCAGTAGTTCTTTTCCTTTTCACAGATGGTATGGATAGTTCACAAGTTTTTTTAAAAACCATTCACTTGTTTCAAATTTGGGGATATTTTGAATAAAACCCACTATAAACATTTGTGTACAGGTTTTTATATGAACATAAGTTCTCATTTATCTGGTTTAAATGTACAGGAATGTAATTGTTACATCGCATGGTAGTTGCGTGTTTAGTTTTTTAAAGACACTGCCAAAAGAGTTTCCAGAGTGGCTGTAACATCTTACATTCCCATCAGCAATGGATGATTGATCCAGTTTCTCTGCATTCTCTCCAGGATTTGGTGTTGTCACTATTTTTTATATTAGCAATTCTGATAGGTATGTAGGTGTATTATCATGGTGGTTTTAGTTTGAATTCCCCTGTTGTCTACTGATGTTGAACATCTTTTCAAGTGCTTAATTTGCCATCTGTATATCTTCAGTGAAATGTCTATGCCTTTTGCCCATATGCTAATTTGATAGTTTGCCTTTTTACTATTGAATTTTGAGAGTTATTTACATATTCCAGGTACTAGTCTTTTGTCCAATGTGTGGCTTGCTATTCCTTTGTTTGATATGGGTGGGTTTTTTTCCCATTCTGAATCTTGTCTTTTCACCTTTTTAATAAGGTCTTCCACAGAGCAAATTCTAAAATTTTGATAAAATCCAATTTTATCAATTTTTCCTTTTGTGGATTATTGTTTGGTGTTAGCTCTATGCACATTTGCCTAGTCCCAGATCCTGAAATTTTTCTTTTATGTTCTCTTCTAAAAGCTTATAGTTTTATGTTTTACATTTAAGTCTGTGATTCATTTTGATTTTTGTATAAAGTGTGAGGCTTAGGTTGAAGATTTATTTTTTTAATCTATGGATGTCTAACCATTCCAACACCATTTGTTGAAAACTCTATATTTACTCTATTAAACGGATTTTGCACATTTGTCAAAAATAAGGCATATTTGTGTGTATTTATGAGCTCTCTACTCTGTCCCAATGATCTATATGTCTATCCCTCTACCACTACCACTTAGTTATATATAATAACTCTTGATATCAGAACGATGGATTCCTCTCACTTTATTCTTCTTTTTCAAACTAGTTCTAGATACCCTAGTTCCTTTTTCTTTCCATGTAAATTTTTAAATAATCTTGTCTATATCTACAAAAATTATTCCTGGGATGTATATTAAACCTGTTCATCAATTTGAGAGAACTGACATCTTTATTAAGCTGAATCTTCCAATACAGATATTTCTACTTATGTGGTTCTTCTTTAATTTCTTTCATCAGTATTGTATACTCTTCAGTATGCAAGGGCTGTACAAGTTTTGTTAGCTCTACACTGAAGTATTTCATTTTTTTGAGTGATTGTAAATGATATTTTAGTTTCAGTGTCCATGTGTTCACTGATAGTATAGGGATATACAATTGATTTTTATATGTTTGTCTTGCATCCTGTGACATTACTGAACTTAGTTATCAGGTCTTCTAATGCTTTATTTGTTTAGTATCATTCTTTTTCTCATCTTTTGAACATTTAACTCCTTAAGAATCTGAAGTACACTACTTTTATAGTATAAATTTCACAAGAATTATATCTGAACTTCCTGAAGGTCAGATTTTACAGGCAACTGATTCTTATGCACAGTCGATTATTTTCATGTGTGTTTTGTATTTTGGATGTTATGGTCTCCTCTTTAGTGACACATTATTAGCAGGAACTCAACATAACCTGGTTTATGCTGTTTATATGATTTTACATTTTCTTCTCAAGCACTCCATGGATAGTATTATTTTAGGACAAATTTTTATGTCAATTTAAAAATTATGGATGCATTAGGGCACACCCACAATCAAAAATTACTTGAGAATAATTTTTCTACCATATAGAAAGCATTTTTCCTTTATATGCTGGTGATATCACAAGAAACTAGGAAAATGTCAGAATTTTTCTGGTACATTTTGCAGTCAGACTATAGTTCTTTGAGGATTTAAATTTTCAGCATCTCCGAATTCAAATTTCCCACTTCTTATAGTCTGCTTTGTTTAACCATCAAGACCAAGTTCCTTGGTTAGTGAAACTAATATTCAGTATCCAAGACAATCACAGTAGCACAAATTAACTCATACTAATTTCTCTGATGTTTCATCTCCCTATCATCACCACCACCACTACCATCCATTTTGGACCATAACTGATTTCCTTTACTTTCTTAGAGTCATGTGTTTAAGGGGACTTGTTCTACTTTTTCCAGCATTTCAGAATATTTTGAAGTATGAAGGGTTTAATTTTATTTAGACATAAATAATATCAGCTGTTATTGTTTTTATTAAGATGGTCTCAATATTTTACTTAGAATTTATTATCTAGGCTCATACATGAAATGGGCTTTTAATTTTATTTCTTAGAATTTTCATTTGGCTTTGTAACTAAGGTTATAGCTGCTTCTAAATGAATTGGGTGGCTTCAATATTTTAATTTCTAGAACTATCTGTATAACATAGAGAGATTCTATTACTCAAATTTGTGGTGAAATTCTGCTAGAAAACATTCTAGGTCTGAGACTTTACTGGCAAGAAGCCTTTGATCTCCACTGCTGTTACCTTCAGTGACTACTGGTTCACTCATGTTCTTCTTTTCCTTATACTCATTTTGACATTTTCTGAAATCACCCATTCTATCTATGCTTTCAACTATAAGCATATATTCCTTCATGATGTTATTATTATTTTCTTTTAAATATGCTATCAGTGGTGATATGGACTTTTTTCCTGCTGTATTTTGTTCTTTGACTCTTCCTGTTTAGTCTACATCAGTCCTGGGAGAGAGCTGACTGTCTGTCATAAAGCTCTCAACCAGCTCTTGATTTTGTTCTGTACTGAAGAACTTTAGATACAAAATCATAAAATTAATGTCTTCCAGACTTTTTGGTTATAAAGATGTTTTCTACAGCTATAAATTCAAAATAACATCAAGCAAATCAAGAATTCATTCACATCTAGATAGTGCTCAGAATCAATGTCTTTTTTTCTCACTATGCCGGTATTTTCATGTCTAGCCCTCTTCACTAATCACCTGAATCATAGCATCCATATCACCCACTGTTATGATGAGCAAACCACCAGAACAATCAAAGCATCTGAGTTGCTCAGGCAACAGCTTTATTCCAGCAGTTACCACATCATGACGAATAGCATTTTCCATAATATAAATCATGCTTCCTAAGAAAACAAAAATGTCATCTTTACTTCCATTGATAAAAATGCATGCTGTTGAAGAAGGCCCTGTACTTACTTTAAAAAAAAAAAAAATGCAGAAAGCAAAGAGAACTCTTTCAAAATTTTTTCATAGGGGAAATGAAACTAAGAACTTTAAAATTAAAAGTGACCATAGAAGTCAAAACATTCATCACCCTCATTTTGAAGCAGTCTTGGCCCAGATAATTGACAAATACAAGATGACACATGGAAATCAGAACTATGACCTGATAATGAAGTGAATTTTTCTTCCTTACTGGAACATGCTAGAAAAGGAGCAAAACTGCCAAGATCTACAAACTTGATAGTGAAGAAGGGAGGATGAAGAATGGGAAGTGCAAATTACTCAAATTGGTATTACCGTTCTCACTGTTCAAGCAATGATTGAATATTTACCTGCAGGTTATCTTTGCAGTTATGAAGGATGGTGCACCAGAAAGAAAGCAAACAGAAAGCAGGCACAAGCATTTCTCTTACTAGAAAATGCTAAGTTGTGCCAGTATTTCCAGTCTGTCACATTTGCAATCTAGAAGGGAGAAGAAAAAACATTCTGCAATTTAATTTAAACTCAGAGCCTAATCATCAGCGACCTTTAAACTCTGAAACCAGTGTTACTGCCCACACGGTAAATGCAATTATGAAATTTGATTTCCTATATGTTGTAGGCAATGAAACTCTTTTAATTGACACTGATATATATTTGTAATAACTTTTATATAAATGAAAAATCAATGCCAATTTCAAGTCTCTCTGTAGTTTTTTATTGAACAGACAAAAATTTCACAGGGGCTGAATATTTGCAAATGGCAAAACAACAAATAAAACAAAAACCAAATTCGACACAGATTTCAACTGTTCTAAACCGAGAAATGATATCTGGCTACAAGCCTTGTCAAGCCCACTGAGCAAACTTGCCAGATCTAAGTTTGCTTCTCGGTTTAAGAAGATTCCCAAAATGTTATGACAGGTAGAAGCCCTTCACTCACTTTAGCCGTTTCTCCACTCTTACCTTCAGACTAAAAGCAGCAGTGTAGTCTGCTCCCTTCTCTTTTCTGAAACCCTTTTGTTCTGCTTTCACTGAGACACAGCTAAGCATAATGGAGCCATCCTCACTGTAGTCGGGCTGGGTACCTGCATTCAGAGACCGCACAGTTTGAGACAAGTTACCCCTCAAACACTGATCCAGGTTGCTGTGGCCAGGTTTTGATTGAACTACACTAACCAAAAAACTCAGCATGCTTGGAACATGTGTGGCAAGAATGCACACACACACACACCCCACCAAGTAATTGGTGAGAGGGCTGCAGTTGAAATTGTACTGCCTTACAGTTGGTAATTTGTGGGCAGGCAGTTCATAGCACCTTCCTTCACCAGTGAAGGAGACAACAGCACTGTGCTCCAAAAAATTAAAAACAAGGCTCTCCTGAAAGACAACCAGCCCCTCTCTGGTAGGTACATCTACTGAAGCTCTTCCTCCCTTTCTAAACTGCTGGCTAGAACTGAACAGCACTTTCCATACAGCAAAAGCTGCAGATTGGGAAAGTTGTCAGGGCTACTATTTTCTTTTTCTTTTCCACATTGATTTCATCTGAGACTGAACATATCGGCAATTATGCCTGTCAAATCTAGACCTTAACTTCCTATACAATTCAGAAAGTGCCCCTGTTGACAACAAGCCATCTGGAGTTGGGTCCTTTTTATGAATTCTCATATGCAGGCAATCAGACCTGGTGGATGAATACAGTGGCATCACGTATATGTTCCTTTTCCAGGGATCCAAACCAGGTACCATGTCTCAATGATAAATGTAAAAATGCTTAAATCCTGAAAAAGAAAAAGAAACATAAGCAACTTGTGTAGCAACAGAAATCATGTTACCTGGGTTGTGAAAACCTGCATAAAAGGAAAGTATGACCCAATTTATATAATTTTTGTGTATATACATGTCTATATATATGACTATAACACTCAAACGATGGCATGCTAAGCTAGTACATGTTTTTATTTACTTTTCCTGTACCTATATTTTACTAACTTTCTGCTGTATTTTATTACCATGTTACTTTTATTATAAATTTTAAAGATTTTTAAACTAACATGAGATGAGGTATAGGAAGGATGTATAAGAAACACAAGTCTCCTTTTATAGACTCAGAATACTCAAGCACATATAAACAGAGGGAAATGTACAGTTATATGTAAGTAAACATACAGAGAGCTCAGGAAAATAGAGTTGAGCTTGTGAAAATAGCAGAGCCGGAATCGTCTCCCCAGAATATTTATATTCACCCACAAAGATATTTATATAAACTCCCCATCCATCCAAGACTTCCCATGTTACTTTCTTGCCATTTATGCAGCCCTGATGTTCCAGCGGAGCCTCTTTACAACCCTATATTAAGTACCTTGACCTTACTCTGACATATAAATTCAAATGGCAGTGAATAATAACGTGGGGGATCTTCTCTGGTGAAACTCAAAAAACAAAAGCCCACCAAATCTTTCCAAAGGCCAAGATTTTTTAAGAGAAATAAGGCACCAGGGGAAAACAGGGGATGGTTAAAAAACAAAACAAAAATACTATTCCCTTCTTTTAAGCCAAAAGCACTAAATCGTAACTGCCTTGTAAATCTCTACCAATTTGTGTTCCATATAAATCTCAAATGGGAGTTCTCTTAGTGAACTCTCCCCTAGAAAGTGGCTGCCATGATGTTTAGACAATCATTTCTGGTAGGTTTTTCTCTGTAGGGAAAAAAAGTCACAACTGCAGTTCCAATCTTTAGGGGGTGCAAAAATGTATTTCAGGAGGCAGTAAGCCTTTTCAATTAAAAAAAGGGAGAGGGAGAGGGACTTTAGTTCCATCCATAATTATATTCTCACAAAGAAATTGAGAAATGGGATTTTCTTTTTTGGTAGATCAATGGCTTTATCCAAGCAACAGCTCATGAATAAATCTCTTTTTAAAGATCTAAAATGTGACACAAGCTCATTATTAGAAAATATTCAAGTAAGTAAGTATATAGCTTTAAGGGGGAAAAAATTGTGGTACAGTATTCTGAACCAGAGCTGCATTCTCAATGAGGTATCTTTTTTTTTTTTTTTAATTATTGGGAAAGTACATTTTTGGTAAGATTAAAGTGTATCTTCTCTGAGATCACTTTCCCTACATATTTCAACTGTAACAAAATAATGCAACACTAATCTGTAAGACTTTCTTCAGTAATAGATGTTTTTCCTCAGTAAATCAATGCAAAGGCTAATTGGGGTGGAAGGTGACTATCTCTCGTGGTTATAAATACATTTGCATTGCTATCAATCTTTTCCACTATCAACGTTAAACGAGGCTGAACAACCTAGGGGAAGGGAAAAAAAATAATGAAGTTCAATGTTAGCACATAGTAAATGCTGCCATCAAGTGGACAAATAGAGAGTTGCTCTAATAAAAAATAAAGTTAACCAAATTACTAAGACAATGTTTAAAACCTGGAATCAATCTTTCTTAGAGTTTGACAAGCATTTTCATAATAAAGAAGGGCTTAAAACTATTACCTGTGGGCCATATGTGGCCCCTGATCTGTTTCTGTATGGCTCTCAAGCTAAAAATGTGGCCCGCAAAGTCTGAAAAATAATTAAAATCCTCTGAATGTGAATATTCTTTATTTAGTTCTGGATAGTTTAATTACTAAATCATATATCCTCACCCCAGAACCTCCCTATGAGGATTTATATGTTGATGGCACTGAACTTGAACTATTTAATGTTAAAAGTCAATCAACTCTATTTTCTCATGTTAAAAAGAAATTGTTTTAATCATCTTAGCACCTAATATGTGTAAACTTTGTCGTAGTATCTTCACTTTTCATTGCTTAGAACTAGCTTTGAAGTAGATAGAATATGACTAAATGATGAGAAATGGCTTCCCTAGAATATAACCAGATATTTTTAAATATTAGGCAGTGGGAAGTACAGGTTTTTAACATATTAAAGATTGACCCCATATCGCCATGAATAATTGTAATGTTGACGTATTTCCATTTTACAAAGCAGAGAAGAAAAGTATGATACAGAGGTGAGAATTTTTTTAAAGAGCAATTTTTTTTATTTTATAATGATTTTTTTATTTTTTCCATCATAGTTGGTTTACAGTGTTCTGTCAATTTTCTACTGCACAGCAAGGTGACCCAGTCACACATACATGTATACATTCTTTTTTCTCACATTATCATGCTCTATCATAAGTGACTAGCTATAGTTCCCAGGGCTATACAGCAGGGGTCTCAATGCTTATCCATTCATTAATAGATGTAAAGGCAATTTTTTTTAATCAACAGATTTTAATGACGTGCATGAGAAGCTAATTTCTCTTTCATTTCCATAATGGTAGATGTGAAAGCATGAGCCCAAGTTAGGATGTTTATCCTCAAAGACATTCTAAGTGATGCAGGTAGTTAAATAGTTCATCGCTGATCAATAACAAGCACATTGTAAATACACATTTAAAAATCAATAGAATTTTGCTAATAGAAGCTGCTTCTGAGGTTTTCAAAGTTCTATAAAACCTATGTCATAAAGTATTTCTTAAAGTGTGGTAAACAGACCACCTGCAACAGAAACATAAAATCCTTATTAGAAAATATGATTCTTAGATCTTACCTTGGACCTATTAAGTCAGAATTTCAAGAAAGAAAGAGACAAAATTTGGATTTTTAACAAATCCCATGGGTAACTTCTATTACTTTAAAGTCTAAGAACCTCATCATTTTATTAAATGAGAGACCTAAAAGTAAACTTATTTTCTTAAGATCACAAAGCTAGGATTAGAATCAGAAATAGAAGACTATCATCCTGCCTAAAATTCATTACCCTACACTATATAAATTAAGAAAAGCTTTCCCATTTTAGGTCTCAGAACCTTTGCACCATGATTGGGAGTTATTATACATACCGAAGATTCACTTTTAAGTTACATCTTACAATCTTTAATAAGTTTTTAAAAAGGCACTATATTAGTATAAAGAAGATATATTATTATTCACTACAATTAAAACTAGTAATAGGTGACTTTCTGTAAAGGCAACTATGTAAAACTGTCTATGCTTCTTTCTTTACTATTAAACCAAACAAAAACAAGGCCAAGAAACATAAATCAAAAAATGATGCAATGTTTTAGACTGTTTGTCCAAAGAGAGGAACAATAAACAATTCCTTTTATAACTGGATGCCAGTTAACGTCTTCACCACCTCTTCATATTGGATTGATCTTCTGACTTGCTTTGAACAACAGAATGCAGCAGAAGTGTTGCTATGAGACTTTATAGCCAGGAAGGGTCTTGAAGTTTCCCACCCTCTTGCAACCCTGAAATCACCATGCCATGAAGGTAGACAGCATGAAATCACGTGGAGACAGAGATCCAAACATCCCAGTTGTCTCAGCCACTGCAAATGAGTCACCAGCTGACTGTAGTCACATAATGAACCCAGATGAGATGGGCACAAGTGCCCAGTCCACCAAAAGAATTGCGAGAAGTAATACACTGCAGTTGATTTAAGTCACTAAGTTTTGAGATGCTTTGTTACCTAACAATAGGTAACTAATACACTAAGAAACAACCATAACCACAAATCACAACATGCAAAAAAACAACCACAATGCTAAGTAAGCCACAATGGCTGCCATGTACAGTGAAAATACAAATAATACAAAGACAGGGGAGAGCTCCACCAGAGACGGAAGCCACCACAGGCCCTGATCACAGTGAAGGAGGGACTCACCACTCTAAGTGGGATATACTAAAACAAAAAGAATCTCTCTTCGCTCGAACAGCCAGCTGAATTTCATGCAGGAGTCGTGGAGCCCTCAGTAAACCTGACTTTATACCACGGAGGAGCAGATATGGCCCAGCTGAATCCCAAAACACAAAGACATGCTATCTTTTCAAAAAAGTTGTTGGTTCAGGTGAAACGTGCTATCTTTTCAAAAAAGTTGTTGGTTCAGTACAAACTGCAAGTAGTGCTGCAGAGAAGCAGGGAAAAAGGGGGAAAGGAAGGAGTGGGGAGGAGAGAAAGAGGGAGGGAGGGAGAGAGCAAGTGAGAGAAAGAAGAAAGGAAGGAGGGAGGGAGGAAAGGAGAGAAGGAGAGAGGAAGGAAGCAAGAAAAAAGGAAAGAAAGAAAGAAGGAGGGAGGAAGGAAAGGAAGGAAGGAAAAAGGAAAGGAGGAAGGAAGGGAGAAAAGGAGGGAGGGAGGAAATAAAGAAGGAAAGAAAGAAAGGGAGAAAGAAAACACGTGTGGCTTCATTACGTGCCAGAAAGACTTCTAGGTAACTCAGAAGTGGTTTACTATATACCTAAGGTAGAATATTCCTGGTAATGTGTTCAAGAGCCATGGTCTAAAATCCAAACTTCCTGCTGCATTCTACCTAACTCCCCTCTATATTATCCATCATCAAATAGCTACATCAGGTGTGCATTACAGATGAAAAATAGAAAAAATTCAGCAAGGACATATATAAAAATAATACTAAAAGACTAAGGAAAAGAATATGACAAACCAAAGGCAGATAAAAAATTCATAAGACTATAATACAAATCACGCCAAAAATTGTGAGAAATACAGTATTCCTTAAATAAATGTTATTTTAAACATCACAACCCCTCTGAAACAAGAATCCAGATAAGACATAGAGTCAAGAAAAGGATCAGAAAATAAATGTAATGAAAAGTGCTGTCAAAGTCAAAAAAAATAGAAGAGAAAAATGAGACCACTGCATCAGTGAGGGTCACATTAACGGCATCAGAAAGAAAAAACAAGCCATGTCTAAAAGTAGGGAAATATAGAGGAACAAAGACTTCTAATATCTGAAAGAACATTACTGATATGGAGCCAAAGGCAATCCAATGTGTGCATAGTTGGCATTCCTAAAGAAGAAATATAACAATAAATGTCCAAAAATATAAAAGAACATTTATTTGAAATAAAGGAAAAATCAAGGTATAGGTAAAATGAGTACATTGAATACCAGAAAAAGTTGCTATAGAATTATCAGCACATACCTGAGAAAATTTCTGGAGTCTAATGATAGACCATCACATGGTGGGAAAAAAAAAAAAAATAGGTTCTCCTATAAGGAAGAAAAAAAAAATTTTCTGTAGAAGGCAATAGAGCAGTATCTATGGGAATGGAAAATATAAAACAAGAATGTTCAATCTAATCAAGTTATCAGGAATTCCCATTGTACCTCAGCAGGTTAACAACCCAACTAGTATCCATAAGGCTATGAGCTTGATCCCTGGTCTTTCTCAGGGGGTTAAGGATCCGGCATTGCTGTGAGCTGTGGTGCAGGTCACAGACGTGGCTCATATCTGGCGTTACTGCAGCTGTGGCATAGGCCTGCACTGCAGCTCCAATCTGACCCCTAGCCTGGGAACTTCCATATGCCACAGGTGAGGTTGTAAAAAAAAAAAAAAATTAATTTTTAAAAATAAACAAATTATCAAGGATAAAGGTAACTGACATAATATGAAACAGGCAAGAAATCAGGAACACAACTCCTTTGAGCTCTTCTTTAAAACTACTGTAGTATAATATCTCATAAACTTAGAGGTAAGTGGAAAAATCATTACACTATTCAATTGTAAGAATTTTAAGTAGAACACAACATAAATGTTATCAGCCATAGCAATTTAGAAACAATAATATAATCTACCTCTGCTGATATAAAGGAAAGAAAAGTAGGAGAATAAGTGAGATAAAGAAAAAGCACACTCCTATCTACCTACAACTCCTAAAAAGGAAGCCAAACAGATATTGAATCTTAAAGGGATAACTCATTAAATCACGACTTAAGTGTATAAACACAAGGAAAAATATGATCATCTCAGATTACATAGTTAATAAAAGTTATTAAAAACCAAAAGTATATCATAAAAAGTGACAGGTTTAAAATAAAAAATGATTGCCAAAGCACTAAACACTAATGAGCAAAACAAATCTCCCATACCTCTGTATCTAAAACCTTTAGACTAAATTAAAAAGAAAAAGCATTTACTATATAAAAGGGTGATCAAAAACTTGAAGAAAAAGAACAGGCAAAGATAAACTAATACACAAAGAGATCTGAAATTGCCAGTCCAGGTGGAGCCAGAAATCCAACAAGTTCTCCTATAAAGATAGGAGATTTTTACTCTTCTTTGACCCATGATGAGGGCAATGAAGCCCATTCCTGCCTGGCAACAGGTGTACGATCTAAAACAGGAAACCAAAATTCCACAAAATTATAATAAATCAGAGCCTTTAACCTTAATTTCCACTAAAATGGATCAACCAGGTTTTGGATGAGTGCTTGAGCCAGTGAAGCAAGGATTAAATCACCAAGAAATCTGCCTTCTTACACACTTTGAATAAAGTTATTTCACAATATTCACACTACTTTTATGAGCATATCGATCATATCTAAATAAAATGCATATCCTGGCTGTACAGTTACCAGAGAAATATTATTTCCTGTTTCCTGTGTAAGACTAGCTGGAAAACTTGTGCTCCTTATAGTCTCTAGAACAACTGACATAAGCGAAGGTCAAAAGGGGAAGGTGGCTGCAGAGAGAGTAAAGGCAGGAACATAAAAGAACAAAAAGCTGAACACTGCATTAACACTTTACTTTTATGTATAGTCTATACGTGCATAGGGCCAACAATTCACTTTTAAACCATTAACTCCCTTAGCAGAAGAATCAGCTGCTGGAGAAATTACCTATATATTAACTTCATGCAGCTCATCGTACAAAAATGAGAATAGCTGGATTTCAAGGACATGTGTCTGAGGACTTTCCTGACCTCAGGAAAGAGTTAAGGAACTTTCATTCTTTTTTTTTTTTTTTTTTTTTTTGTCTTTTGTCTTTTTGTTGTTGTTGTTGTTGCTATTTCTTGGGCCGCTCCTGCGGCATATGGAGGTTCCCAGGCTAGGGGTCGAATCAGAGCTGTAGCCACCGGCCCATGCCAGAGCCACAGCAACGTGGGATCCGAGCCACGTCTGCAACCTACACCACAGCTCACGGCAACGCCGGATCGTTAACCCACTGAGCAAGGGCAGGGACCGAACCCGCAACCTCATGGTTCCTAGTCGGATTCGTTAACCACTGCGCCACGACGGGAACTCCCGGAACTCTCATTCTTAAAGCCTAAGGAAAATGGCCAAAAATGATCATAATGAAAATGTGGTGTACTTACAAGTGATAAGCTTTTTCACACACTTTTATGTAATCATCACCTAAACTCTGAAAGATAGGTGGCCCCATTTCTTAATATTTTACAGAAGAGGAAACAAGTTCAAAGATTAAATAACTTCTGCACTCCTGTCAAACCATACCTCCTTTGAGAAGCTTTTCCTGGATTTCTATCCTTCCTCTGGTTAAATGGGCTGGAATCCACAAGGTTCTCTCAGGACTTCAGCATCCCCTCAGCACTGGCGTTTTCGTAACTAGTATACCTGCTGGATCACCATGCCCACCCTCTCTAAACAGCCTTGAAACCAGTAACTAACTATGCTTCATTGATCTCCACATCTCTAGAAGAGTGGCTGGTATATAGTGGAGGTTCAATAAATGTTTGATTAATGTTAATTTAAAAGGATTAAGTAAGTATAGAATTTCCCAGGGGATGAGGTGAACTTTGATGGCTCAACCACCTGTCCAGGTGTGATATTAGGGATCTTCTTGTCCTCTTACAGGTTCTTATGGCCCCAGCCAGTCTGCTCACCAGGGGATGAGCCGAGACAGTATACTTCAAATTCAGGAATCAAGCAGAGATTAATACATATATATATATATTTATCTGATTTTTACTTCAAGTTGTTTTTAGCTAATATTGCGGCTGGGTTCAAAATTACATAAATGCGTCCTCCTAAACTATCCCATAAAATCCCCCATGTTTATCTAAGGGGAAATACACCATTTCTAGATAAAGTACTGACATTATTTTTTTTGAAACCTACCTTGTTGATAATGTTTCTAGTCATTAATTTCAGATACAGGAAGAGGGAATTCAGCCATTTTTCATAGTCCTGCAAAAATCATCCACATTTCTGCTGAATCAAGCACAAGATAATGCTACAAGATTCACTCAACTGAAACATATTGCCTCAGCCACCATACGTTACTAACCACTAAAACAAAATGGGAATCGGTTTTCAACCCAATAGTTTACCTTAAAGTCTCTCTTAGGCAAGTTTGACCTTTATATTATGAATTTCATTTTGCTGTAAGCTCTTACATTTATATTACTACTTAACATGTACTTTCTATAGAAATCGGCCCTAAAAATCTCTAACAGTATTTATTCATGCTGAGCATTCTGATTAACTGCTGGCCTAAAATGCAGTACAGTTACCAGAGAAATATTATTTCCTGTTATTTCAGAACTGTGAAGGTCAGCCCAGTTTCATGCAAAGGAAAATGAAGTGTTGTGTGTGTTTAGGCTGTGTAGCGTAATTTCAATACTTTCCTTGCTGTTTATGGTAGAGCTTTCAACTGTTCCTCATTTTACTATGTTCACCATTGCTACCCCCTGCCCTCTCTCGCATGCCTTTTTAACTGAGCAAGGTTATTTCTAACATTCAACCACCTCTAGGAATTGGTAACATGCACAGCATTGAACATTTAAGTTAAAAGCAGCCTTTGTTACCAGCGAGTAAGAAGAATTATATCTATCAAACAGTTCTAAAAAAAAATTTTTTTTTAATGGCCTTACCTGTGACATATGGACATTCCTGAGCCAGAAACTGAATCCCAGCCACAGCTGTGACCTATGCTGCAGCTGGATCCTTTAACCCACTGTGCCAGACAGGGATTAAACCTGTGCCTCCACAGTGAACCAGGCCACTTCAGTCAGATTCTTAAACCACTGTGCTGCAGTGGGAACTATAAAAAAATTCTTTAATTAAGTACTTTACCCTCTAGATAAAGTAATTTATTTCATTCTTTACACTATTATGAGGAGTCAGACGATCTTACAGAGACCGTCTATTGTAGAATTCCTATTAAACTTGCACACAATGGTGATATAAACCCATCCCTGGTTTAAGTGGCTGCTTTCCAATGTAGTCTTATAGTATAGGGGCTAAATGCTTGGGCTCTGGAGTTAGAAAGACCTGGATTTGAAACAGTTCTACCAGGTATCTGCTGCGTGAACCAAAGCAGGTTGCCTAACTTACTTTGTTCTGCATTCTACAAACTTGGTGCCCACTGTTCTAGTATTACTACTTCTTGCTCACAGAAATGCAACAAAATGAGCCTAGGTACAGTGACAGAACTTGCAAATATTTTCTTCATTGAAAATGCTGTTTGCACTGAAACTATGCCAGGACCCCCACCATACAGCTGAGAATGCGAAGGGAAGTTCTACAGGACCAGGCAGTATGCCAAAATAGGGGCCCTAAAAGGGTTAGCAAAGTAAAATGCAAAAAGAAGAGAGCAGTTTAGATGAGGTCGGGACAAGTGTCAAAGTCAGAGGAGCTCAACCTTGTGGGTAAGGCCCAACAAAAAGTAAAATCTTGGCTATATTCAAAGACAGGCATTTAAGTGGTCTTATAATCACCCAATGATTTTCAATCACCACTGTAAAAATTCACTATTATGTTAGAGATTAGAAGCCACATAAGTCACAGCTTACAATCTTCCTATATATCAATTTATTACTGATGGACATGTTTGTCTGTCAGACATGAGAATGTTCTCCAGTACATGTTTTGCAAGTATAGTGGGTTAAATGGTGCCCCCTCCAAATATATGTCCACCCAAAACCTGTGATTAGGACTTTATTTACAAAAAAGGAGGGGGGGATATTTGCAGATGTAATTAAGGATCTCAAGATGAGATTATCCTGATTAGGGCTCTAAATCCAATGACAGTGACTTTGATATAGACAGAAAAGGATAAGACAGGCATAGAGTACAAAGCCATGTGAATACAGAGCAACAGTAACAAGGCCCCAGATGAGTAGCAAGTAGCCAGGTTTAAAGCCTGACTCTAGAACTAGAAGAGAATCAAAGCATTCATTCATTCAGCAACTATGTTACAGAGGGACAGAATTTGATGGGTAGGGTCACATCATATAAGCTGGGTAATAGGAAGGTATTTCTGCGATTTGTCAGCCACCTGAACACCTTGGGCTTACCCTTGATTTGTGGAGAGCACAGCTAATTCTGGGTCTTACCAACCAATGGATCTGGGACTATTAATAGCTTACTTTGTTCAGGATGGTCTCAGGAACCAAGGAAGTACAGAGTCATTAGAAGAATGCCAGTGGCTATCACTGGAAAGTCAATGCCTGGAGCAACAAGGCACTAATTCTTCCCTCTTCAATTTCTTCATTCTTTAGGCAGCTGCCACTCACACTTCCCTGGCACTTTTCCATGGCCTTCACAACATAATAAAAATAAATTTAGACTATGGTATTTCTGACATAAAGTGTCACCATGTCATTAAATCAGTATCTTCATTCTGGAAGGTGGCTGACAGTGAGAGAGCAATGCTCAGTCCAGAGGAAGGGATTTCTCATATGACTGTTGTCAAGATGTCTAGTTAATATGGCAGAGCCTGGGCTCTCTTCTTTGAAACAAATACAAAACTACAAGGTGAAGAAAAATGGGAAATATGAAATATACATGGAAAGACAAAGTATAAATATATATGTACATGCAGTCACAATAATGAAGTGTATTTTAAGAAGTTGTCAAGCATGGTATTAGACCTCACTGAGAGAGAAAGTGGAGAGCAGCCAGCAGATTATGCATATTTTCAGATTACAGAGAGGGCACCAGATGAAGAGTGAAATCAACAACTCCTAACTTGCAAAGGCAAGATCTGGGTGCATGGTGGAGTGCTTGAGAGTCCCTACAGCTATCTGACAACCAACTGCGGCAAAGGAGATGGAGCTTAGTAAGAGAAAACTAACATTTTGAAAGAAAAACTCACCTTTTGGATGAGAGGTGAGAAGAGAGATGGAGGGCAGTAACCAGTTCTTGGCCAGGTAAGAACTAAACACTAAATCAATACACAAGAAATCCAGTGACATAGGATTCAACATGACCCCAATAAGATCAGTTAAATGGTAGCAGAATCCAATACATAATCCAATACATAATTTAAAACCTACAAAAACAATGAATTAACCAAGTTCACTCTTGAGGCCCTTCTGCTACACTTTATCTCCAAAAAAAAAAAAAAAAAGAAAAGAAAAGAAAATCTGGTCCACTAAAAAATGGCTTTCCAAGCCTATTCTATTCATCATTGGACGTTCCCTGGTGGCTCAGGAGGTTAAGGATCTGATGTTGTCACTGCTGTGGCATGGATTTGATCCCTGGCCCTGGAACATGTTCATGCCTCAGGTGGCAAAAAAAAAAAAAAACGTACTCATCATTGACTATGTTTTCATGCTGTCTGTTCTATTCTTTATAGCATCTGATGTTGTCCTGATGTCTTTTAAGATTTTGTTTTTCTCTCTCAGTTCTTTTTGAGCTCTGCCAGTACACTATTCATCTTTTGTCAATTCTCTCACTTCAAAGGGCCAAGTCTTCTGTTATTTTGACAAATGACTCAGCTTGCCTCCTCCTTTTCTTAACAGTCTTAATTTTAAGGATGAGTAATAACTAGGAATGAACCAGTATGGAAAACGTAAAAAGATATTAAAAAAAAAGCCACCAAAATATATAAAGAAATATTTCAAGAAAAAAATTAAGACAGCCAAAAAGTACACCAGAAAAACTATACCACAAAGCATATAAAGAAAGCAGATGAAGGTAATAAGGATATTTTACATAAAATCAATTAAATAGGAAAATAAAATCATGATTTAAATGAATGAAATATTAGAAGCATCTAAAAGGGCACTGTGAAAACAAGGCCATGAATATTGAAGAACAACACTGATAAGATCGAGCAAAATAAAATGAAGAAGAGAAAAATATTTCACAAATAGAAGACAGAAAATGAAAGAATATGATAAACAAAAGCATTCCAAAATAGGCATAATAGATGTTGCTGAAAAAGGAAACAAATGAGGCAGAAGTTTGCTAAAAGATATAGTAGAAAAAAACTATCCTGCAGTAAAAGATTGAAAAGGTAAATTTCTCCCTCCAAAACTGATCTAAAACAATCAACCCCAAAATTTCAAAGATGGACTTAAAAGATACTATGAGCACTCAAGTCAAAAAAATCATGTCATCTATGGGGGGTGTGGGATGTGGTGCATAAGAAACTGAGTTCATTTTCCATGAGAACTTTCATTTCCAGCCAGGCATTTTTCACAAATAAAGGCAAATAACATCTCAAACATGAGAGAACTCTAGGATAATTGGAAAAATAATGGTTAAAGAAGTGGAGTAAATTGATTGTACTTGAATATAAAAGCCATGAAAATTATGAAAGACTAGGATTTGGTGAAAAAAATAGAATAAAATATTATAAATAATAAAATGTCAAAAAACAGCTAATTAATAAATATTAGAGGAAGAATAAAGGAAAGAATATGGTGCAAGGAATATAAGCACATTGCTTTTTTAATTTTTCAAGGCAGATTGTCACTAGTGTTTAAATCAAACAGTGGAGACGATCTTTTTTTTTTTTCTGGCCATGACCACAGCAAGTGCAAGTTCCCTGGCCAGCTATCAAACACGTGCCATAGCAGTGGCCTTGGCCACAGCAGTGACAACATAGGATACTTAACCTACTAGACCATAAGGGAACTCTGGAGTTGATATTATTTTAGAATATAAATGGAAAGACTTAAAAGATATACAAATAATAGTACCACCATATAAATTAAAAAATATGTATAACCCATTATTACATAAGAAGACATTTAATAATTTTAAATCTGCATAAACCAATCTGTAAATTAAGTGTGGGCCCAGAGAAGGGGGAAAAAGAATTGCTGCAGGATTTCTTTCTAAACTGAAAAAAAAAAAAAAGGATTTTAAGGATTAGGTTAAAAAGCAAACATGCACATATAGGTAAGCCTATTCCGATATGGATATAAAAGCAATGATTATTTAAAATATGAATAGATTAGGAGTTCCCCTAGTGGCGCAGTGGTTAATGAATCCGACTAGGAACCATGAGGTTGCGGGTTCCATCCCTGACCTCGTTCAGTGGGTTAAGGATCTGGCGTTACCGTGAGCTGTTGTGTAGGTTGCAGATGCAGCTCGGATCCCACACTGCGGTGGCTCTGGCTTAGGCTAGCGTCTACAGCTCTGATTAGACCCCTAGCCTGGGAACCTCCACATGCCACAGGAAGCATCCCTAGAAAAAGGCAAAAAGGCAAAAAGACACACACACACATATATATATATATATATATATATATATATATATATATATATATGAATAGATTAGTTGATTGACAAGATATAGAATAAGGTCTATATATATATACACACACATATGAAATGCATATAATATATACATGGAATTCCATATATATGGAATTTAGTATGATAAAAAACTATATATTTGGGGGTAGTGGAGAGAAATGTATTGGTCAAGAAACAGTGTTGGGGAAAATTACTAGCAGCCATCTGGAAATGGATCAAGCTAGATTCCTACTTACTCAAAACAAAATAAATTCCAAGCACATCAAAAGTTTTTAAAAATTGTAAATACACATGCTCTTTGATCAAGCAATTCCAATTCTAGGGGTATGTCCAACTTATATATTTGCTAATAAGTAAAACTAGGGTTATTGTGGAATAATTTCTAAGATCTGTTTTCAAATAAAGAAGCAAGGTACAAAACAGTATGTACAGAATGTTTGTACTTACACAGAGTTAAACTGTATGATATACATTTGTGTACATGTGCTTATTCATACACATACTATATATATACATGCTTTATATATAAATTTAACATTTACATATAAATATTTCTATCTCAGATATGTAAGAAGTTTACACATTCATAGAACATTTCTAAACAATATATGCAGGAAACAATGGTTGCCTCTGGGGAGGAGGGACTGGTGAATTGCATTTCTGGCACCAGAAGGGGACTTTCGGGAGTTCCCGTCGTGGCGCAGTGGTTAACAAATCCGACTAGGAACCATGAGGTTGCGGGTTCGGTCCCTGCCCTTGCTCAGTGGGTTAATGATCCGGCGTTGCCGTGAGCTGTGGTGTAGGTTGCAGACGCGGCTCGGATCCCCCGTTGCTGTGGCTCTGGCGTAGGCCGGTGGCTACAGCTCCGATTGGACCCCTAGCATGGGAACCTCCATATGCCGCGGGAGCGGCCCAAAGAAATAGCAACAACAACAACAACAACAACAAAAAAAAGACAAAAAAAAAAATAAAATAAAAAAAAAAAAAAGAAGGGGACTTTCCTTTCCTTGTATAACCATCTATATTATCTGGATTTCTATCACTGGCATATATTGCTCTTTGGAGCTCCAGATTGCAGAGGTAGTCAGAGAAGCTGGACACGGAAGAGCTTCCCAGGACCTTGGCAACCCAATAATAGACTAACTGCACAAGTTATAGGCAATATTGCTGTAGGTTATAAAATATTTGATTAATTATAAAAGATGCATGGACTCAGAATGTTACCTTGCTGTAGTATATCATTTATTCCAAGAGTTAATTCTACAATCATTGGCCTAATATCTTAATAATAGATTGTGAAGATAGAAAAGTTATATTCCTTACATATACTCTAGAAAAACAAAATATTTTTTAATTACTCAGTGAATTTATTACATTTATAGTTGTACAATGATCATCACAATCCAATTTTATAGGATGATCATCACAATCCAATTTTATAGGATTTTCATCCCACAACCCAAGTGCATCCCCCCACTCCCCGAACTGTCTCCTCTGGAAACCATTAGTTTTAGAAAAACAAAATATGATTTAAGAAATTATGTAAATTACTTCAATATCAAATCTGGTCTCCTTTTCTTGAGGGGATACACTTTGACTTCAAGGCATAATTAGAATAAACAGTGAAAATGGAGTTCCCTTCGTGGCTCGGTGGTTAAGGAACCTGACTAGGATCCATGAGGATTCAGGTCCCATCCCTGGCCTTGCTCAGTGAGTTAAGGATCCTGCGTTGTCATGAGCTGTGGTATAGGTTACAGACTCAGCTCGGAGCTGTTGCTAGTAGCTGTGGTGTGGGCCAGCAGCTGTAGCTCTGATTCGACTCTAGCCTGGGAACTTCCATATGCCGCAAATGCGGCCCTAAAAAGCAAAAAAAAAAAAAAAAGGCTCCTGAAAACCTAAAGGTTAATGATCTGTCATTTCCTAACTAGACTACAGGTTTCAGTTTCTATCCTTGCAAAATGGAGAGAAGAGTCAATAGCTTCAGAAATGTATTTAGAATAGAGATTCTAGGGGTTGGATGCTATAAAATCAAGAGAAATGACAAAGCATTTCACTAAATAGTACTAGGTCTATTATAAAATAGTATTTTAAAATAAATTTATTGTAATTGTAGTTATTCAATAGAGACTATAAGTACATCATAATTATAAGAGGAACAGATTAAGGTAATATATTAGTCTAATAACTATCTAATTTTTACGAATTTGTCTCAACCTTATTGTTGATGCAAAAAATATATTTTCTAGTTAACAGACGTCTGTCATATCAATACTTTTCTTCCTCCCCTTGCCTGATAAAGTCCCATTTCACTCCCTACATAGATTAGAATACTTGTTTTTCATTAGGCTTCAACAATAAAACCAAATAACAATTATTTACTGAGTACTAGTTATTTGTTTATACTCTGTAAGACACAAACATCTTTCTGAATAGCCTCAAGGCCTCTGATGACAAGATACTATGGAAAAACCCATCTCTGAACTCTGTTCAGAGGGTTTTTGCCATCTGAGCACTTAGGCACCTAGTAGATTCACTGATATGGTACAGGTGGAACTAAAACACATACATGCACTGGTAGAACAGGAAAAATCAACCATGTAGATTTAGCAGAGTGGCCCTTAGCCTCAGGTAACCAAATAGAGAGGTATAGACAGTATGAGAAGTATTTTATTCTGCAAAACAATTAAGAAGCTGTGGTTTTGGAGATACTAGGAAAAGAGGAGCCATGGCTGAGACATGAATTAAAACAGGGAGATGGTTTATAAGTTAATATAAAGAAGAGTTGTCTCCTCTCTTACCATCAAACATAGAACATTAGGAGCTAGGCAACTACCATTCAATGGGAGAGATGAAATCTTTTCAACAGATGTTAATCTCAGATAGAAGACACTCACATGACAATAAGAAAGAATTCCCTAGGTAAACAAAACCCTAATGAACAGAAACCTCAATTTAAGAGTCAGGAAACCAGAAGAAAGAGCTTTCACACCTTACAGCAATAGCAGACCCCAACAGGAAGGAGCCTCCCTTTCTAGCAAGAACTCAGCCAATGAAAAGCTATAGACACTTTGCTTACTGTAGTCCTCCCAACTTTCTTTTCCCTCCACAAGAGTATTCTCCTTCCCTTGCCCTGCTGGGACTTGCAGGGGGCTAGTCATGGTAACCGACCACAAACTGCAATTCCCTGCTGATCTTAAATAACTGATGGTCTATTTGTTTTAGGTCAACATTTTGGTGGCTTTTATGGGGACCAGAGAGGACTCTCGGTGGGCTCCAGGGCTAATGAGCATACAGATGCAATGTCCACAAGTGAGCCTATTGTCACTTATTTAAAAGGCTTTTCTTGCCAACCCTGGAATATGAAGGTATATCTTTCTCCTGGATCTGAAATTATACCCTCTTTGCATTTGAAGCTCTCCAGGCTTTATCCAGGATCCATCTTAAGGCTTTGTTCTTTCTGGTTATGGACTTAATTCTGTATGTGAGTGTTCATGTGGTACTTCAGTCTGATTCTGAGATCAGACTGTTTCAACTGAAACTAGCCAAGAGGTCTTCAGTTCATTCCTTCAGAAACAAAGGGTGTTTCAATAAAACTGCACTCTTTTCAGCCTTCAACCCATTCCTTTGGAATAGGGGCTATTCTCAGGGAACTGACTGAGAAGCCTTCAGCCTGGCTCCTCTGGGACTAAGCTGTTTCCTTAGAACTGGCTGGTATTAAGCCTGTAACTTGAGTTATGTGAACTGTTGAAGGTGTTTGAAATCCAAGCTGTTTGAGCTGTTTAAAATTATTCTTTTACTCTAGATAAAAATTTCTGAGAAGTGGGATCCCAGTTATCTAAATATTTTGAAGGTACCCTCTCTATAGGGACTGCAACTGATTTTGTATTTGTAAACTGCAGTCCTTTCTCATGCAGGTTTTTAACTAAATAGATTGACCTGACCAAAGGCAGTTTAGAATATCAATAGCCATTAAAGGGAATTTCTGAAACCCCCAAACTTAAATTTTCTTAAAGTAAAATTGGACTTTAAGAATAGCTCAAAAATTTCAAAATAAAATAAAAATTGGACTTTAAAAGTAGCTCAAAAATTTCCAGAAGAGAATGGAATGTCTGTTTTGATTGGTATTTTGAGGCTTCCAAATGTTATAAGGAGCCTAAAATTGTCTCTCTGCAAAAAAGAGTTTAAGATTAACTGAGGCAAATAAATGATTAAAGAAAGATAAAATGGCTCCCAAAGCTTCAGGGTCCTCTTCCTTGGAGTCTTTGTCTCAGGCTCAGCCTCCAGCACCAATCTGTCTCTCTCCCTCAGCTTCTCAGGTTCAGATTCCTTCTCCAGCATCACCTTCCTCCTTCTCTTCTGTACCACTTACACTTCCTCTATACCCTCATCTGCCCGATGCCCATTTTCCCTTTCCTATGAAACTCTCCCCACTCCCCTTTCCTCTGAACTTATCAGAACTCCAAAATTAAGCCTTCTCAGGTTCCAGAGGTTAAACTCTTAATTTTTTTTTTTTTTTGGTCTCTCGTTTTTTTTAGGGCCACAACTGCGGCATATGGAGGTTCCCAGGCTAGGGGTTTAATTGGAGCTGCTGCTGCCAGCCTATGCCAGAGCCACAGCAATGCCAGATCCAAGCTGCATCTGCAACCTAGACCACAGCTCACAGCAATGCTGGATCCTTGTCCTGCTGAGCGAGGCCAGGGATCAAACCTGCAACCTCATGGTTCCTAGTTAGATTCATTTCCAATGCACCATGAATGGGAACTCCTAAACTCTCAATTTCTTATACTCTCTGGACAAAGAGGAACTGCCAGCCATAGTCAAAGATTTTCCCAAAGTAACAGAAGTCCCTCTCAGATTTGCTGAGGAATTTAATACAGCCATTCAAATGTATCAACCTGGTTTCTCTGACTTATAACAGCTAGTTCACATGCTTGTTGGCGAAGGCCTGGTCCAGCAGTGAATGAAAACTGATAAATGGGAAAAATCCTGAAAGGTTTCTAAAATTGAAAAACCAAGACCAGCCTCCTAAGGTAGGCAATCACTAGGAAACTTCATAGGGCAATTCCTAGGGCTTTTCCAAAACCTGTTCACTGGAACCCAAATCAGGTTTGCACACAAAAACCTGATGAACCTGTTCATGACTGTCACAACTGACTTCAGATTGCTTTTAAAGAAAAATCCAGTCTTCCTTTAGATACGGATTCCACCTGGGTAGCTTTTAACTCTATTCCTGGGCTGAATGGAACCTTTCTCTTCTAGTAAAAAGAACCAGTATGGAATGGGAAACTATGTGCATGCCAGACCTAGTTAATCTGGCAAACTAGCTCTCTCACACTGTAGATGAGCCACCTTCAAGGAAGATGGACAAAATTCTTAATCTTCAACTCCAGCAAATGAAGCCTCCTAAACAAAACCCAAACTCCCCTGGTTTCTACTGCAAAAAGCCAGGATACTGGAAAAGAGATGGTTGCAAGTTTAAGAACTTCAGGTGCCTTCAGCCCTCTAACCAGCCTTTCCAACATCCTCCCAATTCTTAATGACAGAACTCCAGGAACAAGAAAGACTTTTCCCAATACTTCCTCAGTCAGTTTGAACAAATATTTGTTCAAATATTTGTTCAAATATATTAGTCAGTTTGAACAAATATTTCTCCAGATTGGGAATGAATATTTTCCAGTCCTGACGACAAAGCCATGATCGTCGTGTTCAACCCTACTAGTATAAAACAGACCCCTGCCTCAGAATACTAAAACATTTCAGATAGTGGAGATCTATAATGAGCCTCAAGAGATTCCTGTCTCTAAACCTATTCCCTTTGTTTAGGTCCTTGCATAGATACCCACCCTTTCCTCCTTCTTTCCTCCACCCCTATCCATTTTTTAGGCCAAGACTTGTTAGAAGTATCATATTAGAATTTCTTTCTCCCAAAAGGAAGAAATAACTCTAGAATTTGACAGTAGTAATCAAGTAACCGATCCAGTGAATTAAGTGATATTTGGACATCCTTTATTTGTTTCATCCCTGATGGTACTAAAATGACACTGGTCATTTGCCCCTATTGCATCAGCCACCATCCTCCTTATGGGCAAAATCTCCAACAATTGTTGGCAAAATCACAGCACACCCTCCATCCAGATGCAAACAGATCTTTAAATCATCTTCCCAGGATTAATCAATGTCCTATAAGTAAAGAACCCCTTCAAGCCTTTCAAGGCATAAAGTCCTTAATATATTAATAGACAAAGCTCAAGGCTTTATAATCCCTTGTACTTGTCCCTGTAATAATTCAATTTACCAATGAGGAAAATTAAGGGCCATGGGTGGAGGTTTGTCCAGGGTTTCCAAGTAATAAATAACATTGTTATCCCTCAACACCCTATTGTTTCATACTTTAACTAACATCCGTTCCCCCCCAGAAGCAAATTCTTTACTATAATTGATTTATTACATGCATCTTTTATTGTTCCAGTTGATGAATCTAGCCAACACCCTTTTGCAATCACTTGGTAAGAAAAACAATTCACTTACACAGTAATGCCTCAGGGTTTTAGTGAAGGGCCTTCCTATTTCTCACAAATCCTAAAGGCTGATCTGGAATGATAAAAAGTCCCCCAGGGGTTCTACTCTGTTGTGAGATATAAATGATTTGCTTCTTTGCTCTCCTTCGCAAACCTCCTGACAGGAAGACAAGATCCAATTGCTAAAGCTTTTACCTTAGAGGGCACCAAAGAAAAATTGCAGCCTGAGCAAACTCAGGTTTGATACTTATGGCCCCTGATATCAGAAGAAGGGCAACACCTAGATCCAGATAGGCTTCATGGTGCCCTAGATTTCCCAAAATCCAAAACTAAGCGCCAGCTGCAAAGTTTTCTGTAGCAAGTTAGTTAATGCCAAAATCGGACTCCAATTTCTCCCTTATGGCCAAACCTCTGTATGTTTTACCAAAGAAAAACAACCCCAATTCAATTTTATGGGAAGAAATGGACAGCAAAGTTTGATAAACCCATCTGCCCTTGGGAATACCAATTATCAGATTCCATTTTCCCTTTTGTTTATGAAAAGGAAAGGAACGTCCTTGAAGTCCTCACCCAAACACAGTTGGATTACAACCTACAGGGTATTATACCCATCAACTGGACCCTGTGTTGTGGGGATGTGCCCTTCGCATTACGGCCATCACTGCCACTACCCTTTTGGTTAAGGTCATCAGGAAAATCACCATGGGACTCCCTTTAACAATTTTTGTACCTCATGTGGGAGAAGCCCTCCTGAATTCTCATCACACTCAACATTTCTCAGTCAGCCCTTTCACCTTCTATGAAATCCTTTTGTTAAATGCTCCTCAAATAACTCTTGTACATTATAATAACCTTAAGCCTGCTACTCTTATCCCATCATTAACGAAGTCCCTCAAGACTGCTTAATGCTGATGGATAACCTCCTGACTCCTTGTGATGATCTGCAGGAAATTCCCTTGGGTAACTCTGACTTCTCATGGTTCACTAATGGTTATTTCAAAGACAACAATGGCAAATACTGTGTTGGATATGCTATTGTAACTCCTTTTGATGTTGTTGAGGACCTATGAATATTTGGGTCCAGCAGGCTGAATTATATGCTTTTATTTTTATTTATTTATTCATTGTCTTTTCTAGGGCCGCACCTGCAGCATATGGAGGTTCCCAGGCTAGGGGTCTAATTGGACCTGTGGCCACAGGCCTACACCACAGCCACAGCAACACGGGATCCAAGCCATGTCTGTGACCTACACCACGGCTCATGGGGTGCCGGATAGAAGGCCAGGGATTGAACCTGCAACCTCGTGGTTCCTGAATGGATTCGTTAACCACTGAGCCATACGTGAACTCCTGAATTATATGCTTTTAGATGGGCTTGCACTTCAGCCAAGGTCAAAACTGCCAATATTTATATTGATAGTAAATAGGCTTTTGGAGCAGCTCCTGATTTTGGAATGTTGCTGAAGCAATGTGGCTTCCTTATTTCTAGCATAAATAAAATTTTAAATGGCCTCTATATTTAGGAATTGCCAGATGCAATTCAAATGTACCTGCAATGTTAGCTATTATTGAGATTCTGGGGCATTCTAAACTTGACTGTCTGTAAACCAAGGGAATTTACTTTGCAAACATTTCTGCAAGGAATCATGCCTTTAAAGGAACCACGAGCAGCCAAATTTCTGTCATGGTCCAAGGGGATATTTCACCAAATGATAACTTAGAAAAACTGGCTAGAGAACCCCAACAATTGTCCTTAGAAAAGGAAAAACAAGATTGAAAATGCAAAAATTGTTGGTCTGATAAAAAGAAAAAGCTCTGGTTTGGACCAAACAACAACCCAGACCTACTAGAGACTCTCACCACTGTACATGCATTAAATCACTGGTCTACTGACAAAATGACTGCAGTCATTAATCAATATTGGTGGGGAAAACATTAACAAAAAGTTCCTACCCAACTTATCTGCATTACAACACAGAGAAGTCTGTTTATACTGCTCCTGGACATTTTATACTACCTAATGAACCATTTGAGGCCTGGCAAATAGATTTCATACCAATTCATCCGCTAATGAATATAAATATATTTTAGTCATGGTCTGTATGTTTACACACTAGACTGAAGCCTTCCCTTGCAGACAGGTTACTGCCTCTTCTGTGACTTAAGCATCCATCACACCTTACAACCTAGACATTTCCTCTATTAGAAAAGATACCTCCAGAGAAACTCCTCTTAACATCACTACAAAGGCTCTTATTCTTTTCTTTCTTTTTTTTTTGCCACACCCACAGCATATGGAAGTTCCCAGGCCAGGTATAGAACCAGTGCCACAGCAGCAACCCAAACCACTGCAGTGACAATGCTGGATCCTTAACTTGCTGAGCCATGTGGGAATTCCTGGAAAGGCCCTTATCAGGTATTGCTAATCAACCCTGGTGCCACCAAACCCCATGGAGTAGACTCTTGGATTCACGTAACATACCTAAAGTAAGCACTAAACTAGACTATCTGCACATCATCTGGTGACCTAAATGTAAAGATTTCTTGGAATCAAAGCAGACAATAACTGATGAGATGGTTTTCCCAAAATATTTGGACCAGGCCTGATGGGTGTTTGTTCCCAAAACTCTGATCATGACGTAACACTTCAGATGACCTCCAGTGTCTATGATCTTGATACTATGTGAACTTTACATAAAAAGTATCTGAGAGTTTTCCCTCTTACTGGTCCTTATTACTTGAACGTGACCTCAGTAGTTTTCCAGTCTAAGCACTTACCCTTCCATATGATATACCCAGGCAACAAGGGACAAAAAGCCTCTAATATTGGAAAATCTGACTCTTAATCATGATGCTTTCAGGGAAAGATCTTGATCAAAAGGGGGAAATGTAAAGAAGTCAATAAACAGACACCTCATTCAAATAGAGTCAGGAGACCAGAGGCGAAGCTCTCATGCTTTGCAACAATAGTAGAGACCAATGAAGAAGAGATTCCTCGTCTTTCCTGGCAAGGAGTCAGCCAATGAAAAGCCATGAATCTTTTGTTTACTATAGCCACTCAACTTCCTTCTCCCCTCTATAAAAGTGCTCTCTTTCCCTTGCTATGTGGGAACCAGCATGTGGTTCACCATGACTACAGATCCCAAATTCAATTCTCTGCTGATCCTGATAAATCTGTTTTTGTTGAAGAAATAACTGATGGTCTATTTGCCTTAGGTCACCACCTAGGGGGAAAATGTCCTCCTGCCTGGCCATCTTAAGAAGACTAGGCAGTCCTAAGACATAAACAAATTTCAACGATTAGAGATTTGCATGTAAAATTTATTTGGACCTTCACACCACAAACAAAAATTAAATCAAAATGCATCAAGACCTAATAAACTGTAAAATGTTTATTAGAAAGAAACACAGATGAAAATCTTCTCAACTTTGAGTTAGGCAATGATTTAGCAAAAGCACAAAGAACAAAAGAAAAATTTAAACTTGATCAAAATTTAAAACTTTTGTGTTGTGCATTAAAGGACATTATAAATAAAATAAAATACAACCCAGAATAGGAGAAATTATAACTGATAAAAGCCTAGTATTCAGAATATATATATATATATACACATATATATACACACATATATATACATATATATATAATTCCTACAACTCAACAATAAAAATACAGATGACACAATTAAAAAATGAGCAAAGAACTCATATGTTTCTCTAATATATAAACAGATGGTTAATAAACACATAAAAAGATGCTCAATACCATCAGTCATTAGGAAAATTTAAACCAAAATCACACTGAGATACCATGTTATACCCAAGAGAATGCTTATACTTTAAAAAATTATTCTGAAAAATGAAAATTAGTAAGTATTGACAAGGATGTGGAGAAACTGGAAATCTTCATATGTTGCTGCTGGTAGTACAATCATTGTGGAAAATTTGACAGTTTCATAAAATTTTAACATAGAGTTACCACATGGTCCTGAAATTCTACCTTAGAAATTTGAGAGTCTAAGTCTACGTAAAAATTTGTGCACAAATGTTAATAGCATCGCTATTCATAATAGACAAAAGGTAGAAACAATCCCAATGTTCCTTAATTGATGAATGGATAAGCAAAAATTGTAGACACATACAATGGAATATTATTCAGTCAAAAAAAGTAAAGAAGTACTCTTACATGACACAACTTGGGTAAACCTTAAAAACATTTAGGCTAAATAGAGAAGCCAGTTTCAAAAGGTCACATATTGTGTAATTTCATTTAAATGAAATGTATAGTCGAAGCAACGGAGACTGAAAGAAGATGAGAGGTTGCCAGAGGCTGAGGTGTTGAAGGGTGATGGGAAGTGACTGCTTAATGGGTATGGGGTTTCTTTTAAGGGTGATAAAAACTTTCTGGAATGAGATAATGCTATTGGTTGCACAATGTATATAATGCCTCTGAATTGTACACAATGAAATTGTTAAAATAGTAAATTTTTATGTGAATTTGACTCAATGATAATTATAGATAGGTACACACATAGATGCATACATACATACATATACAGAAAGAATTCTACATCTGTACTTTCATGTAGAGAAAACCCACAAGAGTTCATATTTTAAGGATTTTTTTAAAACTTAGAGAATAATATATTTCCAATTATAAAATGACTACTTAGAAGAACCTTTTTAGATTAGCAATTGAGAATGTTGCTAATCTGCATTCATTTTCTCTTTGGCCCCCAAAAGTATTACCTTTATTTAGCACCATACAAGATATTCACTGCAGGTATACTGTGAAAGCACAAAGGATAGAAAGAGAGAAGTAAAAGCTAATTCCTTCCACTAGAGGAAGACATTTTCTAAGTGTATTGGTATATAGACATATGTGCAAATAGAACTTAATCTATTCGTGTCTAAATCAGCATAAATAAATCTTTAGCTGGCTAAAGCACTGTTTTGTTCCAAAATAAAATTTTAAATTCATATTTTTAACCAATAATAAAGAGTAAACAAAGGAACCTAAAGTTATTTTCCTGTTCTACTTAATTATTTTTCATTATTTTTCCATTAACAAAGTCAGATACAACAGAAATTTTTGTATTTCCCTTGTGTGCATTTTGGTTAACATCTGACTTTGGTCTATATATTATCTCAAAGTAAAATGCTGAGGTACATTAGCACTGAATTTTAAGCTCTTGAGCTAACTAGATATCTATACCAAAATAATGTAGTATAATTAATATGAAACATCAAAATGTTTCATATTAAAAACATATAAAATGTCACCTTAATGCATAATGCAACTTATATTACCAAGGACTCTTTAAAAGAGCAAACTGCTTGTTGAACACTTATTATACCAAAGGTCTAGTTAAAAGTAGATGATTATGGAGTTCCCGTTGTGGCGCAGTGGTTAACAAATTTGACTAGGAACCATGAGGTTGCGGGTTCAGTCCCTGCCCTTGCTCAGTGGGTTAACAATCCGGCGTTGCCGTGAGCTGTGGTGTAGGTTGCAGATGCGGCTCGGATCCTGCGTTGCTGTGGCTCTGGCGTAGGCCGGTGGCTGCAGCTCCGATTCGACCCCTAGCCTGGGAACCTCCATATGCCACGGTAGCGGCTTAAGAAATGGTAAAAAGCCAAAAAAAAAAAAAAAAAAAAAAAAAAAAAGTAGATAATTATCATAGCAGTAGGTGAAAGATTTCTTTCACTTTTAACTACATTATTATTATCCAATAATTTTTATCTCATTAACTATACATTGTCTAAAGAAAAACTGAAGGTCGTGGGTAGCAAATGTTATAACAAAATGAAGTTTGAAATAATTGTGCTTGCTCTTGAACTTTTTCCAGAACCAACCCCAATCTCTTCAGGGTTTCTGTGTTCTTCCAGATAAAAAGCAACCCATGGGGAGCCACCTCTTGGGTTCACTTATCTATTAATTCAACAAAGATGCTACAGCATCTTTGAACGACTTTTGTACCTGTCTTGTGCATATCATCTCCACAAAGCCCAACTAGCCCCTTCTGTCATTTCTCCACTTTCTTTGGAATCTTAGCTCATTCCCTGTAAAGGTCCTTTCCTCTACATCATTCTCCCTCTCCAATAGCTTTGACTTCATCTTCACTGATAGACTCTTCCCCCAGTAAACAAACACATTCAAGCTCCTCCAATCATAAAAATACAAACAAAACACCCTCCTCTCTGATCCTGTTTCTACATCCAGTTATTCCTCTCTTTCCCCCTTTCCATCAGCCAAGCTTCCTGAAAGAAGAGCCTGTATCCAAAGTTTCTGTTTCCTCATGTTCTCACTCACTTCTCACTTCATTGGCTTTAAATTTTCATTTGTCTGACTGTCTGATTGCTGTGACTAGGACTTCCAACAGTGTGTGAAAAAAAAAAGTTTCTATAAATGTATAACTGGATCACTGTGCTGTACAGCAGAAATTGACAGAACACTATAAATCAACTACAATAAAAAAATTTTAAAGAAAAAAATTTTCATTTGCAAAATACTGAAAAAAATCTTAAACATAAAATTCACTCACAATCTCACCACTTTTAGAAAAATTACTTAAATGAATAAATGAATGTTTATCCCCTTCATCCAGGCCTATCTTTGTCAGGGGGCTCCTAGGAAACTCTGCCAGGGTTTTTTGATCTCTGGCCAAATGGCCATCTTTGCTTCCTCTGGAATAAAAATGAGCCATGTCTTGGACAGCAATGCAACATAAAACATGTACTTTTGTTACCCAGGAGTCATTTATACAGCTTATGACCAGGGGATGAAACAGCCCCAAGCAATTTTTTTATTTTTGGCCACACCTGCAGCATGCAGAAGTTCCTGGGCCAGGGAACAACATGACACAGCAATGACAACGCCAGATCCTTAACTGTTAGGCCACCAGGGAACTCTTTTTTTGGGGGGGGTTAGCTAAGCAATCATTTTAAATCATTTTATCTTTTTCTATGGCATGAGAACTTTCACATATTTTCATCTCTGAATATTTCTATTAGAGAATAGAGGAAATCTACTTTACAGTATCCTGTGAAAGATAAAGTTGGATTTAAATGTCATCATTATTAATGTTCTTTGATGTATAAAAAAGGGAACAAAGACCATATTACATCATGGAGCTTAAACACAAAGACCTCTTAATTGGCTATTTCCACTCTTAGGCTCTTAAAATAATTTAAGGAAAGAAGTTACTTCACCAGAGAACTAGTGGGGATAGTATCTAATAATCAATTTATATTAAGTGGCAAATAAAAGGGTCTTTGCTGAAGAGCTTTTCTGACTGAATCTGTCCCTTGGTATTCTGAACCTTTCACTCACTGTCTCATAAAAAGAACCTATTAATTAACTTGGGACTTGGTCAGAAGGGTTTTTAGCCAATAATTCCCCTAAACATCACACTATCTGACATTTAAGAATTCTTCATTTTTCCTTACATCTATACATACTTATCTATACAAGCTCATAAAACACACAAAAAAACAAAAGAAATTGTATTTCACATGAAATACATCCTAGAGCTTTTACTACCACAGTCCTGGACTTGAGAGCAGAGCACATAGAGGCTAGGCCTGGGAGGGTCAAGCAGTGATCATGTTACATACTGATTCAGGCCCTGGAATAGGAGAGACAGTACTGCAATATCACAACGTTCAAGGAGTTTGGCTGAGAAAAAAGAAAATAACAGAATAAATGGATGGGAAAGCACAAAATGCCCAATGGAGAGTCTTTTGCTTGAATCTCTGGGGTTGGAAGGGTTGACTGTGTTTGTTTACTCAAATGAGAATCTATCAGGAAACTGGGCAAATGTTGGCCCAGGTCTGTGGAGGGAAGCCAGTCAGGAGCTAAAATACTGAGTGGAGTCAGAAAACAATGGTCTAGGCCATGAGTCACGTGGCCTCACCAATCACAAATGAGCAGGAGGCACAACTCTCTCATTGATTAAGGAGGGGAGAACCAGAAATACTTTAAGAATAGCACTAAGAGCACCACACCAAGGAAGAGGGCTTTTAAAGGGACATCCGAGCAGGCAACTCTCAGGAGCTTATCTAATTTAAGTCATCCCCTTCAAGGACAACTTAGTGAGGCTGTTTCACAGTAATGCATCCCAAACCGGTGACAGATGAGATTAGAGGAGTTCTTTAAGAATAGCGCCTCTTCACCTCCATTAGAATCCCTGAGAGGAGGGCCCAAGAATTTTCTTTAAAAAAAAAAAAATCACTATCTTTAAGTGGTTCTGACACCCAAGTAAGTGTGGAAATCTCCGCTCTAGAGAGCACAGTATTTTCCAAATCCACTATTTCATTTGATTGCCATGTCCTGGTGATGATATCAAAGGCTAATAGAATCATCTTCATAGAAACGCTGAGTTAGTTTTCTTGATTAGTTCCTGTATTAGTCAGCTCAGGCTGCTATCACAAACTACCATGGGCTGGGTGGCTTAAACAACAGACATTTACTTCTCACAGTTCTGGAAGCTAGGACATCCCAGATCAAGGTACCAGCACTTTCAGTCCCTGGTGAGAACTCTCCTTCTGGCTTGCAAATAGCTCCTCCTCACCACACCTCACCTTTCCTCTTCTTATAAGGACACGAATCTCATCATGGGGACCCCTCACAATTTCATCGAAATCTAAGGCCAAAGGCCCCAGTTCCAAATATCATCACTTTGGAGGTTAGAGGCTTCAACATATGAATTCCAGGGGGACACACATGATTAATCTACAACATTTTACCCCAGGTACCCCCAAACTCATGCCATTCTTTTTTTTTTTTTTTTTTTAAGGGCTGCACCTGCAGCATATGGAATTTCCCAAGCTAGGGGTCCAATCGGAGCTACAGCTGCCAGCCTAAGCCATAGCCACAGCAACACAGGATCCGAGCTACGTCTGTGACCTACCTACCGAAGCTCAGAGCAATGCTGGATCCTTAACCCACTGAACAAGGCCAGGGATCAAATCTTCATCCTCATGGATACTAGTTGGGTTCTTAATCCACTAAGCCACAACAGGAACTCCTCATACCACTCTTATAGGCAAAATATATCCATCCCATCCTAACAGTCCCCAAAGTCTTTCATCATTCCAACATCAGTTCTAAAGTCTAAAATCCAATCTCAGCAAAACATCATCGAAATCACATATGGTGAGACTTCAGGTATGATTCATCCAGAGACAAAATCCCTCTACAGCTATGACCCTGTGACACCAGGAAAGACATTCCTATTATAAGAGCGAAACAGGAAGGAAAAAAAGAGTGAGGGATCCCAAGTAAGTCCAAAGCCTAGCAAGGCGAATACGATTAGATCTTGAACCTCAGGAACGATCCTCTTTGCTTCAGTGCTCTGCCTTAAGGACCACTGGGGCAGCAGACTTACCTCTGCAGCTCTGCCAGATGAGTCACAATCCTTAGGCTCTGGGCAACCCCATGCCTAGGGCTCCAGGCAGTTAATCTCTGGACTGGTGAAACTGAGGTGATGGCCCAACCTCTGAAAACATACAAGCAGCCCTGATGGTCTGTGAATTGCCTTCTGGATCAGTCTTCCCTTGCCTTGAAGAAAACAGCCTGTTCACAATTAGACAGCTCTATGATCCAGATGGCTGTCTTCCATTTCATCCCATCTCTGAACCCTTCACTTCAAAGTGGCAGTGGGGTAGTTGATTTGGTCTCTGGTTCACGCACATATTAATCTCCTTATCAAATGGTTCTTTGGCCACACTCTTAATGTTTGCCTCCCAACAAGCTTTTTCATTTTTTGTAATATGAAGAGGCTGAGAATTTTCCAAATCTTTAAGGGCTATTTCCATTTTACTTAGCAATTCCTTCTTCAATTCATCTCTCTCCTCTCACATTTTACTATAAGCAGTCAAGAGGAGCCAAGCTCCTCCTTCAACATTTTGCTTAGAAATCTCCTCAGCTAAATATCCAATTTCATCACTCACAAGTCCTACACTCTACAAAACAATTTAAGACAGTTCAGCCTGGAGTTCCCACTATGGAGCAACAGGATCAGCATTTTCTTTGCAGTGCCAGGAAGCAGGTTCTAAACCTGGCCCAGCACAGTGGGTTAAAGGCTCCTGCTGTGCCCTAGGCGGCCTCGGATCTGATCCCTGGCCCAGGAGCTCCATATGCTGTAGGACAGTGGCAGGGGCGGGGGTAGGGGTGGGGGTGGAGTTGAGTCAAGTTTATTGCTACTTTATAACATGGATCATCTGTTCTCCATTATCCAATAGCCTATGCCTCATATCAGTCTGAAACCTTATCAGAACAATCTTTACTATCCATAATTCTATCAACATTTTCTTAACCAACAATATTTATGTATTCTTTCTCTGAGCTGCATCTGCCCTCCACCATAGCTCACAGCAACACCAGATCCTTAACCCACTGAGCAAGGCCAGGGATCAAACCTGAATCCTCATGGATACCGTTCGGGTTTGTTACCCACCTAGCCATAACGGGAACTCCTGTATTCTTATTCTCAAAGGAAATGGAGGCTTTCTCTATACCCCCCTTGTTTCCTTTCTGAGTCCTCGCTAGAATCACCTTTAATAATCCCTTCATGGAGTTCCCACTGTGACTCAGCAGAAACAAATCCAACTAGTAATCATGAGGATGCAAGTTCAATCCCTGGCCCCGCTCAGTGGGTTGGGGATCTGGCGCTGCTGTGAGCTGCGCTGTAGGTGGAAGACGTGGCTCAGATCTAGTGTTGCTGTGGCTGTGGTACAGGCCAGCTCCAATTCAACCCCTAGCCTGGGAACTTTCATATGCCATGCATATGGCCCTAAAAAAGAAAAAAAAAAAAATCCCTTCATGACAATCTGTTTTTTCTATCATGCACCTCAAAATGCCTTCAAATTCCACACATTACCCAGTTCTAAAACCACTTTCACAGTTTTAGGCATTTGTTACAACAAGATTCCATTTTTTTGGTACCAAAATTTTATATTCATCTGCTTAAGCTGACATAACAAAATACCATAAACTGGGTGGCTTCAACAACAGTTCTGGAGACTGGGGAGTCCAGGATCTAGGTGCTAGCAGATGTGGTGCCTGGTGAACCTTCTGCCTTTCTTACTGATGGCTACCTTCTTGCTGCCCTTATATGGCAGAGAGAGACCTCAGGTCTCTCTTCCTCTTCTTATAAGGATGTCGATCCTATAATGGGGGCCCCACCCTCATGACCTCATCTAAACCTAATTACTTCCTAAAAGCCCACTTCCTAAAACCATCACACCAGGTGCTAGGGTTTCGACACACGAATTTTGAGGGGATAAATTCAGTCTTAACACTTCCCTTGGAGATGAAGTAGAGGCCCAGAAAGACTGAGCAACACGGCTAACTGCTGAACAGGACACATTTCTCATTTCCTACTTCAGTCTTCTTTCTATGAAGCCACTGTGTCCTTGCTGCAGTCAAAGAGAAGACGAGAAAACTGGGAACAAATGACACTCATTTAGTCACGGGCATCAGTACCACTGCTCTTAGTAGAGTTTTTTTTTTCTGTTATCTCCAAAATAAATTTAATTTCCCCATTAATCTGTTCCTTGACACAAACACCTTACTCACAGATATTTGAAATGACAACAAACATAGGCCTGTCAAGCTAAATATACAATCAAGGTTTCTATCATGTCATCTTTTCCATGGTAGTTCTACGCTCTTGTACTGCTTAAACAACAGCCAGTAACAGCTACCCTTCATTGAGTCCCTACTATGAGCAAAACTTGCCTACAATGAACATATCTTAATACAGCTTACCGACCAAAACTCAGTGAAATCAGTGCTAATTTCCTTCTTGGAAGGAGGCAACTGAGGCTTAGAGAAGTTAAGCAGTTTACCCCAAGGTCATACAGCCATCAAGTGTCAGAACATAAACGCAGATTTATCCAACTATCAAGCCCAAACCCTCCACCACTCTGTGCGCTAATGGTGCCCAGCGCCCCCCATCCCATCTCCTTCAGGGTCCATATCCCCACAGTAGCTGATGCTCTAGCTGCCTAACAACAATGACCATAGTTAATCGGTCTGAGAGAGACTTAAAACTCTTGCTGTTTCTCTTTCAAAATGTGGGCAAAGAAGGCTTAATGTACTTTGTCAGACAGGCGCTCTTGAGAAATAAGGACCCAGGACAAGTAGACAGTCTTGACCATGAAAGCTTTGTTGATCTAGGTGTCAGAACTTGTTTAACACGTTAGGATAGAAATCTTTCTATAAACTATTAATATATACTACATAAAATATAGTTTTCTGTTTTCCTAAGTGCCATGTAAGGAATAAATACAATATTCCTCTATGATTTAGGGCAGTATTTTCAAACATCTTCATTAAATTAGAGACTATAATTAAAAAAATTTTTCGTAGTACCTCAGTGTATCAGTCAGCCTCAGAGAAGGAGAGACGACACAGAGAGGTAACAGACAAGAGCACAGTAAATGAACTATTTAGAGCGGCGTAGCACAGTTTTGGGAATTCACAAGAGACTGATAAAATACCTAGGGGGTGGTCACTAGAGGAAGGGCTGCTGTTGACCCGTTGACTTCCAGGAGTGTGGACACTGGAGTGAGGCTCTTCTGATCTGCAGCTATCTACCAAAGCAGGTTGTCACTGATTTGCTCACTCTAAGAAAGGCTAGAATGAGGCTGCTATTGACTTGCTCACTTTCAGAAGCATGGCCACTGGAATGATGCTGTCATTGATTGATTTCCAGAGCTTGTGAACTGGAAGTTAGATTGAATTAACCATGGTTACTTTTACAGAGTTTGGGACTTTGGCTAAAGAAGAGTCTTTGCCTGACTTGGATATGAAAAATAAGGTCTTTCAATTCTTACTCCTCCCTTTGGTCTTCTCTCAGTGAAATCTAAAGAAGAGACCATAAGGGATTGTCCAGATGTTAATTTGTAGAGAGAGGTTTGATTTTCAGCTGGTGTTGCCATTTAAGTGACTCAAGCACCAATTACTGTGCAGGAAAAATAACTCTAACGGCCAACTTTTTAAAATTGTTTATATATAAATTTATACATAATGTGTAATATCAAACTTTGAAAAAAGCTGACTAAAGAATATTTAGGGCATCCAGACAAAGTCAATACAGGATTCAGGACAAAATACAAAATACAAGAAGGAAGGAAATGAAGTTCTCGTCCACATGTCTTAAAATGAGATTTTCATCTCCAGGGCACAATTTAAGATGGGTAGAATGTTACCTTATGTGACATTGGTTACAGCATATTTGACTTCTTAAAGCAATTTTTAAATTGAATGAGGAAGAGGGTGAAAAGATCAGATAAAAACTAGGAAAGGAGCTATTCTACACACTGTCAGGTTAGAGATGGCCAAGAAATTCACTCAAGAAGAGAAGCAAGAAGTTTGAAAACAAGCCCCAGCAGTCCTCACATTAGCATGCATACCAGAGCTATAAGCAAGAACACTTAGGTATAAACAAAGTACAGTAGATACAACCCAGGAGTTACTGACACTGGGTATGATGAGATTCCTGACTGGAATACACACAAATGAGAAGAGAGGTATGGGGAGGTACCATTATCAAACTGGAATGATAATACCTGCAATAAAATTCAGGAAAGTCAAGGTAAAATGACCTATGGAAAATATCTGGGAAAATAAAATTGGAAAAATGGGGATACAATTATGAAGAAACATTATAGAATACATGCCAGAGAAAGAAAATCAGATTTAAGCATACAGCCCATTGCCCGGAACAAGGTGCTAAAAAAAAAAAAAAAAAAAGAAAGAAAGAAAGAGAAAAATAAAAGCTGAATATATAAACTTTAAGAAGCACAAAACTGAGAAAACAAAGTTTAGTCATGATAGAGAGCTCCAACCGTCCAAACAACATCTCTCTTATTTTACCAAAACCAGAACATGTGACAATTTCTTTATATGCCAAAAAAAAAAAAATCTTTCAGAAAACAGAGAAAGCAAAAATTAAAGCTGCTACTCTGGACCACAAAAATGATCAGCAAAAAGGAACTGATTGATACTGCGGAAGGGTCAGGAAACTTGAAAGAAAATGTGATCTCTTCATCTTAAGACTGGTGATACTTAGTGAAGGGAACATAAGACTGTGGTTCCAGTTCTGATATTTAAAAAGGTTCTGATAAGGAAAAAAAGGGGGAGGGGAGTAGGCTTGCAAAAAAACATCTCTTCTGACAAGCTTGGCTTTTAAAAGTCCAGAAATAGAGTGCGCACAGCAAATGAACATAAGGAATAATAAAATATTTAACCCCCCTCCCAATTAGCTGATGATTTCTTTAAAAAAGTCAGAGTTAACAAAAAAGGGTCTTATAAACCATGTGTAGAGCCAGATACAAGGAAAGGGGTGAGAAATGACAAAGAGAATGTAAGATTCCACTTCTTTAAAAATTTTTTTTCTTTGTCTTCAATTTATAGAGAATAATCTTCAGCCTAGAAAGCTAAGGTAAGTGGGGTAGGATGGGGAAAAGCAAGAAGGAAAATAAGCCCATCATAGGCACAAATATTTTAAAAAAACAACTAAGTCTCCAGACATGGACAGAAGTCATCCCGAGAGACCTTGCAGGTGGTTAGTGGAACAAGGCAAAAAGACTAGGTAGAAATGGAATTCCTACTTAAAAAGAGAAATAAGGTGGATTATACAGCTACAGGTTGGTAACAATGTTGACTTCAAGTAATATTTGAGTGAATTTGGAATTCCCGCCATGGCTCAGCGGAAAGGAATCTGACTGGCATCCATGAGGGCGCAGGTTTGATCCCTGGCCTCACTCAGTGGGTTAAAGATCCAGCTTTGCTTTGAGCTATGGTGTAGGTCACAGACGTGCCTCGGATCCTGTGTTGCTGTGGCTGTGGTGTAGGCTGGTGGCTACAGCTCCAATTCGACCCTAAGCCTAGGAACCTCCATATGCCATGGGTGGCCTTAAAAAGATTAATAAAAAATTTTTAAGAAGATGAGTAAATTAGTTAAAAGGCAATTTACAATATTAGAAATAGAAATGGTGAGAGTTCCTGCTGTGGTCCATTGAGGTAAGAATCCAGCATGGCCACAGCTGTGGCTTGGATTTGATCTCTGGCCCTTGAACTTCCATATACCTCAGGTGTGACAGGGAAGGAGAGAGGGAGAAATGGTGATTTTTAGGAATGAACATGGACTTACTAGGAAAAGATATTACAAACTAAATTCAGTTCCTTTTTTAGATGGAATAATGAGAATGGGAGGGCAAAGAAATGGACTAAATGATTCACCTGGATTCCAGAAAAACATAAATAGCTAATGGTAGTCAAGTGCAAAAGAATTATCATACTTTAGAGAAACCACTTGGGCATTATATTACGGGTTCAGTGGACTGACACTGACCTTAAGGCAGGATTACTGTGACTTGACATAGGGCTTTGTCCCTACCCTCTGCTGTTTGTTATTTTTATCAATAAAAGTATAGAATTAATGATTTTGAATTTACCAATGCCACTAATTGAGTTCATTGTGCAATGTGACAGAATTAGGGTGCAAACACTTTGAAACAAATAAGAATGATGGCTTCAATTTAAGACAAAGTTTAATAAATACCAGACCTTATTCTTGTCTCAAAGAGCAGACGCATACATTCTGCAGGAGAAATCAAGGTGTTGGCGTTTTCCACTGTATTTTATCAGGAGAGTAATTGTAAATGGCACCTGCATTGAGAGCTATTGTAAACGTTATAACCTTCGGAGCCACGCTGCAAAGAAGTCTTACTCCAATCTGAGGTAAGGACACTGATGCTAAGAAGTCAAAAAACTTGCCACAGTTCTCATAAGGTAAATGAAGAAGTTCAGAATCAAATATTTTGATCCCCAAATTCATGCTTTTTCCAAGACCATACACTGCTTCGAAATCTAAGTTCACATGGAAGCCAGAATTATCTCCTTTGTTTGACTTCTAACTCCCATAGGTGCTGTGGTGCATTTTCTCTAACATTATCATAATTCTTGATGCTACTTCAAAATGACCATTCCTTTTATAAAGTGAAGTAAGCTTATCTTTTGATAAGTAGGGTCACTGAAGTAGGCTAAAAAATAAATTTAACTTTAAACATCCAAATCTTTCCAGTGTGGTCTAGAAAAGAGGCTGGCAAACTATGGTCTGCAAGTCAAATCCAGCCCCCTTCCTGTCTTTATTTGGTCCATGAGCTAAAAATGGTATTCACATTTTTAAGTGGTTGAAAAAATCAAAAGAATAGTTCATGACACATAAAAACTATATGAAATGCAAATTTCAGCGTCCATAAATAAAATTTTATTGGAACACAGCCATGCTCATTCACTTATATATTGTCTATGGCTGCTTTCATGCTACAAAGGCAGAGCTGAGTATGTGGTACTCTCATTGCTTTACACTTATGTTCAACACACTTTAAGTCTCAGTTGATGCAGTTATAACTTGACAGCATTTCAAGTGTCACACATACTGTCACACAGATATTTTATTATTTTTACTACTAATGCATATTAGTCATTTTAAAAGGCAAAGAAAAGTGAACTTTAGGGTTGCACTTTCAAGGCACGTGGAATGTGGATTATTTTGTTATACACTTACATGGCAAAGCATCATGTTTATTACTCTATGACACTTCAGCTGTGCTAAAAGAATACAATTTATATTTGTATTACCAGACTAAGCACTCATCACAACATCCACAACTCACAGGAAAGCAAGACTAAGAACAATTAGAAAACATTCAAAGAGAATACCTCATCATAATTTATTCAAACACACAAAAAATAGGAAGAAGGGTACAACCAGAATTACTTTCCAAGTGGTTCACTTATTAGCCAAGCAAAGAAAGCTACCGATGGCAAATTAAACTTAATTAAATTGTCTCTGATTTGCAGCACCTAAAAAGTATGTCTAGAGAAAAGAAACCCACTGAAGACTACTAGATTTTTAGCAAGGGCAGTTGTTTGAAAATAATCAATTGTCGACTAAAAAATACAGCCAATGAGGAGTTCCCATGGTGGCGCAGTGGAAATGAATCCGACTAGTAACTATAAGATTGCGGGTTCGATCCCTGGCCTCACTCAGTGGGTTAAAGATCTGGCAATGCCATGAGCTGTCGTGTAGGTCACAGATGTGGCTCAGAGCTGGCGTTGCTGTGGCTGTGGTGTAGATAGGCAGCTGTAGCTCTGATTTTTGACCCTTAGCCTGGGAACCTCCATATACCACAGGTGCTGCCTTAAAAAAAAGCAAAAAAAAAAAAAAAAAAAAAAAAGGCAAATGATGTGGCTTCTGATAAGTCAAGAGATGTTACCAATACTGCCAAGCTATGGATTATTGAGTTTGAAGGGACTCAAGAATTAGCCTCTGTGAATAGTCTCCATGAAACAACTACAAGAAAAAGTATTGTTGAAGAATCAGTGCAAATTGAAGTAGAATCAACTAAGACGTGTTATACCTTAATGGTGATAAAGACATGTGGAGCAGTAAAAGCTTCACAGGGCAAATACACATAGTTTGTGAAAATATAAAATGTTTAAAGTCAATGTTTATGCTTTATATTATTTATTAGCACGTATTCTGTGAAAACTATTTAAATCTGTCATGTTATTGAGCTAGTAAAAGTAATGGTGTTAGTTTGGTTAGAAAGAGAAACTGAATATCCTGACTTACCCAACTACATAGCAGTTTGATAGCAGTGGTAAAGTTTTATTGCAACTTCTTGAGCTAAGAACCAACACTGAATTTTTTATGAATGAGAATCACCCTCAACTACCATTAACAAACACCGAATGGCTCAGGAAATCTGCTTTTACTGCAAGTTTGATAATGTTTCTTTCCAACTTAAAAATTACACCACAGTCATTATGCTAAGAACTAAGGCTGTTTAATCACAAAGAGTGTCAAGCTGCTTTATACACCTCCCATGCTGTCAGGTGAAAATGAGTAGCAAGATATCTATTCCCACACCAATTTGCAGTGGATATGTTTTCCAAACTCAACTACAGCTCCAGCTACACTTTTAGAACTCAATCCAAGTGCACAGGAAATTTCCATCTTTCAAAATCCACTTAACTGTACAAATGAGGGGCATCTACCTAACCTTCAATAGGAAGTGATTAATCCACAACATAATGATACGCCAAAAGGCACATATCAAAAGCAGAATCTAACGGAATTCTATAAACACCTTCCAAATGATGAACATGCTCAATTAAAATCATACACTTGAGGACTGATAACAGTATTTGGTAGTATCTATCTGTAAGAAGACATTTTCAAAGATGAAACAGGTAATATAAGATTATGGTGCACATTTGCAATCAATTTCAAATCCCAATTATGTAAAATAGCCCCTCAAAATAACTCAATTCTGATCATTAAACTTGTATTACAAAAAAATTGTATGCAAGTATTCATATATAAATAGACAGACATAGATTTCATCAATAAAAAATCAGTGGAAATTTTCTTTCTTTCCCATTACACAAGTATACAAAAGCCTGTTTTACCTTTTGGCCCACCAAGTCAATAAACTACAAAAAATTTTGCCAACCACTTGTCTAGAGCAGTGCAGGAGGGTTTCTCCATTTAAGTAAAATGACAGTGGACTAAACATTCCTGTGCACAATGGTACTTTCTACAACCGTTTTCATATCCCAGTAGTATTACCTGGTAACACTTCTACATGTAGTCCTTTCTTTGGGTATGATCCGTGTATTCTTATGAAGTAAATTTCCTAAGAAAACAATATGTGGGTCTATATTAGAGTTGGGCAGAAAAAAAACTAGTTATCTTGAACATCAGCAAAGTTTTATAATTCTATTTATTTCTATTCTTGTAGAAAGATTAGCTTTTAACTCTACTAAGCCAATTCTACCACAAAAACATTTAAAAGTAAACAAAAGCACATAGAGTACTTATGGCCTCCATTTTTACCTGAGTCCAAAACATTTTTCAAAGGTTCTCTTTCACTGTTAGTGATTTCCAAACATATTCAGATTAGGAAAAGTCTCAATAACAATGGTCACAATGTTTTCTAATTTAAAACAATGAGGCTTTCCTTTACAGTCTGTCTTTGTCACCGTGTCAGCAGATATCTAAATTTTGCCCTCAAAAAAATCATTCACACTCCTTCTGATAACAACGCCCTCATTTCCTTTTGGGTAATACCCCTTCTACCTTATTTCTTAGTCCAATGTGTCCTCTGAAGATGGGAGAACATTCTCTGGGCCATAGTAATTGGAAGGTGAACCAATGAAGAAACAAATGTCAGTCTTGGGATTTTGCTGGAATTGTTGAGAGAAACTGTTCTTTGTTCTGGCTGAGGTTACTAAGATGGCAGAAGTCTGAAGCTGCTGGGTGGCCCCTTTACCATCAGCTATGAAAAATCTCCCTGACAATGAAAACAGCAGGGTAGGAAGCAAAACTGAGAAATACAAAGACAGAATCCTGAACTTTGCACCAGGATCAAGCATGTCTGAAACCACTCCAATCACTGGACTTTTCACTTAAATGCAATCATGTGCATGCCTATTGCTGAAGTCAAGTTTCTATTACTTGCAAATCAAAGGATGCTAACACGATTATAAAATCATTCAGATTGAACCCCAATCTTAAATCAGATGCTTCTAGACAAGGTCTGCTAATCCATGCTTCACCTATGTTAGGTTTCATATCCAGATCTTATTGTTTCTGAGTGGTGGTGCATAGTGGACACACAAGGGCTTAGTGTGTGCTGCTTTGACTATCTTACCTTTGGCATCTTTCAGTAAGTAGAGCACCATTTTGTACAAGCCCTTAAAACATCTTGCACGATGACAAACTGAGATACTGTCACGGATATATGTTCTTCATCTGCAATGGCGTTAAAATCATTTACTTAAAATTGGATTAATATTTCATTTCTGTGAACATTTAACAGTATGACTTCATTTTTTAAAAAGAATGAAAATGATTCCAGTGTTTCTTCCCTTGGTTTCTTAGTGGCATTAGTTCTAATTAACTGCTCTGTTAAGGAGTTTACAGAAGTATAAAATTTGTTGTAAACTTTCATTCAAGAAAGCTTAGATACTTTCAGATATGTACGCTTTACCATGGGGTCCAACAAAGCAAAACAAAGTCAAAAACACAAAACCATATTCCTTTAGCTCTGCTTTTTGAATATACAAAAGTAAATGAACTGAATTTTTTAAATCCCTATCTTCAGTAAGTGAGTGGCATTATTTTACCCATGATTAGAGGAAAGGGGAAAGAGCAAGTTTAAAAAAACTACCTTTATTTTTTTATTTCTTTTTCAGTTACATACTTTTAAACAGGGATGTGTTTCATTATTCAGACATTCAGGCAATGTTGACTTCATTAGTGTTGACAGAAAAGAAGCATAAAAATGCAAAACATTGTTGGCTTAACCTGAACATACCTGCATTACCTATTATTGACCAGTTTGTGTTGCCAAAAGACTTATTTCTTGGCATTAAAATGGAGCACTTAAAAATATTGCTAAAAAGCAAATGTCTACACACTGGTCTTTGCAGCAAATAAGGGTATTTATACTTTTAAAATATTTTAAGTCCATAATTGGATTAATATACACACCTTCTTATGTATAAGGAGTTCAGATCATATAAACACTGTACAGTCCAAAAATCCTACTGAGAATAAAACTAAACAGGCTTATGATAAGAAATACAGATATCGCATGTATTTACAAATATCATAGACACACAAATTTGGTCAAATACTGTAAAGAAAGAAGTGGTTTCACATTATAATGGCCAAAACATCCATCTACCTTGCTCAAAGCAAACAAAAATAAAAACTCAGTATATAACTCCTGTAGTTAAAGACATCATGACAATATACAAATAGAGAAAATGGAAACTATTGACCAAATTATACAGCAAGTGTTTCTCAGGCTGAGGGTAGGTCTTTAAAATCAAGAACTTATAAAGATCATAGGATTCAGAGCAACAATGATAAACAACCTCCTGATTTGCGGTATTCATATGGGTGCCTAATTCATCAAAAACAATGCGCTGAACTTTTGGCTAGTAAGAAAAATAAATTACAAAGTACAATTAAATTCCTGTAGATGCAATAATGAAGTCAAAAATGTAGATTTATTTACTTTAATTACACATTTTAAATGTTACCTTGAGACAATAAAAATAAATAAGCATGCCCAGAGGCACACACTTAAAGACAAAAAGAGGGGGTAGCATGGAAGGAATAAGTAAGTAACAATTTCAGAAATGAAAGATGAATATGAGATTTGAACAACATAATTATCTTTCTAGCCGATCTTTGTGTCTTAACTCGCCTCAAAAATTCTGGCTAGTAGAATGTGACAAAAGTATACCTGTGTCTTTATGGCTTAAAACAAAGCACACTTGAAAAGTGGAATGGGTGTCCTTTTTTACAGAACTGTTACTTGTTCATATGCAGGCACTTCAAAAGACAATGGGGACAAAGCACCTGACCCATCCTCTCCAAAATAGTTTTCAATCATCAAAATTATGCTAAAAAGTAGGAAAATTCCAGAGAACCAGCAAAGTTGAATACAAGAGACTAAGGTGCACAGAGGGCAAGAGAGAGACCCCGTTTTTATTGCTGGGGGTCTTTTTTTTTTTATCAAAGAGCAAATAACTCATAAACAGACATCATTGCGTGGCACATCCAACGATTTCTGCTTAAGGAGAATGTAATCGTTCAGCAGCAGGTTGCAGTGGGATCTCCTTAGACTTCAACCTCATACAACGCAGTGAGATTCACATTTATTCCTTCTCCTTAGTGTATTTTCCAAAAAACTACAACATATCTCATTTCTCCAAGTATTCATTTCTTGCTGTCTAATATACATTATTATCTGGAAGCATAAAGTTACATTGTACAAATATTTTGCGTTTTTAAAAAATAAGCGCTTTTGCCACTTCGGCAACACTGGACTTCACAGAGTGGTGCAACAAAAGCAGAGCTCATATTTACCACACTACTTGTGATTCATTTTATCACTACCATCTGCCAAACCATACAGCTTTCTCCTCAGTACCTCTGGGCAGCGACTGTACCATGATTTCACAGAGAGAATGTTAACACGACTCATGAACAGCAGTACCATCAGTAACAGTGAGATCAATGCAGATGTCACACAGATCATGAACTTCTCAAAGGATTACTTCTTTTACATATTTGGGCAGCTCTGTTTTGCCTGTTGCATTATCCACTGGGGAGAGAATTCCTGTTTGATTATGTTCCTATAGAAGTTATAAAAAAACCAGGTTGCATATAGAACTGGTTGACATTTACGATACTGTACTGCTTTCTACAACAGGAGGAGAGCTTCTGGAAAATGTCCGGGAGAACTGAATTCATCAATACCACCTCATTGGTCCACTCCATTCAATGATGGGCAAAGCACTCATGTTTTGACAAAACTTTAAAGCTTCCGTAAAAGTTAAATTAGAAAAAAATACGAATGTAAGACAACCACGAAATGAAGTATGAAAGTATGACATTTTTGTTTCTAAGAGTGAGTCCTTAAAAACATATGTGGTCACTACAGAGATGATTTTAATCACAAGACAGCAGATGAACACGTAAGTAACTCCCCATGATCTGTCTGTGTCCAGAGTCATTTGTGGCGCTGGATGGTTTTCCTTTTCCTTCGTTTGAAAAAACAGCAGCACCTGCAAGTGGAGGGAAACATGCTTTTTTACTACAAAAATACAGAAATGTTGCTAAGTAAGGTTGAATATATCGTATTAACTTAAACGGTCATAAAAAGCCACAGGCTAGTACAACATAAACAATGAACACAACAATGAAGCATAGGTATTAGTCAAATTATGACAGATTTATTACTATCGTCTCGTTAATGTGCCTTTTAAGAACAGCAAGACATTCTATGCAACATCCTTAAAAAGAGCCACTAAACTGAAAAGGCTTTGCACCAAGACTAAGTGAAAAAGTTCTGAACCCCAACTAACCCGCCACATTCTTTTTTAGATACTCAATTTCTGGCAATAGCATGCTGTTATAAAAAGCTCATCTTACGTATTCTTTCCCCTTTTTCCTGATATTTATATATGATTGTTGAAACCATTGTTAGAGAAGCAGTAATATAAGCCTAATATTGGGGATTTCATTTTCACTTAGAATTAGACTCCGAGAATTAAAAGAGAAATCCCCAAAACATTATTTAACAAATAGTTTTCCGTCATATTTACAAAGTGGAAGAGAGGAAATACATTAAGTAGAATAAGAATGCTAAGACTGGCACCTTGAAATCTTTAGAGGTTAAAGAAGGTCAAGCTTATCATAAGTTATTTTAATTAAGGCAAAAATTATGCTTAATATTTAAAATAGCATAATCAAGGTGATTCAGTTTTGTAACTGAAAACTGACTCCGTTTTTGTAGTCTTATAAGGAAATATATGGTTCTTATTCCCAGGTGAAAAAAATCTAGTTATGATCCTTGAAAGAACTAGCTTTTCTCACAGTCAATTCTCCAAGGAGAAGATGCAACACCTGCAGGGGAATGCTAAGGCTGCTGTGAACTGGAAGTTGAGTGAGAATCGCTGATCAGCAACTAACAAAACAAATACACATACACACACATATATTCTAAAAGTCTGGCATTCCTTCAAATAAAGGTCTGGCTTTTTTCCCCCTTCTATACCTAAAAGAAAGTCAATCTATCAGAGTATCAGGATGACAAGTACCCCATATATAGAGGCTCCTTTTCCCCTCCACCGAAGTCCTACAAAGATGTTCCTTAAATTCTTACCAGCCCACTTTCATAAAAGGATACTAACTCAACATTTTCAAGCTAAGCATAAAAGAGATGATGTAGCTTCAAATGTCCTATCCAGCAAAAGATCATGGAAGATGAAAGAATGGCTAGATATCTTTTATATCTTTCTGTGAAGTAAATGTAAACAAAAATCCACTGTCCAGTTAAATTACATTCTCTGCACTCATATTATCTTTAGCCAAAAAAATTTTAGACTGTTTGCTGTGATTAATGCCATCATTATAAAATCACTATGGGCCATTCAAAACCAAATTACACAACTGAATTTTTTTTAATTGCATTCAAATAGCACACAATGACAAGAAAATGGAATGTGAATAATTCAAACTTGTATATATCAGCTGACAAAGATTCAATTAGAAATGTGTGCATTCATCAATCCTTACAAGTTTCACTCTTATTCAAGTAACTACCGGAAAGAATAGAAAGAAATTATCCAGCCAAGGGCCTTTAAAAAGAGACATCACCAAAAAGGAAACTCTAGGCACAAGACATTTTTCCTAGGTTTAGAAAAGTCAGTCAAGTTTTCCTGTCAGCTATTTAATAATTTCTCAAATCTGTTATACATATTTTCTAAAATAAAAAAGTACAACAAAAAATTACTAGGAGATAAAAATCATTATTCCAAAAAAAAACCCTAATTAAAGACTTATAAAAGAGTAAGAAAATGTCCATATTATAAAAAACAAAAAGTTTAAAAGCTGGTATTTAAAAGAAACAGAATATTTAGAATATTAAATTTAAGAATACGGTCATATTTCAGTGGAAATTTATTGTCTAATATAAAGTTTATTAACAGTGTTCACTGTCCTTAAATAATGTCATTTGTCTTTTCAAACTCCAAAATAAATTCTTTTAAAAGCTTCCTACGAAAAAAGTGTTGTAAGGTACACATAAGCCTTTTAGAATGGGGAATTTAATGTAACAGATGTTCTAGTGAACAAGTTCAAGTCTCAGATTTTCCACACTTGTATTAGAAATTCACCTTGTCCGATTTATTTTTTACCATTAATCTCCTTTCAGTTCTGAGAGCTGAGTTTGTCTCATTTCTGAGGTAATCTTTCCCTCCATTGCATAAGTATTATTAAACACAAAACCACTCCAAGCATTTATTTAAGACTATAGATAAGATCTTCAAATGCATTATAATCACAGAGACCTTTTAAATTCAAAAGCAATCTAAAAAGACACCTATTTTTTAGAAATAAACCCCACTCAATAGAGTACACCCTTGAAAGAGATTTGCATAGGTAGAGCTGGTATGCTATTAAACTAACTACCACCAGAGGACAGCACTCTTTATGCTATATGAAGGTATCCAACTCCACAAAGAGAACAGTGTTCTCAAAGTATTATACACTAACAATTTAAGAAGGAAATGGATATTAATCTTGTGGCTGATTTCTTCAAAGTCATTAACGAAACAGCTAATTTATAGTCTTTATGATTCAGAAATTAGGTCGCATCTCAAGTGCCCTGAGCAGTCTAAAACACTATTTCTTCCTCGTGGCCACTCTGACACATGACTTTTATTTTCCTCTCAGTACCTAATACTAATCTGAATTTATTTAATTTATTTACTTATTACCTACCTTCACTTAGAATGTAAGTTTCATAAGGTCTTACAGACACATCTCACAAATGGGCACAAAGTTTGTATTCATTTTACTGAAAAAATGAATGATTTGTTTCATAAACGCAACTCCTAGAGTGAGAGCCTAGTTAAGGAGTTCCCATCATGACTCAGCAGTAACAAACCTAACTAGTATCTACAAGGATGTAGGTTCAATCCCTGGCCTCGCTCAGTGGGTTAAGGATCTGGTATTGCCATGAGCTGTGCCATACGGTTGCAGATGTGGCACGGATCCCGTGTTGCTGAGGCTGTGGTGTAGGGCTGCAACTGTAGCTCCAACTCCACTCCTGATCCCTAGCCTGGGAACTTCCATATGCCACAAGTGCGGCCCTATTAAAAGAAAGAAAAAAAAAAGGACCTAGTTGAAATTCTAAATTCTAAAATTCTTAAGCCTGTTCTAAAGCTAAAGTTCTTAACCACTGGCCACATACTGAAACCCTATAAAATACAGAGTTTAGTGCCTGTTGAAGGTTTTCTGGAGAAAAATTGTTTGCACCAAATTATTAAAGAAGTCTAAGTGTCAAAAAGCATGGCTTTCTAGATACAACTGCCAGGTCACCTTCCTCCTTCTCTATTTCCAGTGAGGTCTCATCCTGAATGCAATGAGGTGACAGTGGAAATGCTTAGTGGACATCATGTCAGAAATTTCCAGGAGAGCAGACAAATGCATAAAAATAAACCATATAATTGTAAATTAGTACAGCTGAAAAGGGGGGAAAGTTACTGGAAACAATGACTGACAATAATAGAGTTTATAGCAGAGATTCCAGGAATCAGAACATACAGAAGTTTTCACAGATGATATGAGCAAGTCATTTTTATCAACAAATTCAATTATCTGGTTAGAAAGTAACTCACACCTTTGAAATTTTTAAGGATATTTTCTCTCCTTGCTGCTCAGTGACTACATTTTCTTATTCCTTAGTTCACACCTCAAGTGGGGTCTCCTCAGATCTAGACTACTGACAAGTACCTTAGGGAAAGATTAAGCTGACCAGACGTTAGAATCATGTTCTTGTCAACGATGCTTCTTCTTGGCTCTTTCTGGATTATTCCTCACGTGGTTCCAGTAAGCCAATATACTCTCACATCAGGATCATGCCTCTGACCTTACCACTGAATGGCTAGCCTAGAAGCTTTGAAGTCACATTTCTACTCTTAAATCCTTTGGGAATAAATGCTAAGTTCTGCTTCTGATTAACACTAAGGCTATGGCTGAAAACACTGTATAGGGAGAAAACAAGAAGTCATAATGGGTCAAAGTCCTAAACTCTGTAGACAACACATGGTTTTGCTATTGACTCACACCATCATTTCCCCACTACTGACTGCCTCTTCCTTCTTTTAAAATATGGCTTGTTTTCCTGGATTATGCCATATACGTTCTTCTCAAAAGTCTACCCAGAAACTGAAGCATGTTCTTCTGTCTGCATCTGAAGTTCTTAGCTCTCCTTACGTTGACTTAATGGTTCATCCTCCGGCTGAGGGACTGCGGTACCTGTCAGACCTTAGCCATTTATTCCAGAACCCAGCCTCTCCTCATCTGCTTGATGAGTATACAGAAAACACCTTTCATGGCAACTCATCTTTAATTCACTGTCAAAGGATTTATCCCCTTAAAAAAACTTATACTTAAATGTAATTTCATTTCTCTAGAGCTATCAGTTATAAAAATGAGGAGCCGTTCGTTTAGTTAAGCAGGTAGAGTTTAGATCACAGAGCAGGACCATCCAGGTAACTATCTAACTAGGAACTTGCAGACCCATCCCCACTTTCAATTTCTTACTCTCCATCCACATGCAATTAGTTCCCCAAGGCTGAAGTGACTTTTAAAATTTCCCCACCCTCTCATGCTGGCATAATTCCTAACTTCTTGCCTCCATCATTGGTAAAAGCCTTTTTAACTGACCTCCACTTTAAGGCATGCAAACTTCCCTTATCATAAATATGGCCATGTGCTTTTCCTCTGAAATCTCAGCAATGGTTCTCCACTGACTAAGGCATTAAGTCCACACACCTCTTAAAATGTGCTTCCAACCTATTTCTACTCTCCTCTCAGTCTTACCCTCCATTAGGCTTCCTCTCCAGGCAGCCTGTACTATCAAAGGAAGGAAGGGAGATTTTCTGCAATCTGATGAATCCTAGGAGGTGACATAAGCCTCAAAACTACCATCAAATTAATTTTCTTAAGGTTCAATCTGATTATACCATTTCTTGGCTTAAATCCACAGCGCATTCTCATGTGCTAAGAAAGATAATGTCCAATTTTTTTTTTTTTTTTTTTTTTTTTTTTTTACCTTGCTTGCTACTGAAGGCCCTTTGAAATCAGGCACTTAGCCTAGCACTTCCCATTAATGTATTCACATTCTCTATCTGCATGGGTCACTACTTAAACCTGCCCATTCTTTCCCTGCTCCACACTATTGCTCAACCCCTTCCCTCTGATCTCCATCTCCCTTGCCAAATCATACTCATCTTTGAGAATCAGCACAAACATATCCTTACCCGTGAAGACTCCCCTAATCTTCAGCTCAAAGTACAAACTCCAGTCTCCAGACTCCATAGTGTTCATCCTATAATACCTTGTTTTAGATCAGTGATTCTTAATCTTGGCTGCTCCTCAGAATCAGCTTTAAGGAATTTTAAAAATATTGGTAACCAGACCCCATCACCCACAAAGTGAAGCCTAAGTATCGGCATATTTTTAAAACTCTGCAGATGACTGTGCTATGAAACCACGGTTGAGAACTCCTATGGAAAAGTCACTGGTGTGCTTACTATCTACTCCAATGGAACAAAAGGGCCTTGACTTATCTTCATGACCGTCATGTTACCAAACACACAGTAACTGTTTAGTAAATGATGGAATGCAGGAAAAAAAGGAGAAACAAAGATGATTTCATACTACTTAAAAACTTAATAACTAAACTTAAAGGAAGGCTTATTCTCCTACATTCCTGGAAGGAATGATGAGGTTATTACTATCATTTGCATTATCTGCCTGGAAAAAAATTCTCCACTACAGTGAAAAAAAAAAAAGTAAGGCAAAAATCTCATTACTAAAGAAGGAGCCACTTCATCTTAGGGGAAGAGACTATTTTCCATCATTTGGAAATTATAGACTTACCCATGAGGTAGTATTCTAGGAACACCAAAATAAGCACTATTCTAGGACACTTAAGACTCTAAAATACCCAGTGTAGAATGCATTCTAATTAATGAGATGGGGTGAGAGGGATCTCTGCCAGTCATAGGTAAGAAGAAAATAAAGCAGCAGCAAATTCTGAAAAAAAATTCTAAGCAGGACCCCAGCTCCCTACAAAATGGTAGAAGAAAGAAGAGGGGCATTAGATACAATTTAGAAGGGGAAACATGCTCATGTTTCTTAATCACAGACTAAGAGGATTTAAGGAATGCAAAGATAAACCTATAATAGTGTCAGAATAGCCCCGATTAAAGAAAAGACAAAATGTTGTACGTTCAAAAAGAGTTTCTAATGATTGAAGAGTTAGAGAAGTTCTGAGGATTTCTGTAACTCATCTGAACAAAGCTTCTCTGAAATCACAGATTGATATTCATTTTTCTAAAAAACTGCTTTATTAAGATATAACTCACATATCATTAAATTCACCCCTTTAAAATGTACAATTCAATGGGTTTTGATATATTCAAAGAGTTTTGCAGTCCTCACCACTATCTAACTTTTCAAAACATTTTCTTCACTCCATCAAGAAACCATATTACAATACTGGCAGTCGTGCCCATCCTCCTCTCGCCCTAGGCAATCACCATCTAGTTTCTGTCTGTACATATTTGCTTATTCTGAACTTTTCATATAAATGGAATCTTATAATTTGTGGCCTTTTATGTCTGGCTTCTTTCAGTTAGCGTAATGTTTTCGATTTCATTTTTTTTATATCATCAACTGATAAAAGCCATTGTACAGATAAACCATATTATTTAGTCAATTACTTACTAATAATTTATTGAGGCCTGGGGATCCCAAGATAAAAAAAAAGGGCTTGTTTTTAAGAAATCCAAGAAGCTTCAGCAAGTGGGAAACAGATAAAGAGCATAACATATCAGTGGCAGACTTAAGGAGCTGAGGGAATACAGAAGTTAGAATGGAAAATGAATCTGGGCAAGAAAGGCAGGGCCAGACGATGAAAGGCATGAAGGGCCTGGTGCCACGCCAGGTGATCTGGACTTGATGCGCTATACAAAAGGAACTTCCCTTCACGAAAAGCCTTCCCACCCCTTCCTTTTTTCTCAACTTCTAACACCTACAGCTAGAAACCCAAACCACGAACATACATACATACACCCATCTCAACTAAATAAATTACAATGCCATTCTTCAAAGCCACCTCCAAAAAGCCTTCTCTGATCATCCTGTCCATAAGCAGCCTCTTCTTCACAAGCTCTCTAATGGGTTTTTTCATAGCTTTTTCATAGTATTTATCATACATCAATAAATCCCAAAACAACCACAGTTACCCCTGCTGGTATGTGATCTACTTAAGGGTAAGGACAGTATCAGATATTTCTGAAATCCAAGCAGTGTGCTTGTTGAATGAACACAAGGGGAAATGTAATAGATTTGGTGGAAAGTAGGTCTCTAAGAAGATACAAACAGTTTCAGTGAGAAGTGTGGGTATGGATGTGAAAATACGCACACTGACGGAAGAAGTATAAGCCTGGGAAGCCTGTAGATGAGAGAAGTCACTGGCAACTGGATGTGGAGAAACAGATAGGGGTGACAAGAGTAACTGAGTACCTGCCATGTGCCAGACAAAATACCCATGCTTTATCACATTTAATTTTCACAACAACCTAGGAGATAGATATTATTAGACTCATTTTACGGAAAAAGAAACAAGCTTATACAAGGTAATGAATAGTGGCAGAAGTAGGATTCTATTCCCTGAGTTTAAGTGCAAAAGTCATCTGCGTTATCTGCCACATGTCACCCACATTTATAACCATGCTTAGGACTGTACAAGCACACATAAACTGTTGTTTTTACTTTCTACGTAAAAATACACAAGTAGGTAACTGACTAATTATATCCTGAAATCCACCAAAACCATACTGACTATGAACGAATTCCACAAAGTGATTAAGATGGACACTTGACCATTACTCTTTAAAAAGATGTATCCTCATCTTGCAGCCAGCAATTGAGCATAATTTTGGAAATTATGTAAGGTTCCCTTTGGATATTGAGTAGAATATTCCAAAATTTACTGATCTAAACTTTATTCACTCTAAGACTGACTCAAAATTTGTCCTGAAATTGAGAGAAGCATTTTAAACATAAGCATTCCAACTAAAGGCAAATGTCAGAAAGTAGTTTAAATTCAACATTATTTCAACAGACAAGAAGATAATTTTCCAGCTTTCCCGTCATGGCTCAGCAATTAAGAAACCCGACTAGTATCCATGAGGACATGGGTTCGATCCCTGGCCTTGCTCAGTGGTTAAGGATCCAGCGCTGCCGTGAACTGTGGTGTAGGTTGCAGACACGGCTTGGATCTGGCGTTGCTGTGGCTGTGGCATAGGCCGGCAGCTAAAGTTCCAATTCAACCCATAACCGGGGAACCTCCATGCGCCATGAGTGCAGCCCTAAAAAGACAAAAACAAACAAAAAATGTAATTTTTCATAATATCTGTAATTAACAGGAACTATTTAGATGAGGATTTCTCATAACAATATCTCACTATAGTTTAGCATGAAATTTATCAGTGTTATACCATGTATATGCAATGGCAATATAATTAGTAAGTGAAATGCTGGTTTAGTGGTATTATTGGGGTGGAAGGAGGTGTGCTATGTGTATTTAACAATTACAAACAAGAAAAATGAAAACTTAACTCAAAATCTTGTCTTCCTATGTAAAGTAGCAAATAAAGCCTTGGGTTACAAAACAAATGCAAAAGCACAAGCAGGGCTGGTTTATCATCTACTCAATAAAAAAAATGCCCCCAAATCTATTTCACTTGAAGCAAAAAAGTTGCAGCAGGCAAAAGAGCTCCTCAAACAATTATTTCTTACTTTGCAGAGCTAATGTAAATGACATCAAATACTTTTGGACAACTTTTACCAATTATAATTTCTATGAGGAAAAGTTTGTTTTTAAAAAACACAAAATCGTGCTAAAATCTTTGAAATTATAGTCAACGGAGCTATTTCTGCCTGCCTACACTTGAGAACTCACCACATGTTCAACACTTTCTGGCAGCTAAACATAAAAAAAAAAGAAGGAAAAAGAAAGAGAGAGAGAGATCATCAGAAACTGCCCAAATTGAAATTATCACATTGTCTTTCATGCTTAATTTTTTTCCAAGCAGAATTATTATAATTTACATTCACAAAAAAAGAATTTAAAACTAATAGTAATACATGCAGCAAAATTGTATGTATTCTTATGCTAACAGAAAAAAATGAGCCTCTAGAGTGTAGCAGTAACTTTCATGCATCAATATTCCTAAAAATAAAAAAATTAAAAATATGCTGTTAACTCTAAGAATTTGAGAATAGTTCTTACTTATTTGTATATTATTAAAAAATTTATTGAAATGGCACTATTTTAAACTTTATGATTAAAAAAATTAAACATACCACTTGTTTTGCATGCACCTATTCCTTGATAGAAATTTCCTGAAATAGTTGTACATGACTATAAACCTCAAACATGCAAAGTTTAAGAAAAAAAAAGTTACTAAATCAAGCAAAATCAATACATACTTGGTTTCATCCATCACTTCCACTTCTGTAGGGGCTGTGATGGGAGCGTTTGAACGTCCTGCAGTAGGGTCATCTGTGTTTAACTCTCCATTTGTAGAACTTACAACCTGCGAAAAGAAAGAAAGAAAGAAAAAAAAAAGATATATACCCACAAAGTAATAGGTCATACAATGATAAACATAATTAAAGTATTTAAATTAAAAGTTAATGTGAGGAACACAAAATAATTAGTATGTAGTTGCACATAACTGAATATACTAATGGGTCAATATTTTATTAAAGAGAAGGTCATCCAATATTTGCTTTTCAACTCACTTCCTTTTCAGCTTAAAATTTCTTCTGCCTCCTGTCCTCTGGTTTTTAAGGCTAACTCAATCAGTTCTCTCTTGTGTGCCCATCTCCTTTACCTGGTATACTTTGCTACATTATGAGTTACTTCCTTTGCAAATTTCAACACTGTTCCTTCTAATGGATACTTTGTTTCAAATTGTAGTCATGCTCAGGTCTCCCTGTCATGTTGCCCATTCATTCACTCAGCTGTTCAAGCCCCGAATCCAGAAGTCACCATGATCCTTCTCTGATTTAAACCACCAGCAGACCCTGTGAAATCCTCCTCGGACACGCACCCCAAACTTTATCAGTCCTGCCCACTCTATGACTACGATAAGGTAACTTCAGTTCAGACCCCATCATCTTTTGAATGAAGAAGAGTAACAACCTATTCACCGCTCACTGTTACTTGTATCTACCTCTCATTAACGTATTGTCCACACAACAACCAAGGTGCTCCTTTTAAGATATAAATTAGATAATGCATAATTCTTGACTTAAAATTCTTTCAATGTCGACTTCCTGGTTTCATTTAGAAAAAAGATGCATACTCCTTACTTCAATTTACAGAGCCCCATAGATCTGAATCCTGCCCCTCTGATTTCATAGCACCTCCTCCTTTACTCACTAGCCTCCATCCAATGTCAAGCTTATTTCCACCTTAAGGCTTTGGCATTATCAATCCTCACTCCCTAGAATTCTCTTCCTGCTTATTGGCTGTCTTTCAGATTCTCGGAGAGCATCTCTAAAACAGGACTTTTCAAACATACAAGCTAGAATTTCCATACAGACACACTCTTACACATCATATTTCATTTGTAGTTCTCTGTATAGCATTTATCCCTATTGATGTTTTTCTGATGATTGATTTGTCTCTTGATAACTACCCCACCTCCATTAAATTAAGCTCCATAACAGCAAACACTTTGTGATGCTATTTTCCAATAGATCTCCCCCCTCTACCTGGCACAGAATAGGCATTCAATAAATACTTGTTGAAATAAGTGAATGCATGCATGCATGTATTAAATTTTAAAGCAAGATCAAAACCGTAACAAAAAACGCTAATTCTCATAAATTTCCTTGGTCTTACAAAGTCACCTTACTGCCTTATCTCTTTCTTTCTCCTAAACTTCTTGAAAACAGCATCTTAACTTATGACTTCCATTTTTATAAAATTCTCCTTTCATTTATTCCTTAACTCCTCCCAATCTATACTCCGTCCCTACATCAGAACTTCAGAGTTTTGGAGGGTTACCAATAATCCATAGAAAATGTTAGCAGTCTTTGTTTACTCTTCATTTTCCTGTACATATCTATATTACATGGCACTAGCTGATGACTTTGGAGTAAGACAGGTCTAGATTCAAAACCCAGTTCTACTACTTACCAGCTATGTGACTCTAGGAAAGACACCTTACCTTGCTAAACCTCAGTGTTCTCAACTATGAAATGGGAGACAGAAGTATCTATTTTTTTTTTTTTTTGTCTTTTTTGTCTTTTGTTGTTGTTGTTGTTGTTGCTATTTCTTGGGCTGCTCCCACGGCATATGGAGGTTCCCAGGCTAGGGGTCGAATCGGAGCTGTAGCTACCAGCCTATGCCAGAGCCACAGCAACGCGGGATCCGAGCTGCGTCTGCAACCCACACCACAGCTCACGGCAACGCTGGATTGTTAACCCACTGAGCAAGGTCAGGGACCGAACCTGCAACCTCATGGTTCCTAGTCGGATTCGTTAACCACTGCGCCACGACGGGAACTCCCAGAAGTATCTATTTAACAAGGTTGATATGAAGATGAAAGGAAATCAATAGTAAAGCACAGTGACAGGCATATAGTAAGAGTTCAACAAATGGTGGCCATCATTATTACTGTCAGTTTGACCTAAAGTATGGCTTCAACTATCAACTCTATGTAAAGGATTCCCTGAGCCTAACCACCCAACCACATGGTCAGTAGCTAGACCAAGTTTGGCACCTCACTATTTCCAAAACAAACTTTATCATATTTCCTCTGAAATGTGTTGCTTTCCTTTTGTTCATATTTCTATTAAAGCCCTACCCTCTTCCCAGACTTCCAGGTTCCAAATCTAAGAATCGTTTTGATGTGCTCCTTATCTAATCCTCTTATAAGGTCCCAAAGGCCTAGGCACCAGAGTTGACAACTGACCACTGGACTTAAACCTACCATTTACAGAGGCTCATATTTACAAAAACTTAATTAATCCAAAAGTCCCAAGAGGTTACAATGTACCAGGCACTGTTCTAGGAACTTAGCATGTCACAGCAAGCAGGAGAGACAAACATCCCTGCCCTCGTGGACTTTATAGTTGAGTGCGGAGAAACAGGATCTCTCCCCTCAACTGAAAGAATATAATTAGAAATCAACCAATACATCTAGATTAAATCCTATATCCTATACCGAACAAGTACTTAGAAATGACCACTGCATTTGTAGCTATAACTGAAAACACAAAACTGCCTAGACCATCTTTAGAGGCAATCCAGGGAGGAAAGAACACTCTTACATCTAAGTCACCCTCTCTGCTTCTGGGGCACCTGTTTCCTACTTTCTGTCATTCTATTGAGCTCTGTGAGTCTGTGTCAACTTTTTTCTCATAAATTCTCCCTCCTTTGGAAAATGTTTAAAAAATACTTATTTGTCCTAATTGCTGAGTATAATTGGGTTCTTTATTCTTATTGTTTATGTCAGAGCCCCTACAATGAACTGGAAAAATCTAGGAGGCAGAATTCTTAACCTCTACTTCTGTATTCTCCATGACTTTTAACTAGCAGAGTGCCTTGCATGCAGTGGATAATCAAAACAATTCACTGAACAATTCCCATTGTTCTTTCCTTAGCATAATATTCAACAGGTTTCTTTTCCCCTTTTTGTTCAAAAGTCCTACATACTTGGAGGTGACTCCCCCTCAATTTATAGACTACTCTAATGTGTCTTCCCATACTTAAAGCAACACAAATGGAAATCTGAAACTCAAGTACTCTAAATTTCCAGCAACAGTAACTATGTATGCATTATAATTATGTATTCTAATTTACTTCATACAAAGTCATACCTGAGTTTAATAAACTTTATTTCAATGAAATGTTTCAATTTCCTTTCTCCCTGGTTGATCAGAACCAGATCAGAAGGAATTAACATTTGACTTTATGAATTTTTTTAATGCAATTTTTCCCAGGCTTTCCAGAATCCCTAATCCTCTGCACAAAGGCCAATATCCCAGGTCAGAATGGAATCAATGTGATGATTTGAGAGAATATCATGGCATTAAGACTGTTTGTAGTTAAGAAAATTAGTAGTCTTTTTTGCAAACGGATTTTACAAGAAGAAACAAAGACACAATATTATAAATAATGTGTCAAAACTTTTCTTGGAAACCAAAAGCAATCAATCAATCAAACAAATACATACAAATTATTTTGTAAGCCAAACTGTTCAGAGTAATTCCATTTAGGTGACATCTCCAGAATTATTACTCAAACTAGAGCATAATAATCTATGAAACACTAGTGTACATCAGGTTAATTTCATAACTCAAAGTATATCTAAAAATCACAGATGCTTTGAGGTTTGACCTTTCAAAAGAAAATTCAGATGGTATACAGGGTTTTTATCATTGCTGCTCTTGTTCCTAAAGAAATTTTCTATGTTATTTCCACTTTGACAAGAAACTTTGCGTAATTCTTATTTTAAGAGGTTAAAAACAAAGTCAACTAGGCTATAGTTTTACTCTCACTAAATCAGAGCTGAGGAGGTGGTGGGCAAAGAGCCTGCAGCTAAGTGTGGAAGAAAAATAATGGTTCATCTAATGGCTACCTGCCCAGTCTAATTCCAAAAGAAGTCATTCTCACAGACTTGAGTACAGTCAAAAATAAGACATGGTATCTTTGTAATCAGTGATGTTAAAAGAACAATATAGATTCCCAAGATAAAGAAGTCAAATCAGTTATACTACCATCTTCCTAATTTCTATCTGAATCCTTGTAAGCATGTTGCCAAGTGCTCAATAGAGGCACAATATGTTAGTTAACCAGATCTTCAGCTATTCAATAAATACATCAGAAATATTACAAGATTATATATTTTTACTTACAGCTTTTCACTAAAAGTCATCTATAATAAAGAATACTAGTAAATAAAATATAGTTAAAAGAATAATTTCCAAAGAGTTTACTGAACCTGTTCTAGGGTTCACATGTACCATATGAAACATTTTCTAACATATTCTAAAAGCTATCAAATTATAGTTAATATTTTTGATACTCCAACTGATGACCCAAAAGGCACAGTGCCATTCTCGACTTTCAACCAAGAGAAGCCAAAATAGATTCCCCAAGTTAATGTTCACTTACAGAAGTATTAAGGAGAGTACCATTTTCTTTGAGTATTCTAATCTTTTGAGATATTACTGTAAATGTTACTGTGAAAGAATATCAAAATAAATGTGTAATGCCAGGTAGAAACATATCAAAAAGTGATAACTGAACCCTCCCTTTCCCTCAGCCCCTATATCTGACTAAATTCTATCTTCTAATTATCTTTCAAGTCCCTTTATTTCTCTTCATCTTCACTACCCGTCATTTCTCAACTGTGGACTTTTGAGAGTTATATCCTTGCCTTAATCTAGCCTCTAGCAAAAGCAATCTTTAGAGATTGCTAATCTAATCAAGTTAGTTTCTGATCTAATTCTCTTTATGGCTACTCAAAACCCTCAGACAAAAGTCCAAGTTTAATGACAAGACCCATTAGGTCCTTCATAGTTTGCCTCCTGCCCACCTCTCAGTCTCACTACTCAATGCACACCAGCTTGACCTAACTGCATTCAGTTCCTCAACCTGTCTCTTTTCCAATACCTGAGACACTCCCTCTCTTGACTTCTCCCTTTTTCAATTGCTAACTCCTACTGGTTTTTCACTTTGAAAACATAGGAAAAAAAACCCAAAATATAAATAGATATCATTTTTTCCAGGAAACCTTAACCCACCAAATCCAGGTTAGATGCTTCTCCTATATATTCTCATAGCATCTTGTACTTTCTCCACTTATCATACTGTTTACTGGCTTTTCCCACTGACCCAAAGCACCACGGGGAAAGGCACCGTAATCTCTGTTATTCTCCCTTTTATTCTAAGAATCTAGCACAGTGCCAAGCACCGAGTAGTCATTTTTAAATATTTACTGAATAATGAATTGCCAAGAAACTAAAAACGATAGGTCTAAGCTTCCCAGCCATATTTATTACCAGTGATTCTAAGGGGAGCAGGAAGGGGCACACCTGATTCCCCTATGAGCTTTTTCGAAAACACATACAAGACAAAAAACAGACTCAAATAAAGTCCTTGGGTATCTGAATGTTATTCTTAGTTGCTTAAGTGGGAAAGGTTTATCAAATGCATAGCTGTATCCTTCTGGTTAGTAAATTAACACGATTTCACTGAAGAGAGGAAATAAAATTAGATAAATCTCATTTGACAATGCATTCTTTTGGCTACATTTCACTTCTCAGAGATGGATAAAAATACTAGTTATGTTTCTTAGTTTGCAAAAGCAACAGATTATTCTACTATTTAGTACTTCCTCAACCCCAGCCTCTATGCTAAATACTTAAAAAAAAAAATTCTCACAACAAAAGCAGGAGGTAGAGCTATTATTAGTGTCTCCATTTTACTCATAAGTGTTCTAAGGCACAGAATTTGAGCTCAAATCTGACTCTAGGGTTTGTGCTGCTAACCAAATGAAAATCTGGTAACTTATTTGTCTGACCTGTAAGATATTTAATAATTCTGAAAAGACAAGGAGCTAAACTTTAGAACCCAATATTCAGTTCCTATTAAAAGCACATCTGGGAGTTCCTGTTGTGGCTCAGCGGAAACAAATCTGACCAGGACCTATGAGGACACAGGCTAGATCCCTGACCTTGCTCAGTGGGTAGAGGATCTGGTATTGCCATGAGCTGTGACACAGGCTAGATCCCTGACCTCGCTCAGTGGATAGAGGATCTGGCGTTGCCATGAGCTGTGGTGTACATCCCAGAAGCCGCTTGGATCTGGCGTAGCTGTGGCTGTGGCTGGTGGCTGCAGCTCCGACTTGATCCCTAGCCTGGGAACCGCCATATGCCGCAGGTGTGGCCCTAAAAAGGCAAAAAACCACATCTGAAATAATGAGTATGTGAGGATCTTTTAATAGGTCAAAAAGGCGAGACATGTTGGTATCACATTTTATTACGATAGTAATCTATTTATTATGGAAATGTCTTTCCTAAGAAACTATTTGATGATATGCCCTTAGTATTTGTTGAGGTAATTTTTTAAATTGCCATTATAAAGTCTTTCCATCTCTTGCAAAGCCAATACTTGAAACTCTGTCCAACAGGTGGTTTGACAACAATGGAGCAAAGAACCTCAAGGTAAATTCTTCTCATAATTCTGTATTAGTAAAAAAACTGATCAGTAAAAATTATCTTTATCTCTTCCCTGTATCAGACAATGAGAATGACAAAACACATTGTTTTCCTTTCTTCTTTCATTCAAAGTCAAACACAGTATTCAATTATTATAATAATCACATTAGCTTAGATTTAAGATACTTGTCTTTCCTCTATTATTAATTTTTAAACTACAATTTCATTAGCCCAATTATACGTGTCATATTTTAAATTTTCAAATTTTGAAAGTGGGTAGGATAAAAATAATAAATTCAACATTTCAGGGTGGGGCAAGATTCAGGCATGATCTTAATTAGGCACTGGCAAATTTTCATGACAGTCAAACTACTTTAGTGTTCATCATATCAGGTTATTTAACACTATAAAATATATTCAGGAAGTCAATGAAAAATAGTGTAAAATTTTTAGTTTTACTTATGTGTTACCAGAATTCTAGTAAGTAAAATTGATCATTTATTGAATATTAGTAAAGCTAGATAGAGTCTCCACAAGGCAGAAAAGTTTTAAAGAGACGATGAGAAATGAGCAGAGCTCAAACATATCTTTGAAAACGTGAAAAAATAATAGAACATAATATGGTACTACAGTGATGAGGTAATAAGAAAACTCATTCACCCTTTGATAGTCCAAAGAGATCCCATGAACCACCACCTGTGGGAATCCCACAGAGTAAAAAATAACAAAAAATTTACAATAACGGTACAGAAGTAGTAGGAAAGCTTCCAAAAGCATCTTAATTGTTGCATATTTCCCTAAACACTGAGCAAAACACTTGTTATTATAACATACAACACTTAGAAACATGTAAACGTATACAAGTACATATACAATCTGGTTTGTGTTAATGCAAATTAAACATAATTTTCTCAAATAACTTTTCCAATAATATGAATTTGGGTCACAAAAAATTCTACAGTTCAGGCATTCAGGTACCTTTGCCTCTGAATCCCTCATTCTAGACTTTCATAGCCCTACTCAAATACTTGTTACACACTACTAAAAGTTCCATAGACTATAGGGTTTTATAAAAATATTTGATTACATAAATTATCTCCCTAAAAAAATTTAATGGTGGGAAAAACATAACTTGTAAGATCTAATTAAGAAATGATTTTTAAAATTCTAATCAAGAAAGAATAAAATCCTCAGATTGAGATTATATACATACATAAACACTAAGAAAAATGCAAATTTGGTAAAACATAATGGAAAATACAGAGGAAAAAAATCAAAATTTAAAGTGAAGTGGATTGAGATAACAATTATCATCTCAATTACTTTAAATCAGCATTCAGATTACCTTAAACTGACATTCTCAATGAAATAAAGAGACTCAGTTATCCTTCTCTATTTCTATAATACATATAAAAGATTAAAATTTAATGGGCATTTGAGGGCAGAATATAGTAGCTATCTCTAAGTACACAGAAAAAGGGGAAAAAAGGAATATATCAAAAAATAGAAAATAAGGGACAGCTTTAAATTTTTATAAACAGGAGTTCCGTCATGCCTCTGCAGTTAATGAAACCGACTATCATCCATGAGGATGCAGGTTCGTTCCCTGGCCTCACTCAGAGGGTTGGGGATCTGGCGTTGCGGTGAGCTGCAGCATAGGTCACAGACACAGCTTGGATCCCGCATTGCTGTCACTGTGGCGTAGGCTGGTGGCTGCGGCTCCGATTCGACCCCTAGCCTGGGAACCTCCATATGCCACCAGTGCAGACCTAAAAAGACTAAAGAGACCAAAAATAAATAAATAAATAAACAAATTTTTATAAATATCCAGAAAATTGAGGGAAATATTCTGCAAGTACAAATGAAATATACCAGTATAAAAATTAGGGTCGTGTTTATTTGACCAATTAATCAGAAAGTACATTCTAAGGACTAAGGATTAAAAAGTCAGATATCTACTTAAGTGACTTAAGTTTAAAGGAAGCAAAAATGTCCTATTAAAAAAAAACCAAAATGTCCTATTAAAGCACTAAAAAAGACTGAGCTTATTCCTGGAAAATCAAGTTTCACACATATTTCTATAATACATTTGGTTTGTCTAACCTGTTATATGACTTAAATATTGTTGCATATACTTGCAAAACTGTACAAATGCAAAATCTTAGCATCCCTGGTGGTCCTTCTAGAACATGTTAATTTTGCTTTTTGGTTAAATACAAAGGAATAGAATTATGGAGAGTTTCAGCAATAAGTTTTTCATTAGGATATGAAATCATGCCATGAGTTCCAAAAAGGGTTAGTTGTATAAATTTGGGAAATAATCACTCATGCAAAAATCAGAAAATACCTGTACCGAGCCACCATGTCTGTCTGCTGCAAGGTGAGCTCTCAAATGATGGGGATTTGCCTGCTGGGAGTCCCAAGCTGCCCTGTGGTCTGCCGACTGCCATTTATTTAATGCATGTGGCATGCATGGAAGAAGAGAAACCCAAAATGTTAAACATCTCATCCTTATAATATAGAAAACAAATGTATAAAAGGAAATTTAAAATACCCTTACTCTTCTGAGTCACAGATGCAGTTCTCTTTGCATACTGAATGTAGAGAGATTTCTGCTAAAATGCCACAATTATGTAATGATCAACCATAAAAGTAATATAGAACCATAAAACCTTAGAAGTGAAGGGACTTTATAGTTTCTACTGGCTAACTTTATAAATGAAGTTTTAAAGAACTAGAGAGGTTAAATCGATGTGGTCAAGAAAGCATTCCAAATAAATCACAGAATGTACTGAAGAACTATCTACTGTATTTTCTTTCAGTAGAGGTTTCCACTGGTTTTCAGATAAGGAACTACTTCTAGCCAAGGTTTAAGAAAAAAAAAAGATACCCCTCAAAGAGCCATACTTAAGGTCATAGAAAAATTTCCTCTGCTTGCTTAGAACCCTGTTTCTGTGAGCATAACAGGAGGGAGACAAAAGTCCTCTGAAAAGCAGTAAGTGCTATATAGAGTATAACGAGGGTATGACAAACAATTTTTCAAGCGACAATTTTACATATATGAATCCTTTTGTTTCCTTGATCTCTTTTTATCTCATTCAAATTAAGAATCTCATTTCCATGAAACAGGCTGAGAATTTTTGTTTTTGTTTTTGTTTTTGTTTTACTTTTTAGGGCCGCACCCTCAGCTTATGGACATTCCCAGGCTAGGGGTCGAATCGGAGCTACAGCTGCCAGCCTATGCCACAGCCACAGCAATGTGGGATCCAAGCCCCATCTGTGACCTACACCACAGCTCAAGGCAATGTTGGATCCTTAACCCACTAAGGGAGGCCAGGGCTCAAACCCGCAACCTCATGGTTCCAAGTCGGATTCACTTCCACTGCACCACGACGGGGAACTCTGTGGCTGAGAATTCTTGGAGCTTTTAGATGCGTTGGCAAACATGTATGGCAATAACCACAAAACTAATCATGATCTATTAACAGAATTAGGAGTAACTGCCTAACAGAGGTCAACTTCTATGTTGCCAGAAAATGTGGACAGTACTAATAAAAAGAGGGGGAAAAATATATTTAAGTTTCTATTACATATTTGGTTCTGTATTAACTTCTTTATATGTGTTATCTCTTTTTTGAGATACACAATACCAACCTCATTTTACTGATCGAGATAGTAAGACATTAAACACTTCTCTAAGGTCAAAGAGCACACCAGGGATTCAAACTCAGAGCCTACTACTGCTCCTTCAGTAATACTACCTAGCTCCTAACCACAAGTACATTATGTTCTAAAGCCTCTGGGGCTCTTTTCTTTCTTTTTCAACTACATTAAGGAAAATCTTGCCACAAGTGCCAAGTATGCTCAGCTATATGGAGCCGAATAAGCATATGAGAGGCCAGAGCAACCTTGAGGCAGAAGAGATGTTAAATCAAGTACTCACAAAGAATGAATATTGTGGCACCGAGTTCCCTAAATTAAACTGTACAATGAAAAACTATATACTCTGTGGCATGAAGTAAGACATCGAAAAAAAAAATTTTGGGATAATCGTATAATGTCTCTTCATGAAACCCTCCAAATTTATCACCAGAATTTAGGCGATATGTAGGTTTAAGTGAAATAAATTACGAGATCAAATCTTGACAAGGTGAAAGAATTAAAAATAATGTTAAAATGGAGACAAATATCTATGCGTTGCCTAAGATAACAGGCAACATTTGGAGATAATAAACCTCTTTAAGAAGACAATAAAAGCTAAGTGACTTCTCCTCAGAATAAACATTTGCATGCACCCAACATTTTCTGTAAAATTTCAGGATCCCTTGAACTTCAACCATTGACTCTAAGTTAAAATTTTCATCTGGGAACATCACAAAGATTTCAGTCATTTAAAGAATTAACTTTTCTTCATTTGGGATTATGAACTATGGATTTCTCACATAACTTAAGCCATTTACTGCATCACAGATACTTAAGAAAATTTTTCTAGAAACTGAATGTTTCTATCATGATAATAATTTGCATATCCAGGCTGCAAATTCAATATATAACCTACCCTAAAGGATTTTCTGAAAGAAAAAAAAAATTTGACTTCCTACATTTAGTATAATAGGGATTACATGAACAAAATATGGTTGCCACCCTCAGTGAGCTCACAATCAAGCTAGTAAGAAATAGCTAAAACGTAAGAAGTTATATTTTAAAATATTTAAATTTACTTCAATAATAATTTAACAACAAAAGACAACTTTCATCTATCACAATACCTACTAGCTCAAGTGGATATCTTCAGAGAACGTGAATTATTAATCTTTTTCCACATGCATTTGAGAAATTAACTGATTTATAAAACATAATCTCCATGTTCTGACTTTTCCCATTTCTTTCTATATACAGCATTTTAGAGTATTCAAGTTATCGACTACTTGTAATTTATATAGGAATTAATTTATACATAAGACCATGTCTTGGAGTTCCCATTGTGGCTCAGTGGTAACGAACCCACTAGTATCCATGAGGATGCGGGTTCGATCCCTGGCCTCATTCAGTAGGTTAAGGATCCAGCACTGCCATGAGCTGTGGTGTAGGTCACAGACATGGCTCATATCTGGCATTGTTGTGGCTGTGGTGTAGGCTGGTAGCTACAGCTCTGATCTGACCCCTAGCCTAGGAACTTCCATGTGCTGCAGGTGTGACCCTAAAAAGATTAGGAAACAAGATTAAAAAAAAAAAAAAAAAAAAAAAAAAAAAAAGACCCTTTCTTGTCCCAGTTTCTCTTAGGCAAAATTCTAAAATGAATCTTTTTAACTACCTGAATGTTAAACCATATTACTGTTAAAGCTAAAGGTAGAATTTTATTTCACTGTAATTTTTAATTAATTGTATACTTTCCTTTCATTCCATTGCTTGCTTAATCCTCACCTGAACCCTGATGAGATACAAGTAACATACTGTTCTTCTCCAAAAAGGGTTATAAATGAAAACTCTAAAGGCCCTATTTATTAATTCAGGGTGATAGCAAAAATTTTTATGTCAAAAATGGATTCAATAAAGCTTCTCTACACAAAAAAGAGAAAAGTGAAAACACTGCTCAAAAAATGTCAAGAGGAGTTCCCGTCATGGCTCAGTGGTTAACAAACCCAACTGGTGTCTAAGAGGACATGGCCCCACTCAGTGGGTTAAGGATCTGGTGCTGCCATGAGCTGTGGTGTAGGTGGCAGACGTGGCTCGGATCCCGCATTGCTGTGGCTGTGGTGTAGGCCGGCAGTTGCAGCTCTAATTCAACCCCTAGCCTGGGAATACCTCTGTATGCTGTGGGCGTGACCCTAAAAAAAGACGAAAGACAAAAAAAAAAAGTCAACAGCTTTCAATTTACCTTACCCAGGAAATACAAACTCTTCAATGAATCATCTCTGCCTGTCTTGAACCTATTCTCTGCTCCAAGTCAACTACTTATTCTCTTCAAAGTCTACACTTTTAAGTCTCTGATTTATATTTTTTACTGTTCACTCTCCCCAAAATACTCTTATTCCTTTGCCTGCCTTTAAAAATTCCATTCCTTCTTCAGACTCATCTCAAAAGCCACTTTTGCCATAAAATCTTTATAGATCTCATACATTACAAAGATCCTCCATGGCACTTCATTAACACATTTCTGTGGTAGTAGCGTTTATTCTGGATTGTAATGCAGTCGTTTGTGAATTTACTGTAGTAATGCTAAGTAACACCAGCCACAAGAGTTGAGACCTGTTGAAAGTTTACTATATGCTAGGAATTAACATTCATTATTTCTACTTTATAGTTGAGAACTGAGGCCTTGAGCGAATGAATAATCTGCCCAGAATCAAGCTATATCCAGGTATGACGGATTTCAGAGACTGAGTGAGCTCTCAGCCACAGTATGTTTTCCTTACTTCTGCATTTCTGCAACATGGAGAATAGTAGCTTTCAAACAGCAGAAACTCAGTAAATAATTTACTGCACTAAACTAGACCATAGTTAGAAAGACCGACTGCTATTACAATTCATTCCAACAGGGTATCCATACTTCCATTCTAACGGAATACCAAACATTGCTCAAAGTTTAAACTAGTTTATACTACTAATTAGGAATTTTATGATTAAACATTTTTAATGTGAACATGAAGGGAAATAGTTTATCTACTGAAAATATATGTTCTTTCAATCCTTAATATGTGTGTATATAATCTGTTTTATGTACTTCAATCCTTCCATATGTATACACATGTATGTACACACACAGGCACAAGCACATACACACACATGCACAAATGGATAACATATAAAGCTGTCACTTGGGATATGGAAAAATATCAAAAATATTCAGAAACTGTCAGAAGGCAATATAGAAGCAAATTAAATTATTTATATCTAAAAGGTTAGCAAACCTGATTTTTGGATTGTTGCATCTTATCTCTATGTTGATGTGCTTCTCTGTTTGATGACAGAGCAGGATCTTGCTGAACTGCACCCACTGGAGTAGGCTATAAGACAATAACAATTAGCATCAATGCATCCCATTTTAGAAGTCTTATTTTAAACTACTAGCCATTTAAAATAATCAAAGAAAAATAAAAGGCACTGTTAAAAAAAGTAACGCTTTAAGATATCTTTCCTAAAATATATTGTTAAAGGTAACAACTTAAAGCAAAGAGAAAATAGCTACTTTTTAAAGTGTTTTCAAATTATTTAAATACTTTATCAAGTATTTATTTTATTTCAACAAAAGACTTTCTAATGCTGTCATTACTTTCAGGTTACTGTTTCAAATCGAAAAAATGAAAATGTGTTTCTTTATGTCTCTCGTTTTCAAAGCTAATGTAAAAATAGAAATATATTTTTAAGAACATTAAGGGAATAATTCTTTAAAAAAGCTAATAAAATCGCTTCCTGTCAATATTTTAACTCAAAAGAGGCTTATAAAAACTAAATTTTCAAATAAAATTCAAAACTGCATACAAATATATTAATCAAAGTTTACTCATATTTATATTTTAGATACTATATATATTCAAATCACTTTGGATTTAAGAAAAATATTGCTTAAATGCTCAAGTCAATTGTTCAAAAATACTTCAATCTGAGACTTCAGTAGTTTCAAATATGGATAATTGTCTATCTTAAAATTACAAATTGTTTCAAAAGATGGCTTAAGTAAACTGAAAAAAAAACCTAGGTGATCTTTTAATCACTAAAATACTATATTTTTAAAAGTATATTTGATATTAAGAACTAAATCAGAAGTAAAAAGTTCAAAATAACTTATCATTCTAAAAGGCAAATTCCCCAATGTAGGGCTTTTACAAAACTCAAAGAGTAATTTTTATACTGTGCTACCTGAAATTTCCATTAAAAAAATAAAATGAACCCTTTAAAAATTATTTATTCTCAAATAAGCCTAACATTTATATGGAACCATAAAAGACTCCAAAACACCAATGCAATCTTGAGAAAAAACGAAGCTGGAGGTATCACACTCCCTGGCTTCAGACTATATTATGAAGCTATACTAATCAAAACAGCATGGTACTGACACAAAAACAGACACACAGATCAACAAAACAGAATAGAAAGCACACCTAAGGTCAGTCAATTAACCTGACAGAGGAGGCAAGAATATATAAATGGAGAAAAGACAGTCTCTTCAGCAAGTGGTGATAGGAAAACTGGCAGCTACATGTAAAAGAATGAGATTAGAACATTTCCTCACATTGCATACAAAAATAAACTCCAAATGAATTAAAGATCTAAATGTAAGACCTGGAACCATAAAACTCCTAGAAGAGAACACAGGCAGAACACTCACTGACATAAATTATAGCAATGTTTTTGGAACTATCTCCAAAGGCATAAGAAGCAAAAACAAAAATAAACAAATGGGACCTAATTAAACTTAAAACCTTTTGTAAGCAAAGAAAACCACTGACCAAATGAAGAGACAACCTAATGAATGGGAGGAAAAACCTGCAGATGATCTGACTGACAAGAAGTTAATATCCACAATTTATAAATGGCTCATATAACTCAATACTAGAAAACACAAAAAGCCCAATTTTAAAATGGGCAGGAAACCTGAGTAACATTTTCCCAAAGATATACAGAAGGTCAACAGGGATACCAAAAAAATGCTCAACATTGCTTATTATCAGAGAAGTGCAAATCAAAACTATAAAAAGATATCATCTCACATCTGTCAAAATGGCCATTATTGAAAAGAAAAGAAATAACAAGTGTTAGGAAGGATGTAGAGAAAAAGGAACCTTGTGCTCTGTTAGGAGGAATTTAAATTGGTACAGCCATTATGGCAAAGAGTATGGAGATCCCTCAAAAAACCTAAAACAGAACTCTCACATGATCCAGCAATTCGACAGCAGGGTATATACCCAAAGAAAACAAAAACATTAATTTGAAAAGATACAGGCACCCCAATGTTCATAACAGCATTACTTACAACAGTCAAGATATTGAAGCAACCTAAGTGCCCGTGAACAGATGAATGGATAAAGATGTGCTGTACACACACACACACACACACACACACACACACACACACACCACAGAATATTATTCACCTATGAAAAAGAATGAAATTCTGCAATTTGCAACAAGGTGGATGGACCTAGAGAGTATCATCCTTAGTGAAATAAGTCAAAGAAAGATAAATATTCTATGTTATCTCTGATATGTGGAATCTGAAAAAAACAAAAGGAAAAAACCCCTTATATATAGCGAATATAACAAAAAAGAAAGAGACTCACAGATATAGATAACAAACCACTGGTTACCAGTGAGGAGAAGGAAGGGGATAAGGGCAAGATAGGGGTATGCGATTAAGAGACACAAACTATTATGTATAAAAATGAGCAACAAGGATATACTACATAGCACAGAAAAATATACCTATTATTTTGTAATAAATTTAAATGGAATATAATCTATAAAATATTGAATCACTAGATTATACACCTAAAACTAATGTAATATTGTAATTCAGATATATTTCAAAATAAAAATATTTGTTCTTAACCCTTTTCAAGTGAAGAAACTATACTGTGAAAAAGAAAGTAAGTACAACAAATAATTCTTTATTTTTATTATACTGCATAGAATACTCACCAACTGTTTACCAATCCAGTCATATTCATAATCAAACATATATCCTTTTCGATCAAATAAGTCAGTAAAAAGCTTTCTTAGGTAGTCATAGTCTGGTTTTTCAAAAAAATCTAGCCTTCTTACATAACGAAGATATGTTGCCATTTCTTCTAGAAAGGAATTTAAAACTATTCTGATTAAACTTTCCTATATACCCATTAATACTATAAGTATAAATATCTAGAAGCACATAGTATAAAAACACGAAAAAGTAGCAAAATTCTACTAAAATTTAAGTATTATGAACTTACAATGAAAAAAAGGGCAGAAAGAAATGAGAAAAGGAAATAGGAACAAAAGTGAAATGAGACATTAAACAAACATTATTTTTGCTTCATTTTATTAGGAAAAACTAAAATGCTTCTTTTACATATTATTCTTAATAGAAACTTAGGATAGTATTAGAGGTTGAAACAGCAACTTAATAATGCATCATTATTTAACCACAAAACACCATACCTGGCTCATACTTTTTAAAAATTATTTTAAATATTGGTGGAAATTAATTTATATATGAAAACATTTGTGCTAGCTTGCTGGATGTTCTTAGAATGAGTAACACATACCAACTGACCAATAGAGGATTTCAATTCCTAACCCTGGCTATGAACAGTATGCTCACCAAGTGACAGAGCAACATAAAGCTAAAGCGTATCTCGGAAATTTAATACAAGAGGCGTTTAATTCTCCACTAAATTTCTGGTCATAAAATTAACAATTATTTGGTAATACATAAACTTTTGCATCCTGTTAAATTCCCAAATGTATTAGAGATATGCATTTTTTTAAAAGGTCATATTTTCCAGAAATAAAAAGAAAGAAAAAGCCATAAAATTTAATAGGTAAAACGGTCGTTAGTAAAACAGTATTTCCCCATGCAAGCATTGTAATAAGAGATGGTAGGTTACATCTAGCTGCTTTTTTCTTTTTTCTTTTTAGGGCTGCACCTGCAGCATATGGAAGTTTCTAGGCTAGGGGAGCTGCAGCTGTCAGTCTACACTATAGCCACAGCAACGTGGGATCCGAGCTGTACCTGCGACCTACCTCCCAATTCATGGCAATGCTGGATCCTTAACCCACTGAGCGAGGCCAGGGATCAAACCAGCATCCTGTGGATGCTAGTCCGGTTTGTAACCCACTGAACAACACAAAGGGAACTCCCCTAGCTGCTTTTTAATTCAATTTATTATGGCAGCCAGAAGAAGAGGATTATGCACAGCCCAAGAGGCATGAAAGTGGATTCACCCAGTGATCCAGTCATGTGGTGAATCTCCCACCATTCTACTTTCAAGCTCATCACCTGGCTAATTTACCTTGACACCCCCATTTTTCCTGCAGAAATTTATATACTCTTCTTAATGAAATACAGCCAATCTGCCTACACCTAAAGTGTTTGTAGCATTAACCAAGATACTTTTTTTTTTAATGTTCCAGTTCTAGATGTTACAACAAAAAAGAAAAATATAGAATTAAATTTGCTGTCAATGAATATAAGCAAACTTGAGAAAGGGCTATCTGAGATTATGCTGCTGATGGTATTAATGATAGTATCGTATGGGAGAACCTGTAAATACTGAAGTGGGATAGAAACTCCATCATCTATCTTCAAGTTTGGGTCTCTTTTAACTTAATGTCATTCCATAAATCACAGCAGGTATTTTGCTGGTTTGTGTAAGTTGCCAAAAATCTACATGAGAGTAAAACTATCTCCATTAGACTCCTCAATATAAAATTAGCCTAAAAGTCATAAGGTTGGTACAATTTTACTGTATTTGGAAAACTAAACTAAATCATACATCACACACCTCCTTTGAACTTGACACTGAGACTAAAATGACTAATATTATACACCAACTCTTTATAAATGGTATTTCTCAGCAAATATTTTAACTTATTAAAAGTCTGTCCCTGAAGAAAATATTACCTTAGCTGGTACTGGTCAACAGTATTAAAAGATGCATTTTCTTCTATCAACACCATCTTACAAAGCAAATATGAAAATTGCTTCTGTGATCTATGTATCAAATACTAACATCTTTTAATTCATATTTTTTAAGCACTGAAAAAAGTATTTATAAACTTAAGCAATGAAATTAAAAGTTCTAGTTTTCTGTGTATGAGCACATGTATCGATGTACATTATTCATTACCTGGAAAATTTTCACATAACACTTCTATTGGTGTGGCTCGTTTTGTATCTCCAATTTTCTGATACCTCTCTTTTAATGTGTCTGCCTATAACAGAAGGAAAAAAATCCTGAGAAGTAATTTTAAAATTAAACACTTAGAAGAGAGGATACTAACAATTTATGGAATTTAATAAGGAAGCACAAAAATAATTACCTTTAAACCTTGCCAAGGAAGACTGCCTCTCAGAAAATACATGAACATATGACCTAAAGCTTCTAAGTCATCTCTTCTACTTTGTTCTGAAATAGAAACGAAACATAAATTTCATTTTTCTCTCCCAGTTAAGGATGCAAAAATGGAGAAATGATTCTTTCCTTATATACAAATTAATTCCCCAAAGTTCAGCATATAACTATAAAATGCAGATCTGGTACTTATAAGAGACAAAAACCATGTCTAAATAGTAATGTTTTTAACATTAAAACTATCATCCATCTTTAAAATATATCACTGTGATTTTTTTAGATTTTATTGGAAATTTCTTTCCTTAAATATCTGTTCATAGAAATATAAGGCAAGAGGGAAAGGGTTCCATGATCAAAAAGAGTCACTATGTACTATAGCTCCATCTTAAATTATTCAAAAGGTAACATATTAAAAGTTCTGAAAACACCTAGAGCTAAAAATGTTTAACTTAATTTAGCCCTTCATTTCCTAAACAAAAATTCCATTCCACACATTCTCCATTAATATTAAATACAATTAGTATTTCGTGTAATATGTTTTTAAAGCACTTGTGTTTGACGCATTCCAACAGCAATAACCCCTCTGACATCACCAAAAATATTCTGCCAGAACAAATTGCCATTTTTTCGAGTTGCCATTGTTCTAGTAAAAAAGCATTGTTTAACATATAACTGAGTGGTAATCACAGACCAAGACTCAGGGAGGTACTTATAAATATTTGCTGAGTGAATTATTTTCAATTTCTTGTTACTTAGGTACTTAGTTTTCTTAGTATCTTAAAATAATACAAACCTGCAGACTAACAGACTCTTTGAAAATCTTATGGTCTCCGGAAGAGACAGTTTGGAGGGTGGGGGGATGCGCTTGGGTTATGGGATGGAAATCCTGTGAAATTGGATTGTTATGATCATTATATAACCACAGATGTGATAAATTCATTTGAGTAATAAAAAAAAAGTTAAAAAAAAGAAGCTGTTCAAATCCAAAATGTTTCATCCAAATGAATACTCAATACTATCCAAGCAGTACTAAATGCTATCAAAAAAGCAGACTTTGTAAAGCATGGATCTGAACGAGGGTAAAAGGCTCAAAAGGGTTTTAATTTTTACTATGTAATCTTACAACACTCTGTAACTGTCTTCCCTAACACTTGCTAACAGTTTTAATATATATGTTTGTATTTTTATTTCATTAATATCTATCCTCCCACCTGACAATATCACAGAAGTACAGATGTCTCTTTGGCTCAAGAGTCTCAGGATTTACTCTAACAGCTGCCAGGAAGCAGCCACTCAACACATACTACTTAAATATTTTACCCATTTAAATACACAAATGATGACTTAAAAACCTGGAATATTAGATTTGTCCCTATATTAACTGATTATGTCTCTTTTCTATAAGCATAGGGAAATAGCTAGAAGAATACACATCAAATCATTAGTAATCAAGCATGTAAAACTGGAGGACTAGACAGGACACTTCAACTGCTCATTTCATATACTCAAAAATGTGATATAACCAGAATTTTTCTTATATGTTATATCTTAATAATGTATGCACATGCTGTTAAAAATAACATATTTTTCAAATAAGTAAAATAGACCTGAAGTTCTTTTAAAGATGTTAATGAAAGAGGGATGTGAATAACAGGGAAAAGATCAGTAATGCCTTTTATAACTAAAATTTTACTTTATTAGGTTCTGGGAGACTTAAGAATGAAAAGTCAAGCAAAGCAAAAAAAAAAAAAAAAAAAAAAAATTCTTAAGTCCCTGTAAGAATCATTATCAACTCTGAAACTCTTTAAGAACCTCAAATAGGCAGGCCTGAAGTTGGGCATTGATTCCTTGAGTATGACATAGGATAAAATAATATACATTTTATAAAGCTTAGCAGATGATTTTGAAATATAGCCAGATTTGATCAGCACTAAAAAAAGAAACTCTTTTACTTAAGTATAATTTCACATACAATGAAATACACTTACAAAAGGGTACAGTTTGATAAATTTGACAATACACAACCAAGTACCACCACAGTCAAGAAATGTTTCCTAGAAAATCATGGACTTGGAGAATAGACTTGTGGTTGCCAAGGGGGAGGAGGAAGGAGTGGGATGGATTGGGAGCCTGCGATTAATAGATGCAAACTATTGCTTTTGGAATGGATTAGCAATCAGATCCTGCTGTGTAGCACTGGGAACTATGTCTAGTCACTTATGATGGAGCATGATAATGGGAGAAAAAAGAATGTACACATGTATGTCTAACTGGGTCACCATGCTGTACAGTAGAAAAAAAAAATTGTATTGGGGAAATGACAATAAAAAAATTTTTTTAAAGTTTCCAACACTCCAAAAGATTCCCTTGAACCCTCACAGTCTCTTCCTCCCCTGGCTTCAATCATTTATTTGTTTTCTGTCACTCTATAGTAAATCTGATTTTTTTATAGAGTTTCACATGAATAGGATCATATAGTACAGACTCCTGTATCCAGATTCTTTCCCTCAGCATAGTGTTTTTAAGATTCATTCATGTTCTTTGTGCATTAATACCTCATTACTTTTTATTGCCACAATATATTTATCCATTTACCTACTGATGGACCTCTGACTTTCAGTTTTGAGTTACTGTGAATAAAGTTGTTATGAATGTTCTTCTACAAGTCTTTGTATGAACATATGTTTTTATATATCTTGGGTAAATATCCGGGAGTGGGATTACTGTGCCATATGGAAAGTCTACATGTAACTTCCTAAGAAATTTCTACACTGTTTTCCAAAAAGGTTGTGCCATTTTATTTCCACCAGCCATGCATGAGACTTCCAGTTGCTTCAAAGCCGGTCCAATATTTAGTATGGTCAGTCTTTCAAATTAGGCATGCTAATGGCCATGAAGTATTTGCTCATTATGATTTAATTTGAATTTTACTGGCGATTGACGTTTTGAACATTGTTTTACGTGTTTTAATGGTCATTCATATATCTTTTTGTGACATGTCCATATATTTTACCCATTTTTAATTGTACTATTTGTCTTCTAAAGCTGTAAAAGCTGTTTGCATATCTTGGATACAAATCATTTTCATATATAAATCCCACAAACACGTTTACACGATAGCTTCCTGTTTTCATAGTCTCAACGGTATCTTTCAAAGAAGAGAAGTTTACATTTAGATGAAATTCAATTTATTGGTATTTTTTGTTGTTATTTTATTGTTTGTTATTTATTAATGTTTTCATTAGAAAAACTTTGACTACCCTAAGGTCACAATGATTTTACCCTATTTTTCCTTCAAAAAATTCTATAGTTCTGGTTCTAACATATAAATCTGTGATTCGTTTGAATTTTTTCTTTCTTTTTGCTTTTGTCATAGGCTAAGAGTTTAGATTCCTTTTTTTCAATACTGATACCTAGTTATTCTCATACAACGTCTTTTTTTTTTTTTTTTTTTTTTTTTTTTTTTGCCATTTCTTGGGCTGCTCCCACAGCATATGGAGGTTCCCAGGCTAGGGGTCTAATCAGAGCTGTAGCTGCCAGCCTAGGCCAGAGCCACAGCAATGCAGGATCCGAGCCGCGTCTGCAACCTACACCACAGCTCACGGCAACGCCGGATCGTTAACCCACTGAGCAAGGGCAGGGACCGAACCCGCAACCTCATGGTTCTTAGTCGGATTCGTTAACCACTGCGCCACGAAAGGAACTCCCACAACTTCTTGACAAGGTCATCTTTACCCCCTTGAATTACTTTTGCACCATCTTCAAAAATTAACTGAGCACCAGAGTTACTACTGTGGCTCAGTGAGTTAAGAACCCGACTAGTATCCATGAGGACATTGATTCAATCCCTGGCCTTGCTCAGTGGGTTAAGGATTCAGTATTGCCACGAGCCGAGACATAGGTCACAGAGGCAGCTCAGGTCTACATTGCCATGGCTGTGACGTAGGCCTGCAGCTGTAGCTTCAATTTGACCCCTAGCCTGGGAACTTCCATATGCCACAGGTGCAGTGAAAAAAAGAAAAGAAAAGAAAAATTGAGCACCTATATATAGATCTATTCCAGGACTCTGTATTAAGATTTGCTTACCTATGTCTATGCCAAGACAATCCAAAATAAGAAGGGAAAAAAAAAGTAATGATAAATGAAAAACAGACAACCAATAGAGAAAAACATTGGGATCAAAAACCGATTATCTGAAAAGTTCACTGAAATTAATCAGCTCATTAGGATAAAGGAAAGAAAACACAAATTACTAATATAAAGGGCAACAAGGGGGCATCAGGACAGACCCTATAGACCTAGAAGGAAGATAAAGGAATATTATGAACTAATCTTATAGCAATTAATTCTACAAATCAGATAAAATGAACAAATACCTTGAAAACTATAAATTACCAAAATTGCCTCCAAAAAACAGGTGAATAGCTCAATACCAATGAAACAAATTTAATTTCTAATTTAAAATCTTCCCAAAATATAATCCAGAGCCCAGATGCCATCACTGGTAAATTCTATTAAAGAGTTAAAGAACAATACCATTTCTACACAAATTCTTTCAGGAAACAGAAAAGAAGGAAACCCTTCCCAACTCAATTCATTACCCTGTTACCAAAACCAGACAAAGGCATTACAACCAAAGAACACTACAGGAAATATGTCTCATCAACACAGGTTCAAAATCCTTAAAAAGATAGTACACCACGATTAAGGAAAGTTCATTCTATCAATTTGAGGTTGGTTTAGTTTTCAAAAATCAATCAATGCAATTCTCCATATTAACAGAAGAAAAGATATAAAGCATAAGATCATCTCAGCAGATACAGAGAAAGCACTTGAGAGTATCTAACATGCATTTAAGATTTTAAAAACTCTCATTAAAGGAGAAACAGAAGGATATTTCTTCATTCTGACAAAGGACTTCTATGAAAAACCTACAAATGACATAATTCCTACATGGTGAAAGGCATCCCTAATATCAGGAAAAAAGCAAGGGTGTTCACTTTCACATTTTCCATTCATGACGTAGTGGAAGTTTTAGTCCGTACAAAAAAAGAAAGCAAAAATTAAAAGATACTCAGATTGTAAATGAATAAGTGAAATTATTTTTCTTTGCAGACAATATGATTGCATATGTAGAAAATCCTAAGTAATCTACAAAAATCAATTTTATTTCTATACCAGCTTTGAACAACTGGAAAATTAATTTAAAACTAAACTTGAATTTGTTGTGGGCTGACAACTATTTACATAGCATTTACATTATATTAGTTATTACAAGTAAACTAGAGATGATTTAAAGTATATGTGAGAATGTAAGTTATGTGAAAATACTACACAATTTTATTTAAAGGGCTTGAGAATTCTGGGATTTTGGCATCCGCAGGGGTCCTGGCATCAATTCCTGGATACCAAAGGACAAATATCCCTACAGTAGGATTCTTTGTAAGGAGAGGAACTCATCATAAAGGCAGTTCTCCTTTGAATTCAATACAAGCTGGCAGGGATGGAGGGAGATGATTTATTTATCATGGTGACAACAAGCGCAATCATAAGGTAACCTTGTATATATGCCTGTCTCAGAGAACAGTATTAGTCTCATAACCTACAAAGTATTTAAAACTTCAAGCCATAAACACAATCTGGTAAAATAAACCTACCACTGAAACTCAGTCTGAAATGCTCCTTACCCTCATAATTCTTTTCTTTGTGTTCTATCACCAACTGACAAATTTGGAAGTAAAGTTCACCATGTAGTAAGTAATAGAAGTCATGGGGAAAGCTTTCTCTTTCAATCACAGTAACTACGGAATACTTCCTCTGGTTTTTAAAGGTTGTATTAGACGAAAAAAAAATCTTCCAAAGCTAACTGTGCTCTTCTTAAACCCTGTTCACATTTTTAAAGCACTTAACTACAAAGACTTGTTTGAAAATGGATGTTTTTCTCAAAAGCCATGAATCCTTCTTATAGGAATGCTTGCTATGAGCAACTAAGAAATTAAAAAGTGACAATTTTCCTTATAGTAGATACCATTGAGGATTCTTTTAAATAAGTTCTCAAATAAATTTAAAAGTTATGTAAATAGTCAATTAAAATTTTGCTCTTCAGTAATACATGTATCACATTAAATAAACACAAGCAACACTATATTATGAGCCTAGTATATGTCAGTGCTTCATCAAGATGATCTTTTAAAATTACAGCTACACTCAAAGTATCAGTAATCACACATTAAGAAACTAAGGCTCAGATGTGGTGTAGGTCGCAGATGCAGCTCGGATCCTGTGTTGCTATGGCTGTGGTGTAGGCCAGCAGTTGATTCGACCCCTAGCTTGGGAACCTCCATATACCACAGGTGAGGCCCTAAAAGCAAAAAAAGAAACTAAGGCTCAGAATAGTTGTGATTAGCTAAAACTATGAACCTATTGGCCATCCATGTCTTCTTTGGAGAAATGTCTATTTAGGTCTTCTGCCCATTTTTCAATTGGGTTGTTTGGTTTTTGGCTATGGAACTATATGAGTTGTTTGTATATTTTGGAGATTAAGTCCTTGTCAGTTGCATCGTTTCAACTATTTTTTTTCCCATTCTGCAGGTTGTCTTTTCATCTTTTTTTTTTTTTTTTTTATGGTTTCCTTTGCTATGCAAAAGCTTGTGAGTTTGATTAGGTCCCATTTGTTTATTTTTGTTTTTATTTCTATTGCTTTGGGAGACTGACCTAAGGAAACATTTACTGTTAATGTCAGATAATATTTTGCCTATGTTCTCCTCTGGGCCAACAGGTACATGAAAAAAATGTTCATCATCATTAACTGTTAGAGAAATGGAAATCAAAACTACAGTGGGGTACGCCACACACTAATCAGAATGGCTATCATTAATAAGTATACAAACAACAGGCTGGAGAGGGTGTAAAGAAAAGGGAACCCTCCTACACTCTTGATGGGAATGTAAATTGGTACAACCACTATGGAAAACAGTATGAAGGTACCTCAGAAAACTAAATACAGTTTAGTTTTTTGGATCATACAGAACTACCATATGATCCAGCAATCCCACTCCTTGGCATCTATCTGGACAAAACTTCTTTTTTTTGTCTTTTTAGGGCTGCACCCATGGCATATGGAGGTTCCCAAGCTAGGAGTTGAATCAGAGCTGTAGCTGCTGGCCTACGCCAGAGCCACATCAGATCTGAGCTGCATCTGTGAACTACACCACAGCTCACAGCAATGCTGGATCCTTAACCCACTGATTGAGGCCAGGGATCAAATCTGTATCCTCATGGAAGCTAGCCAGATTCGTTTCCACTGAGCCACAACAGGAACTCCCAGACAAAACTTTCACTGAAAAAGATACATGCACTCCTATGTTTACTACAGCACTATCCACAATAGCCAAGACATGGAAACAACCTAAATGTCCATCCACAGATGAACGAATTAAGAAGATGTGGTATATATACACAATGGAATATTACTCAGCCATAAAAAAGAACAAAATAATGCCATTTTCAGCAACATGGATGGAACCAGAGATTCTCACACTAACTGAAGTAAGCCAGAAAGAGAAAGATAAATAATATATGATATCACTTATATGAGGAAATCTAAAATATGGCACAGATGAGCAGAAAAGAAATAAACTTATGGACACAGAGAACAGACTTGCGGTTGCCACGCAGGAAAGGGAAAGACGGGGATGGACTGGGAGTTTGGGCTTAGTAGATGGAAATCATTACATTTAGAATGAATAAGCAATGAGGTCCTGCTGTATAGCAGAGGGAACTATATCCAATCACTTGTGACAGAAAATGATAGAAGATAATATGAGAAAAAGAACATATATATGTATAATTGGGTCACTTTGTTCAGCAGAAATTGACAGAATATTGTAAATCAACTATAATTTAAAAATTAAAAAGGAAACAAAAAACCTATGCACCTAAAAAAGGGAAGGCAGGATTCTAAACCACATGTCTATACTTATTTCACTTCAAAAAGCTAGGTAGAACTAATCAGTTAATAAAATGTTTACTGAAAACCTCTGCAATGCTTTTCTACTTTAAAATTCTAGGAGCTCCTGTTATGACACAATAGGATCAGTGGTGTCTCTCAGTGCCAGGACACAGGTTCAATCCCGGCCTAGCACAGGGGGTTAAAGGATCCAGCATTGCCAGAGCTGCAGTGTATGCTGCAACTGCGGCTCATATTGGATCCCTGTCCCAGGAACTCCATATGCCACGAAGCAGCCGAAAAAGAAAAAAAAAAAATTTCAAATGAAAAATTTAAAAAATAAAAATTCTATCAAGTCCCCTTGTGGAACAGCAGGTTAAGGATCCCGTATTGCGACAGCTATGGCACAGGCTGCAGCTGTGGCACAGTTTGGATCCCTTGCCAGGGAACCTGCACATGTCATGGGTGTGGTCAAAAAAAAAATTCTACTCCTGCATCTCAAATTATTTTTCTCTTTTTAAAGCTGATTTTATTCCTCACTTGCCTAGCAACATTTCTATTTCAAATAAACTGTTATTCAACTTCCAACAATTGTAAAATTTTCCTTTCAAATTAACTAAAATTTACCTCTGTCAAAAAAAAAAAAAAAATCAAAAGCCTTATTTAGAAGCAGGAAACTTTCTAATATGCACATAGATACTTACAAGAATAAACATATTAGTGTATTTCCCTGCAAGATATAAAACAAGGCTGAAGACATGCAAGTTAAATTAAATACAAGCATGACAAGAGAGCCTGAACAACAAAAATTCTCACTGAAGAAAATTTAAACCATTCTTTATACATAAACCAAAAAATAAAAATAAACATCACCACAAGTAAATACAAGTTTTACTTTCTATTTTCTTCTAAAGTGTTAAAAGTTACTTTTCCTTGGCACCCCACAAAAGAAAAAAGAAAAAAAAAAAAAAAAAAAAAAACTCTTCCTCAAGATTCACTGGGCTCACTTACATTTTTCAAAATCACATAATTAAGATGAGTTTTTAGAAGTGAAAACACAAACCTAAAAGAAAAGAGGAAAAGCACAATTATGCAAGACAATCTGCAGCAATAACTCACTAATCCATATACCTAATATAGCAATATCATGAACTGAGGAAGAAAAAAGTTTTCTGAGCAGCAGAACCTAGAACATGTATTAGTTTGATTCCTAAAAAAGTTCTCCTGACTCCTTGAAGAAGCAAATGAATACAAGAAAAAAGCAAAGTGTTGCCAGTAGTAGAAGTCATACATATAATAATAAAAAGCAAAAATACAATTGAAGAGAAAAAATGTATTAAGAAATACAGTACTTCAAGATTTAGAGTGAAGCTACAGCAATCAAGATAGTACAGTATTGGCAAAAGAATAGACAAATAGATCAATGAACAGAATAGAGAGCCCAGAAACAGATCCATGTAAATACAGTCAACTGATTTCAGACAAGATAGTAAGGGCAATAATATAATGGAGAAAAGCTAAATCTTTTCAACAAATAGTGCAAGAACAACTGAACATCCATATATAAAACAGTGAATCTAGACACAGACCTTATACTGCTCACAAAAATTAACCAAAATGGATGAGACTTAAATTTAAAACACAGAATTATAAAATTCCTGGAATGTAACATAGGAGAAATCTAGAGGATCCTGAGTTTTTAAAACTACAGGCACAACACATGAAAGAAATAGCTAATGAGATGGACTTCATTATAATTAAAACTTTGGCTCTGTGAAAGAAACCATCAAAAGAGCCACAGATTGGGAGAAAATATTTGCAAAACACACTCCTCATAAAAAAAACTATTATAGAAACTATACAAAGCACCTTTAAAATTCAACAATAAGAAAACAAACAACTTGATTAAAATGGTCCAAAGACCTTAACAGACGCCTCACCAAAGAGGATATATAGGTGACAAATAAGCACAGTGAAAAATGTTCCATATCATATGGCATCATGAAATGCCTATTAAAATGAGATAACACTAGACATTTATTAGAATGGTATAAAACCAAAACACTAACAATACCAAATGCTGGTGAGGATGTGGAGCAACAAGAATTTTCATTCATTGGTGGCAGGAATGCAAAATGACACAGCCACTTTGGAAGACAGTTTGGGAGTTGCCTACAAAACTAAACATACTCATACTACAAGATTTGGCAATTGAGCTCCTTGGTATTTACACAAAGGAGTTGAAAACGTATGTTTATACAAAAACCACACAAGAATGTTTATAGCAACTTTAGTCATAATGGCCCATGAACTGCCAAGCAATGAAGAGGTCTATCAGTGGGTGAATGGATAAATAATCAGTGGTATCTCCAGACAATGGAATATTATCCAACACTTTAAAAAAAAAAAAAAAAAAAAAAAAAAAAGCTATCAAGCCATGAAAAAACATGGAGGAACCTGAAATGTATATTACTAGGTGAAAAGCCAATCTGAAAAGGCTACATATTGTATGATTTCAACTATATGGCATCGGGACAAGATGGAACTATGGAGACAGTTAAAAAAAACCCAACAGTTGCCAAGGGTTGGAGAGAGAGAGAGATGATTAGGTAAAGCACAGAGGATGCTTAGGAAGGTGTAACTACTCTGTATGATACTATAATGGTAGATACATGTCACTATAAATTTGTCCAAACCTAAGGAACATACAACACCAAGAGTGAACCCTAAGGTACACTATGGATTCTAGGTGATAATGATGTGTCAGTGTAGGTTGTAACAAATGTATCAATCTGGTGGGACTTGCTAATAATTTGACAGTATGCGAGCTGTGGGGTGGGGGAGGGAGATCTCTACATCTTCTGCCCAATCTTGCTGTGAATTTAAAAAGTGTTTTAAAAAGTAAGGTTACTTAAAAAAAAAAAAAAAAAAAAAAGGAAGGTTACTTCAGAAAATACGCTACTGTTTAAATGCATTTTCTCTAAACTTATTTAGATAAAGGAATACACCCAAACACTCTCCAACTGACCTTGAGGGTGTGATTACTATATAACAGTAATCAAACAAAAATTATGACCCTGAAATATCAGGAAATCATCAGTTAGAATTGTATTTTATCTCAGAAAGCAAGGAATTATGCAGTGCATTTTTAAACTGTTAAAATATAATTATAAAATGTAAATATGTGTTTTTAAAAGCCATTCGGAAGGCTTAAAGAGTAGGCCTCAGGATTGGGGCAATTAACTAGAAATTATATTAAATGAACCAAATCACAGAATGAGAGCACAGAAAGAAGGCATTTTTGTAACAACATAATTTTGTGATTACTTCCCTCCTATTCTGAGAGCTAACCACTTAGGGGCTTGAAATATCATTCTGCTACGAAACACAGATTTTTCTTAACACTTAGGAAGCAACTGGCAACTTACTCCGCAAATCCTAGTCTTTATATTCATGAATACTCAATAATAATTTAAAAATTTTAATAATTTAAAAATAAATTTTATCTCAAGATACTAAAAAGAAATAATATTTACTTCAAATAACTTCAACGAGAGGACATAAATGAAAAAAATTAATCGAAAGGAAGATTAAAAATGAGGTTCAAGTAGTTGACAAAAAAAGTCTTTAAAAAGATATTAAAAAGAAGACACTTGACAAGACACAATTAAAAATAACAATTCAACATGACTGTACTAAAGAATGCTTCCATTAAAGCAGACCAAGGGAATTCACATCTGCCACATGCAGCTTTATTGAAATTTCATCTTGAATGGTGACTTAACCAGTTATAAGAAAAGCATACATATGAATCACTGCATCTGCCTTCTGAACCTAATTAAGAGCAACAGATATACACCATAGGAACCAAGATGCTAGTTTCACAATGTGATTTTATTCTTCTGTATTCTTATTATTAAGGGACAATTTTTCTTTTTAAATCTGATACAGTTTCCACCTCCACAAAGGAAAGATACATGGAAACCTGCACAAATGTCCCTCTAACCAAATTCTCTATTTTGAAAAGTTCATGTGAATAGGAAGTCCTTGAATGCACAAGAGTAAATGAATAAATATGAAGGTTTTAAAAGTAACAACCGAAGTCCAGGCAAAGAAAGAAAGGAAGAAATTATATATACACAAATTAAAATCACCATCAAAATGCCATGTTTTCACTGTTCTTTTTTCTTTATCTCTTCCTGACTCCTCCCAAAGTCAAGTGCTCTAAACTCAAAACACCACTAAATATTCCATGCTCACAGCCGTCCCAAACTTATAGAATGCTTCAACTCTGCAGCACTCACTCTACTTTAATTATTAAAAAAAAAAAAAAGAATTCATGTAATCTGCCAAACAAATCTGTTTTTACCCATCTATTCCTGAATTCTACATCAGAACTGAGAAGAGACTTTTACAAATGGGAAAAAGTAAGTATTTAACACTTTTGTTCTTCATAGTACTTGCCAAAGAAATAATTTTTTGTTTTCTTCCTGAAAGAAAAGTAAAAAGAGACTATTACAACAGTTAAATGTCATTTCCCACGTTCTGAAGGCTTTTCCTAACAAGGACAAACGTGTCAGACTCACTTTGCTATTTCAACAAACAGAATGCTGTTACATTTACCATTGTTACCATGAAGAACACTAAGCCAGAAGGAAGTTGTGACTTCATGCCTCACAACGCAGTAGTGGTGAATCTTTGTTAGTTGTTATAAAATAGTCTTAACCACCATGAAATGAAAATTTCGCATAGACACTATTTGTGCAAACACAACCATGTCTGTTTCTAAACAGAAGACACAGTCCTGAAAACTGTATACCTACCCAATCATACCGGAAATCTATAAGGCAAGTTTGCTATTGAAAGGCACTCACCCCAAATACTGCCGGAAATATAAATACTACTGACTTTTCTTAAAGAAAGGCAAATTTACATTTTTCAGGCATTTCAAACACTGAAAAAATACCATGAGCCTACTATCAGGTAGGCTCTCAGGGAGGATGCCAGGTGCTTTCTGGTTCTGGCTGAGAGGCAGAAGCAGGGAAATACATCAGTTAGAGAAGCAGCGAAGATCAGGAGTTAGAGGTTTGATTAGATGACTTTTAAGGTCCTGGATAAATTGTGATTGTAGTGTAAGGTACATTTGGACAGTGATAAGTACTGATTAGTTTTTGGATAAGTACTGATTAGTTTTTGTTTCTGTCTATTCTCCCTTCTGTGTGAGACGCTAGATATAGAATCTAAAAGCAGAAAATTATGTCAGACTTCCTGTGATATGAAAACTGACCGTGCCTTAAAACTTAAGAATATTCTTAACTATTGTAAACACAACCTAGAGCTGATTTTTTAGAAAGGCACAAAAGTAATTCAATGGGAAAGAATATGCTATAAAAAGACTATCTCAATCCCTATCTCACATCGCACACAAAAAAACAAATTCTAGACGGTAAAATAAAACACAGAACGTTCTCATTACAAAGGATACAGATTTCTTAGGATTTAAAAACTAATCATAAAAGAAAAATTGATAAATTAGACTTCATGAACATTCACGACTTTTACTCATCAATTGGCAATATTAGGAAAATGACTAGACAAGCCACAGACTGGAAGAAAATATTCAGAGAACATATATTTGCCAAAGGAGTTATATCCAGACTACAGAGAGAATTCCTACAAATCGGCAGTTAAACAATGTGCACAACACAAAAGAAGATCTACGAATGGTCAATGAGCACACAGAGCAGTGCTCATAATCATGAGACAATAAAATAAAATAAAATACCACTACACACATTCACTGGGATGGCTACAACAAAGAAGCATCACAACACCAAATACTGTCAAAAATGTGAAACAAATAGAACTCTCATTCATTGCTGGTAGAAACAGAAAATGGTATGAATGCTTTGGTGAACTGGTTGGCAGTTTTCTAGCCAGATAATACCTACAAGACGACCAAATAATTCAGATCTTAGAATAATGATTTATAAGGATGCCACTATAGTTTTAATCATAACAGCAAAAAAATGTTGATACTCAAAATGCTCATCAACATTAGAAGGAATAAACAACTTGTGGTATATTTATGCAATGGAATACTACTCTACTGCATAGGAACAAACTATTGTCAACACAGATGAATCTCAGACATATTGGACTGCGCAAAAGAAGTCATATCATTCCTTTTATATGAAGTAATAGAATCAGCAAGACTAACCTACAGTGACAGAAATCAGATCAGCAGTTGCTTTTTTTTTTTTTTTCTGCTCTTTGTGTTTAAGGCCGCGCCCACGGCATAGGGAAGTTCCCAGGCTTGGGATCCAACAGGAGCTATAGCTGCCAGCCTACACCACAGCCACAGCCACAGCAACACTGGATCCCCAACTCACTGAGAGCAGCCAGAGATTGAAATCGCATCCTCATGGATACTAGTCAGATTTGTTTCTGCTGCGCCACAATGGGAACTCCCAGCAGTTGCTTTTGGAGAGTGACTGAGGAAGAGCAAGAAGGAAGTCTAAGGGGTGGTGAAAAGTATGGTAAATCTTGGTATAGTTGTGTGTGATACAGGTGTATAGATTTGTCAGTACTCCCAAATTATACACTCAAATGTTGTGTACTTCACTCAGGGTACCTTTCACTTCAATTTTAAAAAGGACTCTTCAATAAAATAAGAAACAAATATCACAATTCTAGTAAGCTTACTTTTACGAAGGGTTAACAGTTACCAATTCTGAAACTACATTCTGAGTATCCTAGGCTTCTAAAAATAAGTAAATATCCCAAATAGTGGTAGCCAGATATCTCATTGTAGGCAACGAAAGATATAAACATAGAAAAGGGAAAGAAATTACATATATGAAAAGGGGAGATACCACTTTGTGCCATTGACTGAAATTTTCAGTATCAGAATAAACTCATGGTTTTTAACACACAGATATTAATATATGTGTATACATGCATACATATGTGTAGGCATGTTTGTATGTGTACATATATGGGTATACGTAGATACACACAAGTCAGTACGTATGTGTATATTCACACAAACATACACACATTGCTAAGTTCTGCTACAGAAGGGGCCTAGAAGCTCTAACATACCAGTAGCAATCACTGTACTTCAAATCTTGATATCTATATACCATCATCCAATAAAAGGAACCAGGGCTTTTTAGAAAAATGCATCTGGGCTACAGCCAAGAAGCTAAAAAAATGAGGCTGGAACAACTTGTTGCATAAGAAAGTAAATAAGTTCCCAAAGACTCATGAGAACATGCCAAAGGTACAGTGAAGCCAACTTGATAGAGCAACCATAGCCAAAACTAGGATAATTAGAGCATCAAAATAAATAATGATAGTAATGGACCATAAATAATAATAATAATGGACTATAAATAATAATAGTAATAAATAATGACAGTAATGGACTATAAATAATAATAATAGTAATAAATAATGATAGTAATGGACTATAAATAATAATAGTAATGGACTATAACAAATTCAATTAGATAAGAATCCATGAGTCTATACAGATATAAGTCAATAAATAAGAGAAGAAGGGAAAGCTTTTGCCTACATTAGAACGTAAACTAGTATATATATACAAAGAATGGTGGAGCTAAAAAAAATCAACTGATATTAAATCTAGGGAGCAAAAATTTGCTAAAAAACAACATATTACATAATTCTAAAAACTTACTTAGAAAATATTTTTAATTAAAAATTAACAAAGGGAAAATAAACTTTTAAGAGGAGAAACTTGGCAAATACTAACGTAAGCAAGTGACCAAAACTACTTGGAACCAGAGTTCCCACCATGGCTCAATTGTAACGAACCCGAGTAGTATCCACGAGGACGGGGGTTCCATCCCTGGCCTTGATCAGTGGGTTAAGGATCTGGCATTGCCATGAACTGCGGCGCAGGTTGGTAGCTACAGCTCTGATTCAACCCTTAACCTGGGAACTTCGATGTATCATGGGTGCAGCCTTATAAAGATCAAAAAAAAAAAAAAAAGGCTACTTGGAACCAAGTGAAATCAGGTCCTTTCTGACATTTCTGACATGACACACTGAGCATCGCTTCTATGACACTTGTGCTAAAACTGCATACCTAAAGATAATCATGAAGAAATATCAGAAACTCAAACTGAGAACATTATACAAAATAGCCTGTACTCCACAAAAACATTAAAGTTATACCATAAAGAAAGGCAAAGCATTGTCCCGGACGAAAAGAGACTAAAGAGATACGACAAATAGATGAAATGTGAACCTGGACTGGATCCTGAACTGCCGGGGGGGGGGGGGCACCTCTAAGAAACCCTGTACAGTTGATACTATTTTACCATTATTACAAATAAGGAACCCCTTTTAAAAGGTTAAGTAATAGCCAGTGCAGAATCCACAGCACCTTTAAGGTATGTACTCTCACCATTCAATGTATTGAGCAAGTGGGTATCTCCCTGGCTAGCTGTATCAGAAAGACTGTTTCAATCAAAAATCTTTACACATGTTAAATTCAGTTGAAATTAAATATTCTCTCATATTCTTTAACAGAAATAATCAAATGGATCAACCTAAGTGAATCAAAATTGAACATTTCAAGTTCTATAAAAAAAGATACTGTAAATGTGAGGATATTCGTCATTCATTTATCCTAAAGCAACTTACTTTAAAAGAATTTTATTAAATATAAATAAAAATAAACTTTAGTTAGACAGGATAATTTAAAAATACAATAGAAGCAATTATAACCTGCAAAAACAGAACCAGAATAACAAATAAAAATACACTGTTAGTTTAATGAGTTTAAACTTTCATACTTATAAAAGGTACACATACCTTTTCCTAAATGTGTGTTTATGCTCATATATCTAGCTGTTCCTGTAAGGCTCTTGTGTTCTCTGTATGGTATGTGTTTCTTTGTCTCTGGGTCAATATATTCCTTTGCCAAACCAAAATCTATAATATGAATGACTTGCTGGGTTTTGTTTCCTGGTCGTCCTATTAAGAAGTTCTCAGGTTTTACATCTCTGTATATCAAGTTCTTTGAATGCACATATTCCATGCGAGAAATCTTGATTCAAAAAAGAGAAGATAAATTTTATTTTAGGCTTTGTCTAGCATAAGGTAGTATGATAAAGGCAAGATAATTTTCACAATGAAAATACATAAAGAAGAAAAAATCAGAAATTCTTTCAACTCTTTAAAAGTAACATGACAGCAGTCTCTAGTTTCTCAAATATATGTCCAATAATGATTAAAAATCTTTGCTTTTTATTATTATGGTCACTTATAAATGAAAGTACTTGAATTTTACAAATTCCTTCATATTACTAAGCCTGATTCAATCAACATTTTCAGATCATGCTACCTAATAGAATCAAAAAGCTTTGTTTACTTCATCAAACAGTTTTAAAAAGTCATCAACTACAATCACGTATTCATAAAGCTGCAATTTATTCTTCCTTATCAGGTCAGTAATAGAGAAACTTACTATTATACTAAAGAAGTTTAAAGAGTCTAAACTGTTAAAAACAATTAACAGAGCACCTTTGTTACCTTTTTCTTCTCTTAACTGTTTTCTTTACTTTTGCACTTAGGTATTAAACATTTAAAAAAATCTTAAGACTAGAAAACTGTGGAATACAACTCTAATAATACATTTTTATTAATTGCTTTACACATTTCAAATAATGTTCATTGTATAAACTCTCACAAAACAGAATACTACAAATAAGCAAATAAAAGTGCTTGATTTAGTGATAATCATGGTTTACAACACAATGGAAGTAAACACATAGTCACTCAGGCCATTTTTGTTCATTTGTTAACAAATTTTGGTCATATAACATCAAGTATTCTATTACCTATACTTTTCATTAACAATATATTATCAGCATTTTCCAGGTGATGAAACATTCTTTTAACATATACTTTTTAATGGCTGCATATTATTTTATGGTTATTAATGATTTCAACTAACACTGTAATTTCTGTGCAGTTTTGGTTGCTTCCCACTTTACTATAAACATCTTTGCACAAAAACCTTTAAGTATATCTGAATATATCCATAGGACAAATCTGTAGAAGTAAAAGTAACAAGTCAATGGATAAAAGCAATTTAAAGACTTCAGCATATACCAACTGGCATTGTTTCAAAACTGCATTAAAATCATCCTCTAAGTTGTTTCCCTATAGGCTCCCTGGAGTTCAAATGGTTTCTAAGATTCTCTCATTAGTTTGTTTCTTCTTTTTCTAGGCCATTTTAATTTATTACTAAGATTAAAAAATCCATGTTCCTGAGCATTCTGACCTTAAAGCAATAAGATATTAATTCCTTTATATACATAAAAAACAAATGATGCAGTTATTTTAAATTATATTCATCCTAAAAAGATAATGACATTAAAAGCAAACATACGGGTTCCCGTTGTGACTAAGTGGTAACGAACCTGACTAGTATCCATGAGGATGCGGGTTCTACCCCTGGCCTCACTTAGTGAGTTAAGGATCTGACAGTGCCATGAGCTGTGGTGTAGGGTCAAAGACGAGGCTTGGATCTGGCATTGCTATGACTGTGGCATAGGCCAGCAGCTACAGCTCTGATTCACCCCTAGCCTGGGAACTTCCACATGCCTCAGGTGTGGCCCTAAGAAAAAGACAAAACAAAAGTAAAAAGTAAAACATGTATATTTTTATTAAGTCAAATGCTGTGTAAGATAATGTTGCAAAACTTTCAACTTTTAATGTAAATTAGTAACCAAACCATACAATTGTTCAAGCAATTTCAAAACATCCTGCTTACTTACCAGTTGGATAGCTATCATGAGAACTGTTTTAAGAGAAAATGTTCTATCACACAAATCAAACAAATCTTCCAAACTAGGTCCCAGCAGTTCCAGCACCATAGCATTGTATTTACCACAAGGGCCAAAATAGTAAACTTGAGGTATACCATCTGTGGGAAAAGACAAAGGATTTTAATAGCTTCTTCATTTAAATATCAAATTTTGCTTCGTAGAAAAATCAATAAATGATTTTTAAAATAATTTCGTAGTTTCAAGAACTACATCACTATTTTTACTTTTTCCATACAAAACACAAACTTTTCCTGGCCCCACCTTCTCCCTCCCTATTCCCCTCCTTGATTTTCACAGTGTAGCTCAGTTACACCTCTCCTCTATTACTGAACAACGTGATGAACAGTGCTTCCTTGTTGGGCTCCACCACCTCACCATAGAAAGAAACTGCACTGAGATTTACATTTCCATGGCCTGGAGAAATGCTTGCCACACAGGAAAGATTTTATTTTTACAGAACAAAGCAGTCACCTCACTCTTTAATAATCCTGTGGTAGACATAGTTCAAGCCCCAAGAGTCCCATCCTCTGGGGCACAAACTACCATGTTGTGGAAGAGGCCCACATGCCAGAGAATGGTGGGCAGGCTCTATGAACTGAGAGCCTCATCATATAGCCATGAGGAACTGAATTCTCAAAATAGTGAGTGAGCTTACAATAGGGCTCTGAGCCTCAGAAAAGACTGCAGTCAAGGCTTACATCTTGATTTCAGCCTAGAAAGACCCTCAACAAAGGCCAAAGCTAATCCATGCCTGAACTCATGACCCATAGAAATTGACTGTTATTCTATGCCACTAATTACTAAATAATTCATTATGCAGTGAAAAATAACACAAACTTCAAATATAAAATCTAAATGCGCAGAAATCATCTGGATTTTATTTTTAGAACAGACTACCAATAAACTAGCACACAAGAGGTGGTCGTTTTATCTTGATATTGCATTTGTCTATCTGTTATGAAGAAATGAACTTCTTCCATCTTAAATGTCTCATTTTTACTTACAAATGTTTTTTGTTTTGTTTAATAATTTTAGAAAGGAAAAACTTTCTAAAATACAAAAAAACCTTCCTATCTTTTTAAAATAAAGAGTATTGGGAACATAATTTCATTCTTGTTGTTTATTATAACTGTCATTTTGCATAACGATTATTGCATGAGCAGAACAAAACACTAAACTAGAAGCCAGGATAACTAGGTTCTTACTTCAGCTTAATATTAATTATTCACAAGTAGATCTCCATTTATCTATAATATTAGTAGTTTAGATAAGCCCTGTTTTTCTGAAATGTAAATATGAGGGAGGAACAGAACAGCTGAGATAGGAAGTAAGACGATATAATCATGATAGGGTAGGGGAAAAAGACAAGTTCAAATTACATGCATGGTCCCCTCCCCCAAAATAGAGATTCTCACATACTTCCATGTGTACACATAACCTGCACCCACACATCTCTCTTCTTCTCCCTTCCTTTCTCTCTCTCTGTCTCACACACACACACACACAAAATTTCCCCCTGCCACTTAGAATCATCATCTTAGCATGAGCCACTCTTACTAGAGTCACTCCTATCATATTTAAGTCATATCTAACCCCATAATATGTAAAAGCAGATAAAAGGCTTGGAAATAGTGAATTAGAGACTCACATTTACTCCAACTCTGAAATACTGCTTTTACAACTCTATATACATTATGAGCCTAGAAATGCAATTAAGACTTATCCATAACTCTCAGATACTTAATTTTTACTGCTTTTTCCCCTTCTATGCCACTGCAAGTACTAACTTCTATGCTCTTAATTTAGTAATCTCTAATAACCCATTTCCACTCTTTAATTTACTGCTTCTGGTCATAAAGATGTTCATGAAACTCAGAAGAAGAAAGGATGAACACAGTGAGAATTTCAACAGAGAGAGAAATATAGGAAAGTACCAAATCAGCTGGTCAATTGAAAAATACACTAGATGGGTTCAACAGTAGACAGAATGAGGTGAAAGGGTGAATCAGTGAACTGCAAGGCAAAACAATTAAACTCATCAGAGAAGCAAAATGAAAAGAATTTTTTAAAGTGAAATTAACTTAATAGACCTTTGAGAGAGCATCAAGCAGAATAATTGCATTATAAGGGTCCCAGGACAAGGGAGAGAAAAAAGGTGCCAGAAAAATTATGTAAAGAAATATGTGCAAAAAATTCCTCTAATTTGGGAAAGGAAACAGACATCCAGGACTAAGAATCCCAAAGAGTTCCATAAACACTAACCCAAACAGACAGACACCAAGACATATTATAATTAAAATGGAATAAGTTAAGGATAAAGAGAGCATCCTAAAAAGAACAAGAGGAAAAAAAAATGTTACATACAATGATGTATACCCCCCCAGAAGACTAAGAGCAGATTTTTCAGCCAAAACTTTACAGGCCAGGAGTAATAGCATAACCTATTCAAAGGGCTAAAGGGAAAAAACTTCCAACCAAGAATTCTCTACTTAGCAAGATTATCATTCAGAATTGAGGGAAAGATCAAGAGTTTCCCAGATAAACAAGAGCTAAAGGGGTTCATCAGCATAAACTGGCCCTACAAGAAATACTTAATAGATTTCCTAAGATGAAAAGAAAAAGTACTAATTAATAAGAAAACACATAAAAACCTCACTGGAAAAGGTAAAAATATAATAAAACTAGTGGATCAATCACTTATACAGCAAACATGACTGATAAAAGACAAAAAAAAATAGTAAATTTAAATTATAATAGTAATTTAAGGGATACATAAAATAAAAAGTCAAAATGTGTCATCAAAAGTATTAGACAACAAGGGGAGAGAATGGAGAAGTAAAAAGATAAATCTTTGAAATGCGTTCATATTTAAGTTGCTACGTGCTTAAAACAGGCCAAGACTTACATAAAATGTTAAATGAGAACCTCACAGTAAACAAAGGGAAAAAAAAACTTATAGTAAAAACACAAAATGGAAAGAAATCTAAATATAACACTGAAGAACACCATCAAAACACAAGGGAAGAGGGAAAGAGGAGAAGAACAGAGAGGAACTATAAGATAGCCAGAAAACTAACAAAATGACAATAAGTACATACTTATCAGTAATAACTTTAAGTGTAAATGGACTAAAATAGCTGGATTAGAAGACAGTAAGGAGCCTTTTAAAAAACAGATCCATCTATATGCTGCCTACCTGAGATCCACATCAGGAGAAAAAATACTCACAGGCTGAAAGTTAAGGAATGAAAAAAATTTCCAAGCAAATGTAAATGAAAAGAAAGCTGGAGTGGCTATACTCATTTCAGACAGAATAGACTTTAAAATAAACACTATAATAAAAGACAAAGGCATACATAATGACAAAGGTGTCAATCAAGCAAGAAGATATAACATTTATAAATGCATATGCATCCAATAAAGGAACAATAAGATAAAATGAAAATATTAACAGGGTAAATATAACACCCTACTTATATCAATGGATAGATCATCCAGATAAAAAAATCAAAAAAGAAAGCATCAAATTTAGATCACACATTAGATCACACAGACTTAACAGATATATATATATAGAACATTCCATCTAAAAGCATCAAAATATACTTTCTTCTCAAGTGCACATGAAATGTTCTCTGACAAAGATCATATAATAGGTCATAAAAAACTCTCAATATAAATTCAGAAAGGCTGAAATTATATCAAGCATATTCTTCTGCCACAATGCTATGAAACTAAATATGAATCACTAGAAAAAAAGAGCAAATAAACCATAATAGAAAGTAAATCAACTATAATAGAAAAAACAAGAACCTAAAGAAAAAGCAAAAAACATTAAAAACCACAAAAATATGGAAATTAAACAACATGCTACCAAAAAAACCAAAAGGTCAACAAAGAAATCAGAAAGTACCTAGAGACAAATGAGAACAGAGATACAACATACCAATATCCATGTGATGCAGCAAAAGCAGTTCAAAGAAGAAAGTCCATAGCAATACAGGCCTACCTCAAGAAACAAGAGAAATCCAAAATAAATAATCTAACTTTACATGTAAAGGAAATATAAAAAGAGTAAATGAAGCTCAATATTAGAAGGAAGAAAATAATAAAGACCAGAGTGGAAATAAATAAAATAGACATTTAAAAAACAGTAAAGATCAATGAAACTAAGAGGTTGCTATTTGAAAAGATAAAACTGACAAATCTTTAGCTCAACTAACCATGGGGGAAAAAAAGAGGGAACTCAAACAAAATCAGAAATAAAAGAGAAGAAACTACAATTGACACCACAGAAATACAAAAAATTACAAAGGACTACTATGAAAAATTACACACCCACAGATTAGACAACCTAGAAGAGATGGAAAATTCCCAGAAATATACAATCTCCCAAGACAAAATCATGAAGAAATAGAACATCTGAATAGAACAATTACTAGTAAGGAGGCTGAAATAGTAATCAAAAAGCTCACAACAAACAAAAAACTAGTATCAAATGGCTTCACTGGCAAATTAATTTGAAGAACATTTCATAGCAGTCCTTCTCAAACTCTTCCAAAAAACTGAAGAGGAAGAAAACTTTCCAAACACATCTTATGATGCCAGCATTACTCTAATACCAAAACTACAGGAACGCTGTAAAAGAAAATTACAGGCCAATATCTTTAATGAACAAAGACGCAAAAATCTTCAACAAAATATTAGCAAACCAAATTCAGCAATACATTAAAAGAATCAAACACCATGACCAAGTGGGAATTATCCCAAAGATGCAAGAATGTTCAACATATGCAAATCAATCAATATGATAATCACATTAATAAAATGAAGGATAATGATCACATGATCATCTCAATAAATGCAGAAAAAGCATTTGACAAAATTCATAGGGGTAGAGAGTGAACATATCTTAACCTAACAAAGGCAATATATGACAAGTCCAAAAGTAACATCATACTCAATGATGAAAACCTAAAAGCTTTTCCTCTAAGATTAGGCAGGAACAAAACAAGGATATCCACTCTCACCACTTCTATTCATACAGTACTGGAAATACTAGCCACAGCAATTAGGCAATAAAAAATAATAAAAGTGATCCAAATCAGAAAGAAAGAAGTAAAAGTGTCATTATTTGCAGATGACATGATACTGTATATTAAAAGTCCTAATAATGCCACAAATAATATCTGTTCAAACCAATATATGAATTCAAGATAAAAAAAATCAACATATGGAAATCTATCTATACACTAAAAATAAACTATGAGAAAGAGAAATTAAGATCCCATCTACCACCACTGCACAAAAAAAAAGTATCTAGCAATAAATTTAATCAAGGAAGTGAAAGAGCTATACACTGAAAATTTTAAGACACTGACGAAAGAAATTGAAGACGACACAGATAAATGGAAATATATTTCATACTTATGGAATGGACAAATTTATATTGTTAAAATGTCTATACTACTCAGAACAATCCACAAATTCAATGCAATCCCTATCAAAATTTCAATGATATAGTTCACATGACTAGAACAAACAATCTAAAATTTGTATGGAACTACAAAAGACACCAAACAGTCAAAACAATCTTGAGAAAGAGCAAAACTGGAAGTTGTCATGCTCCCTAATTTCAAGCTACAGCAAACCTTTAAACAACATAGATCTGAACTGTATTTACATGCAGATTTTTTTTCAATAGTAAATACTAGAGTGCTACACAATGTGAGGGTGATTGCATCTGAAGACGCAGAACCATGAATACAGAAGAACTGTGTATACCAAGGGTCAGCTAAAAGTTACACTTGGTTATATCTGACTTTTCAACTTTGCCACAGAGGGTGGCAACCCTAATCATCACAGTGTTCAAGGCTCAAATGTATACTACAAACCTATACTAAACAAAACTATGCAACTGGAGCAAAAACAGACACACAGATCAATGGAACAGAACTGAGAGTCCAGAAATAAACCCACACATATATGGACAATTAAATGACAACAGAGAGGCAAAGAGCATATGACGGAGAAAGGATGGTCTCTTCCATAAATGGTGTTGGGGAAAACTAGAAAGCTACAGGAGCTCCTATTGTGGCACAATGGGATTGGCAGTGTCTTGGGAGCACTGGGACAAAGGTTGGATTCCCAGCCTGGCACAGTGGGTTAAGGATCTGGAGTTGCCACAGCTGCAAGTTAAGTTACAGCTATGGCTCAGATCTGATCCATAGCCTGGGAATTCCATATGTCAGAGGGTGGCAAAAAAAAAAAAAAAGGACAGCTATAAGCCAAAGAATCACGCTAGACCACTATCTGACACCACACACAAAAATTAACTCAAAATGGATTTAAGACCTGAACGTAAAACCAGAAGCCATAAAACTCCTAAACGAAAACATGGGAGGTAGCTTCACCCACATGTGTTAGAGATATTTTTGTGGATCTAATTCCAAAAGCAAGGGAAACGAAAGCAAATATAAACAAATGGGACTGTATAAAACTAAAAAGCTTCTGCAAAGTGAAAGAAACCATCATCAAAATGAAAAGGCAACCTACTGAATGGGAAAAGTTTTCTGCAAATCATATATCCAATAAGGGATTTAGATCCAAAATATACAAGTAACTCTTACAATTCAAAAATAAAAAAAAAAAAAACCTGATTAAAAATGAGAAGAGGATCCGAAAAGATATTTTTCTAAAGAAGACATACAGATTCCAAAAGCCAGTGAAAAGATGTTCAACATCACTAATGAGGGAAATGCAAATCAAAACCACAAGAAGAAATCACTACACACCCATCAGAATGTTATCAAGTAGTATCAAAAAGAGAAAAAATAAGTATTGGAGAGAATGAGAAGAAAAGTAAACCCTTGTATACCACTGGTGGGATTGCAAACTGAGGCACCCACTTTGGAAAAATGTTGATTCCTCAAAAAAATTAAGAACAGCACTACCTTACAACCCAGCTATTCCACTTCTGGGTATCACAGAAACACAAACACAGTATTTTGAAAAGAATACATGAACCCCTATCCTTTACAGTAGCCAACATACAGAAATAACCTAAGTATTCGTGGAAGTATGAATGAATAAAGAAGATGAGGTACATGTACATCATGGAATACTATCCCACCATTAAAAAAGAATGAAATCCTGTTATCTTCAACAACATGGATGGACCCTGAAAATTTTATGCTGAGTGAAGTTAAGTCAGACAAAGAAAGACAAATGCTGTAAAATTTCAAATTTCACTCATCTGTAGAATCTAAAAAAAAAAAGAACAAACTAAATAAAACAAAAACAAACTCATAGATATAGAGATCAGATTAGTGGTTACCCAGAGGGAAAGAGCTGGGGGGAACTGGTGAAATGGGTAAAGGGGGAGGCGGGGTCAGCTGTGAGATGCTAGATGATAACTAGAATTGTGGCGATGATCACTTTGTAGTATGTACAGGCACATTTTGGAGACATTTCGGGTTCAGTTCTAGACCAGGGCAATAAAGGGAATATTAAAATACAGCAAGTCACATGAGTTTGGTTTACTGGTGCATACAAAAGTTATGTATACTATATTGTAGTCTATTAAGTGTGCAATAGTACTATGTTTAAAAATACAATATATATACTTTAATTTAAAAATACTTTACTGCTCAAAAATGCTAACCATCATCTGACCCTTTAGCAAGTCATAGTAATAACACCAAAGATCACTCATCACAGATCATCATAAATAATGATTGGAAAATATGAAATATGATGAGAATTAGCAAAATGTGACAAAGAGACATGAAGTGAGCTGTTGGAAAAGCGTCATCAGACTTGCTCACTGAAGGGTTGCTACTTTCAATTTGCTTAAAAAACAAAAAAAACTGTGAAGCACAGTTAGTCGAAGAACAATAAGAAAAAAAGGGGCGATATGCCTGTACAGATGATGTATACCTGAAATTGTAATGCTGTACACAGCTAAAACATACTTTTAGAGGACTTCAAAAAAAAAGCTTGAATTGGAGAAAGATTTAAACCACAGTTATGTAATCCACGTATTAAGCGTAACTGAGCAAGTATTTCTCATGTACTCTCGCCAATATTCAAAGTTACATAGCCTTACTTTTACTCATTAACTATTAACTTCATTTTAGAGCTTCTTGGAATTAAGTTGAGCTGGCCCTTGAGGAACGCAGGTGTTAGGGGCACTGACCCTCTACACAGTCAATAATCGACACACAACTTATAGTTGGCGCTCTATATACCTGTTTCAGTTCCTCTGTATCTGTGCTTCCACACCCTCAGATTCAACCAACCTTAGATCATGCAGTACTACAGTACCTACTATTGAAAAAAAAATCACATCCGAGTGGACCTACGCAAGTCTCACACTGTTCAAGGGTCACTGTGAACTATTAAGACTCTGTTGCCCTTTAATATAATTTGGCTGCTTCTTCCTTCCCAGCATACCTCCATAGCAAATGAGATGGATCCATTTTAAGACTCACATTTACTCTGCCTCATGTTTGAGCTTTTCTAAGTCTGCAATTCAAAGTTTACTACCCTACTTCTGCTACCCAAATTGCCAACTTTTCTCTATGCCCAACCTTCAAGTTTCCTCTTTTCAGACCTGTTATATTAAGTATGAATCAAAATTCATAATTATTCACACAGAATTTCTCAGAGTTGAGGAGAGGTAGGCAAGTAAATCTGCTCTGCTATAGTCATAAAACCCAGCTTTTTGTTGGAGGAGAATTACTGTGTTCCTAACATGTAGAGTTAATCAAGCTACACGCATAATATACCTTTGGCTTTCTAAAATAACATGGAGAAAAAGATCACTAAAGGGACAAATGGAAACTGCTTCAATTTTCTCAAAAGTTCCTTTCTTTAATGGTTACATAATGTCCCAAAAATATTTATCTCCACCTTATCCAAGATAGCTTAATTCCATAAACAGCATTACATTCCACTAAGTAAATTAAACAGACATTTAGTCTCCAATTTGAATAAAAATACCTCAGCTTTATCACTCGACATAATTTTATTTTAAAATATGCCTCAGCATAGATATTTAGTGGGAAAAAAAAGATGATTTAACTCTAAATGACTCTTTGGGATACATAGTGTTTTATGAGTCAATGAATTCAAAAATTTCTTACATAAATATACCATACATAATAATGAATTTCAGCACAAATTTTATGTCTTTGAAGTACAGAATGAAGAGTTTTACATATGCAGTTTTTTAATCAAGAATATAAAGCAAACACTGTGAAGACCCAACTAAAATTTCACTTCCTAGGACAAGTCTGGGCAGTTTTCTACAACTGCGCAAAAAATTAAACTGTTATGAGGTAAGAAAAGTTGTCACTCACAAACAGAGGCTAGAGGGTACCCTAAGCAAACATGAAACAAGACAGAACAACCACAGCAATATAAATATGCCAGGAAAGACCACAAGGAAGAGGGTTTTGAGAATGGGAGAAGTGAGGGAAAAGAGAGCAAAAAAGAAGAGAGAGCCTCAGAAAGAAGGTTGAGAACAAAGAATAATGAAGGTTTTAACTTACTAGCTTTAGCTCTTACCACAGAAAGGATTATTGTTTCTGTTTTACAATACATTTAATATATACTCAAATGGTATGTTTATATTTCCATAGTAAGAGATCTTCTAAGAGCAGTATTTTATGGTCGAAAAAAAATTATTTGACTTTCTGTGATGAAGGTATCAGGTGATAAAGGAATTTCAAGTAAAAAATGATTGAAAATTTTCCCCCAATATAGCCTATATAAACCATGTGATGTCAAGGAAATAATTTAATATAAAGAATTATTCAAAATCACAGATCTTCAAAAATTTTCCCCATAAATTTCAAAATATGTCCCATACATTCTCATGAAATATCAATAATTCAACTAAACTATTTTTCAACTAAATAAAAAACAATTAATTCTAATAATTAAAACCTAGGGAGTTCCCATCGCAGCTCAGCGGTAACAAACCTGACTAGTATCCATGAGGACATGGGTTCAATTCCTGGCCTTGCTCAGTGGGTTAAGGATCCAACATGGCTGTGAGCTGTGGTGGAGATTGCAGACGCTGCTAGGATCTATCGTTGCTGTGGCTGTGGTTATAGGCCAGCAGCTGCAGCTCCAATTCAAACCCCAGCCTGGGACCTTCCATATGCCATGAGTGTGGCCCTAAAGAAAAATAAGTAAATAAACCAAAAAACGAGTACAGTTCAGTGGCATGAGGTATAGTCACATGGTTGTGCAACCAGCACCATTACCACCTCCAGAACTTTCTCATCATCCCATATAGAAACTCTGTGCCCATTAAACAATATTTTCCCATTCCCCTCTCCCCTCAGCCCTGGCAACCACCATTCTGCATTCTGTCTCTATGAATCTGACTTCTCTAGGCACCTCAAAAAGTATAATCACATAGTATTTGCCCTTTCGTGACTAGCTTCTTCATTTAGCATAAAATCCTCAAGGTTACTCTATACTTTATGTAGCATGCGTCAGAACTGTCTTCCTTTGTTTAGGACTAAGTAATATTGCACTCTATGTATAGACCACATTTTATATACCCACTCATCCATCAATGGATATTTGGATTTTTTCCACTTTTTGGCTACTGCAAAACATTCTGCTATGAACATGGGTGTACACTATCTAAGTCCCTGCTTTCAATTCTTTTTTTTAATCCGTGCCATAGCAGTGACCTGGGCCACTGCAGTAAGAACACCGGACCCTTAACCTGCTACACCAGAAGAACACTCCTTCAATTCTTTAATGCATATAATTAGAAGAGGAATTGATGGATTAAATGGTCATTGTATGTTTAATTTTTTGAGGAAGAGTCATACCGTTTTCCACAGCGGCTGCAGCATTTCACATTACCACCAGCAATGCACAAAGATTCCAACTTCTCCACATTCACACAAACACTAGTTGTTTGCTGGTTTTTGGTTTGTTTTTCCTTTGTTTGCTTAATAATAGCCACTCTAACAGGTGTGAAGTCTTTGTGGTTTTGATTACATTTCCCTAGTGATTGGTGATATTCAGAATCTTTTCTTTTCATGTACTTAGTGGCCACTTGTCTACCTATCCTCTTCAGAGAAATGCCTATTCAAGTCCTTTGCCCATTTTAAAATTGGATTGTCTGCATTTTTGCTCTTGCATTTTAGTTTTCTTTATATATTCCAAATATTGATTAAATGGACCTATTTTTAAAGAGAACAATAACAAGAAAGTTGCTATTTAAATGAAACCTAAAATACCATAAAAGTGTAGCTTAAATTACTATCAATGGCCCACTTATGAATAAGAGCAGTCTAAAAACATAATCCTTTTAAGCATTAATTCTAAAAATCAAATTATTTTAAAGTCATCAGTTCCTCCCCCAAAGAATTAATCACTCTTGTTATTCCAAAAAGCTCACATGGGTACTCAAAAATGTTTCTAAAATTCATGATAAAAATTCTAACAAATAACTAAAATTCATATCCACATAAAACACTGAAAAACACTCACACTGGTTAAAAGAGTTTCAGAGCTACCACAACACACACCTTCCGGCAATAACATTTCTATTTCAATTGAGGTAAATGTTATGTCATGAGCACAGCACCCTTGTATAAGTCTACCTTGTAAATGGTGGGCCCTGGAATTATTCAACACTGCAACCCTTTTGCATTTAAATGCTAAAAGATCTATGCTTTATTTTTATTACTATCTCTGACATAATTTTTAAAATTTAAAAAGGCAAAGAATATAATAAAAGTAAGTAGTAGTATACCATGGTATTCAATTCAATGACTGCCTAAACTAACTTATTCATTCTTATCCAATTAAAGTATCGAGGAGTTCCCGTTGTGGCACAGTGGAAACATATCCAGCTAGTATCCAGGAGGATGTAGGTTCAGTCCCTGGTCTCGCTCAGTGGGTCAGATATCCCATGTTGGCATGAGCTGTGACGTAGGTTGCAGACATGGCTCAGCTTCTGCATTGCCATGGCTGTGGCATAAGCAGGCAGCTGTAGCTCCAAATTGACCCTAGCCTGGGAACCTCCATGTGCCATGGGTGTGGCCCTGAAAAGCAAAAAAAAAAAAAAAGGATCCAGTCCTGCTTTTCCAAATGATAGCTTTACTACTTAAGGAGATATGTCTCTTGTCTTTATAACCCCAGCACCCAATATTCCTTCTGGTAACACCTCAATTTCCTATTAGGCAATGACCTCTCCTCATCCTCAGTCCCTGAATTTCAGGCAGTACCTGAGATGAGCATAAGATGTAAGTCTGGACAATCAAATTCACAGGGATTAAATCATGAGACACAAAATAAGACAGTAAGATCCAGTCCTAGAACTTATGGTGAAATTTTTAATTAAGAAATACTTTTATAACTGCTAAGCTAGGCTGTTGGTAACCACCTCTGCCATCTCATAAGAAGGACCAACCAGAGAACAAAGCTGACACACACACAAAAGCAGAGCATCGAAACAAATTCAAGAATGTCCCTGATGACAGTATTTGAAGTTCCAGATACAGCAATGTCTTAAAGATAGGTCTTTTCTCTGAAATACAGTACATGAGTCAATGAACTCCTTTTTCTTCACTTAGCTTAAGGCTTTCTGTCATTTGCTAGTCCTAATATAATGACTTGTATGACTTACCATTTAAATTTCAGTTGTCAGTGACAATTTTGATAAGTCCTAGAGGCCTGTCTATATCAGATGTTTAAATTAATAATGTCTATATCAGATGTTTAAGTTAATAATTAAATTAAAAATACATGTTTAAATTAATAAACACATTAATACAAAATGTCAACTAATTATTGTCCCCACAATGACTACTCATTTGGAAAGTATGCTTTTAGGAAAAAAAGTTGCAAAACTGATAATTATTAAGAAATGAACAGCTCTACTAACTAGAATGTAAACATGTACTTACAAAAAGACTCATGAAAAAATTCCATTTTATTAAATCTGGGGAAACAAAGTATCCCTAGGGGAAGAAACTGTTCATATAAAATCACTACAGTTGGTAGAATAGGAGTGAACAGAAAAAGTGGAGCTGAGAGAAATTTCAACATAAAGTAAATGTAACATAAAATACAAAATCTTCTCACTAGTTTTTTCCAAAGGCACAAAATATTCACTTTCACTTAGATTTGGAATTTATTTAAAAATATATCTGTATTAGTTTCCTATAGGCACTGTAACTACTACACACTTGAGGCTTAAAATAACAGAAATTAATTTTCTCACAGTTCTGCAGGCCAGAAATTTGAAATCAGTTTCAAAAGGCTGAATCAAGGTGTGGGTAGGGACATGTTCCCTCTGGATGTTCTACAAGAGAATCCTACACCAGGCTCTCACTACCAGCATTCCTTGGCTAATGGCTCAATCACTCTAATCTTGGCCACTTTGCCTGCTCCTCTGTATTTAAATCATTCCTCTGCCTTTCTTTTACAAGGGAATTTCTCTCTCACTTGCTCTTCTCTCTTTTTTTTTGGTCTTTTTAGGGCCACACCAGCAGCATATGGAAGTTCCCAGGCTAGGGGCTGAATAGGAGCTACAGCTGCTGGCCTAGTCCATAGCCACAACAACACAGGATCTGAGCCACATCTATGACCTACACCACAGCTCATGGCAATGCCAGATCCTTAATCCACTGAGCAAAGACAGGAATGTAACCTACATCCTCATGAATGAGCCACGATGGGAAATCCAACAAGGACATTTCTGACTGCATTTCTGGGCCACTCAGATAACCCAGAATAATTTCTTCCCTCAATATCCTTAACTTAATCATAGCTACAAAGTCTTTGCTATAAAATAACATTGATTGGTTCCAGGGATTATGATACAGATATCTTGCATGGGGCCCTTTTTCAGTCTACCACCATGTTTTCAATAACTATAATAGCACTACAAAGGCTAAGAACATGCAAGTTACATACACCTTATAGTCTCAAATTAAATTTTTTTCTCAATGTTCTCTACTTACATTAGTACCAAAAATGCTCCCAAAGTGTCATATTTAAAATAAAAAGGGAAGACTCTAGTAAGAAAATGTCTACTAAACAAAGCCTTAAAGAGTGATTCATTTTTACCAAATTTAAAATACTATTCTTTGAAACAACAGAGTAATTATGATGACAATCCATTTTATTACGAATTTAAAAATTAGTACAAGACTTTACCTCCAGATCCTAATTGCTTGTAGAATCTGTATTCCAAATGTAGCTGTGGTGCTCTGGATTTCATGGGCTCCTATTTAAAAAAAAAAAAAAAAAAAGGCAACAACAAAAAATATTTAAGTTATACTGGGCCTCAATTTCAAATGTTATAAATCTTGGTGTCAACTCTTATAATAATACTGTTAGGCATGTTTAGTGCCATGTAAACTAAACTGATGCTGTAAATATACAGAAGGTTAAGTAGCTATTAGATCAAGCATTAGGGAAGTCTGTTTGACTCTTTCACCAGGAAGAAAAGTTATACTGTGAAGAGTCATGACTAAGGGGATCTTGGCCCTTATTCTATTTCTTCTGTTCCCAGGAATTCACCTCTGACTTTATATCTGAAAGGTTCTAGGTGAAAGCAAAATTTTAGAAATGTAAGAAAGAACAATGGAGATAAGAAAATTTTGATAGTAGCAAGAATACTTTTTTAAAAAATTTAGATTGGATGTGGCTTACAATAAAACACACAGTTCCTAAGTATTAGGTCCATGAATTGCATTAACTGTATATATCCCTGCAACGACCAGCTCAATAAACATTTAGAACATTTCCATCACCATTTTCTCAAAGTACTCACTTTGGACTTCTATCACCTTTGGATTTATTTTGTTGCTGGATTTCATTCAAATGACATTATACAATGTACATTTTATGTGTATGTATCTGCCTCTTCTCACTCACCATAATGTTTTTGAGATTTGCACATACACAGAACATAAACAGAAGCAAAACAGATATAAAAAATAAATAACAAATGCATAAAAACATTTGCAGGAAACAAAACTATAATAAGATAATAACACTGGGAAACTGAACAAGATCCAACAGGAAGGTATAACATAGTAACGAATTTAGATAAAACCAACAAAACCTGAAGAAATACCAAAAAAACTGGAGTTCCCATTGTGGCTCAGTGGGTTAAGAACCCAACTAGAATCCATGAGAATGCAGGTCCGATCCCTGGCCTCGCTCAATGGGTCAAGGATCTGACACTGTTGCAAGCTGTGGTGCAGGTCACAGATGCAGCTTGGATTCCAGATTGTGGAGCTGTGGTATAGCTCCTATTAAACCCCTAGCCTGGGAACTTACATTTCCTGCGGAAGCAGCCCTAAAAAGATCAAAGAAAAGAAAAGAAAAAAGAAAAAAAAGAAACACTCAAAAAACTACAATAGACAAAATTTAAAAGTAATCTGCCAACACATTAACACAATAGGAAAGAGAATTTGGAAAGTGGTAGAAAGAAAAGCATCTACAGAATAAGAAAATCTTGTAGAACGCATCTATACAAATTTTATAAAATGCATTATGAAGGAAGAAAAATAGAATATACAAAAAAAGATTAGAGATCTGGACAACACAATGAGAGAGGCTAACACACATTTGATAAGTGACTCGGGAGGAAAGGAGAGAGAAAAGTGAACAGAGGCAATAACTGAAGAAACAAATACAAGAACTGATGAAAGATAAGCCAGAGATTCAAGAGGAATGTCAATCACAAACAGAGTAACTAAAAAGAATTTATACTAAGACACATTGTGATGAAACAACGAATGACACACAAAGGCTTCAGAAAAGGAACTGGTAAAACCCCAGTGGAGTAATTATAATCATAAGATTACTATAAGAGAAAACAATCACCTTATTAGCTCTTGAGAGGCAAGATAATAGAGTAGTTAAAAGCACAGGCACTGAAACGAAATTTCTACTGGGTTTGAAGCCTAAATTCACTAGTTACTAGCTGTGTAGACTCTGGCAAGTTACTTAATCTTTTTGTGCTTTTCAGTTCCCTCATTACAAAAGAGGGATAAAATGTTCTTTCTCCATTTATATACACATACAAATGACTTACAATAGTTCCTTCCACACAGTGCTATATTACCCTTATAATTCCTCAGTTAATTATACAGAAGTACATAATCACAGGATATGATAAAAGATGCCCACTTAGGCAATCACAAGAAAAATTAAATACCTAACTTATTTAATCACCAATATTCCCTAGGTAAAAACAGAAACCCAGATCTAAGAATGATGTCACAGACTTTGAAAAACTTATGGTTTCCAAATGAGACAGGTTGGGGAGTGGGGGGATGCACTGAGGGTTTAGGATGGAAATGCTATAAAATTTGATTGTGATGACTGTTGTACAACTGCAAATGTAATAAAATTCATTGAGTAATTAAAAATAAATAAGTTAGGTCAGTTCAACTTGATTCCAATACTTTACTAGCAGAAAAATTTTACTGTGTCACCATATAACAAGTCACCTCAGCACAGGATGAATTTTTTTCATTATTCATGAACAATAGGTTATTATATAACCATAAACAACAAGATATAAGGGTGGTGGCTGATGTCAAATTAACAAATTACCCTGAAACAAACTATCAATATGAACTACGGTAACATTAAATAAATGCGAAAACCTTTAAGAGATAACAGAGCAAGAAGTGGTCAGTGAAGTCTGCTCTCTAAACACCACTGTTATCAAATAATGTCTTTATTTTTACCAACATACAAAAATCAGATACCACTGAAGGTATATAGACATAATATATATATTTTTTTTTTAATGGTCTCATCTAAGGCATATGGAAGTTCCTGGGCCAGCGCCTGAACCCAAGCTCCAGCTGAGACCCTCACTGCAGCTGCAGCAATGCCAGATCCTTTAACCCATGGCACAGGGCCGAGGACTGAACCCGCACCTGCGCAGTGGCACAAGCTGCTGTTGACAGGTGCTTAACACCCTGCACCACAGAAGAAACTCTGGGAACCTCATAACTTTAACTTAGCATTCTATGTAGATTAGCCTACTGAAAGAAAACACATTATTTACAGTGATTTGGGCACTCCTGGCCTGTAAGAGTAAAATATCTCACTATAAATAAGAAATTAACTCTTCCTAAAATTTACACCTTTGAGAGCTTGACTGACTGCATGGATTATTTAATACTGTGAATCCCCTTCTGCTTAACAATAACAATCTTTTTAAATTTTATTTTATCTTTTTAAATCTTTAAATTTTAAATTTTATTTTTAGGGCCACACCCTCAGCATATGGAGGTTCCCAGGCTAGGTGTCGAATTGGAGCTGCAGCCACTGTCCTACGCCACAGCCACAGCAACATGAGATCCGAGCCATGTATGCAACCTACACCACAGCTCACAGCAACGCTGGATCCTTTAACCCACTGAGTAAGGCCAGGGATCACACCTGAGTCCTCATGGATGCTAGTCAGATTTGTTTCCACTGAGCCGTGATGGGAACTCCCAACAAAGATAATCTTAATGAGACCACTCAACCACATTTTCTGTCACAAAGTCAAGGACCAGACCATAAACCAGGTGAACTCATCCAGATAATGCCAGTCCCAATCCACCTGTTATCCAGTCCATCTCTCCTGGTGGCACCACAACCCTACTCTGCACTTTTATTTCCCAGTAAAAATAAACAGCATTTGTTGCAGTGAAATGCAACACATTTCTATCTCACCCAGAAGTTTTCTATCTCCCACTTGCCTCTCCCTTGAATAGTGCCCTCTTCTATATTAATGTCACATTAACAGTGGCTACACTGGCAGAAAGGAGACTGAAACTAGCAGGCAGGCTGGTAAAACCATGTCATGCTCAACCTCAGGGAAATCTCGCTGTCTGTCAAACTAAATAGAAAAGTTAAGCAAGAGAAACTTATGTCTTATAAAAATTCCCAGATCCTAACTATCCAAAAAAAGAGCTGCCCTACAGCTGTCACACCAGGCACACTTAGGACTTCAAAACCATCCCATGGCAGTTTGTGTGCCCTGCTATCCTCCACCCACATCAGGCATTTCGGTTTTCCTAAAGGTCAAGCAATATGGCCAGCTTTACCAAATATAAAACGTCGACAGAAAAAGAGATTTTTGGAAGCTACCTGAAAATACATTTTTAAAAAATGTATTTAAAAATGCTGAATACTAAGGATATTTGTCCACAGGCTTGAATCAGGAAGAAAAATCTTACATTCTAATTTTTATCTAATTAAAAATTCCAATATGTCAGCTTCTTATCGATTCTCATAATGCTGCCAAAGTAAAGAAATTAAGCTTTCATGACCTAGAAAGACACAGACATCTTATATAATAGACTATTATATACTTGAAGGGCATGGTGATGCTAGAAGTTTAATAACAAAAGATCAGTTAAGCTTATCACTTTCCCAATAAAGTCATAAGTGATATGGAAAAAAGTAATTAAAATGCACCTTAATCATTAAAGAAATAACAAGAAAATAATTAAAGAAAAATAAGAAACAAGAACTTACCAGTTTAATTGCCACATATTCATTTGTATATAAATTTTTCCCTTGAAAAAGAAAGAAAAATGTCAGATTCTACCAGAAATGAACTTTTGAAGATATATTATGTAAAATTGGAGTCTGAGAAGTGCAGGGGAAAGCATAGAACATATTTATTTATTTGTCTTTTTGCCTTTTCTACGGCCGCTCCCGTGGTACATGGAGGTTCCCAGGCTAGAGGTCTAATCGCAGCTGCAGCCACCGGCCTACACCAGAGCCACAGCAACACGGGATCCGAGCCGCGTCTGCGACCTACACCACAGCTCACAGCAACGCCGGATCCTTAACCCACTGAGCAAGGGCAGGGATCCAACCCGAAACCTCATGGTTCCTAGTCAGATTCGTTAACCAATGAGCCACAACGGGAACTCCACACATATTTAAATGAAACATATATTTTCTTTCCAACTGTTTAGCTAAAACATCAATAATGAGATATGTAAATTATGATCAACTCAATGACAAATTTAGTATTTCACTTGAATTCAGAGTAGAAAGTGATACTAACAAATACTTTAGCCCATTTACAAAAAGAGAAATATTTTTATTTTGTTGGAATAGTGTATACAAGTCAGAAAGTAATCAATAAATACATGCTACTCTAAACTTCAAAACCAGAACCCCTAAATAAAAACAGGAATACAAAATTCCTTTCTCAATCACTACCTCATTTTAAACCCTTCATTTCTATGGAATGTGATCTTAATAGGGCTCATACACAATCTTGTAAATACATCAAATATATAGGAAAAATCTGAAATATATTTAAAATAAAATTTTTTAAGTATTATTCAATAATTGGTTCTGACAAACCAGTTAACCATTTTAGTGGAAGAGGATTATTAGCAACTCACTTTGTAACCAAATTAAATTCCAAATATCTTAAGAGTTAAGTATATGCCATAAAACAAGAAAAAAATATTTATCAGGCTAGTATATAGAAGTCTTTTTGAGCGTTAAAAAAAATGGAAAAAGATAAAACGATCCAAAGATTTTATACAGATTTGATAGCATAAAATATTTTAAACTTCTGTAAATAAAAAAATCTACTATATACAAAGAACAGATAAAAGACAAATCTGAATAAATATTTAATATAATTAATATGTAAAGAATTTCAATCAATTATAGTAATCATTGGAACCAGCAAAGTGAAAATAATCTAGGAAAATTCCACAGGGTCAGCATTTGTAGTTCAAGTAAAATACTATGGAGAAAAGAGAAATTGATATATAATGTGCTTCTTTACAAATACGATAAAAAGAATTAAAAAACAGAAAATGTGATTTCTGAATTTCCAGTATTCTTTCAATAAACATGCATTATTTTTATAGTAAAAAAAAAAAACAGAATAATGATAGTTGTTGTTTTTAACTGTGATAATAATTGGCCCTGATCATACCAACTACTGAACACAAAATAAGCAAATCAACTTTCACACATGTGATTTTTCCAGCATAATACTCCTAATTTCATTTTATACAACAGCTGATGGATGGCAGTAAAATTTCTAGGCAAAATTTCAGTCTCGTATATAGTGCCATCGTGAATAGTTATTTTCACCATAAGAATCTTTGCCATAATCAGTTTGGAAGCACAACTAATTGCCCATAAACAATTTTGCCATAAAAGATAGAACAATGAAAGTAAAGAGGGACATTAAAAAGACAAAATGACACATGAAAATTGATTAACAAATTTTTTAAAGATTTTATTCTGAAAAATTAAAGCCGAAAATATGTGAATACATGATAATTCTTTTCTCAAAAACGATCATTAAGGATTCGGGATCTCATGTTGGACCTAAATTCTCTACAATATAAAAAAAAATTTGCTCTAAGTCCCTCCAGATTTCCATGGAATTAAAATAATTGAGGGATCTTCCTATTTTTTATAGATACACGTAATTGGTGGTAAATCTCTAGACTACATTTAAATGCTCCATCACATGCCCAGTCCTTAATATTTCATCAAATCATTTAAGCCAGATTCTGTGCCAAGTATGAAAATAATGTCTCCATCACATTCTCCACTATCGAACAGCAAAAATTTTCACTATTTTCAAGAAACTTACATGCATCAGGAATCACATAACCATTTCCTTTTGGGAGACAGGAGCTTGACTGTTCTTTTGGCTCCAACTTCTAACACTGCATGATAAATTTGATAAAGATGGCAGTAGAGAACATGATGCTGTATCTAAATTAGCCAAAGAATCGGTAATTAATGCTCTGGAGGACTGTTGGGTAATTCTCGCTACTTCTTATCTGCCATAGCTTGGTAAAATATGTGTCAGAAGGATTGGCAAAGTGATGTTATCATTTTCTAGTGTCATAGGCAATCTGGCTTTCCACTCTCTTATTTCACACCTCCAGTTAGTTTTCCTATCAAGTCAATATACATAGTTGTTTATCATTCACTATCTTTAGTCAACTCGTCACTATTTAGACCATTATGAGACCTAAGGTTTATATAATATAAAAATGAAAGCACTCCATCAGTGGAGAAATGAAACCAAAATGTCAACTAGTTGAAACCATGCTGTCAAACCAAACTGTCCATCAGTTATTTTACCCTTTATGGCCAAATTGCCTAACAGCCAATTATTTGTATGGTCAAATAGCAAAACTGCTTCTGGCAAAGACTGCCAGGGAGAAAATACCTAGAACCGTGCCCAACAATGTATATCAACAGTTTGTCATACAAATATTGGTAACGCTTTTCTGAATTTTGTCCTTATTTTATAAAAACTGAGTTGAGGGTGGGGAGAGGGTTAAAAAAAAAGTATTCATTATAATATTAAATAGCATAGGTCTCATAAACCCATTGTTCTTATCACATAGATGGCCCTCAACAGGAGTACCCAAAGTGGGTAGAAAGGTAATCATGGATATAAAAAAAGGCACAGAAAACATGCCATATTTTTAGCCAATTAGTTCAGCATTTAGATGTGCCTTCATAGACATTTTCAAGAATACATTTCAAGAAACCTATAAAATTGTAGGCTTCCTCTAATAAGTTTATAGTGAATAATTCATCTTTTTTTATTATCTTTTTTTTTAGGGCCGCACCCTTGGCATATGGAGGTTCCAGGCTAGACGTCGAATGGGAGCTGTAGCCACCAGTCTACACTACAGCCACAACAATGCAGAATCCGAACCACATCTGCAAACTACACCAAAGCTCACGGCAACACCGGATTCTTAACCCACTGAGTGAGGCCAGGGATCGAACCTGTGTACTCATGGATGACAGTCAGATTCGTTTCTGCTGAACCACTCTATATAATGAATAATTACATGGCAACTCCATATAGTGAATAATTTAATGCTACAATGAAAAACTTTATCTTGAGGAAATGGTGTCTAGCAAAACAACAATTGTGTTTTAAGTTCAAAGATGGAATTTAAATTCCCTCAAAACATTATCATCTTTTCATAACTATTTCATATATATTTATTCACAAGCAATAGGGAAAATATTCATAGGACAACAAGTTAGGTTAAACACAGATTCCACAGAATCAAAATAAACCAAATACTTCTGAAAGCACTGTTTTTGTTTGTATTTACATGATCAAATGTCTGTTTTTAAGTCACAGCAGAAAGCACTATATCTTTAAAAGTTTCATTTTTAAACATTAGAAATTTTACTGAACTTTGAGGGTTGTATTTACAAAGATGAACAATGACTGAAGAATACTACCGACGCATTTTTGTTACTTTACACAGGCACAGCCTCGAATAATTGGCTTTTAATCAATATTTGCTATATGTATGCACAAAGTATGTGTTTGTGAGTACAGTACAAGTGAGAGCAAAGGAGTGTGGGTATAGACGGAATCCAGTTAAGAGAAGGCCCAAGTAGACTGGTTCCAGTTAACCAATGTTTTAATCCATTTTCAAAAGACATTTCCAATAGAGCTATGTGCCGTACTGAACTTAAAAAAATGGTTTTACCAATTTTGTGGTATGTGAGTGATGGTTATTTTAAAAATAAAATGTTCTACAGAAACTACCTCATTACCCAAAATATACATGTTCTGTAATACATCTTCTGTAATAACAAAATGAGAAAGTTTTTAAATAGCTGTCCAGCTAGCCGACATTTCTAGCCTCTTTCAGCTTGATGTGGCCAGTTGATTAGGTTCTAGATGGGGATGGATGTGAAGTATGTCACTCTTCACTTCCAAGAATGAAGTTGTGCTCTTCGGGCCCTTTCTCCTCTTCTTGCTGGCTGGCTAGGAGATGGCAACAACTGGACTCATCACTTTACACACAAAGACTGAGCCATGTGTTGAGGATGCAGAGGTACCTTAACAGCCTGGGGTGCTGTCCTTACAGTCTGCGCCATGTGAAAGAAAATGAAACTGTTTTGCCTAACACCATTACATTCTAGGATTTCTTTGTTATACCATCAGTCTATTTCTTTCTTTTTTTTTGTAATTATATTTATTTATTTACTTATTTATCAACTGTACAGCATGGGGACCAAGTTACACATACATGTATACATAATTTTTCCTATTATTAGTTCTTTCAGGTAAGTTTTAAGCTTCAGTTAAGTAAAAGCAGAAAAATCAATAAACAAGAGTTCCCATCATGGCTCGGTGGTTAATGAATCCAACTAGAAACCATGAGGTTGCGGGTTCGATCCCTGGCCTTGCTCAGTGGATTAAGGATCCGGCGTTGCCGCGAGCTGTGGTGTAGGTTGCTCAGATCCGGGGTTGCTGTGGCTGTGGCGTAGGCCGGCGGCTACAGCTTCAATTCGACCCCTAGCCTGGGAATCTCCATACGCCATGGGAGTGGATCAAGAAATGGCAAAAAAAAGACCAAAAAGAAAAATCAATAAACAGAAAAATGATGAATCCACTCAAATCTGTGTATTTACTTGATATATACTGTAAGGCCTGCAGAATTTTCAACAAAACAATTCCTAAATATAAATAATAAATTGGGAATTCAGAGCTATACAGGAAAAAAAGAGAAGAAACAAAAATAAATTATAAAAACTCCTGTGGTCTACTTAATTATGTAAAAATTTACAATATCTCATCTCAGATATGGTAGTTCAGAAAGTAATATATAATACCCTTGTTCTGCGTTCTTTTACGTTATGGTCAATTAGATGTAGCCACAAGAGGGGACACAGAAGCAGCTCAGGAAAACAAAGTTTATTATACTCCCAGGCCCAAGAGAGGGGGTCACAGAAGGAGCATCTTATTTTGGTCAAGTGGTAAGAGACAGGAGCAAGAGAAAAGCTTAGGCAAAGGCCTTTACTGGTGTTTCTGCAGGAAAGGCAAGGTAGGTCAGAGTAAACAGCTTAGGACTGGCTAATTCAAATAATTCTGTTACCCTTTGACAGGCAGTCTCTAGTTGTCTGGTACCTGGCCATGGAATGATTTAAAGAAGAGGAAGATTACCTCCTGGAGTGTATGGGCCAGAGAGCAGAGGAACTGGTTAGCTTGTAGATTAAAGGCATGCTACCATGCACACTATTGCATTTGGAGTAGATAAGCAATGAGATCCTGCTGTATAGCAAAGGGAACTATATTGAGTCATATGTGATGGAATGTGATGGAGAAAATGTGAGAAGAAGAATGTGCATATATACACATATGTATAACTGGGTCACTTAGCTGTACAGCAGAAATTGACAGAACAATGTAAATCAACTATAACAGAAAAAATAAAAACCTAAAAAAAAAAAAAAAAGGGCATGCTCCCACCTGAGTCCTTTGCTATCCCTAAGAACTGACTAGCCCTTAGAGGAGCAGTCTCTTCCCAGCTAGAAAGGTTTTGAGGGTTTTTCCTTGTTTTTGATTTTATGATTAAAGCAATGTTATATTACCTGGGTTGCAAAGCAGAAAGGGATGCCATACACTTTGGAATATATCTGCAGTTAGAGGTCTACCTCAGGTATTAATTCTTTTTTTTAATTGAAATATAGTTGACCAGAAATGTTTAAGATGTTAAAGCATCATAATATACAGGAAAATAAAAAATATATACAATATAACTCCATATTTTAGCAAGCTGTTTTATTTCACTCAGTGCCTGTTACAAACATTTCTAGGGGTTTTGGTTGATTGTCTAAGCTAGAAATACATCTGCTAACATGTAGAATGCAAGCCTGACCATCAATACAAAGATAAAACCAAAAATATATCAGTTCATCATTTAACAATTAAAAACACAAAAATGATAGTAAATACATTTTAAAGTAATTATTTTAAATGTTTCCATTTTCTTAAATCTCAAGGTCAAGTTTTCTATGTCCAACTTTCTTTTTTTAATAACTATCTGTAAGAATAGTTTCAACAAGAGGGTAATAGATCTCTCCTTGGAGCATTTGGAAATGGCAGTGGGGACTGGGGAAAGGGCATCTAGGGTGACATGTGGAGATGTAACTCCTGCTTAGCGCACAAGATGTCTGAAGTTCTAAACACCACGCAGTGTATAGGACAGTCCAATACAAAAGAAAAAAAAAAAACCTGTCCAGCCCAAGATGTCAGTAGTATCTTTGTTGAAAATCACTAATCTATAACATGTATACCTTATATTCTTTCTTACCCAATGCAAATCACAAAAATTTCAGTACCAGAAATCAAATGTTCGAGATGTGTCTATCAACATGCTTCAAAAAAAAAAAGCACTTTATGGAGTTCCCATAGAGGCGCAAGAGAAACAAATCTGAGTAGCATCCACGAGGACACAGGTTCGAGCCCTGGCCTTGCTCAGCGGGTCAAGGATCCGGCGTTGCCATGAGCTGTGGTGTAGGTCGCAGACACGGCTCAGATCTGGAACTGCTGTGCTGTGGCACAGGCCGGTGGCTACAGCTCCAATTAGACCCCTAGCCTAGGAACCTCCATATGCCGTGGAAGTGGCCCTAGAAAAGACAAAGGAAAAAAAAAAAAAAAAAAAAAGGCACTTTAAGAATCCGAACCAAATTTTAACAATAGCATGTTTATCCAGGTGTAGAAAAAGTGACAATTACAACAACTTTTTTTGTACAGAGAAATCACTTGGGACCTTTAAAAAAAGGTCCCTTTATTTAGTAGTCTAACAGAAAAGGAAAATAAGATTAAATTAGTTGAGCAAGTGTATATGTTACACATATATTATAAATATACATAAAACAGATGATACAGATAATACATTTAAATAAATGTATTAAAATACAACATGCACCCACAAATTTGATATAGACAGACAGATAAATAGATAAAAAATATGGATGATAGATGGGACTAATAAGTCATTTTATACCTATTCCTGCTTACTCACAGACTGCAAAAAAAGCAAGGGGAATACTTTGCTGTTTTTTCAGGACATAGTTTCAGTATATCTGAGTACATACAGCTTCTGTATTACCCTGGTTAAAATGTTCCACTAGATTGCTCTGTGTGTATACATGCACCTATACACACTTACATATATACATGCATGCACATAGATGTGTATGTATGTAGTTAACTTGAAATAAATTATATGAAACAAATTTTGAATATAAAAGACCAAAGCAGTAACATACATAAAGAGACAAAGTACAAATTTACATATGATAATTATAGCTACAGATATATATATACAATATGCTACAATTTTAATTAAGAACAAATATCTTGATACCATCTTTTAAAGGAACAGAACAATCACTGTTCTCCTAAAACTTGCAGGTATAATGCTGGTCCCTTTACACCATTATCTAAATTTAATCTTCACAATAATTTAGGAAATGGAAATAACCCCATTTTCAAGTTGAGTGATTTGAAGCATCACATGGTTAAATGCCTTATGTGTACCAAAATGGCAGAGACAATATTTACATTTTTCTAGTGTATCATCGGTGCCTAATCATGTCTCTGCCTCATACATAATAGGCATGCAATAATTTTTTTTTTTGTTTTTTTGCTTTTTAAGGCCACACCGGCAGGATACAGACGTTTCCAGGCTAGGGCTCAAATCAAGCTACAGCTGCCAGCCTATACCACAGCCATAGCTACACAGATCCAAGCCACATCTGCAACCTACACCACAGCTCACAGCAAAGCCAGATCCTTAAACCACTGAGCAAGGCCAGGGATCAAACCCGCATCTTCATGGATACTAGTTGGGTTAGTTTCTGCTGAGCCACAATAGGAACTCCTGACACGCATGAAGTTTTGGATGAATGGACAGATGTAGCTCAAGGTTAGGCAAATAAATAATTGTTTTTTTTTTGACACCCAAATCAGAAACAGAGTAAGAATTTCAAAGTATCTAATATAATATCCTTCAAAAATAAAATGTAAAACACTCAACCTTTCAAAGAGTCCCTACTACAATGCTCAAGTCTGTCAGACACATCATATTATAGCTATTTTCTATGTACAAAGTATGTCACTGCCTTTTATAAACAGCTTGCTTCATTCAAAAATTTAATGTATATTAACTACATAAAATAGTAATAAAACGAAGGAGTAACTACAAATTAGAATGTTTTGCAAGATGAAAAGGAGTAGTTGAGTAGATGAACATTCAATTGCACACATTTCTAACATCAGCTTTGAATCTAATGAAAATTGTAAAGCCAAGTTTTTTCTATTTATTTCCAAAGTTTACACTCTTGGTGGTAATATTGACCAGAGAGCCCTCGAGACACCTCAATACTGACTTCCACAGAACTGTGATGCCTTCCATCTTGTTTCGCTTTAATGACAATGGCTACGTCTTTATTGTACTAGGAGTTAAAAATGTAGATTTGGATTTTGAGTCCATCATTAAACTGCTGTTTGACATTTAGTAAATAACCTTCCCTCAATGAGTTTCAAATGACTTAAATGTAGAGTTTGGAGGTTGAATCAGACTGTTTCCAAAACCTGCCTGATCACAAGAATAAACTGAGTTACTCTGTTGTGTCCCTTGTTAAGAATATAGATTCCCAAACCACCCTGGATTTACTTGGGGGAAGAGAATAGATTATGAAAATGTAAATTTCACTGTTTTTTTTTAAATGCATTTTCAGTACATTACCTTGACTTTAAGCCAAACACATCCTCCTAAAGTGACCAATTACTAAATGTTTTCAAATCAGAAAAGGCAGCCTAAATATCATTCCTAAATAATTCCCTGCAGGAGTTCCCTGGTGGCCTAGCAGTTAAGGATCCAGCATTGTCACTGCTGTGGTGCAGGATCCATCCCTGGCCCTAGAACTTCTGCATGCCCCAGGTACGGCCAAAAAAAGAAAGCAATGCAAAGGTTTCCCTAGTATTTATTTCAGCCTCCTGGGGCTTTTTAATCTACTTTTTTCTCATATTCTGGATGGTTAATCTCAAGTAAACAGACATTGCTATACTACGGATTCACTTACAAATGAAATACATGTATACAAGAAATTGCTTACATCTATATCCTTTAAAATTACCACAGCAATTAAACAACTAAACAAATAACTGAGTATTTTCATTAGAAAATATTTTTACATTTAAAAAAGTGCTCCCCACATAATGGAAAAAATAAAAGTCTTACCTAATCGTAGTTCTCCAAAATTCCCACATCCAATTTTTTTTCCAACTCTAAAGTTAGGTCCAACCATTAAAACTCCAGAGGATGAAGAACCAGTTCCTCGAGTGTTGTGTCCCGACCGACCACTAGGTCGTGCCATTCTATCATCTGATTTGTCCTTGTCTTTCTTTTTATTATCCATATCAAGTTTGCGGTACTCCACTTTGAATTCTTTAATCAAGACAAACACACTGAAAGAGGGTACTGTGAGAACAGGTACATCACTAGGTAACTGTACCAGGTGGGTAATGTTAACATTCAAATTGCAGTAGGTAGTCAACTAACTGGAGCGTGTTCATCCCATTCGTAATAATTTTCTCAGTTGTCTGTTCAGCAAAACATGTCTTCAAAATTGTCTTTTCAGTGATGCGAGCTGATACCGATAGAGAGCTAGAATATTAAGAAAAGAAAATTAGTCAACTTAGACTATTAAAAAACATGTTTGGGAAATTAATAACAGAACAAAAGATTAGGCGATTAAACTATTACTATTTGCTGATGCCCACTGAAATCAAACCTCAGTAGATGCATAATCATATTGATTGTTTCATAAGCCAATATACATTCATGACTTAGAATCATTTCAATTAAAAAAAAAATACTTGGACTTTTCCTATAGCTCAGTGGGTTAAGGATCCAGCATTGTCACTACAGCGGCTTGGATTGCTGCTATGGTACAGGTTCAATCCCCAGCCCATGAACTTCCACATGCTGTGAGTGCAGGAAAAAAAAAAAAAAAAAAAACTTAAAAGAATTCCAATATGTCAACATTTAAATTTAAAGATTTTCAATTTAAAAGCAAAAAAAAAAGAGACATTTTGCAAATCAGCAAAAGATCTTAATAAAAATATTTTCTACATGTTCATACATTTAATAATCTTCAGTATTTTCAAATATACATTCTCATTTGATATTCATTTATTCAAAAATGTATTACCCATTAAGTATATATTACCCATAAATATATATGGGAATGAAGCAATCATAACAAGAGTTGAAATAAATAGTATTTTTGATTAATTTTCAGCAACCCACCAAATATACAATTATTCTTAACATCCAGTCTATTTATAAAGTTTCTTACTGTATTTGCCATGCTCAATTTTGAAGATGAAACCATAAGCATCTGTTTGATATACACAAAACTGAACAAGTTTTACATATACTGTTTGCCCTCTTTCCAGCCATAATAGAGTACTGATACTGAACTTGCCCTCTTGCTGTAAATAACTATAAAACTGGAAAAAATGTATGAAGCATTTGTTTTCAGGCATTGGATAATAGGCAATGCGAAGTGATCTTTGAGAAAAGAGAACCACATAAGATGAATCTCACCTTCACCCAAGATCTGCAGCTATGGACAATTTTCTGACCACACCACAAGGAAGTAGAGGCTCAGTCAGTACACAGTGATCATAGATCAGAGTTTGGGGCTATTGAAGCTAGTGGAATTTGCAGGACAGTACTGAAGGTGAGTCACGTGTACACTGTTAGGGGTAGGAGGTGATAGGGCAGAAGCTAGGCTAGGAGACAAAGGCTACTATGGGGTTAAATGAAGAATGGAGATACCAAAGGCTGTACAATGGTAGAAGACCTTAAAGTTCCCATCTAGTCATGGTGGAAGAATCTCATTAAAATTCCAGGAATTCAGCCAAGACATCAGAAAGACCAAGACTTAAGAGTAAGGACCGGGAGTTCCCGTCATGGCGCAGTGGTTAATGAATCCGACTAGGAACCATGTGGTTGCGGGTTCGGTCCCTGCCCTTGCTCAGTGGTGAGCTGTGGTGTAGGTTACAGACGCAGCTCGGATACTGTGTTGCTGTGGCTCTGGTGTAGGCTGGCAGCTATAGCTCCGATTAGACCCCTAGCGTGGAAACCTCCTATGCCACGGGAGTGGCCCAAGAAATGGCAAAAAGACAAAAAAAAAAAAAAAAAAAAGAGTAAGGACCATATCCCAGAGTAAGGACTACTCTAGACTGGCCCATCTAAAGCCTAAAACCAAGCTTAGAATACCTCCAACAAAAGGAATTGCATTCCAGAATGAAACTCAACATACTTACAAGGACAAAAAAAAAAAAGGACTTTCAACAATGTTGAATCCATAACGTCCAGCATAGAGTTGAAAATAACATGCAAAAAATGTGACCTGAGCAAGGAAACAAAGTCTTCAAAGAAAACAGACTCCAAGATGACCTTGATATTGAAATCAGGAGATAAGACTTCAAAACCACTAAATAGGTGTTTAAGTCCTATTATATTAAAGAAAGAGAATCGGGCAGAAAAAAATATTTGAAGAAATAATGGTTGAAAAGTTCCCAAATTCACTGAAAAACATTAACCTACAAGATGAGGAAACTCAGCAATCCCATAAGTGATAGATACGAAGAAAATTACACCTAGGTACATCACAGCCAAAGTGCAAAAAAAAAAAAAAAAACCCACAAAAATAAAGGGAAATCTTGAAAGGAGAGAAAAACTACTTCTTTCCAGAAACAATGGAGGTCCAAAAGAAAATGGGAGAATATGTTCAAAGTCATGGTAGGAGGAAGAAAACTCAGCCCAGAACCTGACATCCAGTAAAATTGTTCTTTAAAACTGAAAGTGAAAGAAAGCCATTTTCAGATGAAGGAAAGCTACGATTAGTCAAGAGCACATCTGCACAACAAGAAATCATTTTTAAATAGTCCACTAGGTTTACTTAAATCACATGACACAAGAGAAATTTCAAGAAGGAAGAACATGAGAAATTGGAAATGCATGAGGATTCATTTCCTTATTGCTCTCTAAACTACAAATAATTTTTTAGTATCATTTAAAACATCTGTGGAGGTAAAAAGATATGACAACACAAATGGGAGGGGCAGGTAGTAAATTAATTATACCCTTTCAAAATTCATATATTTGATAGAATAATGTGGTTTAATATTCATTTTAAGTAGCCAATGACAAGTTAAAATGTATATTCTAATACCTAGACCAAACCACAAAAAATTAATTGCAAAAGAAATAGCTAAAAAGTTAATACAAGAAATAAAGTAGAATATGATTAAAACAAAAGAAAGAACAAGTCATATGAGACAAAAAGGAAAACAGCAAGAAAGTACACTTAAAAACACACGTAAAGAAAATGGACCATATTCTCCACATAAAAGGCCAAATTTGTCAGACTATATTTTAAAAAAACCAAGATTCAACTATATGCTGTCTCTAAGAAACAACTTTAAATTCAGAGACACAGATAAACTGAAAGTTCAAGAACAGAAAGCAAACAGCAAGTACTACAAGCTTGAAAGGCTATAATATTATCATACAAAGTAAACATCAAAACAAGGGAATATTACCAAAAAATACAGAGGTATATTTCATAACGACAAAAATATCAATTCAATAGAAAGACATAAAAGCCATAAAAAAGTCAAAAATGAGCAAAATGAGGCAAAAACTTAAAAAACTAAAGGGAAAAATTTCAATAATTGATAAAGTGGAAAACATCAATTTGTAAACTGATATAGAAGATCTAAATACCTAAAAACCATCAACTACCCTGACTAATAGACATTTATAAAATACTATATCCCAAAACTGCAGAATTATATTTGTTTTCAATGTTCATCAAGCAAGATCACATCAAGCAAGAAACACATGGGAGTTTCCACCAGAGCTCAGCAGTTTAAGAAGCCAAAATAATGCCCATGAGGATGCAGGTTTGACCCCTGGCCTTGTTTAAAGGGCTAAGGATCCAGTGTTGTGGCACGATGCAGTGTAGGTCACAGACGTAGCTCAGATCCTAAGCTGCCCTCACATAGGCTGTGGCATAGGACAGAAGCTGTAGCTGCAATTTGACCACTAGCCCGGGAACTTCTGTATGCCGTACCTCCCATTAAAAAGAGAGAGAGAGAAAGAAAGCTCATATGCTGTGTCATTATTTAAATCTCAAATAACTGAAACATTAGAGAGTATATATATACTCTTTGATCGAAATAGAACTAAACAAGGAATCAATAATTATAGGATATCTAGAAAATTCCAAAATAGCTGACAAATTAAACAGACTTTTAAACAATTCATGAGTTGAAAAACAAATCAGATGGGAAACTAAGAACAATTTTCACAAAATAATAAGGAAATATAGCACATTATATTTTGTAGTTGCAGCTAAAGCAATGCTTAGAAGAAAATTCTAAGAAAATTCTTTAAGTGCCTATATTAGAAAATAACTTTTTATACAATGATCTAGATTTTCTCCTTAAAATGTTAGAAAAGAACAAATCAGACACAAGTTGAGGAAGTAATTTAATAGAGCTATTGTTAATACTTCATAGGCTTATATGAAAACATGAGTGAAAACAGCAGATAAATGGGAAAATATCAAAGAAACAAACAAGACAAATAAAAAAACCCAGAGATCCTAGAATAAAAAGGATCTTATCTGAAATGAAAAACTTCATTGGATACACCTATAGTAGACTGGATAAAGCAGAAAGTGTCAATGAACCTGAAAGGAGATCCAAAGAAATTATCCAAAGAGCAAAATCAATACAGAAAAGGATAAACAACAGAGAAAATAAACTCAAAAGCTGACTCCATGAAAACGGTCAATAACATTGGTAATGCTTAGCAAAATGATCAAGAATAAAAAAAGAAAATATACAAATAACCAATAACAAGAATGAAAGAAGGGATATCACTAAAGATCTTATAAATATTATAAGAATAAAGGACTACTATGAGCAATTTTATGACAATTTAATAACTTAGATGAAAATGAAAAATTCTTTAAAAACCCAACACATGGATATAAGATCCAACAGAAAATATCAATGGTTCTGAATTTAAATTGAATTTCTTTAAAAAAAAAAAAATCTCCCCACAAAGATACTGTCATTGGTGAATCAAATATTTAAGGAAAAAAAATAAAAATACTGTTACAAAAATTCTTTCAGAAACATAGGAATAAGGAATACTTGTCAATTTAATTTACTCTGTGCGATGAATAGAACTCTGACACGAAAGCCTGACTAAAACACATGAAGCAAAGAAGATGTGGCATTTATACATAACAGAATACTATGCAGCCACAAAAAAGAACAAAATAATGCCATTTGCAGCAACATGGATGGGACCAGGGTCTCTCGAACTGAGTGAAATAAGTCAGAAAGAGAAAGACAAATACCATATGATATCACTTATATCTAGAATGTACTATACAGCACAAATGAACCTTTCCACAGAAAAGAAAATCATGGACTTGGAGAATAGACTTGTGGTTGCCTGGGGGAAGGGGAGGGAGTGGGATGGACTGGGAACTTGGGGTTAATGGATGCAAACTATTGCTTTTGGAATGAATTAGCAATGAGATCCTGCTGTCTAGCACTGAGAACTATGTCTAATCACTTATGACGGAGGATGATAATAGGAGAAAAAAGATGTACACATGTCACTATGTTGTACAGTTGAAAAAAAAATTTGTATTGGGGAAATAACAATAAAAATAAATAAGTATACATAAGTATCTCATATTTCTGCAGGTAATTAAAGCTTCTGGATTCATGTATTTTTTCCCATTCCCAAATCTTGTTTGAAGCAATGGCAGATAATTTGTATTTTTCCTTGCAGCAAAATTCTTTTTAAAGTAATGGCTCAAGTTCTAATAAATATCTTGCAAATAAAAAAAAGAAAATTAGAACAGCATTCTTCATAAGAACAGATATAAAAATCTTCACAAATATGTAAAATGTTTAATAACTAAGAATCAAACAGGGTTTATTTAATACTAGAAATGCAGGGTTTAATATTGGGAATGAATTCATCAAATAGAAAAAAAGAAAAAAGAAAATACCTCGACAGGAAAACTCATTTGACAAAATTCAAACCATCAATGATTAAAACCTCTCAGTAATCCAGAGAGAGAATAAAACCTCTTGAACCTAATAAAAGGTATTTACACACACATACACACACACACAAAAAAAAAAAAAAAAAAAAAACAAAAAAAACAAAAAAAACCCTACAGCTAGTATATACTTAATGGCAAAACACAATTCTTCACCAAGACTAGGAAAACACACACAAATGTCTGCTCTCACACCTTCTATTCAACTCCATACAGAAGAACCAACCTGTAGAATAAGGCAAGAAAAAATTCAAAAGGCATGAAAATTGAGAGGAAAAGGCTAATCTGTTGTTATTCAGAGACATCATGATTGTGTGTGCAGAAAATCTTTTTTTTTTTTTTTTTTTGGTCTTTTTGCCATTTCTTGGGCCGCTCCCACAGCATATGGAGATTCCCAGGCTAGGGGTCAAATCAGAGCTACAGCTGCCGGCCTACACCAGAGCCACAGCAACGCAGAATCCGAGCCGCATCTGCAACCTTCACCACAGGTCACAGCAACGCCGGATCATTAACCCACTGAGCAAGGCCAGGGATCGAACCCGCAACCTCATGGTTCCTAGTCAGATTCATTAACCACTCCACCACGACAGGAACTCCAGAAAGTCTTATAGGATAACTTCATCAAGAAGACACATATATCATTCCCAACTTCAGTTCCCCTCACAAGAAGACCAACTAGCAATTATCCACAGACAAGACACCACTGAGAAAAAAAAAATCCCAGAACAGAGTGGGGTTGGGGTGGTGGATACCCTTGCAGTGGATAAGCAAGAGCCTCAGCTTCTTGATGGCTCTCAGAAGGAGGCCACCCTCAAGGCCTACAGGGTGTCTACAGTTCCTAGAAGTTTGCCTAGAGTTCCTTGCCATGTGGACTTCTCTGACATGACCACTTACCTCTCCATGCTCCCAAGAAGAAGAATCGCTAGCGCCAATTTTTTAAGAATAAGTCTTAAATAAGGCAAGATAACCTTCTCTCATATCTAACTCCCAATATTTGTACCCTGCTCCAATAACACCAATTCTTCCAGGCCTTTGAATCCCTGCTGTCTGCTTCTAAACTTCTTTGATGCTGTCTGCCTGACTATGTGGTAGAAAGAGCACTGGATTAGAAAATAGAAGTCAGAGAGTCCCAACTAGTTGTGAAGCCTTAGGCAAGGTTTAATCTGCCTAAGCTTATTTTAAGAATTATAAAATAGGATTTCCTATTGTGGCTCAGCAGTTAACGAATCTGACTAGCATCCATGAGGACGCAGGTTCGATCCCTGGTCTTGCTTAGTAGGTTAAGGATCCGGCATTGCCATGAGCTGTGGTGTAGGCCAACAGCTACAGTTCCGATTCGACCCCTAGCTTGGGAACTTCCATATGCCATCGGTGGAAGCAAAAAAAAAAAAAAAAAGAATCATAAAATAGGAGGATTAGACTAGGAGATTTCTAAGGATATTTTTATATTATGCACAGTATTATAAAATGCCTATTGTATTTGATGTAAAGACTTTTATTACATGTAACTTGGTGATCTCCTTACCTAACACACTGTCAAGCACCTATAACAGTCAAGAGATATTACAGATTAATAAATGAGTTCTATCTCTAAACATCCCTAGGTTTTAGCTGTATGATTCCTACCTAGAGCTCTCCTCATTACATATCACCACGCCCCCTGACATCAGTCTCTTCACTCACTTGAAGCACATCACTAAACCTCACCAGCCAGTGTGCTACAAGCATTCCCAAAAACTTCCTGTATGAGACAGCATCCCTTTGCCTCAATTACCCTTCTAATATGGTCTGTCTTCGTGCCGTCTGTACTGCTTCATCCTAACACCAAAGAAAAAGCAGTAATGAAAACTGTAGATACTCTTTTTGCAGCAGCAAACACCAGTTTGTCAAGAATCACAAATCCAAGTGCCCAAAGAGGCAAGGCAGGTAACCTCAATACAGTACATCAAACAGAGTGTGAGACAATAAGGAGTACTAGGGGCTGGGCAAACTGGAAAGCAAATACCTCTAAAGAGGCAGCTACCATTCGGCTATAAACAACCATGCCATTCAGGAATACCAGATGTTTCAAATTTTTTAAGAAAGTCCAGAAACACGGCGTTTACGTAAAATTTCCCTAGTTGCCAAATTGTTGAGCACTCACTATGCTAAGTATTTTAAATAAATGAACTCATCAATTTGCACAAGTGTAAGATACTATTTCAATCCCTATTTTTACCAATAAGGAAACAAAATTTTAGAGAAATTACATAACTTGATGAGCATCACAAAGTTAGTAAGGGTTATAGAGAGAATATGATTACCAAGAGTCAGATTCCTGAGCTCATATTCTTATCCACTTTATCTCTGGTGTTCTTCTTGCTAATTCTCTGATCTCCCAAAGTCAGAACTGCGCCTTTCTATCTGGATAAGCAGGGACAGTCTGTTCCTTCTGGCCAGCCTACATGTCTCTACAATACTTCAATGCTGCCAGATCCTAATTTGTGCTACCGAGGCGGGTAGGAGGGGGTACACACCAGTCAGCAGGTCCGGTGCATGTATACAAGGCTCTGAGACATTCATGATGCAAAGACAAAACACATACACAATAGCAAAGGAACACTAACCCACAAAACTACAATGTATTTTTTTAATATCATACACTTTTCCATGGTGATATTAGATTTTTTTTAAGAGTTAGCAACAGTAATTGCATATGTCCATGTCAGTAAAGAAGCTTAAAGGGAGACAAGAAATATTAATAAACTTTTGGAAAATGGAAAGAAAAGAAGTACATATTAACAGATGAGGCAATGAAGGAAGCTAACGCCCAAAACTAAGTGCTGGAGAAGACCACAGAAAAAGCAAAGGAAGGAGCGGATCTGCCAGACAAGGCTCCCTAAGGAAGTTAGGGGAAAAGGTAAGAGGAGTGAAAAAGGGAAGGGAGGCAAGGACAAGATAGAGGAGATGGAGAACTGCTACTAACTACAGTTACTATCTCCTACGTACTAGAACAAAACAAAACAAAAATAAATCTCTAAAGAAACCAAATGAAGTTCCAAAGAAGGGAGGAAGAGGGAGTATCTGCTGGCATCACAGCTTAAAAAAAAAAAAAATCTGTCCCCGTCTTTCATTTTAAAGAACTCCTTAGCTAAAGACTAATTCCCTGAGTGCACAGCCCATGTGGAATGTGATGGTCAGTAAGCCTCATCTGTATACACAGGGTTCCAGGAGACTGATAAACGAAAGCAAAGCAAAAAGAACAGCAAAAAAAAAACCTAAACCTCTTTCACAAATAGGAAGTGACAATCAAGAATTACTACATTCTAAAAGAAAAGTAACAAGAAAGAAAAACATCCCTAAAAAAGCAAATTTTTAAAAACGGGGGTGGGGGGAGATCCCATTGTGACACAATGTAATCAGCAGCATCTCCGGAGCACTGAGATGCAGGTTCAATCCCCAGCCCAGGGTTAGGGATCCCACGTTGCCACTGCTATGGCATAGGTGGCAAGTGCAATGCGGCTTGGATCTGATCCCTGGCCTGGGAATTCCATATGCCACAGGGTGACCAAAAAGAGGGGAAAAAAAATGGGGAGGCAGATTATTCAAAAAACTGCAGAAAATTTAAGAACAAGAACAAAAAATTAAAAAAAAAAAACAATTAGTTTCAGAGGCTTTTGAGAAGGACAATAATATATACACAAATTAAGATAATCTATATTACATGGGAAAATCAAAGACAAAGTAAGAGAACAATCTTATTCTGTGAGACAAAAATATTAAGAAACAAAAAATAAAGGAAAAGAGAAAGAAGAAATTCAATTAACTCCAACTTCCAACTAATAATAGAAATTATTATGACAGAGTAAATTAAGAAAAATAAATTTTTCCTGAGCTAAAGCAAAAAAAGGCCCAGAGTACTCAAGAACTACTCCAAGTTCTAAAAGCATAAACATTTAGAGTTAATTGATTTTCAGCGTTTAGAATCAATCTTATTCCCCTCCCCCAAAACAAGATAAATGTTATAGAAGAAAATAAAAACTTTTTCAGTCTTAACAGTGTTAAAGTAACACAATTCACAGATGCTCAGCTCTTAAGAGGAGTAGAAGAGGTAGAGCGAAGGGTAGGGCTATGAACATCTGCGCTTAACAGAGTCAAAAAGATAATGTAGGGGTTCCCGTCGTGGCGCAGTGGTTAACGAATCTGACTAGGAACCATAAGGTTGCGGGTTCGATCGCTGGCCTTGCTCAGTGGGTTAAGGATCCACCGTTGCCGTGAGCTGTGGTGTAGGTCGAAGTCTCAGCTCGGATCCCTCGTTGCTGTGGCTCTGGCGTAGGCCAGCGGCTGCAGCTCCGATTCAACCCCTAGCCTGGGAATCTCCATGTGCCGTGGGAGCGGCCCTAGAAAAGGCAAAAAGACAAAAAAAAAAAAGATAATGTAAAATTTGCTAGAACAAAAAACAGATGTTAAAATATAAGTGTCAAAGGTAAGCAACAGATGAAGTACACGTAATAACTGTGCAAAATGTAAAGGCAGAAAGGGAAGTGGGAGTATGTGAGCCAAACTCTCGTTCAGCAGTCAATTAAAAGATAATGCATCTGCAAAGATAATTTTACTTTTTCCGTTCTAATTTGGGTACCTTTTTTTTCTTTTTCTTGCCTAACTGCACTGGCTAGGACCCCCAGTATTAAGTGCTGAGAGTAGACATTTTTGTCTTATCCTTGATCCTAGAGGAAAAGTTTTCAATCTTTCCCCACTAAGTAAGACATGAGCTATAATCTTGTCACATGTGGTGTTTATTATGGTGATATACATTCCTCCTATACCTAATTTGTTGTTTTTCATAAAGAGATACTGAATTTTGTCAAATGCTTCTTACATACCTATTAAGACAATCATAAACTTTTATCCTTCATTATGTTAATGTCATGTATAATATTTATTGATTTGTCTAGGCTGAATCATTTTTGCAACACAGGGATAAATCCCACTTGATCATGGGGTATAATCTTTCAAATGTTCTGTTAAATTCACTTTACATATACCTTCCTCAAGGGAAAAAAAATAGTTTTTCTATTGAAAAATTCAAAAATTTCAAAGACATGGGGCAAGAGACAACTTCTACATCCTGCTGTATTATTTTAATATTTTACCATACATGGGCATTAATTAACTTAATAAAAATATCAATTCTACTATAAAAAAAGAGGTAACCTTCATCCTAAAATGACTAAAATATACTGTCAAAACTTCACATGAGTATGTCAAATAACTGAATAGTAAAGTGTTAAGTGCTTCTATAAATTAGCATTTTTGTTTTGACTTGCTTTACTTTGCTTTACATGATAATAGAATCCACCAGTTCACCAATACTGGAGACTAGTTGTAAAGTTCTTAACCTGAAATCCCTGAACCTCCTAAGTCTTTTCCTTTTTTTTTTTTTTCTTTTTTTGTCTTTTTGCCTTTTCTAGGGCCGCTCCCATGGCACATGGAGGTTCCCAGGCTAGGGGTTGAATCGGAGCTGCAGCCGCCAGCCTACACCAGAGCCACAGCAACACAGGATCTGAGCCACGTCTGCAACCTACAACGCCGGATCCTTAACCCACTGAGCAAGGCCAGGGATCAAACCGGCAACCTCCTGGTTCCTAGTCGGATTAGTTAACCATTGAGCCACGACAGGAACTCCCTCCTAAGTCTTTTCTTAAAAGAGAATCCAATAGACTGTCAAAAGATTACATGAAGCTAAAAAAGAAAAGAACCACTGAAAAGTATATGGTTATTTGCTCACTGAATTAATTTATATATATATTCTTAGAAACTATTTATCCGAAAATTAAACAGCTATACTTTATTTAAAAGCCAACCTTGTTATAGACAAGTACTAAGGGCAGTTTATAATACACACATATATATATACCAAAAGACTGAGAACGGTTTTAAGTAAGAAATCAGGAGAGAAGTAAAATAATGTTAAAGATAAAACTGTGTAATACCAACACACAAAAAATAGAATACCATACAGTTCAGTAGCCGTAAATAAATTAACTGTTCTGCTTTCTAGTACATAAGCAAAAATAGAAATATGAGTAGATAAGATTCACAGCGTCTATTAAAATTACACCAGTTGCTAAAAAGCCACAAAAATCCTAGTATTGTATTATACCTCCAGTTGCAGTCAACAGTAATAAGTGAAAATTTCTCTCAGAATTTTTAAATTCAAAAATTACAAGGGAGAGTTTCCGTTGTGGCTCAGTAGGATAAGAACCCGACTAGTATCCACGAGGATGTGAGTTTGACCCCTGACCTCGTTCAGTGGGTTAAAGGATCTGGTGTTGCCGTAAGCTGCGGCATACGTCACGAATGCAGCTCGGACCTGGCATTGCTGTGGCTGTGGTGCACGCTTGCATCTGCAGCTCCAGTTTGACCCCTAGCCTGGGAACCTCCATATGCCGCAGGTGAGGCCCTAAAAAGACAAAAAAAAATTACAAGGAAGAGAATGGAAAAACACAGCTTGAAACTTTTTTTTGGCTTTTTTATTTTAAATGATTTGTATTGTTTCCATTATAGCTGGTTTACAGTGTTCTCTCACTTTTCTACTGTACAGCAAGATGACCCACACATATATACATTCACACATACATATATACATTCACACATACATATATACATTCTTTTTCTCACTTTATCCTCCATCATGCTCCATCATAAGTGACTAGATACAGTTCCCAGTGCTATAATGCAGGATCTCGTTGCTTATCCATTCCAAAGGCAATAGTTTCCATCTATTAACCCCAAATTCCCAGTCCATCCCCCTCCCTCTCCTTCTCCCCCTTGGCAACCACAAGCCTGTTCTCCAAGTTCATGAGTTTGTTTTCTGTGGAAAGGTTCATTTGTGCCATATATCAGACTCCAGATGTAAGTAATATCATGTGGTATTTGTCTTTCTCTTTCTGACTTATTTCACTTAGTATGAGAGTCTCTAGTTCCATCCATGCAGCTTGAAACTTAAAACTTACATAACCATAATAATAAAAACTACTGAAAGAAGACAATTTCATAGAAATATGCCTGGCTGACAATTTCTTATAACACAAAGTAGTGATTTATATGGCTTAAGGATATAGTACTCTTTTGGCTTAAGTATATAGTACTCTTTTAACTGAAACCTTAAACATTATATAACTAAAAAGAATGGACGTGCACATAATGCACATAAAGTTTCACAAATATGCACAAATGGTAGAATATTAAAAATTGTTTAATTCTATCATAATTCTCAGCACACTGATTTACTTAAATATCTATATTAAAAAGACAGAATTTATTAAAAGGATACATTTTCAAATTATCCTCAAGAATAGATGAATAATCATTAGCTTTGCTTTCATACACAATTACAATTTTGATACAGTAATATTCACTAATAAAGATAAAAATGAGCTGCTAAATACAGAAACCATTAGACATAATCTGATTATATGAGTAGAAATGTAGGCCACAGGCATACTTCTAATTTCACGATCACTAATGAATCTTCAAAACATAAAGCATAGAAAATCAGATTCTCTAATCTGCACAGCCCAATAATTTAAACATTACAAAGCCAACTAACCTCCTTAGGTTGCAACTAGATAAAACAACTAGATAAGCAAAGTAATCTGAGAACATATGAGTATAGTATGTTTTACCTCCTAAGAAAAATCACCCAGAGCCAGCTACATCTTTCAAGGAAACATTAAAGAACAGTTCTGAATTTTTTAAAATAATTACTCGTACTCTACCTAGCTTCCAAAACATTGATGCAATCACTACATAATTTTTGCATATACCAATGATATTAAATATTAAAAAATGGAGTTCCCATGTGACACAGCAGAAATGAATCTGACTAGGAACCATGACATGGTGGGTTCAATCCCTGGCCTCACTCAGTGGGTTAAGGATCCGGTGTTGCCATGAGCCGTGGTGTACGTCACAGATGTGGCTCGGATCTGGCATTGCTGTGGCTGTGGTGTAGGCCATCAGCCTCAGCTCCAATTAGACCCAGCCCTAGCCTGGGAACCTCCATGTGCTGTGGGTGTGGCCCTGAAAAGACAAAAAAGAAAAAGAAAAGGCAAAAAAAAAATTAAAAATTTACATAGGTATCTTTCCATGTTCAGCACCTTAGTCAATGTCCTTTGCATATACAGAATCACAAGAAACAGAAATTTTACAATTAAATTTTTTTACAAGTTACTTGTCACAGCACTGATTTCTCACAGTTTTGTTACCTTAAGTGAAAAAGTCCCTATTTAGTATATGAAATGAGCCATTTCATTCAGTGTTTCAAATGCCTTATTCAGGCTCTATAAAAATTACAATACATGGCTCCAAGCTTCTCCAAAATTTAAATGAGTAAGGATATTTGTGATGTGATGGCGGTTACATCACATGCTTCTATTAGCAGCAAGTGTCCCAGTTACTGGTCCCTGGCATGAGCTCAACTGTGGTTGTCTATGAAAAGACTAAACACTTATTTTTACAAGCTAAATCACTAACTGTAACGTCAAAAATGGAGATCAATTTCTCTAATTACATACTAGTGAAACTTATTTTATCTCAAATGTTTAGTAACTATCATCTGCAATACTCCCCATTTTGAAAACTGATTTCAAAATACCCCTTGAATATTCCTATTAAGATCCAGAAAATTCTAGCCTTTAAAACTTGTTACCAGTTCTATTAGGGAGCAGTGTTCTCCAAACTGTGCATCATGACCCATCATTGCATGAATAAACCAATTTAATGGATCTCAAGCAGTAGTTTTTAAACAAAATAGTATCAAAAAATGAAAGAAAGAAAAAGGGGTGCACAAATGCAATAAGAATAGTTTTGTTCAATAAGATTTTGTTTGGTTCTTTACATGAATACATAGGTATCACTAAGTCACAATGTAAAACATACGTGTGTTAAGCTGTGCTAAATATATTTCTGTGAGTTGTGGTCCAAAGTATTTCTAAGTCTGAAAGCTATTTTACAATATATAATAGCAAAGGAGTAGCAAAATATACTATACTGAATCAGTTACAACTAAGTCAATTTTAAATGTGAAATTTTATTAAAATATAAACTTTCTTAATATACACAAATATTATTTAAAGTCTAACTAATTTTTTTCTAATTTTCTAATTATCCAGGTCTGACTGTTCTCTAGTAACTAGGATATAACTATTTCATCGGTCCTCAAGATGTCTTTTTACACCTCCTCATTTCAATTTCACATTTCTAATTTAAGAGTTAGGAGGGACTGTTTAATTGGAAAATGTCCAGCCCCTGAGGCACTTACTACATATACACCCAAAGAAGCATAGATCACCCTCATCTCCTATCATGATGGAAATCAAAAAACAAGCAGGCATCATAATAAATTTATACTGATAAAATATTCCCAACATCAATCTCTATGACCAGGTCATCTCACTATCTCTAAGCAGATACGTGAAGGCAAATCCCAAACACAGGAATGATATTATATTTAAATTCCAAGCCATCAAGGAAAATCATGTTCCATCTGGGGGCATTTACTTTCACTCAACAAATATTTACTAAGTATATACTGTGTACCAGGCAGAAAAATGAACCAGGAAACAATTTTCCCAGCAAAGGTCTCACCAAGGCTCTTAATGACTCTCCACTTTATGACTCCCTATTTTCTGTAGTGTATCAGTTAAAAAGGATATTCTCCTGAACCTCAGCAAAACCAAAAACAGTTGATATACAATAGCTATGTTTATTTTATTTTTTGCTTTTTTGGGGGTGGGGGGGCAGCACCCACAGCATATGGAGGTTCCCAGGCTTGGGGTCGAAGTGGAACTGTAGCCGCTGGCCTATGCCACAGCAACACCAGGTCCGAGCCACATCTGAGACCTACACCACCTAGTGTTGCTCACAGCAACACTAGGTCCTTAACTCACTAAGCAAATCTATGGATCAAACCCGCATCCTCATGGATCCTAGTCAAATTTGTTTCCAGTGAGCCACGACGGGAACTCCACAAGAGTTACGTTTTTAAAGTTGTTGCAAACACTGAAGCACTGTCCTAGAAAAAATACGTGGTTAGGTTCCTATAATCCCCTGGTCACATTTTCATCAACTGATCAATACATATACTTGTTTTATGTGTGTTTCTATTTAAAGACATCTTTTTTTAAAACATAGGTGACCCTTGAACAATGCAGGAGTTGAAGTGCCTAAACCTCGCAGCTGAAAATTCACATATCATTTACGAGTGGCCTTCCATATACGCTGTCCCTCCCTCACCTGATCCATGGTGCTCCATCTGCAGATTCAACAAGCTACACACTGCATAGTACTGAGGTATCATTACTAAAAAAATTCCAATATAAGTGGACTCATATGGTTCACACCCCTATTGTTCAAGGGTCAACTATACTGTTGAGTCATTAACACTGAACGCGCTGCCAACACCACAGTGATTCATGCCTAAACTACGCTTATCTAATGTTATTTTCTCCATAAAGCATGTCACAGCCTTTCTGAGTTTAGGAACGCTAGACAGCACTGTAGCACTACAACTGGGAGCAAATTTAAACAGTAAAATCACCCTGAAAACACAAAAATAGGCCTTAAAAAACAAATCAAGAAGGCAGAACAGCTAGTGTGACTTTAGCTGGGAACATGCCCCTCGGGTGACTCAAAATTTTTGCCACTCTACACGAGCACACGTCCTTTAATGAACGGCAAAGCACCACAGATATTCATTTGGGGGCTACAGATAAATTTTAGCAAGCAGACAAATCTGCAAGTAAGGAATCTGGGAATAATGAGGATCAATGCTAATTAATGAAGGAAATTTTTCTCTTTAAAGGTATTCCAGTACAATAAGTGAGTAAAACACAATAAAATTCAAATACCATCATTATGCAACTCCTAGTGAATTAATGGGACTAGGCAAGGATCATCAATTTTCACTAACATTACAAAAAGAAAACAACCCTTGATCTTTCTAATGGAAGAAAGAATGAAATGGAATCTGATCAAATCTCTACATCTCACAAGCAATTTACAGGAAAGACAGAGGACAATGCTTTTTTACTCCTTAATTTTAAGATAGTCCGTTTTTTAATCTGATGTCCTCAAGGGCAGGGATCATAATTCATTTGACTTTGTCTCCCTATTATCTATTATAATATATAACAAACGGCAGCCATTTGTTACAAGTTTGTTGAAGAAATGAGCAATGAATGAACAAATGAACTGTTCTTAGAAGTTTAAGAATGTTACTTTTGGAGATCCCTTGCGGCGTAGTGAGTTAAGGATCCAGCACTGTCACTGAAGCAGCTCAGGCCTCTGTGGTTCAGGTTTGATCCCTGGCCCAGCAACTTCCACATGCCACAGGTACGGCCAATAAATGAATAAACAAACAAACAAATAAATAATTACATGATCATCCCCTTTCCAAATAAAGGAGGAAAGCAAAAGCTATGGGTAGGCAGGCAATTTACAGCTCTGAGAGATATTACAAGCAAGTGGAATAACACCTCACAAACCAAAGGTCATTTAAACTTTTCAGGTTTCCAAAACATAGTTATGCATCAGAAGAAAAAAATTCACCAATGGAAGTCACAAAATTTATATTCTGTTCATTAAACAATAAGATCCCCTATATGCCAATTTAATTTCAATTTAATTCTAGTAAGTTTACACAAATCAAACTTAAAGTAGAAAATTTGAGGTGACTAATAAAAACAAGAGAGAACAGGAAGAAAACACCTCATATGCCCCAATAAGTTCATAGACATCTACGTATAACAATACCTTATAACTGATGTTCAGAAAAAGAGCCCTGAATCAGAAAGAAAAAAAACCTGATTAGGCTTAGAAAACACTGTAAAAAGCGTACTACCATGTAAAGTTTATCATTTTCAATACAAACAAATTTAAATTAGAAAATATTTTAGCACGAACTCAATTTTCTAATTTATCTAATAGGTCATTCCCTAATAATGCCAAATAAATGAGAAAGTAGTTGAGGAAAGTCAGTAGCTATTTCATGCATGCTTCTCCTAAGAACGTTACATTCTTTCCTCTTAACTACAGTGCTTACTTCCTAATTTATAAAAATATACAATGATAAACAACAATCTGCGTAAGGCAAAAGCCACAGATTTTAACCATTCAATGGATAAAGAAGATATGGTACATTTATATAATGGAATATTACTCAGCCATTAAAAAGCATGAAATAATGTCATTTGCAGCAATATGGATAGACCTAGAGATGATCATACCAACTGAAGTAAATCAGATAGAAAAAGACAAATATCATATGACCTATATGTGGAATCTAATAAAAAGTGATACAAAAGAAATTATTTGCAAAATAGAAACAGACTCACAGATTTCAAAATCAAATTTATGGTTACCAAAAGGGCAACGTGAGGGGGAGGGATAAATGAGGAGTTTGGGATTAATATATACATACTACCATATATAAAATAGATAACTAAAAAGTACCTACTGTATAGCACAGGGAGCTATACTTAACATTCTGTTATAACCTGTATGGGAAAAGAATCTGAGAAAGAATGGATATACATCTAGGTGATTTGCTGTATACCTGACACTAACAACATTGCAAGTATAATTCAATAAAATTTTTAAAAAATAAAAAGTCATTCAAGGGTACTAGCATTTCAAAAATTCAATTATGAAGCTAATACTTTCAACTCTCATCACAGAAAGGACTTAATAGCATAACTGACAGTAAATCATAAATGACCTAGTTGACAACTACAAAACTGTGGAATGAAACATCAACAGGTGACAGAAACAAGCCGAAAGTATAACCACTTAACCAAAGGATTTCCCTCTGCCCAGTTCAAACCAAAAGAATCTATCCCCAAAGTAAATGCTGCAGCCTGAAGGTAGAGACACATAATTGATCCAAAGGTACCTTAGTCCCCAGTATGAGCAAAAGGGTTAAGTCCTAGTTTTTCTTGCATTATCTTAGCAAGAAAGAATAGTTCCAAAGCATACTGAAAATCGTATTCACTCACTGGAAAGTCAGGCTCGCCTAAATCACACTCTCTGTCCGACAGACCTACAGCAATAAAAACGTCATGTTCAGAATTAATGTTACTGTCAAAATAGTCTGTTGTACAATCAAACTGACAAATTACTAAAAAATAATTCAATGGAGCCAATTTAAATTTTTGTATGGCTTATTACTGGAACACTTCTACATTACTGGTGGGAATGCAAAATTATATAGCTGCTCTGGAAAACAGCTTCCTATAAAGTTAAACATACACTTGACATATGACTTAACAATTCCACTAGAAATTTACCCAACAGAAATGAAAACTCAGATTCACAAAAAGAAACAACAAACAAATAAAAAACTGCACACAAAGTCTTGTGGTAACTTTATTCACAATCACAGAAACCTGAAATAGTACTTCAAGTGGTGAGTGCACAAACACGCTTAGGAGCATCCATAAGATGGAATATTGCTCAGCAACAAAAAGAAACTACTGATACACACTACAACATGGATGAATCTCAAATACATTCCGCAACATAGAAGAAGACGGATTCAAAAAGCTACATACCACATGATTCAATTTTTATGATACCTAGCAAAGTTATAGGAATAGAGCAGTGCTTGCTAGGGGCTACAAGTAGGAGAAGGGGTTGACAACAAAGGGGCAGCATAAGGAGAGTTCCCTTCATGGCTCAGCATTTAACGAACCTGACTAGAATCCATGAGGATGCAGGTTCAATACCTGGCCTCACTCAGTGGGTTAAAGATCCGGCATTGCCAAGAGCTATGGTGTAGGTTGCAGACTCGGCTTGGATCCCACGTTGCTGTGGCTATGGCACAGACCAGCAGCTGTAGCTCCAATGGGACCCCTAGACAGGGAACTTCCATATGCCGAGGGTGAGGCCCTAAAAAAGAAAGGGGATGGGGGGAAGGGGCAGCATGAGACAATATTTGATGATGACGAAATTGTTTTGAATTTCTATTGTGAGGGAGACTCGATTCTGCTGTGTGAAAATTTTAAAAAGATAGAACTGGAGTTCCCTTCGTGGCGCAGTGGTTAACGAATCCGACTAGGAACCATGAGGTTGCGGGTTCGATCCCTGCCCTTGCTCAGTGGGTCAAGGTTCCGGCGTTGCCGTGAGCTGTGGTGTAGGTCGCAGACGCGGCTCGGATCCTGCGTTGCTGTGGCTCTGGCGTAGGCTGGCAGCTACAGCTCCGATTTGACCCCTAGCCTGGGAACCTCCATATGCCGCGGGAGCGGCCCAAGAAATGGCAAAAAGACAAAAAAAAAAAAAAAAAAAAAAAAAAAAAAAAAAAAAATAAAAAGATAGAACTTTATCAAACACATAAAAAAGTCTTACAACAAAATAATTAACTGAAATGCTCAAAAAAAACAGAATATTTCCTTTAATTAAATTTTCTGACTTGTTCATGAAATACATTTAATTTCAACTTGTCACTAAAAAAATGCATTATCTTTCTATAATGCCTTTCTCTACATTTATGCTTGAGTCAATAAGCCAGAGGCTTATGTGTATTATTTTATTTAAATTAGGCCCAATTTATTTGTTTGAAATTTGTCTCATATAACTGCGATGATGCAAACTAAATTGGTTTGGGATGAGCACGGTGCCTCAGGAGGCATTTAATCAAGGTTACCCATGTTAAAAATTCTCCCTGATAAAAAAGATGAAAATGATTAATCTATTCACTCAACAAATAAGTGATCATTAGAGGCCTATTATATACCAAACACAGGAAATACAAATGGCAAATAAGACCATCACAGTCCCTGACATCACACAGCTTAACCAAACAATAATATGAGCCATAATCTGCCCCTACAAGAGAATTACAGTGCTTTCAGAGCACAAAGCAAGTGCACATAAGCTAACAATGCAAGGTCTAAATCTCCCATTAGGATCTATACCTTAAAGTGCCTGGTATCTGGGTAAACACAAAAACACATGCTTATCACCTCACTGCCCCTCACTATTTAAGGATGGAAAGAAAGCAAAGATCATATACACAGGACACTGTCCCTACACAAAGAGTGCAATGATCACTCCTCTATAGGCAAGTTCTCTTTAGGAAACTATTGCAATATGCAGATTTACTTCTCTCACTTTTTCGGTCATCATTTTTCTGATACAGAATTCAGTAAGTACGAACTGCTCTTTGCTGAGGAATATTACTTTCACGAGGTGAGGGGTGGGGTGCGGAGAGGCAGGTAAATAATAAAGAAGAGAAAAGAAAAAACAAAAACAAAAACAGACAGGATAAGGGAGAAAGAAGCCAGAGAGGTAGAAAGGCTTTTGCAGTGAACTCTTTAAAAACAAATTAAGGAAGTTTAAAGAAACTAAAATAGAGGCACTGCAACCGCACCCCTCCTTCTTTCGGTTATGAGAAAGGAAGCCAAGATATGTAAAAAGAGGGCTGTCTGCAGGTGCTTTGACATGAAGTTACAATGTACAGAGGTAAAATTATATAACCCCCCAGGACTAGAGAGAGTGTGATGAATACTCAGCTATGCCAAAGTTACTCGAAACATTTTCCATCTCAAGCATCCTAATCACACCACGTTTCTGGGACCACTGTGAACCCCATTAGACCAGGGTTATGGGGTGTCAAAGACTCAGTGTCAAAAAAAAAACCAGAAAAGCTTTCAACAGCTACTGAAGAAATAAACACAAATTAAAATAAAGTGCCTCTTGGTGTAAACATATTTACAAGAGTAAAAAGCAAAAGAAATTTATAGGCATCTTACTCAAACTCCATCACAGAGGAGTAAAATGCTGTGTAACTTCTATCAAGAAATAAATGGCAAAAGCAAATTAATGCAATTCCGCAGTTCCTTTTCCAGAGTTCTTGTAAGTAAACAAGTTTGGAATTCAGAATTTTAGAGCATTTCTGACAGGTGATATAGTGTGAACACCAGGGGTTTTTTTTGTTTTTTGTTTTTTGTTTTTGTTTTGTTTTTGTCTTTTTAGGGCACACCCGCAGTATATGGAGGTTCCCAAGAAGCTAGAGGTCGAATCAGAGCTGCAGCTGCCAGCCTACACCACAGCCACAGCCACACAGGATCTGACCCACACCAAACTCACAGCAACGCTGGATCCTTAACCCACTGAGCAATGCCAGGGATTGAACGTGGGTCCTCATGGATGCTGGTCAGATTTGTTTTCGCTGAGCCACAACGGGAACTCCTATACCATATAGTTTATACATTTATATTTATTTTATAACAACCATAGAGAAAGCTAGAATGGGACAGAGGAGTCTAAGACAACACCCTGTGATTAAACACTATTTCTGTGGTGAAACCTACAAATAAATGAAATAAAGACACACTGTTCACAACATGTTTTATGAAGGAAATCACTTTGTGCCAAATACACAAGAAAAAAACTTTTGGTTTTCAGAGCATTTTGGATGTCAGAATTGCTGATAAGGAATTATGGTCCTATGGAATAGTACCATTATCCCCTTACAAATTATATATGCAAAATGTAACTGGTAACCTCTTCATTGTGTGCTGCTTTTGTTGTGGTATTCTGATAAACTCAAAATAATTCTAAAAGCCTTCCATAGGTTCACACATAATATGTCCTCTACGAGTATATACCCTTAAATTTCTCTACCAGAAACTCTACCAGGGTAGTTTACAGAAAGCTAATCCTTGAAATTTATAAAAGAAATGCTAAATCCAATTTTGCCACCAAGCAAAAAAAAATGCTCATGAAATGGAATTTAGTATATTGAACTCATCTTAAAATCACTTGCTCTCATTTAAAATGTGTCACAAGAAAAATGCTGTAACGACTAAGCGTGTTCCTGACCTAGGAAGTATTGGCAAATGAGTCACCTTGGACCCTGAATAGCCATAAATGACAAGACACAATAACCATAAATCCCTGTTATCATAGTATATTCATATGTATGCATTTACTGAGTCTATACAATTCAAACAATATAATATATACACAATACACTATAAGTGAAGTACCAAACTATTTCAACTGAGGGGAGAAACAGAGACAATTCCTCATCAACAATACTAAAAAAGAATGGTAAAAGTCCAGTTATACTAAATAACCATTAAGGCCCCTTCCATCCTTACGTTTCATGAAAAATACAACTCAATGATATTGTAATTAAGAGAAATAGAAGATAAAACTAATCAAATTTCAATGAGCAACTTATACTAACTTTAAAGATATGACTGCTTTTATCACTTACATTTCTTAGGAAGTAAGTGAACTGGTGGTATCTTAACTGGTGCCTTAATTTATTCTTGATAAGCTTCCCTTTAACAAATCTTCCAAACTTCACAACTCCTTTAATTTTGGTGCTACAGTTTTAAAAAGCTGCTAATGAACAATAAGTATAGTGGCCTCACTAAGGATTCTGAGTATGAAACTATGAAGAGACTTCACTTCATTAACCTGGTCCTCTTACACATATTTTCTATGCATTTCTGGTCTTATTTACATATCCCCATCCCCAATTAAAAAGAGAAGCTGAGGGAGTTCCTGCTGTAGCGCAGCAGGTAATAATCCAGCATTGGTTTGCTCCCCACCTGGAAACTTCCATTTACCATTGGTGCAGCCAGAAAAAGAAAAAGAGAGAAAGGAAGGAAAAAAAAAAAAAAACTTGAGGAATTCCCCTGTGGCAAAGCAGGTTAAGAAAGAAGACGGCAGTGTTTTCACTGCAGTGGCTTGGGTCTCTGCTGCAGCACCGGTTTGATCCAGGCTGGGAACTTCCACATGCCTTGGGCGCAGCCAACAACAAAAAAGGGGGGAAGGGGCTTGAAAGTAAAAGGGAGTACTTTTTTCAACAAGAACTAAGAGATGTGTACAAAGAGAAACAGAAATCAGTCATTTTCGACCTTGAGGCACACTGGAATCACCTGTAGAAATCCTAATATCAATCAACGCTCTGGTTCAAACACAAATGAGCATGGGCAGAATCACAGTATCTGTCATTTTTTAAACCTCCCCAGAAAATGTTAATGAGAAGCTGGGGCTGAGAACCACGGAGACAAGCTGCCTTCTCCACAAACCCTTGTCTCTCATCTACTGGTAGGTGTTAGCACACCCAGTCCTACGGCCAGGACTGAAAGCACTGTCTTTAAAATTGTCCAATTTGTCTTCTCTCATTTACTCTCTCACAGAGAAAAATTTACCAACTTTCAGTTGGAAGATTTTTTTAAAGGGGATATAGTAACATTTATTTTATTTGATGTTTTCATTCCCAATGCTCAGGATTTCATTCTTCCAGGCGGTTTTCAGAAAACAACCTTCATTAGTATTTAGATTAATAGCATACAGTAAACACACAACACACATTCCAGTTGTCAATATTCAACGAATTATCAGAAAATACTCAAAAGAACAGGTTTAAAGAGTGGATTACATCTGACATTTTAACTACAAATATTTTCAGAACCTCAAATATATAAAGAAATATTAGCCACGATATGTCCTGAGTCTTACGATAGAAAAAGAACTCAGTAAACACTCTACCATTTTTTAAAATAAAAACTGGCATTACAAGATTCTACATCTTCAAGATTTACTCTTTGGGGGGAGGGGAGTCATAATGTTTTCAGAACCCTGGAATAAAAGGAGAAAATAAAATGTTTTATACAAATATGCATCTACAAATATCAGGATGCGGGGGTTATGTGCTTTGGGGTTGTTTTTTTGGGGCCACACCTGCATCATATGGAAGTTCCCAAGCTAGGGGTGGAATCAGAGCTGCAGCTGCCAGCCTACACCACAGCAACACCAAATCCGAGTTACATCTGGGACCTATGCCACAGCCTGCTGCAACACCAGCGAGTTACATCTGGGACCTATGCCACAGCCTGCTGCAACACCAGATTCTTAACCTCAGTGATTGAGGCCAGGGATCGAAGTGAATCCTCGTGAATACCAGTCAGGTTCTTAACCCACTGGGCCACATGGGACCTCAGGGTTTTTGTTTTTTTTTTTTTTTCAATGTCACCAACAACTGATACCTACTAGTTTCACCTCCAAAACAATACAAGGCTATTTTTGCATGTCAAATTAGGATTTTATTAAAAGACCTTACAGCCATATATTTGCACACTATAAGATTAGTGGAACATTAGGAATTTTTTTCTCCTCTTTCCCTACAACATTACCTACTACATCTGCCTACTATTTCACAGTACTGTTTTTTTGCTTTGTTTTGTTTTTACTTTTTAGAGCTCCACCTGTGGCATATGGAGGTTCCCAGGCTAGGGGTCAAATCAGAGCTGCAGGTGCCAGCCTACACCACAGCCACAGCAACTTGCGATATGAGCCATGCCTGCAATCTCTACCCACAGCTCAGGGCAATAACCAATCCCCAACCCACTGAGGGAGGCCAGGGATCAAATCCATATCCTCATGGATACTAGTTGGATTTGTTTCCAATGAGCCATAATGGGAAGTCCCCAGGGTTTTTTTTTTTTCCCAATGTCACCAACAACTGATACCTACTAGTTTCACCTCCAACACAATACAAAGCTATTTTTGCATGACAAATTAGGGTTTTTATTAAAAGGCCTTACAGCCATGTATTTGCACACCATAAGACTAGTAGAACTTAGGAATTTTTTTCTCTTCTCTCCCTATAACATTACCTACTACATTTGCCTAGTATTTTAAAGCATTCACTGCTAGAATATAAATAAGTATCTCACTTAAATAAAAAATAAACATGACACAGACTAGCCATAAGGGAAAAAACATTTTCACTTCCCTTTTCACTAAAAGAAACTCTGACTATACCTCTGACTCCAATATATCATACTCTGATACTCTACCAAGTATACCACCGGAGGTTACAACCAAAGAAATTTAAAAAAAGATAATAAAATATTTACAAAATATCATGAAGTCAACTACTGTTATAAAATAAACTTGTATTCAGGAGTTGCTGTAGCGGCTCAGCGGTTAACGAATCCGACTAGGAACCATGAGGTTTCAGGTTCGATCCCTGGCCTCGCTCAGTGGGTTAAGGATCCAAGAAATGGCAAAAAGACAAAATAAATAAATAAATACACACACACACACACACACACACACACACACGTATTGAAAGGTATCATATGGCCAAGTGCAACCTAAAATTTTTTTTTTATTATTATTATTATTATTTTTGTCTGTTTGCCTTTTCTGGAGCCGCTCCCTTGGGAGCGGCATATGGAGGTTCCCAGGCTAGGGGTCGAATTGGAGTTATAGCCGCCAGCCTATGCCACAGCCTCAGCAATGTGGGATCCGAGCCACGTCTGCAACCTACACCGCAGCTCATGGCAAGGCTGGATCCTTAACTCACTGAGCAAGGCCAGGGATCGAACCTGAAACCTCATGGTTCCTAGTCGGATTCGTTAACCACTGAGCCACGACAGGAACTCCCCCCACAACCTAAAATTTTAAGATGAATAATTTTAGCAAGCCCAATTTAAAAAATAAATACTATTACAAAGTATCAGTGCATTCAAGGCACACTATTCAAAGTAATAAAAAATAGTTTTGCAGTGCAGCAGGTTAAGGATCTGGCATTGTCATTGCTGTGGCGTGGGTTCGATCCCTGGCCCAGGAACTTCTGCATGTCAAGGGCTCAACAGAAAAAAAGAAAAAAGAAAAAAATGTACAGTTCAATGAAAGCAGAATTATATGTTAATCTAGGTTGGCAGAAAACATCCTATCCCAGGATTTTATTTTCTTCCCTCAAAAAAGAAAATTACTATTTTTTTCCAATGGTAAAAATAATGCATAATCACAGATGAAAATCCGAACAATACAGAGAAGCATGAAGTGTAAAAATAAAAATCATTCTATTTATAAATAATTATCATTAATGCAAATATCATTCCAGAAAATGGATGATTTATTCTGTATATTTACAACTGTAACAAATACAAGAATTACAACTAATTCTGTATATTAACTCTGTATTTATACATACCTGTATCTCCATATATATCTCCATATATATATATACACACACACATACACATACAAAAACTCTTTTACGTATACTGAAAACAAATCTTTAAGAAAACAACTTTCTTGAAAATAAAAGTACATAAATTATTCCAAGCACTCATTCTGCTTCTGCATTTTCATTTCAGCAAGTCCAACCTGAAGGTTAGTGTGTATATGTGTGGTGTGTTTATATATATGTGCTTTGTTGTCAACTCCTTGAAAAGATTAAAAGATTTGTCTGCTGGTTTTACTTAAACACACATACACAAAGACAGAGACCAACTCTGGCTACAATTTTCCAAACCCTGACAGCACAAATATCTGCATTAAAAGCAGTTGGCTAAATGGCTTCACGTAACTAACCCACAGTCCTGAGCAAAACTGCCAAGTAGACATATCTTTTCATGGCCTCCCACCTTTTGATCAGAAAGAGCACCACACTATCAGTGAGGCTAGGAGAGTTCCACCAACCAGGTCTGTAATTTAAGTACGTCACTCAACCTTCCCATGATTCAGTTCAATTCTAAAAGTCTGTGATTCTGGCCACCTCTCCCCCGCCTCCCCACTCTGCCATTTTTTTTCTTTTTTCTGCACTCAAGATATGTATCCTCCTATCTCGCTGGGATTCCCCTGATTCAAAATAAACCATTTCTCTGACTAACAAATTCCCATTTCCTCAATGTACTTATTCTCCTCCAGGTGTGACAAAGAAATCTGATGAGATAAAGATGTGGGCGAGTACTGTCGAGGAAAGAGGGCAGCGACCCAGAAAAAAATTTAAATAAGTTAACAGGTACAAAATTTTAATTTACAGTTAAAATAGTTTTATGAGTTCCACAAAAAAAGTATAATCTTACAACTTAGATAACTGATTTTATTGAGTCAAAGTTAGTCAATAAGAAAACGAGCAGCCTTCTCAGCTCCTAAAATATTCATACATGAGCATATTTAAGATAGTAATATAGAAGCAGCTTTCTAATCTTTCAAATATTACCTTTGCACAACACTTTAAAGTTCAAAGTGCCTTTATATGCATTATGTATATTCACGCATGAAAATAAATGATGTGGTGGCCGCTAGTGATTGTCTAACATCTATGTCCACTGTATTATTCCTTCCCACAATTTTTTTTTTTTTTTAAGAATATCCTCCCTCCACAACGTAACTCCAGGAAATGTGACCCCAACTGCAGAGGATATATCCTTATTAGTAGAAAAGAACCATTATCACCCTGTTCCCCTAGTCATAAGTGGTTTGGAAATGTACGTGACCTAATTCTGGTCAATAAAACATGAAGGGCAAGTATGCCAGCAGGCTTGGGCCAAAGATGTCCTGGTCAGGGCAAATCTAGATGTGATCTTGCTACTAGACTAAAGATGAATTCTACACAGAGAGGAAAGCAGAGCCAAGCAAATTACACAGAGGCTAACCAATACTCTAAAAAAAAGAGCTCTTCTTCCATCTTTCAGTGTTTCATTTCAGGAGCTGTTTGCATTTCAGGCACTGTAATGTGGCGACACCAAGATAAAAAGTATACCCCATCTACCTTTCCTTCTCCAAACTAGACCTCCTTCGGGTACACCTAATGGTTTTCCTTTCCAACTAGCCTGAACTAGGCAAGAAAGGCAAGCTGCAGACTGTTGGACCAACACGCTTTGCACGAAGCTCGAGTGTTCCTGGTACACATCAAGGGTATGGCATTTCCTCTTCCAAAGGACAACTTCCTCCACCAATTCACTCCCACAGTTTCTACTCAGGTTGAGGAGATGGTATATTTATAAGAAGGCTGCTCTCCAACCCTGGGATGCTATGTCAAAGCTGAAAAGTAACATATAACATCAGCAAAGAGACTCTATCAGGAAATATGTTAGAATCACAGACTGATCATCTGACTTGATAATTAAACGATGCTCCCTAAAATATGAATGACTACAGGTTCAGGAATACCAGTATTTCTTTCTTTTTAAAAAAGAGGATGCTGTTAAATAAACCTCTGTGAGAGAGTATAAACCAGGTGATGTTTTAGAAGTAGATACCCCCTTTAACAAATTATGATGAACCAACAGTTCCTAAGTTAGTTAAAAAGAGGAATCATAAAAAACTACATGCCTTAAACATTTTAATGCAACTAAAACATAAAAATGTACATTCACAAGACAGTCTCTGAGTGCAGGGCCTGAGTCTATGAACTGTAATTCTATTTTATCTTTCTTGCAAAAACCATACCCATAGTACATCACCTGTGATTTCCTGTTTCTGTTTCTTCAACATGGAAAGACTTAAAACACTTAAAAGCAATTTTACTAAAGAATCTTTTTAAATTTTTAGGGTTTTTCCCCCTAATCATTTAAAGTTATTTCACCCATACCTATTTCAACTATAATTGATTTTAGCTACTCACCTGTTTTCAAAGTAACCACTGGTTCTCATATAAACACCTTTCGGCCTTCACAGTTCACTGAATACTGTTTCATTAAACTATGTAATTACAACATCAAGTACAACTAACTACCATTAACAATTTGTTGGGTACAAATACGAATGATTTTTGGTAAATATATAATAACCGGTGGGAATAAAAGTTCAAAAACAAACTAGCGGTTAGTCTACTGTCATTTAAACTTGGCAGGGGCATCAAGCAGTCAATAAAGAGTAAATCTTAAAGCTTTTGAGTGGATTAAGGACAGGTGAGTTCACAGTCTCCTGTCAATAGGCTATCCTCAAGTCTTCACTTATTCTGTGCACCAATCAACCCTCTAACAACTCACATCTCTCAGCAACTTCTTAATGTAAGAGAAGATTTACACAGTGCCTACTATATGCCATGCATCGCATCTTGGCATTTTATGCGCATTTTCTCAGTATTGATGAAGAGCACCAATGGCAGATGAACTCTCTCTCCTTCCTGCCTTTTTTTTTTTCAAATATAGCTATTCAGCTAAGGAAAGGAGTTCAACACAGAGTCTGCTAACATGTAACAAATTTGAATACAACTAAAAGTCTGACATTACCTTCCTAAATAAAAAAGCATTAGAAATTTGTGTTTAAGAAAAAAGAGTATCTATCATAAGATTTTACCCAATTACAGTAAAAGCCATACATCAAAGTAGATGTGATTTAGTCATGTGGACCTAACTCAGCTATAGATTTTCATTAAATTATAACTATGTGATACATGATTAGTAAAGAAAATGACCAAAATTTGTGTCTTATCTGGTACATAAACACTTCATGTTCACTGTTAAGAATTCATTCTCAAGGAGTTCCCACTGTGGCACAGCAGAAACGAATGCAACTGGGAACCATGATGCTGCGAGTTCGATCCCTGGCCTCACTCAGTGGGTTAAGGATCCGGTACTGCCCTGAGCTGTGGTGTAGGTCGCAGATGCGGCTCAGATCCTGCATTGCTGTGGCTGTGGCGTAGGCCGGCAGCTGTAGCTCTGATTGGATCCCTATCCTATGGAACCTCCATGTGCCGCCAGTGTGGCCCTAAAAAAAAAAAAAATTCTTTCTCAGAACTGAAATGACAGGCAGAGAGTGGAAGGAGAGAATATAATCAGTCACTTAATACAGTTTAAGAGCAAATCACTACATACCTTCCTTAGGTCCCATAATAGGAGGAAACCCAAATATTTATTGTTCCTAAATCTCGGCTTTGAGAAGGAAGCTGGAAAAAAACATGGCTAACAGCAGTCTCCACTATGTCTATAAACTTATCCGGCCCTACATATCTGTCTCATTCCACATTTTCTGAGTAGTTCAGAGGCTCTCCAAAGTGACTTCACATTAACAGACAATACACACTTGATTTCTACACATTAATGATCCTGAGAATGGTTCTTTGCTACAGATCAGCACAAAAGTGATACTCCAAGGTAGCTTACGGTTCTAAGGCTAGAACAGTATCATCTCCTCCTAGAGGTTCTCTACAATTACAGATCTTACAGATACCCCAAAACCACCATTTCCAAAGAAATTACCTCTTGGAGAACCAATACCCAAACACATATTAACCACACCAATCAATACTACTAAGTGCCAACTCCGTAAGAAAAGACAAAGATTAATGTGACGTCAGAAAAATACATTTAAATATGCACTCTGATTTCCAAAGTATCTTTTTTTCTTTTTTTTTTTGGTCTTTTGCCTTTTTAGGGCCGCGCTGGCAGCATATGGTTTTTTGGGGGGGTTTTTTGTCTTTTGTCTTTATAGGCCACACCCACGGCATATGGAGGTTCCCAGGCTAGGGGTCTAATCAGAGCTGTTGCTGCCGGCCTAAACCACAGCCACAACAATGCCAGATCCAAGCCGCATCTGCGCCCTACACCACAGCTCATGGCAACGCCAGATCCTTAACCCACTGAGCAGCAAGGCCAGGGATTGAACCCACAACCTCATGGTTCCTAGTTGGATTCCTTTCCACTGCGCCACGACAGGAACTCCAAGGTATATATCTTAAACAGGTTGCTTATATTCTAGAAGATTCTGTTTCCTACTGTCAAAAGCAAGAGTTATACCACCTAACTCATTGAGTTGTCCTAACAGTATCATTTATGGTCCGTAGGCAAAGCAGACACTTAATCAACTATAACAAAGTATGATTTTTATTGGAAGGTTCAAGATCCAAATTTAGTTATAACAAGCCCTTACTGAATTCTAAGAAACAACAGTAAAAAGCTACCGAACAATCTTCCCTGTAACAGGACTACATGATGACACATGTAGTACACATGTTGTAAGGGTGATATTTCTCTAAAGACTCGTTTGATAATGATTAAGTTCTGGGTTAATTTTTTTTTTTTTTAGGTTCACCAATACATAAGAGGAATAAAGACCTTATACAGAGTTATCTGGAACTATGGAAGTTTCTCATGTTGTCATCTTACTGTTACAGTCAATTTTCTTCCCATGTAGATACCTCACATTTCACTTTATCCATAGCAAATTTCACCTCAAAATGTATTAACAATAATATCACTATCCAGAGACCTGTATTTTGTAATTTAATATTACAGTATTCCCTCTATTTAGTTTGATACATCCTTTTGGGAAGCCCTTGGAAACTACTAAACAATCACTTGTTCTTTTCTGAAAAAATCTGCATCAATAAATACATGAGAATGATGGTCTATTCCCAGCATGGAGGGGATTACAGAGAGGACTTAGAGAAGAAAATGGAAAGCTTCCCATTTCCTCTCGAATCACGTGTTTATAGTCTAGATTTATTTCACATAAAACCAATTACAACGCCACACACTCACATCCAAATGCAAACAAAAAAATACGATAAGCCCCATATGAACTGTTTTAGATTATAAACTCTTCTGTTTTCCTCTATTAGCATGCATGATAACAAATTCACTATTGTGTTATAATTTTTTCCTTTAAACTTACTAGCCTTATTTGACTACCTACTCCCTATCGGCACACAATAAATACACTTGGACGTGCATACCTCAAACTGACATTTTTAAATACAAGGCATTCTAGACATCCGTGGACATTCTCCACCGAATTTTACAGCTTTATCTCCCACAAATACCTTCAGGCACAGCAGCCTTACATCCAGCCTAACAAGCCTCATCACACCCAACCAACATGCCTGTGCTCACGCTGTTCCCTTCACCTACAGAACTAACTCCCACACAGCCAGAGCGATGTTGACCATTAAAATATTTTAAGGCCCAAATGGCGTATTACAGCTCTAAACTCAATCATAATTCCTCAGTCAAAAATTAGTATCTCTCTCTCTCACACACACATACACACACACCATGTTTCCATGCATCTCTAATAAATCCCACAGGAGTCCTGTGTTGCAATTATTTCTGTGCAAGACTGCTTCTCCCTTCAAGGTAGCTCCTGGGTCTTATTCCTCTTCATGTTTCTACCCACTCTTCTTTCCTTAACACGTACTATAAGTTTCTTGCGTAAAGGTTCAGGTTGAACTAAACCACTCCTTTGTTCTAATGCTACTACTTTTCTTTAAAGGAATAAATGATTTTCATATGTTGAAGATTGTGTCAACAATTAATGTTGCAAATTTACTTATGAAAATGTCAATAATTACATAATGCATCAATTTTTAAGCTGATGAATGGCAGAAGAGGTCAATGAGCACAATAAATCATCAGTAAAAATAATCCTTTTCCAAGATTTCCCCAAGTCTTACATGTATCAACATTAAAATTAACCTTTCTGTCCCCCATTCTAATAAGAATTACTTATACCTGAGGCATATCCAGAAATGCAAGCTCCCTGAAGGCACAAGTGTCTATACACTCTGCTGGGAACCTATGCCAAAGCCATGCAATTTATTATACACCTTTCTTCCAATGCCCATAAATACAATTTTCATCCTTTGTGGAATTATAAAGGCTAATGTATATAAAATACGCAGATAATTTATCTCAGCTCCGAATACAATTGGAGCACAGTTTGGGAGTAATTATATAATACACTAAGCACATCTCTCTCCAACCCCCTCCCCCAAAAAACATATTAAGAATGTCACAAAAGAAACCTGATTTTTGGTGGGAAATGTTTTCTGAAACTGGCCTCGCATCTTATAACTTTTGTGATATTTTTCTTTCACAATCTGTTTCTTTATAGGGAAAACAAATATCCTTTACTAATTCGATATTTTTAATTTTAAAAAGTCTTCCAACTTAGATACAGTTTAACCTCTTTTACTATCTGTGGGCAAGTGCCATTCCTATTACAAGAAGTAGTTGCAAACGTACAAGAAATAAGTATTGACTTATTTTAACTTATTAAAAATCAGGAGGTGTTTAATTTTCCAATTAAAGTCAATGTTCTAAAAACCAAAGGTTAGAAAGGGGTCACTTGCTGACCAGCCTTGGTACTCATTACGACAGAGTTAAAACTAATTCGCACAGTGTAGCAACAGTAGCCATCTCCCACACAGACTCTCTCTCCCACCCATTAACTTTTCCTCCTTCCTTGGGAGAATTGGAATGATCGTAACAGAGGCCTAACCACCCCCATCCCAGGAGCAAACACACATTTCCATCACTACCCCACAAAAAAGAAAAGTGGGGGCTGTGGACTAAGCCAACGCTTCTCTGTGCCACTTCCCCCTGCAAGTGGGATAAACAAACAAATGAGCACCCTAACAGTAACAATCGGAGTAATTTGGTTTCCCCGACTAATGCCTCGGTTAAGTTTTGAGCTAAGTCAAAAGCTCTATCAAATAGGTAAATCCCTGCCCCCCCGTAAAACAAACACCCCATCGGGAAGTTTCCCCCTGAAACGAATGCGGCCCCCGACACCTCCTTCCAGCCGACCGATGGCTCCCTCCCTGCTGCCTAAAATCCCCACTCCAAAGGTAATTGTCTGGACACTATTGAGGAGCCCCGGGGGCTGCGCTCCCGACCTCCAGACCCTCCCCCAAAAGCCTCAGCCTTTTCCAAGCTCGCCCACCTCCCCCCTGTCCCCACTCCCGCCGCACCACTCGGGCAACTTCTGCAGCCAGCCCGTCCGGCCGCCCTCGGCCCCCTCCCTGCCCAGCAAGCCCTCTGCGCCCTCGCCCCCCAGCTGAGGCCCCCTCCCGCCCGCGCCTCGGCGCCGCCTGCCCAGGTCCTCGCCCACCCCTGCCCGAGGCCCCGGCCGGCGGCGCCGCCCCCGCCGCACCCCACCCCACCCCGCCCGGGACCCCAGTCCGCCCAGCCCCACCCGGGCAGGAGGGAGCCACGATCACGCCGAGGCGGCCGCCGGGCCGGGGCCGCCCGCCCGGTCCCTAACGCGGCGGGGGCTTTACCTCAGAGGCGCGGCCGCGAGCAGCGGGGTCTGTCCCGGGCGCGGGCGGAGCCCCCCGGTCCGTCAGTCAGCGGCGATGGGGGCAGCGGCGGCGGCACATCGCACCCGCCGGCGGCCAGAGGAGGAAAGCGAGCCACGCAGGGAGGGAGCGAGGGAGGCAGGGGGGAAGGAACAAGCGAGGGAGGGAACGCAGCTCGGCTCGCACTCGGTTCCCGCACTACTGCCGGTGCGTCCTACCGCCGCCTCTGGCCGGAGAGTCGCCGCCTGGGCCGCTGCTGTAGCCACTGATGCAGCCGGGAATGAATGCACAGCGGCGCCTCGCTTATCCGGAGGTCAAACATCCTTTTGCCTCAGGCATCCGGATCGGCGCCGGACCCGGAAGTGAACGCTTGGGAAAAAAATTAAAAAGGAAAGCAAGCGTCTCTCCACCAGCAGCGGCCCTAAAAGCTGCCCGCATCAGCGAAAAGAGCCGAGTAGAGCCGAAGGTTACACCGACTTGCTCCTATTGGTCGGCTCGCCGACCGGAAGAAACACATTGCGCTCATTGGCTGGCAAGGCCTAGAAGGCCAAGCCACGCCCCCCTCCCCACCTCCGCACGAGCCTTTCGTGTAGGGGGCTTGTGGAGTAGTCGTGGATACGCGTTTGTTTTACTGGGTGAGGCCTTGCGGGTAGAAGCTTGGCGAGGTCTCTGGAGAAAATTGGAAGAAAAAGCTCGCATGGTTTATATGAGCTATGAAAAGTTCCCCGCTGCTCCAATGAGCGGAGAACCTAAGGGCGCCATTGTGCCAAGTCAGGGTGCTGAGGTTTTCCATTGTGTGCCCAGCACAGCCCTCCAGGTGCCAAAGAATTTTAGGGCCTGGCTTGATGAAGCGACATCCCTGGATTGACATTTTCCCTGCTTTTTTATGTCTCAGTGGTATATAAGTGATTCAGCTGCCTGTAAACAGAAATTGAAATAGAAATTGTGGCTCACGTTTGCATTCTATTTGCTTTCTATAGAGAACATTGTGATCTTAGGCAATCCTCTATCTTTATAGTAAGGTGGAACTTACTGTCTCAATTTTTCTAATGAACCTCCTGAAGTTTCTAGATGCGAGACACCACTCAAGACATCAAGTTGTAAAACACAAACTGGAACAAATGTTTTCTGACTCCACTCTCTAGTTGCTGATTTACATTCTTTCTCTTCTGGTTATCTGGGATGAAGATATGTTACAGTGGAAGACGTCAATTGAAATCTATCCACCATGAAGGCATTGTAGAGGACTCGAACTATAATTTTTTTAAATTGTTGAATAAATGGTTTTCAAGAGTCAGAAATTAAGGCGTGCATGAAGAAAAATCACGACCTCGTGCTATGCTAAAAATTTATCAAAAGTTTTGATATGTTGATACACTCACTGTATCAAAAAAGTCCTCTCCCTCTCTCTCAATTTCTCCCTCTCACACGCTAAAAACCCAAAAGGCTCCAGTGAAATGAATGCACTTTAAAATAATTGAGATTTCATCTTGTTCGCCCTTTCTACCTTAGCCAGATGGGTGTGATAAGGTCAGTGTGTATCTTCAGAAGGGTAGTTAGTATGAAGAGATGCCGTTTTTGTTTACATAGTACAACACTGCCTTTTTTTTTGCCTCAAGCTTTCTCAAACTGGAGGTTATGAAGTGGCTGATATCACCAGTCTTAGAGGAGTAGTGGTATTAAGAGCACTCATGTGTTTATGACACTATGGTTAGAGACTCAAAAGCAACTAAGATTTATGCGTGCCCAGACTTGGGAATAATTTGGCTAATAAATACTACATCTCAACATTTCTGATATATCCCAAAACTCAATACTAGACAAGAAACAAAGTTAACCCTGCCTCTCTACATGGAGAAGAAACGCCATAGAGGGAACTCCAAGTGTTGTCATCAACAAACAAGCCATGTTACATTCTCTGCCTCAAAAAACTCAATTTAGATCAAGAACATCTCCACTGACTCCTCAAAGTTCAGATAAATGTTTAAGAATACAGGTATATAAATAGATCATCAAATCACATTTTTTTTTCTTTTTAGGGCCACATCTGTGGCATATGGAAGTTCATAGGCTAGGGGTCAAGTCAGAACTGCAGCTGCTGGCCTACACCACAGCCACAGCAACACTGGATCTGAGCTGCCTCTGTGACCTACACCTCAGCTCATGGCAATGCCAGATCCTTAACCCACCAAGTGAGGCCAGGGATCAAACTGGTACTCTCATAGATGCTAGTCATGTTTGTAACCCACTGAGCCACAAAGGAAACTCCCATCAAATCACATTTTTAAATTATATATGGATAAGAATAAATGTTTATGTTTTCAAACCCTTCAATGAAGATATTTTTTTAATTAAAATTTGACCTAGAAACTCCTATAAATTAAAATTGTCAGGTAACCTTGGTAGGAAGCAATGAAATTAACTTGTAAGAAAAAAAATGGCCATATGAAAACAACCTGTGCTAAAGAGGCAAAGTCCAAGCTGCAGGTATCTCAACCAAAATTCTTTGTTTTGTAGCATGATGTCTCAACACAAGCAGACAGATCATAATTTTCCTGTTGCTATGTTTTACATCAGATATAGTTAATTGTCTGTGTTACCCCATGTTTCCTAGCATTTGCCACTTATCAGGTGTTTATATACTACTAATATTTCTCATGTTTCCCAAAGAACTGTGATATTTTTACTACCCAAAATTTTATTCTATTGAATTTACATCTCTGTAAGTAAATATTTGTTCCACCATTTAGGCATGCAACAACTATTGTGATTACTACAAACAAAACAGGACAAAAGTAAAAGAAGGTTTACTCACACATTTCTATTAAAACAAGGGGGGAAAGTTACTTCAAAATGACTCAGCCCAAGATTATGAATTCCTTAGGAAAAAACAATTTATCAAGTGGGAATTTGAGAAGGGAAGAAAAAGAAAGCAAAATATCTGGGAGCCTTTAATTTCACATCTGAGATCACGTAAATGTTCTAGTAGCTCCCTTATGTCTGTTGATTCTTCTGTTACTATTTCTCTCTCTTACCCTCTGCACACTCAGCCATGACAACATACACACACACACACAGAGAGAGAAGCATGTGCGAACGCACACATGCGCGCACACACACACACACACACACACACACACACACACACACACACACACACTGGAGTAGGAATAAGACCTTCAATTAAAGTTTTAATCAGGAAAACTATTCCATTTCCTTCTTTCTCCCAGTTGAAATCTTATTGCTTACAGAAAAAGAAAATGGCCAGCTTTACTTTCCACAAGATATACCTACCAATCTGTCTCTCAAGCAAACCACTTACAGGACATGAAAAGAAAATATTTTGTCAAAAGATAAATACAAATTTCCAGGGTATTAAAGATTATGAGCACTAACACATGTATTTGTGTTATAATCATTCTCTTCTCTAGCCTTCATATATACCATCTAGACAGTCTCCTAAGCCAAATTTGTTTTGCATGGATTGATCGAGAAATACCCTAAAAATACAAATAAGCAGCAAAGACTAATCAACACTCTTATTTTGTTGCAGTGTATCTCAATGATGTGGCCAATCTGGCTGAGTTAAATACAGGCAGATATTTCCCAATAATACTGAAACAACCAAAATTTGCACACACTGTGATTTTCATGATTCTATTAGATTCTGACAACAACCTATGAAGTCATATAGCAGCTATTATTACCTTTCTCCCTCTTAGTAAAGAGGGATGATGGTCTCGAAGAGATTAATTCACTTGCCCAAGAGGATATGGTAAGTGATAAACTGTTAAAGACAAAATATAAAATACTGAAATTAAAATCTCTACAAAAACTTTTCAAAATAAAAACAGAGGAAACATTCATTTACCTGGAGGAAAGATGTAATTAAGAAAAAGTAAATAGTCATACAACTGGAAGTTATATGATAAGTGCTGCTAGGGAGGTAATGCACAACAGTTAATACAATTAACACTTCTGTGTGTTATATATCAAAGCTGTTATGAGAGTAAATCCTGAGAGTTCTCATCACAAGGGAAAAAATGTTTTTTCCCTTTTCCTTTATTTTATATCTGTATAAGACGATGGATATTCCCTAAAGTTATTGCCATAAGCATTTCATGATGTATGTAGGTCAAATTATTATGTTGTACACCTTAATCTTACACAGTGCCATTTGTCAATTATATATCAATAAAACTGGAAGAGAAAAAAAATTTTAAGCTATGTTGTTCCCCCCCCAAAAAAAAATGTATTTTTTTTAAACGTTTAAAGAAGAAGAAATGAAGAAGTAAATGGTTAGGAAGAAACAGGAAGAATGCAAAATAAGACACGGTAATAGTAGCCAAAGCCTGGGAGCAAAACAGCATATTTTACTAAGACTAGAAAAATAACCTGTTCCCCAGTCAAGCCTGCAGTCACAGGAGGCAAAGGAAGGATTCTGGGAGAAAGCCAGTCACAGACAGCAGCTAGGTCAGGTTTGGGGAAAGCTGTCACTTAGCAACCTTTCCTTCGGATTGTCATGTGTGCAACCAGAATCAAAACACTAGCTTATACATCCCAGGAAGGATGATTTTAAGTATTTTGTAGTTGGCCAAAATGAAAGTACAAGAATCACAGAACTTTTCTGAGAAGATTTATTGTATTTTATAATCATATATTTAATAGACTCCTTGTCTTGGCTCAGACTGTCATAAAATATCATAAACTAGGTGGATTAAAAAACAGAAATTCATTTTCTCACAGTTCTGGAGGCCGGAAGTCTTGAGACCAGGCTGCCAGCATCGTGACATTCCTGTGAGAGTGGATCTTTCTGGCTTTCTCAAGGCTGGCTGTCTTCTCACTGTGTGCCCTTATGACCTTTCCTCTGGGCGTGATCTCTTCTAAAAAAGGCACTAATTCCATCACGAGAACCCCACCCACATGACTTCATCTAAACCTAATTACCTCCAAAAGGCCTCATCTCAAAATACTAGGACATTAGGGGTGAGGGTGTCAACATACAAATTTTGGGGGGAGACAGTCAGTCCAAGGTATTCCTCAAAGGAATACTTTCCATGTAGAAAGTACATTATCTATAAATGAAAGAAAAGATCAAGGTTAAACAGGATGTAAATAAGGCAAGACAATTGGTAAACAGCATAACATTAAAACTTCATATAGAAAAAGAATATATTCTTAAAGGAAAGAATTTCAGTAAATAAAACTGTCTATAGAGAAAAGCTACAAACACCATGAAAAGTGTAAAAGTGTCTTGCCAAAAAGAGTGGTTAAATCTCTAGTGAGGTAATTTAATTTTTGTTGTTTTTCATTAACAGACCTGAATGTTGGCAGCTTTTAAGCAAGTCTGGCTATTTGAGGGGTGCTGTCTTGTGATAAATGGAAGAGGTAGCTAAAACTGTGATTTTTTTTTTTTTGGTAATGTTTTCAAGAACAGATGGAATTGTGAATAACATATGAATCTGAGATTTAGAGGTGGCCATAATATTTGGCCCCTGTTCCATTTTCCTTCCCATGGTCTTCTTTTGCTTCCTTAGTTATAATTCTCAGTATCTAACTCAAGAGCCCACCCCAGTTCATGAGCCAAATCTGACCATCAGCCCCACCCACAGGAGTCATGCAGTCTTCTGGCTGAAGAAGCAGAGTGCCATGGTGGAGCTCTGGATGAGTGTAGCCTTCCAACTGTGCCACTCTCCTCTCTACTATTCCCTATAATGTTTTCCCACTCTGCAGCACTGGACTTCTCCTTTGGTCTCTTTTCCTAATAGAAATTGTCAGGGGAGTTCCCGCTGTGGTGCAGCAGGATCAGTGGCATCTTGGGAGTGCTGGGAGCAGTTTTGATCCTGGCCCCAGCACAGTGGTTTAAGGATCTAGCGTTGTCACAGGTGCGATAACAGCTGTGGCCGGGAGCTCCATATGCACAGAAAAAGAAAGAAAGAAAGAAACTGTTGAGAGTTCCCTGGTGACACAGCAGTTTAAGGATCCAGCATTGTCACTGCTGTGGCACTGATTACAACTGTAGCTCTGGTTCAGTCCCTGGCCGGGGAACTTCTGCATGCCATGGACGCAGCCATAAGTAAAGAAAGAAATAACTGTAGCCTTTCCCAGAACCCCATACCATGTGGAGAAGCTATAAATTTGGTTTGCAAAATTGTTCACTAGTCCAAGTTCTGACTAGACCCTAGGTCACTGGCTGGGATCCTGAGGTCTGAGGTCAAACCACTAAACTTCTTCAAATATCACCCACTGACTAGGCTCACTGGATTACCATATCCTACTTCTAGATGGGACCACATTTTTGCCAAAGCTTGTCCAAGCTATGTCTGAACTGCACATGCTCTTTGGACAGTGAACAAAGGACTGTCTTGGTTGGTGCCAGCATCCATGTATAATTGTGTTTCTTTAGTCTCTGTCCTATTTCGTCACACTTGGTCTTAATTTTATCCCTCTCTTCACCAAGCAGTACTGCTAAATTCCTGACATAGTTTCATCCTCCCACCTGTTCCTATCATGCTGTTGATGCCATATCTGACTGTGCAAGATCGCAAAGTCAGCAGAAGTTAAAATTGATGTGGGAGGGATACCTTAGTTAAAACCTCACTTCCATTTTGTACTCACTCTACTTCTTCTATAATTAGGATTATACAAAAGCTTTTCAAAGGAAACCAAAAAGAAAATGAAAAGACAACTTACAGAATGGGAGAAAATAATTTCAAATGATGCAACTGACAAGGGCTTAATCTCTAGAATATATAAACAACTTATACAACCCAACAGCAAAAAAGCCAATCAATCAATGGAAAAATGGGCAAAAGACCTGAATAGACATTTCTCCAAAGAAGATATACAGATGGCCAACAAACACATGAAAAAATGCTCAACATCGCTGGTTATAAGAGAAATGCAAATCAAAACTACCATGAGATACCACCTCACACCAGTCAGAATGGCCCTCATTAATAAATCCACAAATAACAAGTGCTGGAGGGGCTGTGGAGAAAAGGGAACCCTCCTGCACTGTTGGTGGGAATGTCAACTGGTACAGCCACTATGGAGAACAGTTTGGAGATACCTTAGAAATCTATACATAGAACTTCCATATGACCCCGCAATCCCACTTTTGGGCATCTATCCAGACAAAGCTCTACTTAAAAGAGACACGTGCACCCGCATGTTCATTGCAGCACTATTCACAATAGCCAGGACATGGAAACAACCCAAATGTCCATCGACAGATGACTGGATTCGGAAGAGGTGGTATATATACACAATGGAATACTACTCAGCCATAAAAAAGGATGACATAATGCCATTTGCAGCAACATGGATGGAGCTAGAGAATCTCATCCTGAGTGAAATGAGCCAGAAAGACAAAGACAAATACCATATGATATCACTTATAACTGGAATCTAATATCTAGCACAAATGAACATCTCCTCAGAAAAGAAAATCATGGACTTGGAGAAGAGACTTGTGGCTGCCTGATGGGAGGGGGAGGGAGGGGGAGGGATCTGGAGCTTGGGCTTATCAGACACAACTTAGAATAGATTTACAAGGAGATCCTGCTGAATAGCATTGAGAACTTTGTCTAGATACTCATGTTGCAACAGAAGAAAGGCTGGGGGAAAAATGTAATTGTAATGTATACATGTAAGGATAACCTGACCCCCTTGCTGTACAGTGGGAAAAAAATAAAAATAAAAAAAATAATTAGGATTATACCATTTTTCAGTTTCCTTCTGTTTTCCTTCCTTGCAGAGTTTAAATAGTCAGAACCTCAGTTGGGTCGTCTATAAAATGAATTGGTCATACCTATATCACATAGAGATCAGGAAGATTGAAAGCAATGATACATGCCCTTACCACAGTGTCCAGCATACAGTAAGCATTAAATATATTAAATATATGTTCATTGTTAGCTACCATATGACCCTCTAGGAGCCTACATTTTCTAGTCCAACATGAAAGATAATCACTATGAAAATATCAGAAGCCAGCCTGTTCCCTAGCTTTAAAAGCCCAAGACTTATGGACCTGGATTTGTGACTCTGAGGCAAAGCATTGTTTAAATTTGCTTCAGCCCCTATTTTTCTTTATTTTACCATGTGTATTTGGACATTCGTGGTATATTGGCTACTGAGCACCTGTTTACTCTTTCCTAATGGCACTCAGATTTCCTTTTGATGAATTATCTCCCTCTCACTGTCACCAGAAGCCCTGTCTTCCTACAAGTGTGGTATGAGATGGAGGAAGAATAATGGGGAACATATTGCCCAAACAATGCCAAATGGATGCTCTCTCCCTAAATTTGAATCTTGAGCAGCAGGACATGGGATCTAAAAACAGCTAGAAAGGCAATCCATCCAAGAGCAGTATCTTGACTACACAGTTCCTACTATAGGACAGTGGCTATGACCTCACTTTCCAGCCTGTAGAGCAGTTTGGATTCTGCCCAAATCAGGACCTCCAGCTTCTCTTATTTCTGTTAGACCACCCTTGTGCTCCCAATGCTATTCTTTCAATTCTGTTTTGCTTGCATTATCATAGTAAATTTCCATTGTTGCAACTGAAGAAATCTAACCAGTAGACTTTCATTTCTGCCTTTTGGTCAACTCACCACTGTCTCTCCTATTTGTATCCTTTCTTGCGTGGCCTGCTTTTATGTCCTCTTGAACTCTTGAATTCCAAATTGTAGTTCCATCCTGCTTCACTTCTTTGGCTTCACCCTATTATAATCCATGACTATCTTACTGTTGTTATGAGGCTCCCTGGCTTCCAGGTTTGTATTCTCTTAGTTGACAAAGCTGGCCACACCCTGCCGAAGCTTTGTATTTCAGTGCAGCTGCCTCTAGTCTCCAGGCAGCCCTACCTAAGCTTCTGGCTGAAACACTGCCAATTACAGACCTAACACTTTGCACAGTGACTTAATGCTTTGTGTCCTGACAGCTTGAGTGATGTGATATAACTAAGAAGAAACTTCAACCAAAGACCAGTACTTGCTGCTTTCTAGAACTGTTTCTCTGATGAAATGTTAGTATATATTTATCAATTTTTATTCATGATAATAAAAGCCAATACCATCCTGTATCTCATTCCTTTTCCATATATTATCTGTGCTCTTCAGTTCTTGAAGATCAGCAAAATCAACTTGGTATCTTTACGATGGAATAAATTCTGTATTCTAAAATTACTATAGCTATTTGAGTACTTAGAGATGGGGTATCCCTTGTTTTTGCAAACTCTCTAATCAGCTTAATCCTAGTTTTGGACTACTAAAGGGAATCTTGTTATGGAGTGTTCGGACTACAAACCAGAGCTACAGTCCTCTGCTTCTTTCTGCATGCCTTTAAACGAGACATTCCTTTCTCACTTGAACTCTATCAGTGGAGTTGAAAAGGCCATGATTAAGGTTTCAAAAAAGAAAATAGAATCTGGCTTTAGAATTCATTGCCAGATATCAGACAAACCCCATTGTATGTGACATAATAAATGTTAATTATTATTAAACACTTGATTAAAACATTGAAGAAAGAAGAATAATTATCTGGGAGATATTGGGATGATTGGTGAATAGAGGGAAAGGATGATGATTTTATCTTGTGCATATAAAATGACTTTTTAAAAGATTATAATTCCAAGTGACTTTAAAATACAGTAATTTGACTTTATATCCCTCATAGGTTATAGACTAAGGATAAAACAAATGCAAAAAAAAATTTAATTTCTTTTTTTTAACTTTTCAATAATCATATTGTTATTGGTAGTGGTAGTCTTGATGTTTTTCTGAGAGTGTTACATGTGTAATGCAGAATAAAGCAAAATTATGGTATCTTATTCTGCCATCAGTGATGTTGATACAGATTTAAAAAAAAAAGAGACCTGGAGTTCCCGTCGTGGCTCAGTGGTTAATGAATCCGACTAGGAACCATGAGGTTGCAGTTCGGTCCCTGGCATTGCTCAGTGGGTTAAGGATTCAGCGTTGCCGTGAGCCGTGGCGTAGGTTGCAGATCCCACGTTGCTGTGGCTCTGGCGTAGGCCCATGGCTACAGCTCCAGTTAAACTCCTAGCCTGGGGACCTCCATATGCCGAGGGAGCGGCCCAAAAAATCGCAAAAAAACCAAATAAATAAATAAATAAAATAAAATAAAATAAAAGAGACCAGACCTAAACAGCCTATAATCCTGAATTTGGATGAGAAATGTCATCATAAAATCACAGGAATTTTTTAGAGACATTTCTCAGCCCAGTCCACTGAAAAATCGCAGAAACAAACCCAACTCAGTGGCAGTGAGTATCTTTAGCACCCACGCTTTACAAATAGCTGAGCCTCTGGAAGAAAGACAAGCAAGAAACAGCACAACATTAGTTTCCTCTTGCTTTGTAACAAATTACCACAAACTTAGTGGTATAAACAACACAAATTTATAATCTCACTGTTCTGGAGGTCAGAAGTCCAAAAGGGTTCTCACCGAGCTAAAATCTCATTGTTTCAGGGCTGTATTCCTTCTGGAAACTCTAGGGGAGAATTCATTTCCTTGGGTTTTCCAGATTCCAGAAGCTTTTGGCATTCCCACTCTCATGGCCACTTTTCACCTTGAAAGATAGCATCATATAACACTAAATTCTGCTTCCATCATCACAGCTCCTCTGAGTCTCTCCTGCCTTCCTCTTCCACTTATAAGAACTCCAGTGATTGCACTGAGTTCTCCAGGATAATCCAGGATAAGCTCTCTGTCTCGAAATCCTTAACATAATCTTAATGCAAAGCCCCTTTTGCTATGTGAGATAATATACTCACAAGTTCTGGGGATTGGGGTGCAGACAACTTTGGGAGCACAATTATTCTGCCTACCAGAGACACCAAGTCAAAGAGAAGGATTTGAGTTATTTTTAAGGAGATAGAGCCTAACCCCAGCTGCTGAGATAAGGACCCATTTAGACACGTCACGCTTGGAATAATTTTATCAGTATTGCCTACAAGCCTTACATGATAATAAAGGAGATAGAGGAAAACTAACTACTGAGTGCCTGAATAAATAGTGTCAGGTACTTTCTAGAAACCATCTCTTTTAATTATCATGGGTTGGAATCATTTTCTCCTTTTCCTAAAGGAAAAAAGTGGAGTTCCCGTCGTGGCGCAGTGGTTAACGAATCCGACTAGGAACATGAGGTTGCGGGTTCGGTCCCTGGCCTTGCTCAGTGGGTTAAACGATCCGGCGTTGCTGTGTGCTGTGGTGTAGGTTGCAGACGCGGCTCGGATCCCGCGTTGCTGTGGCTCTGGCGTAGGCCGGTGGCTACAGCTCCCCGATTTGACCCCTAGCCTGGGAACCTCCATATGCCGTGGGAGTGGCCCAAGAAATAGCAAAAAAAAAAAAAAAAAAGTTTAAAAATATAAATAAATAAAGGAAAAAAGTAAGACTCAGAGGGAGTTTAAGCAATGTTCCTGTCACTCAGCTAGTAAATGGCAGAGCTAGGATTTCAATATATATATGTCTGACTCCAAAGTCCATGTGTTTATGCTGCTTTTCATCATGTAGCAGGAGACATAAATAAGGAGACCTGGAACATACTATGAGACTGAGGGTCATTTATACACTCCTCCTCCTCCAGACTGAAGCTGTTCAGGCAAAGGGAGAAAGAAGGAGGCGGGAAGGGGGAAGGAACGGAGGTGGGGAGAAAGAAAGGCTACAAAGAAGGATCCTAAATTAGTGATTTATACAAGCTGAACTAGAGCAACTAGAGCAAGTATGCATAGGAGAGATGGAAAAGGACAGGCTAAAGGAAAACCAAGATCTCTTTCTAAGCACAGCTTTGAGGATTTTAGCACTCATGGAAAACAGCACCAGTCAGAGAACTACTATGGTCTGTAATCAGATACTTCTTTTAAAAAAAAAAATTATATGTGGCCATACCCATGGCATATGGAAGCTCCTAGGCCAGGGATAAATCTGAGCCACAGCTGCAGGTAGGGATCAAACCTGCATCTTTGCAGAGACCTAAGCCACTGCAGTTAGATTCTCTCTCTCTTTTTTTTTTTTTTTCTTTGTCTTTTTGCCTTTTCTAGGGCCGCTCCTGAGGTTCCCAGGCTAGGGGTCAAATCGGGGAGCTATAGCCACTGGCCTATGCCACAGCCACAACAACACGGCATCCAAGCCGTGTCTGTGACCTACACCACAGCTCACGGCAGCGCCGGATCCTTAACCCACTGAGCAAGGCCAGGGATCGAACCCGAAACCTCATGGTTCCTAGTCGGATTTGTTAACCACTGCGCCACGATGGGAACTCCAGATTCTTAACCCACTGCCTCACAGCAGGAATTCCCAAGATTCTTCTTAATCAACTCTTATTCCAAATGTCAAGTCCCAAAGCATGGAAGGATCTTCAAACAAGAACCAATATTTACTTGTGAACAACTGGCTTCATTATAAATATTGGTGTCTTCAGCCACATAAATACAGAAATAGTTATTAATAATTACTTTTAGTATACATCTCCAACTTTTTTTTTTTTTTTTTTTTTTTTTTTTTTTTTTTTTTTTTAGGTCTGCTCTTGTGGCATATGGAAGTTCCCAGGATCCAAGCTGTATCTGTGACCTACACCACAGCTCATGGCAACTCCAGATCCTTTAACCCAATGTTCAAGGCCAAGGATTGAACCCGCGTCCCCATGGATACTAATCACATTCAGTTTGTCTCTGCACCACAACAGTAACTCTCTATTCTTCAACTTTTAACTGCTTTAAATTCCATATCCCAGGCGTTCTTTACAATGTTTAACCTTGGGGACACAATAGGAAGTTACATTATTTGAAATTAGATGCTGTCTGTTCTAACACGTCCTGATTAGGCTTAGCTTTGATCAGAGGATGTCCATCTAAATAATAGGTCTGACATTTAATTGGCAAGGGAGCTGTGATTTGAGAGTAAAACTTTAAGCTGCTTGTTTACAAAATGCATCTTAAGAATATTTTTGGAGGATTTTCTAAAAAATATGCAGTCCAATTTCTACAGATACTTTCAAATTTATCATTGGATTTAGTCAGGTATATCTGGCCCACATTACTTTGCATCTTTTCCACTACCCAAAAAAAAACACATCTTCATAGACTTTGCCAAATTCTTCCTTTCTTTTATGGGTTTGCTTTCATTGAGGGACATTGTAAGAAACATCCCTATGAAACTCATTATAGTAATTAATGTAGGACTATTTCAAGAATGATATTTACCACATCACATAATATCTTCTGCATGAGGACCAAGGAACAAATCATTTTTATGTTACAATACCAGGAAGAGCTTTGCTTCTTTTAAATAGCTGGTTTGTTTTCATCTTACAGATGTCATAAATCATTGAACTCTTATATTTAGTTCCAGTGTTGATTTTTAGGAAGCCTAGAGCTAATTTTTTAGCCATTTCTAGGTAGTCCACGTACTTTTTGACATGCACGTTAATGAAACAACTTTGGAATAATCTTGTTTCACATATTATTTCCTCATTTTATTTTTATCTTATTGTACTGTAACTACTTCTATAAACTGCCTTCGGTTCCTTCAAAAATGAAACAGAAAATATGCGCAAAAAACTAAGGTTCTATTGATCTATTGGTTTAGCACATTCTGTGAAAATTGTTATTTTTTTCCCAAATTTGGAGAGTATATTTGGATTAGTCTGACCTAAATGGGGCACTCTTAAATTTCATATGAGAAATATACTCTTAAAGTTCCAAAGAGACACCTCAAAGAGAAATGCATTCATCTTTTGGAGCAGACAAAATTGTGGTACAAGATTCAAATGCTATTAATGAGGAGAAATGTGCTATTAAATTAAGGTATTGTACTCAGAGGGAAGGGAAAAAAAAAAAACCCATAAGCCCAAACAAAGAGACAAGAGCAGACAATCATTTGCATATGAAGCTGCTTTCCAGATGTGCATTTTATATATATATATTACTCCAAAACGGGTAGTAGCAGGGACTTATTTATTTAGCAATAGTTAATGATTCTCCCAAACAATTATCAATTAAACCATCACCAGTAATTCAAAAAAATTTTAAGTAATAAATTGCTGTCAACTCATTACACATTAAACAAATATAGCAATATTACTAATGATAGTTACAAACATGTATTTGATCTTGGAGAGACAGCAGTGAGTGATGGCTCAGAGTGAGTTCTTAATTCTCTGCTCAGGAATTGAACCTGGGCAACCTGGTTGAAGACCAGGAATCCCAGCCACTAGACTAGCTAGAGGCCCTGATCTTGCCCCCTGTGGAAGGAAAGAATGTTTCAAGGAGGCAGAGACTGTAAAAATAGGTGTAAATGTTATTGTTAGAAATACAATACAACATGTAGGGGAACACACAGAGAAGTAGTCTATTTATCCAAGGCAGAAGCAAAGTAGAAATACATACACCCAAGGAAGTGCAGCTGTGGGTGTTCCCCTGAATGAGGAGTGTGCCAGTGAGGTGATTTAATTACTTGCATAGAACAGTTCTTCCAGGTCTTTGTCTTTCTTTGACCAATTATCTTGTTTTATCTTCCACTGCTGACCAGACCCAGGGTCCTCCCCCATCTGGGTGCACATATTTTGGCCAAGATGGATTCCAAAGCAAAGCATAATGGGAAGGTTATCTGGACTTATTATGGCCTGACACTCCCTCCCTTTCTGATCCAGAGGGGTCTTTCTGCCCATACGTAGCTGAGGTCTCCCTGATCCTGAGGATGCAAGGTATTTGACCTATTGGTCTTTTCCCCAGCAGGGCTTAGCCCCTCTTTTGATCCTGTCATTATCATTGTTTAACAAGTTTACAGAAGACAAGTACTAGTTATTTGCCTTGTGCTTGTTGTCATTTCTATCTTGAAGTATAGGGAGGTGGTTGGTTGTAAATGTTTATCCTGGAGCCCACCTATCTCCTGCCTCAGGAAGTGTAAACAAGAGGCTAGTTGTAAACGCCTAGCCTGGAGACGATCTATCCCCTGTCTCATATTGAGTAGCTACTATATACCACATACTTATTTAATTTTCAGAACCCTAATAAGTAGGTAGTTTTGTTAGGTCCATTTTGCAAATGAGAAATATAAAGGAAAGTCTCTTCAATTCACGTCTGAAGAAGGTCTCTCTGCCTACTGTTAAGAAATTGACTGAAAGGGCAACTGTTAAGGAAACAATTTTAACAGCACACACACACAACTTATGGCTAGGAGCAGAGAAGTAGTAATGGAGGGGCTGAGAGGCGTTAGATTCAGAATATATTTTAATTTAGATGTGTGTGTGTGTGTTATTAGCACACAATTTTTCTTTCTCAGACTGTAGCTTTTCAGTAGGCTAATGAAGATTGTCAAATGTCAGATGATCAGAATTTAAAGTTGCCCTGTCTTTCCAGTCCACGGTGAGGGTGAAGCCAGAAATATACATATACATATATATATATATATATATATATATATATATATATAAATTTTTTTTTTTTTTTTTTTTTTTTTTTTTTTTTTTTTTTGGTGATTTGGTGCTAACCATAGAGGCTGACTTCCAATGAAGGGGTGTGATTTAACTGTGGGGAAAGTAGGAGAAAACCACCACCTTTTTAATTGCCTTCCGTTTCGGTGAATGCCATGTCAATTCTCCTTTCAGCAGATCGTCAAACCCACCATGTTGGGAAACCCGTGGGTGCAGATATTCGGGTGCCAAAAATTTAGAAGTAAATTAAGATTTCAAGATCTCTTAGTTATTTCTTGACTTTTCCTTTCTCTATGGCTTCCCCTATGTAATACAGAGTTTTCTCATGTAAAGTCAGTACAGCAGCTGGTATTCTAACAGCCTGGAAAGTCTCAGGTAAAAACGTGAGAATCAGCTTAAATCTCTGTCAGATTTCAAGCCTAAGAAATGTGACGACAATGAATCGATTGTGAATTACCAGATCCATGCTCCTGAAAAACAAAATGTGTTTCAAATGACCTGGCATGATTGTGTCAACATTCCAGTCATACCAAGGGGCTCGTTTGTACCCTCTTCTTGACTCAAACATATTTTCTTCCTTTATGATCTCTTCATTGTGGTCTCACTAATGTGAGTTTCCCATAGGTCTTCCTGTCTGCAAGTAGATTCTATGTTTTATGGGCTCCCTAATGTGGCATGAGACTTACCACATCCCAGGGCAAGCCTGGACAAGATCCAAGGTGGGGTGGGCAGTCATAAAGAGTGTCACTGTGAGTCTGTAGCTATATATATTCTAAATGTGTGTCTGGTATAATACAATATACAGGCAACATAATGTGTGGCATAGTGTAAGTAATACATATATATAATATGTAAATATGTCTGTGTATATAATATGCAAAGATAGGCAGTTGTCCTGTTGTGAGGCAGGGTTATTTTGTTCGTCGTCCATTCACCCCCACTATTCTGGCTCACATACACTTTTAGTGACATTCACTCTGTATTACCCTCATATGAGCAAACTAATTTAATCACTTTAAACTCCAAAAAAACACTTACAGACCCATGTCTTTTTAAAAGTTTTGTTGGAGTTCCCGTCGTGGCGCAGCGGAAGCAAACCCGACTAGGAACCATGAGGTTGTGGGTTCGACCCCTGGCCTTGCTCAGTGGGTTAAGGATCCAGTGCTGCCGTGAGCTGGGGTGCAGGTCACAGATGCAACTTGGATCCTACGTTCCTGTGCCTGTGGTAAGTCGGCAGCTACAGCTCTGATTGGACCCCTAGCCTGGGAACCTCCATATGCTGCGGGTACAGCCCTAAAAAGCAAAAAGTAAATAAATAAAGTTAGTTTTGTTGATCTCTGGTGAAGTAAGTGGCCTTTTGACACCTTTAATTCCATCTCTTTGCTAACTGTAGACTCCCTGATCACAGACGCAGATCCTTAAGAACTTCATGTGCTCTCAGGTTGGGTTATATAATGACGGGTTTGGGAAAGTCACTGGGAGTAAAACACAGGAAGCAAGGGTACCTCTTTCTTGGGAAGGTAAGTTAGGTCTAAGTGCCCTGAAACTAATTCCACTTTAATCCCACCTGTAGACCCCCAGCTAAGTCCAAGATCATTCTTTGGTTCAAATAATCTTCATTGTGGGTCTTTTCACCTACCTTAGAACAATGTTGCCAGGATAATTTCTCCTTGCCCTCTGCAACCACTCTTCCTATTCCCCAAACTGACCCACACTAATATAAACATGAACCACCCAACTGACTAGAAAAATACGAATTGCTAAGGTGACTCTTGAACAAAGCTAGCTCTCCACATATCTTCAAGGTTAGGAGTGAAAGCAACTTCCTGGATTACTGATTTCTGGAATCACCTTCCTTATTGTACCCTCCAGATCTTATAATATTTTCATTTTAAGAACAATGCCTTCATTAAATCACCTATGTTTGAAATACCTAGAGTGGTTTCTAATTTCCTGATTGCACACTGATAGAGGTCTAAAGCAGCCCTTGAGATGAAAGCAAACCCCTGGGGCTAAACCGACTTCAAAACTGACTAGCTCTCCTCTCTTTCTTGCTCCCTTTCTTTCTCTGTCTCTGTATTTGTCTGTCTGTCTGTCTCTCTCATTAACTGAAAGCTTTGCTGTTGGCACAATTCCCAGTCCTCCTTTCGTTATTATATTTTCTCCTTTCACTCCCTAGGTACTTGCTACCATTTTAGTGTTCCCTGGGTGCTTGGGACAACTTCATCCATAGTTGATGCAGCAGATTATGCTCTACAACCTTCTCAAACCCAAATTTCCCAGTCCAAACCAACTAGCCCCTGTGCCAAACTTAGTGCACTTTTCCTTCTGCAACATGATATAGTGGAGGGTATTCTAAGGTTAAAGAGGAGTTCCTGCTGCAGTGCAATGCGATCAGCAGTATCTTGGGAGTGCTGAGATGCAGGTTCCATCCCCGGTTCAGCACAGTGGGTTAAGGATCCGGCATTGCCAGGATCTGTGGCGTAGGTTGCAACCACAGCTCAGATATAATCCCTGGCCCAGGAACTCCATATACTGTGGGGTGGCCAAAAAGGAAACATAGTAATAAAGTTAGAGATAGAAGACAAAAACTTATCAGTTCCACTGGTATATAACTTCCATTGTTGTATAACCTTGAAAAAAGTTACTGAATTTATTTGATTTTCAGTTACCACAGCTATAAAAATGACAATAATTAAACTTGCTTTCTAGGATTGTTGTAAAGATTACGTGACACCATGTTGATAGCTCTGTAAACTGTCCGAGACTATATACGAGGAATTTATGGAACTTTGCTAGGCCATAGCTCATTATCAGACAGACTTTCTGGATATAGTTCTCTATCTAATAGTGATGTAATAATTATTGTGGCAAACTAGTTAAGAAGGTATTTTAAGAAGGGTAGAACCTTTCTCAGTTCCTCTTCAAAATCACAAATGAAGAGGCCACTTTCTCCACCAAAATGAGTTAACTTCAGTGGTATTCTGGTAAGTGTTTAACAACTGGCTCTCTGGGGAAGAGAGGGGAGCTATGGTTTGTAAAATTTGCTGATTTCCATCACATTAGTATTCCCACCATGGCCAGTTCTGAGCTACCAGAGTGATAACAGCCATCTTACAAAATTCCTCATTATTTAACACTTGGCTGTCCACCACACCACTGTTTCACTCTGCCTCATTACCATGGTAAGAATATTCTAGATATTGTTGTTGGCCAAGATAGCTTTTTCTCTTTACTCTTTATCAGTTAGGGATCGCAAAATCCTTCTTCCTGTAATAATACCCTTCGGGTAATAATACCCTGAAAATAAAACCCTACTTTTACTTTCCTCATGAGTGAAATGGTTTTCTGCTGCTGAGGATACCATCTAATTGCAATTTAATTAATTCTCAAGAGTTTAAAGGCTGTGGATTCCATTTTGGAAAGATTAACAGGTTATCACAATGATCGTGGAAAGTCCAAATAGTAATAAAATGTATGCCTATCAAATTAATACCAACTACAACAACACCTAATATAAATATGTACTTTCAAAATATCAACTGAGGTCTCTGCATTTTGTGTATGAGAACACCCCTTTGCATTTGCTTTGTCTTTCACAGGCTGACAATTCTCTTAGGGTTGATGTTATAACAAGATGATCACCATAGAGAGATTGTATTGGCAACACGCCTACCTCTCCAGTTGCACACATGCTTCTGAGAATTGATCTGGTTTCCACTCACTCTTGGAGGTGGGAGTGCCCGGGGAATTCTTGCTGACTCAGACCGTTTCCACATTGAAGAGCTTTTAGGCGTGTAATTTCTGGTCTGCTCACAGGTTTGAATAAACGCCACTGCATTCTTACGCGTTAATTTAATCTTGCTTTTATTGTGATTTTAGGATCCTTACCGCCATCAGAGATTAGACTTAAACCCTTAAATAAGTTTCTATAGGCTAGGGATGAATGAGACCAGAACCTCAGAACTAAGCCCAAGTGAAAATCATGTTACCACATCGTGGTGAAAACTGTATTGACATATCAAGCCATTTGGCATATGGTCAGGCATAAGCTTATCTGTTTGTGGTCTGAGCAGTACTACATATCCATCTTCTGGAGAAAAAAAGAATGTTAGCACAAATTGATATTTTTTAATCTATCCCCTTTACTTCTTTTTCAATCCAAAATAAGGTGGACAACAGAAGGCATGGTATCTTATAAAACATTACATAAAAACTCAAGTTTGAAAGTTACTTATGGGAAGACTCTTGAAAATGTGCTGAAAAGAGCTTTGGACAGGTGATATTTTGTGTATCTTGAAATGATTTATATTATACATTCCTTACAGTGACCTTAATTATGATAAAAAGGATAAAGTTGGCAGTGTAGAGAATGTCTCAGCAGATTACATCATGACTTGGCTCAGGAAAAAAAAATAGAAAATAGCTGGCGTATTGGCTATGCTCTCCTTATAATTTATGCTTTAATTAAAAATTTTATTTTCTTGAAAAGAACACAAAACTTGAATATAATGAGAGAGTACTCCTTATAAATTAAAAATATTTGAAGGATTTTGAATTTATACAAGAGTTGCCCTTTTAATAACACCTCAAAAAAACTGACATTAGACATGTTATCAACCAATTTCCAAAAGCTATATTAAATCTCAGGTGCATCAAAGAACATTTTTGGAAAAGTGTGAATTCCCCTAAACTTAGGGGTTTTGATGAATACCTTAATTACCTGGAAGACTCCCTTATGGATAGATCATCTATGTAAAATTATCTCAAATTATTCCATTCCGTCCATGTTTTTCAGCACCTGAAATTAAACTATTAAAGCCTATAAATTGGCAACCAACTTTTTTTTTTTTAGATTTTATTCATTTATTGATATTTATGGCCGCACCTGCAGCATATGGAAGTTCCTGAGGTAGGAGCTGAATTGGAACTGCCGCTGAATCCTACGTCGTGGCCACAGCAACACCGGATCCAAGCTGACCTATGTCTCTGTTTGTAGCAACATTGGATCCTTAACCCACTGAGCAAAGCCAGGGATGGAACTTGTATCCTCACTCGCACTATGGTGGGTTCTTAAGCCACTGAGCCCCAACAGGAACTCCACAATCAACTCCTTTAGTTGTTCCTCATTTACCAACTTCAAGGTATAAAGCTAACTTTCACTTTAGTTGAAATGCTTATTAAAATAATTATAGATTCATATACAATCATAAGAAATAATATGGAGATAGCCCTTGTACATCACATCCAGTTTACTCCAGTAATAATATTTTGCTAAATTATAGCATAATGTCATAACCAAGATACTGACATTAATAAAATCTACCTATTTTATTCAGATTTCCCCAGTCTTACTTGCACTCACTTGCAGAGGTGTCTGTGCATCTGTGTATTTGTATGAAGTTCTATACAGTATTGTCACTTGTGCAGCTTCACCAGCTGTAATACTGAATAGCACAGTATTTGTAATAAAATATTTATTATTCCTTATTTGTAATAAAAATTGTCCTTCTAGGGAGTTCCCTTAGTGGCTCAGCTGTTAACAAACCCGACTAGGATCCATGAGCATGCTGGTTCCATCCCTGGCCTCGCTCAGCATGTTAAGGATCTGACATTGCCGTGAGCTGTGGTGTGAGTCGAAGACGCGATTCGGATCCCGTGTTGCTGTGGCTTTGGTGTAGGCCAGCAGCTGTAGTTCCAATTCAACCCCTAGCCTGAGAACTTCCATATGCCACCAGTGCGGTCCTAAAAAACAAAAAATGAAAAACAAAAAAAAGGTGCCCTTTTATAACCATGCTCCTCTCTCTCCCACATTGTCCTCACAACTACTCTGTTCACTCTTACCCCTGACAACCACTAATGTTCCCCACTTATCAAAGTTTATTACCCCAGAGGTGTTATATAAATAGAATCATACAGTATATAGCCTTTGGGGATGGGCCTTTTTTTTTTTATGGCAAACATGAGTTGATATGGAAAACTTCACACCAAGAATTTATAGCACATTACTGTTCCCACTAGAGATGAAACATTCATGGAATGCCTGCCTCAGGAGGCTAAGTGACAAGACAGGCCTGGGAATGAACACCTGGGAGGCCACCAAGAAGTCAGGTCCCATCCAACAGATTGCTCTTTGCACAAGGGTCCCAATTCTTGAGATTGCCACCAATTAAAAAAACACCCTTTTGAAATGTTCTACCTCGTGACTGCTTCCTAAAATGCCAATACTCAGGAGAATTACCCATTAAGCAATTCATTGAGGCCTTCCCCCCAGCCCTCTCCAATGAAGAGACGCAAGACAGCTGTGACGGGCAAGGGGCCCAAGTGTGTGTGGAAGGGGGAGGAGGTGCCAACGTGATTGTTGGGACAACACTTGTTGGGACGAGCAAATGAGCCAGGCTTGGCCACCATCATGTCCCTTCATGAAGGAATATGGCCTAGGATAAAGCTTTTTGTAGATATATATATTTCAGTTTTTCACTGGATGAGAAACGAACAGTGACTCCCAAATTCCAAGGATTTAAAGTAATTTAACCTACTACAGGGATAAACCAAAAGAGTAAGAGAAGTCAATGTGCTTGGGAAATGGCTAGACATGCTAGTTTCTAAAATTAAAAAAAAAAAAAATTAAAAAAGAAGTGTGTAATTTGAACTTGGCTGGGTGAACTTCAGTTTCTGTGATGTCACCTCCGACTAACACCTGAACCACTAGAAAAGTAGAGGAGCCAGAGTTAACCATTGAGACTAAAGATTAGAAGCCTCCGAGGGCATTTCAGTACAGTGCTTACTTCTGTTTGCCACTTTTCTCCTCCCCTTTCAAATTAGCAAAAGTCTTCACCTGAATTTTGAGAAATCGCCAGACAGAAAATAAGTGATTTATATAGAAGAGGAAAGAGTGAGAAGTTCCCATTGTGGCTCAGCAGAAACGAATCTGACTAGTATCCGTGAGGACCTGGGTTTGATTCCTGGCCTTGCTCCGTGGGTTGGGGATCTGGCATTGCCCTGAGCCCGCGGACATGGCTGGGATCCCATGTTGCTATGGCTGTGGTGTAGGTCAGCAGCTGTAGCTCTGATTCGATCCCTAGCCTGGCAACTTCCATATGCTGGGGGTACAGCCCTGAAAAGGAAAAAAAAAAAAAAAAAAAAAGGAAATGAGACCTTTCCGGCATTGCAAGTTGACAGTCACCTTCTGGCCTGCAAGGGGTTCGCAACCTAGAAAGTCCTCACAGGTGCAAGTGCTGAGCTGCGTCGGCCTCCATGTTTGGAGTCGAGTTGACCAGAGCAGAACGTTGCTCACAACAAGCAAAAGCCTGGGGTCCTGGGCTGCCTCTTGCTACGTGGAAGGATTAAAGAGGTGTGGCTTCCAAGGAGATACTTACTTCTAAGGTAACTTGCTGGCTTTTCAGATCCATGTTGTCAAACTAGGAAGAAAGTTTGTGAGATTGTGCTGTGGTGAGCACAATCTCCACATTCTTGAAATTGATTTCCAACAGGCCAGGCCCATCCATCTTGCTGTTGCCAGCTCTTGTCCAGTGGCTCAAGACAGCTGGTTCTGGGTCCACTCTCTTCTCTCTGCAAGGCCATAGGCTGACCTGTACTGGACTTTTCCCTCACAGGTCACTTTTGAGATCTGAGCAAAGGGAGCTGCTATGTTCTCTCCTCACTGAAGGGACCCGTCCACCAGGATAGGCTTTTTTCCTCTCAGCGTAATTCCTTTCTTCCTCCATCCCTCCCTTCCTTTCCTTTTTTCTTTTTTTCTTCCACACACCTGCAACTTATGGAAGTTCCCAGGCTAGAGGTTGAATTGGAGTTGTAGCTGCCAGTCAACACCACAGCCATAGCAATGCAGGATCTGAGCCACGTCTGCAGCCTACAGCACAGCTCACGGCAATGCTGGATCCTTAACCCACTGAGCAAGGCCAGGGATCGAACCTGCATCCTCATGGATACTAGTCTGGTTCATTACCGCTGAGCCACATAGGAACTCCCCTTTCATTTTTAAATATTACTGCATTCTTTTATTAGTCTCTTTTGTAGATGTCTCTTCGTTAGTGCAAAAATTGATGTGTTGACATTCAAAAATATATGTATATGCTGGGTACACGGTACCCCGTCCCCAGTCCTTGGTCCCCAGTGCCCCCCATCCTTGGTCCACAGTCTTCAGAGCCCCAATTGCAGCCCCCAGCAGAGAAATGTGCACCAGGAGGACTGGTACATATGGGAACCTGGCAATCCAGGCATCCCAAGGCATCCAACTCACTCGACTGCCAATTTCTTGGTGTGTCATCCAATTTGTTTCATCTATCAATAGCGCATTTCTTTTCATTGCTAGGAAGTATTGCATGCTATATATTAACAACAGTTTATTTAGCCACTTATCACTTGAAAGACATCTGGGCTGATTCCAGTTTGTAGCTATTATAAATAAAGCTTCTATGAACATTTGAGTACACTTTTTTGAGTGAATGGGGGTTTTCACTTTTTTGGTATGCCCAGGAATGTAATTCTAGGTTGTATAGTAGTTAGGTGCTTAGCTTTTTTTTAAGAAACTGCCAAACTGTTTTCCAGAGTGGCTGAAATGTTTTACATTTCCATCAGCAATGTGTGAGTGATTCAGTTTCCTTTCATCTTCATCAGTACTTAGTGCTGTTACTCTTTTTATTTTAGCCATTCTGAGAGATGTGTAGTGATATCTCATTGTTTTAATATGCATTTCTCTAAAAGCTAATGATCTTGAGTATTTTTCTGTGATTGCTTGTCATTCACATACTCTCTTTGGTAAAATATATGATGATGTCTTTTTTCTATTGTCTAGGTGGATTGTTCGGTATTTTACTATTGAGTTTTGAGAGTTCTTTACGTATTATAGATAGCAGTATTTTGTCAGATAAATGATTTGCAAACATTTTCTCTCAGTCTACACGTTGTCTTTCTTTCTTTCTACCTTTCTACCTTTCTTTCTTTCTTTTTTTTCTCTTTTTAGGGCCATACCTGCAGCATATGGAAGTTTCTGGGCTAGGGGTCAAATTGGAGATGCAGCTGCAGACCTACACCACAGCCACAGCAATACTGGATCCAATCAGCATCTGCTTCCTTTGCTGCAGCTTGCAACAATGCCAGATCCTTAACCCAATGAGGAAGGCTAGGGATAGAACCTACATCCTCAAAGATATTATGTCAGGATCTTAACCACTGAGCCACAATGAGAACTCCTTTGATTTTCTTCTTCTGTGTTTTAAAACTTTCAGCATACAGTTTCTGTAAATGTTTTTAAAAGTATATATAAATATTTAATTTTCTTTGGATAAATCATAAACGTTATTGGATTTTAAATTATGATTTCTGCCTGTGTGTTATTTGTGTAATGAAATGGGATTGGTTTTAAACCATCTTGTCAAATCTGTTACTAGTGCTAGGAATTTGTGGGGTTTTATTTTGTTGTAGGTATATTGGTGTTTTTGGTGCAGATAATCATGCTATCTTCCATTAGAGATTGTTTTATTTCCTCATTTCCAAACTATATGCTTTTTTTGTTTCTTTTTCTTCCCATATCACAGTGGTTAGCACTTCTAGTGCTAATGTTGATTAAGATAGTGAGAGTGGATTATCCTCACCTTGATCTTAGTCTTCTACCATTAGTTATGATATTAGTTGTAGGTTTTTGTAGATACTCTTTATCAAGTTGTGTTAATTATCATCTATCCCTAATTTGCTGAGAGTATTAATGATAAACAGGTCTGGATTTTATAGCCAAAGCCTTTTCTGCCTCAGTCGAAATGACTTTACAAATTCTTTTCTTTAGCTGGTTGATACAGTTGATTGAATTGATTGTTTTTTGAATATTTAACTAGGCTTACATACCTGAAATAAATGTCACTTGGTCATGGCATAATTTTTTAACACATTGTTAAAGTTGGTTTGCTAATATTTTGTTGAGGATTTTTGCATCTGTACTCATGGGAAATGTGGGTCTGTACATTTGCTGTGTGTTTATTTTTGGTGTGTCCTCTGTCTGGTTTTGTATTGGAGTAATACTGGCCTCATAAAATGTGTTGAGAAGTGCCCTCTTCTATCGTCTGGAAGAGACTGTGTGAAATTGGTGTTAATTCATCTTTAAAAGAGGTACCACTACTGTCCCTCCCCAGCCCCACCTCTCCCCACTGCCCTGGTTTTTCTGGGTATGGGAGGACAGTCTCAGGCCCATGAGGATAAAGATGCTTCCCTGACCATGTTACTGAGTCTCTCCTGCTAGCTCTGCCTGCCTATCTTGGTATTTCTCAGTGAGAAGTGGAAACCTCAGACCCAGCAGAGAAGGAGAGTACCTCCTCTGGTCACTTATTTCTGGCAATGTTCCCAATACATCTTGCTTGGTGGTGGTGTCAGGCTCATGTGGTGTTGTCAGAGAGATTCCAGTATGATCCAGGGGAGGAATGAGCCTACCTCAGCTGCCTTCTATTGCTGGGTTGAAAGTCAAGAAATTCTGTCTTGGTAGCTCTCTGTTGTTGGGTAGGGGCACGTGAGACATCCTGCAACTGTATTGTTCCTACAATTTTAGGGTCACAAACCATATTGCATTCTTCTAACCACACTTCGCATTTCTCATTTGGTTGTCTTTTGTGCCATTTCCAAGGTTTATATTTGTACTTAGCAGGGAGGAGCAGGAAAAACAGGTCTACACCATATTACCCTAATTGGAAATGAACTTCACTTTTAACCATTGATGTAGCAGGACTGACTCAGTTTCAGAAGGTCTTGAATTACGTGAATTCTGTATAGGAAGGCAAGGATTTAATATGAAGATGAGAAGAGGAGACAGAACCATTTTTCATTGTAACTGACCTCAGGCTGATACGGCACAAATAAATAAAGAGGAAAAAATGAACCAACAACAACAAAACAGGGAATGAAGTTCTTTCCTTTGTAATAGGTGCTGTCCACCTTGTCTTTTCTTGGTATTTACCTCTCTGCTTCATATTTTTAGTATGGCAAAGTTTTTAATATCTAACATTTTATTAAGTAGATTGTGAAAAAGTGAAATTTGGAGAGCAACTTCACTGTGAATCAATCAAACAGATTCAAAAGGAAGTTTAGCTCAAAGTATTGGGCAAACAAAGAGTGTATCATTCATCAGCCATAGAATGAATGAGACATCAAGTTAGTAATTAGCAAAAACATGTTTGTTTCTTATCTTGCTACCTTATCTTCCTTCTTTTCTTTGCAATCATCATTTGGAGAAATATATATTGCTTCCTTAGGAAGCATTACATGAATTTATTTCCTACCTTGAAGAGAAACTATTTTGATTCTCATTATTGATCAGCTTCTGCTTGCGAAAGTGAAATCAGATGCTATTCATTGAAACTGCTTATTGAAGTTTCATTTAAACAGGCCAGCATTTAAGACTGTTAAAGAGCAAAGTACATCCTTTGACTGAAGGTAATTGCACTGAAATAATAGGGAAAATGATTTTAGTGTCTAGTGCTTATTATTTTTTAAACCAGCCCAATTACTATATCACTAATAATTTTAAAACTTTTTTACAAAAATGTATGTTCACAGCACGTGGATATTCCTGGGCCAGGGACTGAATCTGAGCCACAGCTGCAAACAATGCCACAACTATTGCAACACTGGATCCTTTAATCCACTGTTCTAGGGCAGGGATCAAACCCACGCCTCCACAGTGACCAGAGCCACTGCAGTTAGATTCTTAACCCACTGCACCACTGAGGGAACTCCTAAACTTCTTACTGGTGCATTTTAACTCACTTTTGAGAATAGACCACCCACTTCAGGGTAGGTGCTACCCTTTGCAAAGAATGACATCACAGAAGGAAATGACTATGATCAACCATACTGCACAAATAATAGTTGTAATTCTCAATTCAGTGTAAGGCTAGTGTAAGAAGTACTTAAGGTAGAATCATAGCAGCATATCAGGCATTGTTCCCCCAAAAAAATCAAGAAAAAATCTAAATCATTTCATTTTAATTCAGTGAATTTTATTACATTTATAGTTTTACAATGATCATCACAACCCAATTTTATAACACTTCATCCCAAACTCCAGCCTGTCCCCTGACCCCCAATCTATCTCCTTTGGAGACCATAAGTTTTTCAAAGTCTGTGAGTCAGTATCTGTTCTGCAAAGAAGTTCATTGTGCCCTTATTTTTAGATTCCACATGTAAGTGATAGCATATGACATTGGTGTCTCACTGTCTGATTAACTTCACTTAGCATGATACTTTCTAGGTCTATCCATGTTGCTGCAAATGCCATTATTTCTTTCCTTTTAATGGCTGAGTAGTATTCCATTGTATATATGTACCACATCTTCTTTATCCACTCTTCTGTCAATGGGCATTTAGGTTGTTTCCATGTCTTGGATACTGTATATATTGCTGCAATGAACATTGGAGTACATGTACCTTTTCGAGTCATGGTTTTCTCTAGATAGATGCCCAGGAGTGGGGTTGCTGGATCAGATGGTAATTCTATTTTTAGTTTTCTGAGGACTCTCCATACCTTTTCCCACAGTGGTTGCATCAATTTACATTCCCACCAGCAGCATAACAGGGTTCCCTTCTCTTCACACCCTCTCCAGCATTTATTGTTTGTAGACTTTTTGATGATGGCCATTCTGGCTGGTGTAAGGTGGTACCTCATTGTATGCATTTCTGGAACTATGTTGAACATCTTTTCATGTGCTTTTTGACCATCTGTATGTCTTCTTTGGAGAGTTTTCTGTTTAGATCTTCTGCCCATTTTTTGATGGGGTTGTTTGTTTTTTTAAAGCCAACTGAATTTTAAATAACATTCACTGGTGAGTATTACTACTCTTAATAATATGCTCATAATAGCCACTGTATTTTGGCTTTAAAAATAGCACTTTCCCACTCAGAAAATACTAGCAGTAGCAGCAAAAATTTCAACTGGAAATCCTGGAAAAAAAAATGCTTCTGCGTTGTGAAAGGTCTAACAGTTCTTGTGAACTTTATTAAATTTACTTAACTAAGACACATTACAAATTATAAATTGTGCTGTACTTACTAGATTGCTTTTTTGATTAACAGAATAATGTTTCTATATATTTTTTTTCTTTTTTCTTTTTTTTTTTTTTTTTTTAGGGCCGCACCCACAACATATGGAAATTCCCAGGCTAGGGGTTGAATTGGAGCTGTAGCTGCCAGCCTATGCCACAGCCACAGCAATGTGGGATCCAGGCCATGTCTGTGATCTACACCACAGCTCATGGCAATGCCAGATCCTTAGCCCACTGAGCAAGGCCAGGGATGAAACCTGCATCCTCACGGATGCTAGTCAGTTTTGTTTCTGCTGTGCCATGATGGGAACTCTGAATGTTTCTATTTTCAAATGATATCAAGAAAAATCCTAGGAGTTCCCGTCGTGGCTCAGTGGTTAACAAATCTGACTAGGAACCACGAGGTTGCGGGTTCGATCCCTGGCCTTGCTCAGTGGGTTAAGGATCCGGCGTTGCCGTGAGCTGTGGTGTAGGTTGCAGACGCGGCTCAGATCCTGCGTTGCTGTGGCTCTGGTGTAGGCTGGTGGCTACAGTTCCAATTCGACCCCTAGCCTGGGAACCTCCATATGCCGAGGTAGCGGCTCAAGAAATGGTAAAAAGACAAAGAAAAAAAAAAGAGTCCTAACAGTTACTGAAATTTGGAAAGAAGTGAAAAACACAACCAAAATCTATTTTACATTGATTATATGCTATCTGTCGGTTTCTAAAGAAAGGATTAGATGGCCTTATTTATTATAGTCAATATATTCTGATAACCTAACATTATCGTCAATATTTCTTAAAGTCTTAAATAAACTTTAAGTTCTAGGTAACCTAACTTTCTATTCTAGATATAAAGTACCCCATCCTGGCCTGCTTGTACTTTTCCAGTGATATCCGGAAAAATTATTGAACAGCTAGTGTATACCCCTTAGTTGTTCATGAACTCCTTAAGAGGTGGGATCGAGTCTTATTTATTTTCGTGGCCCCAGAACCTGGCGCCCTGTATAATACATACATACTAGCATAATGGGTGTTCACCACATATTTGTTAAATTAATTTTTTAAAAGAAACTAATGGAGACGTGTTACTTGAACTAATATTTATATGACAGTCACTATGTGAGGCCGTAATCTTCACAAATTCTATCAGAATCACATATTGGTTAGCAATCTATCAGTGGCAAATGATAGAAAATGTAGATCAAACCCTAGGTGAAGGAATAAAGAGAATTTATCGGCTTGTATAAATAAAAAGTCCAACCATAGGTGAGTCTTCAGGTACCATTTCACCACTGCTCTGGCTGGCTTTCTCTGCAGTCCTCTTGGATTTGTCCTTTTTTGTGTGTCAGATTCAATTTCAGCTGGCTTCCCTCAAGGTAGCAAAATGGTTGCAGTCATTCCGCAACTCACATCTGTACATCACGCCATACACAGGAGTAGAGTGTCTCTTGTACCAGATGTCTTAGAAGAGTTAGTACGCATCCCAGGAGCACGGCCCCCACAAAGGTCTCTCCTCACAGCTTTAGCCTAAGTTTGATGAAAAAACTAGCCTGTGCCTCCTCAAAAAGTTGACTATTAGAGGTAGGATTGGATTTGATCCTTTCCAAACTGCCAGTGGCTGGGAAATAGGGGATTCTCTTAGGAATGGGGACAAGAGAACTGAATACCATATGTCCACTAGACATATCATAAGTCCCAGAGAGTTTAACTCATTAAGAAGAGAGTGGTTTAAAACTAGAGTATAACTGTAAAGCTTATCTTCTTCCCACTGTAACTTTTTTTTTTTTTTTTTTTGGCTTTTTGTCTTTTCTAGGCCCTCACCCACGGCATATGAAGGTTCCCAGGCTGGAGGGTCTAATCAGAGCTATAGCCGCCAGCCTATACCACAGCCACAGCAACAAGGGATCCAAGCTGTGTCTGGATCCTTAGCCCACTGAGTGAGGCCAGGATCGAACCTGCAACTTCATGGTTCCTAGTCAGATTTGTTAACCATTGAGCCACAATGGGACCTCCTCACTTTAACTTTTATCAAGTGTTCAAAGCAACTACCAGATAGTGTAAAACATCTTTCCTATCCTAACTTTATAAAACCAAAACTAACATAGTCTTGTCCTAGAAATAAAACAAAACAAAACTGTGATTATATAAAATGTATTTTCCCACCTCTCCTTCAGTCTCCAACCCCATCATCCTTATTTTCTTGTTTCCTAATGTGTCAAAATCCTTCTCATGGTTTCAACCCCAGTCTAGTGCTCTCATACTCCCAGGTTAGTGATACCTATTCCAAAATCATCGCCCCCTCTTCATTCTCACCGAATTTCCATTAATAAAACAACTTAGTGTTTAATAAAACCACTCAGCCTTAATAATAGCATACTGCCTTACCACTTCAGGAGTATTTGCACCTTATATGATGCTACTTGTTGGACACGACCCCATACTCTCCTTGCCCTCAAGAACTCTCCAGGGAGTTCCTGTTGTGGCACAGTGGTTAACGAATCCGACTAGGAACCATGAGGTTGGGGGTTCAATCCCTGGACTTGCTCAGTGGGTTAAGGATCCAGCATTGCCGTAAGCTGTGGTTTAGGTCGAAGACGCGGCTTGGATCCTGCATTGCTGTGGCTCTGGCGTAGGCCAGTGGCTGCAGCTCCAATTCAAACCCAAGCCTGGGAACCTCCATATGCCGCGGGATCAGCCCTAGAAAAGGCAAAAAGACAAAAAAAAAAAAAAGAAAACAAACAAACAAACAAATAAACCCAACTCTCCAGAAGGGATTTTAAGGGAAGGTGATACCAGAGGATGTGTGAGGATTTTGTTGCAGGAAAACTTTCCCAGGACTCCTGAGTTCAGAGTCTGAAAGTGATCATTCGGTTGCCTTCATGAAAGAGTTTACTGGCATGCCAAATTGTCTTTCTCCTAAGAGTACAGTTGACCCTTGAGCAACGCAAACTTGAACTGCTCAGGTCCACTTATGTGTGGATTTTTTTTTTTTTTTATTTTTCGTCCATCCCATGGCATTTGGAGTTCCTGGGCCTGGGATCAGATCTGAGCTGCAGCAACACCAGATCCTTAAACTCCTGTGCCAGGCTGGGGATCAAACCTGCGTCCCAGAGCTCCCACAACACCATTGATCCTCTTGTGCCAAAGAGGGAATTCCACATGTGGATTTTTTAAATAGTAAAAATCCACAGTGCTTCAGGATCCAAGGTTGGTTAAGTCTACAGATGTGGAACCTTGGATATGGACTGCGTGTGTGTAGGGCTAACTATAAATCACACACAGATTTTCCACCGCATGTAACTACACCCAGGGTCAGTGCCCTGAACCGTCCCCTCCCCATTGTTCAAGGGTCAACTGTATTGTTTTTTTCCTTAGAGTCTTGTTTTTTTCCCCTAGAGTATTGCAGTTGGCAAATTCTCTTCTTTCCCACCCACCTCAATACATTTTAAGGTAATTTTTTATATTTAAAAGTTGTTATTTGGAGTTCCTTTTGTGGTTCAGTGGTTAACGAATCCAACCAGGAACCATGAGGTTGTGGGTTCGATCCCTGGCCTTGCTCAGTGGGTTAAGGATCCAGCGTTGCCCTAAGCTGTGGTGTAGGTTGCAGACGTGGCTCGGATCCCGCGTTGCTGTGGCTTTGGCGTAGGCTGGTGGCTACAGCCCCGATTGGACCCCTAGCCTGGGAACCTCCATATGCCGCAGGAGCAGCCCAAGAAATGGCAAAAAAAAAAAAAATTATTTGATGTTTCTTATGTTTCTGATTGTTCTTTTGCCTGTTGCAGTTAAGTTACTAATAATTATCCTCATTTAAAAATGACTTTGAGATTTTAAGTTGCTTTTGATGCTGATTTTATCCTTCTTCCTCCCCCCCACTCCATGAGGGTATGTTTCACTTTCTTAAGGCCTTTAAATTCCCAAGAACTGATCGTAGAAAAAAAAAAAGACTAAAAACACAGTATGCCTAAAAAGCCTAGAAATTCATCTTTTAAAGAATGATGGATTCTGGAATTTATTCAGCAACTTGTCAGTTAGCTACTTTAGAGTCATAGAAAGCCAACCCCAGTTGAATTCTAAATTGGGGAAACTAAATGGAGTTAAGTGGTACAGTGTTGCTTAGGAAAAGGAAAGTTACATTACCTCAAACTGCCAACATACAGCTGGTCAGATCTGGTTTGAGCTGGTGAGAGTTCAACCAAGGATTTTTAAAACTCTCAAGTGAGCCAGAATTAGACCATGAGTTCTAGGTTACTGACCTTTGCTTTAATGCATGCAGGCTGACAGCAAAGTCTCTGTGTAATTGTGTTACACTCATAAGCTTTACCAATGTTTTCCCCTGTGTTGCAATCACAAACGTTTGCCGCTTAGCTGCCTGCATATAGGCCATCCCTTCCCGCCCACTACCCACGCATAGAAGTACTGCTCTTTCAATATTCTGAGCTGTTCAGCCACTGCAGAATCAACCCACACATAGTAACTGTTAAAGTACTTATTATGTCCTTCTTGGAATCTGATATGCTCAATGCTGTTGTTTTTCCTAATCAAATGCAACCTTTTACATATTACAGACTTCTTCCTAAGTTGGATTTTAAAAGATTCTTAATGCTCTTTGCAAGACAATGTCAAAATTGTTGAAATTTTGAATAATTTTTATTGCTAGCAGAATGGGGTTTGTTTTAAGAAAAAAAAAAAACCTAGTACTATAAAAACCAGGGAATTTCAGATGTGGGTGGCAATTCAGTTGAATGTATCCATTTAAGCTGAAGTGAACTGACTTATGGGTGTGATTCTGTCTGCCAACTTTTATAGAGCATTCCCCACACTCATAATGCAATAGCACACTGGGGTTGGGGAACATGGGGTGTGGGTTGGGGGGAAGATTCAGTGTTCCCATTAGGAGTTCCTGCTCAGTGCTGCTGGCTGAATATATAAAGTGTTCTCAAGAAGAGACAAGGCCAGCCTGAAACAGAGAAACCAAACTGCGGACTAGATAGTATTAGAATAATAAGATAGGAGTTCCTGGCGCAATGGAAACAAATCCGACTAGGAACCATGAGGTTGTGGGTTCAATCCCTGGCCTCTCTCAGTGGGTTAAGAATCTGGCATTACTGTGATCTGTGGTGTAGGTCACAGACGAGGCTTGGATCCTATATTTCTGTGGCTGTTATGTAGGCCAGCAGGTGTAGCTTGGATTAGACCCCTAGCCTGGGAACCTCCATGTGCTACAGGTGCGGCCCCTCCAAAAAAAAAAAAAAAAAAAAAAAAGAATAAGATAGACGTTTGGAATACAGTCTCAGGGCTTTAAAATTTATGTTAAAGGCAATTTTTTTTCTTTAATGATTTCTGTTTTTTCCATTATAATTGGTTTACAGTGCTCTGTCAATTTTCTACTGTATAGCAAAGTGACCCAGTCACACATACACATATACATTCTTTTTCTCACATTATCCTCCAACCCAAAGGCAATTTGACACCAACGTATGTTTTCATGCACTGTGTGTGCAAATTCAATCACTGGTTCTTTTTAAGTGTCAGAGCAGCAATCTTAGAGCTAGTTTCTTTGTAGCTGTACTATTTAAATACTCTTTTTAGATCAAAGTTATGTTAAGAAAGCCTGGAAAGGTTGAACTTGGCCTCTATACATTTCATGAAAAAAAAATATTTATCATGTACCTACTAAGAGTCAGTCATGTGGCTGAATACAAGGAGATGACAAAATAAGAAAAGCAAGGAAGATCCATGCATTTGAGGAGCTCTGTCTAGTGTGAGGGAAGACATCCCAGCAGATAATAAATATCTAGCTTTATAAATTCTATCGTTGAGACACGTACTCCAGAAAAGACTGACCCCCAAAGGAGATGGCTTAGTAGGCTGAAGTCAACACTGGTGTTTAATACTGGAGGGATCTGGTATTAAGACAGAATGGGATCGATGTTTGAATGGTCAGCTCGGGAATGAATAATTTCCTCATAGGATACCTTTAGTTCCTTATACCTTGTGACATAGGATTGTGGATAATGAGTCCTAAAGTGGTGTGGCCCTCTGTGTAGCCTTCTTGCCCACAGTCATAAGAGCCTCAGGTCTCTGTTGGGCTCTGCTCTAAGGTCAATCTTGATTCAGCTGTAGAGAATTTAAAGACATTCCACTATTAGTAAGCATGCTACTTTAGGATAAAATGGGCTTACACAGGTTGGTTATAGCCACTGGGAACAGGCATAAGACAGGGGCCAGAGTGCTGGAGTCTCACTGAGAACATTTGGTTAAGGGATATACAGTTTTTCTCATCTTTAAGAAAATGAAGTGTAGTTGATTTACAATGTTGTGTTAATATCTGCTGTACAGCAGTGGCTCAGTTGTATATATGTATCCTTTTTCCCATTTTTTCCCATTATGGTTTATCACAGGATATTGATATGGTTTCCTGTGCTCAACAGTAGGAACTTGTTATCAGGATGTGCATTGCTGTCTAAGGAGTGCTAACTATGTTGTTATCTAATTTATTTAAGTTAAGGCTCAGAACCTAAGATCCCACAGGCAGTGTGTGTGAAGTTCTAATATAGTTTCCTTGACTTCAAAGGTAAAATGGACTCATTCTAACCAGTCAGGCAAAGAGTTACTTTAAGAGACATTGCATCCTGATTCTTAGATTGGGTAGTGGGTACATTGGACATTATTTTTTTTTCTTTTTTTCGTATGTACTCTTGGCATAAGGAATTTCCAGATCCTTAACCCACTGCACTGGGCCAGGGATCAAACCTGGGCCACCACAGAAACAATGCCAGATCCTTAACAAGCTGTGCCACAGCAAGAACTTCTATTTAGTACTTCTTTAAACGTTACACATATTATCATGAGGATTTTTGATCTAACCCATATTTACTAATGTAAACTTAAAAAATAGAATTAAGAAGGAATACTGGATGAGCCAGACTGTATAAAGAGGTGTTTCTGAGTTGGGAAAAAAAAAAAGAGCAAAGGTGTCAGATAGTCAGTTGGCATGATTAGGATCCCAACAGCAACACTGAAAGTGTTCTGATGGAAGAAGCACAGTGCTAGGAAATCCAGAAGCAATCAGGAAATCCAAAGCCCCAGGGGAGTTTGATAGTAGGGAACAGGGTACCAGGCACCCACTGAAAGTAAAGTGAAGTATCCAAGCCTATGGTGGGATAAGGAACTAGCAAGAAGCAAATCGGGGTCCTACTCAGATTCAGGAAATAAGACAAGGTCCTGGTCCCTAGAACTAGAATCTCAGAAACAAGGAGATTGGGACCTCAAGAACAAGGCTGAGCCTACACTAGAGCCAAACTGGAAGGTGAGGCTTAACCAAGCAAGAGCTCCTCAGGCACAGAACTCTCAAAGCTGACTTGGCGTTTTAAAATTCTTTCTCAGGGATGAGCCCATAATGGAAAGGGTTTGGAGGGCTGAAGATAGTGTCAAGAGTGTAGTGCTATGGGAGCTTCCCTTGTGGCTCAGTGGTAACAAACCCGACTAGGATCCATGAGGATGAGGGTTCGATCCTGGACTTTGCTCTGTGGGTTAAAAATCCAGTGTTGCCTTGAGCTAAGGTGAAGCTTGCTCGGATCCCGAATTGCTGTGGCTGTGGTGTAGGCTGGCAGCTGCAGCTCTGATTGGACCCCTAGCCTGGTCCATAAACCGTAGGTGCTTCCCTAAAAAGCAAACAAACAAACAAAGGAAAAAGCAAAAAGGAAAGACTGTAGTTCTATGGAGAGAAGAGGGTATTGGGACAATGATTATGATAAGTCCCAACATCTTAGGGTGAGAAATACATTGCCTATGGGGTTTATATGCTGGGTTTTTGTTTTTTGGTTTTTTTTGTTTTTTTCCCTGCCTTTCTTCTGGTAAAGCTTTCTAGTTTGCTTTTGAAATCCCTCCCCATGCTCTATGAATAAAGACATAGCAGCATACCCTTCAAAGAGTCTTGCCCACCCTAGGCACAGGACCCTAGCTAGTAAATTGTCCTCTCTCTCTCCCAGAATGTGAATCTCAAAAGAAGAAACAAAGGAACAGAGAACAATTGGCACTGCTTCATTCCTTAGTGTGAACTTCAAGGCACCCTTAGATCTTCTGGTTCCAGTCCTTTGTGAAGTCTGTGTCTTTAGTCTTTCCTGGATTTTGGAAACAGCAATATCCCTCTAGTGATGTACTTTTCTCACTTAAATTAACTAAGGTCATTTTCTGTTGCCTGCAACCAAAGTACTGTTAAGTGATTCAGTGTCGGAGATGACAGCACGATTCCAGTCCTTTTCGGAATCAAGCTTCCCAAAGGTAGAATCAGGATCAATGGCTCCAAGCCTGCAGTTTGGAGAGCCCCAAAGAGCTCCACCATCTGCAGAGTCACGTTTCTTCAGGAGTCTACCAAGCCACACGGATTCCTCCATCTACACCTCCCCCACTGCACTTTCTTACAGCTAGTAAATACCTTTTCCTAAGCCCCCCAAGGGCTTAAAGCTTGACAGAGTTCTCTGTGGTTTCCCTAAATATTTTCTTTCATGCTCAAAGTTTGAACAATATGTCAGATCTAAAATAAAAACATTATCATACAAATAATACATTTTTCAGTGTGCTGAAATTGAATGAAAACTATTGTGGACAGGTAAATATCTTTACTTTAAAATATATCAGGCTAAACAGGACCATTTTATTCTATAGGTGGCCAAGAAAACAACACTTGTCTTATAAAAAAGCCAAAGAGGAAAAAATGATCCTTTTTATGTCTAAGATGAAAAAATTGAAAAGAAAAGCATATCATTTAAGAATTTACAAACTTGTGTAGACATGATACTTTTCCCCTAAGTCTCTGTTTCAATCACAAAATTTTCACTATAAAAACTCATAAATGGGGACAGCAGAACAATGAGTCTTAAACCCGAAGAGGTAACTGAAGCCATTCATAATCATTTTTACTGGCAATCAATATGGTATTGATTTTCTATTCTTGCAACTCTTGCAGTAATGTCCTTGGCTTGAAATTCAACCTAAGCTAGGAAATCTTAGCAAATAAAGTGATTCCAGCCTAAGGAAATGGAACGAGAAATCAAGATAGCAAAAGCCCAGATACAGTCAGAGCTGAAAATTACTGTCGGCTATCAGTTAATTCTGCTGGCTAGAAGATGGTGCCAAGGTGCCCCAGGCTAAGAGGGGGCCTGGTGTGAGCTTCCAGGTTTTACTCTGTTCTACAACAGCACGTATGGGACCAGTCAGGAGCACCTTTCATCGCAAGGAGAAGTGGCTGAGTCTCCAAGTCTGGATGGGTTCACAACTCCACAACTGCAAAATCTACTCAAAGTATATGCCCTACTGACCGTCAGTCAATAACATCCTCTGAGTATGTAAGGAGATGCAGAATCTCATTCAAATTTAAAAGGAATTGATCAAATTGGAAAAATTTTAAACCATCATGCATTAAAGCACAAACCATTAAAGAAGCCCTGGGGAAATTCATTTCAGAAGTGGAGCACAATCGTTTCCTACAAAATTGAACATGTTGAGGCCTATGTTGAGTAATTCACAGGTAAAGATCAAAGCCCGAATTTGAAACTGATTTCAAAATAAAGGGACTTCAAATCACATTTCAAAGAGTAAATCTATGCTTTTCTGATCTTATAGTATTGTTATTATCACTAATCAAATATAAGAGTCACACAAAACAAGCAGGGTAGAAGATGAACTGCATCTGCCTCTAAATCGCAAGAGTAGTTATAAGACACATTTTTTTTGTTGTTGTTTTGGTTTTGTTTTTTTGTTTTTTTTTTTTTTTGCTTTTTAGGACCACACCCAAGGCATACAAAAAATGCCCAGGCTAGGGGTCAAATTGGAGCCGCAGCTGCCAGCTGATACCACAACCACAGCAACACCAGATCCACGCCCCATTTGCAATCTATGCCACAACTTGTGGTAATGCTGGTCAGGTCTTTAACCCATTGAGCTACAATGGGAACTCCCCACACCTCTTTTTAAATATCTCTTTTCTTCAGGTTTCTTTTTAAATTATATTTTCGGAGACTACTCACTGTCTAACAAAACTTACATTCAATGGAAGGTAATAATTTTTGGCATCAAAGGTACAAAGACATCATATAAGTAACTATCAAAAGACTTTTCAAAATAGTAATATGAAAGAACATTTAATTTTCAGGAGTGCAATATTTGGGACATGAGTCATATTCATTTTCACAAAGCAAAACTTCCTGTAACCACATAGGAAATATGCCCCTTGTTGCAAATGGTACAGTCTAATTGTGGGAAAGGCGTGAAATACAACTTGGCATATTTTGTGTTAAAAAGTGTGTAATTTGTGTTAAAAAGGAGGACGTCAGCAGCACTGCACCCAAACTGAAATGTGTCTGTACAGGTGGCTCCCTTTACCCCTGTATGTTCTCACTCTTGTCAATTACCTCTTTTCAGAATCTCCCAGGCTGGTGGCCGAGTGACTTCCTGAAATACACTGATTTCCTTCTGCTGAAGCATGGAATAAGCTCTCTTTAGCCTACCACTCTTTGAGCAGGAGAAACAAAAACAAAACATCCTAAACTATGTGAGCGTACGCATTTTTGTGAACAATAATGATCCTTTTCTAACATTGGGTGATATGTAATTATTCAGGTATTTTCCAAGCTAGAGTTCTCTAAACTCATGGAGTAATGGAGCTAGAAGTTACTATATAGTTCACCTAATGCAACTTTCCATTTATGGAGACAAATTTTGCCCTAGAGCCAGAGGATTGGTCCTAATCCTTCTCTCCAAAGCATGAAAATGATAATTTTTACCACATCACCATTCCATTGGGATTGTTCTTTATTCTCTTATCCCACACACTGGAAGTGTTTATTTATTCTGAGTGATGAAAGACTTGTGTATTAGCTCCACAAAATACACAAATAGGCTGCCTTGACTAAAACACTCATTTAAATGGCTAAATAGTAAGTGCTCATTAATGCTGAAAGCAAGTGCTTCATGTAAATTGTTTTGAATAGGATATAGCCCATTAGAACCTATGATTAATTAGATGTTCAAAATATAACTGAACAGAGCTGTTACTCTGTCTTTGTGATGATCTGATGTTGCTATCAGATTCTACTGAGCGTAGGTCAGAGCTTCCAGATGCTTCAGAGTATGCCATCCTAGGAAGTAAACAGTTACCTAGTGGGAATTCAGATGGCCCCACACTCTCTGTTAGGTATCTTTTGGCACTAAGAATCCTGACTGATAAAAAATTGGTAAAATGAATGAGAATAGGGAAACTTTAAGCACAGAGCCTGATGGAAATGCAAAAATATCTGGGGTCTGTTATCTGGTATGCTTGTACTTCAAGACAATAAAATTAAGCTAATAGTAAAGGCATGCTACCCTCACAGCCTATTCATTCACACTTAATCAAATGATCACTTAGAATGAAATACTGAAGAAAGGACTTTGGGCAACCTCATGGCTAATGCCATAAGACAATCTAAAGAGCATGAGTAGAGTGATTATATGTCCAGTTTCTCTTGCATATTTTATGCCTATTGTACCAGCATAATTTTCCTTGGCATATCACTCCCTTTCACTATCCAGACCATCCTGGTGTGATAAATCCTATGTTCAACCTAGGATGAAAAGATGGAGGAAAGTTGGATGGAGTCATTGCTTTTGGTTGAGTCCAGACGGTGAAAATTCATAAATGATGATGGACTTGGATGGCAGTGCTTTACAAAACAAGCAAGTAAACACACAAAAACTTTATCCTTGAAGTTCTGAGCTAAAATGGAAAACATAAAACCCAATTTGATTCAAAGCGTGGTTGAATACTGTCAACTGAACCTACCGCATTTTCCAGTCTCTTAGGTGAAAACTAGAGCAGTTATTGAAAAAGAGTTGATCTGTAAGAACAGGAATGAGGATATTTGGAAGCCGTTGAATGTCTCAAAGAGTAGTCTCTTCTTCCTTTGAGGTTAAGGCTGTAACTGCCTTGCTTGAAGATCCTATAATAATCTTACCCAAGGAAGTTATCAAACAGGGGAAATCCGAGTCCTTGTGCCTGATCTCCACTGACCTTGATGCTCTCCAGGCCTATAATCCCTGGAGAAGAGTCGTTCAAGGTCCTATTTGATTTTTGTAACAACAGCAACACCCCTCTAGACTTGGAGAGAGGGTCCCAGCTCTTCACCTAATTCTAGACCTGAGTCCCTACACAGACATCCGTAAAGCTTTGAGAGGATGCAGGATGCATTTAAGAAAGGACCTTGTCATACTTCACAATATGTTCTATAATTTTCTTCCTAGCTTTCCACAAAGGAAACTCTTCCTGGACCAGAGTAACTGTGCGCTGGGGAGAGGGAGACCCCCAGAACAACCTCTGGGGATATTTGGACCTTGGCTCTGAGCTAACACTAATTCTAAGAAAAGGAGTCGACAGTCCTTGTGGTTCAGTAGTTAGAATGGAGGCTAAAAGAATTCAGGTAATGAATATAGTTGTGAACCAAATCCAGTTTAGGGAGGCCCAGTGGTTCCTGAACCCATCTGATGATTATTTTCTTGTTTTCTAAAAGCAGTGTCTGTAGAGATAACCTCAGCCAATGGTCAGATCCCCACACTGGATTCTTAGTCCCTGAAGTAACAGTTTGTATCTATTTTTCTGGCTTAATAGTAGCACTCCAGTTCACCATCAAAAGTAAACTGGTTTTAATGATAAATTATATAGTCACTCTAGCTATTATGGTAGGAAGGATCAGTCCCTGTCCTTAGAACTCCCCATCCCTGTCAGAAAGCCAATCAAAACCTGTATCATGTCCTCAGGAGGTGGCTGGGAGAGTTGGGGGCGGAGATGCAAAGTTAAATGCTACCTTCAAGGAGTTCCTGTTGTACCTCAGGGAAAACAAATCTGACTAGTATCCATGAGGACACAGGTTTGATCCCTGGCCTTGCTCAGTGCGTTAGGGATCTGGCATTACCGTGAGCTGTGGTATAGGTTGCAGACATGGCTTGGATCCTACGTTGCTGTGGCTGTGGTGTAGGCCGGCAGCTGTACCTCCAATTTGACTCCTAGCCTGGGAACCTCCATATGCCACGGATGAGGGCCTAAAAAGCCAAATAAATAAAATATAAATAAATGCAAATAAACGTTCTCATCCACTTATCATAAACTTCATCTGTTTTTCAAATCATAGTTGCCCATCCAGATATAGTTTCTTCACTGGAACAATAAAAGTAGTTTTTGGTTTGCCTCTATTGAACTGGCAATGCTTTTCAATAAACAGAGAATCTCACAAGTTTATTTTCTCTTAGTAGGAGCAGTAGTATATATATCTAGTTTCAGATCACAAGAGCTTTTGAACTCTATTCCACAATTTGGACTATAGGGTACCTGATTGTCTCACCATTTCATATGGCATCACCCTAGACTAATACATTGTTGTTTCAAGCTGAAAATACCCTATCATATTTTCCTGTGATATGGGAGGTGACTAGTTATATAATTTCTTGGATGCAATCTCCTGAAATCTCCTGTATACTTGTCTAGGTTTCATTCAAGGGATTAAGTTACACCGCAAGGTTTTTCCTGCAGAAGCTTGGGAGGAGGTGAAGGCCGACTAGGTCAAGGTGAAGTGTTTTCCTAAGCAGCCAAAAGCAGCAGAATCAAGGAAGTGAGTGTAAATCATGCTGGAGGAGGGACGCCAACAACAAGAAATAAGTTATGATGTCAGATGTTGGGAAGGCAGGAGTAAATCTGGAAGTGGAAGTGTCAGGGAAAAAGCTTTCCGCATGGAGTTCATAAAAGATGCCAAAGTGCCAGGTATGGGGTATGTGAACAGCCCAGAAATTGTTGATGCCATGTGGAAACAGGCACCAGTCAGAACTCTTCTGGGTCAGAATTCCCCCTTGTGGCTCAGCAGGTTCCTGACACAGTGTCTGTGAGCACATGGGTTCGATCCCTGACCTCACTCGGTGGGTTAAGGATACAGCATTCCCACTGGCAGCTACAGCTCCAATTTGACCCCTAGTCCAGGAACTTTCATGTGCCACAGGTGTGGACATAAAAACAAACAAACAAACAAACATCTTCTGGGCCAGAGGAAGGAGGCTGAGTTATAGGTAGCTGCTTAGCGTGTTAAAACCTCTTGATTTCTTTCCAGGCATCACCGATTATCCAAAGCCAGTCATCCTTAGAATCAGGTAGGCTTTTGCCTCCCTATGTCCTTAGCATAGTTGCCGGGATGCAGAGCTCTGCAACTAGGGGATGCCTCCCGTATCCCTTTCTGGGTCACTGGGCTACCTTTGCCTGTGAAAAAGAAAGGCGATCCCCTCTGCCTCATCGAGTTTCGAGAAAACTCTCTGCACCTCTTGCTGCACCTTTATTTGGAGCAAGAACTGGGCTGCTTACAAGTAATGGAGTTCCTCCAAAACCAAGCAGTTTGTCTTCCTCTTACATGTTTGAGAGATTAGAAATTGTTCTATGACACATTGGCTTTATATGGTTGAAATATCTTCAAAAAGCTCAAGAAAAAGAAGGGTGATTGATCTTGTGAGCAATGCCATTTATAGTGTATCAGTGCAAAATCCCAACAAATCAGAAGAGAAGAGAAAGGAACCAAACATTAGATCTCTTAGGCAAAATATGTAGTAACTTGAAACAAATGAATGCTAATGTTTGGAAGCTTCAAAACAAAAGAATTTAAACAATATGCAGGAATAGTTTTTTATAAATGCTATCGTACCTTAAAGCCAAGTTACTATGTATAAAGTGATTTCTGAATTCCCAAACAGCTTGCATTTTTCTAGAGTTTTGAGTCTCAATCATTTAATATTTGATGAATTTGAAAGCATTATATTTGATTTCCATGGTCTGATTTTATCTGTTGTTAACATACCCTTAATTAAATTGTTGCCTGCAGTTGAAGGTAACAGTAGGCCAAAATAAAGGATTTTTTGGAGTTTAATTATATAGAAAATGAAAGACATTACCTACTTCCAAATGTAAATTGCAAAGGACAAAACCATTTTTAAAACATTACCATAATTGATGTCTTATACAATCAGTCCATACCTACCATCAATGAAAATAAAGAGACAAAAATTCTTGCTGTCATGGAATTTATATTATGGCCATCTCTGACTTCTTCCTTCCCTATACTTACAAGCTATCAAATCTTTCCACTCTGATTTCTGCATAATTTCTCAAATTTGTTCTTCTCTTTCTGATCCCCTAACTGCTAGAGTAATTTAGGCTTTCATTACTGCTTTTAACATTTATCTACTTATGACCAGGTAATCCATGCACATTATTATTTTAAAATATTATTACATTTTAAATACTTTAAAATACTCAGTGAAAAATGTCTCTTCCCCACACCTGTTTGTCTTCCCTTCCTCTTCTCAAAGGCAAACACTCTTAGCAGTTTTGAGTTTTTTTGTACCTGGACAGATATTCAATGCATATGTAAGTGTTTATTTGTGTTTTATACAAGTGGTAACACACTCTACACTGTATTCTGTTTCTTGATTTTTAAAGTTAATGCATTTGGAGGATCCTTATCCACACATTATTAGTCTCATTTAAAAAAATGGCTGCTTGATTAATGGATTGTATAGTCACTAACAATTTGATTAAATAGTTCTCTACTGTATCAGTCAGGAGAGATGAGGTTACATTATAGAAACAAATAATCCCACAAGTCTCAGTGGTTTATTTTTTTGCTTACAAAATGTCTTTTGAGGTTCCGGGCAGCTGTCCAGGACAAATGCCTTCCATATGGCTGCTGGTTAATGCTTCCACCATCCTATAGCTGTCCCATCTGGAGCAAGTGGCCTCCTTAGTTGATGCAGCAGAGGAAGAAAGAGCTTTGGCCCAGAAGTAAACCTGTGTTGCTACAGCCTGAAAGAGACACACATTCATCTTGTAGTTACTCATCCAAACTCTTCTCATGGCCTCTCCTAGCTGCAAGGAAAGTAGGGAGGTAAAATTGTTCCATGTGCCTGAAGATAGGAGAGGTATCCATGTAATTAGAAATCCTTCAAAAAACTTTATTGTAAAATCATATTACCACTCTGAACCTCTTAGGAAAGACCCTCACATACCTGTGCATATTCAATAAACATATGCTAGCTAGGCAGACTTTAGATTGTACTCATATCCCTTAACAGCATAGCCAATCAATGAATAGCATATTACAAGAATAAAATCGTTTAGTCAAAAATCACCATCACAAAGGTAGATCTGAGTTATCATGACCATTTTCAGAAAAAGCAAGGAGGGAAGATAAATAGGAAATATTTAAAGAATTATTTTATTGCTGGTTTGGTAAGGAGTAAGTCATAAAGTCTGGCAACAAAAGCCCAGCAACAAAAAAAAAAAAGATGAATAAATGCACCCATGTTTATAGCAGCATCGGTCACAATAGGCAAAGGATGGAAACAACCCAAATGTATTGTACAAATGAGATATGGTCTATATATACAATAGGATATTATTCAGCCTTATAAAGGAAGGAAATTCTGACACATCCTGCAACATGGGTGAACCTTGAGGACATTATGCTAAGTGAAATAAGCCAGTCACAAAAAGGCAACTTCTGTATAATTCCCTACTGTATGAAGTACCTGCAATAGTCAAATTTATAGAGACAAAAAGTAGAATGGTGGTTGCCAGGGAATGGGGGTTGAGGTGGTTGAAGGAACAGGGGGTTCGTACTTAATGGGTACAGAGTTTCAGTTTTGCAAGATGAAAAACGTTCTGGATATGGATGGTTGCCCAACAATGTAATGTACCTAATGCCACTGAACTGTATACTTCAAAGTGATTAAGAGCACACATTTTTATGTTATATGTATTTTACCACCATATAAAATAAATAACTACAAACCTTTAGGAAGTGACTGCAAAAGTCTGTGAGAAGATTCTGAATTGTTCTGATTTCTTAAAGGAACTTCAGAAGCGGTTGACATGAGAGTAGTGAACTAGCAAGCTAGGAAGAGGGAAGGCTGTAGTCAGAGAACAAGAAATATGAGGTAATGATTTGGTATCTAAAACAGTTTCAGATGGTGGTGATAAGATCTAGGATATGGTTTTAGGAGCAGGTGGCTGAGGTGGACCAAAGGAAAAGCTAGTAGAATATGTGTGCGTAGAAGAACCAAGAGGCCAGAATGAAGGGTAGGACATTCATATGGATGTTTAAATCACCCATGAGAGTGGCAGAGTCTGGAATAAAGAGGAGAACTGTGAACAAAGGGTCAAATTCTGTGAATGAATGAGGGTTTGGAGATTTCATCGTATTTGATCAGCATCCCTGGCTTGTATTTAATCTCGAGCCCTCTGGGCGTGCACCAGATGAGCTCATAGGAGATGGCTTGTATAAATGAGAATGACAGCTAGCTGAGAAGAGAAACGTAGCTATTCCATGGACTTTCGAAGTCTGCAAGAGCAGCACATTCCTTCTCTGTAGGAAATCTGTGTGGGAAAGCACATTACAATCAGAAGCTATTTAGTGAACATGGAATGAGAAAAAGGGTGGTGGTGGTGAAGAGGGGAGGAGGGAAACAATTGTGATCTTTAAATGCCTCATGATTCAATATCCAGAGACAAACCATAATGGCACGGAATAGAAGAAAGAATGGATATTTGCATATGTATAACTGAATCACTTTGCTGTACAACAGAAATTAACCCAACATTGTAAATCAATGACGCTTCAATAATAAATAGATAAATAAATTTGTAACGACATCACCCTATGATGACCTGATTTATTGGCCTCTAAAGGAGGGTTCACCTACCACAGGGACCAGATAGAGTGCCTACAGGCTAGAACATCCACCTTCCACTGGAGACACTGAGAGGTGTTGCTAAGTTTTCTCTCTGGTGTCTCTCTTTTTTCTAGGCAGTCATGCTGACTACCCAACTTTCTGTCCTCCCACTTATTTCTTTGTAAAAACATGGCATCGATTGATGGATAACCAGTAATAAGATGCTGAAGGGGACCTTCTGCCTGTGTAAGAAATATGTTGGCATTTGCTATGGACCGAATGTTTGCGTCACCCCCAAATTTGCTTGTTATAGTCCTAATCCCCTGTTGTAGTGGTGTTTGGAGGTGGGGCTGTTGCCAGGTAATTAGGTCCAGATGAGATCACGAGGGTGAAGCTTCCCTTATGTGATTAGTACCCTTATGGAAAGAGGAAGAGACCCAAGATCCCCCTCGGCCTCTGCATGCACACATCAAGGAAAGGCCATGGGTGAACGTAACCAAAAAGAGGCTCCTCACCAAGAGCCTGACCCTACAGGTCCCCTGACTTCAGACTTCGGGCCTCTAGAACTGGGAGAAATAAATGTTGTTTAAGCCACACAGTCTATAGCGTCTGTTGTAACAGCTGAAACGGACTGAGGCAGCATTTTCTAATATCATTCATTAGCGTCACTTTTAACAAACTCTGAGTGATGATGGATTTGCCTTGCCTCATAGCAACTAATTTACTTTTACCATTACCGTTGTTATTTATATTGTTATTTTTATGTCCATCTTCTCAAAATTTCTGAGGTACAGACCTTCTTGTTGGCCTTATAATTATTCTTTCATTAATTCATTTATTTCAGCGTCTTCTAAGTGAAAGGCCCTTCTGTGAGTACATTCTGCATTAAGCTCTCAAGGAGCTGGTTCAGCCACTATGGAGAAGAGTATGGACGTACCTTAGAAATCTATACATAGAACTGTCATACGACCCAGCAATCCCACTCATGGGCATGTATCCAGATAAAACTTTCCTTAAAAAAGACACATGCACCTGCATGTTCATTGCAGCTCTATTCACAATAGCCAAGACATGGAAACAACCCAGATGTCCATTAACAGACAATTGCATTAGGAAGATGTGGTATATATACACAACAGAATACTACTCAGCCATAAAAAAGAATGAAATAATGCCATTTGCAGCCACATGGATGGAACTAGAGATTCTCATACTGAGTGAAGTAAGTCAGAAAGATAAAGTCAAATACCAGATGATATCACTCATATCTGGTATCTAACATACAGCACAAATGAACCTTTCCACAGAAAAGAAAGTCATGGACTTAGAGAATAAACTTGTGGTTGCCAAGGGGGAGGAGGAGGGAGTGGGAGGGATTGGGAGCTTGGGGTTAATGGATGCAAACTATTGCTTTTGGAATGGACTAATAATGAGATCATGCTCTGTAGCACTGGGAACTATGTCTAGATAATTACAACGCAGCACGACAATGGGAGAAAAAGTTATGTATACATGTATATGTAACTGGGTCCCCATGCTGTACAGTGGGAAAAAGAAGTGTGTTGGGGAAAATAACAATAAAAAATAAATTAAAAAAAAAAGAATCCTAAACTAAATTGTATTCATCATGGAGAAACCTGAATTTCTAGTAGAATTGTCTCTGATCTGGACCAAGGGCCACTATAGTGGAAATGTGTTCTTAGTCTAAACTCTGGAGAAGACTGCCACTAATTGGATTTTACCGGGGCATCTATCCAATTTTGAAAGGCCATTTTTATTTGCTGTATCTTATTTTTTGTTGGGTAATTAGAGAGGTACATTAACACTTTAAAGTCTCTAGAGAACCTTTTAGCATAGTATCACATTAAGAAGAGTCTGTGGTGTCGTAAACATGAAATGGCTTTTCATTTACTTCTTTTAGCTCCAAAATTTCCATTTATTTTCCCTTTTATTATGGATAGCCCATTAAACACACAGATGGATGGGAATGTTGATACGTATGCATCATCCCAAATTATTTATATTTGGATTTTTAAGCTTAAAAACACTTCCCTTATAAGAACAATCTTTATTAATTACCACGTAATTATAAAATACAAGAGAATACAAGCAAACAAAAATAAACTTGACAGCAACCAGAAACTCAATCTCAGTTACATTTAACATCTAATTACATATTTTTCCAAAATAGTTTGCCTCTGCAACAAATTATTGAGTCTCTTTTAAGAGTTTTATAACATGTTAAGTAAATAGTTTATCATAAGTGTAATCAAATATGTTCTTGCTAGTCCATTTCCTTGTTCTCACACTCAGTCCTCAGTACAATCCAATCCAGCTTCTGCTCTACCTACTTCAACTGCCCCTCACCCAATCTTGAATAATCCTTTTTTTTTTTTTAGGGCCTCACCCGCGTCATACAGAGGTTCTCAGGCTAGGAGCCCAATCAGAGCTGTAGCCATCAGCCTATGCCACAGCCACAGCAACGCAGGATCCAAGCCCGTGTCTGCGACCTACACCACAGCTCACAGCAACACCAGATCCTTAACCCCCTGAGCGAGGCCAGGGATCAAACTTGTGTCTTCATGGATTCTAGTCAGATTCATTTTCCTGCTGCACCATGATGGGAACTCCTTGAATAATCTTTTTTCAATGTCAAATTAATTTTTTAACAAAACAGAAACAAATATAATCATATTCCCCTACTTAAATGTTCCTCCTTTATTAGAAAAATGGTGAAATCCTTCACATGGGTAATAAGGATCTATCCACCCTCAATCTCACCTTATACTTGCTTCTCTGAGCTTCTGATACATCTACCATTTCCCGTTTCCTTGAACATGACATGCTCTTGGCTGAAACTCCCACATGCATACACCTTTGCCTGAACAACTCTTACTTATGTTTAACTATTAATTTAAATATACTTCAGGTCCCCCCTTCATATGATCTTATAGCATCCTGTTTTCATCATAACACATCACAAATGTAATTGGTTAATTATAAGTATAGTTCTTTAATGAGTTTCTTCTCTACCAAACTATAAGCTCTATGAGGTGAGAGACCATATTTTACTCTTTATTGTATTCCCAGTACCCAGCATGGTGATTGGCACATAGTAGAACTCAATACATGTTTGTTCGGATGGAAGAAGGAAAAATTGGATGCAGGTGTAAGCAAGCTTGTATGTCTCAAAATGTCACATTGAGGAAATTCTCTTTTGTGGTTACGCTCTTCTCAATATAGTAGGGGATGAGAAAATCTTCTGGGAGTAACTAAGAATTTGGAAATGGAAGAGAGAGTATCAGAATTTTGAGGATAATTAAAAAACATTTGGGAATAGTCACAGTGAAGCATTAGAGAGTCGACTAAATAACATAAACATATTTTTCAGCTGTATGAGGATTAAGATTAACAGTCATGAATATATGGCAACATTCACCAAGTGTAGGATTTTCTCTAGCAGAAAGTTGGAGTCTGAGTGAACTTGGTAAGGAGGTATGAGAAAAGAACAATTGGGCAAAGCAGTTTAGGATATTGGGAAGAGAATATTGAAGTGTTGGATTGTGATATAAGGTGTATATAGAGAGAAATAAAGTTGAAGGGTTGATTGGAGAAAGATAAAGGGTCAATGAACTGGAGATCTACTGAGGCTTTTGGAAAAGTTATGGTGAGAATATAGTTCAAGAGGAAACTGGAAAAAAGAGAAGCTTTGATCAAAGCATACAATACTTGAATTAGTCATTCTGACAGTGGAATATCTTCCATTGATTATAAGTTCCAAGGAATGACTATGGGAGTGTGTGGCTGAAGTGGGGTGAAAGAGGTCTTGGAAGGTGTGTGAGTCTGGTATTGAACCACCCAGCTCTTGAATCACCTGGAATGAAAGCCTAACTTGGGGTGGTGAGGGAAAGTGACCCAAGGGCCCAAAATTTCAGAAAGTGGGAGGGGAAGTAATAAGGTTCTGGAAGTTGCAATAATTGAAATTATGAGTAAGCAAGATCGCCTGAAGGAGAGCTCACGGTATGAGAAAATGAAAGATCACCAACAGTTACAGAGCAAGGCAAAGAAAAGGACATTACAAGATGGGAAATCGTGGCCAGAGAGGGAAGAGGAAAACCACTGCCAAATATTGAAAATAAAGAAAGTGACAGCAATTGGAGTGTTCCTAGAACAATGCCTTGTATATATTAAAACTGAAAAAAATAAAAAAAAAGGAGTCAGTGGAAAAGACAGTTGAAAAGATATGATTACAGCTGGGGATTAACAAGTTCTTCATGCTTAAGGAGGGTTGTAAATATACGGCATCAAATCCAGTATTTAAATTTCACCCTTGATCTCGATGCTCCAAGAAATGTTCAATTACTAGGCATTTTGGAAGAGAGGTCCTATCATTTTTTCATATTAAAGCACCTGTCTTTGTTATAATTATGCCTTTGTTTCAGAATTTCTTAGAAAACAGCATCTCCTCTGTATAGGCTGATGATTTGTTCTGTTTTAGTCATCCTCCTGCTTTTTTAAAGGTTAGTTTAATCTTATGAGAACACCACAATTCAACTGTTTTCCTCTTAAGAATTTTTCACAACTTAAAAAGATAGAGTCCTATACATTTTGGAAAATCCACTGCAGCATCGTCAATATTTAGATAAATGTCTTTTGCTGGTTATCTATGCTTCACTTAATTGATTTTTTTTTTTCCTGTGTGAGTGTGATCTGGCTTGGAACATGTACTATGCTGTGAACTACTTAAAGATTTCCAAAGTATGTATATTTTTTCAAACTAGAAGTGGAGCAAGGTGTCCATCACTGATTACCTGAGATAAGATTTTAAATTGTGCATAATAAAGATTTTTGTTTGAAAATGCATGCTATCAGCAGTGTATAATAAGTTTTTTGGAAGCAAAAAATTATATCTATAAAATGCATAGAAAACAGTTATTTTCCATTGCCAGTATTTGTTGAGTGCCTGCTGTGAGCCACACACTGCACTAGGCACTCTGGATATGACAATGCCTAAGACAGAGGCAGTCCTGCTTCCAGATAACTGAGGTCTTTAGGAAAAAGCAGAGATTAAATTAATATTATAATTATGAGGACTAATAAAAGGGGGGAAATGGGCTTATATAAAGGGATGGTTATGGGCATGTGTAATAGGGGATTGGAAAGACAATCCCAAATATTAATAGTTTCTTTCTGAAAATCCTAAAGATTACAAGTGATTTTATAGTTTTCTCTTATTCTTATTTATTTTCCAAACTTTTTGTTTAGGATAAAACATTTATTACTAGAGAAGATGAATTTTTTTTTTTTTTTTTTGCACGTTTCTAGGAACGCTCCTTCAGCATATGGAGATTCCCAGGCTAAGGGTCGAATCGGAGCTATAGCCGCCTACACCAGAGCCACTACAACGCGGGATCGAGCCGCATCTGCAACCTACACCACAGCTCACGGACACCGGATCCTTAACCCACTGAGCAAGGCCAGGGATCAAACCTGCAACCTCATGGTTCCTAGTCGGATTCGTTAACCACTGAGGCATGACGGGAACTCCAAGAAGATGAAATACTGATGGAGTGAAAAAAATCAAAACATTTTGGTTCTGCGTCTCCTTTTGTAGTTCTAAAACAACTTCAGAAATTTAAAGCTTATTTCAAAATACACTAAAATGTAAACTACGAACATTACATGTTCTTTTCTTGGATTAGTCAGCTAGAGTTTTTAATTTTTATTCAATTCTGGACATCCTCATAGCATTTGAATTAAAAAATAGATTTGTGGTGAATGTAGTTAAATAAGAACTAATCAAGAAACCCAAAGATTTAAGGCCAAGTTTCATGCTCTGCTTACATAGAATCATGAACACTCTGTGCCTCAGTTCCTCCAAAGAAAGAAGACAGAGACTGGGGTTGACCGCCAGAACCTATAAGTTGGTTGGGAATCTTGTTTAAAGGTACGTCGGCTGTGATCACACTTATTGCCAATCAGCGACATAACTAAAGATAATTGGTAGAAAATTCAATATCGGACAACCTCTGGTGATCACTGAAGAGAAATAACTTTCATAATGTTGTCCTGTAATGTTTTTTATCTGGATTCTGAAAGAACTTATTTTATTAGACAAAAAATAAAATTTCAGGGAGAACAGGGCAAAAACCTAGAGTGGGTGATAACTGGCCACCCAGAGTGAGCACTCTAAGAAGAGAATAATGACAATTAATCGCTAAAGATACTTAGAACACATATGAACACATGAATTATGTTTCAAAAGACCATTAATGATTACATGCACTCAATGCTAAAAATATACTGACCATAATGTAATATTGGGGATTTGTAAGCTCTTTGAGTTCATCATTCTGAACATCATTCGCTGTATATATTTGGAAGTGTCAAAGGATAAAATGCTCGGTAGACATGACTTTGTGATGCATACACTATAAACATATGGCACAAACTATAAATCAGGGTGACTCCTCATTTTTCAAAGAGTGAATTATCACTTTAGCTTGGTAGCTGGTGCATTCTGTGAACTCGTTGGTTTTTAAAGCTAAAAAGGGATTATTTGAAGATACATGTGTGACAATATATAATGTTATATTCGAGCTTCCTTTAAGGCAAATTTTGAAATTTACGTATGCGGAAATAAGGTGCTACTATAAATAAAGCATTATAGGATTGTATTTATCTGGTCTTGGAAGGATATTGGTGATGAATGAAGGTTGGGCAACAACAGGTGTTATTTTTTTTTAATGATTTTTATTTTTTCCATTGTAGTGGGTTATAGTGTCCTGTCAGTTTCTACTGTACAGCAAAGTGATCCAGTCACACACACACACACACACACACACACACACACACACATATTCTTTTTCTCACATTATCCTCCATCATCCAAGTATTTAAGTGGAAAACAGTGTGACAGGGATTATGGCACGGTCGTAGCATTGGCAATTAGCTAAAATCACTGATACACTTAAGAAACACTAGCAAGAAGACTAATACATCACAACCAACTATCATTGATGCCCCATGATAGAAGAGAAAGAAAAAGAGCAGAGAAAGGCAGGAGAGAGTGTTCAGTAACATGGTAAAGCAGAGTGTCCTATAATTAGAATAATTCGTATTGCCAGAGGATCCAGGAAATGCTTTCTAGTGAACAGTTCACTGGATAACTAGGGGAGTTGACAAGGATATTGTTAGAGTATGAGTTTTTCACTTCGTTTTAATTATGTATGTGTGTGTATGCCCTTTAAGGGCACATGGTACCATAACGGGCAGGCATAGTAGCATTGAGTTCTGACTTCCAACCTGTTTTTGAGAATATAATAATTCCACACAAAAAGGAGCTAATAAATTGATATCTGGTGGTCTCTTTTGGAAATTCTTAACTGGACAATTTCCCCATGGTGATGTGTGATAATAACCGCGACTTTCAGGTTACCCACATAAGAAGAACTGAAAATTCTGCTAACATCCTTTTGATGTTTCCAGTCAATGCGATTATCCTTATCTTATCAGTGATGCCAGAGTTCATACTGAAAAGTGCACTATCCTGATTTTTCAGTGCTGACTAGGCCATTAAACAGCAATTACAATGTGGTGTGTTAAGTGAAATGATAGGGAAAGTATATGTGGTATTTTCAAAGTAATGACTTTGAAAGTCAAGAAACGCTCCTGCAAGAAGTAACCTATAAGACCCAAAGGACTCCTAAGAGGCAGATAGGCAAAGGTAGAGGAGCGGGGTAGAGAACAAAATTCAAGAAGAGGGAAAGTCGCGTGCAAACCTGAAAATCGCGAGAGAGCATGGCAATCTGGAAAAGGGAAAGCAATTTAATCTATAAGGAGTGTAGATTTTGAGGCATTTCTGAGGCAAGAAGTGGTGAGAGTTAAGCCTGTAGAGATAAACAGAGGTCTGATTAGTCATAAAGGCTGAGGCCAATGGACAGGCAGGAGAGGATAAGCAGGGGCATGGTATGGTCAAGTCTGGAGCAATTGCAGTGATTCAGGTGGAGATGAAGAAGGAACTTGAGCAGCAGTTGTAGCTGTAATGATGATGGTTAAATTGAGTTGTTGAAGAGGATGGAAAGTTACTGGAGGCAGAATTGACAACACTGAGTGTTGGGTTTTTCTCAAATTATGAATTCCTGGAGAAATTTCAGATTACCATTTTATCCAAATGAGCTAGCAGAGAATAAATAGTCAATAAATATTTGAGGAATAAATAAGTAAAACAAAGTCAACCAAATTTCTTTTCTTTTTCAACCAAACTTGGAAGACGAGTTCTCATCTTTGTTATCTCTGTTTCTTATATTGAATTTTTTCTCCCAGATGTTTGTTGCTGCGTATTACATTTTACTTGACCCCTACAGGTCTGGAGAACAGGATCTTCCCACCATTTTTAACATTGGCACTGTCTGGAGTGTTTGTTTTCATCAAGGTACCCTGTGAAAGAGAAATTATTTTCTCAAATCTTTATTCTGACAATTTTCCAAAAGAAGAAAAGTTGAAAGAACTGTGCGATGAATAACCAACTACCCACCAATTTGCTAATAATTTGCAATATTTCCTGTATTTATGTGTGTTTATCATTTTAAAGTTACAGACTTCAAACTCTCCCCTAAATATTGCAGCTGCAGTTTCTAAGAATAAGAATAGTTTCATGCAAAACTATAATGGCATTATTGCCCCAAGAAAATTTACAATAATTCCCTAATACAGCCATTTGTACATTTCTCCAATTATCCCAAAAGGTCCTACATACATATTTTTCAAATTAGGATCCACTCAAGTTTCACAGATGTAATGGATTGTTAGCTCTCTGAAAATGAGAGCATCTTGAGAAAAGAATAAATGTGATAGAATTATTTAACCTGGAACAAAAGTGCTGAGGATGACTTAATATTTAATGGAAAGTCCTAGGCAACCAAGTTTATTTCCTTATTGGAAAGATTTCTTTTCCTTTAGGCAATGAGTTCAGTTGGCAGTGGCATTGCATTATGAAAACGAGGTCAAGGGTTCACCCTCTAGATGGGTCTCCTCCCACTCTACAGAGAACCGTCTCTGTCCATGTGATCATACATTGTACTCCATGCTCTAGGTAATCACCTGGTGAAAGACTGGACTTTGTCCCCAGCAGGAACTGAATGAGCGTCTCTGGTTAGGTGAAAGTGTATTACTCCTTTAGAGGGAAAAAGAAACCTCAATAAATTATTCATTTGGTGGGACATCTTCATATACAGAATAACCCATTTGATTTAAGGTGCTTACATCATGGAGTGATTGGCACAGTGCTTTCTTCCAGCTGAATTTGTGTGTGGGAACAAAGAATAAACTGAGATAAACGCCAGCCAGAGTTGGGCATTATTCTCTCCCATAGCATTAACCAACTCCTCAAAGCATGGATAATATTAAATGGAAATAAGTGAACCTACTTTTAAGGGCTAAGTTTTTGACCTCCTTTAATTTCCCTTTCCTTCCCCTCCCCCTCCTCTCTACTTAATGGAAATGCCAATATGAATGTAACAGTGGCGGGCAGCCGAGTGGTACCTTGATGAAGTTTGCAGGTCTAGCCCAGCATCTGTCTTTCTAGCTGCACGAGATTGAAAAATGATTATAATTTGCATCCTTTGCATATGTTCAGATACAGTATGGTATTCCAAGGTGCAGACTGTTTCTTCTGAAACTCTGAAACGTCAAGCTATTTGTGAGCTCTGTCGTTGGCAGGAGGCTAAGTGAAGGCTGGTTTATATGCTCTAGTTCTTAGCAATAGAAAGGCTGCTTGAAGCTTTCAGTAGCCCCTGTGAGCTATATTAGAAAGGATGGATGACTCAGACCGGAACATTTGCATTCTCTGAATGACTGGGGTACTTCCTTTATCGGCTTTCTTCTTTTTAAACCTTATAAATAATACATACCTTACCATATCATGAAATCTAGTTTTATGTTAAAAGAAGCATCCTGATTTTTCTGTGCGGATTATTTTTTTAAACATAAATGTGTGCAAGGCGATATTAGTGACAGTGATCATGGCACAGTTACAGTGGTTTCGAAAAGTTTGTACACAAACACTAGTCCTTTCCACTTGTACATGGTAAGCAGCTGTCTCTACTCTTAGTATCTTTCCTTAGCCTTTGTTTCATGGCAACCATCTTGTTCTCATTTGCTCCACAGCAGACTACTCCAACCCCTTGTCTTACTGTACACTTGAGTGGCACAAAGAGGCTGCTGTAATGCAGGTATTAGAGAATCTCTATGAAAGCATTCAAGATCCCAAGCTCCTTGGAGTCAAATAAAAATGAACATTATTGAAATACAGAGGCAAATATGGTTTCTGAGCCAAGTTATTAGTAATGCTTCAAGACACTGGCATTTTCTATTAAAGTTGATTCAGAGATAAAACTCACAGAGCTGGAAAAACCAGCAGATAGGACCTCAACGGGGGTCGGATATACAGATGAATTAGCAACTGCAGTCACAAATTATACGGCAATATGTTTATAACAGAAAGGATTAATGGTGGACTTAGGGAATCCTAGCTGCCAATGTGTGGCAGCTTGGTGGAAAATGAGGAGTGGGGTTTATAGCTGGCCTTCAGATTCTCACGCACATCCTGTGGTCTCTGTAAAATCTGTACCTTGGCTAACTGTAGCTATACATGCTTGTGTATATAAACATTATCCAAGAGGAAAACCCTGCAGAAAAAAAAAATAGTTTGCCACTCCCCACTGCTATGGAAACCATCATATTTTCCCCAGAGCTTTATGCACATTAATTTCCTTTTTTTGTCCACCATTCTGAACTTCAAAGAAAAAGTCTCGTTCTAGGAAACATTAAATCAGTTGACTACCTCAACTGAGAACATTGTTCGTAGTTGATATTAAGGAGAAGTTTAGTACTCTTGATGGGAAGCTGTTTAAGGGAGCAGACAGACTGGCACTATCTTACCAGCAAATATTTCAGGTTTTCATATGGCCTTCATGTAATGGTATGCTAAAAATCACAAAAGCATGTGGAGGAGTCCCCGTTGTGGTGCAGAGGCAACAAATCTGACTAGTATCCATGAGGATACAGGGTTGATCCCTGGCCTCTTCCCTGGTTGCTCAAAGCTGTCACAATTTCATTAGCATCTTGGTATAACCCTGGATTGAAGCTGGGGTAAGATTTCTGTCCACCCAAACATGGCTCAGGAACTCCTGGACCTGACTTTCCTGAGTCCATTTGCAGGAGAGTTTCTCACTGAAGAGTAGAATGAAGTAGTGAGGATAAGGAGTTTGGGCCAGATCTTCAAATGTGGAACTTAACGGAAAAAAAGACCAAAGGCGTGAGGCACCGAAGCCAATTTTCTGAGGCACACATGAGGTAAAACATGACATCAGGAGAAAGGAGGAAATATATTCCTTTCCCTTCCAGGTGGAACATACTTTGGCTTTGGTGCAGTGGGAATCTGATGTTGGAAGCATCTAGAAGTGCCATCTTTGGTACGGCTGGACAGTAGCTTTGTTACAGGGCCAGAAGCAGCAGAGTCAAAAGATGTCCTTGGGTAGCTTAGGCTCAAACAGAATATGATTTTTTTTTTTTTTTTTGTGAACTCAAAAGAACCGTAATTGGAAAATCCCAGAAAATAAATTGGCGAGATTTTAAACAGAGGCTGAATTCCTACAATAATAAGCAGAAGAATGAACTAGTGTTCTTCCAGGACTATTAGCTCATGTGTAATAATGACCATAGATAGCATTTCTTCTGAGCAGCCTACATGTCCAAAATCATCAACCTAACACTACTCCCATTTTTTTTAATATGACAAAACTGAGGCACAAAGGACTTAAGTAATTTGCGTAAGATCACTCAGTGAATCAATGGTAGAGCCCCAAATCAGACCCACGTAGGCAGTTTGACTCCAGACCCCACACTTTTCCCATTTGCTACACGGTTTTCTCATAGTAATCCCATGGGTCTGAGAAGAATCAGGTTATGTATGTGATTTTTTATTTTATTTTAGGAACATCCTCTAGCCCTTATAAATCTAAGTAAAGATTAGAGACTGCTGAGGAGTTCCCGTCAAGGCTTAGGGGAAACAAATCTGACTAGCATCCATGAGGACGCAGGTTCGATCCCTGGCTTTGCTCATTGGGTTAAGGATCTGGCACTGCTGTGAGCTGTGGTGTAGGTCACAAACGAGGCTTGGATCTCACGTTGCTGTGGTTGTGGTGTAGGCTGGCAGCCACAGCTCCAATTCGACCCCTAGCCTGAGAACCTCCCTGTGCCACAGGTGCAGCCCTAAAAAGACAAAAGACCAAAAAAAAAAAAAAAATTAGAGACTGCTTATATTGCTATAAATTAATTAATATTGAAAGATTTCTAATTATAGTTTGATTCAAAAGATGAGTGGCTCTCTAACTTAGGGATGGCTTATCGGTACATAAAAATACTGCAATTTTGAGCCCTATGGCTAAATACTCAGGAACGACTACCGAATCAGTGATGAAAAAGTAAAAATAAAAAGGTTAATTGAGGTTGTTTGATGTAGGGAATGGACATGAAGGGAGAAAAATCAAATTCCATATTGATTCCTTTGGCCACACTTTTTATCTTATTCACTTAAATTTCCTGTGTGAGAGGTTCTGTGAGATGACAAGAAGGGAAAGAGCTTCAAAAACCACCAGAAACATGCAAACGGTAATTCATAGCAATAAACTAGTTAGGGAATGATGGAGAGAAAGTAGAATAACACCAAACTCTGGGGAATAGCAAGGGAAACCTTCCTCTTTTTTTCTTACAATTTAATTTATTTGGCCATGGCAAAGCAGCAGCTTGATGTGGGATCTCAGTTCCCAAACCAGGGCTTGGACCCCTGGCCACAGCAGTGAATGCTCCTAACCACTAGAGCACCAGGGAACTCCCAACCTTCCTCTTTTTTTGGCTGCTCCCACGGCATATGGAAGTTCCCAGGTAGGGATGTAACCCCCAGCCTTCCTCTTTTATAATCATTCTACTTTCAGAAAGTAGATACATCACAACTAGATGGTGGTGTTTGTATCTGATGAAAGTTCCGCTTGAACATTCAAATGCTAGAGATGATTTTATATATAATGTTTTTTTTTTTTAATTCTCATCTTTGAGGTTCAAGACTTTTTTATTCAACCCTATCTGGGCCACTTTGACACACACACACACACACACGTGCGTGTGCAGTGAGAACACGTGAAATCTACTCCCTTAATATGTTCTGCAGTGCACCATATTATATTGTTAACTGTAGGAACTATGTTATACCGCAGATTTCTAGAATTCATTTGTCAAGTGTAACTGAAGCTTTATACCCACCGGATAAAGCTCCTTATTTCCACCCCCACCTCCAGCTTCCAGGAACCTCTGTTGTAGTTTCTGCTTCTGTTAGTTTGACTACTTTAGGTGCATCATGTTAAGAGGAATCAGGCAGTAACTGTCCGTCTGTGACTGCCCGATTTCACCCAATATAATGTCCTCCAGGTTTGTTCACATTGTCACAAATGGCAGGGTTCCCCCCTCCCTTAAAGGCTGAATAACATTCCATTGTATATATGCATCACATTTTCTTTATCTATTCATCTGTCCAAAACAGTATGGTACTGGCATAAAAGCAGGTATACAGACCAATGGAGCAGAAGAGAGAGCCCAGAAATAAACCTTCACATAAATGGTCAGCTGATCTTTGACAAGGGTACCAAGAACACACAATGGTCAACATCCTAAGTTGTATTCTAGACTTAAGAGACATAGGCAGGAGTTCCCATCATGGCTCAGCGGAAACAAATCTGACTAGTACCCATGAGGACACAGGTTCAATCCCTGGCCTTGCTCAGTGGGTTAAGGATCCGGCATTGCTGTGAGCTGTGGTGTAGGTCGCAGAGAGAGCTCAGATTCTGCGTTGCTGTGGCTGTGGCATAGGCTGGCAGAAAGAAAGAAAAGAGAGAGAGAGAGGTAAAAGTGAGATTACATTTCTTTCTGGTTTCCCATAATAAGCAAAAAGGAGCGGATTCAGGGCTCCAAAACATTGCCTGGGACTAAAAACTGCCTTAAGTTTGAGCCCCAGCTCATGGGAGGTTTTGTTTTGTTTTTGTTTGTTGATTTGTTGCTTTTGGCCACACCCATGGTGTACATCTTTAACTCACTGTGCAGGGCTGGGGATCGAGTCTACATCTCAGCAGTGACCTGAGCTGCTACAGAGACAGTGTCAGATCTTTAACCCACTGTGCAACAGTGGGAACTCCCCAGCTCACAGGATCTTAAGCAAGGTCAGAGATCAAAAGGGGGCTAAACCCCAATGACTCGAGTGTATTGATTGGTTGCCACATGCAAGGTGCCACATTTTTGAGTTTCAGAGTCTCATCGACAATGATGATAACATTATATATTCTACTTATTTCCCAGTGTGGTTTTGAAGATTAAATAAGAGGATGTACATATGAATTCTTAGAAAACTGAAAATCTTATTTTTAATAAGCACTTATTAAAACATATGATTTTGTATTTGATATCATTTTTTATTTGTAGGCTTGATAATTTTAACATAGTAGAGTTCTATATTAGTAGCAAAATCAGGGATTTTACAATGTATTTTAGAAAGTAAAGGTCTTACAACAGGACACTGCACTCTTATTCAAAGACACTTTGTATACTTTTTATTCTTTTCTGGATTTTCAGAAAATATTGGATTTATCTTTATTCTCAAGTTCCTGTCACTCAATAAAATATGTGACACAGATAAATGAATATGCAACCAACCAGTGATTAATAGTCAGCAGAGTGAACATGTGAAGGAAATATGGTAGAATTTTCATTAAGTGAAAAGTATATATATAGATTCTTAAATAAATTTTGAAAAGAAAAAATTTTGGATTATTTTTTAAATTACCAAATTAAATGTCCTCAATTTTAGCTTAATATATATACTTTCAGACTATGAGGGTATCTTTGAGTTAAACTAAAACTCTAATTTGCAGAGTTCCCGTCGTGGCTCAGCAGTTAATGAATCCGACTAGGAATCATGAGGTTGTGGGTTTGATCCCTGGCCTCGCTCAGCGGGTTAAGGATCTGGCGTTGCTGTGAGCTGTGGTGTAGGTCACAGACGAGGCTTGGATCCTGCATTGCTGTGGCTCTGGTGAAGGCCGGCAGCTACAGCTCTGATTAGACCCCTAGCCTGAGAACCTCCATATGCTGTGGGAGCGGCCCTAGAAAAGGCAAAAAGATTAAAAAACAAAACAAACAAACAAAAAAAACCCTCTAATTTGCTAATGGTACCCTAATGACCTTCAAGCATTAATGAAAACTGCCTAATTTATGCCAGAGACTAACTCACTCAAGTGAAGCCCTGCCCAGAGTGCAGAGTATAAAGAGAAACAGGGTTAGGTCACTGCAGGGGCAAGTGGGCACCTGCCCGGTATCCCAGGAGGCAAGATATCGAAAAGCACATCTGAGAGGGAAGCAATGTGGGCCTGACCCTGACATCTGCCAGCTGCATGACCTTGGGCAGTCAAAGCCTGTTTCCTGACCTTGAAAGCAGCAATGGCTGTCAACTAAGAAAAGCAGAGATGTAGCATAGATGGCACGCCCAAGTCTTCTGAGCAAATTCTAAGATGTTATCACAATGGCAGAAAGTCAAAAAGGGTTTTCAGGAAAATTTTGTAGTTGGGGCTTTTTTCATTGTTTTTCCTGTTGTGGTAGGACCCTAGAGCGTATAGATTTATACCACAAAAAGTATTGAGAACCAACAGAACTGGGTAATTCTTGATGCGTCTCCCCCACACACAGTTCTGTTTCTAGTCAGTGGCTGAATATTTGTGTGGAAAGAGACAAAGCTGGCCAGGAGCCAGAACTGGTTCTAGTTATCAAGCCAAAGCCTGCCCCTCCAAATAATGAGCTTTTGAAGAGGCTAAAACTGTTTTTGTCCTTAGAGTGAGCAGCCTGCTAATAATAAAAGGAAAGCAGACTCCAAGTTGCATGTTCTACTGCCTACAAATCTAATATCCACATCAAATGAATCTGCCATAGACAATTAGAGTTGCAAAATTAGAAATGATTGTCCCTTAAACTTTAACCATTTCTAACAGGAATGTCATCAAGGTTACCCACTGTATTTTAAAGATAACTACTTGGTTATTCTGTGTAAAATGCTAATTTTTTTAAATTAAGCCAGATAAAATGATCATTTTCTACATCTCATTGAGAAAAAGAGAATAAGACAGTATGTTGCAATTAACATAAATAGACAATAGAAATTTTCTTTTCTACTGCGTGTCAAATATCTGATAGGAGACATTAGGTCTGACAGAAGTTATCAAGGAAGGATTAAATTATTTTGTAGTATGATGTAAACAAAAGTTCTGAAAGCATAAAGGAGAAGAAAACTCTAACCACCATAGTAATAACGAAACAACTTCACAGTTTACTAACCTTTCAAAATACCCAAGACTCAGGAGTGACTCCAAACTAATGAGCTGTTTTGCAAGATTAAATCAGAATCAGAACATTTTCCAACAGCTCTAAAAGCAAAAAGAACAGAAACCATATAATCATTATGAAAATTCACAGTTATGGAAATGATTAGAAATATCCAGGGGGAAAAGAGTATTTGAAAGGGCACAAACTGAAAAAAATATATATACATACAATGCCATTTTGTATTATTTATTATAGCAAATTTGCCTTTATATCAAAGTAGACTCGGCTGGGTAATAGATTTTATCTCTATTTTATATGTAGAGGATCATGGATGGACAAGATTTCTGGAAGTGAACCATTATTCTATTAGGTAACATTTTCGGGACTGGAAATTTTTGCAACATATATTTCTCAGGAGACAATTCTTTGTGGGTCTTTCACATTTCTGCACAGATTGTAAGCGAGGCACTGATTGCCCTTTATTCTGGACACTCTCAAGGATGTTTACATAATGAACACACTTGGAAAATAGAGAAAGTGTTGCCCTTTGGAGCAAAGGGCAGGTTTACTAACCTACTTGGAAGATAGGGACAGGATCAGCTTCTGGAGCAATGATAGTAAGCAGGCGTATTTCATATCTTGCAGAGCAAAGATAACATTGCCCTCCAGAGCAAAGCACAGGTGTGAGGAGTTCCCGTTGTGGCTCAGTGGTTAGCGAATCCGACTAGGAACCATGAGGTTGCAGGTTCGATCCCTGGCCTCACTCGGTGGGTTAAGGATCCGGCCTTGCCGTGGGCTGTGGTGTAGGTTGCATGTGCGGCCCGGATCCCGCGTTGCTGTGGCTGTGCCATGGCTACAGCTCCAATTCCACCCCTAGCCTGGGAACCTCCATATGCTGTGGGAGTGGCCCAAGAAATGGCCAAAAAAAAAAAAGACAAAAAACCAAAACAAAAGCAGAGGTGTGATCATAGCCCATTATAAAAGATCCTGGCTCTCTAGGCTCAGGGTTCCTTGGCTTAACAGCTGTCACCTGGCTATCATTTGTATTGTCCTGTGGGAGATGGGGGTCAGGGAACCAGCGCAAAAAATGCTGATGCTTTGGCTATTGCTATCGCTGCTCTTCATCTCTGATCCAGGGATCTTCTGCTTTCTACCAGCATCCTTGATACTGTGGCAGCCAAATTTGCAAGCTAGCAGGTAGAGTGAAAAATCTCAGAACCTTGACAATACTTAGGTAAGTAATTAACCCGGATGCATAGTGGTCTCTTTGCTGGAGTTTTGTTAAGTAGTGAAAAAACCTCACGTATTTAAAATGATCTTTCAGGATATGTGCTCTAGACAATAAATACACATGTGTGTATAGATCTGACTGACCAGTTTGAAAACCCTTACAGGTACAGTACTTGTTGTTCCAGAAATCCTACATTGCCAGGGTTTTTAGAGTTGATAGAGCTCAGAAGATTAACAAAATTTATATAAGACTGAGACATAGTCTCTAATGGCGATGTGTTCCTTTATATTAAAAAATATGTCATTTCAGGAGTTCCCATTGTGGCCCAGTGGGTTAGGAACCCGACTAGTATCCATGAGGATGTGGGTTTTATCCCTGGCCTGGCTCAGTGAGTTAAGGGTCCAGCATTGCTGTGAGCTTGAAAGATTTCCTCTTCCAGAAACTATACAGACTACTCCCTTTCTGTGAATAGCTTTCTCTTCCGACAGATGACAGATTGCAATTCAACTAATGAAGTTTCAACTTTCTGTGTCACAGTCACTATCTAGGAATTTAATCTCATTGAAGATACGACCTTTGCACCTTGGCCAGACTTCATTGTTTCCACATCTTTTCTATCACATATTTACAGATAATAAAAGGACTAGTTTCATGAGTTGTACTGGAAAAGATAAAATGTTCCAGGGGCACTTATATGAGGAAACAATGATGCTTACCAAGCAGCCTGAGTTATATTGAAGTCCCTGTCTTCTGTTCCTCGTACGAGCCGAGAGAGCGAAAGAGAGAAAGACATGAGTTCCAAAGAGACAATGTCTGCTTGGGAAAACCACATGATAGACCATAAACAAATTGAGATCCTTCAAAATTAAAATTACACAGAATGTGTGATTATACTAACAAAAAGAGCCTTGCGGATAAGAGAGTTTAATTAGTAAAAGTAGATGTGTGAGCTTTATAGATTTTCATTGGTATGATTATGTTTCAAAGCATAAAAATGACCAGGTGTGAGAGATCAGTGTCTCTGTTGGTTCAGGTCCTCTCCGAAGCAGATGCAAGGTAGGATTAGACTTGCAAGGAATTTGCCGGGGAAATGCTTGTGGAGAATGAAGGGGAGGAAGTGGGAATAGGCGGGGAGATCCATCAGAGCACAGTGTAGCTCTAACACCTCTGAAAAGTGAGGGGAAAGCAAAGAGGTTCAGAAACAAGTCCAGATCTGCAGGGGCCTAACTGAGCTTTGACCATTCCAAAGGGGAGACCTTGAGTGAAAGTTGCCTTGGAGTCAAGTCCTTTTTCTGGCAGGTGTAGGCCTGTGCTAGCAAGCCTCTGTGCTTAGTCACTGGCTGGGAGCAGCCCAGGGGAAGTGCGTCCTCAGCTCAAACCCTGAGATGAATCCAGAGGGCTGGGCTGGACTGTCCGTCAATTCTGCACCCTGTAGCAGGAGAGCTAAGTGGCCCATTTTCATAGCTACTGGGGTTTTCAACCAAGTGATTTCAAAAACATTAAATGCATAATTATGAAAACAGCATATGCTCTGTCTATTCAAACTACACAGTTATCAAGACATAATGGTGTCATACTTCAGATCTTCCAAATTGTTTTCCTCATGCTTAGAAGTGTCTGAAATGAATGCAACAAACGGCAACTAAGATATTTTTAAAGGAATTTAGTGCCAAAATTTTTGAAAATGTGGTTTGAGGCTGGAATATTCTAGCATACCATGCAATAAAAATTAATATATTAGCTTGCATGTATGCACTCAGTCTAATTCTTTCATGATTCTACCGTTCATGTGATAGATACATGACACAGGATACAAAGCCACAATCCCGGTTTGGCAGTGTCTGTAAGAACAAAGCTACAGATAACTTTCAGAGCTCTTTGATGGATCCAAATACTCACAGAGCAGCCATTAATGACCTGTTTGTTTGTTATTAATAGATTTTATGTTTTTAGAGCAGTTTTAGGATTGCCGAAAAATTCAGCGGAAAGTATAAAGAACTCATAAATACCCTTCTCCCTGCCCCCCCCCCGCATAGTTTCCTCTATTATTAATACCTGGCTTAGTACAGTACATTTAATGAGGCCATATTGATAAATTATTATTAACTAAAGTCCATTGTTTACATTTGAGTTTGCCCCTTTGTCTTGTTCATTCTATGGGCTTTGATAAATGTATAGTGACATGTATCTATCATTCTGGTATCATACAGAATAGTTTTACTGCTGTAAAAATATTCATCTCTCCCCACTTCCCTCCCCACAAACTACTGGCAACCACTTAACTTTTTTACTGTCTCCACAGTTTTGCTTTTTCCAAAATGTCACATAGTTGAAATTCTACAGTATGTTGCCTTGTCAGATTAGCTTCTTTCACTTAACAATAAGCATTTAAGATTCCTTTATATCTTTTCGATATGCATTTAGAAGTCTCCATATCTTTGAGTTCCTTGGTGGCTCACTCGGTTAAGGATCTGGTGTTGTCACTGCTGTGATACAGGTTCAATACCTGGCCTGGGAACTTTTGCATGCTGTCGGCACAACCTAAACAAAGTTTACCGTATTTTAAAAGCTTGCTTGCTTGCTTGCTTGCTTTCCTTTTATGGCCACACCTGAGGCATATGAAAGTTCCCAGGCTAGGGGTCAAAGTGGAGCTGTAGCTGTAGCCTATGCCACAACAGCTCCTTTCTTTTTGTCCGTGTATGGATGCATCACAACTAGTTTATCCATTCACCTGTTGAAAGACATCTGGTTGCTTCCAAGTTTTGGCCATTGTGAATAAAGCTACTATAAATATTCATATGGCAACTTCAAACTCACGTGGACAAATACCTTTCAGTTTAAGTTTTTAATTCATTTGAATAAATACCAAGGAGTGTGGTTGCTGGGTCATATCATAAGAGTATGTTTAGTTTTGAACCAAACTGCCAAACTGTCTTCCAAAGTGACTGTATCACACTAATGATTTTTTACAGGAGAGCTACTGTGTGGCCTCTTTATTTTTGTTTTTGTTTTTTGATGTGTGGCCTCTGTAAAAAACAAAAATTATACCTTTGTGAAACCTTACCAATGTCCATATGAGGGACTCAAATGTGTCTCTTCAGGCAGTAAAAGGAAATAATAAGGCAGAGAAGACAGGTAGAGGTTTTCTCTGCTCAAGAAACCACCCCCCCCCCAATCCCTTTCTAGCATACGACAAAGCTTTCATCATAAGTGAGACCTTATGAAAAGAACTTAATGTTTATGGCTGTTTCCATCTTAGCCTCAGCTATTAATTAACATCCTTTTGGCAAGGAAACCTTGAGACTCTGGCCTGAGTCAAAGCTTGTATTTCCAAAACTTTGTGAACAGTATTGTCGGTAGTTTTAAAATATACATTCACTGGAGATAACAACAGAAGGTAATGCTGCATTGTAGGAAAGGTTTTAATTTTCTTCTCCTTGCTTTTCAGTCAATGAGGATAGATTTTTTTTAAATCCTTTTCCATCCTCTTAAAAAAAATCTCTACAAAGAGAACAGATGGTCTGCCCCACCTGGCACACCTGTTTTACTGGTTACTCTTAGTCAGGCAAAGCTTCAGACATAAAAGACTCACACCGTTTTACTAAAAATACTGCATAATTATAATATGCATGTTCCTCTACACAGGGTAAAGAAACCGAGGTGTTTTCTGGTTTTCTTTTAAAGTGTTATTGTCATCAATAAGAGGAGATTTTACTTTAAAACTGAGGAGAGCACAGCAGAAACTGGCACAACATTGTAAATCAACTATAATTTTTAAAAAAGAAAGAAATCTGAGGAGCGATCAACCACTTTTTCTTCAAACTATAGAAGTAAAGCATGTTCAGTGAAATAATTTTAAGAATGCAGAAAAATATTAAGACTATGATAAAAAAAAACTTCAGATTTTGACACCTAGAAATAACTATTAATATTTTGGGTAACACACTTCTAGGTATCTCTCAACATATAGGCTTATAAAGTAAGATATTATATGTGTTGTACAATAAGGAATTTTTTAAAATCTGCTTTATGTTCTCTACTTCTTTCTGTGGAAATACAGATATCATTAACCATCATTTTTGATGGTTATGTAGTATTCCACTGCATGTTTATATTATAATTTTTTTATAAATTTATTGATTAAGAATTAACTTATCCTAATTTCTTGGTTTTATATGCAAATGTTATATACCTATAAAATATTTCTGAGGATTTCTTATCTCCTTCAGATAAATTACTAGCAGTGTAATCATCATGTTAAACTTGGATAGTTTTTTTTCTCTTTTTTGCTTTTTTTTAGGGCCGCACCCAAGGCATATGGAAGGTCCCAGGCTGGGGGTTGAATGGGAGCTACAGTTGCCAGCCTACACCACAGCCACAGCCACACGGGACCCAAGCCATGTCAGCAACCTACACCACAGCTCATGGCAACGCCAGATCCCCAACCCACTGAGCAAGGCCAGGGATCAAACCCATGTCCTTGTGGATTCGTTGGGTTTGTAACCCACTGGGCCACAACAGGAACAACTTGGACAGTTTTTTTGATGTTGCTATATTTTGCCAAACTGCCTTCCCAAAGATTCGCATAATCTAACTCTTACGAACATGAAAGAGTTGACATTTTCTCACCAACTCACCAATCAAGGGCATTTGATAGGTTAAATAAGTACTTATAAGTAAAAAATTATATTTCAATGATACGCCTATTTACATTTATTGAAATCTGAAGTTAAGAATTTCATTTGCTTGTTGACCATTCGTATTAATTTGCCCTTTGCCTACATTTCTAATAGGTAATATTTTTCTGATTGACTGAAGATATCACTATGAGAATTTATTGAATTTTTAAAGGGCTACTTTTTTTTTTTTTTTTTTTACATTTTTGGTTTGGGAGCCTCAAATTTTAAATTTTATTACTAACTGTACAGGCAAATTACTAAAATTCTACTAAGGAAAAAATGCATATTGCTAGGACAAAGTGATTCAAAAGGTTTTATTGTGTAGTCTCGAAAGAGAGTTTAGGAGTTCCCTTCATGGCACAGTGGTTAACAAATCTGACTAGGAACCATGAGGTTGCAGGTTCGATCCCTGGACTTGCTCAGTGGGTTAAGGATCCAGCATTGCCATGAGCTGTGGTGTAAGTCGCAGACGCCACTCGGATCCCGTGTTGCTGTGGCTATGGCGTAGGCCGGTGGCTACAGCGCCGATTAGACCCCCAGCCTGGGAACCTCCATATGCCATGGGTGTGGCCCTAGAAAAGGCAAAAAGACAAAAAAATAATAATAATAACGTCTAGGAGTTCCCGTCATGGTTCAGTGTTAACGAACCCACCTAGTATCCACTAGGACGTGGGTTTGATCCCTGGCCTTGCTCAGGGGGTCAGGGATCTGGCTCTGCCATGATCTGTGGTGTAGGTTGCTGACACGGCTCGATTCCCATGTTGCTGTGGCTGTGGTGTAGGCCAGCAGCTGTACCATTCAACCTCTAGCCTGGGAACTTCTACATGCTGTGGGTAAGGCCCTACAAAGACAAAAAAAAAAAAAAACAAAAAACAAAAACAGAAACAACTTCAAATAGTGACTTTTTGACAAATTCAGTTATTCACCAACAGTGAAAATCAAGGCAAACCAAAGAACACAAAACTAATTTATGTATGCATAGTAACCACTTTCGGTGTATGGTCCCTGTGAATTTTTTTTGCACTTCATAATGATAGTATGTCATACCTACTTTCTGTATCATTTATAGAAAACAACTGGAACTCAAGGAGTAAATTAGCACAACAGTATGCTCCCTTTGTGAAAACACGGAGCCACCTGTGTCCCCAGTTATGCTTTATTAGGTACTGCACGTCACCCGGGGGAGAACAAGTTACCCTAAATTAATGCTTCTACATTGTTTCCTGAGGAACACGGCAAATTCAAACATCTTCTCAACTAGATCCCCAGTTTTGCATTATGCCAGAGGCCCTAATGAATGCGATGTACAGACAGATAAAGATTTTCTTCTGAGTCTAGAAAATAAACAGGTGCCACCCTCTGAGGTCTACAAAAATAAGAGTCAAAAAAAGAGAGCAGGAGTGTAACATAGGTAAGTCTGTTGCCATGGGATGGGTTTTTTTGTTGTTGTTGTTAATTTTTCAACCTATCAAGGATATACTGCAATATATGCAGATTTCCTGTACAGAAATATTGAGTAGAGACTTAGGCTTAAATTCTGAGTCATCAATAAGCAGATCTACAACAAAATTTCTTAGCCTTTATTAACCATACAAGAGTATCTGTCAAGGAGACATGAAGCATCTTATTTAATCTGGCTCTCCTTTTACTCCTTTCCAGTGGAAAAGATGAGCTCTTTTCTCAGTGTGTTACTTCTGCATTCCGCTCTTAAAAGGCATAGGATTATTCATCCTGGTCAAGCCACAAGTAATACAAGATGAAAAATAAAAGCGTGAATTTCTCCTTTCTCTAATTGTATTTTATAGAAAGGGTGGGTGAGGGTGCCAAAATCAGGATAAAAAATTTTTTTTGTGTTTGCGTGAAAGCCTGTCCTGTTCATATGTTCACTACTGATTTTAGGAGGATATCTCATTTCCTAATTAGACTGCAAACTCCTTTTGGGCAGGGACTTTATCTCATAATTTTCTTGTATTCTCTCACAGTTTGTACAATAAGCATTTGTTTATAGATCGCTCTGCAATACTTTTGGGAAAATGAACTAACTCTGTCTATATGTGATGGAATTTATTTGTAATAAAACAGTGCCTCCAAGAAGATATTATAAACTCTGGAGTTCCCTTGTGGTGCAGTGAGCTAAGGATCCAGTGTTGTAACTGCAGCAGCCTGGGGTTGCTGCTGTAGCTTGGGTTTGATCCCTGGCCCAGGAGCTTCCACATGCCATATATATATATATCATAAACTCTATTCAAGAATTCTAGATTCTAGGAGTTCTTGTCATGGCCAGGTGGGTTAAGAATCCAAATGCACAGAGCAGGGGGTTAAAGGATCTGGCATTGCTGCAGCTGCAATGTGGTTCTCACCTATGGCTCAGATTCAGTCCCTGGCTGGAAAACTTCCATATGTTCTTGGTGTGGCTGTTAAAAAATTTTTTTTTTTTTACAGGACAGAGTGTATCTCAAAACAATTAAATAAAGATGTATTTAATGGTTTTCATAGAGTACCGTGAATATCCACCAAAAATAGGCCATTGTATTTTCTTGGTGTACGATGTATGTCTCTGTGTGTGTGTGTCTGCATGTGTTCCCTACAACAGTGTAAAATAAAATTTAATCCTAGACATGATAAATAATTAAGGATAGAATTTTATAACAGTTTGATTCCTAGGTAAAAATACATTATTTAAAACCATTATTTTTCCTGCGAAAATAGCAATCAAAATAGGAAACTGACCATCAGCTATTTGTTCTTCCATAAAAGGCTATCATTAGACATATCTCTAAAGCTAAACTGGAACTTCAAGCTTCCTTGGCTTTCCTCTTAACTATAAACCTTTATATTCAGAGAAGCCAAGAGCATTTATGTTCCTGAGATACACACCCACACACCCACACTCACTTCTAGAAAACAGGTTATTAAATGGCATTTTACTGCATGTGTTTTTCATTTATTGCTTTTTTCTTTTGGCCACCCCAGGCACATGGAGTTCCTGGGCCAGGGATCAGATCTGAGCTGCAGTTGTGACATACACCACAGCTGTGGGAATGCCGGATCCTTTAACCCACTGTGCCCACTGTGTCAGAGGGTGGGGGATCAAACCTGAGGCCTGGCACTGCAGAGATGCAGCTGATCCCTTTGCACCACAGAGGGAGCTCCAGTATGAATTTTTTAAACAGAAGTGTTTCATTTAGATGCTTATATAAATAAGTCATCATCTGAAGTTTTCATAGTAACTTACATTAATGTCAGTATCCTTTGTGGACAATTGATGATGGATAAAGATTGGAATATTCTGTTAAATATGTAAATTTTTTTTGGCTTTTTTTTAGGGCCACGCCTGCGACATATGGAGGTTTCAAGGCTAAGGGTTGACTGGGAGTTGCAGCTGCCAGCATACACCACAGCCACAACAATGTGGGATTCCAGCTGTGTCTGCGACCTATACCGAAGCACAGGGTAACTCAGGATCCTCAACACACTGAGCGCAGCCAGGGATCGAACCCATGTTCTCATGGATACTAGTTGGGTTTGTTACCCCTGAGCCTCAATGGAAACTCCAAATATGTAATAATTTAAAAAATATTTTAATACATTTTTATGCTATAATAGCATAAAAAGATGGTAATATTCTACAATAGACTTTTCAATAAATGTCTTCATTAATCTCCAAAATGAATTATGAGTTAATTATCTAGGTTGACTAGATTTGAATACCAAAATTAAAAAATTAAAAAAAAAATAGACTTACAACTAGTACAGTGTATCACAACTATTTCCAAACATATGTTTTGGTGGTCCGAATTTTTTTTTTAATAGGCATCTTTAAGGCACATGGGGGTAAAAAAGTAGTAATCAAATCAGTGATTTGCATGGTCTGCTTTTGCCCAATCTATTCTCTGCTAATTAAACAAACAGATTCGATTTTTCCATTATCTTAAAATAAATATAATGATTTTAGTATTTACTAGGTACTTATGTCCCAGGTGTTTGCTGGTTCATTGAATCCTTAAAATAGCACTAAAAGTAGGTATTACTATAACCATCTTAAAGAGGAAGAAACTGAGGCTTAGCAAGGTTAAGTAACTTGTCCAAGGTCACAGAGCTAGTGAATGGCACACCTGAGATTTACATCTAGTTGCTCTCATTTCATAGCCTTTGCTGTTAGCTCTTATTTATTACTTCAAAAAATACTTATTGGGTAGATACTACATATCAGGCACCCTGCTATATACTGAGGATAAAGCAGCCACAACTAGGAAATTCCTGATCTCAATAGGACTTAGCAGGAGAGACCAATAACACAAATTTAAAAGACGAATACTAAAATAATTACACTTGTGTAGAGCGCTGTAGCGCAGGCATATATCTCTTGGGAATGGGTCTTGCTGAGTTAGACGGTTCTCTCTAACAAAACTGGGTCACTGGTTTAGGCAGTGGCATCTCTTTGATATTCTGCTGTCCTGCACTGTCTCTGTGCTTAAGGAGGTTGAAGTAACAGAATATAGAAATATGTTTGATTTGTATTCCTGGAAAATCTATCAGCAGGACTATTCCTCCAGCCATAAAGAAAACTAGAGGGACATATGACATATCCACATTCTGTATCTGAAGCTTGTTCCATGTCGGGACTCACACTAACCCTATTCAAGTCAAGCGATGGACGGCAATCCTTTGTAATTGTTCTGTCATGAGAATGGGTCACTGGTGGACTGGGTCAGGCTTGTACAATTTGAACGCTAGGACAGGTGGCTCTCACTTGTTGAAGACAACCCAATTTATCTCTTTTTTTATGATTTTATGGGGGCCACATTTTGGAATAAGTTCCAGTTGCATCTTTTGTGGCAGGGGCCATACCTCTAAAAATGTCAATCAGACTCATGACTCCATTTTAACCTAAGACTGTTTCCTCGCTTGAAGTACATACCTCCTGACAGAATAGTAACACAGGATTGCTTTTAATCACTTGACTTGAACAGGTGTCTTATATACATGTTCCTGGAAATCTCTCTCTCTCTCTGTTTCACTAGTGGCCTTAAAGATACCCATTACCACCACCCAAGGAAGCAAAGCCAAATGATCTTCGTATGTGTTTTAAGTATTAGTACCTTGCAATATTTCAGGAAACAAGTCAACACAGTTGTACACAATCTGTCTCGCTTGAATTTTGTCCCAGTTGGAAGGTGTGTTAGTTTTCCGGGGCTGCCATGACATAGTACAATAGACCGGGTGCAACACAAGCTTGTTTCCTCACAGTTCTGGAGGCTAGAAATCTGAGGTCAAGGTGTCGGCCACAGTGGGTTTCCTCTGAGGTCTCTTTCCTGGCTTGTTGTTGGCTGTCATGCCTCTGTGTCTTCACATGGTTTTCTCGTGTGTGTGTGTGTGTGTGTGTCTAGGCGTGTCCTAATTTTCTCTTCTTATAAAGACAGCAGATATATTGGATTAGGAGCCACCCTAATGACCTCATTTTAACTTAACTGCCTCTTTCAAGTCCCTGTCCCCAGCTATAGTCACCTTCTTCGGTATGGAGTTAAGAGTTCAACATGTGAGCTTGAGGATGAAGGGAGCACAATACAGCCCATTACTGGGGCGTTTACAAGAAATGGGAATATCCACTGTCCAGTCTATCATTCCGTTACTGAGTATAGGAGTTATGGTAACTCTTCAACTCCTAATAGCTCCTAAGTATGGCCTAAGGGCAATGCCAAGATCACCCCTCCTACCCCTATACAGAAGGCAGCTTCCCCTGGCACAGAGCTTGCTAGAGAGGCGGGTACACCACCAACAGGAAGCTCAGTGGTGTAGACAAAGCTGACTCACTTGCTGAAAGTGATTCAGTTCCCTTGCAGTTCTGAAGAAGTCCTTGGTTATAGTCTGGGTTTGTTGGTAATGTTTTTAGCACTTGCTAATTCCTCCCTACCCACTCCCCAACTTTTTTTTTTTCTTCTAAACAAACAGAAATCAAGCCTCAGGCTCAAGAGCCTTTGGCAAGCAACAACATCTAGCCCTAATTAAATACCTTTTTTTGTTGCCTGTTTGTTTTTATGGAATTCATGAGGTCACCCACCATTCCACTTGTGTGGTAAGTGATTCTGTTTTCCAGTTAAAATTGTGTTAAGTGTTTCACTTATCATAAAGTAAGTTTTTAAAAAGTGAGTCAGTTGAAATAAAAATATTAATGATAGCACAGGTGGTAGGCAGATATGAAAAAAATCATGAAGGTGGTCCATAAGAGATCTGAAGTCTTAGAAATATGACTCTAACACATAAAACAAACAGATATTGGTCTTAGTGACTCTCAAGTTGTCTACTAAGGGATACTCCTTGGAGAAACGGCACTTCTAGCTCCACCCTGGGCCTCCACTGCAAGACTGTGGTCAACCCTTGCTGCCTAGGGTGTGGTCCACTTCTGAGTGTGATGTGCCTGCTTCACCAGAAACCAAGAGGAGAGGGAGGGAGGCAGAAGTGCCTGCCTCTGTTTTTCTTCCTGTATGTAGTATGTAAACCTCACAGGACAGAGGTTCACTCTCTGGATCCATTTGCTTTTACTTTCGTTCCAAGCTTGTTCGTAAGAACTTCATCTCAGTTAAGGAGCAGCTAATAACAGAAGTTCAGTGCAGACACATCTAGACAAAGTATTTTCGACTTGGTTCTGAAAACTCCAGGGAAATTCCAGGGCATATCTGATTTATAATTCTTTCCCATACTTGTTTCCTCTGTCACACTTTTGTTTTTACGATTTGGGATTTCACCCCTAGTTTCTGTATTGGATTTCTCATGTAATACTAACTTTAAGACACAGAGAGTTCAAATAGGAGGCTAGGCTTATGTTTGTGTTGAATATTCTAGCTTTGTAAAATGTTTCATTTGCAAGAGTAAGCTGCCCACTCAAGATTGGTTAAGTAATCTATTGAGTAACTCTATGATGGTTTTAGAAGGATTAATACATGGGGGAATTGATCATGGCATAAAAAACAAAGAAAGCAGGTTACATAAAAATAGCATTTCTGGTAAAGTACTACTTTTTAAAGTATTATGTATACATATTACAATTTATTCATATGTAGTTGGAAGACATGCCATATGTTATCAATAGATCTTTAGCTAGAGGGATTATGAGGATTTAAAAATTTTTTCTTCATATCTTTTTGTCTTTAATTTTTTGTACTATAATTTTTTTGCAATTTTTTAAAATCGAGGAATAGTTGATGTACAATATTAGTTTTAAGTATAACAGTGACTCAATTTTTAATGGTTATACTCCATTTGTAGTTATTTAAAAATACTGGCTCTGTTCCTTGTGTTATACTGTATATTCTGGTAGCTTATTTTATACATAGTAGTCTGTATCTCTTAATCCCCTACCCTGCTTCCCTTCTGCCCTCTTCCCTCTTCCCAATGGTAACTACTAGTTTGTTCTCTGTATCTGATTCTCTTTTGTTATATTTGCACTGGTTTCTCCTATTTTTTAGACTCTACATGTAAGTGATATCATACAGTGTTTGACTTATTTCACTTAGCTTAATACCATCCAATTCCACCTTCATTGTAGCAAATAATTTCATTCTTTTTTATGGCTGAGTAATAGTCCTGTGTGTGTGTGTGTGTGTGTGTGTGTGTGTGTGTGTGTGTGTACACACACATATACCATACCTTCTTTATCCATTTATCTGTTTGACAGACACTTGGCAATTGTAAATTACACTGCTGTGAACATTGGGGTGCATGTAACTTTGTGAATTAGTGTTTTCATTTTTTTTTAAGTTTCTTAAACTTTTTTTCTTTGGCTATACCCACAGCGTGTGGATATTCCCAGGCCAGGGATTGAACCCACATCACAGTAGCGACCCAAGCTGCTGCAGTAATAACACTGGATACTTAACCTGATGTGCCACAAGAGAACTTCTGGTGTTTTCATTTTTTAAGATATAAACCCAGAAGTGGGATTGCTAGGTGCTATGATAGTCCTGTTTTAAAGGTTTTTTTTTTTTTTTTTTGAGAAAATTCCATACTGTTTTCCACAGTGGCTGCACCAATTTCCATTCCTACCAACACTATACAAGGGTTATATGTACTTAACTTTCTTTTTTCCTTTTTCTTCTTATGGCTGCATCTGTGACATGTGAAAGTTCCCACGCTGGGGTCAAATTGGAGCTGCAGCTGCTGGATTATGTCACAGCCACAGCAACACCAGATCTGAGCTGCATCTCCAACCTACCCCACAGCTTGAGGCAACATCAGATCTTCAACCCACTGAGCGAGGCCAGAGATCAAATCCGTAACCTGATGGAGACCACATCAGGTTCTTAATCTACTGAGCCATAATGGAAACTCTGATATGGATTTAATTTTCTGTATTGAATTTTTATTTTGTTTAGAATTTGAAAATGAAATCATTAAATTTAAAATTGTCTCATGTAAAAAGAAAAAAATTCTTCTATTCAAATATTTCCAGGATGAAGTTGAAACCATCTAAAAAAGTGATCAGTGTTGGCCAGGGCTCTTTGAGAAATTACTTCTGCCTTTTTCTGAGAAAGGGTTGGCAGTGCTACAGTTAGTCCTGAACCATCCTCTATCAAAGAGACACAGTCTTAGGTGAGATACAGGGTCAACAAAACAAGTTAGGTTGCTTTCCTTATCACTAAGTTAGGGGAAAAAAATTTGCTCACAGGATTTGTGAAGCCAAAACAGCAAGTGAAAAAAAGGCTGACGCTAGAATGAAATATGAATAACTAGATACATTTTTATTCCTTTGCAAAAATTTATTTTGGCCTCTCACATTAAAAAGCTTTTTTAGGAGCTCCCGTCAATGGTTGACAAATCCGACTAGGAACCATGAGGTTGCGGGTTCGATCCCTGGCCTTGCTCAGTGAGTTAAGGGCCTGGCGTTGCTGTGAGCTGTGGTGTAGGTCGCAGACGCGGCTCGGATCCCGCGTTGCTGTGGCTCTGGCATAGGCCGGTGGCTACAGCTCCGATTCAGCCCCTAGCCTGGGAACCTCCATATGTCGCGGGAGCGGCCCTAGAAATGGCAAAAAGACAAAAAAAAAAAAAAAAAAGCTTTTTTACAGGAGTTCTCTTGTGCTCTTGTGGTGCAGTGGGTTAAGGAACTGGTGTTGTCACTGCAGCAGTTTGGGTTGTGGCTGGGGTGTGGGTTGGATTCCTGGCCTGGGAACTTCCACAAGTTGTGGGCGTAGCCAACTCCCCCAAACTCCGCCATGTACTAACTCAGTATATTAGCCTTTTTTTTTTTTTTTTGGAAAAAAACTTTTTCTACAGCCATAGTTCTCAATAGTTTTAACATCATCATCCATCAAATCCAACAAGCTCCCAAGAGTAAGTAACTTTCAACGGGACAAGGAAGAGAGCCTGAGACAGGTGCAAATCAGAGTGGGGAGAGGAAATGAACTCAAGTAAAAAAAATATTTCTTGGAGTTCCCGTCGTGGCGCAGTGGTTAACGAATCCGACTAGAAACCATGAGGTTGTGAATTCGGTCCCTGCCCTTGCTCAGTGGGTTAATGATCCGGCGTTGCCCTGAGCTGTGGTGTAGGTTGCAGACGCGGCTCGGATCCCGCGTTGCTGTGGCTCTGGCGTAGGCCGGTGGCTACAGCTCCGATTGGACCCCTAGCCTGGGAACCTCCATATGCCGCGGGAGTGGCCCTAGAAATGGCAAAAAGACAAAAAAAAAAAAAAAAAAAAAGTATTTCTTGCAGCTTCTGCTCTCCCCCTACTTTGATAATTGCTAGTTTATATGATTTTTGTTGTCTTTTATTGAATATTTAGATCAACATGGCAGGCAACTACCTATAAGAAAAAAAGCTTTATTCTGCTAATCATTGTTAGTAGCACTTCATTCTCATCCCTCCCTTCTTTCGTGAATCCATCTTGCTGTCCTTCTCTATAATCCCTGTGCTTTGGGTGGGGGGTGGGGGGTACAGTGGCGGGGCCAGGTGACTTGGCCTCCAGCCTCAGGGCTAGACCTGGTTGCTTTAGAACTAATCTCCAACCCTTGCATCTGTGTCTGGTTTAGGACCAGGGTTTAGGCGAGTCACCTGTGGCATTTTCTGGACCATAGGATTGTTCAGAAATGAGCCTGAGGGCCAATGTGAGTGAATGAGACTCCAGCCACTTCAAAAGAAACGTCCTCCCTGTTGGGAAAAAAAAAAAAAACCCAAAGTTCTTTTTCTATGGAAATTGCCCTGTGCTTTTACAGTCTCTCCCTAATACAGGATGCTGACTGGAGGAGGAACTAATTCCAAACGAAGAGCCCAAACAAGGGATTTGTAGGGGCTGTACCAACCTTGAAGCTCTCTCCACTTCTCAAGTACCCAGTGCAAATGTTTCCTTACGCTGTGGGCCATTTGGGGTCAAATTTTCCATTTCTTGAAGCTGAAAGCATACAACTTATATAACACTGAAGAATTCCTCAGTATGATTTTAGTGTGAACTTCATAGGCTGGAATAATAGGGAAAGAGAAGCTGCTGGAGTCCCTGTAACTGTTGATTTAAGTTAATCACTTTAGCATTTTAAATGTTAATTCTAAAAGTTTCCATTAAATACAGCATAATAATTTGGCTGGTTATAAGAGACAAGGGCTTTTAGCAATCATAAAATGCCAGCGATCTTAAAGCAAATCTCAATAATAGGATGTGTGCTTAAACTGTGTTTTACCTGTAATGTCCTTGAGATCTAATCTTAAAATATCAATGCTGATAAGAGGTGATTAAGATACATTGCTCCCTGAATAATTTAGGTATCACATCGTCAAGTGGAAGAATTACACTGAAGAGAGATTTCACTAAGTATGCACAGTATTACAAAAATAGTTCTTATGTTTTTCAAAAGTGGTCCCTTTTCAGCTCGTTCATTTACTCTTTTAAAGTGTACTGAAATATTTAAAAATAACATCAAAAGCACAAAAATAGAAGCAAGTCAACTTTCTAAAAAAGGAGCTCAACTTTTTCCTTCTTTGGTGAAATTTCAGATTTTGTTCCCCAGTTTGTAAGTCTAGAAAATCAGTCCTTTAAGGGTATGGGGAGAGGGAAAGGTGATAAACAGATGCCAAGTAAGCCACATGATTGTCTTCTAGGAGAAATACAACTGCATTGAAAGCGTATGTTTTTGAAGATCACTTAGATGCCAAAATAATTGTGAAAAACCTGCGCTATATTTTGACAGAAAATCTTCTGCCCTTCAAAGATGCTTATTTTGGGATTTCCCCTTTCTCTCCATTAAACTCAGCAGTATTTATTCTGCAGGCTACAGATCCATAGGCACTTTGCCACCCATCCTCCATTACATACTTGTATTTAATCTGCTCGATGCACACATTCCTACCTATTATAAAGAGGAAATAAAATATTCAGGTTAGCTAAATATTGGTCATCTAGATTTAAATTGGTATCTATTATGCTGACAGAAGAAAGTAGCAAAAAGGTATAGCCTCATCAAAAGAGAAAGTTCTTTGATTAAGGGAAATGTATTAAATTAACTCTATTCTTTTTTGTGTGTTTGGTGGTTCGTGTATGAGATTTTAGAATGGAAAGCAGTATCTGCTAAGGTCCAAACAACCAATATTAGCTATTTTGTAGGTTCTGTTTCCAAAAACCTATAACATTTTAATCCAATGAGACTTCGTTTTAGAGAGAGGACTTGTAAATAAAATATCCCAATGAGTGAAATTTTGACCAAAGTAAATAAGGTCACTGGATATGTTATTATCTTTGAGTATAGCCGTGGTTGATTTAAGAGGAGGGAAAGAAAAAAAAAAAAGTATGAAATAATTGCCTAATTACCGGGTATCAGGTTAAAGTACTTATTTGATTTAAATGGATGTGAAGTTAATGAATACAAGGAACTGCTCTGAAGTTCCACTTTTTCTTATCAAAATGATAACATTAGGCACCCATACTCCTGAGAACCAGCCTGGGTAGGGAGAAAGCTAATTGATCTAGGCAGAAACCCTTCAGGGGAAAAGACAAGAAGAAAAGAAACCTGGCCACGTGTGTAAGACGAGCACTCCCTAAGCTCTACTCTGAGAAGTGATAAGTTAACTCTTTGGATGGGCTGATAATTGGGTTGGTCCCTTGCAGTGCTTTTGTTAGACTTTTAATACTTTTAATACATTTAATACTTTTTAAATGGAAACAAATTCAAGCCTGATGTCTGCTCAGTTTTCCTAAAACTTAGAAGCTTGCTTTAATTAAAAAGACAGATCACCCGTGAACTTGACTGAACATTGATATATGATAATTTGTTCAATTACAAACCGATTAAGTTCAGAGGTACATTTTCCAAGATAGACCGAGATGTGAATTTGGGTATTTGAAATTTGAATAAACTCCTGGGAATCTTACGGTTCTATTTTGGTCTAGTGAAGAAAAAGAAGAAAGTCCTTGAACTTCTGATTTCTACATTTAAAAATGGGAAGTGTAAAAATTTGACAAAAGTAAGCTACTAGCCTAATACAGCTTTTTATTTTGAAGAGAGGAATATTCCAAGAAAATGTTCAACATTTTGGTAAATTTACTTTATAATAGGTAATATTAGTCAAATATGTCATATCACATTAAGTTTAGAGTCCATCCATTGGCTGAAATCCACTGTAGTTTTGTTCATTTGTTCGACAAATATTTATTAAATGCCTCTTTTGTGCCAAGCACTGTTTTAGACCCTTGGATAGAAAGTAGAACAAAGAAGGTTGTGTCTCATGGAACTTAATTAATAGATTGTACTTCATTGGCACTTGTTCTACTAATATAACGAATTGTTAATTTATTTTTTAAATTTAATTTTACCAGACCATAGTTGTCTTAGTTTCAGGGGTACAGCAAAGTGAATCAGTTATACGTATACGTATATCCATTCTTTTTTCTCCCCATATAGGTTATTTCAAACTTTGGTGTAGATTTTCCCTTGCTATACAGTAGATTCTAGTGAATCATCTATTTCATACAATAATGTACATATATATTTTTCAACAAGCACATGAAAAAATGCTCAACATCACTAATTATTAGAGAAAGGCAAATCAAAGCTACTATGAGATACCACTTCAATCAGAATGGCCATCATCAGTAAGTCCACAAATAAATGCTGGAAGAGGTTTGGAGAAAAGGGAACCCTCCTACATTGTTGGTGGGAATGTAAATTGGTGCAGCCACTCTGGAGGTCAGTATGGAGTTTCCTTTATTTGTTTATTTATTTATTTTTCATTTTTTAAAATTGTAATCAAATGTCTTTTCTCCAATATATTTTTTTTCTACTGTACAGCATGGTGACTCAGTTACACACACATGTATACATTCTTTTTTCACACATTAGAGTTTCCTTTAAAAACTAAATATAGAACTACCATGTGATTCAGCAATCCTACTTCTGGGCATATACCTGAAGAAAACTGTAATTTGAAAAAATACACGGTTCCAATGTTCATTGCAGCACTATTTACAATAGTCAAGACATGGAAGCAACTTAAATGTCCATTGAGAGAGGAATGGATAAAAAGATGCATATATATATATATATATATATACATATATATATAATAGAATATTATTTAGCTATAAAAATGAATGAAATAATGCCATTTGCAGCAACATGGATGTGCCCAGGGATTATCATACTGAGAGATTATCATACTGAAAGATATCATATGATATCACTTAGATGTGGAATCTAATGAAATTTGTAGAAAAGAACTTATTTATAAGACAAACTCACAGATTTCAAAACCAATCCAATGGATACCATAGGTGAAAGCACTGGGGGGGGGGGAATTGTGAGGGTGGAAATAAAATACACACATTACTGTATGAAATAGATGATTCACTAGAATCTACTGTATAGCAAGGGAAAATCTACTCAAAAGTTTGAAATAACCTATATGGGGAAAAAAAGAATGGATATATGTATACGTATAACTGATTCACTTTGCTGTACCCCTGAAACTAAGACAGCTATGCTCTGGTAGAATTAAATGTTCATTGCAGCACAAAGTGTGATAAGGTGATTTTAGAAGTAATAGTATTGTTTGGCAGGGGGATCCAGATAAAGAGAACTATGTAAAAATTTTACTATGTGAAAAAGTTTCCCAGTTTATTTTAATCATTTGACAGATTTTTTTCTGACCTGGGATCATTCTCTGGCGTTCAGTGATGGTTTGTAATCTAGGGTTTCAGCCCAGCTGTACATCCGAAAGCAAAAACAATGAAGTATATTGATGGCAGTTCCTAGTTCTTTTACAGCTGCTACTTAAGGTCCGAGGTTGTTCATATTAAAAGGTAGTAACCAAATGGCATTTACTGTATTTAAGTCCTGTACTAAAGAATCACATATGGGTAGCATATACAATGGTAATTGCCTAGCTGAAGCTGAAGTTAAAAGAGTTATGTGACTTGCTTAAGGTCACCCAGCATGATGATGGCAGAGGAAGGTCCCAAACTCTGATCTCCTGGGTGTTCTTTCCACTGGAGATACTTAGTGCTTTGGCCTCCCTTGTGTAGCATTTAATGTTAAGTAGTGTTTTACACTCCTGGTAACCTTGTTTTTGCTTGTTGTTACTCTGTTTGCTTTTATTTTTTTTTCTTTTGGTCTTTTGAGAGTTACACCTGTGACATATGGAGGTTCCCAAACTAGGGGTCGAATTGGAGCTGCAGCTGCTGGCCTACACCACAGTCACAGCAACTTGGGATTTGAGCCATGTCTGCAACCTATACCACAGCTCATGGCAACGCTGAATCCTTAACCCACTGAGCAAAGCCAGGGATCAAATCTGCGTCCTCATGGATGCTAGTCAGATTCATTTCTGCTGAGCCATGAAGGGAACTCCATTATTATTATTATTATTTGTCTTTTTGCCATTTCTTGGGCCACTCCTGCAGCATATGGAGGTTCCCAGGCTAGGGGTCGAATCGGAGCTATAGCTGCCAGCCTACACCAGAGACACAGCAACACAGGATCCGAGCCGCGTCTGCAACCTACACCACAGCTCACGGCAACGCCGGATCCTTAACCCACTGAGCAAGGACAGGGATTGAACCCGCAACCTCATGGTTCCTAGTTGGACTCATTAATCACTGCACCACAATAGGAACTCCCATTATTATTTTTTGAGTATGTAGACATATTAGACTGCTCATTGGAGTATATATTAAATAACAACACTGATATTGCATCAACAAAATTTAGACTGTGGTAAACTCTGTAGGACACAAGACTAGTTTTTTCAGTGAAGAGTTTCAAGAGAAAAAAAAGTGGGAGTTAGTACTTCTAGAGAAGAAGAGGCAAGAGAGAGATCAACCAAATACATTATATTCTGGAACTTGTTTGGGTCCTGATTTGAACAAACTAACTGAAAAAAATTTTTAGACAATCAAGGAAATTTGAGCATGACAACTTAATTATATTAAGGAATTGCTGTTAACTTTTAAGATGCAATAGCTCACTTGTGGTTAAGTATCTGACGTTTTAAGATTGTTTAAAAAAAGTCTCTCTTTTTAGAGGTACATATTGAAAGAGAATAATCAATATATAAGGGATTTCCTTCAAATCATGGCTCCTCTGCACCAGATGAAGATGATTGGTTTTAAGCTGATAATTGTTGGAGCTGTGTTGTGGGTACCTACAGGTTCATTACATTATTCTATCTACTTTCGAGTCTGATATTTTCCTCAAAAGAATGTATCATTCAACAATGAACCCAAAGTAGATCATTATTTTGATTTTATATGGCATAATGTGTTATTTCACTCAGGGAGGCCTCTGAAGGGTCCTGAAAAGGATTTAGATTCTTCCACTTTTTTTTTTTTTCTTTTTAGGGCAGCACAGCATATAGAAGTTCTCAGGCTAGGGTCCAAGTGGAGCTGTAGTCGCCAGCCTATGCCACAGGTCACAGCAACGCTGGATGCTTACCCCGCTGAGCCAGGCCAGGGAAGGAACCCGCATTCTCGTGGATACTAGGTGGGGTAGTTTCCACTGAGTCACAAGGCGAGTGAACTCCTCTTTTTTTGGGTCTCCCAGCATGAAGTTCCCTGGCTTGGGACTGAACCCCCAGCCACAGCCTTGCGTCCTTAACGGCTGGGCCACCAGGGAATGCCCTGAAAGGGTCTTAGAAGTAATCTAGTATGGTCTCCAGCTCCCTGCACAAAGCAGAGGTGGAGGTGGGGAAGGAGAAATTGTACTCTCTTCCTCTTCCCTCCCACCTATCTCGTCCAAGATCCAATTTCAAACTAGGTGACCTCCAAAAGATTTTTAATCTTCTCTAAAATAATGCCTGAAGTTTTAGGGGGAGAAGGGTGGAAAAGGGAAAATGTCGGTTGTCAGCCTTGTTTAATTTCTGGTCTTGATTTTGCTAATTAGTTACTTTGTGGTCCGGGGTTAGAAAACCCTATACCTTTAATTTCACTGCCCACGTGACAATGTTTTTGTTTTAGGGTAATTTCTAAAGCACAGGAAATTCTCAGAGAGCTTACGTCACTGCCAACGTTACAGTAATTACCGTATTGACGCTACTTGTTTATAAGGCGTGGAAACTTGAGCTGCAGCGCGAGGACAATTTAGCAATTTCAGAGTTCAGATGTAAATTATTATTGCTCTGTAACTTAACTTCTAAGCAGTGTTGATACTTGGGACCTGAACAGACCTAATTGTTGTTTTTGTTTGTTTGTTTGTTTTTCCTTTAATGACTACTGATACAATTTCCAGGTTGTTTAGGGCATAAAGCAGAGAATACAGCGCATTCACGTTCCTCCCAGGGGAACTTCAGGAAGTGTTTACTGCAGTAGTGCGCCTGCGCAGTTGTTCTCCACCAAATCGCCCGCTTTCCCCCATCCGGCTAGCAGGGGGCGCTGTGAGGTAATGGCTAGTCTTCTCCCGAGACCTCTGGAACGTAGCGTAAAAGGCCAGGAAGGGAAGCCGGCTAAGGGGCGTTCTATCTTCGACTGCCCTGGTCTCTATCACCCTTTGTCCTCCAGCCTCCCCTGCGCGCAGGGCCTGCGGGCCTGGTTGCTAGGCGGAAGCGGGGCGCGGTGGCGGCCGCGGCGGCTGCCCGGGCGTTTGAAAAGCGGCTACGCGGGCGGCAAAAGGTGCTCAGGCGGCGGGCTCCCCTCTCCCTGCAGACTGGCCCAGCCGGCTGCTGAGTGGCTTTTGTCTTCTGTCGGGGCCCGGTTGCGGGTGGACTGTCAGCCTGGGGACGGGAAGCCGGGCGCGCTACAAGCGGGCCGCAGAGCTGGGTCCGGGCGTCTGGGGCCACGGGCGGGCGACGGAAGCCTCACCCAGAGCCCTGCCGTGGGTGGCGGGCTACCTGCAGCTCACCCGGGCCCCTCTTCCTCCCAGCAGACCCCGCCTGTGGGCCGCCGACCGCGACCATGGTCTCCAAGTCCGACCAACTGCTCATCGTCGTGTCCATCCTCGAAGGTGAGTGGCCCGGCACCTGCTTTTGCAACTGCTGCTTCCAGAATTTTAACAGAGTAGTGCGGGGCCGAGGCTTTGTTAACCTTAGGAACCCTGGCTTGTGCGGCCCCCAGAGACTTGTTCAGAGTTGTACGTAGTGAGGTCCGTTAGGCAATTGATTTAAAAATCCCTCAAGGGAATATGAGCGCTGTTAGAGATCGGTGATATATAGCGTGACTAGCCATAGACCCCAGAGGATCTTGGCAAAACGATTTGCATCAGAAGCAGCGTGTATGTGACTTTGATATTATGAGCTGAAAGTGTGCTTGGAAAGCACGATCTGTTCAGCGACTTCCCGGTAATACCATTGGTGAAAATTTTGCTTTCACTCTAGTACAAGTTTCTCTTTACAAGTCGATGGGGGCCTTAGAAGACAGTTGTCAGGAGGGTCTGTTACACTTGCATGCCTTAAAGTTTGATTTGTCGAAGGAGTGACATTTGTTTATTAGGCATCTCACTGACTGTGAGGCAGTGCGCTGAGCCTGTAAACCAGTCCTGGTTCTAAAAGCTAAAGGTGTAGCATGAAGAGCAACAAATCATTCAAATAATGCATCAGGGTGTGGGTATGGTCTCTTTTGCCTGGGCAAGCTGGGAAAGGTTTCCTAGAGGAGATGGAGTTTATTCGGGTCCTAAAAGATGATTAGGAATTCGTCAAGTGGAAAAAGGAAGGAAGGGCATTCCAGGCAAAAGGAAGAGCCGGTGGCATTTAAGGTGTAGTAAAGCAAGGCTTGCTTCTGTTTGCTTTAATTCAGTGAGGTTGAGAGCAGGATGCAGCAAAATGGAGAGAGTCGATAGGTAAATTGAGGGTGAGTTATGAATAACAGGACAAGAAGGAGTCATCTTGAGTAGTGAGATAGAGGAATGGCTGGGGATTGTCATGGTGGTGTCCCCCCCAAAAAAAAGGTATGGGGAGGGCCTAGGAGTATGGGTGTGGGGGGAGGTTGAGAGGGAAGAAAACACTGGAAACCTAATTTTCGAGTTGTGGAACAGGAGACTGACCAGAAGTCATAGTGTTGGGACAGTTTTAACTGTGAGGTTGCTGACTTTTAAAGACATAGGCCTGAAATTCTACTCTACTTTAGTGAACAAAAAGCTTTTGAACTTGGAACCGTGCTGCATGCTCTGAGATAACAGAAATGTAAGGCACTCACTGTCCCTTCAAGGTTGTAGGGTTCTGGCTCCTTGGGGAGACCAAAGTAATGCACAGGAGCTAATATGTTGGGATGTGATATAAGTTAAATAAAGCTCAAGGATCCAGGCTGTAAATGGAAGTTTTGGAGGTGGCTGAGGATGATGGCTGAAGTGCCTTGAGTGATACCTGAGCTTGAGGTAAACGAGGATAGAGGAAGGTCATCCCAGGTGATTCAACAGCCCGGGCCACTGTGGGAGTGAGCAGGGTGGGTAGCACAGTGAAGAGGTCAGCAAGATGACCAGAACGGAGGAAGGAGGCTATTAGGAATACTGTGGTAAGAAATACGCTTGTATAGACAGGGTGCATAGGCCTTGGAGGATCTTGAAAACTGTGGTGTTTAGATTTAATGTTCTGAAAAATAGGGAGGCGGGATACATTCTTAAGTAGGAGAATAGTTTTTGCACGTTTAGTTTAATAGCAGTGTGCAGGGAGGAGAACCTGGCGTTGGGAAGGTCAGTTAGGTGTTGCTACAAACATGTCTAAAACTGGCGTGCGGTCCTCCCTCCAAACTGTTCCTCCTCTTGTGTTTGTATTTCTCTTCGTTATAACCACACTGTTGCCTCAAGCCAAGAACCAGGGAGTCATCTTCTTCCTGGGTTCCTGCTCCATCTCCCACTTGCGCCTGTCACCAAGTATTGATTTTATTTTTAAAATAATAGTTCATTTCAAAGTTCATATGAAGCATCTACAAGTTTCCATTGTGAGTGCTGTGCTGCAGAGCTGTCTTTATCCACCTAAATACTGTAGTAATCTTTTCACTGGTCTGTTTCATAAGTGTGTTCTTCTCAGTAAACACAGTTCACCTTATTATATGGGGATAATCCTTCTGAAGTGCCAATCTCATTTTCTTAAAATCCTCAGTGTCCTAAGAGATAAGGTCTCTACTTTTTTTTTTTTTCCATCTATTTATGGCCGCACCTTTGGCATATGGGGGTCCCCGGGCTAGGGGTCGAATTGGAGCTTCAGCCACAGGCCTACACCACAGTCACAGTCACTCGGGATCCGAGCCAAGTCTGCAACACCACAGCTCACGGCAGCAAAGGATCCTTAACGTACTGAGCAAGGCCAGGGATGCAACCCGAATCCTCTGAGCCATGACAGGAGCTCCAGTCTATACTTCTTAGAATGGCATTCATAAGGGTAAACCTGTGGCCTCCCTTTTCAACCTCATCTGCGCTGCCATGTGCTCATATGTTTCCAGTCCTTCAGCTATATTGAGCTACTTGCAGTTTCTTGAATACACTTTTGGAAATGCCGTTTATTCAAAAGAAAATGATTGGCTTTCTACCACGAGCAAAAGTTGGCCTATTTATTGGATTCCAGGGATGAAAATGGCAAGGTTTGTTCTCAAGATAGTCGTTGTCTTTCGGACAAGGCAGACACCTGTTTGTTTCACTGTCTTCTGTTTTCAAACCTATTGGAGGTTGTAGTTAGGTTAATCTGAAAATAACAAGTTTTTTTTTTTTTTTTTTTTTTTGGACATATATGAAATGCATTTGGGGAGCTTAGTGATCTTTTACAGCAGCTGAAAATAAGGTCCTGAAAGAGGCCTTTTGAGTGCTAATTGGGAGAGCCATGCCAGATGTGGGAAGACTCATAGGGCATTTCAGATGAGAACGTCAGGCTGAAACTCACAGGTTTGCAATCAAGGTCTCTTTGGCCCACCTAATTCCTTCCTAAGTAGCTTGTACCAGGGTGAGTAGCAGCAGAGATGTATTTACTTAACAGTGGTTAAAACTCCCTTCCCTGAAGACTCCCTCACTAGGTCTATAAACATCTTGGCTCTAAGAGTCTTAGTGCGTCTTTCTTAGTTCTTTAGTGTTCTGTTTTCAGTGTTTTAACTTTATCTCTTTCCACTAGAGTCTCAATTCCTTGAGGGCAAGCAAGCACCCTGTTTTATTCCTTTACATCCCATTATCTGACATAATACCGGACACTGAATGTGTCTTCAGCAAACAGTAAAGGAATGGAGTCAGGCAGTGCAAATGAACAGTAATGTGTAGATAGAATATTTTCCTTCTTGATAATGAACAACATTGTGCTTGAAAATAAGATGTATGAATAAATGGTTATTTTCTTTTACTAATTTATAAAGTATCCTTACTTTAACAGGAAAATTAAGATGCAGGTAAATTTGTTTGTGCTAATTCCATTATTTCTCAACCCTCCAGATGACTTAGCTATTCTGTACTAAGTACTGGTATAGTAATAGCTCAAGTTGGTATGATTACATTTTTAATTGTTTAATTCTATTTTTATTTTTTTGTCTTTTTGCCATTTCTTGGGCCGCTCCCCCAGCATATGGAGGTTCCCAGGCTAGGGGTCTAATCAGAGCTGTAGCTGCCAGCCTACGCCAGAGACACAGCAATGCTAGATCCAAGCCACATCTGTGACCTACACCACAGCTCATGGCAATGCCGGATCGTTAACCCACTGAGCAAGGGCAGGGATGGAACCTGCAACCTCATGGTTCCTAGTCGGATTTGTTAACTACTGCGCCACGACGGGAACTCCTAATTGTTTAATTCTAAATGTTACTGAGATCATTGCTGCTCAAAGTGTGAACCGAGGACACCAGTGACATCTCCTGAGATCTTTAAGAGTCTTGCAGACTCTCAGGCCCACCCCAGGCCTGCTGAGCCCGAATCTACATTTTACCAGGGTCTCGGAGCACCTTATTGTTTGAGAAGCACTGATTTGTAAATTAAAGATTTTTTTTTTTTCTTTTTGGTTTTTAGGGCGGCATCTGCGGCATATGGAGGTTCCCAGCCTAGGGGTCAAATTGGAGCTACAGCTGTAGGTCTACACCACAGCAACACAGGATCCGAACCACGTCTGCGACCTACACCACAGTTCACAGCAACGCCTGGGTCCTTAACCCACTGAGCGAAGCCGGGGATTGAATCCGCCACCTCATGGTTCCTAGTCAGATTCGTTAACCACTGCGCCACAACGGGAACTCCTGTAAATTAAAGCTTTCAACTTGACTCATATTTCTTAATCATGAATTTGGATATATATGTGAGTATGTGCTAGTGAGATAATTTTATGGGATATATGTCAGCCACTTACACCATTTGTCAGTTTTTAAAACATATACGAAATGATCACATTTGATTTTTGTACACATCTCGTTAACCTGTATAGTCTTTTTTTTTCTAGGTCGCCATTTCCCCAAACGTCCAAAACATATGCTTGTGGTAGAAGCAAAGTTTGATGGAGAACAGTTGGCTACTGATCCTGTGGACCACACTGACCAGCCAGAATTTGCTACTGAGCTAGCCTGGGAAATAGACAGGAAAGCACTGCATCAGCACAGGTGACTGTGATTTTCAATTCGTACTGCTCTTTTTCGGTCAGTTATAAATCAATAAATATATATCTCTAGTTGGTAATACTTGTTGAGGGTTTTTTTTTTTTTTTTAATGTGCCAGAAAATTTTCAAAGTACTTTGCAACAATAATTGGCTTAAGCATCCAAACAATGCTATGAAGTAGGTATTATTTCCCCCATATTACAAATGAGAAAACTGAGGCCTAAGAGGCTAAGTGACTTGTGCTAAGTCAGTCAGCTGGATAGGGATAGAGGCCAGCAGCCAGTTCAACGACAGAGCTAAGCTTTAACCACTACACTTAGCTTGCCTTTTTTTTCTTTTGTTTTTCTTTTCTTTTTTTTTTTTTTTGCTAATGTCTGAGAGAGTAGATATTCTAGAAGTGTCATAATGATACCTACCCATTGTTAAATGTGGGTTGGAATTCATTGTAATTTCTGTTAATTCATTTATTGTATATTTTACCTGGATTGCCAAGGATATATAGAGATAGGTATGTGGTAATTATGTAAGAGATTCTTTCTAATTAATTTTACAGCTGGTTTTAGACTTCATTGGTGTATAAAACATACTTAAAGTTATAGCTTTTTATTATTTTATAAACTCTGATGATCAGAAGCGGGGAAGAACACTGATAGTTTTATTAGAAAAAGGGTTAAAAATATGTTTTCTCTGGGTAACATAGAATCATTTCAATATTTGCTCTCTCTTAGTACTAAAATCAAAGTACAGAGTCAAAAAATGAAAGCAAGGGTAAATTTATTTTCTTGGGTTGCCAGATTAATCCATGGATTTATCTGAAAGTGAATTAAGTTCTTAAAGGATATCAGAATTTTGTGTTGTATTTCTGCCTTCTGGAATATTTGCTCAGAGTCTTGGTATGAGATATTAGTGCCTGCATCTGTGGTTGTGTGTACAGTGGTGTTAGTGCTTAGCGATACCACTCTATATTTTGTAGGCTGAGAAAATAACACAGATACATGATGATTTTGTGCCAAATGCAGGTTTCATAGTCATTCTATTAGATAATAGTGGTGGCAAAATCTAATCCTCTTACTGTATGAGCCAGTATAAGAGTTCTAGACTCAGGAGAAGCCATGTTACACCAGTCCAGTTCATGCTTACGTTACCTTAGCATGTATTACACTGAGCTATTGTTAATTTTAATAGTTTATGCTATTATGGCATTTAATTCTTAAGTTTATTTCATTTTTTTTAGCAACAGAAAGAACCAAAACTATATACATACGTGCATTTGAAGTTTTATGTGTGTTTGTGACAGTCTAAGAAAAATAATTTAACATCAGCCTTGAGGATTTATGGGAACTTTTTACTTTATTATTATTTTTTAACTTAGTTTTTTTAGTCATTTAAAAATTTTTTTAATGATTTTTTTTAATCTTTTCCATTATAGTTGGTTCATGGTGTTCTGTCAGTTTTCTCCTGTACAGCAAAGTGACCTAGTCACGCACACGCACCTAGTCATACACATTCTTTTTCGTCACATCTTCCATCATGTTCCATCACAAGTGACTAGGTAGCTTTTTACTTTGAAAGAATTCTATGTTACAGAAGCTTGAGAAACATTGACCTAGATGATAGCTTTTTAGGTGAGGGAGACTAAACTTTTTGACATGTTTCATGTATTACTTAGTTGTGGTATAGGTGAGTAAAGGTAATTAACAGTTCATGCCATTTGAAGAGTTTTTCAGATGTAGAACGGATAGAGGTTATCCAACAAAATTATAATTGTCTTGCGAGTAGTAGGCAGCTTTTTCAAAGCTAATACAAAGTTCAGTATTAAGCAGAAGTGATTTTATTTATCACATAAATTGTTATGTTACAGGTTACAGCGTACTCCTATCAAACTCCAGTGTTTTGCCCTGGATCCTTTATCTTCAGCCAAGGAAACGATAGGTTACATTGTTTTAGACTTAAGAACTGCTCAAGAAACCAAACAGGTACTGACCTTTTGATGTTTTTTTACTGATTATGTTAAACAGTTGGTCCTTTTCCGTAGGTAACAGATTGATGGGAAGGACATGAAGTATTGGACCTGATAGATTATGGGCATGAGCCGGTGTGGTCGTTCTTCGTTCTTAGGAATTTGATTTAGAAAATCCTGCCTGTTTGGTCCTTCCTTTGACCTGGAACTATCTTTCTCAGAGAGACTTCTCAGAGTTCAGATCTGTGTGCAAGTTGCTATTACCTCGAGCTGGGCATGTTCAGCTCCTGCGCTTTTCTTTCAGAGATGCTCCTCTTTTAGAGTCCTTGCCGCAGTGGACGGTCGCCACTCTCTTTCCAGTTAGGTGAGCTAGAAATAGAGAGGTCTTCCTCAGCACTTCCCTTTTCTGGCCTCCATAGCCCCCCTTTCCGGGTGGTTTTCCCTCCTGATGCATCTGCTCTTCTGCAGTTGCATTGCTGCAGCTTTCTTAGCCTAAGCCGTCGTTTCTTACCTTGGCTGTCACAGTAGCCTTTTAATTGGCTCCCCCGCTTTCTGCTCTGTGCTTCCTTGTGCAGTAAGCAGAGTAAAGGTACTTACTGAAACACACCTAGGTTATGTCAGCAGTATTGCCACCAAAAGAAGGTTAGGATTAAGGGTTAGGGTTTGATAATTCTTGCAGTGTTTCAACATTTTTTGTTACTATTATTTGTTATGGTGGTCTGTGGTCAGTGATGTTACTATAGTAGAAAGATCATGACTCACTGAAGGCTCAGACGATGGTTAGCATTTTTAACAATAACATATTTTTTAATGTATGTACATTGTTTTTTAGTCATAATGCTACTGCACACTCTAAATAGACTACAGTATAGCGTAATCATAGCTTTTGTATGCACTGGGAAGCCAGAAAATTTGTGTGACTCACTTTATTGCAGTAGTCACTTTATTGTGGTGCACTGGAACTGAACTTGCTGTTTGACCATAGTCTGTCTCTGTTTGCTCATGAGCCAGGCGGCCTGGCCCAAATTTGGAGTTAATCAAAAGAAACTGAAATTTTAAGATGATATAAAAGAGGACTCATTTCTCTTCCATCTTTGGGCACTCATTGTTTCTCTGCCCTTAAGTCCTGAGAAAGGCTATCCTTTTTCAGTCTTAGACCCTTGGATAGTCCGCAGTCACTTTGCTTAAAGAGAAGGTAAATCCTCTTAGGAGGAGGATATCTGGCTGGAGATCATGCCTCTAACTGCTCTTGGTATTCCTTTCCCCCTGTCTAGTCCTTTAGGGTAGTTTGTTGTTATATGGATAATCAAAGTTAAGGAGAAATGTTTCAGGTTTTTTTTTTTTTTTTTTCAGTTTTCAGAAAATCAAATATTGTCCCCGTTATCTCTTCCAGTTGCCAACAGAAATATTTGAAGTTGGATAGTAAATATTTGAATTTCAAAATAAATTGATTTCTCTGTAAATAAACACAAACAGAAAAACAGATTTAGTTTTCTGAGTTAGTAACAGAAATTAGCATAAATTCTGTGAGTAGGTTTAAAGTCTCTTTTTTCAGGCTTATGCTTACAATGAGAAAATGTCTATTCTAAGAAATACAGGAACAAATTATACTATGAATTTTTGCCTTTAAAAAAACTTGGTTGTTTGGAGTTCCTAATGTGGCACAGCAAGTTAAGGATCTGGTGTCTCTCCAGTGGCTTTGGTTGCTGCTGAGGTGTGGGTTTGATCCCCGCCTAGCACTGTGGGTTAAGGATGTGGCATTGCTGCAACTGTGGTGTACATCGCAGCTGCACCTTGGTTTTGATCCCTGGCCTGGGAACGTCCATATGCTGTGGGTATGGCCAAAAAACAAAACAAACAAACAAAAACCCCCAAAACAAAAAAACCCAAACTTAGTTGTGAATTTTTAAAAAATATGTATGGCCTAGTTAATCCAATTTTACTTATAAACTTAGGTTGAACATGAGAAGACAGTTTTGGGTTTTGATCAGTATAAACAACAGTTACTTCCAGTGCCTCTGTATTACAGTGGTCGGAGTAAGGATGTTGGTTATAGGTATTGAAATTGTGCCTCTGCACTATCGGTGCATGTGGTCCTGGGCCATGAGATTTAGCAGGCTGATCTGGGCGTTAGAATTCATGAGATTACCCTGGGGTTTGGGCAGAGGGTGGATATTCAGGTGGTTTAGGATACTTCATTCTGTGGGCAAACCTTTCTAGTTCAGTATCAGTCACGTGCATGTTTCATAACCCAGAACTCTACCATTAGACCTTTACTTTAGTATTTTGTTAGTGTTATTATTAACACTTTGCTTTTCCTCTCCTGATTTGATATTAACAGAACAGAAATATAGGAGGCAGAAAAGGTATAATAAAAAGTGAAAAATCAGGAATTAGGAAAGTGGAAAATTGATAGTCTTTTTGTTTGTTATTTCTATAAGGGATGAAGTGAGATTGGAGCTATAAGAGTGAAGATAGAAAGAAATACATGTATTTCCTCCTCTGTAATAAATTATTACCTGTTGAAGCACAGGAATAGAAGGAAGGAAAACAATCCAAACTTGTACTTAGTTTTTTCAAGAGGAAATTCAGTTAGTTTCCTAAGCAGGATTAAAAAGGATTAATTTCTTTTGAGGAAAACATGGGGAAAAAAATACTGGAAAAGAGGAAGAAGGAGTTCCCGTTGTGGCTCAGTGGTAGCAAATCCAACTAGTATCCTCGAGGATGCAGGTTCAATCCCTGGCCTTGTTCAGTGAGTTGAGGATCCAGCACTGCTGTGAGCTGTGGTGTAAGTCACAGACATGGCTCGTATCTGGCATGGCTGTGACTGTGGCGTAGGCCAGCAGCTACAGCTTGGATTTGACCCCTAGCATATGCCGTGGGTGTAGCTCTAAAAAAAAAAAAAAAAAAAAAAAAAAGTGGGGTGGGGGAAGTACTGAGAAACTACAGGAAATATATTTAGAATTGTATACAACATTTCCCACTACTGCTTATTTCCTATTAAGATGTTTTGCTGTGTTCTGTTGTTACTCTCTAGGCACCAAAATGGTACCAGTTGCTGAGTAATAAATACACCAAGTTCAAGTCTGAGATACAGATAAGCATTGCTTTGGAAACAGATACAAAGGCACCCGTGGATACTTTTAAAGCAAAGGGAGCTCCTCCTCGAGATGGAAAAGGTTTGTACATTGTTTCAAAGGACATTCTCTGAGAAGTTAAATCTGTGGACTAGGACCTTGGAAAGGGCAGGGAGGAGATATTTCAGGGAGATAGATGCAGGAGCGTACACTGCTTTTACTCTAGAGCATCAGACAGGAGTCTGATATTGTTACACATGAACACTTGCTACTCTTAGCTCTTGTTTACAAAAATTCGAAATAGGGAAAGATTGGTCTTTGACATATAACAAAACAAAGCAGAAATTTATATTGTGTATAAAAGTTTAGGAAAATGTTCCTAGTGTGAGTGCAGGAAAGCCAAAAATGGTTATGCTGGACTCTATCAACTCAGCTGTAGTTCAACAGAATCTTCATTTTTTTTCCCTTTCTTTTTAAATTAATAAACTTGATTTTTTAGAGCATTTTTAGGTTCATTGTAAAACCTAGGTTCATTGAGTGGGAAGTACTGAGTGTCACCCTCCCCACAGCCCCCCAATACAATCAACATCTCCCCCAGAGCAGTACATTTATTAAAATTGATAAGCCCACATGGACACATCACTGTCACCCAATGTCCATAGTTTATAGTAGGGTTTGTCCTTGGTGTGGTACATTCTGTAGGTTTTGACACATGCTGTGACACATAGCCACGATTGCAGTATCCTGCAGATAGTTTTGCTGCCTTAAAGATGCTCTGTGTTCTGCTCGTTCATTCCTCCCTTCTACCTAACCCCTGGCAGCTGCTGCTCTTTTACTCTTGGCATAGTTTTTTCCAGAATGTTGTACCTTTGGAATCTTGAAGTATGTACCCTTTTCACATTGGCTTCTTTGACTTAGTAATATGCCTTTAAGTTTCTTCCATATCTTTTTGTGGCTTGGTAGGTTATTTCTTTGTAGAGCTGAATAACAATCCATTGTTTGGATGGACTGTTGTTTATCCACTTAGCTACTGAAGGATATCTTGATTGCTTCCAAGTTTTGGCAGTTAGGAATAAAGCTAACATCCCTGTACAGGCTTCTGTGTGGACCTAAGTTTTCAGTTCATTTGGGTGAATGCCAAGGAGTGTGATTACTGGATCATACGGTAAAAGCATGCTTAGTTTTTAAGAAATTGCCCAACTGTAAGGGTATATGGGAAGAGTATATTTAATTTTGTAAAAACCACCAAACTGGTCTTCCAGAGTAGAGGTACCATTTTGTATTCCCACCGGTAATGTGTGAGTTGTTTTTGCTCCACATCCTTGTCAGCATTTGTTGTCAGTGTTTGGGATTTTGGCCATTCTAATAGTTGTTTTAATTTGCAATTCTCTTGTGATAAATAGTACCAACATCTCTCGTGATGCATTTACTTGCCATCTGTATATTTTCTTAGGTGAGGTATCTGTTTAGGTCTTTTGCCTAATTTTTACTTTGTTGTTTGTTTTTGTTTTATTGCATTTTTAGGAGTTTTTGTATATTTTGCGACAATTTTTTTTCAAGTCTGTGACTTGTCTTCTCGTTCTCTTGACATTGTCTTTAGTAGAGCAGAAGTTGTAAAATTTTAATGATGTCCAGCCCATCATTGTTCCATGGATTGTGCCTGCAGTGTTGTTTCTAATAAGTCATTACCATACTCAAGGTCACTTACGTTTCTCCTGAATTGTCTTTTAGGAGTCAATAGGTTAGTGGTTTACACTTAGGTTTATGATCCATTTTGAGTTCATTTTTGTAGAAATTTTAAGTTGTTCCAGTACTGTTTGTTGAAAAGGCTATCTTTGTGCCATTGTATTGCCTTTGCTCCTTTGTCAAAGATCAATTGACTATATTTATGTGAGTCTATTTCTGGGCTCTCTATTCTGCGTCATTGATCTTTGTGTCTCTTTCACCAACATCACACTGTCTTCATTACTGTAGCTTTATAGTAAGTCTTGAAGTTGAGTAGTATCATTCTTTGACTTCGTTGTTCTTCAATATTGAGTTTGCTATTCTGGGTCTATTATTTATTTAAAGTATAGTTGATTTAGAGTGTGCTTAATTTCTTTTGTGCAGCAAAGTAACCTAAACTTATAAACATTATTTTTTTAAGTATTCCTTTCCATTATGATTTATCCCAGGAGATTGGATATAGTTCCCTGTGCTATATATAGTAGGACCTCATTGCTTATCCATTCTAAATGTAAGCGTTTGCATCTACTAACCCCAGAGTCTCAGTCCATCCCTCTTCCTGGCCCTCCCCCTTGTCCATGATCTGTTTCTGTTTTGTAGATAGGTTCATTTGTGCCATATTTTAGTTTCCACACATAAGTGATATCATATGGTATTTATTTTTCTCTTTCTGAGTTACTTCACTTAGCATGATAATCTTTAGTTGCATTCACATTGCTGCAAATGGCATTTACTTTGTTCTTTTTATGGCTGAGTAGTATTCCATTATATATATGTACCACATCTTAATCCATTTACCAGTCAGTAGACTTTCAAGTTGTTTCCATGTCTCGGCTATTGTGAATAGCACTGCTAAGAACATAGCAGTGCCTGTATATTTTTGAATTATAGTTTTGTCTGGATAGATGCCCAGGAGTTAGATAGCTGGATCATATGGTAGTTCTCTATTTAGTTTTCTGAGGAACTACCATGCTGTTTTCCATAGTGGTTGTACCAATTTACATTCCCACCAATAGAGTAGGAGGGTTCCCTTTTCTTAACACCTTCTCCAGCATTTGTTATTTGTAAACATTAATGATGGCCATTCTGACCTGAATGTGGTGGTACCTCATTGTAGTTTTAATTTGCATTTCTCTAATAATTAGTGATTTTGAACATCTTTTCATGTGTTTTTTGGCCATCTGTATGTCTTCTTTGGAAGAATGCCTATTTAGGTCTTCTGCCCATTTTTCATTTGGTTTTTTGTTGTTGTTGTTGTTGTTGAGTTGTATGAGTTGTTTGTATATTTTGGAGATTAAGCCCTTGTTGGTTGCCACATTTGCTACTATTCTCTCCCATTCCGTGGGCTGTTTTTTCATTTTTCTTCATGGTTTCCTTTGTTGTGCAAAAGCTTGGAAGTTTGATTAGGTCCAATTTGTTAATTTTTGTTTTTATTTCTATCACCTTGAGAGACTGATCTAAGAAAACATTTGTTGTACGGTTTATGTCAGAGAATCTTATACCTGTGTTCTCTTCTAGGAGTTTTATGGAGTCATATCTTTGGTTTAAGTCTTAGAGCCATTTTAAGTTTGTTTTTGCGCATGGTGAGAGGGTTGTTTTAGTTTCACTGATTTACATGCATCTGTTCAGTTTTGTCAGAACCACTTGCTGAAGATACTTTTTCCTATTTTATATTCTTGCCTCCTTTGTTGAAGATTAATTGGCCTTAGGTGTCTGGGTTTATTTCTGGACTTTCTATTCTATGTCATTGATCCATATGTCTGTTTTTGTACCAGCACCACTCTGTCTTGATTGCTATAGCTTTATAATATAGTCTGAAGTCTGAGAGAATTATGCTTCCTGCTTTTTTTTCTTTTCCGTCAGAACTGCTTTGGCAGTTTTGGGTCTTTTATGGTTCCGTATAAATTTTTGGATTCCAGTTCTATGAAAAATGTTATGAGTAATTTGATAGGGATCACATTAAATCTGTGGTTTGCTTTGGGTAGTGTGGCCATTTTAACAATATTATTTCTTCTAATCCAGGAGCATGGGATACCTTTCTATTTCTTTGAGTCCTCTTTAATTTCCTTGATTAATGTTTTGTAGTTCTCAGTGTACAAGTCTTTAATCTCCTTGGTAGGTTTACTCCTTTTTTTTTTTTTTTTTTTTTTTTGGTGTGATTTTGAAAAGTATTGTTTTTTATTTTCATGTTCTAATACTTTATTGTTAGTATACAGCAGTGCTAACTTATTTCTGAATGTTAACTTTGTTTCCTGCTATTTTGCTGAATCCTTTGATCAGATCGAGTAGTTTTTGTGTGGAGTCCTTAGGATTTTCTATATATAGTATCATGTCATCTCCATATAGTGACAGTTTTACCTCTTCTCTTCCAATTTGGATAACTTCTTTTTTTAATCCAATTGTTGTGGCTAAGATTGCCAATAGTATATTGAGAAAAAGTGGTGAGAGTGGGCATCCTTATCTTGTTCCAGATTTTAGTGGGAAGGCTTTCAGCTTTTTTTTCATTGAGTATATATTGGCTATGGGTTTGTCATAAATGGCTTTTATTATGTTGGGGTATGTTTGCTCTATACCCACTTTGCTAAGAGGTTTTTGTTTTTTTTTAATCATAAATAGATGTTGAATTTTGTCAGATGCTTTTTCTTTGTCTACTGAGATGATCATGTAGTTTTTGACTTTTCTTTTGTTAATGTGGTGTATTACACTAATTGATTTACCTATGTTGAACCATCCTTGTGAACTTGGGATTAATCCCACTTGGTCGTGGTGTATGATCTTTCTTATGTGTTGGTGGATTTGATTTGCTAAAATTTTGTTGAGTTTTTTTGCTTCTATAGTCATCAAAGATACTGGACTGTAATTTTCTTTTTTGGTAGTGTCTTTGTTTTTTGTATTAAGATGATGGTGGCTTCATAGAATGTCTTTGGAATTGTTCCTTCTTCAGTCTTTTGAAGAGTTTAAGGAGGATAGGTATAACTTCTTTGTATGTTTGGAAGAATTAGTGAGGCCATCTGGGCCTAGACTTTTGTTTGTAGGAAGTGTTTTTATTACATATTCAAATTTAGTTCCAGTGATGGGTCTGTTCAATTGATCTTTTTCTTCTTGATTCAGTTTTGGTGGCCTGTATGTCTAGAAAGTTGTCTGTTTCTTCTGGGTTGTCAAATTTGTTGGCATATAATTGTTCATAGTATTCTCATGGTTTTTTTGAGTTGCTGCAGTACCTATTGAGAGTTCTCCTTTCTCATTTCTTATTTTGTTTATTTGGATTCTCTCTTCTTGATGAGCCTGGTCAGAGGTTTGCCAATATTGTTTACCCTTTCAAAGAACCAGCTCTTGGATTTATTGATTTTTTTTCTGTTGTTTTTTTTAATCTCTCTTTTATTTATTTCCTCCCTTATCTTTATGATTTGTTTCTTTCTGCTGCCTTTAGGTTTTGTTTGATCTTTTTTTCCTAATCCTTTTTGGTTATATGTTGTTTTGTTTGTTTGAAATTTTTCTTGTTTTTTGAGGATAGCCTGTATAGCTATGAACTTTTAAGAACTGCTTTTGGCATCCTGTAGATTTTGAATGCTTGTGTTTTCTTTGCCATTTGTCATGAAGTATTTTTTTTTAATTTCTTTTTTGATTTCCTTGTTGACCCATTAGTTTTTTCGTAGCATGTTAGTTTACATGTAGTAAGTTTTTTCTCATTTCTTTTCCTGTGGTTGATTTCTAGTTTCATGCCATGGTGGGTCAGAGATGATGCTTGAAATAATTTCTGTACTCTTAAATTGATGAGGTTAGTTTTGTGTCCCAGTATGTGGTTAGTCCCTGAGAATGTTCCATGTACTTGAAAAGAATGTATACTCTGATTTTTTTTTTAAGGTAAGAGTCCTGAAAATATCCATTAAGTCTAACTGTTCTTTTGTGTCATGTAGGATCTCGGTTGCTTTATTGCTTTTCTGCCCAGAGCATCTGTCTGTTGATGTGAGTGGGGTGTTAAAGTCCCCTACTGTTATTGTATTCCCATCAATTCCTCCTTAAATGCCTGTTAGTATTTGTTGTATGTATTGGGGTGCTCTTATATTAGGTGCATATATGTTGACAAGCATAATACCATCTTCTTAAAGTGATCCTTTTGTCATTAAAAAGTGTCTTTCTTTATCTTTTTTATGCCTTTGCTTTAAAGTCTGTTTTGTCTGATAAAGAGTGTTGCAACTCCTGCTTTCTTGTCATTTCCATTTGCATGAATTATCTTTTTCCATCCCCTAACTTTGAATTTATATGTGTCCTTTGCCCTAAGGTGGGTCTCTTATAGGCAGCATATTGTAGGCTTTTGTTTTTTTAATCCATTCTTGCACTCTGTGTCATTTGATTGGAGCATTCAACCCATTAACATTTAAGGTAATTATTGATAGATATGTATTTATTGCCATTTTAAACCTTGTATTCCAGTTGATTCTTTGTTCCTTTCTTTTTCTTTTTGTGGTCTGAAGATTTCCTTTTATTTATTCTTATGTCCTTTTCTTTTGGGTTTTTGTGAATGCACTCTTCTTGATTTGTGATTGCCCTGTTTTTCTAGTATGTTACCCTCTTTATCTCCTTGCTTGAGACTGACAGTCCTGTAGGCTCAAACACATTTAAAAAAAAAAAGAGTCTAGATTTTCTTACTGTTCTTCCCCACATTTTGTGAATTCGATGTTCTTTTTTACATCTTCATGTTTATCCTTTTGCTCTTCCTTGTGTTTATCATCACTTTCACAAATAGTTTTTTTTTTTTTTTTAAATCTGTGTACTGGCTTATTTATTTATTTATTTTTGGTCTTTTTGCCTTTTCTAGGGCCGCTCTCACAGCATATGGAGGTTCCCAGGCCAGGGGTCTAATTGGAGCTGTAGCTGCCGACCTACACCAGAGCCACAGCAACACCAGATCCGAGCCACGTCTGGACCTGCACCACAGCTCTCGGCAACACCTGATCCTTAACCCACTGAGCATGTCAAGGGATTGAACCTGCAATCTCATGGTTCCTAGTTGGATTCGTTAACCACTGAGCCACAATGGGAACTCCAGTACTGGCTTATTTAAGTAATTACTTTATAATTGTGATTTCCTTCATCCTATATCTCTTTATTCTTTCCTATTTAGACCTTCAATGTTTCTTTCAGGATTGGTTTAGTATTTTTGTATTCTTTTTGTATGATTAATTCTCTGTGTCTCCAATTTTAAATGATAACCTTGCTGGTTATAGTTTTCTAAGTTGCAGACTTTTCCCTTATAGAAGTTTGATTATCTTGCCATTCTCTTCTGGTGGTAGTGTTATTGTAAAGAAATCGGCTGATAGCCTTATGGGGGTTCACTTGTAATTAACTCTGTTTTTCTCTTGCTGCCTTTAGAATCCTCTGCTTATCTTTAACTTTTGCCATTTTTATTACATGTTTTGATGTAAGTCTGGGACCCTCTGTGCTTCCTATCTCTGGATATCTGTTTTCTTCTTTAGATTTGGAAAGTTTTTAGCTATAACTTATTCAAATACATTTTCAGTCCCCCTTTCTCTTTCTTCTCCTGCTGGGATCCCTGTTATGTATAGATTGGCATGCTTTATATTATCCCATATATCTCTTTCATTGTTTTTACATTTGGCTTTCTGTCTGTTGTCCTGATTGGGTGATTTCTATTATTCTAATCTTCCAAGTCACTTATTCATTCCTCTGTATTAGTCATTCTGCTGTTCACTGCCTGTAGGTCAGCTTTTGACTTGGCAAATGAATTTTCTAATTTTTCTTAGCTCTTGCTCATTGTTACTGTATCCTTTTTAAAGAAATCTGCATTACTGTCAATAGCCATTTTTAATTTCTTCAGTGTTTTTGTTACCTCCTTTTTGATCTTGGTGTCTATTAGACTGCAGAGGTCTGTTTCATTATTTATTTTCCTGTTCTTTTAACTGGGAATAGTTCTTATGCTTCATTTTGCTTGAATTTTTATTACTGTGTGATTTGAGGGAATATAATTATCTACTTTAGCCTTGGAGTGCTGTTTATAAGCTGAAGTGTCCCTGGGAACCTTGTGTGGGTTTCCCTTTTTTTTTTTTTTTTTTTTTTTTGTCTTTTTTGCCATTTCCTGGGCCGCTCCAGCGGCATATGGAGATTCCCAGGCTAGGGCTCGAATCAGAGCTGTCGCCACTGGCCTACACCAGAGCCACAGCAACGTGGGATCCGAGCCGTGTCTGCAACCTACACCACAGCTCACGGCAACACCGGATCCTTAACCCACTGAGCAAGGCCAGGGATCGAACCTGCAACCTCATGGTTCCTAGTCGGATTTGTTAACTACTGAGCCACGATGGGAACTCCGGTTTTCTATTTTTTTGACGTGAGCACTGCTTTCAGTTTGAATGCTTCCTCTCTCTTTCCTCTGTGTGTGCAGGCTGTTATCTCCTTGATAGGGGGTGTGCAGGTGGATGGCCTGTGCATACTTCCAGGGAGGTGAGGTCAATGGATGGTGCCTACAGGGAAATGCCTGGTGGCCAGGCCCTTGGCAGTGGGATTGGCAGACTGTGCCTGGTGGCTGGACCCTTAGCAGTGGCAGTGAACCCCAGGGAGGTAAGGGTGGTGCCTGGGGCCCGTGGCAGTGGCAGTGGCAAGGCATGTGTGTTCCCAGGGGGTAAGGGCACCAGCGGTGCTTGGTTACAGGGCCCTACTCCTGGGGTGGCTGGGGCAGCAGGTATGCCTGATCACAGGACCCTTAGTGGTGGCAGGCTGTGTCCACCTCTGGAGTCCAAGATGGCTGAGGTGGTTTGCACTTGCCCTGTAGCCTGCACAAGAGATGCCCTGCCACCTGAGAGCCCACTGATGGGCAGAGAAAGAAGGTCCTATGGCAGTCGAGCACTCCCTGCGCCCCCTCCCCAGCAATGGCACTTTGCCTCTCTGGTGGGCCAAGACCCCCTCCCACACTCCCTCGGTTATGGCACACCACTCTCTAGCCCTCTCAGGGAGATTTTACACAGCCAACTCTGGTCTTCTTCCCGGGACTGATCTCGGAAGTCCAAGCCTCAGCCCTTAGTCCCCACCTGAGAGTCTCAGGCTGTGGTGTGCTGGGCAGTAGTACTGATTGTCTTTGCGGCTCTCCCTTGCTTTGCCCTCCTCAGACTGGCTGCTGCACTTTTCTCCAAGGTTTTGAGGGCCCCCTTCCCTCCTGGTTAGTCTCCCTGCCAGTTAGGTGGCCTCCCAGTGTCAGATTCCTTTCTATTTTACAGCTCCTCGGAATGCTGATTCTGTCCTGATGCCCTTTTTCCTCTTCTCACTCTCTGTTTTTTCCCATTTGTTCTACCCAGTTATGTGGAGGTTTTCTTGCCCTTTTTGGAATTCTGAGGTCTTCTGCCAGCGTTCAGTAGATGTTGTGTGAGAATCGTTCCACGTGTAGGTTTTTTTAATGTATTTGTGGGAGAAGGTGGGCTCTATGCCCTACTCCTCCCCCATCCCTCTTTTTCTATTTTCCTAATGTAGAAGCCTAGATGATGGATTTTTATTTATTTATTTTTTTTGCCTTTGAGTACCTTATAATTTTTTTTTTTTTGAAAGATGGACATGATATAGTGGGTAAAGGGAAAACAGGCCTTTGGAAATGCAGTGGTGGGAGTTCCTATAGTGGCTCAGTGGTTAACGAATCCGACTAGGAACCATGAGGTTGTAGGTTCGATCCATGGTCTTGCTCAGTGGGTTAAGGATCCGGCGTTGCTGTGAGCTGTGGTGCTGTGGCTATCCCGTAGGCTGGCAGCTACAGCTCCAATTCGATCCCTAGCCTGGGAACCTCCATATGCCGCAGGAGTGCCCCTAGAAAAGGCAAAAAGACAAAAATAAATAAATAAATAAATAAATAGAAATGCAATGGTAAGGTGTTGGGGGAGAGGAAGCGTTCTATAGTTTTGTGATTAGATTTCAGTCTTTTGGTGAACCTGTGTCTCCTGTCCTGTTTGAACTTGTCTAACATTAAATTTTAGCTATGCATCTTTGGCAGGAGTCTCTGTCTCGGGTGCTATGTTCTCATTGCATCTTATCAGGTGGCACACTATTTGGATTTTTGTCTCACTACTGATGATGTTCACTTTGGTTACTTGATTCAGGTGTTGTGTGTCTGTTCTCAACTATAAACTTACTCATTTTTTCCTTTGTGATAAATATTTTGTGGGGAAGAATTAGAAAATTATAGAAATATTTATTCCTCATTATACCTTCAATTTATTCATTCATTTTTATTGTATAAGTATGGACTTATAGTCATCTTTTTATATAGTGGCTTATAATTTTTAACTATCATTTTTTGTCCTATATTTGGGCATTGAGAGCCCCTTCAAGCTGCTTCTGTTTCCTTTTTGCTGTTTTAGTAACTCTTTGAGCTTTTGTTTTATTTTGTTTTCTGGCTGAAGATGATTGGTCCAGGCTCATCTTAGGCTTTTCCTGTCTCAGTCCTGGATTCAGCCATTTCTTTAAGGAACTTTGCTGCTGTTTAGAAAAGAATTATGTTTAGAAGTCAAGATCTGGGTGCTGATTGTACCAATTGCTGTTCCCACGCATGTACATACATACATGGTGTGCACATGGATATATATACACACAAGGATGTATAATATGCATTTTTATATCTTGTCTGTACATATACTGAACAACGTAAGTTCACATTGACAAGCTCATTCCTTTTCATCCTATACCACAAGATTTATCCTAGTGTTCTCCTTTTCTGATAAAGAGAAACCTGTCATAGTTACTGTTTTGACTTCTTAGCCCTGCTGATCTTACTATTTAATGGCTACCTTCATTGAAGTATTTTATTGCCAGATACCATGCTGATTGCTTTCCTTTTGTTATTGAATTTTCTCTCAACAACACTGTAAAAGCATTGCAGAAGGAAAAATGGAGACTGAAGGAGATCATATATATAATTTCCCTAAAGAACTATTGCCAGTAGTAGAACTGAGACTGGAACTTCAGTCTGTGTGACTCTAGTGTCGGTGCTCTTAACTGTTAACACTATTTTTAGCCAGTGCTGCAGTAAGCATCTTTCTCTAGGATTAACTCCTGGAGTCAAGGACTGCTGGCTTATAGGGTATGCATGTGTAAAATTTTGGTAAACCTTGACATATTACCCTCTAAAAGGTACTTACCTATATCTACCAACATGGAGAGTGCCAACTTGCTGGCATTCTTCCTCACACTGGCACTATCTATTATTTTAGTTTTGTATAGTTTTGTTTTTATCCTTGATTAATTTGCAGAATCCTGCCCCTTTCCACTCTCTTTATAGCAAAGAGTATTTGATTATACCTGATCTCTTCTCAACGTCATTCTGTGATTTTCTCTTATTCTTAGAAAACTGTCCAAACGTTTCAGCACAGCACTCAAGAAGCTCTTAATGATGTGGCCTCTGTTTCTCTCTCTGGCCTCACCCATTTCTGTACTTGAGTCTTCCCTCTGTGTCTAGCACGCCACACCTATTTCAGTCCTCTAGCCACTTGCTTTCTCTTGCTTCTACACCTTTGTATGTATTATTCCTATTGCGTAGGACACCCCTTTTCACTCCCTCATTTTTATCCAGTCAGTTTTCTCTTTTTAGTAGAGTTTTGCCTGTTTTTCAGTTTGCAGTTTAGATTCGCTTCCTTCAAGAAACCTGTGATGCTTTTTCTATGTGGTTCATTAGGTGTTCTTACTTCAAAGTAGGCCTTTTATGGGAGGAAAGAAAATGGTGGTTAAATAAGGTATCTTGGAGGGCATATAAGGAAAATCAAAGGAACCCTTAGGTAGATATTAACTGTATTTTTGAAACCTGCCAAGTAAATTGAAAGGTGTAACAAGCTTTCAAAATCTTATATAATGGTTCGTGGTAAACTACAATGTAGCTTACTTGTGTCTTTTTTCCATATAGTACCTGCCAGCCTGTCTGGACTTGACCCAAAGGACATGGTGGCAGTGCTGAATGAGGAGGGAGGTTACCATCAGATCGGGCCAGCTGAGTATTGCACTGACTCCTTCATTATGTCAGTGACCATAGCATTCGCCACCCAGCTGGAGCAGGTGAGATTAGTGATTCACAAAGAATTTGAAAACATTTTATTTTTAAAATCTGTCTTTTAAGTATTAAAGACTTGCAAGTGGACTTCAAAGAAAAATTAGAAAAATGTTTTCTTTCAGATCATTTTTGCTTTATGAAAACAGGAAATTGGGATGAGCTTGGTAGTAAGAGAATAATTTAACTCTTAGAATGTAGAGGAAAGACAATAAATAAGCTTTGTTTCACATTGTATTGTGTGCCATTATAAGAACTGGTTTGAAAGGATTTTTTTTCTAAGGATTAAATAAGTTACTTTTTGGAGAAATATACAATGTTGGGAACATTGTCTTAGTCATACCTTAATAGTTGTCAGGTCTGGGATTAGATTTTACCTTATTTACAAACTCATGGATTAGCCTGTTACTTTTTTTCTTGGATGCTGCCAGAAGACAGAAGATTCTTGGGTCAGAGACAAAGGAGTGTATTACCCTCAGCAAGGGGCATGAATATCAGTGTATTTCTTTCAGTTCCCCTTGTTCCAAGTCCAATGGGGGTGACATGGAGGGGCCCGGGTGGTTGCTCCACACTCAGTGGTGTGTGTCACAGCTAAGGAACACGGAACTTATGGAATGTAACCACTTTTATTGTAAGCAGCCCTGGTCTTTGTCTGGGAAGACGTATAACCTTGTCTCTCAAGGTTACAAGCTGTATAAGCAACCCTGGGAGACGGCCTGGGTAAGAATGGTCAGGGCCTTGCAATCTTGGTACACTCAGTAAGAATGTACAGGTTTGCTCAGGACCCGTGGTTGATTGCTTCTTCCCAACAGTGGCTCAACGCAAAAGTAGCTGTTATTTCATTGTTCTTTTTAGGATCATGTCCAGTTTATTTGAAATTATGTTGATCTGTAACTCCTGAAAAAAATTACTGCTTTTAGAAGTAGAGAATATGGCTTATGATGTTAAAATTTTATACAACTATTTCGTGACTTTCTTAGAGGTATGCATTTCCCAGATAATCCACATTCATAAGTGAAATATGAGTTAGTGACCACATCAAGTCTTACTAGGTTTATCAGGTAAAGATGTTTCTTAAAAAATATGTTTGGCTTTGTCACACTGAATTCATGCCCACAAAAAGAAATACTTTATATATATATATATTTTCTTTGAGCTTTACTCTTTCTCTCCCAATTTGGTACTGTCTTTTTTTTCTTTTTTTTTTTTGTCTTTTTGCCTTTCCTAGGGCCGCTCCTGCAGCATATGGAGGTTCCCAGGCTGGGGTCTAATCAGAGCTGTAGCTGCCAGCCTACACCAGAGCCACAGCAATGCAGGATCCGAGCCACATCTGCGACCTACACCACAGCTCACGGCAATGCTGGATCCTTAACCCACTGAGTGAGGCCAGGGATCGAACCTGCAACCTCTTGGTTCCTAGTCAGATTCGTTAACCACTGTGCCACAATAGGAACTCCCCCATGAGTTTCTTTTCTATGGAAAGTTTCATTTGTGCCGTATATTCGATTCCAGATATGTGATATCATATGGTATTTGTGTTTCTCTTTCGGACTTACTTCACTTAGTATGAGAGTCTCTAGTTCCATTCATGTTGCTGCAAAAGGCATTATTTTCCTTTTTATGGCCAAGTAGTATTCCATTGTGTATATATACCACATCTTCTTAATCCATTCATCTGTCAGTGGACACTTCGGTTGTTTCCATGTCTTGGCTATTGTGAATAAGGCTGCAGTGAACATATGGGTGCATGTATATTTTTGAATTATAGTTTTGTCTGGATATATGTTTATGCCCCAGAGTTGGATTGCTGAATCATATGGTACTCCTATATTTAGTTTTCTGAGATTCCCTCCATACTGTTTTCCATAGTGGTTGTACCAGTTTACATTCCCACCAGCAGTATAGGAGGGTACCCTTTTCTCCACACACTCTCCAGCATTTGTTATTTGTTGACTTGTTCATGATGGCCATGATATTTGTATACATTGTAAAACAGTCACCACAGTAAGTCTAGTTAACAATATATATAGTTACAATTGTTTTTTCCTTGTGAGGAGAACCATTAAGATCTATTCTCTTAGCAACTTTCGAATATGCAACACAGTGTTATTGAACATAATCACTGTGCTGTACATTATATCCTCTGTACTTACTTTATAACTAGAAGTTTATACCTTTTGAACCCCTTCACCAGTTTTACCCACCCTACCCCCTCCACTTCTGACAACCACCAATCTGATTTCTGGATCTTTGAGTTCAGTTTCTTTCGTTTTGTTTTGTTTTAGATTCCGTTATAAGTGAGATCATATTGTACTTGTCCTACTCTGACTGATTTCACTTAGCATAATGCCCTCAAGGTCCATCCATCTTGTTGCAAATGGCAATATTTCCTTCTTTTTTATGGCTAAATAATATTCTGCTGTGTGTGAGTGTGTGTGTATGTATCTATACTTCATTTTCTTTTCCCATTCATCTATTAAGGGACACTGAGGTTGCTTCCATATCTTTGCCATAGTATATAATGTTGCAGTGAACATGGGAGTGCACATTATCTTATTAAATTAATGTTTTCATTGTCTTTGGATAAATACTCAGATGTGGAATTGCTGGGTCATACAGTAGTTTTGTATAATTTTGTAAGGGACCTCCATACTGTTTTTCCTAGGGATTACACCAATTTACATTCCCACAAACAGTACACTGGGGTTCCTTTTTTGCTACATCCCTTACCAGCACCTGTCATTTCTTATCTTTTTGATAACAACCATTTTAATAAGTATGAGGTGATATCTAAGTGTAGTTTTGATTTGCATTTCTCTGATGATTAGTGATGTTGAGCATTTTTTCATGTACCTTTTGGTCACCTGTATGTCTTTGGGAAAAAAGTCTGTTCACATTTCCCACCCATTTTTTAATCAGATTGTTTGCTTTTTTTTTTTTTTTTTTTTTTTGCTGTTGAGTTGTATGAGTTCTTTATATATATTTGGATATCAGTCCCTTACCAGGTACATGATTTGCAAATATATTTTCCTATTTGGTAGGTTGCCTTTTCATTTTGTAGATGATTCCCTTTGCTGTGCAGGAACTTTTTAATTTAATTTGGTTTTTGCTTTTATAGCCTCTACATTATATGTGTTTTTGTCTTTCTCCATCAATTTCCTTATTATTTTTTCTTCTTTCCATAAAGCCCTGCTTGTGGATTGCCCCACTTTAATATACCATACTGGCTGAGGGTAAAGCTAAATGTCCACTGTCTGTTCATTATCCACAACAGAAAACACTTTAGATAATGAGTCTCCTCTATTTTTACTGTTATTTAATACCTGTAGAGTATTTTAAATTGATACTTTATATTTTTTTAATGTTTTTTAACTCATCAGGAAGGCATAATTGTTAATATATATATATCAGCCATTTACTTGTGTTATATTTTGTGAAATAGGAGTTGTGCTAACTACTTTGCTAATGTTACATTTAATCCTACCACAACTTTTGGGATGATTATTTTTGTTTTTGAGATGAGGAAACCCAGTCTTGGGAAGGTTTTATACCTAGCTAATGGCCTAGTAATTTCTGGCCATATGGTCACTTTCCACATTCTATTATTTTCATATTTTGATCTTTGCCTCTAAAGGCTTTTGGAGTAAGATGAATTTGAATTGGAATCTCATTTTTTACTAGCTTCTTTAACTTAGGCAGTTTTCTTTACCTTTCTCAGGCTTGAATTTTCTTGTTTTTATGGTAGTGATACTACCATCTTTGTAGGTGTTGGGTGAGGAATGAGATTAAACTAATGTACTTTGGGAGTTCCTGTTGTGGGTCAGTTTGTTACAAACCTGACTAGTATTCCTGAGGATGAAGGTTCGATTCCTGGTCTCACTCAGTGAGTTAAGGATCCAGTGTTGCCTTGAGCTGTGGTGTAGGTCTCAGACATGGCTCAGACCCTGCGTTACTCTGGCTGTGGTGTAGACCAGAACCTGCAGCTCTGATTTGACCCCTAGCCTGGGAACTTCCATATGCTGCACGTGTGGCCCTGTTAAGCCAAAAAACAATGACAACAAAAAACAACCACCACCACCACCAAATCAACAAACAAAAACTGTTGTGTTTAGTATATAGTTTGTATGTGTGAAGCTGTGTTTATATGTGTTTATATGGTGAAAGCTTGTTGTGGGTAATTGACCTATTGAATCCACAACTCAAACTAATACAGTTCTTGGTAATACAAAGTAACTTATTAGAGGAAGTCACTCAGTTTATTTAAAAATTCAAAAAAAAAAAAGATTGATGTCTGGCATGCTGTTTGATATCTCTGATAAGAATTAAGCCAGGAGTTCCCGTTGTGGCGCAGTGGTTAACGAATCCGACTAGGAACCATGAGGTTGCCGGTTCGGTCCCTGCCCTTGCCCAGTGGGTTAACAATCCGGCATTGCCGTGAGCTGTGGTGTAGGTTGCAGACGCGGCTCGGATCCCATGTTGCTGTGGCTCTGGCGTAGGCCAGTGACTACAGCTCTGATTCGACCCCTAGCCTGGGAACCTCCATGTGCTGCGGGAGCGGCCCAAAGAAATAGCAAAAAGACAAAAATAAAAATAAAAAATTAAGCCAAATAGGCTCCTCAAAAGATTTAAGTAGAACTATCATAGAACCTAGCAATTTCAAAAGAATTGCAAACAGAGTATTCGAATAAAACTTGTACATGAGTATTCATCGCAGAATTATTCGCAATGTCCCAGAGTATCACAGAAATAGCCTAGATGTCCATCAGTGGATGATTGGGTTAACAAAATGTGTGTAGGTGTGAGTATTTACACACACTGACACACACTGATCCGTACTGATACATGCTATAACAAGGATGAGTGTTGAAAACATGCTGAGTGAAATCAGCCAGACATAAGAAGCCACATATTCTATTCATATAAAGTATCCAGAACAGGCAAATCCATAGAGATGAAAGTGGTTTCCAGGGATGGGAAAGTTGTGGGGGTGTGGGGTGGGAGTGACTGCTTAATGGTTCTGGTGTTTCTGTTTACAGTGACGAAAAAGTTTTGCAACTAGATACTGGTGATGGTTGTACAACATTGTGAATGTACTTAATGTTACTAAACTGTACCGTATTTAATGGTTAAAATGATAAATTTTCTGTTACATGTATTTTACAATAATTTTTGAAAACACACAGAAAATTAAGCCCAGTAATTTATTCATCCCTTGATACTGCTTAGTATTACTTCTTTGTTTTTTCATTTTTTTAGAGACAAGCCAAGGACTTCTCAAGCTAGTTAAAGGCTCAGTGGGTTAAGGATCTGGTGTTGCTGTGAGCTGTGGTGTAGTTCACAGACTCAGCTCGGGTCCCGCATTGCTGTGACTGTGGTGTAGACTGGCAGCTCCAGCTCCAATTCAGTCCCTAGCCTGGGAACTTTCATATGCCACCAGTGTGGCCCTAAAAAAAACAAAAGAAAAAAAAAAAAAAGAAAAGGAAAGCATCTAGCAATAAGAGTAGTATATTTTTTCCTCAGACATGATCCCATTCACAGTAACAGGTGACCATGTGTTAGGCAGAACTGTGGAAGTGAACATGTATTAGCTTTTTTAATCCTTCCAATAACCCTAAAAGAAATGGAGGTACATAGTGATTAAGTACTTGTCTACGATCTCATAGCAAGCCATCAGTGGGACGAAGGTCGATGTTTGGGGCTTACTCCAGAATTTGTGCTCTTAACAACTAGAGATGCGTATATGCTGGCTCTCAGTAGACAGAAATCTACATGATTAAAATCCATACGATTAACATCTACTCATGTCAACAAATCTAAAAACGTATAGGATTAAAGTGATAACTTACTTTATATATAATATATAATTTATATAAAATAAATAACGTTATTGACTATGTACAGTGTGCCTAGTACCTAAGCTGTTTTAATCTAAGCAGTTAGTACTTTTTATTTTCACAAACTATGCAAACTGTCTTGTAACTTTTTTTCTGACCTAATGGTGTCTTAGTTAACTTTCCTGTCAGTGTATCATTACTTAGCAGCCATACTGTATGGTAACTCTAATATTTAAACCATCTCTTATTGATGAACATGTCAATTACTTATAGTTTATTGTTATTTTTAACAGTGTGCTAGCAAACATTAAAGATGTGTTAGAAGGTATTTTCCATTTTATGGGACAAGAATCCCATGTCTTCACATTACATGTAGCCATGAAACTACCAGCTTTAAGAAGACATGCTCCTAGTATGGAAGATACCTTTTTGCAGCTATTAATTTATAGCTCTCAAATTTTGAAAGAGTAGCTAAAAAGCTGGGGGGGAGTTGTGTTTTTTTTGTTTGTTTGTTTGTTTTTGTCTTTTTTAGGGCTGTACCCATGGCATATGGATGTTCCCAGACTAGGAGTCGAATTGTAAGTGTAGCCACCAGCCCACGCCACAGCAATACCAGATCAGGGCCCTGTCTGCACCTTACACCACAGGTCACAGCAATGCCGGATCCTTAACCTACTGAGCAAGGTCAGGCATCAAACCTGCCTCCTCATGGATACTAGTCAGATTTGTTTCCACTGAGCCACAAAGGGAACTCTGTTTTTTTTAGTCAAAAGCTTGGACTAAGAGTTATAGTAAATAGCCTGGATTAAGATTTTTTTTTTTTAAACATTTTTTGAGTTCCCTGGTGGCTCAGTAGGTTAAGGATCCTGCATCGTCACTCCTGTCATGTGGGTCCTGTACCTGACTCAGGAACTTTGGCGTGACAAGGGCATGGCCAAAAAAAAAAAAAAAAAAAAAGAAACAATCCTCATTTATGGAGAAGATAGCGGAGTAAGGATAAGATGAAATAAAGAGGTATATGGAAAAAAGGAAAGCTCAGTAAAATATTTGACCACTTTTTTTCTAAAAGAACATTTATGGACTTTTAATGGACTAGTTGAATGAAATGTAAACCTTGAAACAACATAAATGTGTACAAATACTTTAGTCTCTTTGTGCTAAGATAAAGCTTTTAAAATTAATCTAACTATGGAGTTCCCATCGTGGCTCAGTGGTTAACAAAGCCGACTAAGAACCATGAGGTTGCGACTTCGATCCCTGGCCTTGCTCAGTGGGTTAAGGATCCGTCATTGCCGTGAGCTGTGGTGTAGGTTGTAGACGACGCGGCTTGGATCCCGTGTTGCTGTGGCTCTGGTGTAGGCCGGTGGCTACAGCTTCGATTCGACCCCTAGCCTGGGAACCTCCATATGCCTTGGGAGCGGCCGAATAAATGGCGAAAAGACAAAAAAAATAAATAAAAATAAAAAATAAAATTAATCTAACTAGTTATTTGGTAGTAATTTGGCAAAGATGTAGAAATTTTGAGTGATTAAAACTTGAAATAAAAAAATTACTTTAGCAAGTATTTTTAGTGTTATCAACATTTTTAAGCATGTTTAGTGGTTTATAAAGTAATAATCTTTTTTTCCCCTTAAATGTTTAGTTAATTCCCTGTACCATGAAACTTCCAGAAAGACAGCCTGAGTTTTTCTTTTACTATTCTTTACTGGGAAATGATGTTACAAATGAACCCTTCAATGATCTGATCAACCCAAACTTTGAGCCAGAGAGAGCATCTGTTCGAATACGTAGCAGTGTTGAAATTCTTCGCATTTACCTGGCTCTTCATTCCAAGCTACAGGTACGTATGGCAGAAAATTGTTTTTCATTAGAGATTATTTTTTTGAGCATTATAGAGGTACCTAAACTCTCTTACTTCTGAAGTGGATATCATATTTCTGCCACATCTTTTAATTTTTTGAGAATCACCCTGACTTTTAAAGTCACAGCATAACAGTTATTTCAGAATTTTAGGAGATAATACTGCCTTACCATGATACTGTGAAAAAAGGTAGATCATTTTTCAGTCATTTATAATAAAAAAAATTGTACCTGGAGCTTAAAGCTGTGGGCACCAGGCAGGTTTCATTATTGTTAGTGGAGATTAGCTGTCACCATACAAGTCACACTCTATATCTCAGAACTTAAACAGCTGATTGCTTTTAAAAGCAAAGGAATAAAACAACTTTCTAAAACCTGCCCTTGAATCGAGTGTTTTTGTAAACCATTTTTAAATTGGACTCTATATAAAAGTGAACCTTAACTAGTCCAAAATTACTCTTTTGTGTATTATGATTGCTTTTAATCAGACAGAAATGGGGTGGTGAAATAAAGGTTAGGTAGTTTGTTTGTTTTTTAAAGAAAAGTGGTCCTTTATTAGATTTTGCATTTTGGGTAGGAGGTGAAAAGGGACATTAAGAATTTTTAGTGGAGCTAAATTTTAGAGGTGCTTCTGTTAAATCTAAGGTATTTAGAAAGTTGGAGGGTATATAAAATGATGAAATACAGGAAAAAAACACTTGGAATTTTATTTGAGATCTAACTCATCAGTCCTTAACAAGACCGTTGATTTATTACTTTGATTCTCATGGACATTTAAGGCATGAAACTCCTTTCTTCATACCTAAAAATATATCACACCTAATAACATTGACTGTTTAGAAATTTTGAGTGATTAAAACTTGAAATAAAAAGTTATTTTAGCAAGTATTTTTGGAGTTTATCAGATGTTTATAAGTGCATATAGTGGTCATTGCTGATATTAGAGCTAAAAATATCTTTATATAATGATTACATATTGTTCATATGAGTACTAGGTTTGCTGAGACTTCAGGGTAGTAAGGGAAAAGAATAGTTACGTAGCATAGCTAGAATAGCTTTCTTTTTATTTTTCGGTAGTTATAAAAGGTGGTAAGGTTGAAGTTTTGATTAGCTAGCAGTGGTTAACAGGACATTCCACCCCAGAGGTATTCTCTTTTACCTTTTACTGTTAAAGTTCTTTTTTTGTATATAAATTTTGTGAAGCAAGAAGAAGAAACACTCAAGGTATTTAATGGGTGAGTAAAACAGAATTTTTTGTGGTTCTCTCATTTCCAAATAGGGCTAGATCCACCCACTTATTTTTTTAAGGACTGTGTTTAAATTGCTGTTGAAATGGAAATGGAAAATAATGCTTGATGATACTCTATGCAAATGTAAAATAGCATAGTAAAATGCTAACCGTAACTCACCAAAGAGAAAAGAGAAGAAGGTGATAACATAGGAGTGTGCAGTACTGGAAGAAAAAAAATAAATTAATAGCTTTATTATTGAGTTCTGGGTAAACTTTGTGCCTTATCCGCAGTTTTAACAATCATGTGAGCAAATCTTACCTAGTCACTGCAGGTCATTAAGATAGCCTGCGTTCTGTTTGCCTTCTGTGGATCGTTTTATAACTTTTTGTTAAGTTTATGTGTTTAGGATAAAGGAGAAAACATAAAACCTGACTTTGATTTTTCCCTTGTATGTTAGATCCATCTTTGCTGTGGAGACCAGTCGCTTGGAAGTACAGAAGTACCCTTAACTGGATTACTGAAAAAGGGAAGTACGGAAATCAACCACCGCCCAGTCACAGTTGAGGGTGCTTTCACTCTTGACCCCCCAAATCGAGCCAAACAAAAGCTTGCACCTATTCCTGTGGAGCTGGCCCCCACGGTGGGAGTGTCTGTGGCTCTGCAGAGAGAAGGCATAGACCCCCAGGCAAGTAGTCATCCTCCTTCCCCTTCTCCAGCTTCTGTGATGTTGCTCAGGATTAGTCGCCAAAATTGAACTTCTAATGAGTTACCTAGCGTAAGAAAGTATTTACTACTCTTGGTGACCTTCATCGTGTGATACTGCCTCTCCAGAAAGACCCTTCTGAAAAGTGCAGTGGCTTCTGCTGGCATTCATAAGTGACTATGCAGAGCCTTTAGCACAGTGTTCTCATGTAGTGGAAACCATCCCCTACACCCCCAGCTCAGGCAGTGTCTGTGGCAGAAAAGGAACTCTGGTAAAAGAGAACAGTTTTAGACCTCGTTTCTGGGAATCTGCATTCATGCCTCTCTCCTGGTTGACTCAGCCTTAGCTGAAATAAGGTTCTTGGCTCATCAGTGCGTCATAGTTCTCATACTGCCTCAAGGCAATAGACAGGCATTTATTTGAACGTATCTGTTTTTGAATTATATATAGCCCCAGAGTCATCTTTAGGGTCCTGTTCTTTTAAAGAACTAATTTTTAGGTAGGTTGTGAAGAGAAGTGAGAGCTCAAAAAGACATATATTCATGTATTTTTAGAGGGTAGTAGAGCAAAGGAAGAAAATCATACTAGATATCTGGGTTTTTGGTTTTTGGTTTGTTTTTTAGCAATAAAGTCCTCCTTTGTATTGCCTTGATAGAAATAGCCATTCCCAGTAACTCCTATGCCTGACTTCTTCTATTGAATATCCATTTTTACACATTAGGATGCATTTTGATGCTGAGCTCTGGATATCATATTTCCTTCCTGTTCAATCTTCCTTTTTCTGGTCCTAGATGCTATAAGAAAATTGGCAAATTATGAAGAAAAATAGACTAGGAATATCCAAACGGGGAAAGGAAGCTTATATTTTTAAAAAACAACATCACATTTTTTTGCTTAAGTATGAAGGAAAGTTCTTTGCAAATTATACTTTATTTAAAAATTGTTTTTAGTCTTTAATTGAATTAAAGACCCAGAATGAACATGAGCCACACCATTCAAAGAAGAGAGTTTTAACCCCCATAAAGGAGAAGACACATACTGGGGCAAAATCTCCAAGCGTGTCCCCTGTCCCACCTCACAACCAGTCACCTCCAACAAAAGATGATGCAACAGAAAGTGAAGTGGAAAGCTTACAGTACGATAAGGACACAAAACCACATCCAAAGGGTAAGATATGCTTTTTATAGATCCTCTAGGTATAGATTTTTCAGCCATCTAATAATAAATGACTGAGAGTTTTCATGGGTTCTAAGTAAATATTTTAAAGAGCCAGTAGTGTGTGCCAGTGGGGGAAAAAAAAAATCACTTTAAAGTAACTGCAGTTTATTTAACTTCGTGAAACTTGCTAAAAGGTAAGAAAATTTTTCATCTACTTTCATCCTAGAAATAGTAGCTTATTCAAAAGAAATTAAAGAAGCATAGTAGTTTCAAACTGATTTTTAGCGAACTCATGGATATCTTGAATTCTTTGGCATTTTAGAGAAAAAGAACTAATTGCTTCCTATAGTAAACTGATAGTAATCATTTCTGATCTCAAAGTTGAGACAGTCTGAGAATGCATATTTATCTGGTATTTTAAAATTTTTTCCATCTGTAACATAAGGATCTACAGTTAAATTTAGTAGTGTAAGTGATTAGAATAGTGGTGGATTAGGAGTTAGACATTTGGGTGCAAGTTACAGCTCTGTCACTGAGTAGCTGTATGACTTGGGCCATTCACTAAACACTTCTATTTTGTGATTGGGTTGAACTAGGTACTTCTGTCTTTTCAAGTGTTAGTTTTTTGTTAGTCTATGTCATATGTACCTCAAATAACCAAACTACTTTTTAAAAAGTGATGTAATTATACCTGCAGAAAGTCTCAAATATTAAGTTTTTTGTTACTCCTTCTTAAATTATACCTGCAGAAAGTCTCAAATATTAAGTTTTTTGTTACTCCATCTTAGAAGTAAATTAGCATCTGCTGCTGTCGTACATTACTGCATCAGTACTGTATGCTTTTATGTTTTGCAGTATACGTTGAGAGTAAACTCTTATTTACACAGTTTTGTAATGGGAATTAAAGGCTACGTAATTTTGGTCAAATCACATTGAGAAGGTTATGTCTCAATTCATATATTTATACAATCAAATAGATTCCTTATTTGAAGATAAATGAGATGATAGTTTTAAATTACCTGAATAACTTAAGAGAAACTGTTAGCAAATGGAATTTCTTTTTTTTTTTTTTTTATTTTAATTTTTATGTTCATTTTAGCTATCAGTTCTGTACCGGCTTCACAGGCCCAGCCAGTAACTACACCTATGGCTTCAGAAACAGCTTCAGGACAGAAGATTGCTGTTCCTGCAACATCACATCATTTTTGCTTTTCAATAGACTTAAGGAGTATCCATGATTTGGAAGTTGGTTTTCCAATCAACTGTATATTAAGGTGTGATTTGATTTTGTTTCAAAGTATTATTTTCTGAGGAGAAATGCCACCAAAGAAGTTGTAATAACATTTGTCAAATTAAATCAGTGGCCCAAAGGGGGTAAGGCTATGTTCCATTGACTTTAAACTGGGTGGCATTGGTGATATGAGAGATGACAGTCTTGCCTATTCTAATAATTGTAGGCATTTAAAATAATTTGTTAGTGGTCCTATTTAAAATGCACTGACTCTTGAACTTAAAATGTGTTGTTTCTGGAAAAGGTGCCATAGGTTAAACTAATGGAAGTATAGTCTCTGATATTTCTCTAAAACTGTGTAATAATGGGGGGTTGTATTCCTAATATCTACCTTTTAAACTGTGACTCTAGATACCATACCTAATGAACTATGTGTCCACATCGTTCAGTTTAATTAAAATATGTATTTCAGTCAGTTACATGGCTTTACACAATTTACATTTAATTATTGTATTAAATGTAATACACTAATGTGTTTTAGTTTGGAGTATTTAGCTTCTCATAAATTACTTTGTAACGGACATTAGCGTTTGTAATAAAGTTACTGGTCTTTATGTGATTAAAATGAAAATCTCTGTATCATCTTCAATTGCCATTTCCAGGAATGTAGGCAACTACTCGTTGTTTGCTGCTATGATTTGAGGCATATCTGTCTTTCAGATGTGCCAGTCAGCTCCTACTTGTATCTGAATTTTCTTTGCTTCCTTGTCAAGTTGTTTCCAAAATCATCTGAGCTTTGGCGTGAATAATGGATAGAATCAGAGGGACCTGCACAGAGCATGATGGTGAAGTCATAGCATGGAAGGCTTTCACAGCTGAAGTTCTACATTTTATCTCATGTTAGAGGCTGAGAATCATTACTGAAGTGTTGTTTTTATTTAAAAATTGAAGGCCAGACATAGCTCTTCTTACAGGGTTTAGATAACATAGCACTATTCCTTTTTCTATTCTGCTGCTACTAGAGAAATTGATCTTAGGATACTTAGAGCTGATGCTGACCAGAAGCACAGGGATGATCTAAAATTGGATGGCCTTGAATAAGCCCATTTAGAAAGAACTAACACTAGTTTTTGTGTTTCCATCTTGCTGTAGGGCCACTTGTTTAGTCATTAAATGCCTACATTATGCCAACAATTTGCCAGGTATTAGGGGTACATGGGCCATGTAATAAAGGAGCTCAACCTAGTGAAGAAGGAGATTCAAAAATGCATCTCAGGTATAATTTATATGTAAAGCGAAATTCCTCAGTTTAAGGTCAACAATTCCGAGTTTTGACAAATATATTCAGTTGTATAACTCCCACCCACCAAGGTCATCATGTAGCAATCTCCATCACCTGAAAATGTTCCCTTGGCACCCTTTGCAGTCAGTCACCTCCTCTCATTTTTACTCCCTGACAGTCAGTGCTGTGCTGTCTCTACAATGTGTGTTTTCTAGAATTTCGTGTAAATAGAAACAAATGGTACACCAAAACAAAACAAAAGAAAACAAATGTCAATATGTGAGGCTACTATTTCACTTGACAAAGAAAGGGAAAAGAATATTTATCCCAAAAAATAGTTCCTTTTTTTTTCTAATTGTACTAAACCTAAAACCTATTTTTTAAACAATATTTTATTTATATTTGTACAACGATCAGCCCAACCCAATTTTACAGCATTTCCATCCCAACCCCTGCCAGAGAAATAGTTCTGATGCACTTAATACTCTCTATGGAAATCACTTGATAAAAAGGATGACTGCTTCTGTCTTTGAGGCATTTTAAAGCATTTTTTTAAGTTGGGCATTTAACTTGATGTTTGATCAATTTTATATTATCCTGCTCTGCATTGGTATGAAATTGTGGTTGGCAGTTATCCAATGGAATTGGTGAGACAAACACTGACATTTGAAAAAATTTAATGAGTTTGCTTCTTTTCTTTTTTTAGTCACTGCTTGTGTAGTAGGGGGATAAGTTTCTAGTGGATGAACTCTCTGAGATGACCTAAATTTAGTGTATGTAATTATGTAGGAATTGAGTTGTATGCACAGGGTTCTTCTTACAGGAAAAGTAGTTTTCAGTAGTAGAGTTTATATTTCTAGTTTTCTTTATGAATAACAAAATATAAGATGAAATTTAAGCATTACTATATCGTTATATTTGGCTTTAAATACAAAATAAGTTCAGCAGTAGTTAAGCATTCTTCTATTTAATCTGGTGTGGCATTTATGATGAAAGTTAGAAGTTTTATGTCACTCTTTGATTCATCTGTAGTATATTCGAGCTGCCTCATTTTTGATTCTCAGTTCAAAAACAAAATATGAATGAATGCTTTTGGGGTTGACTAAGATTTTTTAGCCCATAAAAACTCAGGACAGAGGAGTTCCCTTGTGGTGCAGTGGGTTAAGTATCTGGCATTGCCATAGCTGTAGCACAGCCTGCAACTGCAGTGCAGGTTCAATCCTTGGCCTGGGGAATCTTGCATGCTCTGGGTGAGGCCAAAAAAAAAAATCAGGATAGGACTTCCTTTGTGGCTCAGCAGGTTAAAGATCCTGCATTGTCACTGCTGTGGCATGGGTTCGATCCATGGTCTGGGAACTTCCACATGCCGCAGGTGCAACCAAAAAAAAAAAAAGTCAGGACATTACTATATAAAGGAAACAAGGTTTAGAAATTAAATTCAGCAAGCATTTCTTGATAATTTACTGTATGACAAAAACTTGTTCTTAGGAGTGCAAAGATGAAAAAAATAGGACCCGTGCCTTCAAGGAACTCCGACTAAACATGTGGCAGCTCTGTCTTAGTTTAGTGGAGACATTTTCGTTTCTAAATCTTTCTCTTATTTGGAATATATCAAAGTCACTATCTCTTCCTAACATGGTGTCATTGCTTTCATAATATCAGAATTCTCCTAATTCTCCAGAGAATCATTGGAAGATGACTTGTAAAACAACTTTGTAAACTCTTGCTATCCAAATATGCATTTTCTCTATAATTTCTGTAATTTTTATATCAATACTGAAAATACTTGTATAATTTTAAAGTTGGTGACAGGAGTAAAACTATAATGTATTTGTGCCCTTTGTCTCTTTTAAGAATTCTGTTTGCTCATAATATTCATATTATACTTTTTTTTAAAAATGGACTATTAAACCTTATCTGCAAACTGTAAGATTTTGTTTTTTTGAAATTCTAGGTACTCATATCCTTTCTTTGGAAGTGCAGCTCCTATTATGACTAATCCACCTGTAGAAGTTCGGAAAAACATGGAAGTTTTTCTTCCCCAATCTTACTGTGCATTTGATTTTGCAACAATGCCTCATCAGCTGCAGGATACCTTCTTGAGGTAATGGATGCATGATATGTATATTATTTTCTCAAATCAGCTCTTGAAGATTTGTATCTTACTAACAGGGGAGTTTTTTTACGGCTTGGCGGGTTAAGGATCTAGCGTTGTCATTGCAGCGGCTTGGGTCACTTGGCCCTGGAACTTCTGTATGCCATGGGCACAGCCAAAAAAAAAACAAAAACAAAAACAAAACCCCAACAAACAAAAAAACTAAGAGGAATTTCTATATATTTAATCCACAACAGTTTATTATGTATTTGAGACTGTAGAAACAAACTATTAATGTCTATGATACTTGTGCTTTCACTATAAAGTTTTATATGGATATGAAGGCTCTTTTTAGGTTTTCGTATCTTGTTTGCCTGTGTTTGGATATTAGAACTTGCTTAAAATAATATATGAGTAATGGAGGAACTTTGAAAAGTAGCCTTGCTTTTTCCTAGTATAATAGGTGAAGATAAATATGAACTGTTTTTATTACTGATTCTCTTAATGACCATAATACATCATATGCTTTTTTTTTTTTTTGTCTTTTGTTGTTGTTGTTGCTATTTCTTGGGCCGCTCCCACGGCATGGAGGTTCCCAGCCTCGGGGTTGAATCAGAGCTGTAGCCACCGGCCTACGCCAGAGCCACAGCAACGCGGGATCCGAGCCGCGTCTGCAACCTATACTACAGCTCACGGCAATGCCGGATCGTTAACCCACTGAGCAAGGGCAGGGACTGAACCCGCAACCTCATGGTTCCTAGTCGGATTCGTTAACCACTGCGCCACGACGGGAACTCCCATCATATGCTTTTTATGTTTTTTTCATCTGTATAAAATGGAGGTATTCATCCAGCTATCTGAAATGGATTTGTGGAGAAAAATGAGATCTGTGAAATGTCTTTTTACTTTCTCAGAGTATCACGACTCAGAAAGAATTTTAAGAGAAAGAATGAAGAGTAAACATCATGTAACCATTTGTGGGAATAGTAGTGTTTGAAGTGTTTTCTTCATTGCATAGAAAGAGGTGTAAAAAATGTAGTAGTGTTTTCTGTTTGTTACCGTGGAATTGAGCCTTTACATTCCAGATAACAAAAACATCTTTGGCTTATTAAATGAATTTAGAAATTTCAGTATAAGAAGCCTTAGTTCAGAGTTCATAGGTATGAACACATGTTTCTCTTTTTCCTTAGGATTCCATTGCTGGTTGAATTATGGCACAAGGATAAAATGAGTAAAGATTTATTACTGGGAATTGCCAGAATCCAACTTTCTAACATCTTGTCTTCAGAAAAAACTCGCTTTTTAGGTTCTAATGGTGAACAGTGTTGGAGACAAACGTACAGTGAATGCGTGCCTATTATAGCAGCACAAGGGTAATGTATTTCCTATAATTGGTCTTAGCTTTGCTTTTTATTCTGATTAGCTACTTTATCCTTTCTTGTCATTTTGTTTCTGATCTTTCTTCTCTGACCTGTGGGAGCTATATCCCAGTTTGGTCCTTAGCTTTCTGATACCTACTAAACACTCACAGAGTGTTTATTTATTCAGAGTGTTGAGGAAGTATTTCTCTTCCCTCTCTTTGGCCTGACAGTTTTAAGTTCAGGGTTGGATTTTTTTTTTTAATTTAATAATTCAAGGGCAAATTTATAATGTAATTATAAGGTTATAAAGTGAGGCTTTTTTTTTTTTCCTTGAAAAATATTTTAACTTTTGCCTCCTATCTCAAGTTTGAGAATGTTGCAACTGTTTGGCACCTGAAAAAAATAAGTGTATTTTTTGCTCTGGAATTCATTGCCAACAGTGAAAAAACTTGATTTCATGTATTTTAGACAAAATAATATATTTGTTGAATGATCTTTTTATATTTAATAATACAAATTTAAATTTAATTTTATATTTCACTCACCTTAAAGTATAGTAAGAATGCAAAAGAATATCTGGCCCAGTACACAGCTGAGATCTAAAATTCTTACTGAAATTTCTTCCCTTCCTCTTCCTCATTCATAGCCACCTCCAGAGAGTGAAGGGTTTAGTAAAGCCTTTTATTCACTTGGAGATCTGGGAACAGGTTTTTAGAGAATCCGTTATTCTGGTTAACTGAAAATTCTTTTTAAAATCAACATTCTTTTCTGTCATCATAAGTAGAATATAATTATTATTTGTTGAGGTTATTTTAATGAGGTTTGCTGTGAATATTAACTTTTGTTGCCCTGCTTTGTGCACAGAAGTTTTAAGAGGTTTATTAAGTGAAAATTTCAGAGATGATAGGGCTTAATTTTACTTTATATATTTCTTGAGAAATCTGAGATTAGAAGAAAATGTGGAAGTTGATTAAGAGTTCAGATTGTGTGGAATTCATTCATTCAAGTTTGGTTTAGACAAAGCCATGTGTTTTTGTTGCCAAAATGTTATTTTCCTCTAACATTTTGTCTTTTTATTTAATGAAAAATGGTAAATGCTGTTGTGTGATACAAGGGTATTCATTATTACTAAAATTGTATAAAATCATGCTGTTTCTAGGAATTAGTCCTGAAACAGTGCTCTTAGCCATAAAAAATTTATGAATGAGTGTGTTCCTCCCAAGAAAAGTAGAAAGAGTTCAGAATAATTTATGTATATGGTAGAGGAATTACTAAGTTTTTAAAATTTTAATCTGTAAACTCATTAGTATGTTTCATAGGCATTAAAAATTACATTTTTGAATTTGCCATTAAACAGGAGAAAATCCTCCTGTGTAAATGGGAAGAAAGGCCAAAACTATGATTTTTAACGTTCATGAGTACCTGTGTGTGTGTGTGTATGTAAAAAAGAGAGGAAGGAAATTAAATTTTAGAAGTAATTACTTGTGGGCAGTGAGATTTAAAATCTCTCTTTTATACTTTTCAGTTTTTAAAAATAATCTATACCTGTTACAGGTCATTTTGTAATACATATATAGGTGTGTACTTTTAATATGGTGTTTGTGATGAAATAAAATCAAGTATGTAGAAGATCTTGAAATCTATAGAAGCTGTTACACTTTGAGCAGCAAATGTCAGGTGCAAGAAATGTTACCAACTCAATGATCTAGAATTGGGGAAATAAAAGGGAAAATAATACAAGAGTGTTTCCATCAGTTTTAAGATATTTCTGATTTCATTTTTAGGTCAAATAACAGGATAATAGATCTTTCTTACACAGTGACTCTAGAAGATTATGGACTAGTAAAAATGCGTGAGATTTTTGTCTCTGATTCATCTCAGGTATTTCATTGAATGTTATGAAATTATTCTTTAAAGTGGACCTAATGTGTTTATGTGTATGAGTATGTTTGTTTCAATATGCTTTTTTCATTTGTATCTTAGGGATTATCTGCTGTACATCAAAAGCCATCTTCTCTCCCTCCAGCACCTTGTCCTTCAGAAATCCAGACAGAGCCTCGTGAAACCTTAGAATACAAAGCAGCACTTGAGCTGGAAATGTGGAAGGAGATGCAAGAAGACATTTTTGAAAATCAGGTTACTTTTTAAATATTAGTTTAAAACTATTTTTATCTATTTAGTATAATTATCCTTCTCCACAGTAGACTTTTCGCTCTCTGTTTCATGGGGAGCCTATCTAATCTTTGAAATTCAAGAATGCTCTACTCTTAAAAAATAAATTGAATTCCAGTTGTGGCTTAGTGGGTTAAGAACCCAACACATTGTCCAGGAGGATGTAGGTTTGAACCCTGGCCTTGCTCAGTGGGTTAAGGATCCAGCATTGCCACAAGCTGTGATGTAGGTCTCAGGAGTGGCTCAGATGCAGTGTTGCTATGGCTGCGGCATAGGCTTGCAGTTTCAGCTCTGATTTGGCCCCTTGCATATGCTGCAGATGTGGCCCTAAAAAAAAAAAAAAAAAAAAAAAAAAGACGGGAGGGGAAATTGAGAATAAAAATTACTCAAATGTGACAGCAAAAGCCACTCAGAGGGATTCCTCTAAACTTTCTGCATGAATCTTAGAATTCAGAGGTTAAGAACTTGTTTTCGGAGTTCCCGTCATGGTGCAGTGGTTAACAAATCCGACTAGGAACCATGAGGTTGCCGGTTCGGTCCCTGCCCTTGCTCAGTGGGTTAACCATCCGGCATTGCCGTGAGCTGTGGTGTAGGTTGCAGACGCAGCTTGGCTTGGATCCCGCGTTGCTGTGGCTCTGGCGTAGGCCGGAGGCTACAGGTCCAATTAGACCCCTAGCCTGGGAACCTCCATATGCCGCAGGAGCAGCCCAAGAAATAGCAAAAAGACCAAAAAAAAAAAAAAAAGAACTTGTTTTCTTTGCATTTCAGACCCCTCATTTAGGTTACCCTTCTGGAAACTGGGATCATCAGTTGTTAAATAAGAGAGGTGGAAAGTAGTTTAACATTAATTAGCTTTATACTGTCCTGAATTATACTCATATGGGTATTACTTGCTTCAGGCATCTCTGTTTTGTTTTAAATAAAATAGCATGCCTGAAAGAAATATATCTGTTATCATTATTAATTATCTAACTGAAAACAACTGACTTGTTTATTTTAAATATTTAGGGTTTCTTTTTTAACTTAATTTTTCTTACTTTTGTAGCTAAAGCAGAAAGAACTGGCTCACATGCAAGCTCTTGCAGAGGAATGGAAGAAAAGGGACCGAGAGAGAGAATCACTAGTAAAGAAAAAGGTAATAGCTTCTAGAAAATAGAAGGAGAAAAGGAAGAATATTAATGATAATATCTGCTATATGCATTAATGAAAATCTCTGGAAGGAATAATTAATAATGTTTCTATATTGGCTTGATAAAGTGGATGGATGGGTCAGGGCTTAGGAGGGAAGGGGTTTTTACTGTAAGGTGTTTTGTACTCTTTGGTTTTTAAACCCTGCAGATGTGTTAGCTGTTCAAAAAGTGAATAAATAGAAAAACTGAATACTCGAGAAAAATCTTCTAAGTAGAAAAATAGAATATTTAAGTATATATAAATATTACATTATAATTTATAAGTACATAAAACCACCAAAAACTTTTAAGGATTAAGTCGTAAATTAAATTACATCTTTAAAAATGATAACATGAGATCGTCTGATCTTACTCCAGAAAACAAAAATTAAATATTTATTACCATTCAAGTACTAAGTAAAAAATCTAAAAAATAAAAAAATTAGGCTTGTCTCAAATTTTCCAAATTTAAGTCTTTAAATAGTGGTCAATGAAATATTTATAAGTGGGACAGGATAAGCAATGGGAAGGTGGTATCTTATACCAGACCAAGAGACAGGCCATGGTGTGGACTAGAAAATTCTTTGAAGTTATTTCAGGTCTCTGTCTTTAGGCCATTTACATCTAATGTAATTATTGACACACTTGTGTTTAAATCTACTATCTTGCTTTCAGTTTTCAATTTGTCATGAACAGTCTTTGTTTCTTTTTTTCTCCGTTTTCCTACTCTTTCAGTCATTGAAAAATTTTTTTATGATTGTATTTTATTTCTACAGTTGCCCTATTAGCAGTATCTCTGTTGTTTTTGTTTTTTTGGTTTTTTTTTGGATGAAGCATGTGTTGTTTTTTTTTTTTTTCCATTTTTTTTTTTATTACTCAAATGAATTTATCACATCTGTAGTTGTATAATGATCATAACAATCTGATTTCACAGGATTTCCATCCCACAGCCCAGGCACATCCCCCCACCCCCCAAACAGTCTCCTCCGGAGACCATAAGTTTTTCAGTGATTGTGAGTCAGCATCTATTCTGCAAAGAAGTTCAGTCTGTCCTTTTTTCAGATTCCACATGTCAGTGAAAGCATTTGATGTTGGTGTCTCACTCTATGGCTTACTTCACTTAGCATGATAGTTTCTAGGTCCATCCATGTTGCTAAAAATGCTGGTATTTCGTTCTTTTTAATGGCTGAGTAACATTCCATTGTGTTTATGTACATCTTCTGGATCCACTCCTCTGTCGATGGACATTTAGGTTGTTTCCATGTCTTGGCTATCATAAATAGTGCTGCAGTGAACACTGGAGTACATGTGTGTTTGCGAGTTGTGGTTTTCTCTGGATAGATGCCCAGGAGTAGAATTGCTGGATCAAATGGTAGTTCTATGTTTAGTTTTCTGAGGAATCTCCATACTGCTTTCCTCAGTGGTTGCACCAATTTACATTCCCACCAACAGTGTACTAGTGTTCCTTTTTCTCCACACCCTCTCCAGCACTTATTGTTTGTAGACTTTTGGATGATGGCCATTCTGGCTGGTGTAAGGTGGTACCTCAGAGTGGTTTTGATTTGCATCTCTCTAATAATGAGTGACGTTGAATATCTTTTCATGTGTTTCTTGGCCATCTGAATTGTCTGTTTAGATCTTCTGCCCATTTTTTGATAGGCTTGTTTGTTTTTTTTGGTATGGACTTGCAGAAGTTGTTTATAAATTTTGGAGATGAATCCCTTATCAGTCGATTCACTTGCAAAGATTTTCTCCCATTCTGTGGGTTGTCTTTTCACTTTGTTTAGGGTTTCCTTTGCTGTGCAGAAACTTTGAAGTTTGAGTAGGTCCCATTTGTTTATTTTTCTTTTTATTGTCAATACTCTGAGAGTTGGATCTGAGAAGATGCTGTCGTTTATGTCAGAGAGTGTTTGGCCTATGTTTTCCTCTAGGAGTTTGATAGTGTCTGGTCTTATATCTAGGTCTTTAATACATTTGGAGTTTATTTTTGTGTATGGTGTTAGGGAGTGTTCTAATTTCATTCTTTTCCATGTGCCTGTCCAGTTTTCCCAGCACCACTTATTGAACAAGCTGTCCTTTCTCCATTGTATATCCTTGCTTCCTTTGTCATAGATTAGTTGGCTGTAGGTGCATGGGTTTAATTCTGGGCTTTCTACCCTGTTCCACTGATGTATAGTTCTGTCTTTGTGCCAGTACCATGCAGTTTTGATGACTGTTGCTTTGTAGTATAGTCTCAAGTCTGGGAGCCTGATTCCTCCAGCTCCGTTTTTCTTTTTCAGGATGTCTTTGGCTATTCTGGGTCTTTTGTGCTTCCAAACAAACTTTAAAATATTTTGTTTGCGTTCTTTGAAAAATGTCCTTGGTAATTTGATAAGGATTGCATTGAATCTGTAGATTGCCTTAGGTAGTATAGTCATTTTGATAATATTAACTCTTCCAATCCACGAGCATGGCATATCTTTCCATCTGTTTGTGTCATCTTTGATTTCTTTCATCAGTGGCTTGTAGTTTTCAGAGTATAGGTCTTTTGTTTCTTTAGGTAGGTTTACTCCTAGGTATTTTATTCTTTCGGATGCGATGGTGAGCGGGATTGTTTCCCTAATTTCCTTTTCTGCTTTTTCATTGTTAGAATATAGAAATGCTGTCGATTTCTGTATATTGATATTGTATCCTGCGACTTTGCCAAATTCGTGGATGAGCTCTAACAGTTTTCTGGTAAAGTCTTTAGGATTCTCTAGGTATAGTGTCATGTCATCTGCTAAGAGTGATAGTTTTACTCCTTCCTTTCCAATTTGGATTCCTTTTATTTCTTTTACTTCTCTGATTGCTGTGGCTAGGACTTCCAGGACTATGTTGAAGAGTAGTGGTGAGAGCAGACATCCTTGTCTTCTTGCTGATCTCAGAGGGAATTCTTTCAGCTTTTCACCATTGAGAATGATGTTCGCAGTGGGTTTGTCATATATGGCCTTTATCATGTTGAGGTAGGTTCCCGTTATGCCCCCTTTCTGAAGGGTTTTTATCAGAAATGGGTGTTGGATTTTGTCAAAAGCTTTTTCTGTGTCTATTGAGAGGATCATATGGTTTTTATTCTTCAGTTTGTTAATGTGGTGTATCACACTGATGGATTTGCGGATATTGAAGAACCCTTGCATCTCTGGGATAAATCCCACTTGTTCATGATGTACAGTCCTTTTAATGTATTGTTGGATGTGGTTTGCTAATATTTTGTTGAGGATTTTTGCATTGATGTTCATCAGTGAAATTGGCCTATAGTTTTCTTTTTTTATGGTATCTTTGTCTGGTTTTGGTACCAGGGTGATGGTGGCCTCATAGAATGAGTTTGGGAGTATCCCTTCCTCTGCAATTTTTTGAAATAGTTTCAGAAGTATAGGTGTTAGCTCTTCTCTAAATGTTTGATAGAATTCGCCTGTGAAGCCATCTGGTCCTGGACTTTTGTTTGTTGGAGGTTTTTTAATCCCAGTTTCAATTTCAGTTCTTGTGATGGGTCTATTCATCTTTTCTATTTCATCTTGGTTTAGTCTTGGAAGATTGTACTTTTCTACGAATTTGTCCATTTCTTCTAGGTTTTCCGTTTTATTGGCATATAGTTGCATATAGTAGTCTCTTAGGATCCTTTGTATTTCTGTGACGTCCGTTGTTACTTCTCCTTTTTCATTTCTAATTTTATTGATTTGAGTCCTCTCTCTTTTTTGCTTGATAAGTCTGGCTAGGGGTTTATCAATTTTGTTGATCTTTTCAAAGTACCAGCTTTTTGTTTCATTGATCTTTTCTATGGTTTTCTTTGTTTCCATTTCATTGATTTCTGCTCTGATCTTTATGATTTCTTTCCTTCTACTAACTAGGTCTTGTCTGTTCTTCTCTCTCGAGCTGCTTTAGATGTAATGTTAACTTGTTTATTTGGGCTTTTTCTTGTTTCCTGAGGTGGGCTTGTATTGCTATAAACTTAACTCTTAGAAGGGCTTTTGCTGCATCCCATAGGTTTTGGAGTGTCGGATCTTCGTTGTAATTTGCTGCTAGGTATTTTTTAATTTCCTCTTTGATTTCTTCAGTGATCCATTGGTTGTTTAGTAGCATGTTGTTGAGTCTCCACGTGTTTGTGTTTTTTGCAGTTTTTTTCTTGTTGTTGATTTCCAGTCGTATAGCGTTGTGGTTGGAAAAGATGCTTGATATGATTTCAATTTTCTTAAAATTACTGAGGTTGGCTTTGTAGCCCAGGGTGTGATCAGTCTTAGATAATGTTCCATGTGCACTTGAGAGGAATGTGTATTCTGTTGCTTTTGGATGAAATGTCCTATAAATATCTATTAAGTCCATCTGGTTTAATGCTTCATTCAGGGCCTGTGTTTCCTTATTGATTTTCTGTCTGGTTGATCTGTCCATTGCTGTAAGTGGGGTGTTAAAATCTCCCACTATGATTGTGTTATTGTTGATTTCTCCTTTTAAGGTTGTTAGCAGTTGCCTTATATATTGTGGTGAACCTGTGTTGGGTGTGTAGATATTTAAAATTATTATATCATCTTCTTGGATTGATCCTTTGATCATTATGTAATGTCCTTCTTTGTCCCTTAAAATATTCTTCATTTTAAAGTCTATTTTGTCTGATATGAGTATTGCTACTCCAGCTTTCTTTTGATCCCCGTTTGCATGAAATATTTTCTTCCATCTTCTCACTTTCAATTTGTATGTGTCCCTAGAAGTGAAGTGGGTCTCTTGAAGACAGCGTATATATGGGTCTTGTTTTTGTATCCATTCAGCCAGTCTACGTCTTTTGGCTGGGGCGTTTAGTCCATTCACATTTAAGGTAATTATTGATATGTATGTTCTTACTGCCATTTTATTAATTGCTTTGGATTTGTTTTTGCTGCTTTTTTTCCTTTCCTTCTTCTCTTGTTCTTTTCTGCCTATAGAAGTTCCTTTAGTATTTGTTGTAAGGCTGGTTTTGTGTTGCTGAATTCTCTCAGCTTTTGCTTATCTGTGAAGGTTTTGATTTCTCCTTCAAATCTGAATGAGAGCCTTGCTGGGTAGAGTAATCTTGGTTGGAGGTTTTTTCCTTTCATCACCTTGAGTATATCATGCCACTCCCTTCTGGCCTGCAGAGGTTCTGCTGAAAAATCTGCCGATAGCCTTATCAGGGTTCCCTTGTATGTTATTTGTTTCTTTTCCCTAGCTGCTTTCAAGATTTTCTCTTCGTCTTTAATTTTGGTCAGTTTGATTAGTATGTGTCTTGGGGTGTTCCTCCTTGGGTTTATTTTGTATGGTACTCGTTGTGCTTCCTGGATTTGAGTGAGTGATTCCTTCCCCATGTTAGGGAAGTTTTTGGCTGTTATCTCTTGGAATATTTTTTCTGTCTCCTTCTCTCTCTCTTGTCCTTCTGGCACCCCTGTAATACGGATGTTGGTGCATTTCACGTTGTCCCAGAGTTCCCTGAGACTCTCTTCATTTGTTTTCAATCTTTTTTCTCTTTTCTGTTCTGCATCCGTAATTTCCACTAATCTGTCCTCCACCTTGCTTATTTGTTCTTCTGCCTCCTGTATTCTGCTGTTAGCTGCTTCTAGTGAATTTTTTACTTCAGTTATTGTATTTTGCATATCTTCTTGTTTAAGTTTTATATCTTGTATCTCTTTGGTCAGTGTTTCCTGTAAGTTATCCGTCTTTGCCTCCAGTTTATTTCCAATGTCTTGCATCATCTTCAGCATCAACAGTCTAAAGTCTTTTTCCTGGAGGCTGAGAATCTCCTCATGGCTTAGCTGTTTTTCTGGGGTTTTTCCTTTCTCCTTCATCTGAGTTATAGTCCTCTGTCTTTTCATTTTTATAGGTTTTTGGTGTGGTGACCTTCTTATAGATAATAGAGTTGTAACTCTCTTACTTCTGATGTCTACCCCCCTGTGGCTGAAGTCAGTATGGGGGCTTGGTGTAGGCTTCCTGATGGGAGGTTCTGATGCCTGCCCCCTGGTAGGAGGAGCCGATTCTAATCCCTCTGGTGGTTGGGGCTTAGTCTCTGGATGGGATTAGAGGCAGCTGTGTGCCTGAGGGGTCTTTAGGTCGCATGTTTACTGAGGGGTGGGGCTGTGATCCCACCTGGGTTGTTGTTTGCTCTGGGGCTTCTCAGCCACTGGCTGATGGATGGGGCCAGATTTTCCCAACGTGGCCACCTCCAGAGAAAGGCAACTGCTGAATATTCCCGAGAACTTTGCTTTCAATGTCCTTCCCTCACAACAAGCCACGTTCACCCCTGTTTTCCCAGGATGTCCTCCAAGAACTGTGGACAGGTTTGACCCAGATTCCCCTGGAGACATTGCTTTGCCCTGGGACTCAGTGCACGTGAACGTCTGTGTGTGCCTTTTAAGAATGGGGTATCCGTTTCCCCCAGTCCCGTGGAGCTCTTGTGCACAAGCCCACTGGCCTTCAATGCCAGATGCTCCGGGGCTCTTTCTCCCTGGGCCAGATCCCCACACGTGAGAGTTTGATGTGTGGCTCAGAACTCTCACTCCTATAGGTGAGTCTCTATGAACCAGTTTTCAGTCTGTGGAGCTTCCCACCCAGGGGGTATGGGGTTGTTTATATCGCAAAATCGCCCCTCCTACCTCTTGATGTGGCCTCCTCTTTTTCATCTGAGGTAGGGTATCTTTTTTAAGGTTTCCGGTCCATTTTGGTGAAGAGTGCTCAGTCTTTAGTTGTGAATTTTGTTGTTTTTAGGAGAGAAGTTGAGCTCCAGTCCTTCTATTCTGCCATCTTAATCCCGTCCCCTCTTTTGTTTTATTTTTGGTTAGTGGTTGCTCTAGGGCATACAATATGCATCTTTAACTTAGCACAATATACCCTCAAATGATATGACACTTCATATATAGTATGAGAACTTTACAACAGCATATATCCATTTCCTCACTTGTATTCTATGTGTTCTCATCATGTATTTTGTTTCTGCGTATATTGCAAACCCTGCAATAGATTATTTTTTCTTTAATCAGTTACTTTTTAAAGAAGTTAAACTTTGAGGCAATAATGTCTTTTATATTAGCCATATAATTAACATTTCTTGTAGTATGAGTCTGCTGGCAATAAATGCTGTCAAGTTTTATTGGAGAAAGTCTTTATTTTGCCTCCATTAAAACTTTTTTTTTTTTTTTTTTTTTAACTGGGTATAGGTTTCTGGGTAGATAGCTTTTCTTTTGTATTGTCCTGATAGAATATTTGCTGTCATTGTTAACTTTGGTCTTCTATGTGTAATGGGTCTCTTTGTTCCTCTGACTGCTTTTCAGATTTTTTTTATCAGTGTTTTTAGCAGTATGATTATGTGGGCTTTGTGGTGTTGTGTGTACATATGTACACTTGTTCATCCTGTTTGGATTCTTTGAACTTCTTTGATTATAGGTGTGTTTGTTTTTAAAAAAATAATTTTCATCAAGTTTGGAACAATTGGGATTTTTATTTCTCAAATATTTTTCCTGTGTCTCTTTCATTCTTAGTTTCCAGTTTACCTATATGTTAGCCTGCTTGATATTGTCCCATAGATAATTTGATTATTTTTAAGTCTTTTTTTCTTTTCAGTGTTGCATTTTGGATATTTTTCTATTGCTTTGACTTAATGTTCACTGATCTTTTCTTTTGAAGGGTCTAATTTGCCATTAATCCCTTTTAGCATAATTTTTCATTTCATATGCTCTATTTTTCATATCTAAAAGTTGCATTTAACATATTCAACTTTTCATTATGTTCATGTTTTTCTTTACATTCTTGAGTATCTGGAATATATTTATAATAGATTATCTGTTAATTCTACCGTCTGTATCATTTTGAGGTCTGTTTCTATTGATTTTTTTTTCTCTTGGTGATAGATTATATTGTTATACTTCTTCATACACCTGGTAGTTTTTTAATGGATGCCTGAAATTAAAGTTACACTATTGGTTGCTGGATTTTGTTGTATTCCTTTAAAGGGTGTTGGATTTTGTTCTGGTACTCACTTAAATTCTTTGGGATGTGTTTGGTCCTTTGAAGTTGTGTTAGGATGATTCCAGAGCATTTTTAGCATTAGGGTATATAGCAGTGTCATCTTTTTTTTTTTTTTTTTTTTTTAAATAGTGTTTTTTTCTTTTTTTCTTTTTCTTTTTTAATTTTTTTGTCTTTTTTGTTGTTGTTGTTGTTGTTGCTATTTCTTGGGCCGAACCTGCAGCATATGGAGGTTCTCAGGCTAGGGGTCTAATCGGAGCCATAGCCACCAGCCTATGCCAGAGCCACAGCAACGCGGGATCCGAGCCGCGTCTGCAACCTACACCACAGCTCACGGCAACACCGGATCGTTAACCCACTGAGCAAGGGCAGGGACCGAACCCGCAACCTCATGGTTCCCAGTCGGATTCGTTAACCACTGTGCCACAACGGGAACTCCAGCAGTGTCATCTTGAGGATGCTACCTGATGCCTAGTGTATGACAAGATCTTTCCATTTGGTGGTAGGAAAGTAAAATACTCTCAAAACTGTTTGAGCCCTGGGACTTACTGAGCCTATTGATTTCCAATAGTAATTTTCCCAGCCTCATGATGTTTCACCTCAGGTCTGTATTCAGCCTCAGGTTTGAGGGGATTACTTTGCATGTCTCTGGTGGTCACTCTCTATGCATCTCCCTCCTCTCCTAATGTGTTTTAGTTGCCACAACTTCTCCAGTCTGGTCTTTTTCTCAACTAAGGAAGATTGATAGGCTGTGTTTGGGTTTTCCTTCTCTGATAGTCTGGAAATTGCCTTCAGGCAGTGAGCTAAAGTTATCATAGAACTTGCTTTGTCTCCTATCTCCCAGGGATCATAGACCTGTGCAGCCTACTGCCCAATGTGCAAAAACAGTTGTTTCATTGGTGTTACACAGTTTGTGGTTGTAATTATAGAAGGGAGTAGTTGGTCTTTATGGGTAGAAGCAGAAAGTCTCCAGACCTTGACTTGGTTTAACTTAATTTTCAATCATTGAAAATTTGAAAGACCAGTGGGCTTAAAAAAAAAAAAAAAACCAACAAAAAACCAGAAACAAAAACCTAAGGGAAGAAAAAGAAAAGACTACATCAAAGTTTCTGTTTTAAGAAATGTTCAAATAACCAAATAACTAAAAGCCCTTACACATATTTAAACATTACACTAGTTTTATTTGAAAGTGACTTTTATTTATTTATTTATTTATTTTTTGTTTGTTTGTTTTTGGTCTTTTTGCTATTTCTCTGGGCCGCTCCCACGGCATATGGAGGTTCCCAGGCTAGGGGTTGAATCGGAGCTGTAACCGCCAGCCTATGCCAGAGCCACAGCAACGCGGGATCCAAGCCGTGTCTGCAACCTACACCACAGCTCACGGCAACGCCGGATCATTAACCCACTGAGCAAGGGCAGGGACCGAACCCGCAACCTCATGGTTCCTAGTCGGATTCGTTAACCACTGCGCCACGACGGGAACGCCTGAAAGTGACTTTTATATTAAGTAGTCTTTATAGTTTTCAACTGTAGTATCATGAATCTGAGTCTGAGTAAGCTGAAAAATATTTAAATTTTTTGAATTTTTCATTTTTAAGACAAGTTAATCTTTTAGCCATTTTTTAAAATGCAGTTAAGTTCTCCAGTGTTGATGTTTTGTAAAATTCAAATCGTGTTAAATTTTGAAAAACCAAAATTTATCAGAATTGTGATAAACCCAACTTGTGACATAGTTGAACTTTCTATTGCAAAAGGGAAAAAATGAGTAATTCTTGATAGTTATCTTGGTAATAATGATCTTTTCAGTTGAATTTTAGTTGGTTTCCAAGTATTCAACTTCTGCCACCATTTCAGCTCAAATTGATGAGCTCTTCACTAGTTAATAATTACTCCAATCAGAAGTATTGAAATTAGAAATATGATGCCTGTCTATAAGTGGCTGACCTGTTTATCTAAGTTGGTCATGTTGAAAAGGTAGATTGTAGTTTTCCATTTTCTTTTAACCTAAGTACATTTCAAGAGTAACAACTCATTTATTTTAATGTGTCCTATCTTGAAAGAATATTGTGAAGTAGGATGTGCTAAAATGTGATCAGGTTTTAAAATTTTTATAAGACACTGTAAAATTGAGTCGCTGGAGAGAAAAAAGGAAAGCCGTTTTTCCTTAATAAGATGGAGTCTTTTGAAGCTGAGTGTTTTGAGAATCTTATACTGATATTTCTATGCCCATGATATATGAACCTTTTTTATTAGCTGAAGTTTTAAAAAACAGTATGTAACTTCTTCAGTACTTTGAAAGTTTACCTGAAGGAGTCTTTGAAATGTTAGTGGAACATTTACAATTAATTTATTTTTATTTCTGTTATTCTGCACAATGTAATGATCTAATAGTAAATGAGCGTTTGTTTACTTATTAGGAAAGCTATTCTTACTTCCAAAAAGATAACGAGCTAGTACCCCATCAATTCAAGATGAGATGGTGAACTACGTAACAACACAAATATTTTAGTGTTGTATTTGTAATAGTAAATGAGTATTTTATGCATTTGAGCTGTACCTAAAGATAAGTCACTGTGGAAAATTGGGTTTTTATTTGGTTTTTAAATCTTTCGTGTGTGTGTGTGTGTGTGTGTGTGTGTGTGTGTGTGTGTGTGTGTGTGTGTTTGAGAGAGAGAGATCTTTTGAGACCATATAAGAAGAATTATTCTGTTACCTGAAAAATAATGGATTATTTTTGTGGAAGGTTTTTTTCTGTTTCATAAAATAGTTCAGTAATTCATCTTTTTCAGTTGTTATAAACTTTTTCACTTATACAGAAACTATCCCAAATAAATGAAGCCTTAGTTAACCTTGAAGAAGATAATGTAGTTTCTGGGGTAAACTGAGATATTTGCAACCTACCAAATCTTTATTTCCAGAACCCAGGGTATTGGTAATTTTTTTCTCCTTTTACCATTTAACCTTTCCAATCATCTTGTTGAACAGATGATCATGCTAAATCCAGTGATTGTTAACTAATGAATTTTTCTTAAACTAAGTTATAATTACATTTACAACATTCCAGTCCTCTTCTGCCCTCTGAATGGCTGAGATAATGTTTGTTTTGTCTTCCTTATGACTTCTCATAAGATAGCCAGAGATAGCTATCACATACCCACAGAGAAGGATGACATCAGTTCTGCATAAGGGAGCATGAGGAAGTGTTTCACAGATAAGATCATGCTTCCACTTTGACGAAAATTAGTAGATACTGCCAATGGGACTCGAAGACATTTTAAATAGAGAATTTTGAAATAGGCTTTACATTAAGAAATTTGTATGTAGCTTGGTGTGGGAAGAAGGGAGGAAAGGGTGTACCTCAAGAAATAAGGTGGGAGAGGCCTTTGGAATGTAAATGCTCTTGTATTCCATTTGAGGGGTAGAGACTTGCTCCTGTAGACTTTCTCAGCCAGAGTTTTCTGAGAGAATTTAGCCTTAATGCCCAAAGGTAGCCCTTGTTGGTAATGGATTAACTTTTCTCCTGTGCATCTATGATGGTAGAGTTGTGTACCATTCTAGGAGAATGTAGAAAAAAAAATCATCTAAATTGCTTTATGTGTTCTGTGGCTCAGCTGATAAACCCTGTTTGGTAAAGATAGAAATCTGAGAATTTTTGTTCATAAAGATTTTTATTTAAGGGGATGTGGAGATCACGTTTTCATTTTGGAACAATCATTCTGATGGAAGTATAGTGGATGGCATAGTGGAATGTGGAACTCAAGTCGGGAAGTCCAGGAAAATAAATATAGAAGAAAATGAAAGCTAAAAACAGCAGTGATGAGATGATGGAGAAAAAAAGGAGGAATGGATGTTAAAGCATTGAAATTAAGGATGGTTCAGATCTCAAACCTTAAGGCATCCTCAGTAGTACCCTGCAGTCCTATTGCATTCCCTAATCAATTTATTCTCTCACTCTCCCAAAAAATTTCACACTGGTTTTCTTAAACAACCCTCTCTCATCCTCACCCAATTTGATCTCTACCTTTCTAAAACACTTCCTCTACTTGAATTTCTCTACTCATCCTACTAGTCTACTGACCTCACTGGTCTCGCCTTCCTAATTTTCATGGTAGATCCTTCTCTTTATCTCAACTTCTATGGGCTTTATTGGCTTGCTCCAAGGTGCAGTCCTTGAATCTCCTTTCCCTTTTAATACTCACTCCTGGGGTGATCTCTGCCACTTTCATACCATTATATATGTTATATACACTATGCACGTTATATATATACAAATATATAATGTTTGTTTATTTCCATCCTCAGCCTCTTCCCTGACTCTACATTTGGCTATTTGGCTGCCTACACTATATTGCTAAATGGCTGTCTTTAATATGCATCTCAAATTTAACCTGTCTAAAAACACTCTGTATCTCCATCCTATGTAAATTTTTTTCCTGTTGATTCTTTTAGTAAATGGATATACCTTTTACTTAGTTGTTCAGACTGTAAGCCAAGTCATCCTTGATTCTCTTTCATTCTACATCTAGTTTATTAGTAAATCCTCTTGACTCCACTTTCAGACTGTATCCTGGCAATGAAGAATTTCCAACCACCTCCATTGCTACTTTTCTAAACAATCAGGATTTCTTTCCTAGACTACCACATTTACTTTTTTTTTTTTTTTTTTTTTTTTTTTTTGCCATACCCAAGGCATGCAGAAATTCCTGGGCCAGGGATTGAGCCTGAGTCACAGCAGTGACAACACCCTATCCTTAACCACTAGGACACCAGGGAACTCTTAATTTGGTATTCTTTACCCCTATAATGTATATCCATCTTAGCTAGGAGTGGAAGATTATATACTCCTTTGCTTAAAACTCATCATACTCCTCATCACATTTAGAATAAAACTCAAAGTTCTTACCAGGAGCTGCAAGGCTTTATGTGATCTGTCCCCTAGCTTCCTCTCTGACCTCATCTTTGGTCAGCCTCCTGTTCACACAATCTGTTCTAACCACCCTGGCCTCTTTGTTTTTCCTCAGACATGATAAGCCACCTCCCTCAGGATCTATAGAGTGCTGTTCTTTGAGAGATATTTTCTGGTCTGCTTGGTAATCTGCATGAGGCCTTCTCTGACCACTGTATCCAAAATAGTGTCCTCTTCCTCTTCCCCCAGGCACTAGCTCCTCATTCTGGTTTATTTTCTTCATAGCATTTATCTACTGTTGTATTACATATCCATTTCTTTGTTTATAGTTTGTTTTTCCTTGGAATATAGGTTCCACCTGACCTAGTTTTTCCCGGTATCCTCTGGTATTCAATAAATATTTGTTTCAGATTTTATATAGTTTGAGTTTGAGATTTTGGGGGAATATTGGCATGTTCAGCAGGTTTGGGATATATAGGTCTGAAACTCTGGATGGAGGTTTGACTTTGAAGCATAAATTTGGGAATTCTTCATATATGTGTTGTTACGTAGATAAACTTACCCAAGGAGGTCATGTCTTTTGAGAGGAGAAGACATCGTGAGACAGACCTCTGGGAACGCAGATATTTGGGTTGCCTGAGGAAGAACATGTGGTTTGAATATTCCCGCATCATCCTGTTTTCCTGTCTTTGTCTTTACATGTGGCACTCAGAATTTGACACATTGATGTTAGTAATTTTGGTTAAGGATTTAAAGGGTGAACCAAAAGTTGGTGGTAGAGTTAACAGCATTAATAAATAATCTTGGTTGGTTAAAAGAATTAATAAATAATCATGTTGGGCCTAAATCATCAAAATAAAGTTTAACAAGGACAAATGTCCAGTTCTGTCGTGAGAGTGAAACGCTGACTTGGACAATGGGTATAGTTATTCTAGATCTAAAAACAAAAATATTGAGGATTTTCTTTGACATAACAAACAGTGTGACTAAGATCCTCAGACAGAAAATGCAGTTTTAGACAAAGTTAGTAGACATGTGTTGACCTAGTCTTTGACAGTGTGCATTCTTTGGTCTCTGACTAGTGACATCACATCTGGGTACCATATTTTTAAAAGAACTTAGTGTAGAATATAGACTCCAAATTCAATCCAAGATACTAGAGGATGTGGAAACCATAACATGTGACTAATAGTTGAAGCTTGTGTTTATCTTGAAAAAAAAAGACTAGGAGAATATATGATGGCCACTACTAGACTCAAATATGTGAAGATACTTTTTTTTTTTTCCTATTTCCCAAGTGGGTAGAAACAGGATTAAATGTTAGACTTTCAAGGAGCATCAAATCAGGGCTTTAGTGGCAGTAGTATGGAGAAAATCATGTTGAGGCTTGGGACCTGGAGACTAAATGGTGAGAAAGACCAGAAATGTGGTTCAGAAAATCTTGGTAAGTATGATCAGTCTGAACTGAAAGCTAGAGAACCACAAGAGTCCTATATTTCCTGAGTAGGCCAAGCACATTGATCTCATCCTTGATGGGACTCACATTCTTTAAGACAGAGCAGAACTTTAGGCCTATAGAAATTTGGGTACTAGACTAGGGGCCCAAGCAGGAGCTCTAGCTTCAGAAGTATTGAAGCACTGAGTTATTTGAACTGTGGTAAAGGGCCATATCTGAACAAAAGGAGAACTGACTTGAAACTGACTAGCTGGCCTATCACCAGGGTTAGTTCCAGTGAAAGAGCATAAATGACTAAGAGGGCTTCAAAGGAATACTGGAGTAGTGAACAAGGCAGATTTTTTAAGAAGCTAGTTTTTCATAAACACAAGATTTTAGTAGCAGTCTAACCAATCACCCAGCGGGAGAAAGACTTCCTCAGGAGACTGAGTATTGCTAGAGATAATCTAAGCAGAAATTAGTTTGGCTTCCTTCCTTAGAATATAGTAGAAAGAATTTCTGCCTTGACTTGGATGTAATTCATGATTTACCTCTTCTCATATCCTCTGTTTCAGTAAAATAATAATATATGCATTTTTGAAATTGCTTGTGTTTTGAATTCGAGGAAAAGTTAAGGTAACTTTCATTATATTTTAGGTGGCTGAATATACTATACTAGAAGGAAAACTTCAAAAAACCCTAATTGACTTAGAGAAGCGAGAGCAGCAGCTTACCATTGCAGAATCAGAGGTACTGTATTTATCATATCTTTCTTTCACAGAATCCATATATTGAATTCATACCTTTTATTTGCTTTCTTTTATACTTGTATAAAACATATTTCATGGAAATTATGGAGAAAACTGCTATTGAACCAAGTAAAGAATATTTGATACGTTGGTATATAAGGAATAGGTGGAAAACTGTGTGAAATGAAACGAATGACAGTTACCAGCTTTGGCTGACGTCTGCAGTAGCGGAGATTTTTGGTTACCTTTGCAGTTGTGTGGACGGAATGGATAGTTGTGCTACTTGGAGAAAAGAAAATGTAGCATAGGCTCGGGGCCTCAAATCCTGATTTTGTTTTCAGTAAAAAGGGAATATCTCTCTTTCTTGCCCATTAAAGATTAGATCCCAAGAAAGAATAAACTTATGTTAATACTGTGCCTGGTTAGCACTTTTGTTAGCTCTTATTAAATTTTACCCTAAATACTTTCTGAAATTACTATAAGGTCACTTCAAATTATTAGAATTTCTTCCACATGAAATATATATTGCTACTTCCTTACCCAAATGTGTTTCTTAAAATTTTCTCAGCATATCAGCTTAACCTTATCTTTACACATTTTCTGGGATTTCTAAGTTGATTTAGGTATTTAAACTTAAATATAATGTGTTTTTGTTCCTAATACTAATGCTGTGTTATCTTCTAGGCGATTAGGTAGAAAAGAAGAAACTTGGAGACATTTACTTATATAATAAAATGGGTTTTATTCAGATAGGAATTTAAAGCAATTAGGGCCTTTTCAATTGAATTTATGTATTATATGTAGATTTTTGGTTATACTTTGTATTTTAGAATTAAACAATAATTTATAAATTAATGAAATTAAATGAAATCTTATAATTTAAATACTGACTAATAACTGAAAATCATATGAAAATCAATTTGTAACATATTCTGGACATTTGACCATGTATAAGGATAATGAAATGTTGAACAATAGTATAATTCAACTTCTTAAAAACATATCTTTTTAAGCTTCAAAGAGAAAGGAAGGAGCTGAAATCAGAACGTGAACGGAACCTGCAGGAACTCCAAGATTCCATCCGTAGGGCCAAAGAGGATTGTGTTCACCAAGTAGAGCTAGAAAGGTTAAAGATCAGGCAACTGGAAGAGGATAAACACCGACTTCAGCAGCAGGTTGGATTAGAAATGGTTCACTGAAGAATTCTAAAAATTCTCAGTAATTTGGACTATTAATCATATTTAGTGCACTGAGACTCAAATATGAGTTGCATCTTCTTTCCTGAGTCAAAGCTAAAGACTATATTGGAATAATTTGACTTCCTTTATAACTATTTGCATGAGATTGTACTATGTTTTAACTCTCTACTTAAAATCTTTTTCTGATAAATCTCTTTGACAGAGTCTTCGTATATCACTAGACCAAGTTCAGCTAAGAACCAAATTGCATGAGAGAATTGTCTATGTGCCTTCCCATTTTCTTTGTCCTTGTTTTTATATATTCTCTTCTCTCAACTTCTCTAACACCACTCTTCTTGTTTTTCTATAGTTTTCCGACATCTTTCAGGCCCTTTGCAGGCTTCTTTTCTTTTCTTTTCTTTTTTTTTTTTGAAGCCACACCCTCATATGGAAGTTCCCAGGCTAGGGGTCGAATCGGAGCTGCAACTGCCATCCTACACCATAGCTTGTGGCAACGCCGGATCCTTAACCGACTAAGCGAGGTCAGGGATCGAACCCACATCCTCATGGATACTGGTCAGGTGTATTACCACTGAGCCACTGATTACCAAATAAGTCAGGAACTCCAGGCTTATTTTCTTTCAGCGAGCTATTAGACTTCCTCGAAGCTCAGGACTGAACTTTCTGCTCAACAATCTCACCCATGCCCATGGCTTCAGAGACAGTCTATACCTCTGAGACTTGCACATTTGTACCCTAAACCTTTCCTTTGCACTATAGACCTTTTATTTCTTTGCCTTTTGGACATGTCTGTCTGGGTGTCTTAAAGGCATTTAAAATCCAGCATGATCCTCCTATCCTTACTTGACCTTGTTCTGAGTATTCTTTACTGCAATAATGGACCCCTGTAACCTGTTCTTCCTATTGCAGCCTGAGTGATATTTTTGAAATTTGGGAATTAAAACAGCCTCCTCTAAAACAATTCAGGATCATCTTAATGCTCTTTGGATAAAGATCAGAATTATTACCTTGCCCTCCAAGCCTCTGCAGAGTTTGGATTCAGCCTCCCTCTCTCCCACCTCATCTCCCATTCTTTCAGCTCTGCGGTATCCTCTCTAGCCACATTGCTCTTGAGGTCCTCAGGCATACCATGCATGCTTTACCCGTAGGATCTTGGTGTGTGCTGCTTTTTCTGGGCCTAGGAAGCTGTACTAACCCTTCAGTTTCCAGCGAGGCATCACTTTCCCAAAGAAATCTTCCCTGACCCCTGCTGTCCAAGTCAAGGTCAAGTTTTTGTTCCATGTTTTCTTGGGATATTATTTTCCTGTTCTATTTCTTTATGATATGTTACAGTGGTTTGTTTTTATTTTCATTAGTGTGATAATTTGATTGATGTCAGATTGTTAGCTCCATAAAACTGTTTTGGTTTCTATCTGTATGCCTCGATCCCAGCCAGTCTTCAGCACATGATAGGGGCTTAATAAATTTTTGCTGCAAAGAAGAAGGCTCAAGCTGTTAAAAATGAAGCTTATCTTTCTTGAAAAATTTCAGTGTAGATTAGATATGTATGACAAATGCATCTGAAGTCTTTAGTAAATTCTGGCATGAAAAATAGTATCCAGAACAATTGAGGTCAGTTAAGATCCTATTATTTAAGTGGTTGTAAATGTAAATTTGATTGTTATTATGGAAGTCTCATTTCAAGTATGAAAAATAGGGAGTTTCCGTTGTGGCTCAGTAGTAACGAACCCAACTATTATCCATGAGTATGTGGGTTCAACTCCTGGCCTCACTCGGTGGGTTAAGGAATCCAGCATTGCTGTGAATTGTGGTGTAGTTCACAGATGCAGCTCAGATCCTCTGTTGCTGTAGATGGCTGCTACAGCTCCAATTCAACGCCTAGCCTGGGAACTTCATATGCTGCAAGTGCAGCCCTAACCCCCCAAAAAAAGGAAGAAAGAAAGAAAAAATTGTAAAAGTGGGCAGTCGTGATGAGATTCAGCTGTAATGCCTCTCTTCTGCTACTGATCAGGAATATTCAGCCATCTAGAACAAAGGCTTCTAACATGTATTAGAATCACCAGGGAACTCTTGGAAAAAACCCATATCTCTTTCCTGTCCCAGACTGGTATAATTAGCTTACATGTTTGTGGGAAGAACCTGCATGGTAAGAAGTGGTATTTTGGAAAAATTCCCCGGGGCACTCCTAAAATATAAGCTAGGACCTGGGGAAAAAACAGCGTGGGCAGCCTAAGTTTCTGGGATACTCAAATTGTTAAGTCAGTGACTGTAAATAGGAGTTGTGGTTCAGTGGTAACAAACCTGACTAGCAACCATGAGGATGTGGGTTCGATCCCTGGCCTCAATCAGTGGGTTAAGGATCCTGCGTTGCTGTGAACTGTGGTGTGGGTCGAAGACGTGGCTCGGATCTGGCATTGCTGTGGCTTTGGTGAAGGCCAGCAGGTACAACTCCAGTGTGACCCCTAGCCTGAGAACTTCGATATGCCACAAGTATGGTCCTAAAAAGAAAAAAAAAAAAAGACTGTTAATATTTCCCATTTTATATATAAGAAAACCTTTTAGGCCCTTATTCTGAGCCAGGTTACATGTACTATACATACAGTTCTAACTCTACAGGTAGAAGGAGCAGATAGATACTCTGTCAGTGCAAGGTGATGAAGATAAAGTACCTATATTCAAATATGTAAAAGCAGTTATCAGAACTGAAAAAAAATGAGTGTAGTTTATGGACCACTTAGCAAAGGAAAAGAGTCCAGTATGCCTAGTAGCTTGATTAATAATATGTAGTAGTAGATTGATAATGTCCCTAAATGGTAAAAAAAATAATTAAATAAAAATAATTGTTGTTTATTAGCTTTTGTTTCAAACAAAAATGTGAGAGAGATTCTTTAGACAGTTTTCTTTTCAACTTTAAAAATAAAAGTTTGCAGGTAAACTTCAGTTTTTTGGTCTGTGTATGGAATACTCATGACCTAATAAAGATGCTGGATAAATCCTAATTAGAATTATTGGTGATTTAAATTCCTTTTTTTGCCACCAATTTTCTCAGTATTTCACATTTAGTTAAGTCTTAGTCTTAAACAGATAATTGGTTTATCTAATGATGAATAGTCATATTGAGGTATGTTTTTGGAAAACATCTTTAACAGTGCTTATTTATATTTGATTAAAAAAATCCCAGATATATTCTCTCGCTCCCCCCCCTTTTTTTTTATAGTTTTGAAACTGTACTAAGAGAAATTATAGTATTTAAATCAAAGCAGCCTCTCCCCCTTTTTTTTCTTTTAATTTAAGAAAGTTTGCTTGCTTTCATTGGAGCATTATTCTAGGGGACAAAAAGATCTGATTTCTTTTCCTGTATCTGCTACTGGGCAGCTCACTGGCTCTTTGGCACTGCCTTAGTAATTTAGCTCTTTGATCCTCATTTTTTTTTTTTTAGTTGTAAATATGAAGGGATTATGGCAAATAATCTTTAAATTACCTTATAATAGCATTAGAATTATGAAATTTATAGAGTCAAATTATTGTAATAAATACTGGTTGAAATTACACTTATTTTCATTGATAATCAGGTATATCTAGGAGTTCCTGCTGTGTTGCAGTGTGTTAAGAATCTGGCATTGCCACTGCTGTGGCACAGGTCACAGCTATGGCTCAGATTCACTCCCTGGCCCAGGAACTTCCATATGCCAGGGATGCAGCCAAAAAAAAAAAAAAAAAAAAATCAGATATATCTATAATCCTCAATCTTACATGTGCTATTTTAAGGAGTTATTTTCAGTATTTTTATAAAATGATTTTCTTTGGCCATCTGAAATTTAAAATATCAAATACTCATAAGATGTTTCATACTCCTAAAAAGTTTTTGTTTATTGCTAATCAGCTGATTTACTAAATTTTTAAGATTACTAGATATCTTATTCATTGTATTTTATGTATTTTCTAAATTTTCTAAATATGAACATGCCTTAGAATAAGAAAAAATGACACTGTTGAATTGGGTAATATTAAACTTTGCATACTACTCTTTTAATATGGCTGTAATTTTTTTTTCTACAGCTTAATGATGCTGAAAATAAGTATAAGATTTTGGAAAAGGAGTTTCATCAGTTCAAGGATCAGCAAAGCAACAAACCAGAAATTCGACTCCAATCTGAAATAAATCTTCTCACTTTGGAAAAGGTACCCATGTCAATTTATGGCAACTTAATTAGCCCTAATGATGATCACTTTATAAAATCAGTGATACTTGCATGTACAATGTAATAACATTTAACTGTAGTACTCTGATATCAAATAAGAACACAGCAGGAGTTCCTGTTGTGGCTCCGTGGTAACGAATCTGATGAGTATCCATGAGGACATAGGTTCAATCGCTGCCCTTGCACAGTGGGTTAAGGATCTGATGTTGCTTTGAGCTATGGTGTAGGTCATAGACATGGTTCAGATCCTCCATTGCTGTGGCTGTGGTATAGGCCAGCACTTGCAGCTGTGATGTGACCCCTAGCCTGGGAACTTCCATATGCCACAGGTATGGCCCTAAAACATAAAAAAAACATATCAGAGAATTTGAGGCATGTGATACTGTAAGTACTTGAATTTCTTGTATTTGTCAGTTATAGCCTCTGCTGGAGTCCTTGGCTGGGAACCTGAGTAAGATTCAGGTGTTTATAAAGGAATTCACAAAACTGTCAGGAAAGCTAAAGAACTAGTTTCAAAATACTGGCAGGAACTGAGGAAAGCAAGTCATGGGCTCATCCTGTCAGCCAACAGTCTACTCTGGATGCTCCGGTTGTTGCCATGACTGCCGTGTTGCTGGCTTATGTATTCCCTGATTCTAGTGTCATGAATTCAGTTTTGCAGTGGCCTCTGAATGTTACTACCCTCTAGAGTGAGTGTCCCTGATAGGAGTATGCATTTAAATCTAAGGCCTTCACTCCACTCTCAGTTTGAAAGAAGGGATAGCCATCCTATTTTGATTTCTGTGGTTGGTAGCCAGGTCTTGATTCCCATTTATATTGGGATTTCCCACAAACAAAAAGGATGTTTGACTTTTAGGCTTTAAAAAAATCTATAATGGGCAATAGACAATCTAAATTTGATAGTATGAACTCTTGCATTTTATAGTTTGATAATTTTTAGGCATTTATTAAAAAGATAGAGCATACACAGGCAAAAAAAAGCAGTTAAGAAACAGGAAAATAACCCTTAGAAGTTTAAGGGTTTAATTGGCGTGTTAGCCATTGCCTGTATGTTCCCACTCAACTCTGTATGGAAGGTTTCTTTGCCTTTTGTCTTCTGTGGATTCAGCCACTAGGGGACACCAGCAGAAGACTGGTAGAGAGGCATTGGGAAGATACCAGGGTAGTTCTTTCTTCTATCTTTTGACCTCATTACTTCCCTTATTTTCTCTGGAAGTAGTTACATCTTTTTATGGATCCATCTCCCACCAGATCATCCTTCTCTCCAGCTTTCGTAGGCAGTCCCTACTATGGTTCTAGCCTACTGGACATCCCCAGTTTTGGGGTTCCTTATATTAATGGGTACTTTCTGGTACCCATTTGTAGTCCCTCCTCCCCAGGAGAGGTGGGGGCTTCTTGCTGCTTATGATCACTAGGTTGCCTCACTGTATCCTCTTTGGCATTTCTGTTCTTCCATTATCTGTATAACCAGTTTCCTGTATTAAATCACTTCTGATTTTTAGTTTCCTGGCAGGATGCTGATTGATACACTTGGGTTTTCATTATCCAGAAACCTGTTTTATATATATACTATTTATGATACCATGTTAAATACCATTAGGAATGATTCAAAAATGTTCAGGATATTGTAAAGTAAATAACAAGTTACAAAAAGAGACAAGGGACTTAGATGAAATCTGCTATTGTTTTACCTTTTGCTATGATTATCTAACTTTCTCTTGCTAAATTCCATGAGTGCAAACGGAAAACAATTACTTTTACTGAAATCAATACCTTAAGTATTACGAAGAAATGAGATTGCACATGGAACCTAAAGAATAAGTGAAACTTTGACTAGGTGAATACATGGATGAGGTTATTCCTAAAAGAGATGTTGAACAGGAATGTAGAGATGAAAAAGTCCCTTGCATATTTGGGTAACTGCTTGACTAGAACCTAGAGTTTGGCCATTATACTAGTATAGTTGACTGTTGTATGTATGGTTGTATCATGGTTGACAATGTGAGTTTGAGCTATGAGGGTTCACTTTTATGCAGATTTTTTTCAGTAAATACAACTAGAGTACCACATGATTCATGGTAGGTTGAATCTTTAAATATAGAACCAAGTATATGGAGGGCCAAATGTGAAGTTAGGTGCAGATTTTCGACAGTATGTAGCACGAGTTTTCCTACACTGAACAAATGTCAGCTATAGTAAATACAGGCCTGATGAAAGAATGCTGGAAGTAACGGTAATTTTCAGCCATGTCGAGAATTTCTTATTTCATTTGATTTTAAAAAGTCAGATTACTCTCAAGTTTATAAGACTGGCTTAATGGATTTTAATAAAAATGGAGATTTTTTGGGGGGTGGGAGCCTACTCAAGGCATGAGAAAGTTCCAGGGCCAAGGAACAAACCCTTAGCACAGCAGTGACCAGACCCACAGCTCTGCCATCAGGGACCTCTGAAACAGCGAATTTTGATGAACTTTTTGGGGCGATACAAGTTGTAGGGAATTCTCATCTTAGACAAATTCCATTTGAGATGCTAATGGGATAATCTAAATGAAGGAGTTCACCAAGTAGTTAAAAATGAGAAAATCCAGTAGGAAGAGAAAGGGGCTAAGACATAGATTTGATGGTCATTTGAATAAAGTAACAGTTCTAGAAATAGATGCAGTTGCTTAAAGGGTGTTAAGAAGAACAGCCAGTAGTAAAGCTTGGGGGAAGGTTCAGCTTTTAGAGCAAGCAAGAGCTGGGGAAGGAAGCTAGAGAGATTTAGAGAAGTAATAAAGACAGTCTAGTGGTATGCCCAAAAGAAAAGGAGGAGTTTCAAGGACGAGGAAGTAAAAGTAATCGCTTATGATGGGAAAGTCAAGAGTGGTTGAGGAAACACCATGAGTTTGGCAGTTAAGATGTCACTTGAGTTTTAAGAAGCCAAATTGCAAAAGGTTATAAAAAGTTTGGCTTTGAAAAGAAAACAAGAAGAAACATAGCCCAGGGGCCTAATGCTCTTGAGAAAAGCTCATTTAGAGGTAGGAAAATCAGAGAATATTTTTAGATTGCGAGAAATTAACTGCAAGGAGAAACTGAAGGTTTAAGAGAGGAGGGGATGGTAGGAGCATAGATTTAAAACTTAGTCCTTGATAGCACTATTAAAGAGGCAGAAAGGGTGAGTATATAGAAAATTCGGAGACAAGAGTAAGAGTGTAGTTAACAAAAAAGGAGTTGAAAAGGGTATTAAATGGTTTCTTCTGTTTCTGAATTCTTTAAATGTTTCTGCAGCTTGTCAGATGCCATGCTATTTTTGGTTCCTTTTCTTACCACCGTATCTATTTAATTGCAAAGTCTTGTTGATTCTGCTTCTTTCATATCTCAACAATCTCTTCATTCTCCATGTTTGGCTTTCTCCTCATTTCTCTACCAGTGACCTCAAATCCAGCTGGATTATTTCCCATTCCTTTTGATTAAGCCAAGTATAAAAGTATTTTGATTTTTATAAATATGAATTTTATGGCTTACTAGAGATACTTGAAGCATTCAGACAATATCATCAATTCTCACAAACTCTTAAGTAGCTGTCAAAAGTATATCCATTTTACTTTTGGGAAATTCAGAGCCAAATATCTCAAAATTGCAGCAGAAGCATAATCATATTCATCTTTTCTGAATATAAACGAGGTAATATCCATCATAGACATAAATTGTGATTTTAAAAATTCCTTTTTCCAACTACTCTTCTAACAAAAAGGATAAAAAAATCCAAACATGTTTTTACATACTGTAAAAACAGTACCATGAACTTGAGAGGAAAAAAAAGAAAAGCCTAAGTGAACTCCCTCTATATCAGATCTAATGAATTCATTCAGTATGTTTAAGTGCCTAGTAAAACAAGGCTTCTCAGCATTTCTGAAAATTCTTTGTTGTAAGTTTTTTTGGAGCCAGAAGAGGGCAGAATCTTATTTCTTAAGTAACAGAGGCATGCAAGCACAGAAAGAAAGACGTAAGTGAAAAAGTACCTGATTTAGTCTGTAACTTCTGTTTATGTCTGATTGAGAGCTTTTTTCTTTTCTGATTATTCGTTTTCTTCAGTGTAACACACATTCCCATTTTTCACTGAAATGGCCAGAAAATAAGTTAGCTTGCCATTCTTGATTCCTGAGGTGAGTAATAGTTTATGATTTGCTTTTAGCTCAGAAATGGCTTTTTAAAAATAATTGGGAAAACATTCTAATTTAGTTGAGTATACAGAGGGTTTAGACAGAAGCTAAAATGTGTCTATTTAAGAACATTTGGGGGGTATTTACTGTGTGCTCACCCGTCTTAGGGCAAAGAGGAAAAGGAAAGTACATTCTCCTTTTGGGACCTCACTTTTAAAGAGTTTGTAATATAAGGGAGCTGACTCAGAACTGCAAATGACTGTATGATCAGATACCAGGGAGTGTAATAAGAACTCTCTGCACTTCAGAAAGGAGGTAGCATTTGGTGTTCAGAATATAGTAGTTTTATGGCAGCTCCACATAAAAGTAGAATTTTAGCTGTTTTAAGTACATAGTGAAGAAAAGAAAGACTTGACAGGCTCAGGAAGTAACTTGCTCAAGGAGGTGGATGTAGGGGACACAAACCTCGTAGTTGGAGGAGAGGGTTTCCTGTTGAGGAATACTTAGGTTGAGCAAGTAGGATGGAGATTCGGTTTTGGAGCTCCTTAAAACCTAGGCAGAGGAGTTCAGGCTCTATCGAAGGCAAGTTTTAGTAGAGAGTAAATAGATGTAATAGTGGCTTGCAGGATTTGTAGATAGAATACATTTGAGGCTGAGGAGACAAGCAAAGGCGAGATGAGCCAGAGCTCATAGAAAGTGGTGGTAAGAATGTCAGAGAATAATACTGGAAAATATTTCAAGGGAGAAATCTCTAGTTCCTTGTGACAGACTGGAACTGGGGATAGGAGGTTGGACGCAAAGATAATTCCATACCTCCAGGAGAGAATTGGGATTATGGGTTTAGCAAGGATAGAAACAGGGACAATGAGAACCAGTGAAGGTCCGTGTTTTTGGTCTTCACCAGCTTCTGAACTGACTTGGGTCCTGAGCTAAGTTTTAATTTAAGAGTCTGTAACTTGCCTTTTAAGTGCAAACAAGACTTGTCTACCCACAAAAAGGGCTCTCAACTTGGGGTCTTTGAATGCCCTGAAACTATGTCAAAACTTGTATATATTTTTCTGGGAACTGGGTCCATATCTTTTTTGAGAATCACAGAGGCATCAATACCCTTTTAAAGTTAGGAATCACTGATTTGGTAGTTGGGTTGAGTAAGAAAAATGTTATGTGTGGCTTGAATTTGTTAGCTACAAAGTTTTTTTGGTTTTTTTGTCTGTGAGTGTGACTTACTGTGCTAATGAATAACTATGCAAATGTGAATTATTTTGATAATCATGGCAAAACTTTTTCTGATGGAGTCAGTTCAGTGGATATAAATGATTTCTCTAGGTTCATCTCTGTCCTAACCCTCATCCTGGGGCTTGTCCAGGATACTAGACCTTCTCTAAGACCCAGGCACATCATCACTTTTATTATTGAATACTACCCTTTTATCTTTTAGTTATAAACAGATTTTTTGCTTTTCCTCTGACATATGTCCTATTGTTAAATTACCAAGTAATATGTATAAATCTTTGGGGCCTAAGTGGAAGAGATCATCTTTGATAATCTTAGCATATTATTCAACTTAAGACATATGAGCCTAGTTGTGAAATGTCAACACGTTTAAATCCAAGCACTAGGGATTTGTAAAGCAGAAAAGACCTTGACTCCATGAAGTCATATATTACTGCAGAGAATGTTCTGCTCTTTTGTGAAGGGATTTTGGCAATCTGCTTTTCCTTTCATTTCCTTCTGAGTTTTCTGAAGTTTAAATTTTTGGATAGTGTCTTCAGATTCATTTTTCTGCAAAACATTAAGAGTTGTGTATATGGGAAAAACTAAACTTGGTATGAAAATATTAGACCAGTTTAGATTAACAGTGTTTAACTGTAATTCAGGCATATTATTACCTTATCTCTTAAATAGTAAAACTGTCTGTTGGCTACATGAATCTGTTTGGTGCTTGGTTTGAAACATTGAGAGAGTACATTCCAAAACATAGCCAAGTTGGCTTCAGTTCATGCACAACAGATTGCCTGCTGCAAGTATAAATAATCTTTTTTTTAAAATTGAATCTCTTTTGTGTCTTTTTATATATATATATATGAAGAAAAATAGAAAATAAAAGTTAGCTGAGTATTATTAGCATTATTTTTCTGACTCTTGGGTTTATTTTAACATTCTTAAAATATTTTTGACTTTGTACTCCACTTTCTTAGTAAACTGCTTTCTGATAAAACATTTTACTGTTTTTAGCATTCTTTGATTTTTGCCAAAACAGAGTTATAAAAGTATCTCTACTAGTTCTCTTCAGTGTAAGACAAAATTCCACATAATGATAGGCCTCCAAAAGGAATAATTTGGTTTCTAAGATTGAGAGTGTCAGCTAAATTGGAATGCTAACAGAACTGCTTTTTGTAAAAAAAAAAAAAAAGTGTATTTTCACTCTATGATCTTTCTGTAATATATATGTTTTAAATACATTTATAGTAACTGTCTGGAGGTTAAGACTGATTTAGTTCCTTTTAGTATAGGCTGTTAGGCAGTAAAAATACGACTATATTTTAAACAAGAAAATGTTCACGTGCCATAATATTTACAGTAAATTATATAACAGTTTTAGATGATGTCGTATGTTACACTACATAAACTCTTTTCTTAAGCCAGACTCTTTGTATATATTATCTTTCAGTGATTGTACACAGTGGTATAGTGTTTCACTTGATATGATTTTAATCACTGTTAGGTTGAACTTGAAAGAAAGTTGGAATCTGCGACTAAGTCTAAATTACATTACAAGCAGCAGTGGGGACGAGCTTTGAAAGAACTTGCCAGACTTAAGCAGGTATGTAGTTTATAGCTGATGATGGATTATTCAGTCTTTTCTCCCTGTTTCTTTACAACTGTGAATATTTGGTGATGTCTGCATTTGAATCTTCACTGCTATATTTGATGTTTAGAGCCTTTTTTTTTTTTAAAGTGTCATGTGTAAGAGCCTCCCACTCAAACTTTTAGGTCCTTTTTTTTTTTTTTTTTTTTAATCGGGAATGATTTCTTTTACTTTGAATTATAAAACTACCGTCCTTTTTCTTCTTAGTATTAATTTCCTTCCAATGGGAGTGCCTTTGGGGGGAGAAATTTAAGACCATATTTTAAATATTATTCCTAGGAAGACACAGTAAATTTATTCATTAAGAAAAGGAATCACAGGGTATTTCTGCATAATTTTACAAGAATTTAAAAGAGATAGTAGTTTCTAGTTTCCTGCATTCTTCGTACATTAATTTTTTTTCCTTCCTGCTACTAGAGAACAAATGCTCTTAGCTTCATGAGACATTAGTCTTAATTTAGGGTATAATTTCTTCATATGATTAAGATCAAATGATATATGAGCAAAATCTTTATTTTGAATTTCATCTATTTGACATCTGCAACTTTTAAGAATCATTAATGGCTAGTTTAGTAGTCTAAGTCTGCTTTTCTTAAATGTGTCCATTGTATTTTGAATAACATTTGGCACAAAAGGTCTTTCAGATATATTAAAAAAATTATCTCCAAAACCATCAAACGCTATTAAACATCTTAGTGATACTGTACTAAATGCTTATCACCTTGATAGCAGAGTATGTACTAGAGTACGCAGGAAAAAAATAGTACAGTTTACTACCTCAGTGTAACTTGTCGATGAATTGAGATTGTAAGCATAGGTATAAAATAATGTTACACACTGCGTGTTTTATAAAGACAAAGGATAGATGAGTGAATAATCATGTGTAGTACCGAGGGTCTCCTTTTCAAGGCACTGCCCTGGATTTATAGATAAAAGTAAAACGTAAGTCTGTCCCTCAGGAAGCTTGGAGTTTATAACAGAGAAGAAAACTGTAAATACACCATTTACTGCCTAATAGTAAGAGCCCTAAAAAGAACTGTAGTGAGTACTCAGGAGGGAAAAGTACATCTCTTAATGGAACTTAGGAAAGGTGTCATGGCAGATGAGTTATTTGAGATGGACCTCAGGAGAACTGTCTGTGATTTACGAAAGTTGTGGGGGAAATGTCATAAATACAGTGATTATAGCAAAGAAGCATGAAGTCAGAAAGCATAGACTCTTCCTGGAGAACAGAGGAGGTCTTATTTTAGAGTCATTTCAGCAAATAAGGACTAAAACTTGAGTGGAAGCAGTGGGAGTGTGACAAGGAGATTCTTTTGAAAGACGATTTTGGTAGATTCTATACAGTACACTATACCTGATCAGAATGCACAGTGGAAGGTCAAATATGTTACCAAGTGTGCAAACCTTAAGTGTCTGGAATGTTTCAGTGTCAAAATACAGTTATTAAGAAAAGCTGATTGGGGCATGGGAAGGAGATAGAACTTGCAAATTTGAACATTTTAATTATTACAGAGAGAAATTCAGCAAGCAGTTAGAAATATGAACTGCTCTTGGGAGGATGATTGGGCTTAATAACAGATGAAGGAATCCTCTGCAGAGATGATAATTGAAGCTGTTGCAGAGATAACTTGGAATTCTTAGGTTTAAGAAGAGGAAAGAAAGCTGATAAAGGAAACAGCAGCTAGAGAGAAAAAGGATGATAATTAGAATGGTGCTGATAGAGCAGTTAGCATTAATTGAAGGCTTACTAAAGGCCACGTATTGTGCTGAGCCTTTCATATCTTTTCATTTAAGTCTAGCAAGGATCCCTAAATAGCAGGTAGTATCATTTCAATTAATGAAAGAAACTGAGACTTAAAGAAAGTAAGTAGGTTGCACACAATCACACAAGTACTGAGTGATAGACAGAGTGATTGACCAGATTTCAGGCTCAGGCCCTTTCCCCTTTATAATGTTATGGTTTAATTCCATAGATGCCAAATAATTAAAGACTTTCAAAAAGAACAAAGTGAGCCATGGAAGATATGATTTGGCCTATCGTAGCAAGAGAAATGTTATCATTGACTGTTAGATAGACTGGCTTTAGTAATGAGAATTCAAGTTACTTTGAAAGAGAAAAAAAGTTAAAGTCATTATGCCAAGATATTTAGCTTACTTATAGTACCATAGCAGGGAGTCCCTGGGGAATTGGGAGCAAGAAAAAGATGTGATGAGAATGATTGTTAAAAATAACAGGATACAGAGTTCCCATCATGGCTCAGTATTAAACAAATCTAACTAGCATCCATGAGGATGCAGGTTTGATCCCTGGCCTTGCTCAGTGGGTTATGGATCCTGCATTGCTATGTGCTATGGTGTAGGTTGCAGACATGGCTCAAATCCTGCGTTGCTGTGGTTGTGGCCTAGGCCGGAACCCTTAGCCTGGGAACCTCCATATGCTGCAGGTGCAGCCCTAAAAAGACAAAATAATAATAATAGTAATAATAGGATACAAATTCTCTCAGAGGCAGAATACACAGAAGTTTAGAACATGGCCTTTTAGAACAAGAGAGCTGCACTGAATATTGGCTGTACCTCTTAACTGCCTCTGTGACTTGGGGAATTCGTTTCTGTACACCTCTTTTGTACAGTGAAAATCTTTCCTCACAGATTGTTCTGAGAATTAAATGAGTTGTCTGTAAAGCATTTTATACAGTGTTTGGTACACAGTATATGCTCAGTAAATGGTAACGATTGTTAAAAGGACATGAGCCATAAAGCAATTGTGTAGCGTCCTTGTGTTAGCCAGAAAGCTGCTGTGTAGTATAGTAGGTCGGTGGAGACCTAATTAGATGATAGCTTTGGATATTGATGAATACAAAAAATACTGGAAGGATTTGTTCAAGGAAACGATAGACAGCACTAACAATTTGACAATTTTTAAGTCTAGAAAATTAGGATGTTGTTATCTGATAATAGTGACAGGGAGGTGGGGTTGGATATTGTTTGTTTTTGGCTGGTAGTTTTAATAGATGCTCTGTAGAAAGCTGACAGAAGGAAAAAAACACCTTATATGAGTGCTAAATGTGCAGATATGCAAGATTGTCAGCCACTACCGAACTTCAAGTTGGGTGTAAAGAGATAAGAGTGCACTGGGGCTGAAGAAACATCTGTGGTTATTTTATTTGTTCATTCTCTCATTCAGCGAGTACTCCTTGAGCGCCTCCTATGCAGTTTGCACTATGGTAAATTCTCTACACATAGCTGTTCTCTCCCACAGGGAACTTAAAATTCAGCTGAAAGGGCTAATATTTAATAAGAATATGGCAGAGTGGTAAGAAATGCACATGAGGTTAGCAAAAAAATAGAAAATATATGTATTAGAAAAATAAGAGGACAATGAGGTTATTATATTTTATCACTCAAAGCTAAGGGAGACCTGGTTCAAAAACAATGTTTCAAAATCAATATTAGGTATGAAATTGTGTCAAATTTTAAAATGAGAATGGTTGTGGAAGACAGTGCCTACCATTGAACAACTTTATGCAACTTATGCAGAGTAAGAGACTAATACAATGGTAATTATAAGGCATTACCAAAATCAGTAATGGAAAGATAGAAGACTTAGCTGTTGATTAGGGCATTTCTTCTCAAGAAATTTGTAATTATCAAAACATAGTTTCATTATAATTGTAATATTTCTTATTTATAAATACCCATGCAAGAACTTATTACTTTGAGTAAATAGATTTTTAAATTATATTAGTATGTGTATATTGACAGCTGACATTATTTTCATTGTTTGAGATGGTTTTTAGAAGAAAATAATGTTCTAGGTGGAATCCCCCCAGCTCATGGACTGAAGTAGACTCTTCTAAAGGAAGTTCAGTGTAAAAGGCTCCGAGGTCAAGTACCCCTCCTTCCTGACACATGCATCTGTGTCCATTATTTTCTTCTGTGCACTTTCTACCATCTTGCCTAAAAACCATTGGCAAAGTAATTTTAGCTATTTGTGTCTCCTAACAGAAAGTCTGTCACAAAAATTCAGATGCCTTTTTTCTATTGAGTTACTATAAGTGAATTAAGAAGAAAAGAAAACACAGTGTTAAGTTACTGGTTCAACTGCAAACTCTACTTCTTGAAAGAAAATAGTCTTATTCTTTGAGTGCAGTAACTTCATTGCAAACCATTTCTATTCCTTATCCCGCAGACTTTCTGCTTTAGAAACAATACTGTAAACAGATTTCAAGGACACTAGAAATCATGGATGTTTTCCAGATCACCTTTGAGATGCAGCACTTTAAGAAGAAATGTGATAGACTTTGGGATTACCATAGTCAGTTGTGCCCTGCCACTAACTCTTCTTGGAAGATTAAAATTAATAACTTCATCAAATAGGCACAATTTATACATGTGAAAATTACTTCTATTTTTTTCTAAAGCTTTTTATTAAAAACACATTTATTGTGTTTGTAAAATTGGAATCCTCTATCTGCTTTTGTTCAGAGGATTGTTTGTGCAACTTCTTGTTTAAATTGGATTAGTACCATGTTAATTTTACATTGCCTCTGGTGAATAGCCACGGGGCTATAATCTCTGCCAGTAATTTGTCACAGCAAAATCCTCTGGAGGGCCATACAAAACATTTGTGTAGTACGGATTAGACGGCAAAAGCCATATCTTAGATTGTTAATAAATGTTAATGACAAAACCCAGCTGGTAAAACTTGGAAGTAAGACCTAATGCTCAGTGCCTATTGCCAAAAGAATGTTTAAACAGGGATTTCCATTACTCAAAGGTGACCTAGTATAGTCAATTTGTGAATTTAAAAAATCATAATCCTCCAGTTATTTAGAAAAAAAATGTTTTCTTCTGATTCACAACCATAAAAGCCTGTGTTTCCAAGTTGTAGACTTTTTTTGTTGTTGTTCTTTGGTGACTAGGTAGGCGACAGCTGTAAAATATAAACAACTGTAACATAAAATGGGTCCTAACATTGAAAACAAGGAAATACACCCATACCTTCTGGGTTTGATATTGTTGATGTGATGTATAACACGAACTTTAAAGAGTTCTAGGTGTTAGACATCTGCGGGGCATTTAGTTTCTCTTTTTCCCATCTCCAAGTTAAGACTGTCGCTTTTACTCCTGGGTTCTAAGGAGTGAAACATATTTACTTAAAAACATTTCTTGACACATTAGAATGTATGTAGTTATGGAGGAAGAACAAGAGCACTACTTTTAAAAAAGAAATGAATCATTGTTAAGAGGTATGAATTTTTTGTAGGAAATTTAATGTTTTTATCATGTCTGCTACATTAAAGCTAGGTATGTTTGTTCACAGGACAGGAAACAGGCCTAAGATTTGGGGTAGGATGTGGGTCCCTTACCATATTTGTGCACAGTAGATCTGTTTAAAACTGAGCTGATATATTTAGTTAAAACAACACAGACTTCATTGGCTGACATCAGCGCTATCTTGTCCAGCCTTCTCCTTATCCACTCAGAGTAATTAATTTGATTAATTTATAAGTAATTTAGCCAAGGATGGGATGTAAATCTTTGTTTAAGAAAACAGTTGGAGGTCCAAGTCTTGGTTAAAAACTGTGTCTTGAAACCATCCAGGCCCTCCTACTGACTTGTCAGCTCTGGGTTATTTTCAGAAAACTTGACTTGAGTTCCTTAGTTTAGTTGTAAGTTTTTTCCCACAGACATACATGGTATGTGTGAGTGGGAGAGTAAGTAGTGGCCACGTTTTAGCCGCTGTTTAGTCTAGTGTATGTATGTTTACATCTCCTCTCTGGATTTATAGGCAGCCAAGGCAAAATAAAGATTATACTCACTTGATTGAGGAGACTTTAACCCAGAGCACCTGGCAGCAGAGAGGATTTCTTCTTCTAACCTCTGAGTTTTGTGTGCATGTGATTATTGTTAATGCTGTATATTTTATTAAAAATTCTAGGCATTTTTAGGTAAAGGCTTTTCTTCTCTTTTAGAGTTAAGAGGTTTCAGGTCTTATAAAGTTACAGTTTTACAGAGTAACCTAAAAATAAATAATTTGACCCTTTTTTTTTCTGCTTGTAATTATATTTGCTTATGTAAAAAAAAATTCAAATTTTACAGTATCATGACACATAAAATAAAAAGCAACAGTAAACTTATATCACCTCTTCAGCCAGAGGTAACCATTTGGTGTATTTTGTACAGAATAAAATCTGTATGATTTTGTTCCGATTTCTTTTCCTTTTGTATTTTAAAATAACTTTTAAATGAAATATATCATACATTCCAAAGTGGAAAAAAAATTTTTATGCACCTCAACCCCCACCTTCCATAAATAGCATTATTAGTGCTCTATGTGCCTTTTCTTACCTGTATCCTTTCCACAGGGAACTGCTTTGCTGAATTTGTTATTACTCCTTTGCTTTTCTTTATATATGTTATATATTTAAAATATTGGTAAACAACAGTGATTAGTTCTGTATGTTTTTAAACTTTATATACATGGAAACATTGTTTTTGAATCAATCTTCTCTGACTACCTAACGTGACTCAAAGCTGTTTTTTGTGAAAATTTTGTACATGTAAGAGTTTCTTTAGTGTTTATGTCTAAAAGTAGAACTTCTGGTAATAGAGTTTGCTCATGTGCTTCACTAAATGTTGCCAGATTACTTGCCAGATTACTTGCCAAAGTGGTTGTACAAATCTTCAGTTCCCAAGAGAAGTGTATAATTGTTGTTATTCTTCACACCATGCCTAACACTTGGCTTTTATCAGCCGTATTAATTTTTTCCAGTTTGGTAGGTCTGAGATATTATCACTTTATAGCTGAAATTTTCATTGACTTTGAGCATCTTTTAATTTATTAGATTTGTATGTCTTCACTGTGGAACACCTTTTTATGTCTTTTGCTAATAGAAATCAGCAGATTTTGGAGTCACCAGAAAGTTAGAAATAACTACTAGAAAATAGGTGATGTGATGGAGAAATGTATTAGAGGTCTGAGGTCTTTTCAATCATACAGATAGCCTAGAAATGAAAAGTATTACAAATAAAATGTAAAAACTTCAATAGGTGAATTAACAGCGGAACCAAGGAAGTGTGAACTGAGATAAGCCAATAAAAAGTATATGAACTGCAACAGAAAAAAAGAAAATACAGCAGAGAACCTAAGTGACATCCAGGATGGAGCATAAGAGATTGAGTACCCTTTGTGTAACCATAGATCTCTGTCTTCGTCTGTTTGTGTTGCATTAACAAAACACCTCAGACTGGGTGGCTTATAAAGAGCAGACATTTGTTTCTGACATGGTCAGGTTCTGTGTCTGCTGAGGGCCTGCTTCCCAGTTCATAAATGGCCATCTTTCTGCTGTCTTCAAATAGCAGTAGGGGCTAGGGAGCTCTCTTGGGCCTCTTTTATAATGGCACTCATTTAAAATAGCCAAAAAGCAAAGCAAGTCTTAAAAGCCATGGAGGGGTAGAGGAAGACATTGCCTTCTTGAGAGCAACAATGAGACACACAGGTGAACTTTCATCAGAAATAAAAGAATTCATAAAAGAGTGAAATAACATCCTTAAAGTAGTGAGAGAAAAGGAGAGTCAACCTAAAATTCTGTACCCAGTGAAAATGTCCTTCATTAATGAAAGTGACATAAGGCTTTCAGAATAACAAAAACTGAGAGAAAACAGCAGTCAAAATATTTGTTGGGTTTAAAGTATATAGAGAATTAAAATTCATGACAAACAATAGTACAAAAGACATAAAGGGATAATTAAAATGTTTAGATTCTGTTGCATTATTTATAGTGTTGTACAAGTCTTAATTTATATTATTTCTAAAAGAGTAGCAAAAATGAACAACAAGCTGATAAAAGGGAAAGATGGAGTGATGAAATATTAGATCAACCTCCAAAAGGACAAAAGGAGAGAAGCAGAATATAAAATAAATGGAATAGGTAGAAAATAGTAATCTGTAAAGATTTAAACCCATATATATCGCTGATCACTTTTAAGTATAAATACTCTCATTAAAGACATTCAGTTACAAACTGAATTTAAAAAGACCACAGTATGCTACTTAACTATATGCATGCCTTAAATAGAAAGGTACAAAATGATTGAATTTAGAAAGAAGGAAAAATATATACTACATTACTTTTAGCCCAAAGGGAGTCGGTCTAAGAATACTTCAGCTTTGGGGCAAGAGTCATTACTGTAGATAAAGAGAGGTGTCATAATTACAAAGGTATCAAACACCTGGAAGAAGATAGATTTGTGTGTTACCAGGTGTGAACAGCCACAGACTTTCATAAAGCAACCATCGCTAGACCTAAAAGAGAAATAGACAAATTTGTAATAGGATTTTTCTGTTACTCTCCTGGGAACTGATAAAGCAAGCTAACGACAGAAAGCAAGTAGCGATTTAGAAGATTTAGATAACACAGCCAATGACATCAAAAAAGTCCAGGATGCACATCGTTTTCTAGTACACTGGAACCTTTAGCCAAATTGCTCACATCCCGGATTGAACAGCAATTCTAAACACATTTCAGATGAATGCAATTCAGAATATGTTCTCTGACCACAGTGAAATTAAGCTATAAATTAGTAATAAAATGATAGTACACTTCCAGTAAAGTGAGAAAAGTGAAATTAGAAAATATTTTGAACTGAATAATTAAAACATGTCACGACATGAACTTTAATGAAAGCTGTGCTTAAGGAAATTTGTAAATCTCAAGGCATAAAATCTATTCTCTACATATTCCTTTCAAACAGTAAATCAACAGAAAATTAGGAAGGAAATGATCAAAATGAGGAAAATATATTATCAGAGTTGTTGGGAAAAAGTGTCCAATTGTAACTGCCAGTATTAGGAATTTTAAAAATGGTATAGGGCTACAGATCCCCCAGACATTTAAGGAGATAAGAGAATGGTGTGAAAATTTTGTGTGAATTTGAGAAACAGAACTTGTAAAACTGACACAAACAGGTAACAGAAGTAATCATATAGCTATTAGAGAATTAAATCTGTAATGAAAATCTTTCACCGAAAGAAGGCTCCAGATCCAAATGGCATCTACTTTTCAATTTTAGTAAAAATTTTAGAAAGAAATAACACTGATCTTACACAAACTGTTTCAGAAACTAGGAAGAGAGAACACGTCTCACTTTTTTAAGAAATGAGAACATGATCTCTTTTTTTTTTTTTGCTATTTAGGGCCACACCCACATATGGAATTTCCCAGGCTAGGTGTTGAATCAGAGCTATAGCTGCTGACCTATGCCATAGCCACTCAGGATCCAAGCCACGTCTGTGACCTACACCACAGCTCACGGCAATGCTGGATCCTTAACCCACTGAGTGAGGCCAGGGATCGAACCCGCCTCCTCGTGGATCCCTGCTGAGCCTCCAAGGGAACTCCCAAGACCAACATCATCTTGAAATCTGAGAAGGACATTGTAAGAAAGTTAATTGACCAATCAGGCCCATGATTGTAGATATAAAACTTGTAGGCATCACAATCATTTATTAAACAAAGGGGAAGTTGGCTGCTTACTTCCTTAAAGAGAAGAAAATCAAGTGCTCTTTATAAAAAAAAATGCAGAAAAAGTACCTATTCATAATAGTAATTCTTAGCAAACTAAGAATGTAGGAGAAATTTCTTAATCTAATAAAGGATACTTATATCCTGCCAAAAAATCTTAAAAGTTTTTCCCTAAGGTCAGGAATGAGAGAAAGGTGTCACCATTTCTTTACAACATTGTCCTAGAGGTTCTATCCAGTGTAACGGGCCACAAGAAAGAAAGGGTATACAAACTGGAAAGGAAAAAATAGAACTTGTCATTTACAGATGACATTTGTTATATATGTACAGAACCAAAAAGCATGTACACATAATCTATTACAATTAATAAGTGAGTTTATCAAGTTTGCTGGAAACAAAATCACTATGTAAATATCAATTTCATAGTTCCCATTGTGGCACTGGGCAAACAAATCTGAGTAGTATCCATGAGGATGCAGGTTTGATCCCTGGCCTCGCTCAGTGGGTGGGGCATCCCTCGTTTCTGTGGAGGCTGGCAGCCGCAGCTCCAATTGGACCCCTAGCCTGGGAACGTCCATTAAAAAAAAAAGATGGAGCCCTTAAAAAACAAAAAGTAAATATCAATTTTAATTCTCCATATATGAGAGACAGAAAATGAAACTTTAAAACTCTGTTTGCAACAGCATTTAAAAACTTGAAACACCTAGGCTAACATTCTAGTAAAGATGCTATTCTTAGAATGTATAATGGAGAAAAAACAGTCTTTTCAGTAAATGGTGCTGGGAAAACTGGACAGCTACATGTAAAAGAAATTGGAACTTTCTCTTACACCACACACAAAAATAAATTCAAAATGGATTAAGAACCTGAATGTAAAACCAGATACTAACTCTTAGAGGAAAACATAGGCAGAATGCTCTTTGATATAAATTGCAGCAGTATCTTGTTTGATTCACCTCCTAGAGTAATAAGGAATAAACAAATGGGACCTAATTAAGCATAAAAAAGCTTTTGCAATAGCAAAAGTAACCATCAACAAAATGAAAAAAAATACCTAGAATGGGAGGAAATGCTTGCATATGAAGCAACTGACAAGGAATTCTCTCCAAAATATATGAACAGCTCATGCAACTCAATATAAAAAAAAAAAAAAGATCAAAAAACTGGGCAGAAGGTCTAAATAGGTATTTCTTCAAAGAAGACATACAGATGGCCATTAGGCACATGAAAAGATGCTCAAGATCACTAATTATTAGAGAAATGCAAATCAAAACTACAATGAGGTATCACCTCACACTGGTCAGAATGGTCATCCTCAGAAGGTCTACGTGCTGGAGAGGGTCTGAAGAAAAGGGAACCCTCCTACAATGTAGATTGGTACAACCACTATGGAGAACAGTATGGAGGTTCCTGAAAAGACTACAACTATGTCTATCATATGATCCAGTAATCCTACTCCTGGGCATGTATTTGGAGAAAACCACACTTCAAAAAGATAAATGCACCCCAGTGTTCATTGCAGCACTGTTTACCACGGCCAAGACATGGAAGCAACCCAAATGTCTGTTGACAGGAGGACTGTCTGGAGAAGATGTGGCACATATATGCAACGAAATATCACTCAGCCATAAAAAATGAAATAATGCCATTTACAGCATTATGACATAACTAGAATATGTCAGACAGAAAGACAGATATCATATGGTATCACAAAACAGAAACAGACTTGGAGTTCCCTTTGTGGCGCAGTGGTTAACGATCTGACTAGGAACCATGAGGTTGTGGGTTCAATCCCTGGCCTTGCTCAGTGGGTTAAGGATCTGGCATTGCTATGCGCTATGGTGTAGGTCGAAGATGCAGCTCGGATCTGGTGTTGCTGTAGCTGTGGCATAGGCCAGCAGCTACAGCTCCAATTAGACCCTTAGCTTGGGAACCTCCATATGCCACAGGAAGTGGCCCTAGAAAAGGAAAAAAACAAACAAGAAACCAACAGAAACAGACTCACAGACTTAGAAAACAAATTTATGGTTACCAAAGGGGAATGGTGATGGGGATGGATAAATTTGGACTTTGGGATTAACATAGACACACTACTATATAAAAAATAATCAACAAGGACCTAACGGTATAGCATAGGGAACTCACTATTCTGTACAACTTATATGGGAAAAGAATCTTAAAAAGAAAGGAAATATGTATAACTGAAATCACTTTGCTATACACCTGAAACTAGCAACACTGCACATCAGCTGTACTTCACTATAAAAAAACTGAAAAAATATACTATTTTAATACATAGGAAAGTGTAAAATGTTATTAAACAAAATTAAGGAAGACATGAATAATTGGAGAGGTAAACTATTCACTGATCGAAGACTCAATATTGTAAAGATAATGTTTTGGCCAAATTGATTCAGCATAATCACAATTAGTTCAAGCAGGCCTTTTTTATTCCACCCTAGAAATTAATATTTATATGAAAATATAGCAGTTAAGAATAAAAAAAAGTTTAAGACAGAAGTCTATAACAAGAGTTACAGCAATTAAGATAGTAAAGTTTAATGCAAGGATAGAGAATCCAGAAACAAACTCATACATAACAGGATGTAGGTGATACAGGTGACACTGCCAAGCATTGGGGCAAAGAGTTGTTTTTCAGTAAATGTTGCTAGGTCAGTTGGTCCCCTCTATCAGGAGGAAAAGAAACCTGATCTTAGTATCCACAGAAACAATTGCAAATGATTTTTTGATCTAAACGAAGTTTCAAGAGAGGAACATCAAAAGAGTATCTTTAAAACTGAGGCAGGCAAAAATTTCCCTAAATTGGACCTAGAGAGCTCTAGCCAGTGAAGAATAAATAAATTTGGACCATGTTAACATTAGGTAAAAAACACCATTAATGGAGTAAAAGACAAAACAAACGATAGTGGAAAATATGTGTAGTTTAGATAATTGATAAAGGACTTATCCGTTATATATAAAGAACTACAAACATACCAATAAGTAAAGATAAATAGCCAACTAGAGCAAAGAGCCAAATGGTTGAACAGGAACTTTTTAGAATAAAAATCCAATTAAAATTATTAAAACGTTCAACTTCATTAATATTTGAAAAAAATGCAAAATATAATCATGAGATAACTACTACTCTAACCTATCAGAATGGTTTAAATTAAACAGATTTGATACTACTAATAAATACTACTAAGTATTTATTGGTAAGAATGTACAGCACTGGAATGCTTACATGAAAGTACAAATTAGTGCTACTACTTTGAAAATTGACAGTATTTACTAATACTGAAACCCTCATACTCTGTGACCCAGCAGTTTGAATCATAGGTATATACTCAGTAGAAATGCCTACAAACTTATGGGAAAAGGTGTATACCGTAGTGTTCACATCAGCTTTATAATAGAGAACTAAAAACCAACCAAAATGTCCCTCAGCAGTGGCATGAATAGATTGTATATTCATCCCATAGAGTATGTGTAATGTGGAACCATCAACGATGCGTAATACAAATGAATATGAAAAACAATGTTAAGTGAAAGAAGCCAGGTATAAAGTAATATATACTGTACAGTTCCGTTTATACAGAGTTCAGAGCAGTGAAAACTTACTTGTAGGGTTGGAAATAAGGGTAGCTGTGGTCTTTGGTAAAGGATGAGTGATCAGTGACTGGGAGGAAACAGAGGAGCTTCCAGCACAGGAATAGTTACTGACATTTTCTTGGTACCTCTTTGTTTAATTTGTATTTTATGTAATTATTTCATATAATTTACCATTTCTTTGTATAAGTATAGTTTCTTAGATGATTTTATATAAATAACTGTTTCTTAGATATTCCTATAGCTTTGGTTCTGTGACCACTCATTGTGTTGACAAGGAGACTCTTTGTTGCCTTTTACTTCCGTTATCTTAGATATTCAGCTACCCTCAGTCCCTGAGTGGGCCATGAATGTTTACAGCTTATAACAAGAGAAATCATAGAAAGAGCTGGTAAAGAAAATCTGGGCATTTCTATGTAATAATGTGACTCATAGAATCTGCAGTGTGTGGCTCTGTCATTGGATACTGTTAAGTATGATTATAGTAATCACAAGTCAAAGTCATATAAATGTATTTATTCCTAACATTAGAGATCTGGCTTGTTTCTTTCAAGCGGGAACAAGAAAGTCAAATGGCTCGTCTTAAAAAACAGCAGGAAGAATTGGAACAGATGAGACTACGTTACCTGGCTGCTGAGGAAAAAGATACAGTGAAAACCGAGAGACAAGAATTGTTGGATATAAGAAATGAACTGAACAGGTGAAGTAACCAAACGATTCCTTTTTTTTTTTTTTCCATACAAAAACAGGAGTTCAAATAGGACAACTTTTTCATAGGTCATTGGTCCACATAAAGTACACCATCAGGTCTTTCAAGAATAAGGTACATCATATATAAAACACAGCTCACTTCTGCAATAGAAGAATCTATGCTAGGAGTTCCCATGGTGGCTCAGTGGTTAACCACCCTGACTAGTATCCATGAGGGCTCAGGTTCAATTCCTGGCCTCTCTCAGTGAGTTAAGGATTTGGCATTACCTTGAGCTGTGGTGTGGGTCGCAGATGCAGCTCGGATCCCATGTTGTTGTGGCTGTGGTGTAGGCCAGCAGCTGTAGTTCCAATTCGACACCTAGCCTAGGAACCTCCGTATGCCATGCCAAAGACAAAAGACAAAAAAAAAAAAAGACCAATATTTAAAAAAAGAAAAAGAGGAGTTCTCGTCGTGGCTCAGTGGTTAACGAACCCGACTAGTAACCATGAGCTTGCAGGTTCGATCCCTGGCCTCCCTCAGTGGGTTAAGGATCTGGCGTTGCCGTGAGCTGTGGTGTAGGTTGCAGACGCAGTTTGCAGCCCACGTTGCTCTGGCTGTGGTGTAGGCCAGCAGCTGTAGCTCTGATTGGACCCCTGGCCTGGGAAGCTCTATATGCCATGTGTGCAGCCCTAAAAAGACAAAAAGACAGAAAAAAGACAAAGAGACAGAAAAAAGAAAAATCTATGGAAAAATCTATGCCAGAGATCATTGCACTTACATTTTTGGCCATGAAGTCTGTAACAAATCTGTTTAGCTCTTTTGTTTCTACTCATAGCATTAGTACTTTAAGTTTTATTTCCGTTGTGACTATTTCAGGATAACTGCTACTATTTCAAAGTAATAGATTATACTGAATTTGAAATTCCTTATATTGTTTAATAATGAAAAATATTATTACATTATTAATATAAATAATAGGGTAGCTGTTATTTACTGAGCTGTCACTATGGTGTCTGTTTTTTTGTCTTCACGGTAACTTTTTGAGATCGATATTATCCCCATTTAGAGATGAGGAAACTGAGAATTAAATGGATTTGAGTACTCTTTCCAAGGTCACACAGCTAGTAAATCATGGGACCAGAGTTCAGATCTTATTCTAGAAGTTGTATTTTTAACTACTCTGCAATACTGGCTTCTCTTTTGAGTCATGTTCATCTTAGCTACAATTTTTTCAGTATTTCATGTTAGAAAAGTAATCATGAGGAAAAAGTATAAGACCTAATTACTGTCCTTTTGGAGGGGAGTTTACTGGAAGACTTAACTTAGTTTTTCAGGAGACTAGTATTTTTATTTCAGCAAAGCATGCTGTCTTAGCTCAGGCTGGCCTAACGAAATACCATAGATAGGGTGGCTTAAACAACAAATGTACTTCTCACAGTTCTGGAGGCTAAAAGTTCATGATCGAGATACCAGCCTGGTTAGTAAGGACTCTCTTCCTGGCCTGTAATCAGCCCGCTTTCCCCTCTGTCCTCACAAGATTCCCCTTCTCGTCTAGTGAGGGCACTAATGTTATCCTAAGGTCCCACCCATGATCTCACTTAGATCAGTCAACTCCCGAAGGCCTTGTCTCCAGGTACCATCACATTGTGGGTTGGGGCTTCAGCGTGAGTTCGGGGAGGATCCAGTTGAGTACATGGCATACACATTTAACAAAATATCCCCCGATATATCCCGCTATGAACTGGGAAGATTCAGTCACTATATTAAATTAGTTAGGAGCTGAATTACACAACTGCCTTTAGAAAATTAGCTTATAAATATCAGACCTTGGAAAGGTGAAGGTCTGTGGCGCTTGCTGCAGGGCTCAATTCATGCTGCTCTCTTTTATTCAGCAGAGGCTTATTTCATGTCTACTACATCATCAATTTGGAAGATATTACAAGTTTATTACAGCATTCATCTTGCCTTCTAAAATTTTCTGACATATATAGCACTTTTTTATCTAGTTTAGCAAATATATATTAAGGCTGGTTTCTAAGCACAGACATATGCTTAAATGAAGATAGGCATTTGCCTATCAAATGTACAAAATGCAAAATTGAATCTTATTACTATCTTAATAAATTGAGATTTAGGGAGAATGAAATCAGCAAGATTAAGTGTATTAGAAACAAGTGGAGTTTTCTGTGTAAATTATAAGAAAAACCTCTTTAAAATCATGGACTTGGAAAATAGACTTGTGGCTGCCTGATGGGAGAGGGAGGGAATAGGAGGGATCAGGAGCTTGGGGTTATCAGACACAACTTAGAATAGATTTATTTACAAGGAGATCCTGCTGAGTAGCATTGAGAACTATGTCTAGATACTCATGTTGCAACAGAACAAGGGGTGGGGAAAAATAAAAAATGTATACATGCAGGGATAACTTGACCCCCTTGCTGTACAGTGGGAACAGAAAAGAAAAGAAAAAGAAAAAGCTCTTTAGTGATGGGCAAGATATAATAAAACAGTTACTAGAAGGAAGGTTAGGAGGATTTACGTGGCTACTGATGAAACAGTGTGACTTGACTGCCAAAGAGCTAGTGCAGTTAGGGACATTTGTAGAAAGGAGTGTTCTATACTCACTGTGTTAAAAACCACCCCTGGCTTGTTCTTACCAGTGTGCAACACACTCTAAGGGGAAATCAGCCACCTAGAGAGTATCCAAAGGAGTGGGACCAAAATTGGTTAGGCGAGTATACTGAACTTGTAGGGAACTAACTCTTGGGCAAAGCTTTGTTCACATATCTGGAGGCTTAGCATGTAAACAAGAATTAAGTAGGATATTCTTGTGAACAGAATCATAGCCAGTTATTGAAACGTAGAAGGACCTAACAGAGCACTTACAAAAGAGCAGGTTCCAAGTGACTTAAAGCTGGGTGAGTGGAGTCTACACATAGTGTTTGTCAGGGAAGTAGAGTTTCCTTGGATAACTTTATGGGCTTCTTCAGCTGCAGGGTTCTAAAATTCTGTTGTGACAATAAATGATGGTTTGCATTTTAGGAAAGATTTGGTAGGGGTCATCTCTCAGTTGTGAAAAAATTCCATTTTGTCTTTCATGCATAATAGACACATGAACAGGAAAATGATTGAACTTCCTGGTACATAGTTTGTCATTGTGTGTCATTAATCTACCCAGAGGCTCTCTTCCTCCAAGAGGGCTGTAAGAGTTAAAGAGTATGAGAAAAAGCTATCCAGAAATCTCTTATATTCAACCTCATAATTTTACCAGTATTCCACCCCAGTCCCAAAGCACCGGGCTGTCGCTATTTAGGCTTTTTTCTTAGAACAGATGGAAGTGTTTGGTGTCTTTCTTGGACTGTATACCTCAGTTTCTTGTTCTGTGGGGAGTCTTAGGAGTCATTCTGAAGTTTCAGAGCGTCATCTGAACAAACAGAAAGGTATACCACCCATGATCCTGCACTCTTTCCAGGGCCCCGTGCTCCTTGTCTGGCCGTTCAGGACACTCACTCCTCACGGGCTCTTCCTCCTTCTCCCCCACGCCATGTGCGAAGTCAAAAGTGGATTTGGTTCACACTGGCACACTTTAGTATAATGATCATCGGGAAGCAGGGGCTTAGACTCAACTGCTTTTTATCTTTTAAAAAGACAAAATTTGGGAGGAGTCGCAAATTAAAATATTTTGTAGCCAGTCACATAGCAATATAAAGTTTTCTCTTAGTTGTACATTCCAAATTAAATTAAAACCTACTCCATGTCCAAATTTACTAGTGTACTCTGTGTACACTTACTAAATGATAGTCATACCAAGTACACTCTCCATTTTCAAGGTAATATGATTGAGAGTATTCCATTGGAATTACCCAGATCCCAAGCTGGCATCTGCTCCCCTTTTTCATCTCTTAGATATTATCACCATAAAAACACTTGAAGGTATCCATATAAACTCCTAAAATGTACATGCCCTTTGAATTCACATCTGTAGAATTTTACTTTATGTGCATAATTAGTGATGATAAGCTTTGTAATAACAGGAACTTTTCTTCTTGATTCACTGCAACATCCCCATAACCTAGCACTGTTTGGTGTGAAGAAATGTTTGTGGGATGAATTTAGCATCAAGTTTTATATTCAGAAAACAATAACCAAGGTTTAATAAAATAACCTAAAGATCAACAATCAAGGATGATTAAGTAATAATACATCCAAATGATGGACTATTACAAACCATGTAGAACACTTTACTGATAGAGGACAATATTCATTACATTAGTAAGTGATAAACATACAGCACTGCATATATAGTATGACTAACTTTTTAGAAAAAAATGCATTTAAAATGCATGCATCTTTTAATTGAAAAGAAACAGAAAATTATTACTCAGATTGGTTATCTCTGGATATGAGTATAATGATTTTCTTTTCTGCACATTTCCAGAATTTCTAGATTTGAGGTACTTTACAGTTAGAAAAACAAGTATTATTTTTAAAACCATCTTTTCTAAGAGTACTAATACCTCTGGCTAGCCAAGTAGTTTTTGCTTTCTTCCTGAAAATATTAACTAAAAAGTGTATTTTGCCATTAAATCATTTGGGTTTTAAGTGGTATTGTTAACCAAAAACCAAAACAGTGTTTGTTGCCTGCTCGAGTGGCACTTGTTCCTGACTTCACAGGTTAAGGCAACAAGAACAAAAACAGAACCAGGATTCCAGAGAGATTGCGAGTGGAAAAATGGATGGCTCACATGGCACTGCCTTGGAAGAAGGCTTGGATGACTACTTGACTCGCCTCATAGAAGAAAGGGATACTTTGATGAGGACGGGTGTGTATAATCACGAGGATCGAATAATAAGTGAACTCGACCGACAGATCAGAGAGGTTTTGGCCAGAAACAATGCCAGTAATTAATACCATTTGGAAAATCTTTAGAGACTGCAGGTCTCAATTTTAATTGTAAAGCCCTGAAAAGAAGGGATAACGGATGTTTTAAAATGTAATTTTCAGTTTTTTTATAAGCAGAATTTTGTATGTTATTGTATAGTATTTATTTGATTTTATTTACTTTATGCTACTACCTCTCCCACTCTGGCTTATTTGTAATCACATTTTATGTACTCATTTTAAACGACTTTTCAGTGTTTCTCATAATTTAACATTTCAGGGCTAACTTTCAAAACAGCTTGTTACTAAATTTGTTCTCAGAGGAATGACTGTAATTTCCACTTATATAATTTTGTATGTTGAGCCAAAAGAGTGTATGTTGCACTTTAAAAATGCTCTCCTGTTCATTTGAATGGACATTACCTTAAAAAGTTGAGGTCTTTTGTAAATGTGTCTAGTTTTATTTAATTCATTTTAGATTACCGGTTTTTTTAACTTGCAACATTTGCAGGTGACGAGTTTGAAAACAGAACGCAGGACCAATGCAGAAAAGCCATATGTGATCTATTGAGTGACAAACTAGTCATTTATTTAAATAAAGTTAATGCAGATTAAATTTGTTTCAGCTATTGAATTTTCAAATTTTTAGCGTACTCTTAATTTTTAAGAATAAGAAGCAGTAGCTTAATAAGGTCTTCTTCCCTGTCAGTCTCCTGCTCAAGACTGCACTGTTTTCTTTTGTTGAAAATAGAGGTTTCATTTTCCACTAATAGTAATACTACTTGTTAACTTAAACCCTCCATTTGACCCTCTGTTTTAACATGGAAACAGACACATAAACGCACTAGTTAAGAAAGTAAAGTGAAAACCTAGTATTTTTTACTCCTCAGTCTTTTATAAAAAGCACCTGCAATTAAGTCACTGGATTTACATAGTGCCATGTCAGTATAAATTTTCAAGAATTCCTTTACATCGCATTCTTCCAAGTCAACATTTACCCTCTAAGCAACACTTTCCACCTCCTTTAACAGGGTACTCGGAAGGTTTATTAGCAAATTCACAGATTTAGGTGAGTCTTGAAATAGTTAAAATTTCTTATTCCCAAATATAATACATTTAAGTATATACTTTAGGAAGTGTATACTATTTACTGATAAAACTTCTACAGAAGCAGAAGAGGCTATTTGGTAATCTAAATTTTCTGTTGGTTTCAATGGAAGTATATTTCTTGTTTAGGAAAGTAAAGTCCCTGCATGCTTTATATATTTTGTCCCTTATTAACAAGTATTAATCTAAAAACAACCCAACAGTATAAAGAGAGAAATTACTGAATGAGAGAATAATGCATATGTGAATTATAGCAGGAATGTGAGATATTAATTATGGCTAGTCATTTTCTCTCATTGATTTTTGTGCCACATGAACAGAATAGAAGTATTTTTTTTGTTTCCAAAGGTCTCGGGTAAAATATTGTGGCTGTGCCTTCAATTGCATTGTGTGCTGCAATGTGACTGTTTTCAAACACTAGAGGGGGCCTTAGATTTAGAGAAACAGAAAGGACGTTTCTAAAATGGATGTGTGGTTTGCCTTCTGTGAAATGATCTTTTGGCTATGTATTTTAACAAATAAAACTCAGAATTGTGTGCATCTTGGGGTTTCTGAGTAGTCAGTTACTTTTAAGTGGAATGGGCAAGTGTTTGGCACTCGCTGGATCGAGCCACTTTGTATTTTTGGTTTTCAAATGCTGATGTTGCAGATGTTTTTATATTTCCTAAAATGGATTGGAGAGTCTGAAATTTTAACACCTTTTTGTGGGCCTTCAGCAACAACCCTTTCATTTGTAAGTGGCATTTAATGCTTGTGCACTGATTCTTTTCCTAAGTTATCATCAGTGCCTGGGGGTTGAGTATGACCACAGTTAGATGAATGAATGAGCAAGCAAGAGAAGGTGAGTGAGTAAGTCTCCTCAGCACTGTATGTAACAGCTGACCTGTCGTCATATATTTTGGTCTTCTGTCTTTTCAAGGGCCGCACCCACGGCATTTGGAGGTTCCCAGGCTAGGGGCCGAATCGGAGCTGTAGCTGCTGGCGTATGCTACAGCCACAGCAATACCAGATCCGAGCCGTGTCTGCGACCCATGCCACAGCTCAGGGCAACACCGGATCCCACTGAGCAAGGCCAGGGATCGAACCCGTAACCTCATGGTTCCAAGTCAGATTCGTTTCCTCTGCGCCACGATGGGAACTCCTGTCATCAGATAATCAATGTGAAACAAAATTTACCTCTAAAATGTTTGTGACCCCTTTTCTTGGAGGAAGCCTAGTTTCCTAGTCTAAGGCTAGCACGTCCTGCACAGGAGATGTATCTTGTCTTCCAGGTATATGTGGTGCCATGTCTGTAAACTCGAAGAGTTCCTTTACAGGCATATCCTAGTGATCTTTGAACACCTGGGAGCCTGTGGCATCCTATAGATGTTGGAGTTTTGATTATGATTTAAGGACCTATCAAGGTACTGCTTGAACAGCCTAAGTACGATAGACTAGTCTAACCACATAACCTTCCCATCCACTCACTGCTCTGGCCTGATGCTATGCAGCCTGAATCTGAGGCCTCAGCTCCTCCTAGGACATACTGCTTGTCTTCAACCACCTCAGGAGGGACTGAGTGACCTAGTTCTTACGGTCTATAAGAAAGGTCCTCTGGTAGCTATGCATGGACTTTTAAAATCTGGCCTCTCGCTACGATGATGCCTGGCTCGACTGAATATCTAACTTGTTTTTTATTGATATAATTCATATACCATTATATATATGAAGGATTCACCATTTTAAGGTATGCAATTCAGAAGTTTTTAGTATGTTCACATGGTCGTGCCGTCATCACTACTGATACTGAAATGTTTTCATCGTCCCCCAAAGAAACACCACACTTACTAGCAATCATTCCCTTTTTCCCCCACCCCCAGCCCCTGGCAACCACTAGTCTCCTTTCTATCTCTGTGGCTTTGCCTATTTTGGACATTTCATATAAATGAAATTCCAAGTGTGAGATTTGAAATTGGGAACCTGAAGCATTTTTCTTTGCCCAGCTTCTAGGGTAGATACCATTTTATCTGATGTTAAATAATACAAAGATTCAGAAGGACAATATGAGGGTATAATATTCATCAATCAGTTAATACAGTTCAGCTATTCTATTGTCCATTCCCTAGTTCAGAAGTGACCAAAAACAATGAAAAAGTGACTGAAAATGGATCATATTCTGATGCAATAAGACCCCCTGAGCAGGCCTGTGGTACTAGAAATGGACTGATACAAAGGCATGTGTCACGCTCTGGTATCCCATCAAAACTGCACACTTTCCCACATGATTTACAGAGTCAGCATAATGAGAAGCATGGGTAACCAGAATATAAGGTCCATGAGGGCAGAGATTTGTTAGGTCTGTCTTACTTTCTGCCACACACCAGGCCTAAACAGAGCCTCCACCCTGTAGGCACTCAATACTTGCTATAGTCATGAGGAAAATTCGTGTATGATCTGTCGGTTCAAAATAGGTATAAAAATTAATGACGACTGAGGTGTGGGAAAATAGGCTCTCCTGGCCTCACTGCCCGGGCCCTACTGAAATCAAGGGGTTTGGTTGTTAGAGTGTTTGGCTTTTTTACTTTTACTTTTTTGTTTTTTAGGGCCACCCCAAGGCACATGGAAGTTCCCAGGCTAGGGGTCAAATCAGAGCTGTAGCCGCCAGCCTGTGCCACAGCCACAGCAATGCGAGATCCAAGCTGCGCCTGCAACCTACGCCACCGCTCACAGCAACGCCGGATCTCTGACCCACTGAGCAGAGCCTGGGATTGAACCTTCATCCTCATGGATACTAGTTGGATTCATTTCCTCTGTGCCACAATGGGAACTCCTTGGCCTTTTACAAGTATGCCTACCTTCAATGCGCTGAGGTAGAAGGTGGACCAGAAGTTACCTGGGGAGGGGTTGGGGCAGGTGCAGGAATGGGGAGTTCTAGTTGAATAGGTAGAGTTTCTGTTAGAATGATGATCGTGGATTCTTAAGTTGTTCCAGCAGTGCCTTGATATGTCCTTATAGTCAACACTCCCACATGCTGCAGCATTGTGAATATATTTAATGCCACGAAGTTGTACACTTAAAAATTATTAAAATTTTGGTGTTATATTTTATCACAATTTAAAAGAATGTTTGCTTCAAATCTGCCTACCCAATGTTTAAGCACTGAAGTTTTCTGCACATGAATCTCCTCCCAAGCCATTTTTGAGAATTATCTTCTCCTTTGATTGTAGGAATGGGTCAGATACTTCATTACATGGTGGCAGCACCTTTGTTAGCAAAATCTGAAATTAGTAAAAATTAATGGCTTCTTTTTCATCCCAGCTTCTAAAGGTAAATCAGAGGATCCTTGAAACTTGGAATTGTAATGCCGTCTTGTGTTAGAAAATTCAGGTCTTATGATACTTTTAAAAAAGAATCATGACAACAAACTTGAAACCAACAACAACAAAAAAATACTGGTTGTTTAATGAATCAGATAGTCCAGACCATGGACATAAACTTAAGTGATAATTTTTCACAATGGATTACTAGTTCTCTAAATTGGGTTTAGTATTCTTTTCTTGGAGTGAGTCTTATTTTCAGTTGGTGGTATTGTTAACTGATGAAATGGATTGTATTAGAGTGCTGAAATAAAGTCTGGGCGGATCCCTTTTACCACGGTGTGAAAATTCAATTTTGATACTTGTGTTTTGGTAACTGGGACAAAGGCCTCTTGGAGCCCAGACTTTTCAGCATGCAGTGGGCCCTCTGCTTCTGTGACTTGGCCCACAAAGATGTAACTCCTCCATCTTGGTAGCAATGTGAAAATACAGACGGAATTGTTTAAGGACCTACATTTCGCACTGAGACCCAAAGAACTAGAGTGCTTACTGATTTTGTTATATAACCTCTATTTGGCATCAAATTAGACTCCACTATTGTTAGGAATGTAACTGTAGAAAGGCTGCTATATACTTAAATCTCATTTTATTTGCTTCTCTGGGGGTTGTCTTCATGTTTTCATTAGAAATGTTTTTACAGATGTAGGCTCTTCAGATATAAAGTTGCTGAAATAGAGACTCCAAAGTTTAGCTTTCAATTTGAAGGGGGTGGAAATCTGTTTAGAAAGATTAATTTATAGATAAATAATTTACTGACTCTGATACATTAATGTACAATCATCCCAAGAGGCTTTTAAAGATGTAGTCATTATATTCTTAGGGTTTCTAAGAATGTTAAACCTGTCATTCATAATAGGAGGCAACTAAAATAGGGCCCATTTATAATTTCTTCTTGGAAACATTTCATCCACAAATTCATAGACAAATATTTTTTTTCTTTTCCAAATAGCTTATCTAATAGTTTGGACAGCACAACCCTTTTCTTGATTAACATGTTAACTAGTCAAAAGCAGGCAGATACATTGGATAGTGCTGAATGCTGAATTTTCCTCAATATTTTAGATTAAAACTTTGCCAGAGCAAATGAAATATTACTGCAAGATCCTACTTTGGCATTACTGTAAATTTTAGTTAATGTCAACCCAGGAGAGTCTATGCCTAGTAGGTTTCCTCAATTCTTTAGCAAATTCTCATAGTAATGAATAGATGGAGCAGGATTAAAAGCATTAAAGACCTGGTTTCATTTCTTGCTGTAGTCTGAAAAATGGAGAAAGATTTTTGTTACTACAGTTTCCATCTGTTTTCTTGAGTGAGATTCTGCGTTTCAAGCAAGGCTATTACTGCATTACTTGAGTTCCGTTCAGATTTTCTGCTAAACGTAGTACCCTGAAGATGGGATGTCAAATCAAGAACTTGAGACGTTAATATTCAGCATGTATCCTGAGTCATCCTGTTTAGATTGGATGAGATAGTAGAGCTGATCGGTGTAGTCACATGGTTGTTGCCTCAAGGAAGGAAATTTCAATTCCTGACTTAACTTCACGGTTGGCAGATGAGATTAATGGTCCTGTCTTGGTTTCTGGCAGAAGTTTATTTAGGTAACCAAATGAAATTTGTAAAATTTGCCCAGAGAAAATAAAGGTACCAGATAGGAAAGTCTTATAAATAGTCTTCAGAAGTAATTTAGGCCAGAGACTTTTTGTTTTTTCTTGGCCAATAAAATTGTATTAGCTGGCCCACATTTGGCCTACCACCTCTTTCCCTGTTATTAATCTACGCTTTTTCCTCTCATCTCCCTGTAAATGTGCCAAGTATTTACTGGGAACAAATGACACCCAAAATTTCTCTCTAAAAGTTTCTTTATAAACTCCTGGAGAAAAAAAAAAAAAAGAAGAAAGAAGCAAAAAGAAAGAAAGAAAAAGAGTGGGAAGAAGAGTTCACACCTCCGTTTCCCTTAAGTCTCCCTTTTCCTTTTGAAGTCTATAAAATTATCAGGTGGTTTTACTGATTCCATTATTCTTTACCTTATATTTTTCACTTGACCCTCAGTGTTACTGTCCAGATCTCTCTGATTGGCCTCTGAATCCAACATTATACATACACAGGAGAAGCAGATGTCAACCTAGTCTATTTTGGCATGAATCCAAACTTAAAATTTGGAGCACATGTGCAGTAGTCGTTTCAGCGCCACCTTCAGCATGTGTAGATATTTAGCAATTGCCAGTGGCATGCCGTTCTACCAAATGAAAGAGAATAATCTACCCGTTCCACCGAGATCAAATAAATTATGTATTTATATATATTTATATACAATACACTGTGGAATTGCTTTATTTAGTATACAGTTCTGTATAAAGTTGACCCTTGAACAACACAGGTGTTAGGAGTGCCAACCCCTGAGAGTCAAAAATCCACCTGAAACTACAGTCGGGCCCTCCTATCTGCAGTTCTGTATCTGCAGATTCAACCAACATGGATCACGTAATTCTGTATAAGTGTCTGTGTAAGTGGACCCATAACATTCAAATCCATGTTGTTCAAGGGTCAACTGTAGTTATATATAAAGTATTAATATTGTTCTTTATTACATGGTTACATTATCTTTGAGAGAGATTATCTCTTTCATGGTTATTGGTAAAAACTATAGGTGACAATGGGCCCCCCTTCATGTAAACAACAGCAGTGAGTGACCAAAATAGCATTTCTGCATTTTCCTTCTCCTAATCCTTTATCTACACTCATTGTTCTACCTTTTCTGTGATAGATCCTATTACTATAAATCGGATTAAGCAAAAAAGTTTCCAATAACAGTATTAGTAATAAGAGCGCTGCTAATGCATGTTAATTATTTTATGTCCAGAAACTTTGTCTCGGGTTTCATGGGTGTCTGGACAATAAATTTGATGTTAAAAGTAGTATCAAACCTGTTTGAATCAGAGGAATAATTTATGTCATAAACTGCATTAGAGTAGCTGCTAGTCACACTGAAACTTCAGAGGTTAAGTAGAACCTTCAAAGGTGAGTATATGAAGAGAATGGGGAAAAAAATGTGTTTATAAGCCTGTGTTCCCACAAGTTAGCTAGCAAAGGGGGGTGTGTCTGTAGGCAAACTCAGTTGGAAGCCAAAGCATTCCATAGAATATGGCAATAGCCAACACTGGGTACTAGCAGTAATAGTAGTCAAGTGAGGAAAAGCATTTGTAAAAATGCAACATCCTTTCCCGAAAAACATAGCAGAATAAGGAAACTTCCTCATCCTGATAAAAGGAATCTACAAAAACCTAACAGCAAACATACTTAATAGTAAAAGAGGGTGCATTCCCTAAAGATCAAGAACAAAACAGTATCTGTTCTCACTGTCCACTCAGAATTATGTAGAAGGTTCACAGCCAGTGAAGTAAGGCAGAAAGAACAAGATAATGGAGAAGGAGATATGCATCTTTGTCCCTCAAGAAAATAGAACAAGTGTGCAGCCACCCATAAATGAAAACAGCCCTGGGAGGACTCAAGAGTCCAATTAAGAGCCTATAGCAACACAGTGGAGCCAAACTGGAGAAGAACTGCCAAAAAGGATCTCTTTTGGCATAGATCTCTTTCAGCATAGCTGAGGTGTCCAGAGACAGCCAGGAACAAATTTTTTTCCCTTCTTTTTTTTTTTTAATGGCTGCACTTATGGCATACGGAAGTTCCTGGGTTAGGGGTCACATCAGAGCTGCAGCTGCTGGCCTACACCACACCACAGCAACAGGGGATCCAAGCTGCATCTTCAACTTACACTGTAGCTTGCAGCAATGCCAGATCCATAACCCACTAAGTGAAGGCAGGATTGAACCCACTTACTCATGGATACCAGTTGGGTTCTTGGCCCACTGACCCACAGTGGGAACTCTGGAACCAAAAATTTTAAAAGGTGGGGGGTTATCAGTTCCAGCCACAGGGCAAGGCTACTGCATTCCCCATGACACACTCTAGGGAGGATCCCAACAGGCTTTGTGCCGACAAGGACTTCAACAACTCTGATGACAACTATGGCCCCCTCCATCGTGATTGTATGAATCCCAACAGGTTCCCCACAGAGGACACCAGCATCTTTCACCAATCTGGTAACCAACAACCATTGCCATAGTGGACCCCTCCAAGAGTAGTACTTCAACATACCAAGAGGGATCTTTGTTGTGGTGTCCAGTGTCCTGTCACCCCTCTCACCAAACCCCACACTTGCTCCAGACCCTGGAGCCACAGCTGCTCTGCATGTACTTCAACTTCAGACCCTGACTATGCATGTGTTCTGTGTGCACCTGCTCACATGTATACCCCTATCTCAGGCACTGGAGCCAACACTACCAAGGGCTAGGAAGTACCCCAGACTCGAGAGTTACTATCTACAAATACGCTCAGTCTTCTCTTTCCCAGCTCCATGGCTGCTTGGCTTGCATCCACATCTTAGACACCAGAGCAACCACCACTGTGAGCTAGCCAGCATTCCAAACCCTGGAGCCACTTGTGCTCCATGAATATCCACATTCCAGACCTCCGCCTCTTAGTTGTGCCATGATGCCACAAGGGCATTTGTGAGCTGGACCTGGATCCAAAGGGAACTACCTCAGCCATGACACACTCAGCAGGACAAAAAAAGATCAGGAGTTCCCCAGCAGCCTTCACCACCAAAAGCCCCGTCAGACCCCATCAGCTCTAAGAGAACACAAATAGACAATAAAATTAGGAAAACAATGCATGAACCAAATAAGAAGTTCCACAGAAAGGAAAAAAAAAAAAAAAAAAAAAAAAGAACCAAAAATGTTCTGGAGCTGGAACTTATAATGAATGGAATGAAAAAATGCACAGAGAATATAACAACAGACTTAATCATAGAGAAGAAACAATCTTCATTTCTTCTGGCCAGGTGCTTTTTACCCAGTCAAGTGAGAAAAAAGAAAAAAGGATGAAAAAAAATTATGAAAGCTTATGTAAATTATGGGATACCATTAAGTGAAACAACATTTGTATTATGAGAATCCCAAAAGGCAAAGAGAAAAAGGGGCAGAAAACTTAAAGAAATAATGACTGAAGAGATCAAGACCAGAGGTAGAATAAGGACACATCAAAAAAACATATACATGTGGAGCAATTCTCACTGAAAACAACCTGGAGACTGGCCGAAAAAAACTAAAAAGAAATCAGGTAATAAAGAAAAATCCACACAGAATTGGGGAGGAAGGAAAGAGCATTGATCATGTCAGAACCAATGCCCCTGGAAGGGGACACAGAAGGGGGTTATTAAACAGGCTTGGAGATACTCTCTGGGGAGTCAGTGGTTCAAACCACATTTTGTACATGCCAGACTGTGAGTTCAATGCTGGGAAGATGAATCCCCTTGGCTGGTTTAAGGACCAGTAGGACTCAGAGTGGGGCAGTGAGATACTCGGACTCTGCTTGTGAAGAGTGTGTATGATTCCTTGCTCCCAAATTAATGCTGAATAACCAAACTGATTCTGATCAGGACCCTGACCAGCGTCTCATGATCACCCCAGTACACACCCTGATACCTACTGAGTGCCCACTCTAGCCTCTTTTGCTCTGTGGGACAGCACCCCACTAGAATGAAGGGTACAACTGCCAGGGAGAATGTGCAGCTATGGGGGACAAAGCTGGCTTGTACTTGGCATTGTTCTGAATGAGGTGGAGGGGCAGCCATTGCTGGCACTCTTGGAGGCAGCAGGTCAGGAATGGTCTGGATTTCTGCCTGGTATACCAGGGTCACTCCAGGACATGCCTCAGCCTATATAGGGTCCCTGCTCTGGCCCCTTTTACTCCAGCCCAACTTCCTTCTGGAGTGAGGATGCCAAAGCTCTAGGACATTGGGGACCACATATTTACAGAAAGCAGAACCAGTTTGGATCCACATTTCAGGGCTTTGTCTTCAGCATCTGGGGACTTAACCCCAACCCTAGTAGGCTCATGTCAGCCACTGAACACAAGAGAAGCCCCAGATCACACCTGGCTCTGGCTTTAGCTCCACCATCTCCAGCCCCACCTTAGTGATAGCTGCCAGTATAGCCTGGGGAATATATGACTTGTGTTCATGTCAGATCCAGCTCTCCCACCAAAGCCACTGGACACACAGACAGACTGTATAGGGACAACCACACAAAGACACCCCATCAAGACCAAGGTAGGTAACTGGTCCTGAAACTAGATAACTTGAAACTCAGTAACTGTTTATCTAGTTTCACAGAGAAAGAGAAACTAACACAAAATAAGAAGACACAGAAATTTGTTTCAAATGCAAGAAAAAGAAAAAAAACCTCTGAAAAAAACACAACTAATGAAACAGAGATAATTTACCAGATCCACAGTTCAAGGAATTAAGAATGCTCACTGAACTAGGGGAAAAAATAGATAAACACAGAATTTTAACAAGGAACTAGGAAAAATCTTTAAAGAACCAATCAAAGCTGAATACTACAATAACTGAAATGAAAAACACACTGGAAAGAATTAAAAACAGAAGAATGCATAAGTGATCTGGAAGATAGAATAATGCAAATTGTTGCATCAGAATAGCAAAGAGAAAACAAATTTTTTTTAAAAAATGAGGACAGTTTAAGGGACCTATGGAAAACATCAAGCATGTTAACTATGAATCATAGGTGTCCCAGAAAGAGAAGAGAGAAAGGGGGGGGAATATATTTGATGAAATTATAAACCTCCTGAACCTGAAGAAGGAAACAGATATTCAGGTACCAGAGTATCAAGAATCCTAAATAAGATCAATTCCGAAAGACCCATGCCAAACATATCATAATTAAAATGGCAAAGGTAAAAGATAAAGGGAAAATTCTAAAAGCAGCAAGAGGAAAATAAAGAGTCACATACAAGAGACTCCCTATAAGGTTATCAGCTGATTTTTCTGCATAAACTTTGTAGGCCAGAGGGAAGTGTCATGATATACTTAAAGTGCTAAAAGGGAGAAACCTACAAACTAAAATACTCTACCTAGCAAGATTATCCTACATAATGGAAAGAGGGCTAAATAACTATTTGGATAAGAAAAAACTAAGAGTTCGTCACTACTAAACTAAATCTAAAAGAAATGTTGAAGGACCTTCTCTAAGTGAAAAAGAAAATGATACAAAAAGATGTAAAAAATTAAATGAAAGATCCCACTAGTGGAAGCAAATAAATATTGTGGATTGACCACTTAAATAAGCTAGTATAAAGACTAAAATATGACAAACTGTAAAATAAATTATAACTACAAACAACTGTTAAGGGATAAACATGAAGATGTGAAATATGACATCTGAAACACAAAATGTGGGAGGGAAGTAAAAAAATGCAGATCTTTTAGAATGCGTTTGAATTTAAATTATTACCAGTTTAAAACAGGTAGATACAGTTATAAGTCAACATATATGAACTCCTTGTTAACCACAAAAACTAGAGAGAAAGGAATACAAACATACATAATGGCAGTAAGTACATACTTAGCAATAATCGCTTTAAATGTCAATGGACTGAACACTCCAAACAAAAGATATAGCGTGGCTGATTAAATTAAAAAACCAAGATGCACATATATGCTGCTTACAAGAAAACTCACTTCAGCGCTAAAGAAACACACTGAAACTGAGAAGAAAGAAAAAGATATTTCATGAAAATAGAAATTACAAGAAAGCTGGGGTAGGTAGCATACTTGTATTAGACAAAATAGACTTTAAAGAAAAATCTGTAATGAAAGACAAAGAAGGACATTATATAATGATAAAGGGATCCATACAAAAGGAGAATATAATGCATGTTAATATATATGCACTTATACTGGCATGCCTCAATATACAAAGCAAAAACATTAACAAACATAAAGGGAAAAACTGACAATAATACACTAGTAGTTGGGGACTTTAAACACTCTACCGACATCAATGGACAGATCATCCAGACAGAAAATCAATAAAGCAACAGAGGTCCTAAATGATGTAATAGACCAGTTGGACTCAACGGATGTCTACAGAGCATTACATCCAAAACCAGCAGGATACACATTCTTTTCAAGTGCACATGGACCATTCTTCAGGTTAGATCACATACTGGATTAAAAAACAAGTCGATAAATTTAAGAGGATATAAATTATATCAAGCACTTTTGAGGAAAGTGAGAATACACAAGGAATAAAAATGGGAAAAACACAAACATGTGCAGACCAAACAACATGCTACTAAAAATGAGTCAATGAGGAAATCAGAAAACACTTCAAGAAAATGAAAACAAAAATACAACTTTCGGAGTTCCCGTTGTGGCGCAGTGGTTAATGAATCTGACTAGAAACCATGAGGTTGCGGGTTCGGTCCCTGGCCTTGCTCAATGGGTTAAGGATCCGGCATTGCATGAGCTGTGGTGTAGGTCGCAGACGCGGCTCGGATCCTGTGTTGCTGTGGCTCTGGCATAGGCCGGCGGCTACAGCTCTGATTCGACCCCTAGCCTGGGAACCTCCATATGCCGTGGGAGCGGCCCAAGAAAAAGGCAAAAAGACAAAAAAATTAAATAAATAAATTTAAAAAATACAACTTTCCAAAATCTATGGGTTGTGGCAAAAGCTCTTCTAAGAGTGAGGTATGGTAATACAGGCCTACCTCAAGGAAGAAGAAAAGTACTAAATAAACACTCTAAACTCAAGTTTAAAGGACTTGAAGAACAAAAAAAGCCCAAAATCAGCAGAGGGACAGAAATAATAAATGTCAGAGAGGAAATAAATAATATAGAGATCAACCCCAAAAGAAAGAAAGAAAAGATCAGAGAAACCAAGAGCTTAAAAAACAAGATTAACAAAACGTATTACCATTTAGCCAGGTTCATCAACAAAAAAAAAGAGAGGGGAGGGACCAAATAAATAAGAAATGAAAGAGGAAAAATTACAATCAATATCACAGAGACACCAAAAAATCATCAGAGATTATTATCAATAGTTATATGCCAACTAATTGGATAACCCAGAATGGACAAGTTTCTGGGGACACATTCTTCCAAGACTCAATCAGGGAGAAATAGACAAAAATCCCAGGAGCAGACAGCGTCACAGCAGAATTCTACCAAATACAGAAAGAGCTAATATCTATCCTTCTCAAAGTATTCCAAAAAAATTGAAGAGGAGGGAACACTTCCAAACTCTTTCTATAAGGCCACCATTATCCTGATATTGAAACCACAAAAGATGAGACAAAAAGAAGAGAAAAGAACAGGCAATATCTTTGATAAATATAGATGCAAGAGTCCTCAACAAAATATCAGCAAACTGAATTCAACAATATATAAAAAGGATCATATACCACGACCAAGTGGGATTTACTACAGGGATATAAAGATGGTTCAGAGTCTATAAACCAATCAAGGTGGTATACCACATTAACAAAATAAAGTAGAAAAATGATATATAGTCATCTCAATAGATGCAGAAAAAAACAGTTGACAAAATTGTTTGAGGGAATGTATTTTAACCTATGTAAAGGCTACTTAAACTCAGAGCTAACCTCTTACCCAAAGGTGAAAAGTGAAAGCTTTTCATTTAATACAAAGAATGAGACAAGAATGATCACTCTTGCCACTTACATTTTCTAGACACAGCAATCACACAAGGAAGAAGATGCATCCAAATTAAAAGGGAATAAGTTAACTGTCAAATGACAATGACATGATACTAAATATAGAAAACCTTAAGGTATCTACTTGAAAACTATTAGAACTAATAAATGAATTCGATAAAGTTTTAGGATACAAGATTAATATACAGTTAATTAATAAGATTAATAGTGGTTTTCTATACACTAATAATGAATTATCAGAAAGAGAACATTAAAAACATCCATTTAGGAGTTCCTGTCATGGCTTAGTGTTTAACAAATACAACTAGGAACCATGACTTTGCAGGTTCAATCCCTGGCCTCGTTCAGTGGGTTAAAGATCCAGTGTTGCTGTGAGCAGTGCTGTAGGTCATAGACGTGGCTCGGATCCTGTGTTGCTGTGGCTCTGGTGTAGGCCAGCGGCTACAGCTCCAATTAGACCCCTAGCCTGGGAACCTCCACATGCTATGGGTGTGGCCCTAGAAAAGACAGACACACAAAAAAAATCCCATTTAAAATTGCATCAAGAAGAATAAAATACCTGGGAATAAATTCAACCAAGGAGGTGAAAGACCTATACACTGAAAACTGTAAAACATTGATGAAGGAAACGGAACATGATACAAAGAAATGGGAATATATTCATGGATTGGAAGAATTATTATTGTTAAAATGGCCATACTATCCAAAGCAATCTACAAGTTTAATGCAATCCCTATCAAAACACCCACAACATTTCCCACAGAACTGGAACGAATAACTCTAAAATTTACATGGAACATCAAAAGACCCTGAATTGCCAAAGCAATCTTGAGAAAAAACCAATCATTTGGAGGTATCGTGCTCTTTGACTTCAGACTGTACTACAAATACACAGTCATAAAAACAGCATGGAACTGGCATAAAACAGACACACAGATCAATGGAACAGAATAGAGAGCCTAGAAATAAATCCATGCACATCTATGGTCAGTTAATCTAGGACAACATAGGCAAGAATACACAAGGGACAAAAATTAGTCTTCAATGAGTGGTGCTGGGAAAACTAGTAAAAGAAAGAAATTAGAACATTTTCTGAAACCATTAAAAATAAGTTCAAAATGGATTAAAGACCTTAATGTAAGATCTGAAACCCTAACACTCCTAGAAGGGAACATAGGCAGAATATTCTTTGACATAAATCATAACAATATTTTTTTGATCTGGTTCCTAAGGCAAAAGAATCAAAGGCAAAAATAAACAAATGGGACCTAATTAAATTTACAAGCTTCTACACAGCAAAAGAAACCATAAACAAAAATGAAAAGACAGGAATGGGAGAAACTATTTGCAAATGATGTGACCAACAAAGGGTTAATGTCCAAAATATGTAAACAGCCCATACAACTTGATATCCAAAAAACCCAAACAACTCAATCAAAACATGGGCAGAAGACCCAAATAGACATTTTTCCAACAAAGATGTACTGATGACCAACAGGCACATGAGAAGTTGCTTAACATCGCTTATTATTATTATTATCATCATCATTATTTTTAGGGCCAAAGTTCCCAGGCCAGAGGTTGAATAAGAGCTGTAGATGCAGGCGTATGCCACAGCCAGAGCAACACCAGATCTGAACCACATCTGCCCATACGCCATAGCTCATGGCAACTGCCAGATCCTTAACCCACTGAGCAAGGCCAGGGATCCAACCTGCATCGCATTCTCGTGGACACTAGTCGGGTTTGTAACCTACTAAGCCACAACAGGAACGCCAACATTGCTAATTATTAAAGGAAGGAAAATCAAAACCACAATGAGATATCACATTTGTCAGAATGGCTATCATCAAAAAGTGTAAAATAACAGATGTTGAGGTGAGTGTGGACAAAAAGGAACCTTTACACACTATGGGTAGAAATGTAAATTGGTGCAGCTACTACATGGAAAATAGTTAGGGAGTACCTCAAAAAACTAAAAATAAAACTACCATATGATCCAGAACTCCCCTCTTAGTTATGTATCTGAACAAATTGAAACCACTAATTCCAAAAGATACAAGCACCCCAATGTTCATAGCAGCACTATTTACAGTAGCCAAGATATGGAAGTAACCCAAGTGTCTATCAACACATAAATAGATAAAACACATGAGATACACACACACACTATGGAATATTATTCAGTCATTCAATAAGAATGAAATTCTGCCATTAGCAGCAACGTAGATGAACCTGAAGAATATTGAGCTAAGTGAAGTAAGATAAAGACAAATACTGTATGATATTACTTTTATGTGGAATATAAAAAATAAAAATTACATATTACAGGAGTTCCCACTGTGGCACAGTGCATTAAGGACCCAGCATTTTTTCTGGAGCAGCACAAATTGATCCCTAGCCCAGCACAGTGGGTTAAGGATCCGGCATTGCCACAGCTGTGGCATGTGTTGCAGCTATGGCTCAGATTTGATTCCTGCCCCGGGAACTTCAATATGTGCTACTGAAAAAAGAAAAAAAAAAGATTGTATATGGCAAAACAAAAAAACACTTGCAAATATAGAAAACACAGTAGAAAGAGGGAAGTAGGGAGGGGTAAATTATGGGTGAGGGATTAAGAGATGCAAATTTGATGTATAAAATAGTTAATCAACAAGGATAAACTCTATACCCCAAGGAATTACAGCCATTATCTTGTGATACTTTTTAATGGAGTATAATCTGTAAAAATACTGAATTCTGTGCATCTGAAACTAATATTCTTATTGGAAAACTATATACTTAGTAAAAATTAATTAATTTTAGAAACTGATTTTGAATTTCAACGAAAATAAGCATGGTGAAATTTTGATAGGGATTACATTGAATCTATAGATCCATTGAGGAGAAGTGACACAAATCTATTCTTTACACTACATAACAAAAGTTAACTCAAAATGGTTCATAAACCTAAATGTAAAGTATAAAATTATATAACTTCTAGAAGAAAAACTTAGTGGGTTGGGGTTAGACAAAAATCTCTTACATATAACAGCAAAAGCACAATCCATAAAAGAATACATTGATAAGTAGAACTTCATCCACATTAAAAACTCTGCTGTTCAAAGACACTGAGTGAAAAAAAAAAAAAAGACACAACTTGGGAGAAAATATTTGCAAATCATGTATCTGATACAGAATTTGTATTCAGAATATATAAACAGGAGAATAAAAAGAAAACAAATCACTCAATTTTTCGAAAGGTAAAATCTTTGAACAAATACCTCACTAAAGAAAGATATACGGATATCCAATAAGTATAGAAAAAGATGCGCAACATCAATAATCATTAAACATAAAGTTAAAACCACAATGAGGTATTACTACACAACAATCAGAATGTAGACTAAATACACTAAATCATTCCTCTCTTTGTGTTTACCCAAGAAATAAAGCTTATGTCCATACAAAGACTTGTAAACACGTTCACAGAAGCTTAATTTGTAGCCAAATTCAAAATAGTCCAAATATTTATCAGATAGATGCCACAAGGATGAATCTCAAAATAATTAGAGCGTATTTATAGACTGAAAAAAGTCCCCAAAAAAGCACAAAATGAGTGATAATAGAGAATTCTTAAAAGCGAAAATTAATCTGTCGTGACAGAAAGCAGATCAAGAGTTGATTTGCATTAAGTAGGATGTTAAGAAAAGGAACAGAGTGGAGGAATTACAGCGATACAAGGAAACTTTTAGGGGTAATGGACATGTTCATTATCTTGACTAAGGTAATGATTTCTCGGATTTATCCATATGCCACAACTTTTTGAATTGTGCTTTAAATATTTGCTCTTTATTTTATCTCAGTTATGCCTTAATTAAGGTGTTAAGTTTTTTAAAATAGCAGTATAAAAACAGTAGCTACCAAGGAATTCTTGGTTTGTTTTTTCAATAATACAGTTTTTTTTTCAGTTTTTAATACACTATTTAGGATAATGATAATGCATCTGTTTCCCATATTAGGGCATATACAGTTGACCCTTGAATAACATAGATTTGAACTGTGCAGGTCTACTTATACGTGGATTTTTTTCAATAAATACATACTACAGTAATAATGATGAACAGTTGGTAGCTTCTACAGACGCAGTACATAAGATACAGAGGGCCACCTATAAAGTTTTGTTGTGAGAAGGTTGGTACCTCTAATTCCCGCACTGCTTAAGGACCAACTATACTTTTCTTTGTAAGTGGATTTTCCAGATAACTGAGGCTTAGTATTTACTGCATTAACAATTGCTTATTTTAATCATTTTAAACATAAATTTTCATTTATCACTGTCATCTTTACTTTTTGAAAGAGAATACAGCAACCAAGTGTTCTTTATGTCACAAACATTGCAACAGCTGCAGCAGAGGTGAAAAAGTACTGTACGTGAGTTCATTTGCTGCCCTTTACAAAGAATTTCATATGGTTTCTGAAATTAAATTCAAAAGGAAGTAACAAATGATCAAAGGAATCAATAGGAGAGAAAAACACATACTGGCAAATATTAATGCTAGAGACAATATTAGTGAGAAAGGACCTTGTCATGATTAAATCTCTTCATGCAAGTGATAGAAAAATCCAGCTTGAAATTATCTTGGCATTAAAGAGAATGCAGTAGCCACATTAAAAACTGTAGCAATAATGAAATGGGAATGGCCTTGAGATTAATATCCTTAGGATTCTCTCTGCATTTTGTCATCTTTGCTTCTCCTTCACTGCATTAAGAGGCAAAAAAATAAGTAAGGATGTAGAAGACTTAAATATTGTTAATAGGATTAGATATAACTTTTTAATATATATATTTTCAGAAAACAGTAAATAAACCTTTACAAATTCACTTGAAATATGCAGAAAAATTGAGAGTGTATTAGGGCATAGAATAATTTATGCCTAAAAATATATAGAGTGTTGATAAGGCTAAAAATTAATAAGAAAACTAGATTATAAAAAGACCCTTCTATTTAAAAATTGCTTAAATACTTTCCTAACATTACATCAAAGAGGAAAATCTAAATCAATACAAATTACAAGACTTCTAGAAAATAAATGTGATGATAAATGTGTGAACCAGGAGCATCCAGGCCCTCCTGCACGCATGGAAACATCAAGTAAACAACAACATACTGACTAGAGTAACTTTTGGGGAGCTCTAGAAACTAAAGTTAAGAACAATAAAGTGAAAAGCAAAAAAAAAAAAAAAAACAAAAGTCACACGCACAGTATCACAGAATGATAGGAAATTTTGTGGTATTTTTGCTCACATTTACCCTGCCCTAACCCTGATGTGGAGTTGTGCAGAGATGGTCAGAACAAAGCTGCCAAATTCCTGGTTCCTCCCTCAGGACAGAAGGACAAGAATGGAGGTTGCTTGCAACATTTTGGCTTATCTCAACAACACTGAGGGACTGGTTTCTTTTACTGCTGATTTTAATCTCAGACACCAACAGTGCCATGATTTGGATATCAGATTGGAGGCTGGTGAAAACAGTCGCAGGCAAAATGACACATAAAAACTGCAAAGGACTGCAGACCCATGGGTGCCTGAAGGCAAGATACAAAGGACTGGAGAATACAATAAAACCTCTAAGATCTGAGAAAAAGCGGGGGTCAAACTCAAGGAAATTAACACATTTAAAAGCAGGTATGGGGAGTTTCCATGGTGGTTCAGCGGTTAGTGCACCCGACTAGCATCCACAAGGACGTGGGTTCAACCCCTGGCCTTGCTCAGTGCAAGGATCTGGCGTTGCTGTGAGCTGTGGTGTAAGCTGGTGGCTTCAGCTCCAATTGGACCCCTAGCCTGAGAATACCCATATGCTGTGGGTGTGGCCCGAAAAAGACAAAAGACACAAAAAAATAAAAATTAAAATTAAAGCAGGCATGTATATAGGGCAATTATGAGGAAAGACACACACACTGTCTCAGGGAAGAAACATGCCCAGAAAAGTTCTAAGAAGAATTAGACCTTCAGGAAAGGTGAATTAGTACAGTTCTTCCACTACTCAGAGCTGGTCTGCAAAGACTTGGAAAGGTGGCTCATTCCTCTTGTGGCCAGTTTTCAACCAAGATCTCAAGTCAAACAAAGAAAGAAGGAAACATGATCCATTCGAAGTAACAAAATGAATCTCCAGAAACCAACCATACAAAAACTCAGGTTTCAGACTTACCAGATTTTAAAACAATTATATTTAGGTGATCAAATATATTGAGCCAAAAACTAACAGAGCTACAAGGAGAAATAAACAGCAATACAATAGCTGGAAAGTTTAATACCCTACTCTCAACAATGGGTAGAACCTCTAGACAGAGAATCAATAACAGAACAGTCAATGTGAACAACACTACAAACTGAATGAAGCTAACACACAATATAGAACATTTTATCTGATAACTAGCAAAAGATACATTTTTCTTAAGCACACATGGAACATTGTCTAGGACAGACTAAATGTTAAACCACAAAACAAGTCATAGAAAACTCAAGGGGATACCATGCATGTATCTTCTCAGTGACATGAATCTAGAAATCAGTAACAGAAGGAAAGCTCATGAATACATGGAATGCAAACAACACTCTTCTGAACAACCAATGGATAAAGAGTAAATTAAAATGAAACTTTCCACAGAAAAGAAAATCAAATCATGAACTTGGAGAATAGACTTGTGGTTGCCAAGGGGGAGGGAGGAGGATGGATTGGGAGCCTGGAGTTAATAGATGCAGACTATTGCCTTTGGAATGGATTAGCAATGAGATCCTGCTGTGTAGCACTGGGAACTATGTCTGGTCACTTATGATGGAGCATGATAATGGGAGAAAAAAGAATGTATACATGTATGTGTAACTGGGTCACCATGCTGTACAGTAGAAAATTGACAGAACACTGTAAAACCAGCTATAATGGAAAAAAATAAAAATCATTGTATAAAAAAAAGTTTCTTGAGACAAATGAAAATGGAAACAACATAAACTTACAGGACACAGCAAAAGCAGTTTTAAGAGGAAGGCTCATAATAATAAGCACGTACATTAAAAAATAGGAAAATTGTCAAATGAACAACTCTACACCTCAGGGAACTAGAGTAAGAAGAACAAACCGAGCCCAAATTTAAGTTGCAAGGAAGAAATAATAAAGGTTAGAGAAGATTAAAATATAAAGTAAGAAAACAACAGAAAAGATAAACCAAACCAAGAGTTGGTTCTTGGAAAAGATAAACAAAATTGACAGAACTTTAGCTAGACTAAGCAAGGGGGAAAAAAAGAGAGAATCTATATCAACACAATTATAAAAAGGACATAACAGAAAAACAAAGGCTCCTAAAAGGCTACTATGAACAACTACATGCCAACAAACTGGACAACCTACAAGAAATGGAAAAATTCTTAGAAACATATAGCCTACCAAGAATGAATTTGCAAGAAATAAAAAATCTGAACAGACCAATTACTAGTAAGGAGATTGAATCAGTAATCAAAAATCTCCCAACAAAGAAAAACCCAGGACCAGTTGGCTTTATTGGTGAAATTTTACTAAATATTCAAAGACCGCCAATCCTTCAAAATTTTCCAAAAAATTGTAGAGGAGGAAACATTCCCAGAAGACAGCACTACCCTAATAACAAAACCAGAGAAGCACATTCAAAGAAAAAAATACAGGCCAACCAACATTTCTCGTAAATACAGATGCAAAATTTTTCAATAAAATACTAGTAGCACATGAAAAGGATCATTCTTTATGATCAAATGTGATTTTTCTCGAGGATGTAGGATGGCGTAATATATGCACATCAGTATGTGATTTATCACAAATAGAAAAAAAACATATGATCATATCAATAGACACAGGAAAAGCATTTGAAAAATTCAACTCCTATTAATGACAGAAAACTTTAACAAATCAGGTATATAAGGAATGTACCTCAACAAAAAAGGCCAGCTAATATCACACTCAATGGTAAAATACTGAAATCCTTTCCTCTACGATCAAGACAAGACAAAGGCTCAACTCTCACCACTCCTATTCAATCAAGTCCTGGAAGTTCTAGCCAGAGCAATTAGGCAATGAAAAGAAAAAAAAAAAAAAAAGCTATCAGAATTATAAAATAAGAAGTAAAACTGGCTCTGTTTTACAGATGGCATAATTTTGTACGTAAAAAATATTCAAGACTTCACCAAAAAACTGTAAGATTTATCCAACAACTTCAGTGAAGTTGCAGGAGACAAAATTAACATTAAAAAAATCAGTAATGTTTCTCGACACTAGAAACTAATTATCTGAATAGAAATAAAGAAATTGATCTCATTTCCAATAGCATCAAACCCACTAATATTCTTAATAAATTTAATCAAAAGAGATGACTATCTCTGCACTGAAAACTATAAGACATTGATGAAAGAAACAGGAGACACAAATAAATGGAAAGATAGGTCATGCTCATAGAGTGGAAGATTTAATATTGTTAACATGTCAATACTATCAAAACCAATGCAATCTCTATCAAGACTCCACTGGAAATTTTTACAGAAATAGAAAAAACACTCCTAAAATTCATATAGAACCACTAAAGATCCCGAACAGCCAAAGCAATCCTGAGAAAGAACTGGAAAAAGAAATTCTGACATTTGTCACAACATAGATGAATCTTGAGGACAGTATGCCAAGTTAAATAAGCCAGTCACAAAAGGACAAATATTGTATAATTTCTCTTATATGAGGTAGCTAAAATAGTCCAATCCATAGAGACAGTGAGTAGATTGCTAGTTGCCATGGCCCAGGGGGAATAGGAATGTAGATTTTTTTTTTTTTAATGAGTGTAGAGTTTCAGTTTTGCAAGGTACAAAAGTCCATAAGATGGATGATGATGGTTGCCTAACAATATGAGTGTATTTCATGCCACTTGACCGCACTCTTAAAAAAGGTTAAGATGGTAAATTTTATGTTATTGGTGTTTTACTACAATAAAAAAAATTTAATGCAGAATTTCAGACCCTACCTGGATTTCCTGAATCTGAGTCTGCCTTTTAACAAGATCACCAGGTGTTCATTATGGATATTAAAATTTGTGAAGCATTGGACTGGAATGGTCTCCCAGTATGCCCAACACACACTCAGCAATACTCCTCACAGAGTTAAATACACACAGGCATCGATAAGAATGAGCAGAACTGGCCCTATGTACCTAACTCAGGTATTTTATGTAAGATGATTGGGGAAATGAGGAGAAATTGTTGGAGCTCTTAGCTATCAACCCAGAGGACAGCAGTGGGGCTTTTCTTTCCCCTTCCTTCTTCTCTTCTCCCCCTCCCTTTGCCTCTCTAACTGGGGATCTCAGTGTGAAAGACTATAAGGCATTACTCATCAAGTGTGGATAGTGCCTGCAAGAGGAGAGACTGTCATCACTCCTCTACTGACCATCTACTAAGTCACCTTTAGACTTACTGTATGCAACTCCCTAAGCAGAGAAGGAGAGACCTGGTGAGAGAGGATAAGCCAAGGACAAAGAGGAGCAGCTTGCATCTCCACTAGATGTATGAGGATTCTGTGGCTCAGGGGATGCTATGGAAGGGAGATGGGCCTGAGCTAACTTGCTGGAACCCACAGAGAGGCCCATAAATGAGAAGCTACAGGTTATACCCTTAATCACCACCATGGGAATCAGAGTTAAGGGTTTAAAGAGATTGAGGCGGAACTCGATGTTTCATATCAGAGAATGGTACAGCGGAAGGCTCCCTGAATTCCTCACCCTCCAGCCCATAAAAACCTCACTTATGACCCAGAAGAGAGGTGCCTTTGGACCTGCTACAAGGTATACAACCAAGGCCAGCTCTATTAGAGAAACTACAATGATACCCCCCCTCCAAAGAAGACACAAAGAAAAACATAAATCTGTCCTTTCCTCCCTCCCCACTCCCTGCCACTCTTGCCTCATCCTGCTAATGAGAAGAGCTAGAGCAAGGAAGAAAAAAGAGGTGGAGTTTCCTAGAAACTAACCTGACCACACTCTAGGATGCCACTGGGTGGCTACCCACTGGAGTGAAGGGGCAGAAAGTGCCTTGTCCCCAGCCAGAATCCCTGAACTCACAAGCCTGGTCTGAGCTGCAAGTAGGATGGATGTTCACTATCTACTGAGAAATCGAGTGATTTTTAAAATAATTTATTTTTTCAATAGGTAATGCTTTTACATGGTTCAATATTCAAAACCAACTACAGATTACAGGGGAAAAAGTCCTCCTCCCACACCAGTGCCCCAGCAAAACAGGGGCTCTCCAATCCTCACTAAAGGAAAATAAGCATGTTCAGATTTTCTACATCCTTCTAGAGATCTCCTGCGCAGGTACAAGCAATGTTAAGTGTTAACTGTGCTTATTATTTTTCCCATTAAGAAATATAGAAAATTGGACATGGAAACAACCCAAATGTCCATCCACAGATGATTGGATTAGGAAAATGTGGTATATATATACACAATGAAATACTACTCAGCCATAAAAAAGAATGACATAATGCCATTTGCAGCAACATGGATGAAACTAGAGACTCTCATACTGAGTGAAATGAGTCAGAAAGACAAAGACAAATACCATATGATATCACTTATAACTTGAATCTAATATCCAGCACAAATGAACATCTCCTCAGAAAAGAAAATCATGGACTTGGAGAATAGACTTGTGACTGCCCAGGGGAGAGGGAGGAAGTGGGAGGGATTGGGAGCTTGGGGTTATCAGATACAACTTAGAATAGATTTACAAGGCGATCCTGCTGAGTAGCATTGAGAACTATGTCTAGATACTCATATTGCAACAGAACAAAGGGTGGGGAAAAAATGTATACATGTAAGAATAACTTGATCCCCATGCTGCACAGCAGGAAGAAATTTTTTAAAAATTTAAAAAAAAAGAAATATAGAAAATGACCACAATAAGATACTCCTACTCATCTACCAGAAAGGATAAAATGAAAAAACTTGATTCAACCAAGTGTTGACATAAATGTGATAACTGGAGTCCTTGTATATCACTGGCTAAGAGTATAAATGTGACAACTACTTTCAAAATGTTTGGCAGTTTTTAACAAAGTTAAACGTAAACAATCCTGTGACTCAGAAGTTTCACTTGGAGGCATCTACTCAAAAAAACTGAAGGTGGATGTCCACAAAAGACCTGTACAAGTTGTTCATGACAGCTTTATTCATAGTAGCCCAAAATTAGAAATAAAACAAACCCATCAACAGGAGGAGTGGAAAAATTACAAATATTCATGCCACAGAATACCACTCGAAAATACCAAATAAACTTCTTTTATATGTAACAACATGAATGGATTTTGAGAACATTATGTGAGTGAAAGAAGCCAGACTTGTATGGTATGAGTCCATTTATATTAAATACAATAGGCAAAACTAACAAATTATGGTACAAGTCAGGAAAAGTGTTTATATATTGTTTCCAGAGGAGGAGAACAAGGGATATTGCCTCAAAAGAGAACTTCCTGGGAATGAGGAATGTTCATTTTCATGATCTGACTGGTAGTCACCTGGTGGATACATTTGCCGAAATTTAACAATTTACACACTATATTGCATAATCCATTGTACAGTGGAATTCTCACTTTTCTTGGTTCAATCCTTAATATTTTTGGACCTTACTACATATAAATTATACCTTAAAGTACCATATAAACTTAAGAATTAAGATTTTCAAATACAGTGAAATGAGGAGTTCCCGTCGTGGCGCAGTGGTTAACGAATCCGACTAGGAACCATGAGGTTGCGGGTTCGGTCCCTGCCCTTGCTCAGTGGGTTAACAATCCGGCGTTGCCGTGAGCTGTGGTGTAGGTTGCAGACGCGGCTCGGATCCCGCGTTGCTGTGCCTCTGGCGTAGGCCGGCGGCTACAGCTCCGATTCAACCCCTAGCCTGGGAACCTCCATATGCCGCGGGAGCGGCCCAAGAAATAGCAACAATAACAACAACAACAAAGACAAAGACAAAAGACAAAAAAAAAAAAAAAAAAAAAAAAAAAATACAGTGAAATGAGAATTTTAAAGAGAATTTTAAAAACTGAAATAAATGGAAAGTTCTGATATCTTTCCAGGAGGTAGTTAAGCACAGGAGAGATATAACAAAGGAAGTGAATGAAGAAAAACGAAATGGATTCATCCTTACATCTTATTGAGCAGAGATTGTTCAATAAACCAGTTACAGTTCCATTATGGAACATTCAGTTACACATAAAATGATGCTCTAAGTTGCTTATAGAACATACATGTGTAATAAAAGTAAAAAAAAAAAAGACAGAAATATGAACAGCACCATAAACATTGAGGACAATGATCAGAAAGAAAAAGCAAGTAGGAGGTCAAAGGGATTAAGAGGGATATGAAAAAACGTCTTCAAGTATTTTTTAAAAGGCAAAGGTTAAAAAATAATAAAATATTAATATCTGTCAAATCTAGATGGTATCTTTAAGAGTGTTTTTTAGATATTTATCTGGGACAATTGTTTAAATATTTCATGTTAAAAAACAAAATGAAGAATTCCCATTGTGGCTCAGCAGTAACGATCCTGACTAGTATCCATGAGGATGTGGGTTTGATCCCAGGCCCCACTTAGTGGGTTAAGGATCCAGCATTGCTGTGAGCTGTGGCATAGGTTTTAGACATGGCTTGTATCTGCTCATTGCTGTGGCTGTGGCATAGGTCAGCAGATGCAGCTCCTATTTGACCCCGAGCCTGGGAAATTCCATACACTGTGGGTGCAGCCCTAAACAGCAAAAAACAAAACAAAACGAGATAAATATTTATATATTAATAGAAAATTATCCCCAAGAGTTACTGCAAGTCACCACAATTCTATAGATCGCTTGCATTGTTGTTAAATAGGTTAAATATACACTTGTGTACAGAAAAATTCAAAAAGAATACCCAGCAAGCTGTTATTGGTCATTGCCCCTGGGAAAGAGCCTTAAACTTCACTGTATAACCTTTAGTAATCATTCATTATTTCTTTTCAGTGATATTTATTAATAAATAAGGTTATTAAATAAATGGTTTAGATATGCGATCTTTAAGGTAGCTTCAGGTTCTAAAATGCTATATAATCATTTAACTTTCCAGGAAGGACTATTCTGAGATCTGAAGACATAATTTTGAGATCACACATATTGTGAGCTGGAACATTTTATTAAAATTACCTGATGGGAAAATAATATTACATTCATCCTTTAATCAACATTTGCCTATACCACTAATCCATTTTTAAGTTACTCATTATTAATATTTATGCATTGTGTTGCCAGTGCACTGCATTTTTTCACCCAATTTTATTGAGAAGTAATTGATATACATCATTGTATACAGTATAAAGCATGATGGTTTGATTTACATGTCTTGTGAAATGACTGCCACAATAGGTTCAGCTAACATGTATCATCTCATGTAGTTAAATTTTTCCTATATATCATAGAGTAGCGTTAACTATAATCATCATGTTGTACGTTACATCCCTAGCATTTATTTTTCCTCTAAGTGGAGAGGTGTAGCTTTTGATAACCTTGATCCAATCGCCCATCCTCCATCTTCCATCTCTGATAAACACAAGCAGTCTGATTTTTTTTAAGATTACACATGTAAGTAAGAGCAAACAATATTTGTTTTTCTCTGACTTATTTCACTTAGCGTAATGCCTTCAAGTTCCAGCCATGCTGTAACAAATGGTAGAATCTTATTTTTATCAATGAATAATATTCCATTGTGTGTGTATGTGTGTGCGTATTCACACTGCAACTTCTTTATCCATTCATCCATCAACGTCTAGCCCATATCTTGGCTATTGCAAATAATGCTGTGACTATGGGAGTGCATGTATCTTTTCAAATTAATGCTTTCATTTCTTTGGATATATTCCCAAAAGTGGATTTGCTGCATCATATAGTAATTCTAGTTTAAGTATTTTGAGGACCCTACATACTGTTTTTTATAGAGGCTCTACCAACTTACGATCTCACCAGTAGTGCACAAGGATTCATATTTCTCCGTATGTATGCCAGGTTTTATCAGCTCATGTCTCTTTGATGATGGTCATTCTAACAGGCATGAGGTGACATCTCATTTTGGCTTTAATGTATATTTCCCTAATAACTACTTTGTCAAGCATTTTTCATATGCCTGTTGGTCTTTATCTCTTTTGGAAAACTGTCTATTCAGAGATTCTGGCTATTATTTAATGAGTGTTGTTTATTTTCATGTGTTTGGCAATATTCCAATTTTCTTCTTGTTATTAATTTCGAGTTTCATGCCACTGTGGTCAGAAAAGATACTTTGTATGATCTCAGTCTTCCTGAGTTTGCTAAGACTTGTTTTGTAGCCTAACATATGGTCTATTCTAGAAAATTTTCTACTTAGAAATGCATATTCTGCTATTGTTAGGTAGAATATTTTGTATACATCTACTGGGTCTATTTAGTCTATAGTGTTGTTCAAATATGCTGTTTCTTTTCCATCTTTATCTGGATGATCTTTCCATTGTTGAGAATGGGGTACTTAAGTCCCCACCTATTAGGGTATTACTATTTACTTCTTTTAGCTCTGTTAGTTTTTACTTTATTTAGGTGCTCCAATATTAGGCACCCAAATATTTATAACTGATTTATCCTCTGGATGGTTGACCCTTTTATCATTATGTAATGACCTTCTTTGTCAATTTTTTCAACTAAAAAGTTTAAAGATTATTTTGTCTGATATGAGTATAGCCATCCTTTTGTTCATTTGTTTTTGGTTACCATTTGCTTGAAATCTCTTTCCATCTGTTCACTCTCAGTCTGTGTGTGTCTGTAAGGCTAAAGTGACTCTCTTGTAGGCAACATATTGCTGGATATGGTTTTTATCCTATCAGCCATTCTAACTTTTGATTGGAAAATTCAATTCTTACACCATTTGATCCAAACTCCATTTATGTGTAAAGTAATTATCAGTAGGTAAAGACTTAACTACTGCTGTTTTGTTACTGGCTTCTGGTTGCGGTGTAGATCCACTGTTCCTTGATTCTTATTCTACTTTTTAAAATAAACTTTATTGGATTATAGTTGACTTTGAAAGTTGTGTTAGTTTCAAGTGTACATTATCCTTCTGTCCTTTATTGTATTTTGTTGTTAGTGTGCTGCAACTTCTTTACAATGTTCTTTTGCATAATCATTACAGATTTTTCCCTTGTGGCTACCATGAGGCTTACTTACATAAACGATCTTAAAATGGTAACACCCTATTTTAAGTTGATAATTTCAATAGAATTCCTAAATTTTACATTTTTACTTTTCTCCATGAAATGGATTTTTATAAATAAAGTTACTGACCTTGGTACTAAGGTTTTAAAATCTTAAAATATTATGTGGGAATATATATTAATTTGTTTACAAAAATTTCATAATTTTAAGTTATAATGCATATCCTGTTTCTACCATAATAGATTTAGTATTCTTTTCTTAGTTATATTGAAAAATACTTAAATTGTTCTTTCTATTTTAGAATCATCTTTTTTTTTTTTTGAGATGGTTTTTTTTTTTTTTTTTTTAATTTTCCCACTGTACAGAAAGGGGGTCAGGTTATCCTTACATGTATACATTGCAATTACAGTTTTTCCCCCACCCTTTCTTCTGTTGCAAAATCATCTTTACAGTAAACCTGTATTTTGTTTTGGCATACTTCATATGTTAATTATACATCCATCCAAAGCCTTTCAATTAAGGATTATCTATGTTTTCACTCTTTAAACTTTAACTCTTACTCAATTTAACAATTGGCTAGATATGGTGAGAGAAAGAAGACTAAGCCCTGGGGGTTGTGATCTAAGTAGTCCTGTGCACAAGTTACATGTACGAGGTACACTATGGGATTGGTGCTATAATGGATATTAAAAACTATTATAATGGTGCTCAAAGAATAATGGTGTTTCAGAATAGGAAGGTCACAAAAGAGGTAGCATTTGAACAGGGCATGAAATATGAAAAAGAATGCCCTTATGTTATTTCCATTAAAATTATTCTTCTTTTCTGGGAAATGTTCAGAAGTTAGTGTTCTTAATGTAATTATTAAAAAATTTTCTACTTTACTACATAAAGAAAAATAATTTTTCTATAAATGTATGTACCATGAAAAAATAATGGTAATTATAATGAAGTGTTAAAGTATATCTGTAATTATATATTTATTAGTAGTATATAATTTTATTTTGTCTTCTCAAGAAACATATTCAACAGTAAAATCCCAACTATATCACTTATTCACTAAAGTATATACAAATAAAAAAACACCTAGAATATTTCTTATACAGTATGTATAATAAAGAATCAGATGGCCTAGATCCTTACAGTAATGAAAATTTAAAATACAGCATATTCATTGCTGAAACAGTCAGAGATGGTTAGGTAATAACAGCAAGAACAACAGCAGTAAGTCCTAATACTTTGAGATGTGGATCAAAAAAATTCCCAAAGAGAAACCTCCCAAACTTAAAGTGTGAATGTCAGGAGAAGCACTGATGGCAGAGATAGGAGTCAGGATTTTAAATTCCAGCTCTACTACCTAACCTCTTAGCATCTCTCTCCTTTATCAGCTGTCCAAATGGTAATGACTTGGACTATTCCTCCTTCAAGGGTTTATGCATAAGCATCATCTCTCTTGGATGCTTTATAAAACATAAATTGTTATCAAATGTAGTTGCTACTACTAAGGTGTGACAAACTAGTTCAAATTTTCCAAGCACAAAGTGGAGAAGGGAAGTTGGAGACATCATATGATGTACCCAATTAGGATTTCCCATCACATTCTTATTTTTACTGTTGCATTGACTAAATTTTGCTGAGTAATAGTTGAGGAGTCTTCTTTACACAGTTAACTAGTTGCACAACCATGGAAATTTTCTTGTACTCTGCTCAGCTTTGGTTTCCTCATCTGTAGAGGAAGGATCATGATAGTACCTCCCTTTTGGCAGATTTTGAGGATTAAATGAATACCACATGTAAAGTACTTGGCACAATCCCATGCATATAATGAGTTCCCACCAAATGACAGCTCTTATTTTTATTCCTCATATTCTCAGAGTGGTTAGAGAGGACTCATTGATATGTTATCTAATTTACAATGGCAACACCAACTTTCCAGTTTGAGAATTTACTCTTAAGGAGCTGTAAAAAGGTGTTTTGAAGTTCAGGGATATAATTGAAAACTTTTTCTGAAATTATGCATTATTTCCTAACATGTCTCATCAAAATTTAAAAATTCTATGTACTTATTTTTTCTCCTTTAAACAACTCTTTCCTCTTTGCAATCCATCAGTTTCCCATGCCCAAGTATTTGAATACTGGAATGTCATGAGAAGCACCACTTTTACTTACACAGGGTTTGAAAGAGTATTCAGATCACAGTCCTGACTGACAGAATAACAAAATAAAGAAAGGCTTATTGAAGGTTAACCAAGCCATAACTATTCCAAAAGAAATAAATTTGGTTCACTAAATGTTGTACTATGGGCCAAAATAAACCCCACCAGGGAAAAGTTTTTTTGTCTTTTTTTTTAACAACAAAAAAAATCAGGGTGCTAAAGAATTTTTAAAACATAAAGGCAAGAGAAGATGCCCCTAAGGATAGGATTAATAGATTTAATTTCTTTTAGTCAAAAATGGCATAAATAAAGCTAAAAGGAAAGCAATAAACTAGGAAAGATATGTGCAATATATATGACAGATTTATGCCTTTATTACAGAAGGAAATAATGAGTTGTGGGCAAGGTTATATGTGAAAATATTTTATAATAGTGATAAATTAGATAATTCAGTTTATAAAATGGGGATAGTTTATGGAATGGCTAAAGATGAATAGTCTACACTTATTAAAGTTAGATTATAAAAGAATAATTTAAAGCAGTATACTTAAAATATACTTAAAAATAAAATACTCAAAAATAATACTTACAAAATGTTCACATTAAATGAAAATTATAACACAGTAGGTTTAATATAACACAGATTTTAAGTGCATACTTTGACCAAATATGGTTAACTCTGGAAGATGTGATTATGGGTATTTTGAATTGTCTTTTGCTTTTCAATGTTTTACACATTTTTAATAATGAATATGTGGATTTTAATTGAAATCACAACAAATGATATTTTAAAAACACATCATAAATAGATTAGAAGTAAATGACAACTGGGAAAAATATTCCAACACATTTAACAAAAAGCTAACATTCTTACCTCAAGACTCTCTTCTGAGCTAAAACTTACCTTTATCCTGTTAATTGCAATAAAGGGACAAAGAAGCCACAAATGTTGTATTTAAGAATTTTACCACAGGAAAAAATAAATAAATGGAGTTGATGTAAATGTCTAACCCCAAGGTTAAAAAAGTATGTTCATTCATTAAATAGAATGATCTGCAGCCATTAAATAAGCATGTTTTAAGAATAATGTTATGATCAAAGCAAACTGGATAATATGCTGTTTGAAGTGATCTGAATTAACATGGTTGTCCAAATATCACCTTTTCAATAAGGCCTCTTCTGACCATTCCGTTTAAGACCACTATCCCAACTGATATATATGCTGCCTAAAGATGCAAACTTCAAATATAAGGACACATACAGACTGAAAATGAATGAATGGAAAAAGAAATTCCTTGCAAATGGAAACCCAAAGAAAGCTTAAGTAAGTAACAATACTTATATCAGACAAAATTGACTTTCAAACAAAAAGGGGAATGAAAGATAAAAAAAAGGTCAGTTTAAATGAGGTTGCAGGTTTGATCCCTGGCTCGCTCAGTGGGTTAAGGATCTGGCATTGCCGTGAGCTGTTGTGTAGGTCACAGACATGGCTTGGATCTAGCACTGCTGTGCCTGTGGTATAGGCCGGCAGCTGTAGCTCCAATGAGACCTCAAGCCTGAGAACCTCCATACACTGTGGGTGTGGCCCTAAAATGACAAAAGACAAAAAGTCAGTGTATGATAAAGCAGTCAATCCAACAAGAAGATATAACATTTGTAATGTTTATGCATCCAACATAGGGGCACCTAAATATAAAGCAAATATTGAAGAGATCTAAAGGGAGACATAGACAGCAATAGAGTAATAGCAAGGAAATTTAATATCCTGCTTACATTAACACACATTATCCAGATAGAAAAATCAGCAAGAAAACATTGACCTAAAATTATATGTGAAATCAGATGGTCCTATCAATACACACAGAACATCTCATTCAAAAGCAACAGAATATATTCTCAAGAGTACATGGAACATTATTAGGAAAAAATAAATGCAAATAAGAATCAGTTCTTTGAGAAGATAAACAAAATTGACAAACCTTAGCTAGACCCACTGACACAAAAAGAGAGGGAACTTGAAATCAGAAATGAAAGAGATTTTAAAACACATACCACAGAAATACAAAGGATCATAATTATAAACAATTACACATCAGTAAATTTGAGACCCTAGGAGAAATGTATACATTTCTAGAAACATAAAATTCACCGAGAGTGAATTATGAAAAAAAAAAAAACAAAAACAAAAGAGAAAATCTCAACTAGTAAGGAGATTAAATCAGTAATCTAAAACTTCAAATAAACAAACATCCAGGAACAGATGACTTGACCAGTGAACCCTACCAAACATTCAAAGAAGAATTACTATCAATCCTCAAACTCTTCCCCCCCAAAAGAAGCTAACACTTTCAAACTCCTTTTACCAAAACCAGACATGATGACACAAGAGAAGAAAATTATAAGTCAATGTCTCTGATGAACACAGAAGCAAAAATCCTTAACAAAAATTAGCAAACTGAATTCCACTGTACACTAAAAGGATCATACAGCATTGTCAAGTTAGATTTTTTCCCAGGGGTAAGGATGATTCAACATCTGCAAATCAACCATTGTGATACACATTAAAAAAATGAAGGATAAAAATCATACGATCATCTTAACAGATACCGAAAAAGAATTTGACAAAATTCAATATCCATTTAGGATTAAAAACTCTCAGCAAAGTGGGTACAGAGGGAAATTACCTCAACCTAATAAAGCCCATCTATGACAAACCCACAGCTAACCTCATACTTAATGGTGAAAGCTGGAAGCTTTTGCTCTAAGATTAGGAACAAGCCAAGGATGTTCATTTTCACCACTATTATTCAACATAGTATTGGAAGTCCTAGCTAGAGCAATTAGAGAAAAAAAATTAAAAGCTATCTAATATCATAAAAAGCTACCTAAATCAGAAAAGAAAAATAAAACTGCCACTATTTATAGAGGATATGATGTTACATATAGAAAACCTCTAAAGATCCCACCAAAAAAACTGTTAGGACTAGTTAGCGAATTCAGTAAAAATGTAAGATACAAAATCAATATACAGAAATCTGTTGCATGTTTATACACTAGTAATGAACTATCCAGAAAGAGAAGAAAACAATTCCATTTATGATGCATCAAAGGAATGACATATTTACCAATAAATTTAATCAAGGAGGTAAAAGACAAAAATAAGTGGAAAGATATCCCATGCTCCTGGGTTGGAAAAATTAATATTGTAAAAATGGCCATACTACCCAAAGCAATCTATAAATTCAGTGCAATCCCTATCAAAATATCCATGGCATTTTTCACAGAAATAGAACAAACATCCTAAAATTTGCATGCAACCACAAAAGATCTCATGGCCAAAGCCATTTTTAGAAAGAACAAACTTGGGTTGTAACATAGTCTGATTTCAAACTATATTATAAAGCTCTGGTCAAAATAGTATGGTATTGGCCTAAAACACATAGATAATGGAACAAAATAGAAGAGCCCCCAGGAATAAACTCCTGAACATATGGTCAATTAATCTGAGATGAACGTGTCAAGAATATATAATGGTAAAAGGACAGTTCCTTCAATAAATGGTGTTGGGAAAATTGGACATCCATGTGCAAAAAAAAAAAAAAAGAAACACAAACAAAAAAGCAACTGGACCACTTTCTTATACCATACACAGACATTAGCTCAAAATGAATTAAGACTTGAATGTAAGACCTGAAACCATAAAAATTCTAGAGGAAAATATAGGTGGTAAGCTCCTATCATCAATCTTGGCAATGATTTTTTGGATATTAAAAACAAAAGCAACAAAAGTAAAAACAAACAAGTGGGATGACCTCAATCTAAAAAGCTATGCATGGCAAAGGTAACCATCAAAAACATGTAAATACAATTCAGAGAATGGGAGAAGAAATTTGCAAATCATATATCTGGTAAGGACCTGATATCTAAAATACATAAAGAACCCATACGACTCAAATGCAAAATCAAAAATCTAAAAACCCTCAAACAATCCAACTCAGAAATGGGCAATGGGTCCAAACAGACTTTTTTTCCCCCCAAATAAGACATAGAGCAGGCCAATAGCTACCTGAAAGATGCTCTGCATCACTAATCATCAGAGAAATGCAAACTGAAACCACCAAACCTTTTCACACTTACACACTTTTTAGAATGGCTATTATCAAAAAGACAAAAAACAAGAGTTGACCAGGATATGGAAGAAAGGGACCCCTTGTGCACTGTTGGTGGGAATGTAAATTGGTGTAACCACTGTGGAAAAAAGTGTGGCACCTCCTCAAAAAATTTAAAAATAGAACTGTCATATGATATAGTAACTCTATTTTCAAGTATTTGATAAAACAATACTCACTTGAAAAGCTACATATACATGCACCCCCATGTTCACTGAAGCATTGTTTGCAGCAGCCAAGATTTGGAAACAACCTAAGTGTCCACTGACAAATAAATGGATAAAGAAATTGTGATACATATATCCATATACACATACACACAGTTTTTCATCCATAAAAAAGAGTGAAATCTTGCCATGTGGGACAACACAGATAGACCTTGCAGGCATTATGCTAAGTGACACAGAGAAAGAAAAATACCATGTGAGCTCACTTCTATACAGATTCTTAAAAAGCAAAACAAAACACTGAACTCACAGACACAGAGAACAGATTGGTGGTTGCCAGAAGTGGGTCAGGGGTAGGGAGTGGTTGAAATGGGTCAAGGAGGTCAAAAGGAACACATTTACAGGATGTAAAGTAAGTCACAGAGATGGAATGGAAAACATGGTGACTATAGTTAACAAGTCTATTGCGTTTCTGAAAGGTGCTAAGAAAGTCAATCTTACAGGTGCTCTTCACCAGAAAAAATTCTGTAATTATGTATGATGACAGATAGTAACTCAGAGTGAAAATCATTGTGTAGTAAGTAGAAATATAGAATCATTACATTGTACACTTGAAACTAATGTAACATTAATTGTCAATCATACCTAATTGAAAAAATGACTCCACCAACAAAATTTAACTATTAGTCTAGCCCATTTTAAAAAAATCACAAACCCCTCCACGCTGTGCCAGGATCTCAGACCACATTAGTCAAACTGCACTATTTTTTTCATACATTTAACACCTTCTACCACACCATATAATTTTCCTTTCATTATGATGATTTTTATCGTCATTTTCTACAAAGAATGTTGGTAGGCTCCTAATGAGAATTTGTTGAATGAATGAGTGAACAACAGTACATGGATACATTTAAAAACACAGAAATGTACCAAAATACTAACTGTAGCTCTTTTTAGATATCATTATTTTCTGCTTTATACTTCCCTAGATTGTACAAATTTCCTTCAATGAACACGGTTAACTTTCATAATAAGGAAAACTAGTATGGGTATGCTTGTATATGTTTGCAGAATGTTAAATCTCCAGGTAGATCTTTACCCCTGAATCACATTAGAAACTCTACATCTTTAAGACCCCCTGGAGAAATGATTTCACTCTTTCTCATCAACCTATGGTGGGGATTTAACATCCCTGAGAGTCATGAAATATTTCTATCTGACTTACTTTTGCTTGCCCCTTGGCAAGGTTAAATGACATCTCTGGGTCTACTGTCAGGCATCAAAGTATGTGTTGAAGACAAGAAAAAAAGGAGCCAGAGAGAGACACATTTTTTTTTTTTTTTTTTTTTGAGTGATCAAGTAATGACAAAGAAAATAAAGCCAAGGAGGAGAGAGAAGAGAAAGAAAGGGGAAAAATTACCAGTTGCAAACATGTATTCATCTTGTTTACATGCTAGCACCTTATACTGGGTGCTACTATTTGCATAAAGGTGATTGTAACAGACTACCTGCCCTCAAGGTGTTTATAACATAGTCCAGGAGCTCAAGGTCTAATGTTTATGCCTTGTCTCCTCGCATAAGCTCAACAGGCATTTTTGACTACAGCCACTCTGCTTCTCAGTAATGGCATCAAGTGGGCAGCTGCTGGGGATGAGTGCTGGGCAACTAAATGTAGTAACACTGCTTGGAAATTGTAACAAGCATTGGCTACTTTCAGTTATCCTTCTGCGGATTATCTCCCATATGCATGATCTGCAGCTTTATTTTATTGGATGTGGTCTTTTTGTCTCATTTTAATCCTTGACTAGCTTTTCTTTAGCACAACTATGACACATGCTTGGAAGATTTCAAAACAACCCTTAGAAAGGTAAGCCTGGAAGAGGAAAGAGAATCCTATTAGAATTCCTGAGCCAAGCACAAATGCTTTACAGATTCGTTCTATGGGGTATTGGTTCTAGGGAGTCTCTATTTCTTGCCAGGAAAATGGAGAATAGTTTACAGGGCTGGTATAAATCCCTCCTGCTTTCTACCTCCTGGGAGATGACGAAAAGTAAGCTGGTCATTGTCTGTCACAGAGTGTTTTTGATAAGCAGCTTTTGATAGAACAAAATTTGACTTGCCCTCCCGAATCTTTATTCTCTAGTTCTTCATGCCCTCCTGGAGCTATGGGGCCCTGCCCCAACATCGGTGTTACATGCAATGTTTGGATTCTGATCTCAAAGTAATTGCACACTGGCTCTGGCTATGAAATGCACTTTTGTTTTTACATCCAAATACAAATGTACTTCCTCAGGCACCAGCGTTACCAGTAATATGCTGATCTATGCACACCTTCGAGTCTTGTGGATGGACCCTGTCCTTTCTGCCCAAGTCAGGGGCCCCTCCTCATGTCCAATGTTGGTCCTCCCTTGGGCTGTTGAGCCACTGGGGTTTGGTGAAATAGCTGTGGGAACTGAAGTCAGGAGACTTGGCTTCAGGTCCCAGACTTATTACTTCCGGTCTGTGGCCTTGGTTAAATTGTTTAAGTCTCTCTATCTACCTAAGGTGGTTGTGATCCTTGAACACAAGAGCAAAAGTGAAAAAGGCTTTGCAAACTAGAGTCAAAATCATAAAGACTCACCTTCTGTTCTACCTTAGTTTTTTTGATAGTGACTTTCTTCAATCTACCCTTGCCCCTTCCCATGGAAAAGCATTTCCTTTGTTTACAATACTCCACTAGCCCTATTACCCAGTCACAGCCCACTCTGCCTTCGGATGCCATCCTAACTGTCTCTACACCAGAAAGCCTCCCCTGACTTCTTACCTGGGTAGTTTCCTCTTAAAGGAGGCTTAATAACGCCATGACTCTTTCATCCTCAACTCTTGCAAAGGTGATTATTATCGATAAGTTATAATTTGAGCTACAAGATTAACTGATGGTTGAAAGTCAGTGTATCTCAGGAGGCAGACCACCTGGATACCGATCCTGGCCAACACGCAGGCTGTGTAACACTGAGTAATGTACTGAATTGCTCTGTGCCTGAGATTCTGCATGTACAGAATAACAAAATTTGCCATGCCTACTGCATAGGGCTGTGGTGAGAATTAAATGAGTTGTCACATACAAAGCACTTCCAGCTGTGCCAGGCACAGACAGGTACTCAGTGAATGTCACCTGCCATCGTGCAAAGTGGTATTACTCCACCTGTGGCCACCATAAGCGTGGAAGCCACGTAAGGATCATGCTTGGTCTTTCAAGTGCGAACACAGGGCCTGGCTTCGAATAAGTACTTCATAAAGGTTTGCTGAACATAATAATGAATACTTAAATTAATGGATCTCAATTCTAAACCTGTCTTTATGGTAAAATCATGCTGGAATCATGATTTCGATTCCATTATCCATGTCCTATCAATCATGGGAATGTTGAAAAGCACAGGGCTTAAAACCAAAACTTAAAGAAAAATAATCTCTTAAATTATAGTTAAATCACTGCTAACTCTTTGTATACACCATGAACTTTCACTGAGTTGGGTACTGCCTAGTGTCTAAAATAATAAAAAATAGACATTTACTTGAGTATAAGGAACTCTGCTTGGTATTTTGGATAATATAATACTAACTCTCTATTGAAGACGCTGGTTGCAAAGTTACAAACAACACGGAAACTGGAACATAACATCAAACCCAGGCCCTTGGTACCTAAAAAGTTATCTGCTGGTGACAGATACTAGAGGAATTTCAGTCACAGGCCAAGGAAAATAGAAAAATCCAAATTTATTCATGTTTGGCTCTTCCCTCATCCACCAAGACCATGATTTTGTTGTTATGTAAAATGACTCTGAGTTTACTTTTCTTATCCTATTCTGTCCTGTATTTGCTATATTTTCCCTTAATGGTTTGTTCTAAATTTTATAGGTACAGACAAGTTAACTCAAATCATTTCCACAGTATCAACTTTCTCAGCCTTAAAAAAAGAAAATATCCTAATGACAGTAAATGTAACAAAAACACGCAATGAAAAAATAATTAATTAGTTCTTATAAAATATAATCCTTCTGTGGTTTCAAGTAATTGGGTCTCTGTTTTGGTGAAACATAAAAAGCATATTCTGGACAAGGTCAAACTATGGCGGAAAAAGAACCATCAGTAGTAGCCAGGGGTGGAATGAAAAGAGATAAATAGGCAGAACACAGAGGATTCTTAGGGTAGTGAAATACTGGTATATTATAATGATAGCTATGTGTCATTATATATTTGTCCAAACCCAAAGAATGTACATCAAGAACGAACCCTAAGGTAAACTATGGACTTTGGGTGATTATGCTATGTTAGTAGAGGTTTACCCTTGATTTTAAAAAAAAGTACCTTTCTAGTGAGTGATGTTGATAATGGGGGAGACTTTGCATATGTGGGGGCAGGGGGTGTATGGAAAGTCTTCCCTTTCCTCCGCTCTGTCAATTTTGTTATAAGTCTAACCCCATTCTGAAAAAAAAAAAAAAAAGTCTTCAAAAAAGAACATAACTCCATGTTTTAAGTTTGTGGTTTAAATATAGGCCACTTCATCTGGCCAGTTGAGTCTCCTAGGTGAGGAGCCATCTTCAAAGTGCTAATTAGATGATATCATATCCAATAAAGACCTTTCCTCGGTTGAGCAGGTAGTTTTAGAGGATGAAAATTAGTCTGATACAATAGTCACTGTGGAGGCTCATCAGTGACATTTCAGGCCTTCTGTTTTCCTTCCTTCCTTCTCTCCCTAGAGAGATCCAAGATGTCAAGTAGTTGGATCCTCTCAGCCTTCCTTACAGCTAGAGTATACATATAAGACCCAGGGGGATCTGAGGAGAAGCCTGAACAGGGGCTTGTGGAAAAGGCTTTTTTCCCTAATTACTACTACTATTATTACTGCTGCTGCTGCTACTATTATTACTAAACACTTTTTTCCGGCTTTGCTGTTGTTATGGCTAAATGTGATACCTGGAGCCATAGCAGCCTTCTTGGGATTTGAGGATAAATGTCAAAATGGTATATATACGTACATGTATATGAAATATACATTAATTTATATGTATGAAATATATGTTGAGCATATATAAGATATATATTGGGCATATATTGAGCATGTCATGGCAGAAAGATGGAAAGAATCCCAGCTTCTGATGACACATTTGGACTGCTGCACTCACCTTCCAGATGCATGGGAAAATAAATATGCTTGCTGCTAACAATCTTTAGTTGACTATTCTGTTTCAAGCAGTCAAAACTACATGATAGGATAGCCCGTTGTGGCTCAGCAGTTAACGAATCTGACTAGCATCCATGAGGATGCAGGTTTAATTCCTGGCCTTGCTCGGTGGATAAGGATCCAGCATTACTGTGAGCTATAGTATAGGCTGCAGATGCCACTTGGATCCTGTGTTGCTGTTGCTGTGCCATAGGCCAGCGGCTATAGTTCCAATTCAATCCCTAGCCTGGGAACCTCCACATGCTGCGGGTGCGTCCCTGAAAAGCAAAAAAAAACAAAAACAAAAAAAACCCAAAACAAAACCAAAAAAACCAACAAACCTATGTGATATATGAGTGTCCCTTGGCCATCACACCATAAGACTAACCAGTATCAACTAAGCAATTTATTTTCTAAATGGGCCCATGTGAATCAGAGATATGTTTAGAATATTGCAATGGACTGGCTTGCAGAAGTTGAGGAATTGTGGGTTCTGCCATTTTACCATTTTAGTTCTGGCACCAACCAGTTAAGTGAATGGTAGTCAACAGGTCATGTAACTTGCCCAACTTCCTCTCTTGTAAAAATGAGGGATTCTAATATTTGTACGCAAAATCAAGAGGTCGAAGTGGAAGTTAATATTATAGATATCACCATTTACAATGAAACCGTAATTGATTCAGTATAGTATTGATTTAGGAATAGACAAACTGAGCCAAGGAACAGAACAGAAAACACAGAAAAAAAATACACATAAACACTTCGTTTATGACAACAGCCACTGCATTTCAGGGACTTCACAATAAATGATGTTGGGACAATTGGATATCCATACGGTAAAAAACAAAATTCTATCTGTACCTTAGGTCACATATGAAAATCAATTCCAGGTGGATTAACGACTTAAATCTGCAGGGTAAAATTGCAAAAGTCTTAGAAGTCAATATAGGAGACTATCTTTATAACCTCAGATTAGGTTTGGGTTTTTTAAAAAAGACCAAAAACCCCATGGACTATACAGAGTGATAACTTAAATTTCACTACAACTGACAACCTCAGTTCATCAAAATCTACCAACAAGACAGTGAAAAGACATGCCACAAATCAAAAGAAGCTATTTGCAAAATACCTAACTAACAAGTGGAAATTGACAATGGAAAAGAAAGCAGGCCCCTTACAGAAGGGGAAATCCAGACGGCCAATCAAATGATGACCAACCTTATTATTAATTACAGAAATCCAAGTATAAATCAAAGTGAGGATTCACTTTGTTACCACTCAACTGGCCCAGGAAAAAAAAAAATCTGATATTATTAAATACTGGTGAAAGAATATACAGTTTCTATATATGTGTATTTATGCATGTATGCATATATATGTATATACTATATGTGTACTAATAAGAAAGTAAATCTATATAGTTGGTGCAGAAAACAGTTTGGTATTACCAGTAAAAAAAGATGCACATATGCAGTAGTTCCACTCCCAGGTATATACCCTAGGCCTAGAGAAATTTTAGAGTGGATATCAGAAAAATGTATACAACATTTACAGCAGCACTATTTTTAATAGAAGAAGGTAGAAATACTCCAAATGTCCAGCAACAACAGAATGGATGAAAACAGGAGTGAACCTAAGTGAATTACACCATGCTCCATGCAGCGAAATGGCTCACCATTAGGAACACAGTGGAATCTGAAAGCAAGCCACAAAGACTATGTATAATCTGAGTCTATGTACAAGTTAAAAAAATTAAATTTCTGCATGTTTTTGAACAGAAGGAAATACACAGAAAAATTATGTATTTAACTCATTATGGAGCTGCTAATTGAAAATGCAGATGAGAGGGGATGAGGACACTGCATGAGAAAAGAGTTCAAAGATTTTAAAAGGAAACAGCTACGTTTTTATACCACATATTCATTGTATCATTAGTCTTCATACCTTATATGTATTTCAAATATTCTTTTTATCCGTGTGATAGCCAATGCTTTTAAAAAAGAGACATATTGACCTGTAGCAATCTTTACCTCCATTAAATCTAGTTTGTGGTTTTTAAGATAATCCTTTCCTATCGAAATCATTTCCTAACATTAATACTGGAATAGAAGTAAAAAATAAATCCTCATTATCCCACTAAACATGACAGAAAATCTTCAAAGACAACTTCAGGCAGAGGAGGAGAGAGAGAATAAAATAACCACCCTCCTACAGGAAGCCAACAGGCTCCCTTGGAAAAGGAGCAAGAGAGACGCACATCCCTCCCTGCCACAGCCGACAGCGCCTTTAATTCCGTGATAAGGCAGTAAATTCTCTTCTCTGGCCTGGACTTTACTGTAAACACTCCAAAAGCCTGAGGGACCACAGAGAGAGAAATGGCCCAGCTCTGGCTGCTGCTTCTTTTGGGGGGCGGGAATGCTCACCATCAACTGTGGAATCACAAAACCCAAGCTCTCAGCATCTATCAAGGGCGGAGCGTCCCTGGGGCGAGGAGAGTGTCTGGCGTAGGGGACGGGGGCGGGGGGGTTTGCGGGGGGGGGGGGGGGATGTTGCCTGGGCCAGTGGGGCCAATGCAGGCCTGTCCCTAGAGGGCTAAGCTTGGGATCCTGCCGCAGTGGCTCCACAAGCCTCTCCCTCTCGGAGACCAACCAGCTTTACACCTTCCTCCCCCAAGCATCTAACTGGCCTCGGTAAAAGAAAGCAGGGATTAATACCCCAGAACTGCCACTTGGGGAGTGAAAAAGGCACGCTAGACACTACGGTGATAACTGTTTCCCCATTCACGTGGCAGATTAAAGCACATCTTGCAATTCAGGCAGGCGTCTTGGCGATTCCTTCTCCAAAGAATGAAACACAGCACCCTGTGTGCGCGGCAAGGACAAGTCCGGAGCCGCTTGGCAGAGAGCAGGCTGCCTGCCCTCTCTGGCTGAGCCAGACCAAAACTTCTCAGAGAGAAATTGGCAGTAACAGCTCAGTCTGTCAGCTACAACACTTAAAGCTGATGGATATATGTTATTTTTGTTTGGGGGGAAAAAAGTCGTCGACCGTTAATGATTCCTAGAGTATGAGCTCAACCATTTTCTTTTATATTAAAATGAAAGATGATTTAGGGAGGTTTCCGATGGCTTCTCAGTAACTTATGCCAGTATATAGTTTTTAAATCAACTTTATTAAGGTATAATTTACACGCATTGAAGCGCATTCATTTCAAGTGCATGGTTTTCGGAGTTTAACTTGTGCAACTACTACAATGACGACATGGGACATTTCCAACATCTCCCAAAGTTCCCTCCTCCTTCCGCCCAGAGTCCTTCTTCCCTGCACTCCTGGCCTCAGAAAATCTCCAATCTGCTTCTTGTCACTACGGATTAGTTTTACCAATTCTAGAATTTTCTGAGATTTTCTCTTGATTCTGATTTTCAAAATGGCACTTTTTTTTTCCCCCAACTGGTTTTCCCAATTTTTGTACTGTTGAAGGGAGCATTTGGGCCCCGCTTTCAAATAAATAATCCAGAAAAAATAAAGATGTCTAAATTGAAATGAAAATATGTTATGACTCACATAGTGATATTTATAAAAAAAAAAAAAAAAAAAAAACAGCTTCTATCCTATCTGTTACAAATGAGTTAGCTGGACATGTTGCCCAACCCCATGGCTGGGACTGATGGCAAATGTTGACTTCTGGGGAAATATGACAAGATTCATTCACAATATCCATGAATAGAGCGAAAAAGAAAATGCTGAGTGATCAGCTACTTATAAAAGAGTGAAATATAAAAAGCCGGAAATGGAAATTTACTAATGAAAATCTCTGTCCAGTCACTCAAGGCCCATCACTTCTGAGGTCACAGAAGTTGGTTTTTTTTTTTCCTCTGCCTATTTCTGAAATGCCTTCCAAGAAGCAGGAGAGTTTTGGGGTAAAATAACTGATTCCACCCACTGTCAGCTGTGCCCAGACCAGGTGGAAGAAAAGTCTCCACAGTGGGCAATGCTGAGGTTCCCTCTCTTCCAGTGATGTCTTCCTAGGCCCACAGCTTCTCAGGGCCTCAGGACCAGACTTGTCCCCCAGGGTTATTTTCACCTTTCTCCTCTAACTTCCAAGCCACTAACTTTGGAGACTTTGCAAGGCTCCAAGTCACTGAGTCATAGGGTCTCATCCACCACAGGCAGAAAAGGAGAACACAGGCTGTTTTCCTGCCTTCTATTTTTGTGACCCGCCCTATCTATTTTAATGGCAATTAAACTCTGGTGTCCCCTCTTATCTTTGCTGGCTAATGTATTTAATTCCACCACTCCCATAGAGAATAATCCCAAATATAAAGCCTGTGCTATATTAAAGACCCATGAATGCTTAATCAGAACAAACAGAGGATTCGGTTTGTATAAACAGCAAAAGCTCGTGTCTTTTATGTCCAGGGAGCAGGACTAAAAGAAGAAAATGATGATCAATCATTGCAAGAAACAGTGTAACATAAATGTTGTATGTTTATTTAAAACTTCTTACAATCATTTGTCTAGAGCTACGGCCCAGCTTCAGAAAATGACTTGCCATAAAACGAGGTTCGGAGGTGAGCAGCATTCAAGAGCCAAAAGGCATATTGCCTCCCTTCCAAGCAGAATTACAGGGGGGAAATGATAAGCTTGTAAGCAGAACCCAAGCGTCTAAGAAGGTAATGCAAGAGTAAGGAGTACTTTTGAGTTTATTTTGGTTTTGTTTTGCTTTTTAAACAGTTCTTTGTTTAAGGTATCAGGTTACATAACAATCTGAGATGGTTTTAGGAGAATCAAAGGATGTGACTTTTAATCCAAGTTGATAGCATCCTTAAAGACACTTCCAAGCATAGAAGAGGAGTAACAGCATGAGAGGGGCCAAGGGGATGGGGTGGGATCTGGTTGCCTGGGAGCCAACTTCACCCTGTGTCAGCTATTTACGAAGTAAGACCATGTGTTCAGGGATTTAGAGCTTGAGAGCTGTGCCCAGAGGCTACCTGGGTGTGAATTCCGATTCACTTTTCAGCAGAACAGCTTGGGCAAGACTAAGTTATCCCTCAGTCTCCTCATCTGTAGGATGGGATGAGAAAGCCACCAGCCTCAGAGAATTGTTGCCAAGATTAAACACATATGGAGAATTTAAATAGTGTCCAGTGACTACCAAGTAAGATTTGGTTTTCGAGGGAGAGATCTTCCATATGTTTCTGAACATGGCATTTTGAGAAACCTTCATTGTGGTTTTAGTAGAAGGTGTTACGGGGGAGGAATGGACAAGGAGAGAGTTACCAGCTCTGGAACCCTGAAGACCAGGCTTCCCGGAGAGAGAGATCAAAATTAGCCTCAAAATGTTTGCTATGTGAGGTGTAAATACCATTGAGTTCCCACATTGCCCCCAAACCATGACATTAGAGGCCAGAGTCAATCTTATTTCCTAAGTTTGCATTGTCTTTTAAAGTGTGTATTCTTTTCTCTGACTTGAACATCGTGGGACCAGCCAGGCCATTATGAGCTTTCTTAATGTGCTGTGGGTTGTTTCTTTTTTTTTTTTTTTTTTGCCACACCTGTGGCATATGGAAGTTTCTGGGCCCGTGATCGAACTCATGCCATAGCTGTAACCAAAGCTACAGCAGTGACAATGCCAGATCCTTAACCTGGAGCCACCAGGGAACTCCCAAACCCTGACTTCTTTAAGAGACAGAACACTGCCAAAGGATGGACTCCCAGTCCAACCTGACCTGCAGTATCTTAGAAGTTGCATCCATCTGCTCACAATATCCTGCTGACAGTCAGTGTAGAGGATTTTCTGTTCTCCTCATTGATTTCTTGGGTTGTGAGGACTGGGGGTAACCCTGATGAACTCTCAATCCTGTAATACCAACCAGCAAAAGCGGTGGACAGTGGGGAAGTTGTTGTATTATGTAGATTCTGATACATGGGAATTCACTCACAGAGTTCAAAAAGATACAAAGAAATGCTGAGGAACTGTCCACAGAAGGACAACGTAGTTTCTCAGTAGTTATGAGAACTGATTCTTCAGAAGGAAATGGATCTGAAAATACAATATAACCTCAAAAAAAATCTTAAAATTCTGCACTTAAGACTATTAATAAAATTTCAACATAACCCAAAGGGAAAGCGCCATTTCATCAGCTCCATCAAATCCAGCTCTTCTAAAATGAAAAGGTGAGGTTATGTTAATACTTAGCTATAAATTAATGAATTTTTCCTCAATTTTTTGAGGCAAAGTCATAGTGTATATGTTTGTCATGATACTTTACTTATCCAGGTAAGTAAGGACTCATTAAAAAAATCATTTAAGTTATCCAGTTGAGGTCAGTGTTATTCATGATAAATAGAGTCATTTAATCTAGTATGTTCAATTCCTGTTTTTGAGGCACTGAAGCAGTAATATAATGTGCCTGGTGTCTTGATTTTTTTCATTTCTCCTTAATTTGCTTGAACCTAAAGGTGAAGTTTTCTTATGAAAATTGAATCAATATTTTTATTTGTATTTAAAGCTTTGAGGAAGCTAAATTGTGCAGCCGCTACCTTTTCAAGGCTTATAATCCAGAGGCAGAGAGACGATATAAACACATATGAAACATTCTACAACAAAAGATACAGAACTTCTCAACTCAACTTGTGAAGAGATTTCACTGTCTATTTAGAACTTTCTTCCTAAAATTCACTGTGGATATTTTCAGGAGAAATTCAGAGGAGAAATCCACTTCCCAGGCAGGGGGTTGGTGGCAGAGAGAAGGCAGAGGAAGGGAGGGGAGAGCCTGAGGCACACATCGAGAACTGTATGTTCATCCACCCAACAAATATTTATTGAGCTTCTGTTACATGCCAGGCCCTGTGCTCATTTATGAGGCGCGGGGGGTACAGGCTGAAGGAACATGTCCAGTCTCTGCCCTCTTAGAGCTTTTAAAACAAGACAACAAGCCCCAAATGGAGTTGCTTATGCTAAGCCCAAACTGAGACTTAACAGTTTCAGTTCTCCCAGAAATGGAATCTTAAACTAGTCACTCAGGAGTTGCCTCATCAGCACTAGTTCCATAATCTGCCTGAGAGTCCCCTTCCATCCGCTAAAGGAAAGTAACTTTGCAGTAACTGACTGGTTCTTTTGCCTACTGTAAATTTCTTGATCCAGCTCTAGTCTGACTATTCAAGTCTTTTATTTTGCACAGCTCCTTGGAGCACCTTTCTATCTGATAGCTTGGATGCAAATCAATTCTTGCTTAAATAAACTCTTAAAAATTTTATTTTTATTTTTTTACTTATTTTGTTTTTAGGGCCACACCTGCGGCATATGGAAGTTCCTAGCCTAGGGGTTATAACAGAACTACAGCTGCCCGCTTACCCCACAGCCATGCCAGATCCAAGCCACATCTGTGACCTATGCCACAGCTCATAGTAAAGCCAGATCCTTAACCCACTGAGCCAGGGTTTGAACCCGAAGCCTCACAGACACTAGTCAGGTTCTTAACCTGCTGAGCCACAATGGGAATTCCAAACAAAAAATTTTAACATGCCTCAGTTTCATTTTTAACAGAACTTATAAAGAAAAATGTTTTAGTAGAAATGAGTGTTATTTTTGTTACCAGACTTCTCACTTTTGGACTGTGCCAAGTATGGAGATAACTGCTAATTCTTTTTCTCTCTTCTCCCCCTTTTCTGACCCTTGTTCTCACTCAGGCATGCACATCCTCATGTGCTACCTTTCTCCCTATTCAAAAATGGTTTTCATCGGGGTTCCTGTCATGGCTCAGTGGTTAACGAATCCGACTAGGAACCATGAGGTTGTGGGTTCGATCCCTGGCCTCGCTCAGTGGGTTAAGGATCCGGTGTTGCCGCGAGCTGTGGTGTAGGTTGCAGACGCGGCTCGGATCCTGCGTTGCTGTGGCTCCAGTGTAGGCTGGCAGCTGCAGCTCCAATTTGACCCCTATCCTGGGAACCTCCGTATGCTGCAGGAGCGGCCCAAGAAAATGACAGAAAGACAAAAAAAAAAAAATGTTTATCATCAACAATGAGATACGTTTGTATAAAAGATGGAGAAAACAAGAGGGCTGTCTTCTGCAGCAGATGGAGTCACAGCTAGTGGTGTAATTCCAGGTACCAGCAATGTTGCCCAGAAGGCAGCTGTGGTGTGAGAAGGACCTGGGGTTCACAGTACAGAGAACCTTCTCCTCTCAACCCTGCAGTCATATCCCAGGCACATATATGTACAAATATGGACTTAGCAAAAATGTAACATTCCTTGAAAACTGCTTGAGCTTTTTCAATGTGTCAACAAACCTGTCCATCTCCAGCTATTTCTCAGAAGTCATTTAAAGGAAAACAAAATTAAGAGTGAAAAATCTGTGAAGAGCTTTACTCTGTTCATCTATGTTGTAGATATTGTTATTGATTTCTTCTTACTTGTTTCTTCTTTAAACATTGGAATTATTATCCCTTTATTTTACTTGGGGGCAATTTTTTAATTAAGTACTAGGAAAAGATAATGTTAAATATTTCCCCCAAGTCAGGGACTTACCAAAGTATCTTTGCTAGAGATTATGAAGAGGACTGGGAAGGTAAAATGTCCATCTGCAGCAGGTACAGTGTGATAAAGAATTAGGGCCTGTGATTAAATTGACCTTGACTGTATTTAAGGTGTTCCCGCCAAGGCACAGTAGATTAAGAATCCCACTGCAGCGGCTTGGGTTGCTACAAAGCTGCATATTCAATCCCTGGCGTAGTGCAGTGGGTTAAAGGATCTGGTGTTGCTGCAGCTGCAGCTTGGATTAAATCCCTGTCCTAGGAACTTCCATGTACCATGAGTGTGGCCATTAAAAAAAAGAAAAATGACCTTGTTTGTATTTAAGTTTTACCACTTAATAAACTATGGCTTTGGACAAGTTCTTTACCTTTTCTCAGTGGCAGCTCTCTCATTGTAACTTGTAGACAATTATAGTATCCTTTTTGGTAGGCTGGGATAAGAATTTGATGAACAAATGCATGTAAAATGCCCAGCACTGATGAAGGCTGTTAGTGAGTTATCCTTTTATGAAGCATGTGTTTATTTCCTACTATGTGACAGGCATTGTTTCAGGTCTTGTGATACTACCGTGAAAGACAGTCCCTGTCTCATGCAGATTGTCTAATAGAGTGCACACACAATCCACACAGAAATGTATCATGTATCGCGTGGTGTGAGTGCTGTGTAGAAATCCCAAGCCAGGAAAGGAAAGCCAGAATGCCGGCTGGAAGGAGGAGTTACTGCCAGTAGGTCAGGGCAGGTCTCTGTGGTACCTAAGCAGAGTCCTGCCTGGGTGGAGGGGATCAGCCACGGGGATATCCCGAAGGAAACTGAAAGACAGAGGCTGAGGTCAGTATCACAGGATATTCCTCTAGGAGCTTCAGAATTTGCCTTTTCTCCACCGAGTCCACTTTTAAGTTGTTCTGTGTCTTTTGGCGCATCTGTTTCCTTCCCTCTCTTTAATTTCCTCAGTTATCAAAGGCAGACATGACTATGTGTTTCCTTGGAGCAGTTGGGAGAATTTCTGAGAAAGAATCTGGGATGAGCTTGCAGGAATGAGCCCCAAGGTCACCCCACAGACCTATGACTGTGCTCAGAGGAAGATGCTGCTGGAGAAGCCGAGAAGCTGTCCACAGTCCCACATCTACCCCTGTAAAAATCTATACCAACCAAAGGATTAGTCTGCTTCAGGTGCCCTCCTGACCTTGGGACCCACCTCTGATGCCAGTTATCCTCTCCAGACGCTGAAACTGGAAACCTCTGGGTCATCTCGAACCCCAGTGAGCCTGCATATAAGCAGGTATTCTGAATTCCCAGGTGCCTCAGAACAGACTAAGGTGTGTTCTTCGAAGCTGGGCTGAGTATTGCTGGAAAGCATTGACTGATGGACACAGCTTTATCATGTCAATTCACTCCACAGAGGTCAAAACTATGACATCTAATTTATCTGCAATTTAACGTGCGTATCAGTAAGCCCTTCCAAAAGACTTATGATCTGTCTACATCATAAATATGTCCAAACCAGCATCCCCCTGTAATACTAAGCCAAGTCGAAGTGTGTTTAAGCAAGAGGAAGGCACTTCTCTTGGCCAGAGCATTATTCAATCTAACCATCATTTACTGAGTTTCTCTATGCACTGTAGCTCCTGGAGTAGAATGCAGGGGCTCCCAGGGGCCTTTAAGAAAAAGGACCTTGCAGTCACAGAGCGTGGGCAGTGCAAAGTGCTCGATGCTTTGGAACATCTTGGCCGAGGGTTGGTAAAGAGAGCCCTGAGAACTGGGAAAGAGGTACGTGATTGTTCTACACACAGTGGTCCTGCCCACTTGTATCTAGGACCCAATCAACACCCTGCAGTTTGTCCAGATGAATAGACCCTCCTCTTAAGAAGGGCTGAGAAGAAAACTACATCAAGTGCCCCGAATCAAGGAAGAGGGCTGAGAATTCTACCCTGCTACAACCACAGGGTGCAAGACCCGGCAAAAGAAACATTGTTTAGACCATGGCACTCTGGAGAAAGTCCCTCAAACATAGCACAAAATGCGTGGTGAGAGACGAGTCCTTGCTACATTGCAAGCTAGCAGTCCCAACTCTTCCAGAACTTTCTGCCTACTCCTTTATCTTTGCCTAAAATGCATTTGCCTTACTATCTGCTCAGAATACTTCCACTTCCTGAAGCTCTTACTTCCCCATCCCTCCCCAGATGAGCTGCCTGCTTTCCCATTTGATTTCCTTGGGATCTAGGTCACATTTCTCTGACGTCCTGATCATTCATGTAGTGATTATTCCACATGCCAGTCCTCCCAGTTGGATTTGGGAGCCACAGAGAGTAGGTCTTGTTTTGGAGTGAGGCATATTTGGAGGCAGGTGTTGGCATTGTATTTCTCACTCTTCACTCCAGGACCTGAGGTGGGTTTTACAGCTAACAGGTGGGGATGCTGAGATTCACACCCTTGTCCTTTGGCTCCACGACTGGAACCTTTCATCACCATGCTGTGCTTAGGGTCCTAATGTTTTGGTTTATCCAGTGTCTATTCCTTAACCCAAAAGAATGAATGAGGAATTTGATCAGCCTGTAGAGAAGCTAATTGCAGGAAGGTTCCCAGGTCCAAAACTCCAGATGTTCCCATATGTGGACTGGGAATAGGTGGGCTCAGCTGTTGGAGTAAAGGGCCCAACAAGGGCAAGGTCAGTCCCTCCCAGGTAATCTGGGGCATCGTACCTAAAGTCACAGACATTCCAAAAGCCTAGGAGCAGGAAGCCCCCCCTCCAGTGCCACATGCCCTGTCACTGTGATGGATGACATTCCAGGTCACAGCCGTGGCATTTGGAGGTTCCCAGGCTACGGGTTGAGTCAGAACTGTAGCCGCTAGTCTACACTACAGCTGCAGCCGTGCCAGATCCAAGCCGCATCTGCAACCTACACCACAGCTCACGGCAACACTGGATCCTTAACCCACTGAGGGAGGCCAGGGATCAAACCTGTGTCCTCATGAATATTAATCAGATTCCTTTCCACTGAGCTCCAACAGGAACTCCCAGCCCTGATAAATTAAATCTGTGATAACTCTTTTGAAGTCTACCTTGGTTTTTCTGCTCTTTATGGTATGTGCTTACTGACAGTCCTTTTCATGGAAATGACCTCCATACTTCGGCTTCCCCCCAGCAGGGGACCGGAGGGCTTATAAAAGCACTCAGTGACTAGTTTCCAATTTGTAAACAGTTTTTCTGGATCACTTTATCAAGCTTCATAGCAGGGACCTTGAGTTTTCTTGAATAGTTTTTTACACCTTGAAAATATCTTTCCACACGCAGTCTAATGGAAAGAAAAAAAAAAATCCATCCATACAAATAACAAGTCTTGCTGGCAGGTGTTGTAACAGCCCTAAAATTATAAAGCCAAGGGCTCATTCTCCTATCTTTAAAAATGACCAGGCTCTGGGGGCCCCTTTTATTGTTTTCTCAGTTCTATTAATAGACTTCCTTAGCTGATGCCCTGAAATGTATAGAACATGGCATGTTTTATGGAAAGACTAACACAGACTATTTTGGAAGTTTCTTTTTCTTTCTTGCAGGCTTGACAGTCCATGTTTGATCAGAAGTAATCATAATTTATACATTTTCTGTAAGGTACAAGCTACTTGTTTTAGTTTCTCTGAGAAGGGAATGTCAGTGCAGAGAAAGGTCTGTTTGTGAGTTAAACCCCTTTGAAACACAGAACACGTTTGATACTTGAAAACTGTTCCAAAAGTCTGTTTGGTTTCTCTCTTCAAAGTGGTCAAATGCAAACTGAAAGTGTTTCCTATGAAAACCCCACTGCTGTCTGTCATCTCCTGGGCTTAATAAACACAGATGAGAACTGAAAACTACTGGCTCAGCTCCATAGTGTCACAGACAACCTCCCAGTCCATCCTGATTTCCAAGGAATGCATTAATTTCTTGAAACATTTCTGCACATAGCTGAAAACTCAAAAAGCACGGAATCCCCCATGAAAGCCCATCTATCCTTTGTACTAGCCCCTTTGTCCTCCAACTTGCTAGCTTCTTGTGTGTTCTTACAATAATATCCCATGTGTATCATCAACATTGGTGGCTACTTTCTAGGCAATTTTAAAAGTTGCTTTCCTGGCTGCAGAATGTGTTTTGAAGACGGTGTCTCGTTAGCACCTTTAACTCAGCAAAAGCATTTTTAAAGGCTGCTTAGTATTCTGTATGTATTTAACAAGTACCCCATCCTTTTTTTCTTGGCTACACCTGAGGTATATGGAAGTTCTGAGCTACAGCAATGACCTACGCCCCAGCTGCCCTGCAGGATACTTTAACCCACTGTGCTGGGCAGGGAATCCAACCTGTGTCTCTGCGGCAACCTGAGCCACTGCAGCCAGGTTCTTAGCCCACTGTGCCACAGTGGGAACTCCCACAAGTCCCCTTTTGATAGACTGGTGCTTGTAATTGGTGCTTCAGGGAAGCCTGGTTCCCAGGGAAAAGCAGACCTCGAGAAGCACAGGGTAAAGCACGAATCCTACAGAGCAGCAGCCCTGCTTCCAAGGGGAAGAGGCGTCCTGGAAAGTGAAGGTGGGGCACACTTTGGAGGCTTCCTAATTATAGCTATGCAGCTGCCACACCAACATGGCATGTGTAAATCAACTATAATAAAAAAAATCTTAAAATGAAGGAGAAAAATAAATTAACTTCACTCTTTGGGATCTCCAAAGGGTACACTAGTGTTCTGAAGCGAAGATGTTCCATCCCAGGACAGATTTGTCATGGAAATAGTGACCTTTCCATATTCTTCATTTACCTCTCTCATTGTACTTTCTTGTCCTTATTTGGTGCTTCATCTGCAAAGAAGCACTGTCTCTCCTAATTACTCCAGATCATTTTTATGTGTTGTTCAGAGAATTTCAAACAGAAAATAATTTCAGCATTTTGATTTTCAAACTTATACCTCCATAGAAATTGAAATAATCTTGCCTCAACTATTGCATCTGGAGTAGATAAGCAATGAGATCCTGCTGTGTAGCACAGGGAATTATATCTAGCCACTTGCGATGGAACATGATGGAAGATAATGTGAGAAAAAGAATGTTTATGTATGAATGGGTCGCTATACTGTACAGCAGAACTTGACAGAGCATTGTAAATCAACTAAATAAAATAGTCTTGTCTCAAACATAAGAACCTGAATCTAATCAAGCCTCTAAATCTTATTACTAAATTACAAAAGATATGGGAAAGGATTGAGTTCACTCCATGAAGAAGTACTCAGCCAAATCAGATCATGAGGTTTTCTACCGAACAAGTCATTCTGCTCTCTCCGTAAATTTATATACCATAAAAAGATGGTAGAGGTTGAGGTATGTTCTAGAATAACAGAGATTTAGAAAAGTAACAACCAAACACACAAACTGAATTTTGATTTTGATTCAAACTGCCTGTAAAAAAAACCCTAACACCTCCTTTGAGACAACTGGGAGAATTTGAATACAACAACCTAGGTAATATATAATAAAATTATTGGTAGTTTCATTAGGAGAAATAATGGCTTGGCAAATATCTTTTTTTAAAAAGTCTTTAAACAGAGACATGTACTAAAATATGTACCAGCGAAAGGATATGATGTCTGATATTTGTTTTAGAATAGTCTAGGAAAAAAAAAACACTGGAGGAGGAAAATGAAACACAATTAGGAGATGTAATTAATAACTGTTGAAGCTGGGTGGTGGATACGTGGGGTTCGTTATACTACTCTTTTCCTTTGAAGCACTGTATTCACTCACTAGAGCTACCCTAACAAAGTACCTGGGTGGCTTACACAACTCAGTGGCTTCAGCAACAGAAATGTACTTCCTTACCTTTCTGGAGATGGAAGTCCAAGATCAAGGTGGCGACAGAGCTCGTTTCATTTGGAGGCCTTTCTCCTTGGCTTGTAGATGATTGACTTCTCTCTCTATCTTCACATGGTCTGTCTTCTGAGTGTGTCTCCTCCTTTCTTATAAGCCCACAGTCACATTGGAATAGAGCCCAACCCCAATCACCTGACTTAACCTTAATTACCTCTTAAAGGCCCTATCTCCAAATACAGTCATACAGGTTTGGGGAGTTAGGACTTCAACACATGAAGTTGCGGGGGTTGGGGGGGGCACACACAGTTTAGCCCATAATAGGTGCCTATGGACATTTCCACAATAAAAAGCTTTATAAGTAAAAGAAATGTTAGCTCATAGAGGAGACAGTTAATCATGGGCAATTTTCAGCTGACCCACTCGTAATGCCAGGTGAGTCAGATCTGAGCCCCTCTCTATTCCAACAGAATCACACAGCCGCTGGCCACAACCCAAGTCAGCTGAGATGTTTCCGTTATTTGATAAACACAACAGACCTCAAACTCTAAGAACCCACTTTTGGGGGATTATGTATTTTATAATGTGCAAAGACCACTCCAAGTTTGAAAAGCTTGTATATTTCAAGAGTTGCCAAGCTGTTTCCATAGAGCCTGGGGTATTAAAGTTTGCATCTGTTTAGTTCCTGTTTTTTTAATTTTTTACATAAACTTTAATAGACTTCTTTATTCCTACCACCCACTGTTTTCCCCTCTGTGCACTTTTTGCCTGTCCCTCTCTTAAAAGGAAACCCAGTGACTGTTTGTATAAATTTTCTATTACAAAGAATGTCAGACATTTTAGAGGTGTCAGTCTTTTAGAAACACAGATAGGTTTCTTGGTATTCTCACAAATTGCTGGCACGTTTTCTTTTCAGGAAATAATTTTGAAAATGTATTATCAAGAGCTGTGATCCAGTACGCTCACTTAAAAAATATATTCTTGCCTAAAATAAGGAAAAAACTGTATGTACAAAGTAGTCCATCACAGTAGTATTCATTGGAAACAACAGATGCACACTTCATGGTAAAACTGTTAAATTATAAAACATTTAATTGGAGTTCCCATCGTGGCACAGTGGTTAACGAATCTGACTAGGAAACATGAGGTTGTGGGTGCAATCCCTGGCCTCGCTCAGTGGATTAAGGATCCCCCCGAGCTGTGGTGTGAGTCACAGATGCGGCTTGGATCCCACGTTGCTGTGGCTCTGGCGTAGGCTGGTGGCTACAGCTCCGATTTGATCCCTAGCCTGGGAACCTCCACATGCCGTGGGTGTGGCCCTAGAAAAGGCGAAAAGCCAAAAAAAAATAATAAATAAATAAATAAAACATTTAATTGCTAGAAAACTCTACAGTCATTAAGGAAGCAAACCATAAAGGAAAACCTTTAACTATTTATGTGTATTTTTTGAGATCCTGGTAAAGGAAGAAAAAAATGTAAAATTACAATACAGAGAGATCTGGACAAAATTTTTGTGATTTATTCACAAAGAGCTAATTTCCTGAATATACAGCAAACTCTGACGAATCAATAACAGGTTGAAACCAATAGTTCGATAAAGAAAGGAGCAATGAGGGCAGAGGACAGAAAATGAAATATCAGTGGCTAACTGTACAAAACAATGTCACATGCACAGAAAAATGAAGACAGGTCTCCTACAATTACAGTGAGATCCTAGGTCTTACTCCTCTGGTGGCAAAGTACTAAAGGCTGAGGAGAGAGTTTGAAGAAAGAGGAACAGGTGATTAAAGCATAAACTGGTATAACCGGAGTTTCCCTCGTGGCTCAGTGGTTAACGAATCCGACTAGGAAACATGAGGTTGCAGGTTCCATCCCTGCCCTTGCTCAGTGGGTTAAGGATCCTGCGTTGCTGTGAGCTGTGGTATAGGTTGCAGACGCGGTTCGGATCCCGCGTTGCTGTGGCTCTGGCGTAGGCTGGTGGCTACAGCTCCAATTCGACCCCTAGCCTGGGAACCTCCATATGCCGTGGGAGCGACCCAAGAAAATGGCAAAAAGACAAAATAAATAAATGTTTAAAAACTAAATAAAAAATAAACTGGTATAACCTTTGTGGAGCACAATTTGACAATACCTCTCATATTTTACAATGCATCTTCCCTTACTCAAGAGTTCCATTGCTAGTTATGCTAATGAGACGCCCTTCTGGGTACATAAGAGCATGCGTGCATGGATGATTCCTATAGCATTTTTATGTGAAGGATTATGACTGGGATATAACTGGATAAATTATGGCATGTCTATATAATGGAATAAAATGTAACTAAATGTGTTTATCCACGCAATGGCAATATATTGTAATCATCCATCCATGCCTGCACTTATATACCCAGAAGGGTGTCTCATTAGAGTAACCAGCAGTGGAACTCTTGAGTAAGGGAATGTGCATTTTAAAATTGTAGGAGACCCATCTTCATTTTTCTGTGAATGTGACATTGTTTTGTACAGTTAGCCACTGATATTTCATTTTCTGTCCTCTGCCCTCATTGCTCCTTTCTTTATCGAACTGTTGGTTTTATCTTGTTATTATTGTTGTTGATTTGTCAGAGTTTGCTGTATATTCAGGAAATTAGCTCTTTGAGAATAAAAGAAAAATTTTGCTCATATCTGTCTGTATTGTAACTTTATGTTTTTTTCTCCCTTTACCAGTATTTTTATGTGAAGAACTATGATTGGGATATAACTGGATGGATTATGGCATGTCTGTATAATGGCATACAGTGTAACTAAAAATGAAAATGAGATAATTCTATTTGCAAGCATGGGATAATAGCCATGATATAGTAAGGAGGAATGGTTTCAGAAGATTTCTTTTGTGTAGCAAAAAAAGGATATTTGTATATATGCTCATTTATACCTGCAGATGCTCATAAGGTGTGTGAAAAGAGGCACCCTGGGCCACCAGCCTTGTCTGTCTGGGGATGAGATGTGGTTGGTGGGAAGAGTCAAATGGAAGTTGCTTTTTGCTTTCTATAATTTTATATCCTGATAACTTTAGAAAATAAGCAGGTATTTACTCTTATAATACAAAAATTCAAAGTGACAGTTATGAAAATATTATTTGATCGTGGGACATGTTCAGAATGCTGAGGGGTAAGAGGAGACAACTGAACTTGCAAAACAGTAAAAATTCATATGACAAATAAAAGGAACAAAATACTCTCAGATGATGATAGTCTGTGATTTGGTGATGGCATTATAGGGGATTTTTTTTTCTTTGCCACCTAAATTCTCTGCCCTCTGCCTGCATGGCTTTTCCCATTTTAAAATGACTAAAACACAAAGTTCCCACTGTGGTGCAGTGGGCTAAGGATCTGGTTTTGTCTCTGCTGGGTCCTGCTGAGGTATGGGTTCCATCCCCAGCCCAGGAACTTCCATATGCCATGGGTATGGCCAAAAGAAAAATAATTAAAAATAAAACAAAGTAAACATAGCGATTTAGTTGACTTCAACTAAAACCCTCAAATCCATATATGCCCCAGCGGTGGGTCAGTGAGGAGCAGAGTAGTGTGAGAAGAGGGCAGCAGCTAACCCAGAAACCTGGGATCAAGAGAAAAAGGTTCTCAGAGGCCTGTTCCTGGCCATCCAGTCTCAGTGCGAGGTTTCCACTGAACATCCAGAGAACTGGATTTTTATCTTGACAGTTCTGAAAAATGGCGTAATTTCTCCTTGTCTCAAATCCTCACGTCCTTAAGGAGTTCTCAGCTTAGCCCCAAGAAACATGGCCCACAGTTTTCTCCTGCACTTCCATACTTCTCATTCTCCGTGGCCCTTAATTCAGTGCCTGCTGTTTTCCACATCCCCTCAAATCCTTACATGTGCCACTGAGAACTATCCCATTCTGACCTAACGTTCTGCCTCCTCAGTCTTCTCTCACTACCCATCCACTTCTTGGCCATTGTCTAACCAGGCTGTCTTCCCCATAGGCTCTCAAGGGGAGCTGGATTTTTTTGTTTTTTGGTTTTGAAGTTCATAAGTGTTATCCACAATATCCAAAAAAGTGGAAAAAATCCAAAGGTTCAACACAATGAATGGATAACAAAATGTGTCTGTCCACACAATGGAATATTATTCAGCCAGAAAAAAGGAACAAAGCACTGATGCATGCTGTAACAGGATGTGCCTTGGAAACATTTTGCAAGGGAGAGAAGCCAGACCATGTATTATCTGCATATCACATATTATAGGACACAATTTTTATGAAATACCCAGCATAAGCAAATCCACAGAGAAAGAAAGCAGATTTGTGGTTGCCAGGGCTTAAGGAGAGGGAGGAACGGGAACGACTGTTCATGGGCAAGGGGTTCTTTTTTGGGTGAGGGGAACACTCTGGAATGACTGGTGATGGCTGCACAACTTTGTGAATATAGTAAAAGACACTGAATTGCATACTTTAGAGGGTGAATATTATGGTAAACACATGTATGTCTCAGTTTGAAAAACCACATCAGGGGCCAGGAAGAGGGTAGGTTGTTTATTTCTACCCACCAGGCCTAACTTGGCCTCTCATGACACCGCCACTTCCAAACCTCTGTGACTCCCAGATATACTTGTCTTCCAGCCCAGCGCTCTCTTCTGAGCTCCAGCGCCCTTAACAGATCTTTTACTGGGATGCCTTATAGGCACTGAAAACACACAATATCCCAAATCTGATCCTTCTTCATCTTTTTTTGAAAGCCCACTTCTCCTCCTCTAGTGTTTTCCAACTTTGTAAAAGGATCTGTTTTTGCCCCAGATCTGGGCCGCCTTGAGGCTTCCTTCTCCTCTATCCGCATAGGCAAACTGTCACCAAGTTTTATGGATTCGTCTGTTAAATACCCCTCCAAGTCCAGCCACCCAGAACCCCTTTACTCTCCCATCCCAGTCTAAGCCACCCTCATCTCTCAAAAAGACTCTTGCAATCGCCTCTCCCTGGTCTCCCCACGTCTTCTCACACCCCCTTTCCCAGCTGGTGTTCACAAAGCACTCTGAAATGTGCAACATGGAGGGACGGTCACATTCTCCTTGGGATGCCTCAGGTGTAAGCCTTTGCTCACAGGGTAAAGCCCAAGTGCCTGAGTCAGTTCTGCAACCCTTTTTACAATCTGCCTACAGTCTAGCCTCCCTCCTACCCCAAATAATATTTACCGAAGAGACCGAAACAGAGGTGGTACCTGCTCTAGGAGAAGAAAGAGGAAAACAAATAAGCACGACCATGACAAGTGCTAGGATAGAAACGAAAAGATTCTGGGAACAGGGAAGAGCTGATCTTGCTGAGAAGGGGTGATCAGGAAAGACCTCCATGAAGAGATCATAGTTAAGTTGATTCCAGAGGTATGCACAGATACTGAACATTGTGAGAGCAAAGGGAAGAGAGGGTTGAGCACCTGCAAAGTCTTAAGGTGAAAGTCACTCACATGGGGAATCCCCATTGTGGCTCAGGGGGTTAAGAACCTACCTAGGGTCTGTAAGGATGCGGGTTCAATCCCTGGCCTAATTTAGTAGGTTAAGGATCCAGTGTTGCAGCAAGCTATGGCATAGGTGGCAATTGCAGCTTGGATCCAGCATTGCTGTAGCTGCAGCTCCAATCTGACCCTTAGCCTTGGAACTTCCATATGCCAAAGATGTGGCCCTAAAAAGAAAAATAAAATAAAATAAAATAAATATAATAAAATAAGTGGCATGAGAGGGCAGTGGGTCACGGATGGCATGAAATGAGGCTAGAGATTTAGGCAGGACCTTATGGTCCTGATCAGGGAAGGAGCTGGGATGTTACTCTAAGCACAATGGGAAACCACACTCCCTTTGATGATTATACTCCAGTCTCACTGGGGCTCTTTCATATTTCTGAATGTTTCTACAGCAGTCCAGGCCAGGACCATCCAAATCCGATGTTCTCCTATCTGCAAAGCTTCTTCTTTTTTTAACTCAATGAATTTTATTACATTTGTAGTTGTACAATGATCATTACAACCCAATTTTATAGCATTTCCTTCCCAAACTCCCAGCCCATTCCCCTGCCCCCAAACCTGTCTCCTTTGGAAACCATAAGTTTTTTAGTCTGTGAGTCAGTATCTATTCTGCAAAGAAGTTCATTGTGTCCTTGTTTTAGATTTCACATGTAAGTGATAGCATAAGAAGTTGGTGTCTCAATGTCTCACTTCACTTAGCATGATAATTTCTAGGTCCATCCATGTCACTGCAAATGCCGTTATTTCTTTCCTTTTAATGGCTGAGTAATATTCCACCGTGTATATGTACCAGACCTTCTTTATCCATTCCTCAGTCAATGGACATTTAGGTTGTTTCCATGTCTTGGCTATTGTATATAGTTCTGCAATGAACATTGGAGTACATGTATCTTTTTGAGTCGTGGTTTTCTCTGGATAGATGCCCAGGAGTGGGATTTCTGGATTAAATGGTAGTTCTATTTTCAGTTTTCTGAGGAATCTCCATACTGTTTTCCACAGTGGTTGCACCAGTTTACATTCCCACCAACAGCGTAAAAGGGTTACCTTTTCTCCACACCCTCTCCAGCATTTATTGTTTGTAGACTTTTTGATGATGGCCATTCTGGCTGGTGTAAGGTGGTACCTCATAGTGGTTTTGATTTGCATTTCTCTAACAATGAGTGATGTTGAAAATCTTTTCATGTGTTTTTTGGCCATTTGTATGTCTTCTTTGGAGAATTGTCTGTTTAGATCTTCTGCCCATTTTTGATGGGGTTGTTTGTATTTTTGGTATTGAGCTGCAGAAGGTGATTATAAATTATATAATCCCTTGTCAGTCCCTTCATTTGCAAATATTTTCTCCCATTCTGTGGGAAAAGCTCATTTTTTCTTTTGTCACTTGGCTGATGTCAACCCAATGGCCACTGAGCTGAGGTCAGACTCTCCTTCATACTCATAGCTTCCTGTGTTTTTCATGGGTAGCAATTATCACACCAGAAATGTTCTGATTACATGTCTGTTTGACAGACACTCTATCCCAAGGATTGAGTACCAGTTAGGTACTTTCAAAATATTCTTAAATAAATGAGTATTTGCACAAGTTCATGAAAATTGAGGCAAGCTTAGAGGTTGTTTGACAGAGGCTGACAATGACAATAGACATTTTAAACTTGGGAGAGATTCAGAATCCACTTAAATCAAGCCAGCTGGTTTATTGACTAAGGATGGGTCCACAGAGGAGGAGCCACATGTCCATACAGAGCTCTCCAGCATGACCTGCTTCTGGACCCAGACATAAGCCCTCACATTTTTCTCACTGAACTCTGGGGCACTCGAATAAAGGTCCTGGGGGAAGTAAATTCCTCGAGACAAACTTTTTCTGACTGCAAATAACTGACTAGGAAAGGAAAAATAATGTAGACAGCATTAGTATTTCACTGATGGATTTAGTTACATAGATTAAAGTGTCAGCTTGGTAAAGTTCCAGCATGTCTGGTCTGACACTCATTTTAGAATGAAGGTAAAGACATCCAGAGCTGGCTCAGTGACGAGCTGGGTAGCAGAGTCCCCTGGGTCTCTCTCTCCAAACTCTGGTTCAGTTTGTCACGGTGGGTCTGGTTGGCTCCAGAGAGGCCCACAGCCAGAAAGAATAACAGGGGTGCACGGTCCAGGCCCGAGACCTGTTGGCACCAAAGTGTGGGAAAAGCTCGCACAAGGCCTGCCCACAGTCATCCCGGTCCAGACCGAGGTTATTAATCTTTCATGTCCCCAAACACTCAAATCACAGGGTTTGGAAAAGGAAAAATAAAGTGGGATGGCAGGGAGGCAGAGTAGAAAGAACAGAAGGTGATTTGGGAGGCTGGCTGCTTAAAGTCCCTCAACCAGAATCAAGAAGGATGTACCAGGTGGTGGCCAAGCTCTCTATCAGCTTTATGGTTGGCTTTGAAGACTCAGAATCAAGCTTAAATCCGAGAGACATGAACATATTTTCAGGCAGTGGGATGCTGCTTATGATCATGGAGTGAGGCTATCTCATTTCCAACCCAGGCTCCAGCCCGTATTTGCTATTTGCTCCGAACTTCTTTGTGCCTCAGTTTCCTCATCTGTAAAATGGGCCTTATAGGGTTGTTTTGAAGATTACAGGGGATACTATTAAAGTGGCTAGGTCATAATAAGTGGTCAGTAAATATTAGCTGTTACTATCACTGTCCTCTGACATAGGAAAAGCACTCCCTGAAAGCACATAAACCCCAGAGAGCCAAAGGCTCACCGTCACTGACTCAACAATCAAGAAAGATAATTCCTCAGCTGCCATCTGTACTCAAATGATGTCAAAGGAGACGGTGCTCAGGACATAAATAAATTAGCAGGTTCCCAAACTGCATATGCCTTGATTCCACTTTTGCAAAATGCCATACAAACTTACTGTTAAGTGACAGATACGGGAGGGGAAAGGAGGCACACAAAAGACTGCTGGCATCGCTTAACTCCAGAGGGAGGGGATGGTACTATCTGTGCTTCACAGTTTCCATTTTATTTCTTATTTGCCTATTTGTGGTTTTGAAATGTGTTCCCCAAACGTATACTTGATGAAAACTATTTTTTTAAATATTCAAGTCAGAGGAGAGGAAGAGCATAAATCAAATTTTTGTCAGTTATTTTTATTATATTTACAGGTCACTCATCACCTGGGGCCCTGAATCATTCTCATTTTGCATCTTTCCATTTGGAAGCTATTTCTACCACTGTTTCTGGGCTTCTAATCATAGAATAAAACCAAACTCAAACTGAACGAGTGAAGTGTCAGTGGGAAATCGAAATGTGGAAAGGGTATACATGACAATAACTTTTTCTTCTCTTTTTCTTTTTTTGGGGGGGCCACACCTGCAGCATATGGAGGTTCCCATCAAAGGATCATATTGGAGTTGCAGCTGCCAGCCTATGTCACAGCTCATGGCAATGCCAGATCCAAGCTGCACCCACAATCTATGCTGTAGCTTGTGGCAATGCTGGATCCTTAACCCACTGAGTGAGGCCAGGGATCAAACCCACAACCTCAAGGAGGACTATGTTAGGTTCTTAACCCACTAAGCCACAATGGGAAATCCAGTAGTTATTTGTTAAATGAATGAGTGAGATGATATTGTAAAGAGATGTCCATGACATGGCAACTGACAGGACATTCAGTAAGACTGATGCTCCTTCATGTGACTCACAGCATGATTTTCATTTCACACACACACACACACACACACACACACACACACACACACACACACACACACACACGCCATGACTCTCTCAAGGCCCTAAAAGCCTATAGGTACCACTGGAGTTACATGAAAGGTAATACTTCAGATTCCTCCTGTGCTTATCCTTACCTGCTTAACAGAGCAGGTAATGCAAATAATGACATCAATAGATAATAAGAAAGTAGAGACAAATGTAAAAAAAATTACGTTCTGTTGTTTTACTCTGTTGATGTTTAATATGCAGACTTTCAACAGACCCTTCAAAATGTACCTTCTCTAAAGGCTATTACACTTCTCTGCTTCTGTGAAATCTAAAGGCGTGTGGATGTGCGGACGCCTGTGTATCTCCTTCCTGCATAGTTTGTGTCCTTTGGCCAGTCTTTTCCTGGAAGGGGTGGATGGTCTTCAATGTTTTCCTCTTTTGTGGCCCTAAGTCAGCACCAGTCACATATCACAGGATATCCACAATCTGAATCTGGATAAAAAGCTTCAAAGTCTCTCCTGTCCTTTGGCCTAACAGCTTTTCCTGGGCTCTTCAGAGCCAGGCTGTCATTTCATGGCCAGACTGAGTCTCTCTGGGCTCATACTGGGCAGTTTTTGTTTTTCTGCACAAGATATTTGTTCACTGAAATGGAAGCCAGAGAGTTCCCGTTATGGCTCAGCAGTTAACAAATCCGACTAGGAACCATGAGGTTGTAGGTTCAATCCCTGGCCTTGCTCCGTGAGTTAAGGATCCGGTGTTGCCGTGAGCTGTGGTGTAGGTTGCAGACGCAGCTCGGATCCTGCGTTGCTGTGGCTCTGGCGTAGGCTAGAGGCTATAGCTCTGATTAGACCCCTAGCCTGGGAACCTCCATATGCCGCGGGAGTGGCCCAAGAAAATGGCAAAAAGACAAAAAAAAAAAAAAAAAAAAGAAAGAAAAAGAAAAAAGAAAAAAAAAAGAAAGAAATGGAAGCCAGGAGCAGTAGCTGGGAATGCCCTGAATTATTTTGTTCACAGCCCCTCCATCCTTCTTCCCCGCAGTAATCTAAGAAGTAGAGTGGATCATGTTGAATTTAAAGATTTAACAAGTGAAAGAAGATAAATCTGAAAGCACTTCTGACTTTCGACACCTTATTTCTCCCAAAATAGTTTAAACAGTATTTTTGGATGAAAGAAAAGGTGAAGATAGGTAAAGGAAGAGCTGAACTTAGTTCTCTTTTTCCTAGTCATCTGAAGCATTTTCTTAAATGGCTGCAGCTTATCTAGAAAACCCTAGAGATGTCCAGGGCCCTTTCTTTGTGTTGTGATGGCTTTCCCTTGCCTTTCCTACTGACCCTCTAGTGCCCACTCATCACCACTTATCCCTGGGAGAAATCTTAGTGCATTAATGAAATCACTAATGTCTGGCCATATATACCCTAACACCACTGTTGCTAGAATGACATTTATATTATGCTCTGCCTCCTGTATCTTTCATGAGGGAGTTTTAATGTGTCACTAAAAAATACTGGATAACACTCTTTATTAGCCCCCTGATACCCCAGCCCATCAATACTTGTCCAGCCTGATGAGATCATGCTATGGTTCTTAATCAGAGTGAAAGAGAGTAAGAAATACCTTTATTAAAAAATCAATTAAAAACCAGTTGCCCCAGGTAAACAAAAAGCATCATCAGGGCATGAAAAGAGGACAAATAATGAAATGAAGTGGCAGGAGGCACTACTCAGGAAAAGGCCTGAAGATGACTGGTCACTTCCATGCATGGCAGATTCTTGTTTTGTTTTAGACAAAACTTTTTCCTTCAAAGACAAACAATGCAGGCACTTACTCTCCTGTGCTCTGAATTATTACATGGATAGACATACCTGGTCCTCAACACACCCAGCCACAGGGAGGAAGCCTGCTTAACTTAGCAGGGTAGTACAGGCCTTGGGGTCCTGCTTTAGAAGCAGAAGGGACGATGGTTTGAAGTCCAGATTTCAAAATCTCATTCTCAGAGAGTCCTCTTGTGATCATGCTGAGAAGAGCCCAGAAATGTGCATTTTAAGCGAGCACTCCAGATGGGTCCCATGCACTCTTTTAAGGTGTGATCTTATGTATGCCTGACCTTCTTAGGGCAGAAAATTCACCAGGAAGCCCTGGATGCTGAGATCTCCCAATGAATACACCCTGCTCACCACCCATCCTGACCAAGACATGGAATATTCTCCTTCCCTCTAAAAAAGACCCCTCAGCCCCACTGCAGTCCCGCCTGACTTCCTGCCCAGGAAACTACTGATCTGATTGAAACAATCCCATTTACCATGGCGGCAGAAAGCATAAAATACCTAGGAATAAACCTACCTTAAAGGGTCAAAACACCTGTACTCTGAAAACTATACGACAGTGGTAAAAGAAATCAAATACGACACAAACAGATGGAAAGATACACCATGCTCTTGGATTGAAGACTCAATATTATCAAAATGACTATACTACCCAAGCCAATCTACAGATTCAGTATAATCCCTATCAAATTACCAATGGCACTTTTCACAGAACTAGAACAATATTTTAACATTTGTTTGGAAACACCAAAGACCCAGAATAGCCAAAGCAATCCAGAGAAAGAAAAATGGAGCTGGAGGAATCAGGCTCCCTGGCTTCAGACTATACTACAAAGCTACAGTCATCAAAACAGTATGGTACTTGCACCAGAAATATAGATCAATGAAACAGGAGAGAAAGCCCAGAAGTAACCTCAAGCACCTATGACCAATTAATCTATGACAAAGGAGACAAATGTATACAGTGGAGAAAAGACAGTCTCTTCAATAAATGGTGCTGGGAAACCTGGACAGCTACATGCAAAAGAATGACATTGGAACATTCTTTACCACCATACACAAAAATAAACTCAAAATGGATTAAAGATCTAAATGTTAAGACTGGATACCATAAAACTTGTAGAGGAAAACACAGGCTGAACACTCTCTGACATAAACCGCAGCAGTATCTTCTCAGATCCACTTAACCACCATAGCTGATTTTTGCTATTCTAGAACTTTGTATGGAGTCACCCTCTGTTGTGTCTTGTTTCTTTTGTGCAATATCATGTCTATGGAATTTTGTGACATAAGGAATGTTAGCACAGTTCTGGGCCACATTTACCTGATGGCAGTTGCTACCATCATCATCAATATCATTTTATCCTCTGAAGATTTATTATTATTATTTGCTTTTTAGAGCCACACCTATGGCATATGGATGTTCCCAGGCTAGGGGTCAAATCAGAGCTACAGCTGCTGGATCCTTAACCCACTGAACGAGGCCAGGGATCGAACCTGCAACCTCATGGTTCCTGGTCGAATTCGTTTTCACTGTGCCATGATGGGAACTCCAATTTATTATTAATATTTTGGTTTTCTTTACTACTGAAAAGTAATGGGAATAAATATGGTAGCCATGAGGCCCGGGCAAAATACTTTTTTCAGAATGATAGTCTTCCTGTTGGAAGCTTCAGCTGCATCAGAGAAACCCTGAAACATCAGACTCAAGATGAGGCACCTGAGTGCAGCTTGGCTGTCATACAGACACTGATGGCTGGAGCTCTGTGACTCTGACCACCACAATTTATCATGATTTCCTAGAGAGCCAGGGCACGATTCTTATGTGAATGTTCCTGCTTAAAACATACCAATTCACAAAGCTCATGAGTAACGGAGCCAGATTCCTTGAGATATGGGAAGAAACCCTTCATTTCAAAACAGCACTCCCTACATTTCAACTTCTAAAAAGCTGTCCAGGGAATTTCATGTGTTCTCTTTAATTGTTTTCAGGCTATAATTGTGACACTTAGAATACGTCTAACTAGAAAAATAGAGGGGACATCATAGCACACAAACATTCTTGTGTTCATTTCTGTTTCAAAATGCACTTCTTTACATGGGACTGTAGATGGAAAAATTAGCCTTCGATGTATTATTTATGAATTTATTTTTGTCATGAAGGCTTTCAACCTGAAGTCCCTCCAGAGCAGAAGAGAAACTCTTTCCAGGAAAATTAAATCTAGGCCTAAAAAATATATGGCACCAAGCTCTATTTAGTAAGGTATTCCCCTGGTAGAAAGCCCGACATTAGACATTATGCCCTACTTGGAAAAAATAACATTCTGATGAAATACTTTTCATGTGGAATAAAAAAAAGAGATAGCAAGAAACACACATACAAAAGCAGATGTCCTGAGTAAGGGCAACTTTCCCTGCCATGCTGATGAGGACAGAACCAAGTGGCTTATGGGAAGGACTTCATAGTTCATTCCATGGCAACCGAGGTATTAGTGATGGAACATGAAGGGGAGAGTGAGGAGTCAGAGCACTTGGAACAAGCACTTTGAGGCTCTGCCAGGCCCCTTCGCTTGTAGTTAGTTTGGGAGAATCCCTTCGTTTTGCTTTTAGTACCTAATTTTGTGGGCATTTTATTAATTCGTTCAATAAATTCCTATTCTGGAAGTTACCATTGTGGCTCAGCAGTAACGAGCCTGACTAGGATCCATGAGAATGTGGGTTCCATCCCTGGCCTCTCTCAGTGGGTCAAGGATCCTGTGTTCCCGTGAGCTGTGGTATAGGTCAAAGATGTAGCTCAGATCCTGCATTGCTGTGGCTGTGGCGTAGGCCGGCAGCTGTACTGCTGATTCGACCCCAAGCCTGGGAACTTCCATATGCTGTGGGTATGGACATAAAAAGCCAAAATAAGTAAATAAATAAATGCCTAGTCTGTGCCAATTGTGTGTCAGGTGCTGGACAAGCTACCAGCTGCTTATGGCTCTGTCTTTAAAAAAAAAAAAATCAGAGAGAGATAGAATCTCACTTTAATGTGGAATGGGAGACATTCTAACTTCCTAAAAATCATGTTTTGGCTCTATTGAAAAATGTGTAGGATTATGACTGCTCTTAAAGAGATAAGACTGTAGGGTTTGATATGTGTCAGGTCCCTACCTGGTCCCCAGGATATTACGCTCAGTGCACCTTAATATATATGTCTTGTGTCCCTGTGATCTCGGGTCTTATTTGGGACTGGGTTCCTTACATGGACCTGTAGATGGAAAAACTAGCATTCGATGTATTAGGGGCTGGGGTCTTATTCATCTCCATCTCCCTAGGGCTTAGCAGAGGGCTCAGGATCCAAAATCACTCCAAAAAAATTCTTCAATAGATCAATGAACATGAATGGGAATCAAGGAGCTCTACTCATTCTCCTCAAAAAAAAAAAAAAAAAAAAAAAAAAAACATACAGAGACCAACACTCAATAGAAGGTAATTCAATTAAGAATCACCTGGAGAGTTGATGTGAAATGCTCATTTTCTGGTAGTTCCCAGGGAAACCTTAATTAGGTCTGGGCTAGGTATGAGGAAAGCAAGTATTTAACGAGCTCCCCAGTGGTTCTTAGGATCAGGCACATCTGGGGAAACGCTGCTCCAAAGTCAAAGATAGCTATACGGATACAAGAGCAATTGAACAATAAGAGGTAATGTTTAGCTGGAGACCTTATTTGCATGGACACTAAGCACTGGCACCTAAAACATACTTTTAAAAAATAAGCTAATGCTCATATTCATTTACACAGAAGTTCTGTTGCAGAGCCAGCCTTCCATTCCACAGTGAGTGATCACTAAGTGATGGGACTCTGCCCTGGGGCTCCGGACTAAACCCCACCATCAAAGGCTGCTGGATCTTAGCAGTTCCACTGTTGCTACTTCCATTTCCCAGTTTCAATTCCTGATGTAAATGAGAGCCATTCCGAGGGTGTCTGAGAGCTAAATTTACTGCCCATTGATTTTCACAAACCCTGTGTGTCCTATGAAATCCTCTTAAATGAGGATCAGATACAGCAACAAAACTGGGAAACTGAATAGGAAACACCATAGCTCAGAGTGAAATGTGAATATTCATCTGTCCTGCTGAAAAACATGGGCCCGGTGTGATCCAACATAAGCCCTGGCCAATGTTGATAAACACATATTTTAAGGAAAAGCCTCAGACAGACCCCAATTATTGTACAGATGTCCAGGTTAGAGCAGGACAAATGGGGCAGCAACTCTAATTGGCTCCTTGAACAAATTCAAATTTTGAATAAGCCAGAGAAAGGGTGAGGTTGCTGCAGCATCGTTTACTGGGAACTTCCTGCAAAAGCATTACTTAATTGACATCCTCAAACATAACAGTCCCTTCTAGAACCAGTCACGAAGTGCCACTTGCAAGCTTATGAATCCATAGTGATGAGCAATGATCCCTCTGCCAGCGAATGACTGGTAACCTGAGTCAGTCACCTTTCCTCCATCCCAGACGCAAACACATCAGGCTTGCATGCACATTCGCCCATTTGCATCTTAGTGTAATTGAACAAATTGCCTACCTACTGTTAGGGTTTCTTCTGCTAGGTGCTGGAAGTATAAAGCAAAATAAGCCTTGGTCTGAAACCGCACAGAATTTATAATCTGATGAAAAACTTTTCATCAGATAAATAAATAAATAAATAACACCCAAATAAATAACACCATCAGGGTAGATTATGCTAAATCCCCAACTGTGAGATAGACCAGCACTTCTCAAACTTTCATGTGCACTGGAAACAAGTGATCTTGTTATAATGCAGATTCTGATTCAGTCAGTCAAGGCTGGTGCCCTCAATCCTACAATTCTGATAAGCTCCCAGGTAATGCAATGGGTTTTGATATAAGAATCACACCTTGAGTGATAAGGCACTGGCTGATAATGCATTTCAGGCCTGCAAGTATGGCTGGATACAAAGGCTTCTTTCCAGGGTCATGAAAACTAGTTAGGAGCTCAACGTTGGAGTCTGGTTGTAGAGTGTTCTCAAATGCCCCTTACAAGAGTCTGAACCTGAAGGGACAGTTTGTGTTCTTGATGGCCCTGGAAGAATCTAGCCGTTCCTGTAGCTGATGGCGAGATGACATCAGTCACATGTAGTCCCGTCACCCAATGCTTACACAAATAGAGTCATATTAAACAAGTTAAGCTAATACGCTATTCTGGGGCTCTGAGGATTTCACAGAACATTTCAGAAAGCAATTTGGGGTGACTTTCTCCATGCTGCAAGCAAGTTATTCCTGTAACCAAGGGCAGACTATAAATATGACACATCTCTATGTGGTAATTGCTTTATTTCGGATTAAGACTAGCAATTTTCTTGTCAGAGACAGGCATGCAGGAGAAAGGGAGTGGGGACATTTGGACAGCTCAGGCAGTTTTTGCAATTTGAAAAGCCATCTACAGTTATTTTCTTTTAAATTAACGTGGCAGATTCAGCATTAGCACCAAATTTGTTTTCTCTTGTGGTCTCTTTGGTTTGATCCTCCTTAAAGCAAAAAACTTTAGTAATTCTGCTAAGCGCAGACCTATTGTGTCTTGCTTTTTTTCCCTCTAATCCGGACTGACTTTACCCCAAGAGTTCTTGGGGGCAGTGGATGAGAAAGCTGGAAAAACTGCATCTTGGTCGTGGACACCCAGGTTCACTAATCCTTTCCACCCTCGTCATTAAACTAAGTGTGCCCAGAACCACAGTTAGCTCTGTGTACCCAGCTAGTCGCCATGTGTTTATGTGTCTTTTGTATGTTACCATGTGTGTATTAATCTTGTCTTCCCCAAAGCACCAACTGTGGCCATGTGCACTCAGTGATTATGCGGTGAATGTGACGAAATCCTTCCACGCCCTCAAGAGAGCATTCACAATGTTCCCCCACATTTTTTGGTCTATTCTTTCTCAAAATCATTTTTGGAAGTCGTAGAGCATGCCTGGAGAGGAAAATAAGGCAGACTTCACCTTTATTTAGGAAGTTCTACTTTATCTATGTAGAAAAAAAATCTGCAGCAGAAACAACAAAATGTTAACATTTGTTAACCCTGGGTGGTGACTGCGGTGTTGGATATATTTGTTTCCCCTACTGTTGAAATAGCATTTTAACTTTTTTCAAAATAATTCGAAAAAAAAGCTCTGTGGTGAACTCAGGATAAACAACCCTCAGGGCACAAAGTAGTTTCCCTCTGACTCTCTTTCTTGCCTTCGCTTGCCTCGAATCTGAAACCATGTCAAGAGATTTAAAAAGACAGAGTAAGGAAATTTTGCAACTTAAAATTAACTTCCAACTACTTTTGGTTATGATTTTTTTTTTCTGTGTGTGTGTGTGTGTGTGTGTGTGTGTATACACTGAATTTTTGGCTAATTTAAATGCACAGAACCTTACTCTTTTGGATGTCCAGGCCAGTGACTTTGGACAAAAGCAGAGTATGCAAGCACCATAAAAGCCACGATACAAAAAAAAAAAAAAAAAAAACAGTTCTGCCCCCTCAACCCATCTGTGTCAATTCCTAGAGTTTCGCCTTTCCCATTCATTTTCAGATGACTTCTCTTTCTAGGTTCTAATGGTGAGAGGCTCCTCTTTTTCAGTCAGTACAATATCATTTTTCATTTTTCCAAAGCAGTCGGAGGTAAACAGAACCGGGAATATAATTTCTTATAATAAAGCTCTCACTTCATTTTTCAAGCCAAAAAAATATCAAATGCAGCTCTTCTGAAATTTACTTTTAATTTCCTGATCTTTTGGGGTAAGTGGATTTCCCATGGCTTTCCCATAGAGAGCTAATCGCAGCTCACATTTAGTCATTAGAATCGCACGTGAAATTTCTGTCAGCATCCTTGCGAAGAGTGCAGAATGAACCAACACCAAATTTATTTCACTCTCAACGGCCAAGCCCCACTTCCTTTCCGGTTTCCATTTTGTGTCAGAGCGCACAGTAAGCTGGTTTGACACAAAGGTGACAGCGCTTCTTTTCTTCCGTTTCATTTAATTAGTTTTAGCAGAGACACAAAGACGTTTTAAAATTGCTTTCAGCACCTTCTTTTCAAATGCGACATTCCAAGTTTAAGCTCACACTTAAGTGTAATGAGCCTGTTATCAACACCTGACAGAAAGGAGCATAATGAATGAATACATATATTCAAACATGCTCTTGACAAGACTGCTTATATCATTCCTATGAAAGCACTGCATAGATTATTTCTGTCTACTTTTTATGCATATCATTTTCATAATCTACCGTGGTGCCTTAGCAATACTAGGAGTTTCTGAGAAAAATAGCTTCACCCTACAAACACTTTGGAGAAAAAAGTGAAATAAGTGAAAATACTCATTCCTCCTTTGTGCTCACTTCAAAAAGTAACTTCACATTTTCACTGAAAGCAATGAGAAGCTATATTCCTACTTGGGAAATACATATGCTCTATTAATGGAAGTCAGGAAGCAAGCATGAGTAATTTAAAAAGAAGACAATTTTATAACACGCATTAGGAAAAAACCCCAGAGACTCGAGAGGCCAGAAGAGGTAGCAAATAGATATTGAAATGGACATATAGGACTTCTTACGGACTTTTGATCATTTGAGCATGCACTATTTTAAAGTGCTGAATGTACATGTTTACATGGTAGTTTTAGCTTGTCATAAGGTTTCTGTGATAGGAAATGAACAGAAACTAACCGCCTCCTTTATAAGGAAAAAAACCAACATATACGCAAAAAAATTTTTTTTTTCTTTTACAGTAAAGAGCCGTGTGGTCTGTCAACTTTTAAGTTAATACTTATAACATGACATGGCTTTTCAATATGAGAACTTCAATACAAGAAAAGTATTTGTATGTACTCTTTAGATAAAGCAAGGAGCTGTTTCATATATTTGAAGAACTCGCAGCCAAAATAATCAGCTCCTAATCTACATTCCCATTATAACACTTTGGACATTTTTAATTTACGCATATGGTCTACTTGAGGACGCAAGCAAATACATCCCTGCAAAGAAAAGACAAATATTTATGTACAAATAAATAGGGTTTTAGCGAACAGGCACTCAGATGTGAGGGCTGATGTTTTATGACTTGACTCTTAGCCTCGATAAAACATGCTCACAAGGCAGCATTTTTCTTTGGGGATAAGTCATAACTTTGCCACGGAGGGCTATTAGGGGACCATTTACTGACATGGGACTGAACCTACAATTCCCACAGAGCAATGTTATTTTAAAAGGAAGGCTGATATAGGGGATTTTCGGGAAAATCCTCCCAGGGGGCCTGAGGTTCCCTTGGTGCCAGACATGCAACACCGTTTTCCTTATTGAAATAGAGAACAGTAGGTTGCTGCAATTGTTCCCGAGTGAGAGATGGCAGAAGCACATCGCTTCTCCACGTGTGACATCTGCAGGTTTACACTGCCGGAAAAACGAACAGCATTGAAAGCACAGGCTGTTTTGAGAATTCTCCCTGGCCTGCTTGGAGAGATGTTTGTTTCCCTGTCTATGTGTAGAGAGAGTGTGCTTTAGTTTAAGGTCTAATAATATCTCCTGTGGGAGGACTTGCCCTAAGGTCGAATGGGATTGAGTCCTGGGAGGTACTGGATTGATTTCACCCTAAAACCACAACTTCGGTCCTCTAAGGGCTCCAGAGTGGTTATGAAAAGTAGTCAGGGCTCTCTCCCCCTCCAACAGATGCTGGTGCACAGATTCACCTGTAAGCATCATTCATCTGTATCCCACCCAAACATGGAATCAGGTCCTGGGGAAATATACCACTTTCTGCCAGAGCAATGTGGGTAAGAACTAAGTATTTGGGGGATGTCTCATTAATAGGGAATAAAGCTGTTAACATGCTTTGTCTAGTCTCTCTAGAGTGTCTTTTGATCTCCTGAAATTTCTCTCTTGTGCAGAAATAGACAAAGCACGGACAAGCAAGAGAAGAGAATCAATCTTGATTTGGGACAGATCCTCCTCAAGCAAAGGTCAGCCTTGTTCATTCCCTTCGGCTCACCAGCAACTGGGTAGGAATGGAGGGCAGGGTCCCCAACAGCAGGCAGAGCATCAACTCTTTGGTTCTTACTGAAGAGTGAGCAAGAAGAATTGGGCTGAAGTCACAGTATGAACATTTTGATTGTATATAAGATATAACTAACATTTTTGCATATAAGATTCCACTTTTCAAATTGCCTTCAAATTATATTGTTTATGCCTCAAGAAACCCATCATGGGAAGAAGGGGGCTTGTTATTACTACTCATTTAAAAATCAGGATTTCAGCTTTCAGCGTTCACCTTAAGTTGACAAATTTCCCGAAGAGTTCATCTAACTCCTATGACTAACGCTCCAGAAACAAGGCCCAACATTTTTCAGTGTTTACTATGTGAAAGGTATTCTGCTTAGTGTTTAATATCCATCAGTCTAATTTATTCATCCAAACCTGTAAGCTATACATATAATGTATTATATATTTCTAATATTTATTTGCATTCACCTAATTTATTTATCCCAAACTATAATAGACACGTGATGGCACAGAAGTGACAGATGAGAAAAAGGATTTCCTTTAGTGGAATCTGATTCAAATTCCAGCTCCATAGGAAGGTAGTACAGCTTCAAGGTAAACTGGAAGAGGCCTCAAGCAGCCTGATGGCCCTGAAAGCCCATTTCTACCTACCAGTTCTCTGGCCTTCGGCATGTTCCTCAACCTCTCCTCTGCAGTTTAAATGGGGATAAAATCTTGTTGAGTTGTGAATAGATTAAAGGACTTAATATAAATAATCTGCCAAGAGCGATGTCTCACATACACAAAGTGCTCCTTATCAGGCAATTCTTTTTTTTTTTTTCTTTTTAGGGCAGCACCCGTGGCATGTGGAGGTTCCTAGGCTAGGGGTCGAATTGGAGCTATAGCCACTAGCCTATACCACAGCCGTAGCCACATGGGATCCAAGCTGCATCTGTGATCTACACCACAGCTCACAGCAATGCTGGATCCTTAACCCACTGGGCAAGGCCAGAGATGGAACTCATGACCTCCTGGTTACTAGTTGGATTTGTTTCCACTGAGTCACAATGGGAATTGCCATAACTGTCCATTCTTAAAACTCTTTTTAGGAGTTCCTGTTGTGGCGCAGCAGAAACGAAACGAATAGAATAGAAGCGAAGCAAAGCTACAGCTGCTGCCCTACACCACAGCCAAAGCAATGCAGGAATCTGAGCCATGTCTGGAACCTATACCGCAGCTCATGGCAAAGCCGGATTCCTGACCTATTGAGCAAAGACAAAGATCAAATCCACATCCTCATGAATACTAGTCAAGTTTGTTACCGCTGAGTCTAAAAGGGAACTCCCAAGCCATTTACTTATGTTGTAATTCTTTTAGAGTCGGGACTAAATGATACCAAGAATTACAGAACTCACCATAAACTTTCAGGTGCATTTGTTTGGCAGGGTTTTCTGAACCAGGATTTGGGAATGGTGTTCATGAGCATTTTTTCATTAGATTTTTTAAGAATTTGATATCATTAGCCAGAAAGAGTGATGGAATCATAACAATAATTTTTACCACCTTTGATATCTGACTACACTATTTCTAGCCTTACCTCAGTGCTTCTCAAACCCTTTTCCTAAAGTGCCACTAATGATAGTGGAGAGGAGATAAGGGCCCGAAGATAGCTTGAGATGCCCAATGAAGACATTTTTTTGAAGTTTCACATTTTCCTAAAAACTAGTATCAATTTGGCAGTCAAATCTATAAACTAAGTGTATTTGTATCAATACCAGATTATTGGGGTTTTGGGTTTTTTTTTCATGGCCACAGCTATGGCAAATGGAAGTTCTCAGGCTAGGGGTTGTATAGGAGCTGCAGCTGCTGGCCTACACCACAGCCACAGCAACACAGGATCCAAGCCATGTCTGCAACCTACACCACAGCTCATGCTAACAACAGAGCCTTAACCTACTGAGAGAGGCCAGGGAGAGAACCCACGTCCTCCTAGATACTAGTAGGGTTCGTTAACCACTGAGCCATGATGGGAACTCCCCCAGATTATTATTTATCTTATAGTGTATAAGATTTTCTGTCCAAACCTTGTTTCTCTTTAAAAATATTTCTATTTTTTCCCCAATTGTAGCAACGTAATTATAGGAAATTAGGAAACCATATCAAATTATAAAGTAAAAAATTATGCTCGCCTTTAATTCTCAAACTGCTAACCAGTTGGTGATTTGCTTTTAGCTATTTGTCATATGTAAATACATATATATATGTATTTGGCAGGGTTTTCAGAACCAGGATCTAGAAATGGTGTTCATGAGCTTTCTTTCATTAGCTATTTATATTCAATTTCGTTAGATTTATATGTGTCTAAATAGAACATACAATTATGTAAAAACATACATATAATTTGCAGTCATCATTTATATATGTATGTATATTTATCTTTAAGGCTGTATCTTACGATTTTTACGTAGCGATAAGTATTTGATGGACATTTTTATAGAGCAGTTTGAGGAGCGTAAAAGTTTAAAGTACAGGATCTGTAGCCTGGGTTTCAATGCAAACTCTGCTCACGTGCTAGGCTCAAGTTCCTCATCTATAAATTGAAGCTAATAATATTCCTTTCTTCAGAGAGTGGTTGTAAGGACGAGGTAATTCATACATGAAAAGTGCTTGGACCCTCTCTGGCACATAGTCAACACCGTATAAGGGGTTAGTGTTATTTCTTCTTACTAATGTGAGAGGCTACCATTGCCACATACTGATTGGCTTTGTGTATTTCAGCCTGGGAACTGCTGGATCTTCTATTTTCTTACACTGAGCGTAGTCTACGTGCCAAAGCTACCTTGTTTTACATGTTTTCACACAAAGAAGCCAAAAATGGTCAAGCTAATTTCTCTTAGTACACTTCTTTTTTTGGAATTTTTCTAGCTATTCTTTCTTGTCCACTTTTCCATATGAGTGTAGAAGAACTTGTATCAATAAAATATTCTTATTATTTGCATGTAAATTGTATTTGTTGAATATTTAAATTCATGACCCTTTACAATCCTTGTATAATTTACTGCTCTTCCTTTTTATTACATGCTGCTTTATTTTTGTCTTATTGTACTCTATTTTCTAGGCTTTTTATCACAATCTCCCCCAGACCTGATACTTAGTTATTTTCAAAGAATTTCATCTCAATATAAAAGAAGAAAAAAGGAATGAGAAATAATATTCTGGTATGTAAAAACCAAATCTATATAGCTATGTACTTGGGTACAATTCCTAAAGAATACGTATTGAAATAGAGGTGGTGCAGGGTGTTAACAGGTTGTTATTATACGGGGGACAAACAGCGGGTTGTATGGTTAAGTGCATTTCAGAAATTCTAAGTTAAACAATATTTTTAAGTTTTTTATTCTGCAGGAAGGCTCACAAACTTTAATATCGCTGATGCCCTTTCTGAATTTCCAAAAAGAGATCTATTTTGCAGACGTGCCTAAACTTGTGACCACAGGCCCTTTTCCAGGAGGAAAAAGCCCTTAGGAATTAAGCTCCTAGACGCACCAATTTGGGAAACTCTCCTATAAATGGGTTGCTTCCAAGATTCGGGAGCTGGTACCAAGGGAGATATTTTTTTTCCTCTTTCCACAAGCACTGTTCAGGGAGGTAGACTATTCATCTTCAAATCTAGGATAATTGGTCTTGAATCTAAAGGAAATTCCATTCAGATTTGCTCTGCGTGATCACCATGAGTTCTACTTGGTGGCAATGGGATACATTTCACCTCTTCCAGTATCTTTATGTGTGTTTTAGTAAAAACTTGGGAGACAGTCAACAAGCCACATACAATTCTAAATATATACTAAATTTATTTCTAAAATGCTTCCTTTGGAAGAAAATGATTTTTTTTCCTTCAGGCATTTTTTTTTTTTTTAAACAAAACAACACCCTGTGCAAGTATAAGGCTATATACTCAAATAAAGGATTGGGTTTTTTGTTTTTTGGGGTTTTTTTTTTCCTCTTCTTTTTTTTTGGCAGGCAAGAAATCATTTTCATGCAGTCATTTGCTGGACCTTGGGGTAAAATTATATTTCATAGTTCCCTTGTTCCCAGGCTATGGTTAAAAAGAGATTGATGTCTGAAATTTCAACAGTATTTGTCTTACGAATCTGTTTGATTCTCTTGGGAATAATTATCTCATATCATTTGAAGGTTAGTAATTCCTTAGGAATGACCTTTCTGTTATAATTAGAGTAAGGGTACTTAAATGTAGCTAGGAAAAGTGAAAACTAATGGACTTATTTTCTGGCATTACTATTTTATTAAGTTGTTGCCCCTTGAAATAAAAAGCAGGAGTCATAGGGACACTGCTCAATTGAGTAATCTTTTTTTCTTTCATTTTCTGAGAATAAATAATGTTGAAATACATGGAAAAATAACATTCAGTGAGAAATAGCTCATTGTACAAAACTAAATCTATATAAACTAGGCATGTTGAAAGGCTGTTGAGAGGAATTTCCCAATGATTTCTTCTTTCCTAACTTGCTACCAGTAGTTCAGTTAGACCCAGACATTCAATTCAGGACTTCCGTGGAGCAGGAACAAATAAAGGGAAGAAGGAAGGAAAGAAGGCAAGGAGGGAGGGAGGCAAAAGAAAGAAAGCAAGGAAGGAAAAAAGAAAAAAAAAATGATAATATAAATGGTGAATCCAAAAGTCAGAGTTCTTTAATAAAAGACCAAAAAAAAGAAGAAAAACTTAGCTTGTGTAAGCCACTCAGAACTTTAGTGAATACGTATGAGGTGGAAAAAATAGCAAGAGAATTTAAAAGAACCCTCAAGTTCTACTTGCCCACAACCAAGAAAATGGAGGAGGGGAACAACCCAGCTTTGGAATTTTGAGTGCAGTGGTTCTTTGCAGCCTTAGAAGAAGATTCTAGTTTAACATTAGATCTTTGCATGTGCTGAGATGTGACCGTAGTCACAGGCTCCATGCTGTTGGGTCATGGTCTCAGTACAGTCACAAGATAAATGAATTCTTTCCTATGTAGTCTTAGATTCAAATAGAAAGTTCAGCTATGAAATATATTATTTATTCATTGTTATAGACCTCATCAATAATCCCAATCATCAGAGGGAAAAACCTAGACTTAGCAGGAATGTTGAATAGATGCCAACTACTTCTATCTCTTACTTTGTTTGGAAATTTCCTTTCATGTCAGACAGGTACTAGCCCATTGTTCTTGATCGATACCTTGAGGACCTGAAAAAATATTTTATCTGGCCACACACACTAACTGTTAGGATGAGTTTTTAAAGCCCATACATTGGCCAGTTTAAGTTAAAGGAAAATTATAGAGAAGCTTTTACAAAGCTAGGACTCTTAGAAGGACTGCCCACTATTTAGGAAATAAAAAAAAAGGTCTTCCTAACCAAAAAAAAAAAAAAACAAAAAGGAACTAGAAAACTTAAATATCCTCCACTAGGAGAGAGAAACTTGAAGCCTAGGACACTTGCAAGTGTTGAGTACAATGGGCTCCCTTAAAAATCCCCACTAATAATGAGTTCCTACTAAAAAATTATGACGCAATGAGAAAACAATTCACAATAAATGAGAGTCAGCGGACATAACTAATAGGATAATTAGAGCTTGATAATGTTAAAAAAAATCTCTAAGTATACTCTAAAATGGTTAAATGAATGAGAGAAGGAATAGAAACCATAGTGAAATAATAGGATATATTTGAATTAAAAGATTTTGAACAAAACCAAATAAAACTTCTGAAGATAAAAATGTAGGCACTGAAATTCAAAATGAGTGGGTGCATCAAAAGCAGATCAGCCACAGCTAAAGAAACCATTAGTGAATTAGGAGACAGGTGTGGGAGAATTACTTAGTAACACAAAGAGATCAGAAAAAGAAAGGTGGAACAGATGAAAGAGAGCTTAAGAAGCGTGGAGAAGAGAAAGCAAAATCCAGCATACATACAAGTTCTAGAATTGGAAAAAAGAAAGAATCAGAGTGTGGAACTAAATTACCTTGAGCCCCAAATAATTTTAATAAAACATTTATTACAGTTATAGTTCAAAACGAGCATGTTTCATTAGCAGTTCGTGAAGAACATCGGAATGAGACGTCAACCCTAAGAGAACTTTAAGGACATGGAGTAGTAGGTTAGCCATTAGTCTTAATTTAGATAAAGACGTAGGTTATAAAACTGAGTTTTCTCACACTGATTATAAAGAAAAGAACATCCCTGTGATATTCAGAGTTTCTTTTAGTATTTCCAAGCACTGCTTGAGACACTGCTTGATTTAGAGATCTACATGTGTTAGATTACTTTGTTGTAAGAACTGTGTTTGTTCACTTTGCGTTGTATACTACATCATAGGAGCTTGTATACTATGTCAGAGGCTCCAGGGATCTTGACATAAACTACGTTCTTATTAAGTTAGAAAAAGAACACTTTTCCTAGTAAAATAAAACAATGCTATTATTTTCAAGATTATTTTAAATCACAAGTATCTCATTCTTCCATAGCTGATAGGTTGAAAATCTGGCGTTTTCTCAATTTGAAGCAAGACATGAATCCCATTGTTAGGAAGCAAATTGGTCCATCAGTATAAATAAAAATCACTCTGTACCTAGTCACACCTAGATCCAGAAAAACACCAGAGGTACAAAGACAGCTTTAAAAATCATCAGGAGTTCCCGTTGTGGCACAGTGGTTAACGAATCCGACTAGGAACCATGAGGTTGCGGGTTCGGTCCCTGCCCTTGCTCAGTGGGTTAACGATCCGGCGTTGTCGTGAGCTATGGTGTAGGTTGCAGACGCGGCTCGGATCCTGCGTTGCTATGGCTCTGGCGTAGGCCGGAGGCTACAGCTCCGATTCGACCCCTAGCATGGGAACCTCCATATGCCCCGGGAACGGCCCAAGAAATAGCAAAAAAGACAAAATAAATAAATAAATAAATAAATAAATAAATAAATAAAAATCATCAGAATGAAAAGAGAGATAACCCACCAAGGAACAACAATTAGAGTGGGTATCCATTCATTCCAGTATTCAACACATTCCTCCAATATTTATGAAACCCCTACTTCATGCCAGACACTGTTGTAGATGCTTGGGGGGTAAAGCTGCAAACAGAACAGACTAAAAAAAAACACAGAAAGCAAAAAGAAAAGGTCGGAACGTGATGGAATAATATCTTTCAGTTAAAACAACCTTGTGATAATTAACTCAAATTATAGCCTCTGTCATCTCATTATATTGCACACAATCTACCCACTTTTGTTTTTAACCATTATACAGTCTGCCGCAGTTATATTTGTTTCTTGTTGCAGCTATAGAAAATTACCATATGTGAAATCAGATTGTTATGATCATTATACAACTACAGATGTGATAAATTCATTTGAGTAATAAAAAAAAGAAAGAAAATTACCATAAACTTAATATCTTAAAAGAATATAAATTTCTAATCTTACAGTTTTGGAGATCAAAAGTCTAAACTCACTGGGTTAAAGTCAAGGTGTCAGGCTTGTTGCTACTGGAGGCTCTGGGGTGGAATCCACTTGCTTGCCTTTTTCAGCTTCTGGGCTGCCAGCATGCCTTGGCTCTTGGTCCTGTCTCTGTAATCAAAGCCAGCAGCAGTGCAGCAATTTAATCTCTCTCTCCCTCCTCTTCTCCCCTTCCTCCCTTCCATTCTCTCACTCACACAGACACATCTCGGCCCACATCTTTGTATTTCCTTCCCTGGCTCTGACTCAGACGTACCTGCCTGTCTTTTATAAGGACCCTTGTGATTACAGTGGACCCACCTGGATACCCAGGAGACTCTCCTCATCTCAGTATCATCATTACACCTGCAAAGTCCCTTGTGCCACAGAAGGTAACATCCACAGGTTCCAGGGATTAGGATGTGGATTCAGACATCTCCGGGGGTCATTATTCTGTCTACCAAAGTCATTGTTTCACCTTCGCTTTTGAAAAATAATCATCCTAAAACTCTGTATCCAGTTATGAAAGCCATTCAAAGAATGAAGGTAAAATAATGATATCTCCGACAAGAATCGAGGGTTTAACACAGACTCTTGCTGAGAGAACCCCTCAGGACTTTTCTTCAGTAAGAAAACTGAATACAGAAGGAATAATTCAGAAGCAAGAGGTGTACTGCGTTGGTGGTCGAGGGGTGAGCATAGCTACCTTCCCAGAAGCAAGAGGTAAGATTTTTTTAAAATGCATATGTATATATGCATTAACTATATTAAAAACAATTCTAATTCTAAAAGTTTGAGAAATTCTAATTCTAAAAGTTTGAGAAATAAGGTAGCATACAAGTCAGATTGAGGATGGTGGGGGCCTGGTGGAGACATGAATTACAGCAACCTAGGTTCTCCTGAAGTGTGAGAAGAAACAAGAAATGTTGACTCACTTCAGAGGACACATGTTAATTGACATTCTGAATAACCTCTAAAAGAACATAAACATATAGAAAGGTAGAGGGAAAAAAATCACCCAAAATATACAACAACCCTCAGAATCAAAAACAGGCACCTAACAACATGGCCTCAAAACATCTGAAACAAAAATGGACAGAATTACAAGGCACAATTAATCAATGCACACCTAGTAAGAGAGTTTTAACCTACCTGTCTAGGATCAGATAGGCAAAAAACTAGTACAGCTATAGGCTAGATGAACAATTTAATCAACAGGTTTGATCTAATGAACATGTAGAGAGCTCTCAACCACCAATACAGTCTGCATTCCTTTCAAGCCCTCCCTGAATATTTATAAAAAATTGACCCAACACTAAGCCCCGTTCAAGGGCTCATCAGCCACACGTCATTAATGACGATGGAATGGACAGAGCAGTACCTTGTCATACAGACCACGCTCTCATACCACAGTGTAGTACACTTAGCAATTACAAAGGCCAGTGCACATAATAACAAATTCTGATGTTTGAAAACTTCAGTAACAAATTTAAACAAATTATAAATCCAGACATGTGGAAAATTTAAAACCCTCTACATAATAGTCAAAAATCAAATGGAAATTAGGAAATATTTAGAACTGAACAATAACACAAATGTAGATATCCCATTTTGGGGACAGGCGTTCTCCTGTGGTTAAGAGATTTAAAGATCCCGCATTGTCACTGCAGTGGCCTGGGTCACGGCTGTGATTCAGTCCCTGACCTGGGAATTTTTGCATGCTGCAGGCACAGCCAAAAAATACATAAAAGCTGCAATTAAAAAAATTTTTTTTTAATTTTGGGGATAAAAACGTGTAGCTTTAACTATCCAGAGGCAAGGGTGTGACTTATACAGGAATTTGGTATATGACAGAAGTGGCACTTCAAGTTACTGGGAAAAGAATGGGCTATTCATTCAATGGTGATGGACGACTGGCTTTTCACCTGGGGAAAGCACATATAATTGGAACCTTGTCTCACACCACAACACAGAAAATGAATTTTTGTTAGATAGTGGAAAATTTTTCCACTTAGAAAATGTGACGGTCTTACTAAATGGCTTGAATTATGAATCAAGAATATTAAATCTGGGAGTTCCTGTTGTGACTGAGCCAGTTAAGAATCCAACATTGTGTCTGTGAGGGTGTGGGTTCGATCCCTGGCCTCACTCTGTGGGTTAAGGATCCGGCATTGCCACAAGCTGTGGTGTAGGTCACAGATGGCGGCTCGGATCCAGCATTGCTGTGGCTGTGGTATAGGCCAGCTCCGATTTGACCCCAAGCCTGGGAACTTTCATATGTTGCAGGGGCGGCCCTAAAAAGGAAAGGAAAAAGAATATTAAATAGAGGTGAAAGAAACTGTCTCTAATGAAAACTCTTCAACGATTACAGCCTTATTTCCCATGTTATGAGGTGAGATTAACCAGATAGGTAAAAGGGCCATAATTTGTAGATAAGTGTGGATCTAGATTTGTGAGCAGACAAGTGCTCCAGCTTGGAATCACCTGGAACTGAATGTGTGGCCTTGGGCAAGAAACAACCTCAGTTGCTTAGTTTTAGTTTCCTCTGCAGTGAAACGGTGATACTATTAATAGGAACTGAAAGAGACCAAGGAGATTAAGGGCCTAGAAAACAGGTGTTCATTTGCCCTAAAACCTAAGGGCAGAGCACTGAGGGCACCTGTTCTGCGCCCTGTGCCCTCCTGCAATACTGTGAGGTGTGAGGAGTTGTGCAGTGAAATCCAGCATACTCCGAGGTGGACGTTGACGGGCATGGGCTATGAAGCCAAGCACACATGTTAGAGTCTAAGGTTTACCTCTTATTATCTAGTATACCTTAGGCAAGATCCTCAGCATCTCTAGCCTCAGGACTAGTTTGCCTAAGCAGGGTTAATGAGAGAACCTGTGTCTTAGCCAAGATTCTCAGTTTTTAGCCACAGGCAGCACCCTGGCTAATGTAAGCAGAAAGGGATCGTTTGAGGGTATATTACAGAGTTGGAGACTCCTCAGGCTGCAAAGCAGGAGCCAGGTCCAAAGTCATGCCTCAAACTGGTCCCCTGGAGATACCACTGAGATAGCAGCACTTGCTGGCTGCTGATGCTAGAATCTTCTGCTCTTGGAACGTGGCTGTGGCTTTTCTGACCAGGTCATGTTGCAGGCAGTCTCCACCTCTCTGTGTTATTAGTTCAGAACAGGTTCATCTGACTGATGGAGCCTAAGTGGCAGGTCCACATCCCAGCTGCACGGGAGGCTGGGAAAATACGTTTTTAGCTTCTGTAAAGGGAGGAAGGAGGCTCTGACTCCACCCAGACCCCAGACTGGGAATCCCTCTAAGAGAAGGGAAGTTCAGATGCTGGATGGCCACAGAGATCGTCCATGACACCTGTTGGAGAGGCTTCTGTGAAGATAAAATGGGCTTATGGATACAAGTGCTCAGCTCAGCACAGGACAGAATTTCAGACCTCAGCGGGGAGTTTTAGCAGCAGAAGACAGGGGTCACAAGAACACTGGTGGAAGAAAAATAGCATGTTCTGACCAGGAAATGGGGTGGATGGTTTAGAAACTTCTTGTGGCCCTAACAGCCCAATTAACAAATCTTTCCAGGGAATGTGAACGATAAATTCACATGTAAAATATAAAGGACCTTGAACAAGGTTGAACTAATGTAGGAATAGAGAAAGAGACAGAAAACCCTGCATTTGCTTTCCTTTTGAGGGGGACTCATCCATAATGAGCCAACAGGGAGAAATCCTGTTTCTTCTCTTCCCAAAGGGTCAGGTGGCTAGGACACTATGGCCTTTTTGAGCATAAGAAGCAAACATGCATTTTATTCCTGTGAGTCGTATTCTAAGAACATAACTTATAAGATGGTTATGGAGATACCTTAAGCAGACACCTAAAAACACCTATGATAACTTTTTTTTTTTTTTTTTTTTTTTTTTTTGGTGAAAGAACCAAATTCGTACAAAGAGCTTCTTTCCTTACATCATAATGAGGCAGCAAACATGGAAGCCTTGAAGACTCACAGTGAACGATCACGTGTGCTTTTGAAGTTTTTATTAAAATCCTTCCTGCCTCCATGTGTTTCTTCAGCTCTAGCCTCATCTTCTGCAAATGCTGGGACTAAGCTTTACATGAGATCTTAAGCGGCTTTGAGGGAGAGAAGCACAAAGTCTATTTCCCTGTGACTGGCCACAACAGCTGGGCAGGGTCACACTGCTCCCCCACAACTCAGCAAAAAGCGCTAACGACAAGCAATCTGAGCACTGAATCAGGTGGCCCCGCCAGCCCTCAGCTCCTGGGGGCACAGAGAGAGCCCCCCACATTCGTGTGAGAGTGATGTGTATTTATTAAACAGCCCAAGGCATGGGGCACCAGCTCCACAAATAAGTAGAGCAGTCTCACTCCACACCCTCTGGGAGCTTACAATATCAAAGAGGAACTTTTTCAGAGCCTGGAGGCGCACTGGCGAGGTGCAGCACTAAAGCATCAACTCACATCACAGGGCCCGGCTTTTCTCCCAGCCAGCAGTTCACTCTGATCGGCTCCCCAGGCTCGAGGCTATCATTTAGAGGCAGCTAAGCCACAGCTCACTTAAAAGGTCCTTTATTAGGAGAATTCACTGCAAATCTCCGCCTGTGCTAAATCAGCCCCAGGTCCGGAACCTCCACAAGCCTGGTCAAATCCCTTCCACAAGACCCACCGAGCCCCACGTGGGTTCACCAGTGAATGCCACCCTGTCTCTTCTGGCCAGCCTGCTGCTGACCCAGTGGCATCAGGCACAGCCAGGAGGCCGGCAGGTCAAATACTGCTCCCACTACATACATCCTAATGCACAATTAGGACGTACCAGGGAGCACAGGAAGAGAACACTGATCCTTCTGGCTTGCTGGGATCCGAGACAGCTTCAAGAAGAGGGCATCTGAATTCTATGTCTTGAAGTCAGGTGAAATTTTGATGGGGCAAGGACTGGGGTGGGGCAGGCCTTGCAGACTTTGCATGGGTCCTAGTTGAGAGAAATGATGGATTTGTGGGTCAGGCTGTCAAATAATTCTTTCCCACCTCAGGAATATTTCAATCACTTCAAAAATCCTTGAGTCTAGAGGGTAGAAGTAGGAATGGAATGCATATGGTCTGGATGGGGCTAGGAGTCACCCTTGCTCCTCTTCTTCCTGTGCTACCTCCCCTTCCTCTGTTTCAGCTAGAGACACTCTGCTCTGGAAGCATGACAATGACAAGTGGAAGAATAGCCACCACCCCAAATGGAGCAGTGACAGATGAAGGAAGACTCTGGGGGTCGTTCGGAAATTCAAAATCATCTGGCCACCCCTGCCTTTCTAGGTCACAGTCAGAGGACCAAAAACAAGGCACTCTCACCCACTGCTGAGCACATGTAATGGTTTTCTCCCATCCCGGGAGTCAACAAAGAAGCCTCTGAGGTCATGTTGTCTTCCAGGTGTTTGGCAGCGGCACTGACAGGGAGAGAAGCCAGTGTCAGCCTCATAGCCTTGGGGGACAAAGACACCTCCGTGGTGACAGAACCCAGCCCCCGGCCTCATCTGGAAAGCACACTACCTATAACAGAGAGTGAACTGAAATGGTTGTTTCCAACTCAGAGAGTTTCTGGAGGAGACGCGGCTTAGAAATTGCCATGCCAACCAGGTACTGGATGCTTCTCTCTCTTGAGCCTCCTCCTTCCCAGGCCACCCCCTTTACCTTCCCATTGATTTGGGGTCACACATTCAAGAGGCGCCTGCCTGTTCTTCCACTCCACACTGCCAGAGCTATCAGGGAAAATGATGGCCCTTCACAAGGGTCCTCTTCTCTGGAGAGGACGTGTTTGCTTTGCATCAAATTCCTATTTAGTTATAGCCTACACTTTCCTCCGCCCTTGGTGATCTCAAATGAACGCATACAATCATGGATAGACTTTTCCACCCAAAGTAAGCTCTCATTCCCTCTTTTTTTCCTAAAGAAAAAGGAAAATGATGCCTTTGTCATTTCCCAACCTCAGAGACATCAGCCAAGTCTGAAAGAGAACATGCCAGCTACGTACAATAAGACTCCTCACACGTGAGAAAGGATTCATTCATCATGTGCGTGAGTTACTCCAGATTCCCCCCGATGTTGCTGGAAGCTTGCAGTTTTCCCATGCACCCCTATATCTTCATCAATCTGACTCACAATTCTTTTTTAATGTGGTCACTTATTAAAACCAAATATGTTCTATCATGTAGGAATAGCGACATGTTTGGCTTACATGCATGCAAGTTATTTAGAAAAAAATTGGACAGCGTCATTATAAATGAAATTCCTTGGAAAGCTGATAATTTGTACCCTGTGATTTCATCTTTCTCCTACCAAAGGGAACAATTCTAAAGATTGGGTGACATGAAGTGAGGAGTTGTACAGAAATTGCTTGGATGTTATCTGGTCAATAGCAACTAGCACTGGGGGGTTTTGTTGCTTTTATTGTTATGATTTTATTATACTTATTTTGGCTGAATTTGTTTCTTCCATTTATAAATTAGACACTAGATAAAACAACCCAGGCAGGAAATTTTCCACCAGTGAATGTGCAATTCTGATTGGTTACCCCAGCATTAAACTACCCATAAGATTTTTCTTCTTTTGGAAAACAAATGGGTATATATTATTTCATCCCAGGCAGCAGGAAGAGAAGTAGGTCTTTCATCATTTTTATGTTATTAATGTCGTACTCTCATAACTCTAACGAAATAACAATATACGGCAGATGAGTAGCCAAAATCATTCATCTTATTTGCCTGAACAGTCAAGTACCTATATTGTTTGAGTGGAAGAAAAGATTAGGCTAAGATGATTCTTTAGTTGGAAAAATAATGTTTCTTTCCCCCCCGTCATTGTAAATATTACATACAACATCTGTAGGAAAGTAAAAGGAAAAACAACCCATAATCCAAAAACCCAAAGAGCAACAGATCACAAATGTTGGCAATTTATGTCTGCTCTTTCTCTATTCATGGCTATTGGATTGAATGTTTTTGGTTGCACGGTAGTTAAAAATTTACATTTTGAGTTAACATTATAACATAACTTTCCGTGCCTTTATCTTTGTACATCTTTTTTTATTTTGAAATTTCCTTTTTTTTTTTTGGCTTTTTAGGGCCACACCCATGGCATATGGAAGTTCCCAGGCTAGGGGTTAAATCAGAGCTGCAGCTGTTGGCCTATGCCACAGCCACAGCCACAGCCACAGCAACACGGGACCTGAGCCCCATCTTCGACTACAACACAGCTCACAGCAACACCAGATCCTTAACCCACTGAGTGGGGCCAGGGATGGAACCCACATCCTCATGGATACTAGTCGGGTTCATTACCACTGAGCCACAACAGGAACTCCCTGTATATCTTATTTTAAATGCTTGTATAGTACTGCATTAAACCAATAATTTGTTTAAAGGCATTAGGTTGTTTTCCTCTTTGAAATAAAATTACATTGGACATCTTTGTGCATAACGCTTTCTCCATCTTGAGGATTAATTTTCACTGGATAAATTCTCAGATGTGAGAATACAATACCAGGATGTTTTTGCATCTTTATTTATGACTCTTTAAAGTCTCTAAGTATTTTATCTAAGTAGAATGTATGTTCCTGCCCTTGGGAATCCTCAGTCATCTACTATACGAGGAGAAATAATCTTAAGGTTGAGAAGAATAACTTCCTACTTTCAGAGGATTTCTTTTTGAAAACGTCCCTGTTTTTAGGAAAATCACACTTTGATATGATTGCACTGTTCTTTTTCAAAGTCAAGATTTCAGTGTTCCGTTTTGGAAATATCTAGGGCTTGACTCTGTGCTTAGTAGAGAGAAGGGAACTCATTAAACATTAGGAGGAAAGAAAAGAGAAAGAGAGACAACTTCTGGCAATATTAAAGTATTATTTATGTGCCGGGACCAGAGTCATTTCATTTTGTTTTTGCACCATTATGTCACATAATCTTTGGAAGTGTGACCCCCGGGTATGGGAATGTCCCCACGCATGCAGTTCACATCTGCTTGGCCTTGTGAATAGCCCTGTGCCAGGAGCCCGAGCTGTCAGTTTGCAGCACAGAAATCATGCTGTTGAGATTTTAGTTCTTGAGCAACTAGAGGAGCGATTCCAGAGGGACAAGTTCAAGAATGACTTAAAAATTATAGACCAGATCACACAACTGTCATAAAGCTATCATCAGTTAATAAAACAGGGTTTTCTTTTCATTAAAAAAAAGTTGGCTTTTTTTCCCTCCTTTAAAAAAAATATTGATGTTGGAGGCCTTTGGAACTTTGTCTGACCTTCTTTTTGCTGACTTTTTCATTTCCTGTTTCTTTCCTTTTTTTTTTCCCTTTTTTTGCAGAGAGTGGAGATCTCTGAAACAAGCCTCCAACGTGTTAAAAACCAACAAATGTCCCCTAAAAATAGCTGAGCCTCAGTGTCCTGGCTCCCAGAGCCCTGCTATTCTGGGGTCCATTGCTTCTGTGAACAAAAGTGCAGTCTCCCTCCCCCGCCCTTCTCCCCTCTCCTCGCCTTTGCTCCCACAGAAACTAGGCTGTGCAGACATTTGTAGGAAGAAGTCCAAGAATAAACATGAGAATATTCTGAATGAAAAGCAAATCTCTAGTAAGGATAAATATAAGTGTGGGTAAAATGCTTCATAGATGAGCTTGGTTTAAATGCATATCCTCATTTATTGCTCCATGGGGGGGGGGGGGGAAGGAGGGCACAGAGAAGCCGGAATAGACAAACATACACACAGACACACACACACACACACTCCAGCTCTGCAGTGCACCCATTACCTAGTAGCAAGATGACCCTCTCGGGCCTTCTCTGAGGCACTGAGAAAATGCTTTATCAGGTAGCCAGGCCCCTTGCTACCCTCTGGGAATAGAGCCGTCCATATGACACACGCCATCAGCAGCCTTGTGGAATTTCCAGACGCTGAACAGGCACACAACGCAGGCAGGGAAGGAGCCACACAGGTGAAGCTGTGAGATCCCAGAATGATGGAGCAAACCTTGGGGGGGCAAGGCAGCCTCCCGAAGATGCATATTTTAGCCCTGAGGATGCGGGCTAGCTGTGAGCCAGGTGGGGGGAGAGGCAGGCACAGAGCATTCCAAGCCCAGGACCAGTGTCTTTTACTGCAGGCAGGAGGACTATCCAGAGTGTCCGAGCAACAGGAGAGAGGGGGATTAGAGAACTTGCAGAGGGAAGCAGGGATGATATCAGGCAAAACCCCCCAAGACCGTGAGATGCATTTGAACTTGATTCCAAGGGCAATAGGAAGCAATTAAGTGGGGCTGTGACACAAGTACATTTGCACTCAGGGCCAGAGAGTATTTTGAAATAGCAGTTTAGGCCTTTTTTTTTTTTTTTTTCCTGTCCAGCAATTTCTTCTTTATCTTTTGCCTTTTCAAAAAAATATCTGACTGTGCTTTCCAGTCTTTGGGGGGAGATGTGTTACTTGCAGGGTAGTAAGAAGATACACCATGCAAGAATTTCTGCTTTGATTTTTTAAAGCCTCAACACTTAGGGAACTTGGAGATGTGAGAGAATTAGAAAGGGGTTGTAGAGGGAGAAGGAGGATGGAGATAGGGGCTTCCTTGCAGATTAGAAAAATATACTCCCTTGGTGTCGGGCAAGAAGAGAGTGACTGATAGGTCCTAGCATGGTGGGTGTATGGGGACAAGCTCCCAGCAGCAGTGAGACCCCAGGGGGCACCCCAAAACCAAATGAATGCTTGGGTGAGGGTCATCTCAGAGGGCCTCTGTTGGAAGCCCCTAAATCTGGATCACACAAGACCCTGGAAGCTTGATACAATACCAGGGAGCCAGAGAAACCTCAAGAATACCTGGGATCACATTTATATCAGCCTGAAAGGATCAGCCTTCAAGACTGAGAGAAAGGTGATCCATGAAAAATCAAATCCTGTAATATTTCCTTTTTTTTCTTTCTTGCTTATGGAGGTTCCCAGGCTAGGGGTCAAACGGGAGCTCATGGCAACACCAGATCCTTAACCCACTGAGCGAGGCCAGGGATCAAAACTGCAATGTCATAGTTCCTAGTTGGAATCATTTCCTCTGCGCCTCGACAGGACTCCAAGTCCTGTAATATTTCTTATGCGGCTGACCTGGTGGACCATGATTCATGCCATTTAAGCATATTAAAAGGCTCAGTCTGGCTCCTGTGAGAAAAAGGGATCGGACAGGGACAGTGGAAGATAAAAGTGGCCTGCGCAGGCGTGATAGACATGAGAACGAAAAGAAGTAGATGAATCTGAAAAATGTGTAGGAAATGGAAAAGCAGGCACTTGAGGACTGGTAGACATGGCAGCGAAGGAGAGGGAGGATTCCAGGATAACTCACATCCCGGGCCTGAACAATGAGGCAGGTGGTAGGATAATGTATGAGTCCACTTCCTGTGGTGACTAACTGTGTAGAAGGTCACTTGGGGATTTTCCTGGGATGCTGTATAGCCATCAGATATGGGGGAATGTCGCATTTTACCAATAGCGTATGAACAAAGAAGCAGCGGTGCTCCAAGAGACAGAAAGTGGAGTTATTAGCTAAGGAGAAATAAGCTCAGAGGTCAACACACTGCTGGTGATGTCACCTATCAAAGTCCTTTCCATCCACTGTCTCAAAGACAGGAAGGAAAAACGTAGCATTGAAAGAGGACCCAGGAGAGTTCTCTAGCTGTGTTCCCTAAAGAAGGAAACTTCCTTTTTTTTTTTTTTTTTTAGGGGTCAAAGTTCCCAGGCTAGGGGTTGACTTGGAGCTGTAGCTGCTGGTCTACACCACACCCATAGCAGTGTAGGACCCAAGCCACATCTGCAACTTACACCATAGTTCATGGCAACACTGGACCCCCGACCCACTGAGCAAGGCCAGGGATCGAACCTGCTTCCTCATGGATACTAGTTGGATTCATTTCCATTGCCCCACAATGGGAACTCCAGGAATCTTCCTTTTTGACAGCAGCCTGTGCTACTACACTCCCAGTGCCCCAGCACTTGCTATCTTTAAAGCGAGGCTGTGTTTAGGTTTCATTCCTAATTATAAGAAAGTTCTCCATCCCTTACATGGAAAACTGCCTCATGCACCCACTGCTCCCAGTTTTGTCCTCAGGAGCTACACGGAATAAGTCCAATTCCTCTTTTACATGACATTTGAAAGCTGTTATCATGTTTTCTCTAGGTCTTCTTTACTCCAGGCTACAACGATACATCATTTCCTTCATCTGTTATTTTCAAAGGACCTGTAGTAACAGAAACAGCAACTCATATTTATTGTGTGTGGAGATGTGGCAAGGAGTAGGAGTGTCTTGCCTGCTGTGGTAGGATGTCTTTGCCCTCTGCCTGGGGAATAGAGAGCATCCCAAAGACCAGGAGGTAGATGGAGGCAAGAAAGACAGGGGGAGCCTGGGTCCCTATTCATGGACCACCACCCCACCATGACACTTGCGTTAGACTGGGATGCAAGAAATATTCCCCCTGTGTTAAGTCACTGAGAATATGAAGTGTGTCTGTGACAGCAACCCATGTTACCTTAACAATGACAAAGATTTGTGGTGGAAGTCAGGTGCTGCCATGACACAAATCTAAAATGGGTGGCACAGAGTTCCCGTTGTGGCTCAGTGGAAACAAACCCTATTAGTATTCATGAGGATGCAGGTTTGATCCCCAGCCCTGCTCAGTGGGTTAAGAATCTGGCATTGCTGTGAACTGTGGTGTAGGTTGCAGACATGGCTTGGATTCCGTGTTGCTGTGGCTGTGGCGTAGGCCAATGACCACAGCTCCGGTTTGACTCCTAGCCTGGGAACTTCCATATGCCGCTGGATGCAGCCCTAAAAAGCAAACCAATAAAAAATAAAATAAAATGGGTGGCAATGGCTTGGTGGCTGATTCTAGAAGTTCTAGAAATCACAGAAAGAGTCAGAATGTTGGCTACCAGCTGGCTTTAGCGAGGTATCATGGGAGAGAGATGAGCTCAAGAAAGTACTGGCCAATTTTCAAACAAGATTGGGTGAGTACAAATAAACCTTTCCACAGAAGAAAAACTCATGGACTTGGAGAACAGACTTGTGGTTGCCAAGGGGGAGAGGGAGGGAGTGGGATGGACTGGGAATCTGGGGTTAACAGATACAAACTATTGCCTTTGGAATGGATAAGCAATGAGATCCTGCTGTATAGCACTGGGTACTATATCTAGTCACTTATGGTGGAGCATGATAATGTGAGAAAAAAGAATGTATATATGTATGTGTGACTGGGTCACTTTGCTGTACAGTAGAAAAGTGACAGAACACTGTAAACCAGCTATAATGGAAAAAATAAAAATCATTGAAAAAGTCAAATATAATTTCTAAAAAATTGGGTGAGTAAAGCACATTACACAAAGTTAATCCTCAATGATCCAGGGCATGGTGAAACTTGGAATGACTTTAAGAGATTTTAAACATGAAACAGAATTATTTGCAGAGCGTCTCTATGTAGTAAAAGAGTCTACATAAATAAATAGTAGAAGCAGAAAGAAGTCACCAAGTAGATACCTTGAGACCAAGCTAGCTAGGCTTGGATTCTATGAAAGCAGAGACCTTTTTCCTCTGAACACTGCCTGGCACAGATGAAGTGCCCCATAATGTTTGTTAATATGATTATACGAATGTGGACCTTGGTGGGCAGATATAAAACTCCCCCTGGGACAAGAGCTTCACTTATACAGGTATTTATCAGGCAGCTACTATATAAGAGACACTTTTTGTGGGGCTTAGGGAAACAAATAATCACATTTCTCTCTCACACACATACACACACACACACTCATCCTGACAACACATCGATATGGCCAATCCCTGACGAATTTTCTTGGGGATTGTGGAGCTGAGCTATATCCAGGCCAGCAGCATCGTGAAGTAGACATGCAGGTTACCATTCTAGAAGCCCTGCATTAAAACCCAATGCAAACACCCAGACTTAGCACAGTGTCGAGTGTTGATCCTCTTAAATCAACATTGGCACATGTTCTGTTGGATTGGAATATTTTGAGCATAACCATACTAGGGAATGGGTGGGAAGGCAGTCCAGCCAAGCCAGCCTTTTGTCAATGCCATGGAATGTGCCAGCTCTCCAAAGTTCCCTTGAAACAGCCCTCAGGGGACAGATTCCTCACACACCAGGTGGGGAGACCTGTTTGACACTCTTAAGCGGCAGCCTTTGTCTCCGGGAAGTTTTCCTCCTTCCTGCTCCAACCTATGTCCTTTCTTGTTCTGCTCCAATCCCCTCTCCATCTACCACTTCTGAGTTTCTTTTTCTCTTGCCCTTCTTCTTCCCTCTCTTCCTCCCTCCCTTCCTTCTCTCCTCCCTCCTTTCCCTCTCTAGCTCTTCTTTTTAAGTCTCTCTTCTCTTTTCTATCTTACTCTTCTTTCTAGAAAATCAGTCTCTTTCTAGAAGGCAGTGGCATTTAGAAGCTGAGAAGAGGCATTAAGCACCTCCTTGTCCTTGTTTTGGAGGCTGAGATTAAAGCTGGCGGGGAACAATTAAAATGCAATTTTAGCAGGATCCATTCACAGGCTACATCATACTTCCGGCTCGCAAATCTACCAGCTGAGCTATTCACATGCTGTCATTTCAGGCAAAATTGTTTATGCATCACATAATGCTAGTCTATGTTGTGTCTGTTGGAGCCCTGGCCAGGGCTCTGTCCTGGATTGGATAGTTGGACCCAGGCACACGGTCAACACCAAACATGAGAGATCCATATTTGGTCATGAGTGTGCCTTAAACACTAATGGAGTTTGGCACAACTGTGGCTCTGGAAATCCAGCCCACAGATCAAGTCACACATCAGGGAAAATCAAAACAGAATTAAGCTGGCCACTTTTTCTTTGCACAGACACGAGAGGTATTTTGAGTTGAGTCTGTGAAACCTTGTTTTTCATGTTCAGGGCAGCATTTGGGCATAGCCAAATGTTATCAGTGCCCTTTTTTATACAACTTTTTCCCATGCACAAATGAAGAAGGTCTAGATTCAGACACAAAGCTTGGATTCCAAGACAGCACACGATCAAATGGTACTTTCTTTCCTAAAGAAATTTGAGATAAACACCCATGTGCCCAGGACAGTTTGCATATGTTCCTGCTCAATGGGTGGGGAAGGAATGGGGAGAGCCAGGCCCATGATCCTTTGAGTGGGAAGACAAAGCGCTCAGCCTCAGAATGGAGCACTGGTCATTAACTCCCCATGATCCTTGGCCTGGCTTTCCATGGACCCTGCAATCTGCAAATTTGGGGGACTTATCCTCCCCGATTCTTCTTTAGGTCAAGTCTTAATCACATTGGTTAACACTTTGTTTGCCCAGTTCTCTGTCTTTCCAGGTCTTAGCTGGTATGATCCTTTCTCCTTCCACTTCCAACATTTCCAAACTGTGATCGTCCTTCATTCGAGTCTCAGGTCAAATGTTAGTTCCAAATGGATGGAATCACTCCTCTCTCTGTGTAGCACGTTACGCCTCTTTAAAGATGCTTGTCATTTTCTATGGTGTCTAAGAGTAACCTAAGAGAATTCTCGTGTCACTAGAGGGAGTGCTAGACAAAAAGAATGGAAAACTCCAGGATCTGCTGGTGCTCTGATTCCAGAGCTAAGAGTTTGTGTTTCTCAGTGCTCCCAATACCCCTACTCCAGCATCTAGCCCTGTACCACCCTTTTGTAAAACATTATTTTTTCCTTCTTGGTATTTTGGAAGATAAGAGAGACAATTGCCTGACCCCTGACCTGGGAAGAAAAAAAAAATAGCGGCAGCTCAGAAATGAAGGTCAAGCGTGTATCCCCCACCATATGTTCGATGTAAGACCCTGCCTAGTAACCAATCAGAAAACTAAATGATCAAGGCCACCAGTGAGGGAGAGAAGTACAGATCTTAGGTGAGACCAACACTGAGTCTGTAAGCATTCCAGACAACGTAGAAAACTGCAGGCTCAGCTACCCAACCACTGGCTGCAGTCAATAAACTAGGGGTCTTGAATGAGAACCCTGGTAAGTAGCCTCCCTCTCCCTCCTCCCCAGAAACGGGGAATAAGGCTGATGGACACTTAAAGCAGGAGATCTCTGGTTTCTCATGGAATCCAAAGACTTGGTGTCTGCCTATAACTACACATATGTCCTGTCAGTTAAACCCATTTCATTACCCAGTGGTTTTTGTTTGTTTGTTTGTTTGTATACTTTGTAGGTAAGAGCATGGTGAGGTGGAAAGAAATGGTACTTGTGCAGGTCCCATGTAATAAGGAATTTGGCTGACCCCTGTCCCTGGTTCCTCCGAGGAAGCCTCTAATCCGTTAGACTTTCCTAAGTGATAGTCATGTCTTTGCTATTCATGGTGCTCCCACCCCCCATCACACCCCTTTTTATGCCAGTAGGATAACTCAGGATGGGGCTGGTGATGCCAGAAAGACCAACTATGTGATTCAAGGGTTGGGGCTTGGAGCCATGTAGTGTCAGCACCATCTATGAGTTTGGGGACTGGAAATTGAGCTGTGTGGACAGTGATTCATTCATTCATACTTGCATAACCAAACCCAATAAAAACTCTGGATACCGAAGCTGGGGTGAGCTTCCCTGGTTGTCCTACATCAATGAGCCAGGGGGGCAATGTTCACCAAGAACACACAAGCTTTGTGTTTGCAAACCTCCCAGACCTCATCCTGTGTGTCTTTTCTTTCTGGGTCTGATCTGTACCCTTTCACCATGTAAAACTGCAATCATAAGTAAGGCACCTTCCTCAGTTTTATGAGTCATATTAGCAAATTATCACAACTGAGGGGAGCAATGAGAACACTCAAATTTGTAGCCAGTTGGTCTGAAGTTCAGGTGGCTTGGGGATCCTATGTTTGTGGCTGGGGTGTAAAGTGCAGGGAGTCTTGCAGAGCACTGACTGTGCCCTCAACCTGGAAAATCTGACTCCCCCAGAGTCACTGGTGTCAGAAGTCTTTGTAGCAGAAGGGTAGACATCCACAAGATTTGTGACAGAAGGATACTACTCCTAAATCTAGACACCTGAATTTACCATAAAAGAATCAGGACCCAAAGAAGAACTCCATGGTTACAGATGTAAAAGGCAGGGCTCTGTGTAAACCGTCCTGTGGTTCCCAACATAACCAGAGCCCAGTCTCAATCTGTTTGTTGAATGAAGTAAAGAAGTGTCATAACTAAATCTATCACTTACCAATTTAATAGGATCAAAGTTTTGTAAGAAGTCATATGCCATCTACACCTAGGTTAAAAAAGAGCATAAATATATGCATCAAAATGTTAACAGTAGTTATTTCTGAACTGACGAGATGGAATTTTCCAAAGTATATATGACTTTTGCTTGCTGGTTTGTTTCCATTAGGTTTTGCTTTTATAACCTAAAAAGCAAAACATAATGTGGGGGGTATGGGCAATGTGGCAAGCTTCTGGGAATTAGAAGGATGTCTTCCCAACGCTAGGTAAGGTATTGTGTTCTACCTAGCACTGTTGACGCAGAACCTACGTATTAACCATTGTCTCCTGTTGGTGTCATTTTGGCTCTGTGATCTTGGACAGGTCATTTCAGCTTTGTCATATGTTAAATTGGGGCTTAAACAAGATGCTGGCTAATATTTTTTTTCGACTCCATAATTCTAAGTGTATGTCTAAAGTCTTAAGTTTACGTGCCCGTATCTCCAAACCATCCACAGATGTTGGAGATGAGGAAGAGGAGTTTCTGAATAGGTGAGCCCTGCTAGGGGAATATTTGCATAAAGGTGATTTAGCAAGTGAAAAATGGACTGTGACAGATTAATGCTGGGAGGCTCGATCTGCTCAGTGTCTGGCCCACACAGCCTGGGTCTGATCAGATCTTCAGAGTCATATGGTCCTTATTTGGTTTTACAATAAATAACTCAGACTTATGGGTTAGACACCAATTAATGAAATCATCTAGCCCAGAGGAAAGCAATCCTCCAGGGCAGCTGTTTTGGAAGCAAAGACTACCTACTTGGTTTGCCAAGCCTGGGGCTTTTATTCCTGCCGCCGGTGGTAGAAATGGTAGGATTCCTCCCAATTCCAGATGACCTTTGCCCTGAAATACCAATGGTTGCCATGGAGGTCCACGGGGGATGGTCTCCCACAGTCTTTACTGATGACGAAAGGTCATTCTAATTCCAATCAGAATTTGGACTCAGTACTGGGAGGTACTGGGGGTCCAAAGATGAAGGACAAGAAACTACTGATAAAACTATGTTTACTTAAATTTTTATTTATGTCCATCCGGAAAGGATGTAGGGATGGCTGGAGGTAGCATTCTTTCAGAAAGTACTTAATGTAGCGGCTTGAGGCATCATGTTTCTGGTTGAGAAAGAAAACTACTGCATGTTCCTATATACTGAGAACTAAACCCACTACGGGTCCTCAATAAATATCAAGCAATCAATCAATTCTCCAGCACAGAGAAGCTCCCTGTTCCAAACATGCAGTCATGGAAGGGAGCTTGGCCCAAGACAGATCCCTCTTTTCCAAATGATGTGGCTCTAAACTCCAGGAAATGTTCTGGGTGTTTTCTTTTTCTTTCTTTCTTTCTTTTTCTTTTTCTTTCTTTCTTTTTTTTTTTTTTTTATCCCACAGCAACTGATGGCACAATCCTTGGCAGCCCTGGAAACAGTGATTTCCAGATCAAGACACCAAAGCAGTGAGGTTCTGCTGTACATTGGTCAATCTTTTACAACTTAATGGAAAGAGAATCTTAAATTATCACCAGACAGCTGATTGGAAGAGGCCATACCTGTTTTCAGAAATGCTCTAAGTAAAAATTGATGCGATTTTTTTAAATGGACATCTATTGTATGGAACTCTTCAGCACTGAAAGCATTTGCTGGAAGATAGCCATAGACTGCATTTATTTGATTCAATTTTGCATCAATCAGCATGCCTCAGAGATGGCACTCTGCATTTTTTATTTAGTGATACATATATTATAAATTTTACCTTGAAGAGTTGGGAAAGAACATGAAAAATCCACTATAATGGTTGACAAGCTCCTAACAATTGTTAAACGCTGCGGTTGCAAAGACAATTACCACTGAAGCTTGAACAGTTGCAGTTACCCACTGTTCAACTTATAATACTGAAGTTTTACCAAATGCGAAGTTCACTTCTGAGGATTCCGCTTTTACATTGCCCTTTAAAATGATGCACATTTTAATGGTTCCTTGGGCATGTATGATTTGCAAGACGGTTTCAGCTATAACTTTATAGACCTTTTGATGGACCATTTGTCTTTGGCTTTTTGAAGGGAGAACTCAAGTTATGGGATCATGTATGTTTTCTATTTAATAGCCATGTATCAAATCCCTACATACCTTTTAGTATGGTGGGATAATAATTTGATATATCAGCCATGTGAGGGTTTTTCCCTTTGCATTTTTTGAGTCCTGTGACCCCATGAGCATCTTCCACTGTAGGGCCATTAGCCATATGGCTTCCAATGGAGAGCAATTTCAGATGGGATGGGTGAACACAGGGGAAAATTATGAGTTTTTCAATTCAAAATCTGCTTATTTGGGGGTATGACAGAAGAAATGATGAGAATCAGGTTCAATCCCTCACCCTCACCCGAAATAGTGATCCTTGGAGCAGTCAAGCAAAAGAGCTGATAAGATGTGTGAGTGGCCATAAGATGGAGGTGGATATTTTGCCTAGGTTGGGGGCTGGGGTATTGGGCCTGTTCTCTACTGTGGGCACTGAGAGGTGGCCAAGCCCCTTAGGATTCCTTTTATCACCAGGCCTCTGGAAAGCAAGCTGATGGTGTGCAGCAATGGGAAGAGAAAGACAGTGTTCAGGAGGTCTTGAGGCCAGAGACAGCAGCCACTGCAGAAGGAGGTATGGCCTGGGCTTCCAGCCAGTGCTTTGAGGAGGCATGGTTCACAGTAGCAGATGCCAACAAGGAGAGGGGAAGATCAGCTAAGACTCAAAATACACGGCACCTCTGAGCAGAAACCAGAAGGTCTAGATACAAAGAAGCGAAGCAACTTCCGCCTCCACAGTTCTATATAACCCCTAAGCTCACCCAAGATACCCTACTGCTCAGGAAGACTTTCTCACGCCTCAATAAGCAAGGCCCTCCAAACCCATAATCTCTCACAGGAGAAGGAAAGAAAAAGGGGACCCTTAAGTAACTGAACCTACCCTTGTTGATCAGGGAGTTCCCATCATGGCTCAGTGGTAACGAACCCCAAGAGTATCCATGAGGTTTCGAGTTGGATCCTGGCCTCACTCAGTGGGCGTTGCCATCAGCTGTGGTGTAGGTCGCAGCCTCAGCTTGGATCTGGTGTTAATGTGACTGTGGTGTAGGCTATCACCTGTAGCTCCGATTTGACCCCTAGCCTGGGAACCTCCATATGCTGCAAGTGCAGCCCTAAAACAAAGCAAAAATAAATTATTGGTCAAATGTTAGTCTTGACTAGAATGTGCTTTGGCTGTCAGATGAAAGGTAAGCAATGGAGGCATGTTCTGGTCAGGTTATGGCCCCTTCCATCAATGTGGTGTGAAACAAGTACGCGAACAGAAACAACATCCTGAGTGGAAAAACTCAGGCAACGTGAACTAACTTGGGAAGATCATAAATGAAAGGTTTGCCCAGTGACTGCAAAGTCACCAGAAGGCTGGGCTTTTCCACTCACAAACCCTATAAACTTAGGTGAGTCATCTGATCTTTCCTAGACTCTGTTTTCTCATCTGCAATGTGGGGCTAACACTGCTCTATCTTACAGTGACTGGCTCAAGGTCATGGTGAAGTCCAAATAAGAAGTGTGTGAATGTGCCTAGAGGCTACAAAACACTGTATACATGTAAGGTATTTCAACTCCTGCTTTCTGAGCAGCAGAAACATGGGGAGATCAGTTCCAAGAAGCAAAAAGGGCATTCGGGAAGCCCGTACACAGGTCATTGGGAAGGTCTGCCCTCAAGATCCAAGAAGGAAAAGCTCACTTCACATTTCAAATAATTCTTTTTAACTGGCATATGAGGAGAATTTGGTAGTCTGACAATTTTTCAATGCTATGATTTTAATCACATCTAAATCCAGTGAGTGTGGAAAACATAACATCTCCCTGCCCCACCTTCAACGGAAATGTCTGGAAAAAGCCCTTGAAATTGATTTGGTTCAAACATGTGTTCCTCTTTCTTTTACAAGGCTGATTTCTGACTTTCTCTATCAACCTAGTTCTTCATATCAGAAGAATGTATTATAAAGTTAACAACCTCTCTAAAGAAGAAAAGTCAATGCTCTTTTGCTTCATCTCAAGAAAAGTAAATCAGATGCCAAGAAGCTATGAGATACTGCAGAAATGGGATCGTCAAAAACAGAGCTGGTGATGGATAAACAAAGTCTGGGAGCCATGGTACATGAATACAGAGGAATTATTCAGCGCCAGCCCCAGTGCCTGTGGGGGACCTCCCCCACCACAGCTACACACGTGCCCGCAAGAGGCCATACACACACAGAGTTAGCTTACAACATCTCAGCCACACATACTCAGGCAGGTCTGCCTTTTTGCGCAATTAAAAATATCATAAAATTCTTTCTTGGAGTTTCCATCGTGGAGCAGCGGAAATGAATCCGACTAGGAACCATGAGGTTGTGGGTTCAATCCCTGACCTTGCTCAGTGGGTTAAGGACCCGGTGTTGCCGTGAGCTGTGGTGTAGGTTGCAGACATGGCTGGGATCCCACGTTGCTGTGGCTCTGGCATAGGCCAGAGGCAGAAGCTCCGATTAGACCCCTAGCCTGAGAACCTACATATGCCACGGCTCCGGCCCTCAAAAGACAAAAAAAAAAAAAAAAATTGTTTCTTGCACGTGTAATCTTTATTCTATATCGCTTTACTACATAATGAAATTTTAATACATACATGTTACTGTGCTTTATATGCATTATAAGGGGTTTTCAAGGATGATGGGTCTATGCATATTTCTAGCCTTAAATACTGACTTTGGAGTGAAACCTCCATATGAAATGGAACTTCATCACATAGCTTAACAGTCAAGTCTTGCTAAGTTGAACTCAATTTTAAACACAAAAGAATCACGCCGCTCTCTAAGGCAGAGTCATCTGATCCATTTTTACCTACCTTTGGAGAAGTAATTTGATTCCAAATTTACTTGGGAGTGAATATCCATCCTAGATTTATAAACCTTCAGATAAGATTTGCACTTTCTCTGCTAACCTGTTTATTTCCCTTCCAGCGAAACCAATCCCAGGGCTAACACTATTTCAAAACCCTCAGGAACTTGGCTTCCAGAAGCATTGGCTTCCCAAGTGGAACAGAAGGTAGGGTGAATAAGACATTACATGCACAACCAAAGCGTGACACAGGGCAGAGGTGTCTGATTTGAAAACCAATCTGTTTGAATCACATCCCAGTTAAGAAGGCACACATGCAATCCTCAGGAAGGGAGAGTATAGACAGCAAGTCAGAAAAGAATCCCCAATGTCCTCTTTTGCTTTTGCTTACAGCCTCTGGACACCTGAATTTTTGATTTTTGGTGAGAACTTCTACACCAAAAAATGATAAGTAATTACCATCGACATTTTCTTTTCTTTCTTGTTTTTTTCTTTTTTGTCTTTTTAGGGCCACACTTGAGGCATATGGAAGTTTTCAGGCTAGGGGTTGAATTGGAGATGCGGCTGCTAACCTACGCCACAGCAACAGCAACTCAGAATCCAAGCTGCGCCTATGACCTACACAGCGCATAGCAATGCCAGATCCTTAACCCACGGGATCGAGGTCAGGGATTAAATCCTTGTCCTCATGGATAATAGTCAGGTTCATTACCACTGAGCCACAACGGGAACTCTCTATTGAAATTTTCAAGAGGCAACACTGTGATATGTCTTTCCGATGTCTTTCAGATGGCTTACTTCCAAACACCAGCATATTCCAGAATTACAGAGTGACTATGACAGGTATTCCCAGCACAGGAAAGACTCAAGAGAATGGATAACCCATGCTTTTCATCCTCAAGGGAGGATGGTGGAAAATGATGGCAGCCAGCAGCACTAATTCTGTCCCTAAGGGCATCATTCATGGCAAAACTAAACTCAGAAGCTTCATATTCAGACATGCAGGGGCTATAAGCTTCACCAACTTTGGCTCCTTGGGAACAGGTTTATTGAGAATACCTGGTCCAGTGCTTCCACACTGATTAGATTTTTAAAATAATTACCTAAAACACAAATTTTCACACTCTTTTCTGTGGAGCCAAGGGGGTTTCAAAGGGCAAAGGGGAAGGCCAGTTGGTCGCCCCCCCAAAAAAATATTTCCACTGTTATCTGTTTATCTAGTGGGATTTTATTTAAGATTTTTTTTAAACAGCTGTATTGTTTGTTTGTTTTTTTTAAGTTGAGAAATTACTGATCTAAACTGTACTTCCAACTCAATTTTTTCTACTTCACTTGGACCTAAATAAGACCTTCAGGTGATGAGTTTCATAGGTTGATGATGCATAGACATAAAGAGTATATCCTTGAATCAATTTTCAAGGGGAGCTTTTTGACTTAATTGAATATTGTCTGGGACTTGAATTATGAGAGAACAAACCAGAAACACCTGTGTGATCATGCAGTATTTCAATGTCTGTCATTTCTTTCCCGGTATGCCTCATTCTGGCTAAATGCTATACACCAACGACTTCCAAATGGTTTTCTGCATCATTTCCATACCTTTTTATTTTAGTTTCCTTCTAATAAGTCTTGGGAAAGTGCAAAGGTAGCCTCCTTCTGCTCTCCAACCTCAGAAATTCTTAGCCTTCCCTCCTCTTCTTGCTGGTCAGTCTCGCTGGTTGCAAATGCCTTTTTCAGCCCACTTTGGATGGTGAATTAGACATATGAGAACAATCTTCACAGATTTCCTAATTAAGACTGAAACTGAAATGTCCCTCCAAAGTCAGAGTAAAGTCCCACAGTTTTGTACTTCCCCTGGCGGCAGGGAAAGATAAAGATGGTCCATGTATGCAGACACCACTCTGATACATGGTTACTGGAACTCATCAATTACTAGCCAGTTTTTACACCACTCTTGGCCTTCGGCTCCTAACACAGCTCTTGGCATCTAAGGAGTCATGTTCAATGCTAAGACAGGGTTCTAGTGAGTGATCCCATAAGAGGCAGAAAACATGAAACTTGTTTGGAGGGAAGAACTGCATTTGGAGGAGACCAGCTGTCATCAAGGAAATGCTCTTTGGCTTTAGGGAGGACACCTGCACGCCCCTTGGAGCCAAGTCATTCACCAGATCCACCCACTGGTCCTCTGCAAGCACGTTCCATGCCAACTACCACGCACCTGGGCAAAGAGGCACCTATAACTCCACAGCAGGTCATACTGAGGAGGAAAACATAGTCAGGCAGAGAAGAAGAGGAACCCCCTTATCACAAAGGCTCCTCTGCTAGGATCAAGCATGCTCCCCTGGTTGATGAACCCCAGGCCTCCCAGCGCCACCCTCAGCACCAACCACTACCGACTCCTGCTCTCTGCACATTCCTGCACTCTGAGGAATGGCTGTTTGAGGGAGCTTCACAAAGCTGGAGCTTATACTGTCCCTCTGGAACATTCTTCCAGGGCTCTGCCAGCTGGCGCATTGCTTAAGGCCCCTGGCTCTGCAAGGGCCACAGAAGTCAGGCCTCTTCCATCGCAAAGCCCCAAAGGAGAAAAAAAGGCCACAGATCCAGCTCCTCACCCTGTCAGCGATGGAGCTGTTTCTTCTACCCACCAGGACAAATCCGGAAAAAAGTGTTTTGCTGAACATGGTATTGAGTTTTTCTGTGGGCTTCTCAGGTTGACCCACTGACCAAATATGATACCCCACCATTGCTTGGGATCTTGCGAGTTTATAATCCATATAGAAGAAACATTGTTATATAAACCTTGCCAAGACTATAGGCCTTTTAAATTCCCAACTAAGAAGCCGAAGAAATTTATGGCAGTGTTGCTAGATGGGGAGGCCAAGTAAACTCACAATGTTGATCTTAGGTCTGTTTAAATTTCTCTTGCCTTCTGGCACTTTAAGAAGTAGTGGAAAGAAATCATTTACTCATAGGTGCATTAAGCGTTTGGAAACACAGGGGGGCCCAGGGAAGAGCATTAGGTACGTAATTGATGTGACACATGTGGTCCTGGCCTGTGGAGGGCAGGATTTCACTCCGACACTGCAGCCGTTCCTGTCCCGGGTGGCACAAAAGAACCTAACAGGACCTTCGTGCAATAAATAGAGTGAATTATGTGGAAGCTCAATTTTCCTACCAGTGAAGTCTTGGTAATTAACCAGCCCTCCCCTGCGCCCCCATAAAAGGATACGCTGCTTGGAAATGGACCTAGTCATCATATAAGGAAGATCCCATTGGCCTCAAAGTATAAGGACATGGCTTTTTCATGCATGTTTCCTTTGCTCCTTTGTAATGAGTTCTGGGTCTCCCTCTCTTCTGCTCTGGGGGTCTGTCATGATTGCAGGATGAGCAAAGGGAGTCACTCAATTTCAGATCCTTTTAGGACTGGAGTTGGAAGAGAATGAGTGGAACCCTAAAGAGAAAAATCAGTATTTTAACCCAGGGTTCGGTCTTGTTTTGCGCATGGCTCGTCTTTGTGGGAGAATCTGGGATTCAGTCAGCATTGAGTGCCTTCGGCCAAAGGCTGGGCTTCTGCATGCCTCGTGGAGGAGGGTGAGGCAAAATGCCATGGAATCTCCAGTCTTGCCCAGAGTTGGAAGTGAAATGAAGGAGCCTATTTTTCTGTGCCAGATTACCTTGATTTAATACAAGATGAAATGCAATCTGATATGAGAACTGGTAATGGACTAACAAATGACTCAAGTAAAAAGTCATTTTAATGTAAAGTCCTGCACATGATGTATAACCTTCCCGGGAAGCCCGCTAATTGTGCGCCCCTAAGGTTCATGGCTCTAGGAATTTTCTGGATGGGACGCCTAACCCTTATCTACCCTCTTCCCGCCGTCTCCACTTTAGTGCTCACTTGTGTGTAATCTGAGCATTTTATATAGGGAACACTCGCTGGAGTTGAAAGTGGAGGAAAATATGCCTTAACAGAATTTATAATTTAACAAGCCAGTAAGTCAGACTAGAATTTACTGGAACAACATCTCCGAAGAATCTTCCATACCCCAACTTCCACAATCAGTGACCTAGATCTTTAGGAGAAAAAGAAAAGGAAAGCATGCCTGAAAAAAAAAATTTTTTTTTTTCCAGCTGAAGAAAGTTGAACTTATTTAAAGGCTTTTGGGTTATTTATAGACATAGAGGAGAGTGAAAGAAAGAGAAAGAAAGGAAGAAAGAAAACACAACCAAAGGCCTGGTTTCTCATTTCCCTCTCGGAGGAATGACTTACTTCTGTTTTCATTCCCTCCAGTCTCCACCCCACTCCCATTAAGTTCTTGGATTTGTGTATCTTTAGATGCAGGCACTCGAATGCTTTCTTTACTCAGGAAGTTATTCTCCTCACGCCCTGTGAGGTCTTGGAACAAGAATTAGTTAAGAGAGAAACAACTGCTGCCTCTCTGTCCAGAAAAAAAAAAAAATACATTGCATCATGTAGCTCAAAAAAGTTGAGTGGTTTTTCTTTGGGTGGGGGAGGGGAGGCTGAGTGGAGACGGCACTGAGTGGGGGGCAGGGAGGAAGGCAGAAGGGGAGGAGAAAGTCATTTCCCACATGTGTAATTTTCTCCTTAGGGGAACACATGAGCCCACAGTCACTGTCCACAAACGTGGTTTGCAGGGAAACAAAACGAACATGAAGAGCATTTGTGTAGGAATTGCCTCAGTCTGAATGGGGGGCGGGGGTTGGTGCCTATGAGGATTTTGAGTCTTTTTTTGAGTCCGATTTCATCCTCTTATCCCTCCCTCTCACTCCCACTAACCCCCTACCCTGACCCCCCATACTAGGCTTTTCTCCATAACAAACCAAAATAGTTTCGGAAAAGTAGGCAGTAGACTCAGAACGTTCATGGCTCGCTCCCTTCCAGGAGGGGAAATCTGGTTTGCAAAGGCTTCGTTTATTGGTCCATAAATCATGGTCACCACGTCTGACCCAGCCGCTGGGGTGCCTGGGGTCATGGGACCCTTTCAGAGCTTAGAAGCTCTGAAGCTCCTCTTTTTGCTGGGCTCTTAATCAACCCTCCGAAGGCAGAAAAAACATCAAACAACTAAGACGACCTCAGAGAAGGATTGCTGGTTTAAATGACTCCGCCTCTGCTTGAGAGAAGGAATTTCTTAGAGATCCAACCCCGTCATAAGAGGTTTTTCTGATTATTTGGAGGCGGGTGAGGGACTGAAAAGGGAGAAAGAAGAGATCATTCCAAGAGCAAAGATAGTAAATACCAACCCCTCTGATTAAGTTCCCCGTGCTTGATGATAAAGATAGCAGTTGCCTCCCTAGTGACACAGAGGACTCAGGGCCATGCCCAGTCTCCTAGTCAGTCTGCTCAGGTCAGATGCTGGCTCTTTGTGCCTCAGTTTTCCTCATCTGTAAAATGGCAGTAATTATAGTCTTTTCCTCATTTGGGCTGTTGTTAGAATTCAATGAGAAAATGTGTTTCAAATAGTCTGGAAAATATAGTAAATGCTCAATAAAAGTTAGCTGTTATCAGAATACATGTCAAGCTCCTAGCACGGTACCTAGGCCCTCAATGAAAGCCGGCTCCACTACCCACAGTTCTGAATTACCTGAGCCCATACAAAATGCAGCAACATGAAATAATTACCAATCAGATCTGGGCTCAAATCCTGACTTCTTTACTCGCTAGTTATGTGACCTTGGACAAATTCCTTTCTATGGATCTTGTTTTTGGGAGACCCAGAGAAGATGTGTTATTCCCTTCCTGATGCATTTTTTCCCCCCACTTCACCATGTAATTCCTGTTGTCCTTCAGCTTTCAGACTAGGCTTCACTTGGTCAAGGATGCTTTCCTGAACCCCAGGCTGTTGTACAATATGAAGGCACCTCATGCTTCCCACTTGCTAAGACTCACCATATATATAATGGCTTGTTCAATATACTCCCTACTACCTCAGCACACTAGCATTTGCAGGGCTGTGTTAAACTCATTCACTTGGAAAATACAACGTAAATCTTTTATACACAAAGAACTGATACCCTCTCCCCACCCTCCAACCATCCCCCCCCCCCCCCCGAGCTGCTCATGGATGAATGAACCGATTATGAGGTGAATCAAATATTCTAGGACATTGGTGGGGGGGCTCAGTGTCTAGCCTCTGGGCTGGAGGACCCAGAGGCAATTCTGTAATCATTACCACAATTCAGTGAGTCAAGAATTACTTTTCTGGGAGAATCCAGAAATAAATCCTCCCATAGATTGTCAAGTGACTTTCAGCTAGGATGCCAAGACCGTTGAGTGGGGAAAATGCTGTCTTTTCAACAGGACGGGTGGGAGGGGGGAATAATATTAGGAGTCTGGGACTAACATATACACAGTAGTATAGCAACGAAGACCTACTGTATAGCACAGGGAACTATATTCAACATCTTATAAAAACCTATAATGGAAAAAAATATATATATCTGAATCACTTTGCAGTACACCTAAAACTAATACAACATTGTAAATTAACTATACTTCAATTTTAAATAATAGTTTTTTAAAAAGTAAAAACAAAAAACAAAAAAAAAAAACTTTTCAACAGATGGTGTTGGGAAAACTGAATACTCACCTGCAAAGGAATGAACTTTGAGTCTCGCCTTATACTCTACATCAAAATTAACTAAAAATGGATCAAAGACCAAAATGTAAGAGCTAACACTACAAAACTCATAGGAGAGGGAGTTCCCGTTGTGGCTCAGTGGTAATGAACCCAACTAGTATCCATGCGGATGTGGTTTTGACTCCTGGCCTCTCTCAGTGGCTTAAGGATCGGACGTTGCCATGAGCTGTGGTGTAGTTTGCAGATGTGGCTTGGATCCCACGTTGCTGTGGCTATGGTGTAGGCCAGGAGCTGTAGCTCTGATTCAACCCCTAGCCTGGGAACCTCCATATGCTGCAGGTGTGGCCCTAAAAAGAAAAAAACAAAACAAAACAGGGAAAGCTTCATGATGTTGGGTTTGCAGTGATTTCTTTGATGTGAGACCAAAGGTACAGGCAACAAAGCGGACAAATAGATGAAATACACTTTATGAAAATATAAAAATTTTCTCTCTCAGAGGACACCATCAACAGAGTGAAAAGGCAACCCAAGGGATGGGAGCAAATATTTCAAGTCATAGTTAAAGGGTTAATATCCAGGATATATTAAACTTTTACAACTCAGTAACAGAACAACTAACTTGATTTTTTTTTTTTTTTTTTGCTTTTTAGGGCCGCACTTGCAGCATATGGAGTTTCCCAGTCTAGGGATCCAATTGGAGCTACAGCTGCTGGCCTACACCACAGCTACAGCAACATCAGATCCGAGCCACGTCTGTGACCTACAACAGAGGTTACAGCAACGCCGGATCCTTAACCCACTGAGCAAGGCCAGGGATTAAACCTGTGTCACCTGTGTCCTCATGGATCCTAGTTAGATTCGTTTCCCCTGAGCCACAGCAGGAACTCCCTAACTTGATTTTAAAATAGGCAAAAGACCTGAATAGACATTTATTTCTCCAAAGAAGATACAGCAAGTGGGCAATAAGCACATGAAAAGATATTCAACATCACTAAATCACTAGAGAAATAAATATAAACCAGAACCATGAAATACTACTTCACACCAGTAAGACTGCTATTATTAAACAAACAAGCAAGCAAAGAAACAACCAAAAAACCCAGAATAACAAAAAAAACAAAATAACAAGTGCTGCTGAGGATGTGAAAACCTGAAAGCCTTGTGTATGGCTGGTGAAAGAGTGAAACGGTACAGCCATTTGGAAAACAGTATGACAGTTTCCCAAAAACTTAAAAACAGAATTACAGAGTTCCTGTCATGGTGCAGCAGAAACAAATCAGACTAGGAACCATGAGGTTGCGGGTTCGATCCCTGGCCTTGCTCGGTGGGTTAAGGATCCAGTGTTGCCATGACCTGTGGTGTAGGTCACAGACACAGCTCAGATCCTGTGTTGCTGTGGCTGTGGCTGGCAGCTGTAGCTCCAATTCGACCCCTAGCCTGGGAACCTCCATATGCTGTCGGTTGTGGCCCTAAAAAGAAAAAGAAAAATGAATTACCATATAATTGACCAATTCCAAATTTAGGTATATTGCCAAAAGAATTCAAAACAGGATCTTGAAGCACTTTCTGTACCCCCATGTTCATATCAGCATTATTCATAATAGCCAAAGGGTAGAAGCAGCCCAAGTGTCCGCTCATGTATGAAAGGATAGAGAAAACATAATATGTGCATACAATGAATATTATGCATCTTAAAAAGAAATTCTCACATATGGTACACCATGAAACTTGAAGACCTTAAGCTAAGTGAAATAAACCAGTCATAAAAGGACAAATACTGTAGGATTCCCTTCATATGGGTATGTAGAATAGTCAAATTCATAAAGACAGGGGAAGGGGAAAAAAATTCGTAGAGACAGAAAGTAGAACAATCTTTTCCAGGATCTAGGGGGAGAGGAAAATGGGGAGTTGTTTAATGGGTATAGAGTTCCAGTTTGGGAAGATGAAAAAGTTCTAGAAACGGATGGTAGTGATGATTGCACAAAAAAGCAAATGTACTTAGTGCCTCTGAACCACACAGCCAACAATGGCTAAAAGGGTAAATACTGTGTTATGTACTTTTAATCACAACTAAAAAAATAAAAGATTACTTTAAATAAACGCATTTTGGTAACAAAAGGAATCTGAGAATCCCTCCCCAGGTTTGAAGTCTGAGGTTGTTGTCCATAAGGGTTAAATCAGGTTTCTTTCAGAGGCTGAGGGGCAGTGTCAGCTCAAGCAGACAGGTAGGGAGAGAAGGCAGGAGGCAGCTCGAGGCTGTTTGGCGAGAGGGTGGAGTTTGGAAAAGTCTAAAGACATTGGTCTTCGTAAGCTTCACTTCCTGCTTCTTTAGATATTCTTGTCTTTTTCAGGGACATGGCCTCCATCTGGTCTGAGTCACTAGCACTTCTTGAAATGTTGCTTTGAAGAGCTTGTTGATGTGCAAGAAAACCTCAGCCTCTTCTTATCTCCTTTGTTTTTAATGAAAGAGGCCCTGGGACTGACCAGAAGACCATAAAGCCAGGAAGACTCAAAGTCATAGTCAAAGCTCAGGCCTGCGGAGTTTGAGCACTTTCAAAACTTGGCCCAAAGGAAAAGGTCTCGAAGGAAATGCTGCAGAATGAAAGTTGCAGGAGTCCGGGTACCTGAGAAATGAGCAGGGATGGACTCTTACCCCTTCGAGACTGGAGTCAAGGATGTAGGTCTTGCCTCTTAGTTGCCTGGCCCATGTTCGCCAAGGCACAGCCCACGGAAGAGTAAGCCACCAGGCTAGGGATGTGAGAAGAACTTGGCCCAGGGAGGCATTTTGAACGGAAAGCAAGCTAGAAAGTGGGAGGGAGACCAGGGTACTGGCAGGAAGCCCTTATGTGTGGGGAATGGCCTTTTACAAGAAAATGAACCAAACCTATTTGCAATTCTTCAAATCTCACTTTGTGAGACTCAGGGAACCTCTACCCTGAATCCAGTTTATTTGCTCCATCCAAGGGATTAGTGGCCTTTTGTTATTTGTCCCAAAGAGATGTATTAAAGTGTCCCCCAGTGAGTAGCAAGGGGAAATACTAAATATATTTGTCCGTGGACAATGTCAACTTGTTTTAGAAAGTGAACTATTTCTAAACCTGAAAACAGAATTCATCCAGCTGTGGATGTTGGCCTATTGCCATACAGATTCATCTAAGAATAATCTCTCCACGAGCAGTTACTTTGGGGTCTTTTTTATGTGGGCGCTGCCCTCGCATTTGAGACTCAGTGGGTTGGTGTGAAGAGGTTTTTTCAGACTCAGAGCCAGGGAACTCTTCACATCGGAGGGGCCCATTGAGGGGTGGGCAGTGTGTGTTGTGTGTTGGGGGGGAAGATGGGGGAGTTGCAAACGAAGCCTCCTTAGTGTGAAGAAGGGATTTCTTTTTCCCAGAGTCATGTACTAAACTTGCTGGGAGAAGCAGCTGAGCCAAGAAATAGTGATTCACTTCCCAAGCCTAAGGAAAGATGATGTTTAGACACTGCTGAGTCAATCGAACTCAGCCCATAAAAGGGATTGCAGGACTAGTGGGATCTCCAGGCTCTGAGAGAGATGAGCATGACTAAGAATGGCTTTCAAGGAACTGCATGGGATTGTCTTCACTCTTTCAAAGTTTAAGTTGATGTTCAAGTTCTCTTTGTACGGGCCATGGGCTATTTCTATTATGAAAGGTCCAGAATAAATCTTTGTGAATGGCTCAAAGATGGAAACATTAGACCTCTAAGAAAAAAAATTTAAAAGCTGGTATTGAATAATCTAGATATATGCACTGCAAATGACTGGATCTGTGATAGCTACCGGAATTCTGTTAAGCGGTCTGCAGCAGTTTAGAATCACAGCCCTCAACTTCTTTGACATTCCTTGCACGGAGAAGTGGGGAAGTCAGTATAGTTCCCCTTGAATCTGGACAGATATGGAAAAGCTTCACCCAATGCAACAGGCTAGAAGTAATGCTATGTGACTTTCTGGGCTGGTCCTCTTGGAATGCTCAGTCTGGGGCATGCAAGTTACCATGCAACACATCAGACTCCCCTAAGACTACCGTGCTCAGGAGGCCATATCCAAGTATTCTTGTCTAAGACCCAGTTGAGCTCCCAGCTTATGGCCAGTACCAACTGCCAGCCACACTGGAGAGCCATCTCAGAGGTGCAGCCCAGGAGAGTTTTCAGATGATCCAGCCCCATCCAATTGTTGGCTGCAAGTGCTTGAGAGATTTCAAATGAGAACCACCCAGCTGAGTTCTGAACACCATATCCACCAAATTGTGAACAAAATAAAAAGGTTGTTTTAAGTCACTTAATTCTGAGGTAACTAGATATACAGCAATAGTAGCCTGAATAAACCCCTTGATAGTTGCAGTGGTTTCAGAGGGATCGGCGAGGCGGTAGTTTGTTTACATACATGTCACAAATCTGCACTGTATGGTTGAGTATGGTTTTTACAAAAATCCCATTCTCAGTAACTATTACATTCTTAAAAGTTATGCATGTACTATTAGGATTACATGCAGTCAGTCTGTCATGGCTAAATTTCAATTAACAGGTTATAGTTCTTTGTTATATTTGCCCGTTACTATTTATAACAGTTAAATCTGTAGTTTTCATTCTTGTTATACATACATTTTTATTTGCCAGGTGCAAATATTTACAAAGTACCTATTATGTGCTAGATATTGTTTTAAGTAGGTACATTTAATCTTCAAAATGATCCCATATGGTAGGTATTATCTTTATCCCCATTTTGGAGATAAGAAAATTGAGTTACAGAGAGGTTACAGACACAGCTCGTGGTCACATAATTTTTAAGTGTTGGTTTTGAAACACGACCCTAGGCAACCTAGTTTGAGTTTACAATCTTTGACCCTCTTCTGCCTCTCAACTATGCACCGTTTCAATCCCAATTCTCTATCTCTGCCTCTCTCTCTCTGTCTCACTCTCTCTCTCTCTCTCTCTCTCTCTCACACACACACACACACACACGAATTCCAAAATGATGCACTGATGTACAAAGGAGGTAATAAAAATAGGAGTTCCCATTATGGCAATGGGACAATGCCATAAATGCAAAAGATCACCAGAACTCAAGTGCAAATATAAAGTGTGATCTCTATAGGCTGGGATGAGCGAATATGATATCTATATATGATATATGATATCTAAAAAACAAATTTTTAAGACTGTCTCTCTGTTTACTCCAGTGTGTTATCTGTTAAAAGACTTTGTCCTATAAGATCATGAAACAGCTCGTGCCTTCCCTTTACTTTTTGGGTTTTTGTTTTGTTTTGTTTTTTGGCTGCCCTCACAGCATAAAAAAGTTCCCAGGCCAGGGATCAAACCCTTGCCACAGCAGTGACCCAAACTGCTGCAGTGACAATGCCAGATCCTGAATCACTAGGCCTCCAGAGAACCCCCCCTTCTTCTTATTTTTAAACACAGCACAACAACCTTCCTGATAAACCAGTTTTTTTAGAACAAGCTTAAAATAACTTTCCAGCAAGAAATTGACAAATTATGCTGCCAGGGCATAAGAGAGTTCAAAAGTACAGAGGCATCCTTTAAAGTAACGTTTGCTACAGCAAAAGAGGTTGCACTACTGTCAATAAGTTCGAAAAGCCAGCTAAATATTTACTGATTGATACCATGTTTGGCAAGAAAGCAGAACAAGCTATTTGAGAAGCTCCCTTGTCATCTGGCACTGGGCACCACTTCATAGCAATGACATAAAGAGGAGCAATTTCCATCGTGGAGAACATGGGTTCCAGAACCAGAATGCCTAAATCCCCATCCCAACTCTGCCACTTGTCAACCTTGTGACCTTAGGCAAGGCCCTTACCCTCCTCATGCCTCAGTTTCCTCATGTGCAAAATATGGGCAATAACAGCACTGCCTCAGAGATGCTACGAGGAAGAAGTAAGTCAATAATGGAAAATACTTAGGACATTGTCCGGCACGGAGTACCTGCTGCAGCCTATGTGTATATGACGACTTTTGTTCTAAATAATACTGAAAGTTAATACCACAGGAATTCCCATTGTGGCACAGCAGAAACGAATCCAACCAGCAACCATGAGGTTGCCGGTTCGATCCCTGGCCTCGCTCAGTGGGCTAAGGATCCAGTGTTGCCCTGAGCTGTGGTGTAGGTCACAGACGTGGCTTGGATCTGGCGTTGCTGTGGCTGTGGTGTAGGCCAGCAGCTGTAGCTCTGATTAGACCCCTAGCCTGGGAATCTCCATATGCCTTGAGAGTGGCCCTTAAAAAAAAAAAAAATGCTACAGAAGAAGAGATTTTGGGCATTACCTTAATAATTAATGTATGAGCTATGATTTAAATAGAAAACATAAGTCATTTTGAGTATTGATTCAGTACTTAGCATGTGCACACTAAGACTAAAAGAATACAATAATTGTCAATTATTATATAAGTGTCTATCTACGGCCAGCTTTAATCACCAATAACAGTGGGTGGCCAAAAATCTGCCTCCAAATCTTAATTAAATGTTGAAGGAAATAATGAAAATTACAAATATCATCAACTCACAGCCACTGAATGTCTTTTTGATGTGCTGTATGAAAAAGCAGCAGTGTACACAAGCACTTGGATTCTTTACACTGAGCTCTATCGGTTATTGTATTGGTTATCTAATGCCACAGTTATTCCACGTAACAAAGAATCACCAGATCTTTGAGGCATGCAACAGTGTATGTACTGCTCATGTAGTCAGAGTCATTGGGGAATTAGCTTGGCGGTGTTACTGAGTTTGGCTGGGTTCATACACATCTAGGGGTTGGCTGGCTCTCGGCTGGGGCTACTGGGGCAACGGGGCTCAGTTCCAAGCGTCTGGCATCCTCCCGCAGGCTTCCCCAGCCATGTTCTCATGGTAACGAGGAGATACAGGCACGCAAGCAGAAACACACAAAACCTCTTGAGGGCTAGGCTCAGAGCTGGCTACAGTCACTTCTACACATGCTATTGACCAACAAGATAAAAGTCAGCTCCTATGGGAGGTGGAGAAATAGACTCCATCTCTTTACTGACCCAAAGTACAAGTTCAACATGGCAAAGGGAACGAATCCACAGAAGATGCAAAAGGAAAGACCACTTCAATGACTCAAAATGTTTTCCTTCAAGGCTTATTTTCCAAGGGAGGTATTTTTAAATTTACCTAAAACTGGTGGCTGTGTCCAATTTTAGGTAAATTTAAAACTGCTACCAACTGCTCACAATGTGCTTGGCAGTTTGAGAACATGCTGATTTTACCATCAGCCCTAAGATATAATTTTTAAGTTAAAATTGTGCTTTCTTTTGAGACCAAATGTATGTTAAGAGCTTTTCGCTGCTTGACTATTTTTTATTATTCCCTGGACAAAAATCAGTGATTTTGGACACTGTTGAAAACCATAAACAAATACTCCAACAGAAGTGGAGGAAATACTTTCCACCACCATATGCAACCAGGGTGATTAAAAAACCATTTCCTTTTTAACTCTCAGGTTGAAATGTCAAATTTCCAGCTTTGAAACCGCGTATGTTCTTCAGGTTAGATTCTGAAACACAGATGAGAGTAATTTTCAGTGATAAAATTCTCCTTAGTTTGTGGCTAACCTGAATGTCAGCGACTCTAAATAAGTCATCAAACACCTGCTGCCATTGCCAATAACATAATTGGGAATTAAGAGTTTCTAAATTAAAAGAAAGGAAAAGAAAAGCTGCTGAGATGTGGAAAGAGGCCTATAGCTTCAGCTCTCCCTCATGGAGGCAGATGCCCAGAGACTTTTCAGGAAGATAATCTGGGGAAAGACTAAAGATGCTATCGTTCCTATTGTTTACATGAAAAAATTATAATTTATTTTTAAATGTTTTCTTTATTATTTAAAAACTTATGACAACTCATTTTATTTTATTTTAATGTGTACGGCCGAATCTGCGGAGTATAGAAGTTCCCAGGCCAGGGGTCCAATAGGAGCCACAGATGCCGGCCTATACCATATAGCTACAGCAATGCAGGAGTTGAGCTGCACCTGTGACCTATACCACAGCTCATGACAAAGCTGGATCCTTAACCTATTGAGCAAGGCCAGGGATCAAACCTGCAACCTCATGGTTCCTAGTCAGATTCGTTAACCACTGAGCCACAACAGGAACTCCTGTGAGCTCCCTTTTTAAAAGATAAGAAAGTAACCTCTCTGACTTGCTGATTTTGCCTGGCTTTCTCTCTGTGTCTGTGTGGGCCTCATACTGTGCAGTAAACAGGAAGAGAAGCTACTGGTGTCAGATGCAGCACCCAGGCCTCTTGTCACTCGAGAAGCCAATCCACCCTGCCTGTTCTTCCTCATTACTTAGAATCTTCATGCAGAGAATGAAGACATACCCATCTCTTGATTCACCACTATATCAATTATTTTCATTTCCACCCAAACTTCCCAAGCTATAACAGAGAACTGGAGGGTACCATCTGAAAGGCAAGATCTTAGAGTCAGGGGTTCTCAAGAGCTCCAGGGCCCCTCCTAAAACTCAGTGTAAAGCTGCATGTGTTTGGAAATTTTTCTGTGGAACAGTCACCTTCTCAAAGAAGTCCATCCCCCTAAAATGTAAGAATATCCATAGGTTGAATCAATGCTATCAAATGAACCATCGGCTGTTTATTGACCTTTGGAAAGTTCTTTAGCTTTATGCACAAAACTCTTATCCACCCAGGGGATGAAAGTAATGATAAAATGTCAAATTAAAAAATCCTGTGATTCAAGGGAACTGTGTCTAGTCACTTGTGATGAAACATGATGGATGATAATGTGAGAAAAAGAATATATGTATATATATAAGTATGACTGGGTCACTGCTGTACAGCAGACAGGGACAGAACATTGTAAAGCAACTATAACAGAAAAAATTAAAGTCTTACAAAAAAATCCTGTGATTCAAATATAACACAAACATCCTAGGGAAGCCTTCAACATAGGTGGTGAATCTTCCAAAAGAGGTAGGTGTTTAGCAGGGAAGACAAACACTTGTCTCTATTCATTTTGACTCACGCCTCAGAAATCAACTCTGTGGACTTGCCTGAACTCCTCCTCCAGAGAGAATTAACGACTCCCTCAGATCTGTCCCCACTGGTTCTTGTACAGCCTCCTGCCCTCCTCTATATTTTAGTTGACTACTGGTCTTTCTTGTTCTTCTGAATTTTATTACCATTTCCTAATGGTTTTTGTATTGGGCAAAATGGAATCTTAGCACACACATTTTTAAAAATATTTAAGTGGGGAGTTCCCATTGTAGCTCAGCAGAAATGAATCTGACTAGTATCCATGAGGACACAGGTTCAATCCCTGGCTTCGCTCAGTGAGTTAAGGACCTGGTGTTGCTGTGAGCTGTGGTGTAGGTTGCAGATGCGGCTCAGATCTGGCATTGCTGTGACTGTGGCATGGGCCAGAGGCTACAGCTCTGATTCACCTCTAGCCTGGGACCCTCCATATGCTGCAGGTGCAGCCCTAAAAAGACAACAACAACAACAACAAAAAATTTAAGTGGATGTAGGAATAAATGAATGAATGATAAACACAAGTTGTCTAAGGACTAGAAGTCTCATTAAACCTGCTTAGAACTGTCCCAACCAGGAGGCTGAAAACTACAACCACCTCTCTGGCTGGCCCTACCCTCCCCCCACCAAGAACAGAGCTGACTGCCTGAACAGAGAAACAAATCACGCAGGAAACAGTCCCATGTGCATCCCTAGAACACCCTTTGCTTAAAAGAAGCTCCAGTAGGAGTCTCAGGTGCCCCATGGCTGCTGAGCACTACTATTTTGAAAGCATATCCTCACTTTGACATAATCTTTTTTTCCAGAAAGATTTGCATGTCATTCCTGGATGATAGGATAGCCATTTGGTGTGAGAGAAGAAGAGGAGTAAAGTTCAACGCCTTTTTCCAGGTTGGGGTTCACTGCTGAAACTGGCTACTCTGGGGTCAGCAACCTGGCCAGACAGCTGCCTAGAGGCAGGATCATTTCCACATTGATTATTCTGGAATGAACCTCATGCTGCTGGAAAGGACAAGCAAGCAAAAAACGGAGTTTAAACTCCCAAGCTGTAAAATTGCATCTTTCTGTTGCTTAGACGAAAAACACCTTGAAGTCATCCTTGACCCCTCTCTTTCTCTGACATCCCACATCCAACCCATTAGAAAATCCTGACAATCGTCAAACTCTGCCCAGAATGTAATCACTTCCTGCCACCTTGACCGATGCCACCCCTCCCCCCACAGGAGAAGACACTATCAGTCATCCCCATCTGTGTTGAGATACCCTCCCAACCATCTCCCATCTTCAGCCCACATTCCCCTATGATCTGTTCTCATCAAAGCAGCCAGAAGGACCCCTTTTTTTTTTTTTTTTGTCTTTTTGCTATTTCTTGGGCCGCTCCTATGGCATATGGAGGTTCCCAGGCTAGGGGTCTAATCAGAGCCGTAGCCACCAGCCTACACCAGAGCCACAGCAATGCGGGATCTGAGCCGAGTCTGCAACCTGCACCACAGCTCACGGCAACGCCGGATCGTCAACCCACTGAGCAAGGGCAGGGACCAAACCCGCAACCTCATGGTTCCTAGTCGGATTTGTTAACCACTGCGCCACGACAGGAACTCCCAGAAGGGCCCTTTTCAATCAGCTTATGCCCCATCTCTGCTCAAAGCTACGTCTTCCCACCTCACTCAGGCAAGAGCCAAGTTCTCCCAATGGCCTCCCAGGCTCTAAATGGGCCAACCCAATTTACCCTCTGCAGCCTCACCTCCTACAATCTCTCCCTCTTTCCATCCACTCCAGCCTCAGTGTCCTTGCTCTTCCTTGAAGTTCATATATTTTTCTCAGACTCAAGTGGACTTGGATTTTCTAACGGAGTAAGAGATAAATCACACAGCTGCCTTTGGCTTTCTGACTAAGAGTTCCATGGCCCTGGACACTGAGAAGGGTCACAGACACAGGTGAACCTCAGAATAAGAGATTTCTGCTCTTCCTGAAGTCTTCTGGAGGCCAGAGACCAAGTATCAAATCTGCTCCACCAAAGAATGGTGGCTAGGTCTCTGCGCATGAGTTTCCTAGAGAGGTAACCCACTTTGGCTTAGCACACAAGCATGAGAGCACAGGAGTGAGGAAAAGAACAGTCTGGAACATACCTGATAAACCACGGGCATAAATTTTCCCAACTTTGCTGATCGCTAATTCTTCAAGCTTTCTCATTCCATTTTCTATCTAATGCTTTCTCCAAAGAGTTTGTGGACTACCTAGTCCCTAAGCTGCATGCTAGACTTGAAAAGTTTGCACTTGGGAAAATGACCAATGTGGAAAGGGCCAATGAGGCTAGAAAGAACCCAAGGGCAGATCAAGTCATCGTAAGAATGTTTCGTTAATCACATATATTTACATTTCTTGACCAATTTTCTCTTAAAAGTATGCCTGTTCTTCATTTAAACACAACCTAATCCTGGTAGATTCTATCATAAAAATACAGCTGCATGCATGATCTCACTGGTTCTTTGTAGTTTTTTAAGATGTGAATTTAGAAAATTAAAAATAATATATAAGCAAATTATTTACCATTCTAATTGGAGGATAATTGTTCTTGTCACATCGGTGGTCTTTGCAGCAAGGGATCCTTACCACCCACAGTGAACTTCTCCTTATTCTCTTGACTGACTGGTTGAAACTTTCCAGACCTCAAAAGGCAAGAACTGAAATTAAGCCTGAACCCTAGCCATTTTATTTGTGGGGAAATTGGAGAAAGACATATTTCTATTTCAATGGGGAATATTTATAGTACATTTTTTAAGTTAGCATATTACGGAAATGCATACGGTCCTCTGAGTATCACACTTCAGTTAACGAACTATAAGCTGGATGCCCTAACCTTGATAAAACACAATTAATTAAGGGACATCAGGTTTCCAAAATAATTTTGCTGATCTGAGCTAAAGTTTTCCTCAATATCTGAGTCACCAACTTAGCATTTGCATTTGTCCCCGGGGAGGCCTCTTTCATAGACTGCCTAGAACTTCCCCAAAGAGAAAATTTTCCCAGTTTTGGCTATTTCATTCTCTCCAAGTTGGTAGAAGTTTGAGTATGTATACTAACTTGCTTGGAAAAGTGAGTCTCGGAGTTCCCATTTTGGCACAGTGGTTAACACATCCGACTAGGAACCATGAGGTTGGGGGTTCGAGCCCTCACCTTGCTCAGTGGGTTAAGGATCTGGCATTTCCCTGAGCTGTGGTGTGGGTCGCAGATTCGGCTCGGATCCTGCATTGCTGTGGCTCTGGTGTAGGCTGGCGGCTACAACTCCGATTAGACCCCTAGCCTGGGAGCCTCCATATGCTGCGGGAGTGGTTTGAGAAAAGGCAAAAAGACAAAAAAAAAAAAAAAAAAAAAAAAAAAAGTTGAGTCTCCCACGTTGATTTTTAGTATTGGACAATGCTTCAATGGGGACAAACAGGAGTTGGTGGATATGTGGTCTTTTTTTTTTTTTTTTTTTTTTTTTTTGTCTTTTTTGTTGTTGCTATGTCTTGGGCTGCTCCCACGGCATATGGAGGTTCCCAGGCTAGGGGTCGAATCGGAGCTGTAGCCACCGGCCTACGCCAGAGCCACAGCAACGCGGGATCCGAGCTGCGTCTGCAACCTACACCACAGCTCACGGCCGGATCGTTAACCCACTGAGCAAGGGCAGGGACCGAACCCGCAACCTCATGGTTCCTAGTCGGATTCGTTAACCACTGCGCCACGACGGGAACTCCAGATATGTGGTCTTAAATGGCCTCTCCCTCCCACATGTGATGATCACCCACTGTGGCTATAGGACTTTTTTTTTTGCTTTTTAGGGCCGCATTTGCAATATATGGAGGTTCCCGGGCTGGGGTCCAATTGGAACTACACCTGCTGGCCTACGCCACAGCCACAGCCATGCAGGATCTCAGCTGTGTCTGTGACCTACACCACAGCTCACAGCAACACCGGATCCTTAACCCACTGAGCGAGGCCAGGGATCGAACCCGCAACCTCATGGTTCCTAGTCAGACTCATTTCTGCTGCACCATGACGGGAACTCCCCATAGGATTTTTTTAAAACATGAACAAGTTCTGCTCTAGAAAACTATCTCCAAGTTGTTGAAGTTGATAGCAAGGTTGTTTTTAATAGGGAGTGATGCATCAAGTTTTAGAGGAGTGGGGCAGCATCAGGGATGTTCTGCAAGACAAGAAACAGGAAATACCAACTGGAGTCCACCCGGCTTGACTGAAAAACACCTTCATCGTTTTGACCACCATTGTGCCTGTTAGAACCCATATTTGGAAAAATGTAACACGCACTATAGTTTTAGGACCATGGTAAAGAACTGCCCTGTAATTAAATCAGCTCATGAAAAAGTTTTGTAAACTTCCTTTTTGAACACCTCTTACAAAGAGTCTCATCTAGATTGTCTAAGAACTTGAACTAGTTTCTTGAGTACCTCGTGCATATAACTACACTATTACTGTGCCTTTGACAAACCAAACCTATAATGACTCCAGTCTTTCTACTTCAGTGCTTAAACCAACAGCCTAACCACAGAAGCTCATATTCTTAATGGACACAACTCCATAATTACTCCATTGATGCTTGAAAGGTAACTCACTTAGCATTCAGTCAGAACAAAGAAAGAAAACTAGATTTCACTTAGCCTCGTTCAGGATGTGTTTTCACTTGTCAATAGTGTTCAAGCCTAGTTCTTTTTTGGCCAGTGTCCAACCTAACCTGCTTTCCTGACTGTTACCATGGGTCCTAATGGGTATCACACAGTTGAAAGGGTTTTTTCTTTTAATGTGCAATTTTAGTTGCATGCTTAGAAAAACAAAACAATACCTCCCAGCAGCGGGATATTTGAAAATCCTGCTGTCCAGAAGCTTAGCTTTAGCGATAACAAAATCAGCAACTATAGTAGTATATATTTTGAGACTATGGTAGCATTGTTTCTGCAACCACATTTCATAAACAAATCATACTCGGGTTGATTTTAAAAAGCTCTTGCTCTTAAAAAGAGATTGAATAGAGAAATATTTTCCCTTTTAAAAAATGACAGCCATGTGGTTTTAGAGGAGGAAATATGTAAAGCTGTTAAACTAAGATTAAATACACAGGAGAAAAGGATAATGATAGCATCTTTGTTAGGAGGATTAAATTAGATAATCCATATGAAGCAGTTAGAACAGTGCCTGACAGTGATTACACACTATCAACTGCTATCATTATTATCCCCATCAACATGTGAGGGGAAAAGTTCAGATTTTATTTTTCCATTAACATGTATTCAGCAGATTCTTTTGCAATTCGAACAACAATGGTAGCACCTCAATGTAAAGGGCAGACAATTCAATAGTTTTGTCTTTGCCCCATTTTTTTTAATATCTTTTTTTATCACTTTTCATATTGATTTGATGAAACATCTGACATCCATTGCTTAAAAGAATAAACTAAATACATGTCTTAAATGTTACACACAACCGTGGATGACAGGCTAAACATCTGTGGCAAGAGTTCCACAGATAAAGCAGTATTCTTTTCAGTCTGACTCTCTTTGGCCAGTTGTATGTGACAGCTGATTGTTGCGTTTGTAGAATTTAATCTTGAGAAGGCTTGAAATACGTGGCTTTTCCTGGGACTGTTGTTATTTTGTGGTAGTTCAGATAAGTGCTAGTGATAGGAAAAGCCTCAAACTCTTGGCTGGATAAGGACTGAAATATCTAGTCACTTCGTAACATGTCTCCAAACCTCTTCACCTTGAAAGGAACTTGACAAATGAGTGACATTTCTGGAACCTACTGTTTTCCCTTAAAGAAGCATATCTCTGAGTGTCTTTCAGGATTTGGGAACAGGAATTGGTAAAGGCTATGGAAAATAAAATTAAATTCACATCGAGGAGGGAAAATAGAAACTAACTTTTTTGAAAGTGTGTTTACTTAGTTTATTTGTTATCCCTGACCTGGTTTCTGCAGGCGTAGGTCCCCTTAATATGAGAAAGATGGATCTGCTCCTCAATACAGGCTCCTGGGCCCACTCATGGGGATTCCCTGACCCCATGCTGTCATGAAAACACTCTTCTTTGTGAGATGTGCCATGTTCCCCATTTTAAATGACTCAACAGGCCCTTGCATTTGATTTTTTAAATTACTGCAAAACAAAAGAACAGTAATGATGCTACTTCTACAGTGAAAAGCAATTAAATATTAGTTTCTTACATGAACAACTCATGGCTAATAATTAGCAATTTGTTTCGCAATGAGGAACCAGGTACCTGGGGCCTTGAAGGCGGTGCCACTGAAGATGAAGAGCCCCCCAGTTTTAGAGCATAAAGAGCTTGAGAGTAAGGTTCAAAAACAAACTTAACCAAACAACTGCAATCTTTCAATCAGTGGTGAATATCCGCTCTGACAGTGCTCTCTGAATCCTGAGGGCGAGTCAGGAGTCTCTGCCTCTGAGAGCACCAAGGCCACAGACTGAGGACAAGGGCTGCATTGCCAAGGCTTGACACTAATGAGGCCACACAGGATCTGCATAGCTCCTACCCTGAGTAACTCCAGCCCTGTCCCCGTGTGTTGCCTTATCACTGGAATGGGCTCATAAAAACCTTAAGATCCAGACCCTAATCCTCGTATCTTGATATTGTTGCTAAGAACCAACAGCTGGGTCGGCCAGCCAAAGACAACCAAGTTGTGTATCTTAATTTGTTTTGAAACTTGCTACCTTCTGGTCCCAGCTGAGTTTACATCTGATTCTTTTAGTTGTAGCAATCTTGGTAACTTCATTGAGACAAGGATCTAAAGGACTAAAATGCCCAGCCACTCACAAGGAGAATATGATTTTCTCACCAACATTCATTTAAATAAAACCACTTACAGCGAACACCTGAAATATGGTCTTTATACGAAGAAAGAGTTTAATAGATACTTGTTGAATAAATGAATGAAACAATGAACTAATCAATGGATGAAAAAATTTGATGAGTTGGTAAATGTTAGTAAATCTTTCTCTATCTCCACTAGGACGAAGTTTTTCCAAAGTACAATACAATAAGTTGTAAACCCTGAAAGGACAGAAAGGTACCACAATTCTTTTCTGTTATACGCAGTTTTCTCTCATATGGCTATACTGGAATGGATGTCCAATAAATATTCACTATTTCAATCAAATTATATAAATTATACAAGATTCCGTTTTATAGCTTTAATTATCCACACACTCTATAAAAGCATATCTCCTCTGAAAAAAGTCATTTTTGAAGATAAAATCCAAAGTGTAAAGCTTATCTTAAAACAACCTGCAATTCCCTGGGGAAAATATTCAGCTTTACCTAAGGTTACTGAGATTTTTCTAGAAATGTGGTGTCTGCACACTCACCTGGAATTATCCCCATTAGCTTAGACTCTTAGCTAGACAAATGATCATGTACCAAAATGGCATGGATTAAAAAAGGAAAATCAGTCCCCATCGATAGAATGGGGCAAAAAAGGACTGCTTCAAGAGCCAAGCACTGCTTCGGCTGTGATAGTCTCCCTTTCTCATCTTAGGTATCATCCCTTGGCCTCAACGATTCAGAAGTTTTCTTATCTTTATACCAGGACCCATTAGGAAGTTGCTAATAAGGAAAGCTGGCAAATCTTTACGACTGCAGTTTCTACCACCCATTTGCGGTGTCCCTAGGGAATATCTGTCTGTTTTAAATAGAAAAGGCTAAAGCAACTGTTGGGAGATTTTGAGAAACCCCTCCCGCAGAACATACTTCAATTAAAAGCATCTGGGACCAGAGGGACTGCAGTACCCGCTTCAGTCCCTAGTCTGTCTGCAGCAGGCTTGTCTTACCCACAGACATCCAAGGCGTGTCGGCTAGCAGCCAACAACAGTTCAGCGATGGGAAAACGCCCCAATTTTCTCTTTGTTGGTAGCAAATAATTTCTGACCATATTTGGTGGGAAAGACACACCCCAAATTTCCCTTACTAATAAAGGAGAAAAAGAGACTTCAGTGAGCAAAGGGCTAGAAGAACCTTTCCATACAGAATTTACTGCCATAGTAACTGGGACGTTGGGATCAGCTGGCAAAGCCATTAGAGTGGCAGAGAGCACTGTTCCGGAGCCTCTGTCCACACTAGGTATCAAGGGCAAAGCCAAGGCTTCTCATATTCACATGGGAGCTCGTGGGCGCTGGGTAGGGTGCACTTCATTCAAACATCAAAATGAGGCAAATGGCAAAACTGTTGTTTTCTGTGATCTTTCTCACAGAAAAAAACATTAGAAACATACAGCTGGCTCCCTTATTTTAAAGAGGACAACCATTTCAACATGAATAAACGGAACAGCTTGCTGGCTCATCTGTACAGTCAACCTGTCATTTTCTTGTAGGTTTCAGGTTAATACAGCTACCTATTCTCTCCACCCCTCCCAGCGGCACACATTTTGGTCAGATGTCTCCAACACTTAGGGCAAGAAATCAGAAAAGCAGAACACATTCCAGTCTCCTGGAGAAAATATTTTCCATCAGAAACAGTCACACAGCAGCACAGATAGCTTCCTACGTCCACGACAAGGAGAAACGGGGGAGATCTGAAAGACTTCACATTGGGGCACTGGAGTTCAGAATTCACCAAATGACTCTGTGGGAGATAATTTTCTCAAACACAATTAGAGAGGCCCTGTTTTGCTCCATTTTCAGTGTGCCAGAGGAGGGCCAAGGGATGGGAAGAGTGAAATGAAAAGGGAAGGAAGATTGTCTGAGAGCAAATACATGATGCTAGCTGACACTAAACCACGAGCCTCCTTGCCTTTCCACAACGGCTTCAGATATGTGTCTCTCCTACTTCTGTTAAGGGAAGGCAATCCAGGGGGCTAAAAAGACAAGGAGTTCCTTGGAAGACTGTGTCCTGCTCTCAGGTGACCAAGAAATCTACAGACACAGGTTGCTGCTGGTCGGCACGCTACACAGTTCAGTTTCCCACGGGCCATTCAAGGTGGTCTCTGCAATGCTGCTGGGGCTGGCAGCCGAGAGTGCCAGAGGCGTCAGTCTTCCTGAGGTTGGAGCACTGTGTGCAATAGGACCCATCTCAATCATTTTGATTGAACACCGTGGCTGAACTGCCCTAAGGCCAGCTGAAGTTACACACACTTTCCTAGCACTCAAGCGAAGACCAGTGAAATTGTATACATATCTCTTTCTCTTTCAGGGGATCAATGTTGAGAGAAGAACGTTATCAAGGGCCAGAGGGGCTGCGAGGGTAACTCCTCCTGATAAAATGAGCTGTCCTGGGGGCAGTCTGTTCTAACCACAACCCTCTCCGTGGCTCCTCCTCTCAGTGGTCCGTCATCTGGGTTATTTTCACCTATTTTTGCAGAAATGTTCCCCTGAATGCAGAGGGCCTCCCAGGCTTCCCCTGGAGGTACCAGGAAGGGAGTTGAAACTGCCTAGAAGGGTCTTGACAGTGGGGCTCGGCGCCATTTTTGCTCACATATTTGATAGTTTTTTTTTTCCTTTTTTTTTTTTTTTTTGTCTTTTTGTCTTTTCTAGGGCCACACCAGCAGCATATGGAGGTTCCCAGGGAGGGGTCTAATCAGAGCTATAGCTGCCGGCCTACGCCACAGCCACACTAGATCGGGGCCACGTCTGCAACCTACACCACAGCTCATGGCAATGCCGGATCCTTAACCCACTGAGCGAGGCCAGGGATTGAACCCACAACCTCATGGTCCCTAGTCGAATTCGTTTCTGCTGCGCCACGACGGGAACTCCACATACTCGATACTTCCACAGACACAACAAAAAATTACTTGAAGCCTAATACCTTATATTCAGCCTCATACTGAAGAACTTTATTTTCATGGTTTTTTTTTTTTTTTTAAGCTAAAATGTTATTGAAAACAAAATTTTCTCAACTAGCTGCTTCGGAACAATATACTGTATTATGAAGGGCAGTACATTTAAAATGTTTTGACATCCTGACAGGACACGGTAAGTCCCCATTTTTTTTTCCCCCTTGAATTTTGTATCGGAAGCCATCTTCCACTTCCAGGCTCTTCTGCATCAAGACCAGGCTGCCGAATGGAAGGAGCCGTGAGAAAAGTGCATGAGAAATAAGTGTGGAAAACACAGACATGGACCGCCCGTGGGGCTGGAGGTGGCCTGGACTCAGCGGAGTGCTGGCTCCCGCATCCATGGTCCCCACTGGGCAGCCCCAAGCAGGCCAGGCCGAACCGAAACAGCAGGAAGAAGGGCTGTACAAGGGATCCCCTTGAATCATGCTACTAAAAAAGGTGCAATGAGAAACAAGTCCCTGTGCATTCTCAGTCACAAGTGTGGGCAGAAGAACCCATCCGATTCCTCCCTTTGGTATTAAATAACAGTTTAAAAAAGCTTTTTAGAAACAAAGCAAATACACGGTGGGACTGGAAATGTGAGCCGTCCCAGGTTGGCTGTCCATGGAAATGAGTCTCATCTCTAGTCATAAATAAATAATCTCTCTCCTGGTCTGACTTCCACGCCAGGATCAATATCTCTTAACATCTTACTTATTTTATTACTGCTTTTGGTTTTCTGGGACTGATTGAAAGTTGCTCAGAGGAAATCTTTGGTTTTGCTTAAGTGTCCGTGACATTTAATCATGACTTTCCTTGCAGTTTAATTCCAACCAGTCAATCAGTTAATCCACTTCGATTGATTCTGGGCTCTCGGTTATTGGCTTGCACTCATTGGGCATCCGTTGGTGTCGGCTCAGCTGGGTGGCCTGCGTGAAGCTCCTCTCACACCTCTCGCACCTGGTGGAGGCAAGAGAGAAAATTGAGACCAGGGAGCGGGCCTGCAGGGTGATGGGCTTCCTCTCATCCTGCCTAATCAGAACAGACACTCCAAAGTGGCTTCAGATTTTACCGGCTCAAGAGGTTTAATTGGTGGCTCCTTCCAAGGCTTGAATGCCTGTGATGGGACAAAGCCCGGCTGATGCAGAACAGAGGGATCTGTCAATAGGCAGGGGGAAGGTGATTTCTCCAGAGAGCCCTGTCCTGCTGCAGCTCTGATCACTGTCAGTTCAAATAGATAAAGAACAAAAAGAGATTTTTAGGAGTGAGCCATCAAAGCAGCAGCTTGTCTTCAGTTTTCTGCTCCGTAACCCCAAAGAGAAATTGATGACAAATAGAATTTCACTTGCTGCTAATTTAAAATCAGGAATGCTACTCCCCCCAGCACAGCAGCCAAAGAACCATCATCTCTGAATTTGGAAACCAGAGGAAGCAATACATTAGTTTGCAGTGACTGTGGGGGTTGGGGTGGGGGTTCCTTTTGTGCAAAGGCTAGTTAGAGTATCATAGCCCAACCCAACTCAGGGTTAAAAAAAAAAAGTCTGTGGTGGGATAGGAGACTCAGGAAACCCCCAAATCAACCAATGTGGGTGCACTTCAAGTTCACTTCTCTAGAAGGTATAGCAGAGAGGATATATACGTGGGCCATAGTAAAGGGTTGGTGTGTTTGATAAGGAGAAAAAGGACATCACACTTCAAGAGTCTCTCTTCTCCTTAACTTAAAAAATGTGGCAATCTAAAGACCCACAGCTTAATCCACTTCCACGCAATACACACTGAGTAGCTTGATGACTACGCAATCTTCAAAACACACACACACACACACACACACACACACACACAACCTTAATGGTGGCCTCTGGTTTTTCTGCGGTGGTTGTCATTCCTGGCTGATTGTCCATGATCTCACACACACACACACAGACACACACCACTGCAGCAGCAAACTGGGTGTAGACAGTGACTTCCCTGTTACTATCCTGCTCCTCTGTGCTGCCTGGAGCACTGGCTGAGCACCTGCTAGGGCACAGCACCCACCTCAGCTCTCTCCCTAATGTCCTCTCCTCAAACCTCTGAAAGAACAGACTTTCAGGAGAGCTGCAGACAACTGTTCCTCTTATAAGCAATGCAAACTTAGGTCTCAGGTCCCTGCACTATTGGGGCTGTGGCAAAGCCGTCATTAGAAAGTCCCTGGTGCCCGACTATGTGCCACATGCCCCGTCATCCCGTGGGTGGTTGTCTCTCCGCTGGAGTAAATCCTATACAGTGTCTTTGCCACAGAAGCAACTACCTTTAAAAAAAAAACACATCTGTCTATACTGGGGAGTTTTGCATATTTGTTAATGTTGGGAGGCTGGATCTTGACTACCATGCTTGGATTTTTAAGGGCCTATATGCCAGCTGAAGGTGTCAGCGTGAGGAAGTTGTGTTTCTTTTATTGTCTTTTGGGGAATATTTTTAGCAGCCTGTTCCACTGTTAAAAACTGCACTGTGATCTTGACAAATGTATAATGTCAGCTTTAATGTATCAGACCTATCAGCTCAATGAAAATAACTCAGAAGTATTGATCAGCTAATGATTTTTGGTGTATTCATTAACGTCCATGGGCAGCTCATCCCCTTTCTGGGGCTCCTGAAGTGCTGATGACATGCTAGCAAACTGCTGATTGTTTATTAGAAAACTGATTAGTTACTGGATTAGTGTGTCAAAATATACTACCTTTCACTGCTTGACAAACTTTCAAATTATTATATTCCTTTTTTTTTTTTTAATTTTGAAGCTCCAGAATCAATTTCAGAGCAAGCAGAAGAGTTTGAACAATTATAAGGAATAACTGAGTTACCTGTGTCAGGCTTTTGCACCTCTGCTCTTGTGCATTAGAATACAAAGAATTCATAGGTTGGAAGTCTAGTGCCTCCTATAAAGCAAATGCTTATGTCTGTATGTAATATTTAAACATTCAGATTTGGCAGAGACAGTAAGAGGGGAGTTAAGATTTTGCTCATGTGTTTGCCTAAATGCCTCATGGATATTTATACACTCATGGAACCATTTGTCGTCATAGTTAGAAAATTCACTAAGTCTATAGGGCTCCTGAGATCATCCCTGAAAAATCATCTCTTGTGCCATCTGTTCACCAAGTGGGAGTAAAAACATATACAGATGTGTATAAAATTACTCTAATTTAGATCCTTTTCCTAGGAATTTCCCCTTGTTGGGGAAAGTGGGCTACTACAAATAATACCTGCGTGTGTTGGTAATTATAAGAATACAATTTGTAGAATTAAGGAAATACAGAGAATTTGATGGAAGATATTTTAATAAGGGGGAAAAATCCCCATTTTCTGTTCTTCATCTTTAAGTTTAGGGGAAAAAAAAAAAAACCCTTCACAAATCATTTTCAGTGCTTAATGGAACTCATCAGAAAGGCAAAATTAAGGCAAATACTTATATTCTGGCAAGTCAGGGCAGGACTTCAGCTGGGTTGGCATTTAATTAGCCCTGAACTACAATCCCAGACAAGTGGCTGGGCCTGGGCATCTCTGAGCCTGGATTTCATGGGGGTTAGCAGAGAGAGAGGGAGAGAGAGAGAGATGGGGGTGGGGGGAGGGAGAGAGAGAGAGAGAGAGAGAGGGAGAGAGAGAGAGAGAGAAAGAAAGAAAGAGAGAGGTGGGTAATGGTCCGGGAGCCAAAAGCTGCCCTGGCACACAAGGTCTTCATGGAGCTGACATCACAGCCTCGAAGGGAACCATCATCCGAATAGTTCAGCAATGAGAAAGTCCCCAACTTGCTACCAGTGTGGGCACCCTCATCAGCCTTGAGTGCCTTTAAGATTTGAGATCATTCTCTAATTAACGGCGACTAGCATACAGAGGGAGCTTCACAACTGCTGCCTGAAAGTGACAGAGACACAAAACGATGTCAAATTCTTTTACACAGAAGACCCACAGGAAGCTTGCTTTCTGTTCCTCTATGGTCTGACACCAAACACTTCTTGAATTAAACCAAGCTGCTTTGTATTGATGAAGTGCTCAGTGCATGCTTAGTAATGTGCTTTTTAAAAGTTAGCTTTGACTATGCCTAGATCTTGTTAAAATATTTGACGCTCTTTGGAATATCCTTTGATGCTATTTATACTAAGCCAAATTGTCTTTACTTAAGGCAAAAGCATAGTGATGAGTATTTCCCTGGCTCTCAAGGAAGGTGAAGAAAAGAAGCTCTCCTATGGAAAGTCTGGTTTTCCCAGGCACAGAAGCCAGGCATCAAGCGGCTCACGCGGATCCTGAGCGGAGCAGCCTCCCTGAAATCCTGAGAGATTATGTTCAGTAACAGAGAAATTTTCAGCATAAAGAGTAAGCTGGAGACTGACAACTTCCTAACCACCCTCCTTCTTTCCTCTTTTCAATGAAGTTCATGGCAACTGCTGTGAGATAACATGACGCCTTGTTTTTGTTGCTTGTTCTCCATGACTTCGTCTCACAGTGCCAACTGATAGGACACGCTTCCATATGATCCTCTGATATGCTGCTTTTCCTAGGAGCTCCTCCGCCTTACAAATTCTTAGTCCGAAGCCCAGGTTAGCTGTGGACAAGCCTGCCATCCCCCTAGAGCTTGGGGGAATGGAGTCACTCGGTAGGATTTCAGCCCATCAGACTGTGAGGCAAAGCCTGGAACGAAACTCTGATCTCTTAACGCCAGATCTTCTCCAGCTTTCCTGTATGGAAACAATCTGGATCTGCCTTGAAAAACCATTTCTCAGCAGACGATTTTAGAAGCTGGAAAGGGCTTTCCCCTGTTGTGGCCTCGTCCTTGGGAATCCTGTCAAGGCCTCCCAGGTCCCGGGTGGGCAATTTGGGGACTGCGTCATTTGGGGCATCTATTTGGAAGCTGCCCAAGGAGTACAGCTGAGGGTTGTGCGTCTTTGCAAGATTTCTTTTCTTTCTTTGCAACATTGCATAAGCCAGTACCCATCAGATGAAGTAGTAAAATTAACTGTGGTGGCAAAATCCACTTTATTGACTAAATGGCAACAAACTTTTTTTTTTTTTTGAACGTTTGTTTTATAAGCTTGTAAAAAGATATCTTCATGATATTTACAAATGTCCATGGGATGGATATCCATGAGCTATTTGGAAGATCCCCCAAATTCCCTTGGGATAGTTCAATCCTGAACGATTTAGTTGTATACACTGAAGGATTTAGCTTTCCATTTTGTAAAAGATGTTTAAATCTTGCGCTTATAAAAGAGGCGTACACCCAGTTCTTTTCTGGCAGTATGTATTTGATAAGTTAAAAAAAGAAACCCTACAGCATGTGGCTATCTTAATACGAGAAGAAGCAGGAGGAACTAAAACATGTATAAGGAATCTAATACAACCAACTCTGGTGAGTCCTTGTTTGTTTTTCATATGAAATTAGGCTATGGTGCCCCCAAATACTTAGAGAACGGAAAAACATATAAGCACTACAGCCCTTCAAATATTAATCTGCATTAGAATTAAGTTAAAATGGCATCTCTATTGGAAACATGACAAAAACAGGATGTTAAAGAAAAAAATGGAGTGGAGTCAACGAGGTTACACTTAAGTAACACCTTAACATTAATAGAAATCTATGCCCCATTTTGACCCTGAAACCTCTTCAATTAATTACTAAAATCTATTTACACAGCAACAAGATAAAAATCAATCTGATTGCTGGCACTGTGTCTGTCTGGCTATCCTCTCTAATATAAGGGGTCAGGAGGATCTTCCGACCTTCTGCGTCTCTGCTTTTGAAAACTTCTCTCCCTCAAAGACACAAGAAATGTATCATTGTCACCTTCTACATGCAGAGCAGTGGTGAAGCCAGAATCAGCGAGGGCCTGGGGGCGATGACCAAGTGTACTGTGCAAGACACAAATACTTGCAGTAGGGAACTCTAGGACTGTGCTAACTCAACTGGCCCTTAGGGTGGATTTGAACAAGGGGGTCCCTTTGGGCTATGGCAGCCCCAGAGCACACAGATTGGCTCACACAGTGCAAGTTCAACTTTAGACCCCATTCATTTCCCTCATCCAGATGCCTTTATGCAGTGAAAAGCCACACCCATTGACAAAAAGTAAAGTCTCAAATTATTAATACATATCATAAATTAAACCACAGTGGAAAATGGTTAAAAATAATGAATAACGGTAACTAATTCATGGGGAGGTGGGTGAAGATGACAGCCTTTTATGAGCTTGGCCCTCCGCCCACAGATGCCGGGCAGATGGCACCCAGGCCAGCAGGACTCTGCTTCCCTGAGCCTGAGCCCGGCCTCAGGCTGAGCACTGTGGTGACCTCGTGCCACAGCAGATCCAAAAAGAAAATCATGGATAATGAGACTATGGGAAGACACCTCGGTTGAGATCAAGCAAAAGGATTCACCTGCTTCCTGAATCATTTCCTTTCTTTTTTTTTAAATTTAATTTTATTTTTATTTTTTTCATTTTATTTTTTTTTTGCCATTTCTTGGGCCACTCCCGCGGCATATGGAGGTTCCCAGGCTAGGGGTCCAATCGGAGCTGTAGCTGCCAGCCTACGCCAGAGCCACAGCAACGTGGGATCCGAGCTGCGTCTGCGACCTACAGCATAGCTCACGGCAATGCCAGATCGTTAACCCACTGAGCAAGGACAGGGATCGAACCCGCAACCTCATGGTTCCTAGTCGGATTCGTTAACCACTGCGCCACGACGGGAACTCCTCATTTCCTTTCTTGCTCAATCTTATCTTATGGAAGGTAAATAGGCTGTATATCTGCACTCTTTCAATGTTCCTGCTTAACCAGGGAAAGCCATTATGCCAAATGAGCAAAGAAAGATATAAGAGGGTTGAACAAAACAGAGTCTATCACACAAATAGTAAAAACTGTTCTAAGATGATCAATGGGTCCCTCACACTGGTTCATACCCCAAGCCTCTCCATGCCCCAAGTGGGCTACCAGAAAGCCTCCTTCCCTTTGTATGCCTGGAAAACTCCTACTTATGCTTCAAAACATATCTTAAACATCGTTTCCTCCAGACAGCATTGATTACTCCACTTCCCTATGCTACCCTGGAAACATTGTATATACAGGTCTTATTGTTTTTCACTTTTGCACCTTTCACCCTATGTGGTAACATTTGTTTACTAATGGGGCTTCCCTATAAAGTGTGAGGTCATCAAAGCCTGGGAGATTGAGTCTCATTCACCTTTGCATCTCTTGTGCTTAGTACCAAAGAAGGTGCTCAATAAATATTTGCTGAATGAATGAACACACATACTCATGCATGAATGAATGAGTGGATGAATGAACAGGCCATCTTGCAGGATTCAGATGTCCACTCTTTTCAGGACTGTGCTTTATCTAGAAACGTCTCCTGCTCAAGTGCCCTTACGTTGCCCAAGCCCTTGGAATTCAGTTCTACCTGTTCCCATTTTCCCTGAAGCCTCAAGAACTCAGATATATCCTTTGTTGGTTATGTTTTTCTTTTTTTCACCAGCATGGTAAGCTTGAGATCCAAAAGGCACACTGAAGAGCCGCCAGATGGCTGCTATCACAGATTCCAACTTCCTTAACACACAGGAAAGAGGAGGAATGGTTCCGAAAGGATTCATAGTTTCCAAGCAAATGATTACCCAGCTGTCCTTGCTGATGACCACAGGACTTGCTGATGGCCACAGATGGCACTCTGTGTGGCTCCTAGCTCACATTCTAGAAGCACAGCTGCTCAGAAACTAGAAAGAATCTTACAATTACTTACTCCTCCTTCCTTATTTTACCCATGAGAAAACAGACCCAAAAAGCACGTCTCCTGTCCACGGTCGCACCGCCCCAGACAGGATCCGTGTATAGGTTTTCCTGCCTTCCTGTTCCCAATGTCCACTCAACAAATAGGTCCTTTTGCAGCCTGGATGCTGACTTTCTCTCCACTCGCTGGCTGAGCCAGGCAGCACTGGGCCACCTCCTCAGCCGGCTCTCAGGAAGGGCTAAGACAAAAGAGAGGATGCCGTGCGAGCCACTACTTACTTGAAGGGCTTTTCTCCAGTGTGGGTTCGGATGTGGTTGTTGAGGGTGGTGGCGCCGGCAAAGGCACGACCACAGTAGCCGCATTTGAAAGGCCGGTCACTGGAGTGCGTGACCACGTGGTTCCTCAGTTCTGAAGGTTGGGAAAAGGACTGGGAGCAGTGGCCGCACTGGTAAGGTCTGAAACACAGGAAGAGACTGCCTGGTCATTATGTCCGAGGTTAGCAAGTCGGTGGAAGTCAGTATCGTGAGGCGAGGGCCACTATGTCCTGGTGACGTGCTCTCCGTTTTTGAAACAAAGCATCGCGCTCGGGCCACTGGGTTCCCGTTACTGTACTTGTTGGCAGAGGAGCACAATTCGCAAAGCTGCTGAGACACATTAATTCCCAAACGAATACTCCTTTCCGGGATTCACCAACCCATTTCAAGAACCCCTAGCTCTTGTTTTTATCCCCACCCGCAGGGCAACTATGCGAGCGGGGAGCGTACAGAGACTTGATTCAACAGAATGTTACAGGAGAAAATATGTAATTGTCTCTCGTAATTCTATGGCACTTTACCTTTTCAAAGTGCTTTAAAATCAATTATCTAGTTTAATCTTTACAATAATCCTCTCGGGGCAAGCAGTTGTTATTATCTCTGGCAGTTCAGAAAACTGAGGATAAACTGTCCTCAAAGGAAATAAGCTCTTGAGGCCAAGGTCATTCTAGGGTGATTGGCCCTTAATCTAAGTTCCAGGTAAACATGCCGGCAGGCCAGCCAACTGCAGGGGTGTTATAGCAGACATGAGACTGTCCTGGGGTCTGTCTGTAGCGCACCCCCAACTTGGGATCATCTGACGGTGCATACATGAACACAGGGGTGCAGCCAACTTTGATTCGCCCTCTCTCCCCACCCCCAACCCCACCTAACATGTATCCACTGGGTCTTTTTTGTGAACTGCAGCTCCCCACTTTAATCTGGCAGCAAGCAATGATTTATAGCGGCACAGACATGACGAGATGTCATTATGCAGATGGAGGACCGGGAGGCAAAAGAGAATGGAAGGAAGTGGTGACAAATACCTGATAATTAGCAAGATTATCAGAGAACATTCTTTGCAGCTCATGAGAAGGAAATCAATTTTTGGTTTTCATAAAACAGATTAAAATTCTGTCTTCTCTACAGAAGTTCTTCTGCTTATGGAAGCAGAATCTGGTGAGTGATATAAAACCTGGGGAGTTTTCCCTATTCGAGGCTATTTCATATCACTCCTTGACAGGGCTCTAATTTGTTTATCAACATTTTTGTTAAGAAAATGAATCATCTGTCATGAGCGATATTAAAAATCTCAGGAAGCCCTGGTTTGTGGCCCAGGCATTTCTGGCTGTGTTCAGAAAGCCAGTGGCAAAAGCAGACGGAATGGCTCTACCTTTAACAAATGCATAAGCTCCAATGAGCAGACACCAGAATGAAGGGCCAGGAGACAATGGTGACCAAGCATGTACAACAATTCAATTAAGTACAAAATAAAGTGTACCCTCTCATTTGTCAAGTGAAGTGCTTAATTGTGGCTATTTGCCTCAGCGAACACAAATACTATTATTTTACCAGGCTTCAGCACACTGAGCACTGATTGTAGAATTTTTTAGCTTGATTAATAGTCCAGGATTGGTCAATAACTCAATACTATACAATTTTAATTACTTACATTTAGAAATCTATCTAACTGCTCTCAAACAAGTTTCAAGGAAATATATAAGACGCCTTGGCAAGGAGTTTATCAATCCTGACAAACTGCACAGGCATTTTATTACAATTATAAAATAATTCTTTGAGGTCTTTGAAGCCATTCGCATTGTACGTAGATGAAAATGTCCTTTTGCCAAATTGTTCTTTGTAATAACTGTTAACCTTAAAGGACTCCTCAAGAAATCATTCTCTCAGGGGTGAACTTTTCTAATGTTATTGAAGATTATACACATATATTAATATATGCTAGATTCACTGACAATTGATTTTTCTAATAGTGAAGGACCATTAACATTTATTAGCCTCTGGTTATCTATTTTTAATAGCTATCACAATAAACAATAAGTCACTAAATAAAACCAATTCATCTTTTCTTTTTTTTTCTAACTCTGCTGTCAAAAGTTGGGGTGATTTATTTCCTATAGTCAGAAGTCATTCCATCCTTTTTATGCTAATAACCACAGTGGCAAAGATGTACATGTAGAAGAGGAGAAACGACCACAGAGAGGCTTATGGAGAATTCTTACATCAAGGTAAAACCAATGAAAGACAAAGAGGATTCTACCACGTCACCCAGGCCAGCTCCCACCTGAGAGGCAACTGCTAGGTATCCAGTGACCAATGGCAGAGATGTCAAAACTTGGCAAGATTCAGCTGACTCAATGGAAGGACCTTGAATGGGGGAGAGGGGAGTCCTGCTTCAGCTTCAAACTCAAGTCAACTGTGGGACTTGACAAGCCACCCAACTTCCCTCACTGTTCATCTTTTCATCTCTCTGATAAACAGGATGGACTAACCTAGACGCCCCTTCTCATCCCATCATGTTCTGCTCCTGCTTTCAGATCATCAACAAATGTGTGCCACCTAAGACACAGCCTCACAGGAGACAGCACCAGGGATGGGACCTTCATCTTCCACTGTGTGTGCCAGCCAGTGCCCTGTACGGAGAGCCTACCATGGTCTTGGGTGTCTCTTCAAGTTCATGAGAATATGAACCGTTTAAACTTACTTGGTAAACAGTTGAGTATTCAGAGCAACAAGAAAATCTGGTACCGAAACATAGGACCAAACCTTACTTGAGTTGATCTCAACCCCCCCCCCAATGATATCCCTTCAATTCTGAGGTACCTTGAAGAACAAGATTTTAGACTATATGGTCATATTCACCTTTGCAGAAACTGATTTAGTATAGAATTTAGAACTAAAATGTATCCTCTACTTGCCACTCTAATAACAGATTGTCTCTCTCAGCCTGGAAATGTATGGAAAATTGACCCTCAGGAAATATAAACAAGATCCTTCTTTGCATTTTCAATGTCTCCTAAAAATGAAGAAAAGGAAATGATCAAAAAGTAATTTTTAACATTGGATGAATCTGAGGGTATCATCTAAGGATATAAGAATATATTCAAGACAGAATGAAACATTCAAGCCCAAGAGCAGGACTTTCACAACACACCATCAACACTACAGAATCCCAGACATCGAGACTTCCTTGGGAACAAACGGCCCTAGGAGTTAAGACTCTGTGCACCTGTTTCTATTGGCACACCCTGCATCCTCATCTCTCAGTTTCCAGTTGAAGGGCCTTATGGAACAGAATCAGTTACCATGTCTCAGCTCTTTATTCCGATGACTAATGTTCCCACAACTTTTCAAGGTCTGGTCAACATAGGCAACATAGGCATTGGGTAGGTGGTTGGGAAGTACCCACAACTGGGTGTAAGTTAGGCTCAAGGATGTATTTATTGTACAACATACGGACTATAGCCAATATGTTGTAATAACTTTTGTAAATGGGAAGTCACTTTTTTTTTTTTTTTTTTTTTTGCTTTTTAGGGTCACACCCATGGCATATGGAAGTTCCCAGGCTAGAGGTCGAATCATAGTTAGAGTCGCCAGCTTATGTCACAGCCACAGCAACGTGGGATCTGAGCCATGTCTGCAACCTACACCACAGCTCACAGAAATGCCGGATCCCCAACCCACTAATTGAGGCCAGAGATGGAACCCACATCTTCAAGGACACTAATCAGATTCGTTTCTGCTGCGCCATAATGTAACTTCTGGGAAGTCACCTTTTTAAGAGCATATAAAAAAAGACTCACAGAATAACAGGTAAAGTTTGAAGAGTTCTACAAATACTAAAGGGATTTTTTTAAAAAGTGAAAATAAAATAAAATACCATCATCAACAACAACAAAAATGTAAGACTTCATTTATTAAACTCTTGGATACAATCAATTTCAACCCCCGAGCTCCAATGTGTCAGACCAGAAGTTGCAGGGGAGGACTAGCATTGGCAAGGGCTGTTCTTTGCAGGATCACAGGCCATTGATTGACTAAATGGGAATCTCCTTTCTAAAGCACTTTGATTCTCTCTAGCTCATCACACACATATAGCATTGTATCATTCTCACAAATGCAATGAGCATGCCTCACAAGGTGATAACATCTCATAACCAGAAAAAGCTTTCGACTTTTTTTTTTTTTAAACCTGACTTGAAACATCTAGCAGTGCCGTTCAATGAAGAAATCTTCTATATTTATACCAACCCACGTGAGGACCACTAGCCACAGGTGATTACTGAGCACTGGAAACGTGACTAGGATGACTGAGAAAGCAAAGTATCACTTTACTTAATTCTGATTAACTGAAATTTAAATAGCCTCGTGTGGCTTGTTCCAACATAGTAATATCAAACTTCGTGAAAAACTAGAGGGTGCTCTGTCTTCAACAATGACATACCTAAAAAATCAACAGACAAAGCCTGAGTTGATTTAGTTAGCACACATCAATGCTGGTACATTTTTAAGCAGATAGAAAGCAGCAAGACAATTTTTGTAATTCCCCTGGCATTCTCTGCAACCGGCGGCAACTCTGCCAAAGACGACTCGAGGAAAATGTGCAATTCATTTGCTCTGAGTCTGTAATTGGTTTGGTGTACACAAAGGAAAAGGATGAAACATTTAACAAAATTAAGTGTGGTTTGGTTTAAAATATTATTAATCCTTCTTTGATTTTGCTTTCATAGCATGAAAGCCTCTGGGACAAAAGTTGATCAGTGGGGCCCACGTTCTCTCCTTGCTCCCCGCGCACATCTCCCATCTCCTGGGACTTCAAACGGGGCACTACTTAGGTCACTGCTGGCTGTGTGGAGTGAGAAAAGAACTGAGCTCTACGTGCGGAGAGAAAGACCTCAGGAAAGCAGCAAGAGGACGGAGCCAAAACATCTGGAGAACATAGAAAGCTAGAAAGAAGATAACCCTCCACACTTGGGAGGGGGAAACTGTCGGACCCAAGAATACGGATACGTTTCCAAAGAAACTATTACAGTGATGGATTGGCTCCAGGCTCCTCCCACCAAATAGCTCCTTCGAGAGTCATCTTCCCCTCTGGTACCACCGTGTCCACTTATAAACAAGGGTATGTAAAACACACATGCGAGGAGCTGACAGTGTGCCCATGAGGGCTAACGGCAAACTTTTCCCAGGCGGCACAATCAAGTACGAAAGCCAAAGGATGCAAAATCAAGATAAGCATTATAAAGACACTGCACAGAAAATAAAACAAACACATTCATCAGAAAATTATGCACCGTGATTGAAGGATTTGCTTACCCCTTTCTGGAGCCCCCCCAATGGGACTGTTGAGAGTTTCTGTAGTGGAAAAACAGAAGAGAAAAGGGATTTCTAATTCCTGGTTCAAGTACAAGTCAGTCAAGCTGCCCTAGACTAGGTAACAAGCTTATGCCAAACCTCAAAAGTTTATGGAAGACCGTAAATAAAATCTAGGTTGAGCTAGATTCCAACACCTTCTTCCCTTTGAGTTCACTCAGGAAAAAAATAAAGTCAGTAGCCTGAGAAAAAGGAAGAAGAAAGTTTGGGGGGTTTTTATGTTTAATATTAACAGAACAAAATGAAGAAATAATTCCATAGCTCCTGGACCCTCAAATGGATGTATTTTTATCGTTAATGCTAATTCATACTTTGCTGGGTCAAAGTGACTTTTTTTTCTGCATTCGATGTAAATAACACAGCAGTGAAAAATAGTAATGCTGGCAATAGTGGGTATTCTCAGACCTCTTTCCTTTATATCAAGGCATAGACTTCCTGATGGTCCCTCACATGAAAAAGCTCACAAATAAAGACACACAGAGTCTCTTTGATGAAAGTTCAAATGTCTTGGGTTTCATGGCCAAATATGCAGTCCGTTGAGTGAAAAACCTTTTGGACCTACGATTCAGGGGCCTGTTTCAAATTTGGAGGTGTTTGAAACTCTAACCTGTTTATTTTCCGACTTTGTCTTCTGTGTCTCCCTTTCTTGCCTCTAGTTCTAGCAAGATTTTCCTATCAAAATAAAAGTGTTTGAGTTTTTCAAACAGAAGGGAAATGGTTTCTGACGGGCAGGTTCTAAGCTTTTTCATTGTATGTGGCTAAAGGGGCACACACTGCCAAAGACTGAAAGCCAGCTGATTTATGGAGTCCATCACCAAAGAAAAGATGTATATTCAGCAGTTGTAAAAGTCTTCACATGGATAAGAAGAGAAAAGATGCCAAATTTTAAAACCATGAGCAAAGTGATGTTCCATTTTAGTTCTGTATATTTCTCCTCTTTAGCAATTCACCCGTGTAGTTGAGAACTGGGAGACTATCTTCAGCTTTCAACCTTGCTGACACCAGGAAAGCATGCTATAGCTCATGCTATAGAGCAACCAGACAGAACCTATATGCTAAAAGCAAATTACACGTCTCAATGACGCTAGTGGGTCACAGAGACTGGGCAATCTATTTCTCTTATCCCCAGTAATCAACTCAGATGTGACAGAGTAATTCAAGCATCTCCCCATTGTTAGTAAGAAACATTGTACTTGATTACTTTGCCTAGAAAGGGGGTCATATTGGAGCTGCAGCTGCTGGCCTACGCCACAGCCAGCTGCAGCAGCACCAGATCAGAGCCTCATCTGTGACCCACACCACACTCATGGCAACGCCAGATCCCTGACCCACTGAGCAAGGCCAGGGATCGAACCCAAATCCTCACAGATACTAGTGGGATTCTTAACCCACTGAACCACAAAGGGAACTCCATAAGTCGTAATTCTTAATTTTAACTTATTTATGAAGGTGACCACTTCTCAAGTCTTCCCCAACAAAGCCTAGGGAAGGGAGAAGGAGGAACCCACTGCTTGAATAATTTGATCCCACTCTGGCGATCTACCTAAATATCAAGCACAACACCTCACCTCATCTGGGAAGGCCTGGCTGAACTGCATCTGGGCATATGCATCAAATAAGCCCATCAGGGCCCAGTACAGGACGGGTGTCTCAAGTCACTTGAATTTTTGCCAGGAACTCTAGATTAGCTCGGAATCAGCAAGGACCTAACAGTCTCTGCTGGAAGTGTTATTTTGTACATTTAAATTTTCTAATTTGTCACACACTTTTCTGACAGGTTACAGAGATGTATTACAAATTCTGACTCTGATTTGACAGAACAGACTTCACAAGGACTTAAACCATAATACACATATGGTTTTCTAAGGGTAACTGGGGTCAGCAAAATAGTCTGTTTTGCCAGCTTCCTATGTACCATGACATATTTTCATTGTTTTATGTGACATTCAGCATGAAATCATATCATACTCAAGACTAAGCTAAGAGTTCCAGTATCCATAAACTTTCAACTATCATTTCATCTTATTTTATATGTTCCGTTATTATGACAATGAACCTGTGCAAATAACACAGTTTATTCAATTTAATTTTATTTAGTTTAATATCTAAACTAACTCAATTTAAAAAGCATATTTATAAGAAAAAGATTTTAATGCATTTGGGGGGGGGGGGGGCTACACCTGCAGCATACAGAAGTTCCTGGGCCAGAGACTGAACCCACACCACAGCACAGCAACCCAAGCCACAGCAGTGACAATGCGGATCCTTAGCCTGCTGTACCACCAGGGAATATCATAATTCTTTTTTTTAGTATATATTAAAAAAAAATCACTAAAATATCCTGGAAACATTGGATAGATATATTTTGAGGCTATCTGTGTACTTCCAAGGAAGGTAAACTTTAAAAAAAAAAAATCCTTTTGGAATAACAAAAACATTTTCAAAACTGTTGTGTCCCCTCTAAGGCTAATACTACTAAGAGGTGCAGAAGTCTGTTGATAATTTCACCCAGGGGCTCTTCTAGTGAAAGTAAAGATGTTAAAGACACAGCTGCCTTAACGGCTCTAATACAAATGTTTCAACATTAATGAGTTACACCAGTGCTGGATCTCAAGCAAGTGGTTTCCACAACAGCACACACACACTCAAAAAACATACACACACACACGCGTAATGTGTGCATGTACCCTAAAATAGATCATTATTATTTCAAAAAAGATCTACCCCCTCTCTACCACACTTCATCCTCTCTGCCTGCCTGGGTTCAAGCACACTGCTGTATCCTGCCGAGCTGGGAGGGGAAAGCTGGGTATATATTATAAAGGCAAGGAGAGCTGAGTGTCTTAAGGTTAATGAATGGCCAAATTAAAGAAAATAATTCAGGAGTCCTGCTTCCGAGTCTCCCCGCCTGCTTCCAAAAATCACTTTCTGCTTTTATATTCAAAATAGTCTCAGACATTTTGGATTTAATCAGATTTTCATAACACGTGAAGGAGAGATAAAACACCATCCTTTCTTACTGAATTAATTTGATTTTTGTCTTTTGCGCTCCCAGCTATCAAGACTGTCGAATAAACCAGTTTTGATTCATAAATAATAGTTCCATTATATCTACTGTGCCACTCGTCAGAGTACCTGAAATTTTAATTCACTTGTTCAGCTAAATTTCATCCTCAGTTCATGGCCATAAAATTCTTTATTGACAAACTTTCAAACCAACTTTGACTCTGAGGTATCTAGTCAACATTTTTCTTCTGTGTGGATATTAGTTTATTGAATAAGTGGCATCTGTTTTCCTCCACATCACCAGCAGAGTAGGTATTTCCTTTTGACAGCTTTGCAGGATTTATGGGTTTGCATGCTCTGAAGAAAAATAGTACTAAGCAAAAAATTCCAATTCATTACCTCTTAGTACTTAATTAAGTTCATACCCACGGCACACTGGAGGTGAACCCTGAAACGACTGTGACAGCAGCAGAGCGGCCAGCTATATTATCTTTGGAAGACAGAGAGGATTCTAATCATCCTGACCTCATTTTTCCAACTATGATATTCATAAAAGTGGCTTCTATTTTGCTTCCCTTTAGACCTGGCCAGAGCTGTTCAGAAAGTGACAGCCAACTCCTCTTCGCAGGCACGGTTCGTGCAGCCCATTGAGACAACAAAGGCAAAGAAGAACCTGGCATGACTCTCTCACCTTCCAGAACCTCTCATCACAGGACTTGCCCCCCAAGGAGGCAACTGGAAGGCCAGTAGGGCGTCTCATCAGCAAACCCACCCCCTAAGCAGTGAGAGGGGGAGCTTACCTGTCAGGGTTCTGTGTGCACACGTGCATCTGTAAGAGGATCCGCTGCGTGAAAGTCTTAAAGCACTGCCCGCATTTCCAGAGATGCCAGTCACTGAACTCGGAGTGGAGCTGGCTGGTGGAGGTCGGGCTCGCCAGGACTCGCTGGTTTTTCACGTTGATCTGGTTAAATCCTGATTCGATGGGCCCAGACTTATCCAGGAGGGAGAAGTTCCTGCTGCATGGAGTCTGTGGGAAGACGACGGAGCGCTGCTGGGTGGCGGGGGAGAGTTTGCTGCTCTTGTTGAAGGGCTGCAGGGCGTCCTGTCTGCACATGGCTTCCATGACGGTTGAGGGGACATTTACTGGGAGAACAGCAAGAGTTTGAGAAGATTAAGTCTTAAGAGCTCTTCAAATAAGCATGCTAACACATGCTTCTAAAACAATTCCTCTAAGCCAACATATGAATAATTGGTTTTTCTGGACTCAGAATGAACATAATAGCAGACAATTTGATTTCAGGGGGAAAACACTGTTGGCACAAACAAACTAATTGAATGCCTATTTATTTAAGCAACTATTATCTGCTCAAGATTTTTCACACATGGCCTTTGCCCTCACAGAGTTCACTTTGGACTTGAGATGTAGAGACTCCCTAAAGAGGCTTCACACTACACACTAGATTTGAGGGGGTTCAGATGGAAGGCACAGCAAGAGACAGGGAAGAAGGAGGGGTGGGCTCTCCGGAGAGGGTGGCCTTGAGCAGTGCAGACAAGGTAGATTCAGGCCTTCCACCAGACCTTGCCTGCACAAAACAGGGTTTTCAAGAAAAACTGGCTCGAGAGATGAAGGCAACCATATGAAAGACGCCTGGAGACAGAAGTCTGGCCCGCTGGTGGGATGGTGAGGGAATCAGGCTGACCGAGCACAGCATGGGTTTTCGGCACTGTGGGAATAGAGGGGTGGGGGGTAGACCTCAGAGGCCTTTAATGTCCAAATACATAAATAAACAAAAGACTCGAGGCCTAAGAAATAGACACTGACTATTTCTGAGCAGAGGAATAGCAAGAAAAAAGAATCCGTGTTCAGAGAGGGCTTGAGTGAGGCCTGATTTACAGACTGGGTGCAGGGGAGACAGTAAGAGAGGCAGGCAAAAGAGTACACAGTCACGGAGGATGGTGCTGGCAACTCGGGCTTTGGAATCAGAAAGATCTATGTTCCAACAGTGACTGAGGATGCGAGTTTGATCCCTGGCTTGGCTCAGTGGGTTAAGGATCCAGCACTGCTGTAAGCTGTGGCGTAGGTCACAGACACGGCTCAAATCCTGAGTTGCTGTGGCTGTGGTTCAGGCCAGCAGCTGCAGCTCTGATTCGACCCCTAGCCTGGGAACGTCCATATGCCACAGTGTGGCTCTTTAAAAAAGCAGAAAAAATAATCCCGGCTCTGGTTTTTATCAGCGTGGTGATTTTAGGCAAGTAATGCACTCTCTCGATTTCCCCATCTATAAAATGGGACAATGGAAGCATAATCTCAAAGTAACAGCAGTATGGTTGAGTGGTTGAGATGGCCCAGATTTTTAACCCCACTCTTTACAGCCATCCTTGGCGCCCAAAGGGTTTGGTTCCAGAACCCTCACAAATACTCAAATCTGCAGATGCTTAAATCCCTTATATAAAATGGCACAGTATCTGCATATAATCTACTCACATCCTGCCAGATAGTTTAAATCATCTACAGAGTAGTTATAATACTTAATACCATGTACATGCAACGTAAATAGTTGCCAGCACATGACAAATTCAAGTTTTGCTTTTTGACACATTCTGGAATTTTTTTTTCCAAATATTTTCCATCTGTGGTTGGTTGAATCTGTGGATGCATAACCCACAGATACAGAGCCCTGACTATAGTAACTCTGCGACTGCAGGCAAGTACAGAACATCTAAATCCACAACTGAGGCCTTGGGAAAATGAAAAATGGGCACCCGGAGGACTGAGATAATGCACAGACAGCAGGTACTAAATGCCATGGTTGCCACTCAGAAGACACTGATCTCTGTGAACTCTGGCTTCCTCATCTTTAAAAGGCCTTTGATGAGGTTTAAGTGAGATAATGGACTTCTCATCACAGGACCTACAGTCAACAAGAGCTGCCATTCTTATTATTAGGAAAGGAAAAGAGGTCAACCAGGAAGTTCAGAGATGATTAGAACCTAATATGCATTAAAACTGTTGTTCTTTTTTTAAGTAATGACTGTGTCAATAAGATTAAAGGATCATGGCCATTATAGGTTACAGGGTGGTGAAAAGAAGAAAATTAGCAAAAAGTTTAGAAAGGAGGATTGGTAAAAAGGATAGTGATGGGAAGTAAACTATGATTGTTGACCACTGGTTCAAGGTCACGTGGGAGGAGATACACGAAGTGGGCACTCCCACAATTCCCTGCATAGTCTATGGCTGAGATTCTTAGGTAGCATGAAAACTCAGGTTCTCCACCATAAAAAGAGAATGGTTGGGGACCACGACCACCAGGAGGCTCCATGCTCAAGTGGACAGTTAGATACCACATGTAAGGGTTCAGGGCTCTCCAACTCCAAGTGTTTCACATAATCCCACATGCTAATGAATCCAACAAAAGGAACATCTCATCCTACAGTGCTCTGCTGGCATGGCCCAACCTATCTTAGGAATGAGAAATAAAGTAAGAGGAGTTCCCTTGTGGCTCAGTATTTAAGGATCTGGTGTTATTGCTGCTGTGGCTTTGGTTACAGCTGTGCTGTAGGTTCAATCCCTGGCCGGGGAAGTTCTGCATGCTGCATGCAGGTGTGGCCAAAAAAAGAAATAAAGGAAGAAAGCAAGAGGCTCACAGACCAGGAAAGAGCCTAGACTTTGTCTAGTTGGCATTTCTTTACCCTGAATGCATATTAGATTCACAAGAGAGATTTTCTAAAAATACGAGATTTTCTTGGTAGGGTCTGAGCATCTGCACTTTTTAAAGTTCCCCAAGTGCTTTTAATGTACAATCAGAGATGAGAACCGCTGATCTGATCCTTCCTTCTCTTATTACAAAGAGAAAAGAAGGCTGAAGTTCAAGCAGGTCTAATAACTTGTCCATCATCACACATCCAGTTAAGTACAGAGCTAAGTTAGAAGATTTAACTTTCTGATTTCTAGGGCATTTCTTCCTTACCACACTTACTTTGTCTGCTTAATAGCTGTGTTGGAAAAAATAATAAGAACATTGTACAGCTAGTACAGAGGTATGTGTGTGCATCCATACATAAACATATGAGTGGAGTTCCCGTGCGTGGCGGAGTGGTTAACGAATCCGACTAGGAACCATGAGGTTGCGGGTTCAGTCCCTGCCCTTGCTCAGTGGGTTAAGGATCTGGCGTTGCCGTGAGCTGTGGTGTAGGTTGCAGACGCGGCTCAGATTCCGCGTTGCTGTGGCTCTGGCGTAGGCCGGTGGCTACATCTCTGATTCGACCCTTAGCCTGGGAACCTCCATATGCTGCGGGAGCGGCCCAAAGAAATAGTAAAAAGACAAAAAAAAAACAAAACAAAAAACATATGAGTTATATATGCTCCTAAATACACACAGGTATACATATTTATGTACATGTCTATATTTCATGTATAAACATACATGTATAATTTCAACTTCTAGGATGAAAGTATATAATCAATATGAAATGTGTACATACATTTTCGACTTTCAAAAAACCTTTGATAGGGAGTTCCTGTAGTGGCTCAGCACAAATGAATCCTACTAATATCCACGAGGATGCAGGTTCTATCCCTGGCCTCACTCAGTGGGTTGGGATCCAGTGTTGCTGTGAGCTGTGGTGTAGGTTGCAGTCGCAGCTTGGATCCTGCGTTGCTGTGGTATAGGCCAGTGGCTACAGCTCTGATTCTATCCCTAGCTTGGGAACTTTCACATGCCTCAGATGCAACCCTAAAAAAGCAAGAAAAAAAAAAAAAAAGAAACACAAAAAACCTTTGATTGTACACAGACTGTTACTTTTAAAATACATATTGAAAGATAAGGAGAACTGTTTTATGTTTGGGTAGTTTTTTTTTTTTTTTTTTTTGCTTTTTAGGGCTACACCTGCAGCGTGTGGAAGTTCCCAGACCAGGGGTTGAATCAGAGTTACAGCTGCTAGCCTACACCACAGCCACAGCAACTCGGGGCCTGAGCCATGTCTCTGACCTACACCGCAGCTCACGGCAATGCCAGATCCCCGACCCACTGAGCAAGGCCAGGGATCGAACCCGAATCCTCATGGATACCAGCCGGATTCATTTCCGCTGCACCACAACAGAAACTCCATGGCTCTTCATTTAAAAAAACAATGAAAGAAAGAAAAGCAGTATTGTCAGAGATGAGGGTGACACTCATCTTACTGAGCCTGTGTGTAACTAATCCGGAAGAGACAAAGCACAGGGAAGCCTGCAAGTCTTCAGGCAACACTGAGCTCCCGTGGGGCTGGGGAGGCGACACTAGCAGTAAGGCAGGCAGGATGGGGAGACTGGAATGCAGGTGTCATCAGCATACAAGAGAGGAGGAAAACCAGCCAGAAGCTCACTGCTGGCCAAAGGCAAGGATGTCTCTGGGGGGAAATCAGACAAATAATACTCTGAGTGTAGATTATAAATGCTGACTTCTCACTTCAGCCCCTGGAAGAGGACCTAATAAATTAATTTTCAAAATTGTTCCGGTCACAGAAACGTTCTGTTAAACAAAGAAATGTATAGGATGGGCCAATCGATTTTTGTGAGGTTAATCACCAAGGTCAAAAGAGTAATAAAGAAAATTTGGTATCAGTTTAGATAAGAACGTGGGATAAATGGGATCTGAGTTAATGATAACAATAGTATTTAGGCAATAAGAATGGGGATAGCTAGAATAAAGTTATTCTCTTGTTATGTTCTCCTGTGGGACACCTCAAAACAACCATAACATGTTTTTGAAGTACAGTGGCAACACGTGCCCTCTACATTCTGCTGTTAGCATGATCCTTTATTGTACCTGTGAATAAATTCAATTCTACTGGATGAAATGAGCATATCACTTAGGTAGGAAAAGAAAAGTAAGACTCAGGGAATGCCCTGGTGACCTAGCAGTTCAGCATTGTCACTGCTGTGGCATGGGTTTGTTCCCTGGCCTGGGGACTTCCAGATGCCATGGGCACAGGAAAAAAAAAAAAAAAAAAAAAAAAAAAAAAAAAAAAAAAAAAAAAAAAAAAAGGAAGACTAGAAATGGCTAATTTTCACAAAAACAGCCATTTTTAATCTCAAAGCTATCCTGCAGAGCTCCTGTGCACTTCCATGGGACCCTAGAGGTCTAGCTAAGAAGTGCATTTTTCTAAGTAGGATCTGACACATAGGATCAACCTTCCTAGGGAGTTCCCATTGTGGCACAGCAGAAACAAACCTGACTAGTATCCATGAGGAAGCGGGTTCAACCTCTGGCCTTGCTCTTTGGGTTAAGGATCTGGCGTTGCCATGAGCTGTGTCGCAGAGGAGGCTCAGATCCCACATTGATGCGGCTGTGGCCTAGGCCAGTAGCTACAGCTCGGATTCAACCCCTAGTCTGGGAACTTCCGTATGCCACAGGTGTGGCCCTAAAAAAGCAAAAACAAGCAAGCAAAAAACTTCCTAAATACCACTCTGACAGGCCCAGTAGTCAAAAGTATGAGCAAAACTCAGGGAATTATAAGAGGACAGGAAACGAATCAGAAAACCCTATGTTATCCCAACCCAAGACAGAATGGACAACTGTAAAAGGCCCAGAAACAAGTAATAAAAATCACCAAAAGGATGAAGGGGTTTCTATATAAAGACATACTGAGCAAGTAAAATCTCTTCCATCTATAAGACAAGATTAAGGGGAAGAAGGCAAACTTTCTAACACCTAAAGGACAGAGTCAAGGAAGAACATGAACTCATCAAATCCTGCAAAATTAAAACACAGAAAGCGTAATGTGGGATCCATAAAACAAAGTCCCACTCTATACCCTCATCCATGCAGTCAGTTCACAAGGACTTACTGAGCCTTTATGACAAGCCTGACTCTGCTGGTGCTGCAGATACAGGGGAACAAGGGAGCCACAGCCCCGGCCCTCAGGCCACTTCAGTGTCAGTGAGAGAGAGAGATAGTATGCAAATGTCCTTAACATGTAAATATTTTCTCGGTTTCATCAAATCTAAAATTCCATTAATTGTGGGAGTTCCCATTGTGGTGCAGTGGAAGTGAATCCAACTAGGAGCCATGAGGTTGCAGGTTCGATCCCTGGCCTCGCTCAGTGGGTTAAGGATCCAGCATTGCTGTGAGCTGTGGTGTAGATTGCAGACGAGGCTTGGATCTGGCGTTGCTGTGGCTGTGGCATAGGCCAATGGCAACAGCTCCAATGAGACGGCTAGCCTGGGAACCTCCATGTGCCTAGAATGTGGCCCTAAAAAGACAAAAGACAAAAAAAAAAAAATGTAAAAAATATATGATTTTAGAATTTGCAACATATAGTTTCTACAAGTGCAATAAGTGCTATGACACAGAAGAAAATGGGCCAGGAAAACATCAAACAGGGATGAGTAAACTTGGGGTGAGGGAGATGGCTTCCCTGAGGCAGTGACCTTGAATGTAGGTCCTGAAGGATGCATAGACATCAGACAGGTACTAAGGAAGGCAAAAGGCAAGGATAGGAGATGAAACATTGACAGCTATGCCATGGAGTCTATGAGGCATGCTGAGGTGAGAAGGAGCCCAAGGCACAGGAGGAACAGAAAGAAGACTCATGTGGCTGGAGAATGAGGGGGGAACGGGCTGGAGCTGAGGTTGGAGAAGGGGGCAGCACAAATGCCAATGCCTTGGTGGCTGGACATGTAACAAAAATGAGTGCTGGGAGGCAGGTTAACACAATAGAAGACGGTGGGCTCCACAGCAAATTAAATAGGGCAGGGCCAGTCTAAAGATGTTTGAGTTCAAATTTTGCAGAACACTATGTGAGCCCTATAAAATATTTCTGGACATTATACATAGCCCGTAGGCTATCACACTGAAGAGCTGGGGATTGATTCTAAGTATAATGGTGAGCCAACAAAGGGTTTTAAGCCAGGGCGTGAGGTAGGATTGGATTTATGCTTTAAATGCACCCCCGCTCTGGAGTTTCCGTTGTGGCTCAGTGGTTAATGAACCCAACCAGTACCCATGAGGACATGCGTTTGATCCCTGGCCTCGCTCAGTGGGTTGAGGATCTGGCATTGCCGTGAGCTGTGGTGTAAGTCACAGATGCGGCTCGGATCCCACATTGCTGTGGCTGTAGCTGTGGCTGGCAGCTGTAGCTCCCATTTGACTCCTATCCTGGGAACGTCCATATGCTGTGGGTGTGGCCCTAAAAAGACCAAAAAAAAAAAAAAAAAGAAAGAAAAAAGCATCACCACTCTATATCATTAAATGAAAAAGCGAGGTGCACAGCAAGGTATATAGTATGTCTCTACTTGTGTAAAAAAGAGAGGGGCAGAGGGAGAGTCAGAGAAAGGGAGGGAAAGAAGGTGAGAAAATGAGCAAAAAATACATCTGGAAGGATACCTGAATCTGTCAACTGATGGCCTCTCGGAAGGAGAATTACATGTCCATAGCACTTTCTGGATTTTGATCTATGGACCCAAACTATCTACTAACAAAACAAGTGAATAAGCTGAAACAATAACATCAACAAATCAATGACACCCCACTGAGGCTGCTGCGATACTACAAGAGGGAAAGTGTGACACGCAGGGGGCTGCCGCAGGGGTCCAGGCCAAAACTGATCAGGAGGTGGCAGCAAAAATGAAAGGAAACACATTTAAGAATACTCGATCAACAGGGCTTTTTAAATGACTGGCTAGAAGGGTGAGGGAGAGCATGGTGTCTAGGCTTCTAGAAAGAGCCACTGGATGAATGGGAGTGAGGGGCACTGACCTGGGGAGAGGCAGCTGGTGGACAGAACAGAATGGTTTCAGCTTAACGTGTTCAGTGGGAGATGCCTGTGAGCCATGCAAGGGCAGATGGACATCAGCCAGGGATCTAGGGCTCCTGTGAGACATCTGGATAGATCTGGGAGCACCTGTCTGAAGTCAGGTCCCTGGGAAACAGAGTCTGCAGTGGAGACTGGCAGTTTTGTATGCAAGAGGTTTTCGGGGGGAGTGACGTGAGAGGATAGGGTCAAGGGTGATGAACTGCTCTGGAGGTCCTGCCGTGTGGTCCTGCATTGGGATTAGGGAAGCCAGCAGTCCTGATCACCCATTCACACAACCAGTCACTGGACATGGTCTATATGGGGCAGGAGCGTGAGCAAGGGTCAAGCGCCTCTCGGAGGCTGAAAGCAATTCAGCCATCATCCTCTATGCTCCCAGAAATGCGACTGAGGGTCTAAATCCTAAAGCAAGGCTGGGGTCTAGGCGGCACACTGCAGCATCCCACAGCACCCAAGAGGTCAAAGCCCTCATGACAGAGGGTTCCCCTCTGTCTTCTGCCACTTCCTACTGTGCAGGTGTTTTCAGCAGCAGGTGCCTTCTGCTGGAGTCCTGTGCAGATGCCAAGATCCCTCTGAGGTTACTGCTCCTCTACTTCTTTGAGCGTCCTCCAAGTTTCTCCAGTTCTGGGCTAGTTTTTAATCTCAGCTTCTTGGCCCAGGGTTTCCACAACTGGCAGGTAATGCAAAATCTAACCACATATGCTCAGGAAGCTGGTTTTTGGGGGATAACACGTTATCTTTCCCAATGGCCCCAGACGGACAGTTCCATGGCCTATTAGCTTGAGGGTAGCACTTGATGAGCCCCCATTCAGGGACAAAACAGAGACTTCTGGTTCCTGGATTTATGTAAGGTGTCCAACCCCAGCTGCCCACTGTGCACAAGGGGCCTAGAACTTGCCTGCTCCCAGGTGCACTGATATTCAGCCCAGCACCCGTCATGCTCAGGCTCTCTGCTACAGCCATCCCACATGGCACCTGCATTAGGGTCTGTGCTGTAGTTGTTTGTTTACATGCCTTCGTCTACACTGAGTTCCCTGAGGATAGGCTCTGAGGCTTTGTACCTGGTCACAATGCTCCCCACAGGGCCCTGTGCAAAGATGTTCTTGTTGCACTGAACTATGCTGTAACCCCCTCCATGTAGACGGATAGAAGGCTTGAGCGGGACCTTCTTTACCAGAGTCCTAGGTCCTCATTGCTGGGGCCGGGGGGAGTCAGGGCACCATGCAGAGGTGCCCGTTTTTATTTTCTGTGCTTTAAAATCAAAAGAAAAAGGCAGGCCTCTTGGAGGCAGAGTTTACTCCAGCGTAGCCACTTCTGCATGGCCCTCGAGTTTCACATTCTGCCACCTCAGCTCCATATGCCAAGGCAGAAAAAGCAGTAGGAAGACTTGTTTAACATTTATTCCCAGGTTTTTTTTTTAATTTCCTCTGAAATGAATATGAACACACTCTGGTCTTTACACTCGGCAGGAGCTAATCCCCCACTGGAAGCTTGGGGGAACCTCACTTCTTTTTGCGGATACAATCTGTCGACACAGGCGTTCCTTTTAGGCTCTTCTGAAAAGCCCGCCGCGGACGGGCGTGCTCTCTTTGGAGCTCTATTACGCTTAGAGCGAGGGTCGGTTTTTTTGTTTTGTTTTTTTTTAAAGAAAATAACATAGGAATTGCTTCCAGAACCCATAGGCCTGTGTGAGACGCTGTCTTCTCTTTGAGGTGAGACAGCTTTCAGTGGCTTGTCCGGGGAAGGGGGGAGTGGGCCTCACGGCCTCACGGCTGCTGCTGGAGGGGCCGCTTCCTGAAGCCCGAACCCGCCCCCCACGCTCCATAGGAAATGTGTACTTTTGACATGGAAGGAACCATGGGAAGAAAACGATATTTTTATAAATGAAAGTGCTTAATAAGTATTATTCACTAAGTAAAATCATATTTTCCTTGAAGGTCTTGGGCCATGTATCAGTTTTAGGAACAAAGAAAAAAATCTGGCTGAAATATGTATCCTGGCCATAAAATTCTCGATATGTATCCAGGGAGTGGGTATTAATTGCCTACTGTGTGCCTGGCACTAGAAGAAGTCTCTGTGTCAAATAAGGCTTTGTTCTTAAGACGCTTCCTTTTAAGGTACCTAACCTACTTTGTGGCTAGTTTGATAGGATAAAAACCGTCTTAGAATTGCTAATCCCGTTGAGATGATTTAAATTACTCAGGGCTGTGGAAGGCTATCTGTTAAATTATCTGTCCGTGCCCTTTCACACATCTGTGCTTTTAAATCACACAGTATTTTCTCGGAACAGAATTAGGAACCCTCCTTCTAAAGCATTCCCAGGCCTCTCCATGAATCACATGGAATGAGAATCCATCTTAGAGTTAAAGTCATCTGTCTCCTCCCACGCTATCCGATGAAGCTTTCCGCTGGTTCCTTGGGTGGCCAATCACATGACAGATATATGACTTAGACACAGGAACTGGAATAAAATTCCAATAATACCCTTGAGGGGAAGGGGATTGTCACTGTTAAGCATTTTAGTCAATGACTTAATTCTCTTTCAACTTTCCTCCCACTCTTATTGAGAGCTCTGAACTCACGCCCCCAACACCTGCCTCGTTTACCTACCGAATCCACAAGACTTCAAGCTGCTGTGGCTTTGCAGATTTTCTCCCAAGGATTTCAGGTGCTAAATGATATATAACATGTGCCCTGGTAGAGTTTATGCAACACCCTAATCAGCCACCTCAAGAATGCTTCACGTGGGTTGGACTGCAGGAGAAGGCAGGCCTGAGAAGCAAAGCACATGGTGTTGCCAGAAAGTACGTTTTTGATGGTTTTCTCCTCTGACGCTGCAGACGGGATGGGACACTCTTAGCCACCATTGTCAGGCGGCTGTGAACAGCCCAACAAAACCCCAATCCTCCAGCCCAGCCCCTATATCCCTCTCATCGATGTAACAGCAGCACCAGGTGGAAGCGACTTTGGAGACATACGACTTCTGCCCTAGAGACCCGCCTCAAGGAGAAACATGTTCCCTGAGTAGTCACTCCAGTTTCCATCTCCGACTCCTAACTCTGCAAATGCCTGTTCCATCCATCCAGTTGCTCAGACCAAACCCTTGGCGTTTTCCTTGACTCAGCATCCAAGGTGTCGGCAAATGTCACTGACTTTACTTTCTTTTTTTTTTTTTTTTTTTGTCTTTTTGCTATTTCTTGGGCCGCTCCCATGGCATATGGAGGTTCCCAGGCTAGGGGTCGAATCGGAGCTGTAGCCACCGGCCTACGCCAGAGCCACAGCAACGTGGGATCCGAGCCGCGTCTGCAACCTACACCACAGCTCACGGCAACGCCGGATCCTTAACCCACTGAGCAAGGGCAGGGATCGAACCCGCAACCTCATGGTTCCTAGTCAGATTCGTTAACCACTGCGCCACAACGGGAACTCCAGACTTTACTTTCAAAATACATCCAGAACCCAATCACTTCTCACCACCTCCGCCACTTTCACACTGGTGCAAACCCCCATCACCTCTCCACTGGATTCCACGAAGAGCCTCTAACCCTCACTGTCAGGTCTCCACCCAGCAGCCAGGGTAATACTGTTACGACTACTGTCAGATCTTATCACTCTCCAGCTCAAAACTCTGCAATAGCCCCTGTGGCCCGACGCACACAGAGTAAAAGCCAGGGTCCTCACAGTGGCCTCCTGTCAGGAGACAGATCCCTGCCCTCATATCTAAATTAATTTCTCCCCACCTCACTCACTCCAGCCGACACACCTATGCTGACCTCTGCGATGTTCCTCCAACAGGCCAGTAACTCTTCCACCTTGGGCCTTTCCACTCTGAGTCCAGCTGCCTGCAACGCTCTCCTCCCAAATAACACACGGCATGCTCTTCACCTCCTCCTTAAGTCTTTGCCCAAAGGCCAGCTTGCCAGCAGGACACCGCCTGATCATCTCTAAAACTGCAACTCCCAACTCCTGGCATGCCTTACCCCTCCTCTCTGCTTTGCTATCTCATCACCAGACAAAGGATTTATTCACTCACTTATCAGTTGATAATCCGTCTCCCTCCACTAGAATATATGCTCAATGAGGGCAGAAATTCTTCTGTTTTGTTCACTGCTGTATCTATCTGCAGCACCTAGCAATGATACTAGCCCACAGTAACAAATATCTGAGCAATGCATGCATGCATGCATGCATGAGTTTTTGGACCATGTGCCATGATCTTTAGAACTCTAGACTGTGATATGTTTACTCCCGGGCTTTCCTCAACTTATACACCACAATATCGTCAGAGTCTGTCGCAGGCTGTTCTAAAGGAGGAAACAGAAGGCCTTCTCGGATTTTTGGAATCTTTTTGGATCAGATTCCATCCTTTAGAAGGTGAAGTTGTGCCAAGGTTCTAATGTACAGACGGGCCCGTGGCAGCACATCAAGGGGAACTGATACGGGTGCTTTTCCCTGCGTGGAGCTGGATCTAGTTTTACGGGAATGGGACATGGAGCTATTGCGGGAAGACAAGGCATGCGGACCTCCACGTCCATTCTGCCACTAACACCAACCACACACCCATGTCCAGCACTGAGATTTTCTCCTATGAAAACAGACACTGATTCAAGTGGGAGTATCACTTCAGAAAAAAAAAAAAAGAGAAAAAAAAAACTTTCCAATGGAAACTTGGAAAATATGAAGAATGTACTGATATGTCCAAAGACTCATTTTTGAGCTGGGTTTGGGGTTACAGTAAAGTAGAAAAGGAAAATTGAGAGTAATACCCTTTTTGAGGATTCTATTTTTTCACAAAGAAAATAAAGACAGCATGGAAAAGAAAGATCTGATCATCAGCATTTTGATTAGTAATATTATGATTTTTTTTTTTTTTGGAGTTTCTGTGTAAGAGAAAGTAAGGGGAGAAGGAAAAATTAAAATAATGCCTTTTTTTTCCCCAAAATAAAGTTTCTCAAATAAATCTATTCTCTCTGCTTCTATTTCTCCTGTGTAATTGCAAATTGTCCATTCATAGATTAGCCAATTTGATGACAAGAAAAAATAGCATCATTGAAATCAGTATTTCTCACTGAATGAAGCACATTAGAATTATCTAATTCTATTCCAAATACTAAAAATCACCATATAACATTCTCCAAAGAGCCTATAAAAATGTGTAAAGTGTAGATGAAAACTGCTGCAAAAGTTTGCAGCTGCCTAGATGTTTAGATTATTTTTTTAAACATAACGACTTCCCTGGTAATTAAGATAGAAGAAAATTACATGGTTTATCTTAGTTACACAGACTAAGACATTTAGAGAGACACAAATTCCTCCATCATGTGTATACAACTTTTATTAACATTTCTCATCCTATTGACTACTTAAGAGGAAGCACAGCCAGTTGAGTGGAGGGGTGTTACTCCTGATTACACGGCAGTGCTTTCTCATAATTTCACTTTTGCAAATAATCTGACTCCAGCAAGACTATCCATCTCTTCGGAGCAGAAGCTGTTTATCTTATGCTGCTCTTGGAACCAGACACATAGTAGGTGCTCAGTAAATAGCAGGTGCCTTAACATTGCTGCCAGCGAGGATTTAAAACGAGGACAAAGGTTTTGAAATTATAAACCAGTGAATAAAAGGTGGCCTGCGCAAGTCAAGACTCCCTGTGAAAAAACAAAGGACATACAAGGAAAAGAAAACGATGGCACAGACTGGTGCACATTTGTGTCACAACAGCAGAGTGAACCACATTTCAGGTGTTTCAAACAATACTCTTACAATGTTAGCTTTGATAGAGATATTTTGAAAGGTGAATTCAGAGCTAAAATAAATTCTTACAGTTTTCATCCTGGGCAATGCATTGTAAGGGGATCCCAAAGAAAGACGTATAGCTGTCATTGTACCACACCAGAAGCTCGGTACCCCTGGGAATATCTATACAGGCTCGGTAGAATATATTCGACCTATTCAAAACAAAAGAAAACCCAGCTTAGTCATCGGTAGGACTCATGTGCCCCATCCACATTTTTATTGCCCCGAAAAAAGTTCTGCGCAACTCCACCTAAACGGTTTCTGTTTGCAATAAAATCTGCACCCACCTTATCGCTCCCAGCCTGTAGCCCAGGACGATAAATACCTTACAGTTTATTTCCACAGTGTCCCTCCACAGAACACCCTGGCTGAAGAGACAGATATTTGGCCCAGGAGATGACAGAAAGGAAGAGTTCATTTAAAAAAAAAAAAAAATTCCATCTCACACTAATGAGAAAATTCCCTCTCTTGGCAAACTGCAGACTCTGGTGCCTCGACCTCACATATAAATTAATACTATTGATTTCTTATTTGAAGGAACAGCATTAGGTGTATTCTTACGACTTGACATTGGGAAAGCTCAAATTTGTAATAAAATTACACAGCTCTGTGATATAAGGACTGAGAGGGATAAAAATCTTCCCCCACCACCTTTCTTTAAAGTTTGATACAGGAGAAGAGAAAAACCCTCTTATGTGAAATGGATGGAAATTCAATAACTACAAGAGGAGCCCTATACTGAGGCTGAAAGATTACACTCTGAAATGATGGAGTGAAGGTACCAAGAAAGAAACATTTTTTTTTTTTTTATAATAGCTGTGGTATTATAAAGAAAAACCTACAGATTTAGGGGGAAAAAAGAAAAGAAAAAAAAGAAAGGAGCCTGTGACCGGTTTTCTCAATGAAGAACCGCTACAAATATGAGCCTCAAGTTCAAGATAGAAGTGTTTAAGGTTGGTGGACCTTAAATTCAGCCTTTCTGGAAGGAATTGGCTGTAGCAGGGCAATTTGTTCCTTGTATAACACTGCAGACATAAGGCGAATCTTTCACCACATTTTTCATGGCAGTGAGATATGCACTTGTCAACATATTTTGTCACCACAAAGTGGCTCTTGGCAATAGGATCATAAAGATCAATAAAAAAAGTGCAGATTCTCAATATTTTACTTGCAGCTGCAAAAATTTCATTTATCTTGTTATTTTCCTTACTTGCTGCCATTCTGTCTCACGAGGGCACTGCTAGCTAAGCAGAATGTTTTTTTCCCAACATTCTATGAATATCTGACAAAAACTCCAGCCGGTTGTCGGGACCTCACCACCCTTCCTCCCTCCACGTCTCCAAGAGCTGTGCATTTTATTAATTCTTTCCACTGCTACATAAAAAAATCAAAATTGGAGCCGGGCTATAAATCACTGGCATCTCCTAACTTGAGAAAAATTGAGTCTACTTTGTACTTCACCCTTGTAACATTTCATCTCTGGGTTTGGCTTCCCTTAAAATAAACACAGCGCCCGGCAAATGAATGTGCTAAAACCAAATGACACACTTTGCCGCTGAAAGAGCAGAACTGTTTTCGAGCCATGGGTGGTCTTCTGAGGCACAGAGTAGGCCGAAAGAGGGAAGAAAAAGAAAGGAGGAAAAAAAAAAAAACCGTGTAAGCGTACACCGTTCCTAACAAGCGGGCAGCGCTTCCAAAACTCGCAGAAATCTCTGCATGTTGAAGCACATCAAAGGGATTTTTCCCTTTTCAGATAATATTTCCTTTGCTGACATGTATTTAGTATTGTGGTTGGATGACTCATAAAGATAGCTTCGTGGCGTCCCAACGCAGTTGAAGCAGAACACATGCCAACAAACGTTATTGTCAGCCTCAAAATAAAAACAAAACGTTCAGCTAAGGGTCAATCAATCAAGGGCGCTTTGAAGAAAATTCCATTTAGATATTACAAATCATAACAGAATGAATCTAAACCAGCTGACTTTTTGTGAAGAGGACGTTCATGCACAATAAAAATTAGGCTGGCTCTTAGGGGTCCAACTTTTCTATTTTCTTACTCTTGGACGTGGTCACTGGTGATGGATGCCAGTTTTTCAATTGTGTTTTTGTAGTTCATTTTCTAAAGATCTGAAGTAATCGAAAACAGAGCGGCAGAGAGAGCTCGATGTGTAAGCACCGTCATGAAAGGGAACGATTAAACCCACTTAATATTGACAGATAGGTAACGACTCACTTATGCCCACCTTCCTCGTGGGGTTTCTTGTTTTCCCAAAGTCAGACTGTGCCTCCAGAGCTCCCTGGGCGCTCCTTACAGAATCAGCCAAACTATCTCTTGTCGAATGGACAGGCACACTCTTTCTGAATTTTCTAGCTCTGAGTTTTATAAAAACTTCATAACGGAGATGCAGCTGCAGTGAAAGTGGGTGAAGCCCATATACAGAGAGTAACCAGATACCGTCGTGCGCGAGGTCATTTAAACCCTTTTGTAATGAAATATAACTGCCTAGGAAACAGAGACAGTGAGTCACATGCTGCCCAAATATGTTCCTTTTGAATTTGGAGGCCTTCCGAGAGCAAGCCAGATTTGTGCAGCCTTTAACCTATAAGGGAAATAAAGTTTTGCATTTTTTTTTTTTAAAGGGCTTCATTTTTAAAAAACAGCAAAAAAAGAAAACGAAAATAAACAGTCATAGGCAGGACTCCAAGTTGCCGAGCAAGGGCCCTTCTGCTTTGATGTGTCTCTGGTGCCTGATAAAGCTAAACAGTTGCTTCTGATTCTAAAGGGAACATGGCTGTTTATAACTGAGGTCATATATTTACATGGCACATGTTTTCGAGGGATTTTGAGAAAAGAAGGCTTAGTGGTAGGGCTCTTTGCCTCTGGGATCTGTTTTTGCCCTTTCGTCTCCGCTCCAGCCACGAGCATTAAGTGGACATGCCTAACCAACAGGTGCACTAGACAGATGTGGCTTAGCACCTGGAAATCCACCTTGCCTCTCTGCCCTGCCCCACCCCCGCCCCTAGGCCTCCTGTGAGACTCAGGGCAGCGGGGGTGGGGGTGGCTCCTCCTCGTCTCTACTTATGCTTTGGGCTTTGCCCAAATATCTCGGGAGACCAGGGCCTTCTCTGTGCTCAGGAACCACCGCAGCCCCTGAAACATACTCTACATCGTCATAGGGCCAAAGCCAAATGCTCTGGCACCTTTTGAGGGCTCAGGAGAGGCTGCTCTGACTCAGCCGAGGCTACTGAACCTAACGGTTTGGGCAAAAACAGCCTTGGGAAGGTTGAGAGTTTTTGGTTTCCCATGCCTGCGTGCAAATGAAACTGCTCCCTCTGGGAGGCAGCCCTGACTGAAGGCGACTGAAAAAGCAAGTGACCTGGGGCTGAATCTGAACTCCTGTTTCCATGTGTGCATGTCGTTGGTTGTGGGGGTTGCCGCTCTGAGTCAGTGAGTTCTAGGGGCTCACCTGGGCCACTGGGACAGTTCGAGTGATGATGTGGAAGGGACTTGACCACATGCATTGAGGGAAAAAGGCCTTCTCCTAGCATCTCTACTCTTGCATTCTCGAGAAATCACTGTTGCAAGAACTAAGGAGATACCACCAACCAAGCAAAAAAAAATTTCTGCCAGTCCTCGCAGAGTTCTTTAGGACTCCGCGGGCCTTTTGTTTTTTGTTTTTTGGTTTTTTTTTCTCAAAACCAGCAGCAAGCCTGAACTTATAGATGCAAGGCAAAGGGCTTCAGCTCCATAAGTGGTAAATCAAGGTATACTTTACCTGTACTGAACTACTGTTAGATTCTGTTCTCCGCAGTGCCTTGCACATCGGATATACCTCATCCAGCTCGACTTACTAGGTTCCCCACCATCAATAAAGTGCTGTAGTGTCCCATCTTGGTCATATATCTAGAGAAGAGGTCAAAAGGTCAAGTAGTTAGAACGAATCATCAGCAATCATTTTCCCTGCTTCCCTTCGTGTCTTTCTGTGTCGGCTGCAGCAATTTACGGCCCATAGGTTTGCCAGTGCCTACTGATGCTCGTGGAAACTCAACTGGAATAACAAGAGAAAAAAAAAATTTTTTTGGTGATGCGAGTCAATCACGTTTTCCTTATCAAGCCGATCTTCCCTGTGTTAAACATATCTCAGGCATCTCAAGGATGTGAGTGACCATGGTTCCCAAAGAATATTTAACCTATTTTGACAGGCTACTCTTAAGTAATGAGCTGCTGGATAAACAAAGCAAGCTGAGAGGCGAGGCCAGGCTGACATGGCTGGAACATCCACATAAGAGGCCCTCATTTCCAACATGTCACTGTTCGAAGGCACTCAGGAGGCAGCGACTGTCTATTCAACAAGCTGGGTGACATGTGGCAAAAGTTAGGGAGCTGCATTGCACTGATAAAACAGACTCTGATTTGGATGAAAGAAATGGATTCTCACCTCGCAGAAGATGTAGGACTTCAGCTGTCAGGACCTGAAACTATTAGGAGAGGAGTCATCAAAAAAGAGAGACCCTCGCAAAGGGAATGAAAAAATAATCATAACTGTTTCTTATGGATTTTAAATGTCTTAGCAGAGGTTGGTCTACTAACTGTTGCCTTAGGTCATGTCAAGAAGCTTTTCTTTCCAGATCATCACAACCAAGGAAACGGAAGCTGCTTCAAACCAGGCCAGGAGCGTGGGACAAAAAGTCTTCTGCAAAACAAGCGGCCAGCCCAGCACACACGGAGTCAGTGCTGACAGCAGAGACAGTCAGCTCCCACTTCCAGAAACCAGGGTCAGCCCTGGGCACCTTGGAGGAGTTGGGGGTGGGGGGCTACTTATGTACAGCAACTCTAGAAGGTCATGCTCAGGTCTGGGGGCATCCTGGAAGCAAGGGTACAGTTCTCCGAAGAACCACGTCAAAACTGGACCTTTTCAGATAACATCAGCAGTGAGATTCTGGTAGCTACTGGGGTGTTCAGCAGAGCATTCTGAGAAATTCTGTCTCTTAACTTTTGCTAATCAGCCTTTTCACTTTTCCTTTCCAAAGAGACACAGAGAATAAGTCTCACAGAGAGCCTCACTGGTTACATTTAGGCCCTCAAAGCCATAGGGTCATTCATATTAATTTAGCTCAGTATTTCTATTCTGGGAGCCGAAGGACTTAGTGATGACAGTACTTTTTATCATCACCAGTCATTTTAAACCAGCTGATTTTTTTTTGGCTTTTCTTGAACTCATTTGTCTTCATCCCAATCTTTCTACTAAGCCCCACAAATATAAAAGAGACAGCCCTCTAATAAATGCAATTGTTGGAGAAGTTACGACTGAGTAGTGTGCCAGACTGATCACAGCTGATAATCAATGCAGCTTGAGAAGAATGGAGAGATTACTGGATTATATTCCCTTTCAGATTAATGACTTTAAATTCCTAGTTTGGGGATGATGGCAGAGAGTGGGAACATTTCATGGGGTGGATACATCTGCTACATGAACCATTTAATGACAGATTTCACATTTAGGTTAGATGATGACACCGTAGTTATGTGGTTGGTCTTGTATTTGTTTTCATTTTAGGAAACTGTTGCAAAGACTCAAAGTCTCAACCCTGAGTCTACTGTTGACAGCCCGTGTGACAGTGAACAAAGCGATCCTTGAAAGCTACTGTTTATCTATAATGGAGCCCCAAATGGTGATGACCTAGCCTTCTGCCCTCTCCCTTCCCCATGAACAAACCTTCTGTGACAGTTGCTAGTGAAAATAATTATGAAGCATTTCAAGAAATACAATTCTCCTTCATGCTTCTAGCCAATGGCATCAACAACTTTCTAGCCAATGGCATCAACAACTAAAACTTTTTTTTTTTTTTTTTTTGCTTATAAGGGCCGCACTCACAGCAAATGGAGATTCCCAGGCTCAGGGTCGAATCTGAGCTACAGCTGCTGGCCACAGCCACAACCACAACAACGTCAGATCCAAGCCGCATCTGCAACCTACACCACAGCTCACAGCAATGCCAGATCCTTAACCCACTGAGCAAAGCCAGGGATTGAACCCACCACCTCATGGTTCCCCATCAGATTCGTTTCCACTGCGCCACAACAGGAACTCCAAAACTCAGCGATTATAAGCAGGGGGGCAGGAGCGAGGAGCTGCCTTGAGGGTTGGCTGATTTGAATGCCAGACAATGCTAGTCACTCTCAAAAATGAGTATAGGAGTTCCCTGGTGGCTCAGTTCATTAAGGATCTGCTGTCGCATGAGTTTGATCCCCAGCCCAGGAACTTCCACGTGTTGTGGGTGTGGCAAAAAAAAAAAAAGTGAGTATAACAGAGTGTTTCCTCCCATACCATTTCAGCAATAATTTCCTTAAACTAAGCATACTGTGATTATAGGAATCCTACAGTTTTTGCCTGCCTGGTGAAACTGCTGTTTGCCTTGAGGAAACGTAGATGGCTATTTTTCATGCTTTTCTCAAATATCACACAACGGACTCACTGCATGAGGCTGAGCCTCCCTGGCTTTATTCAGCCTGATACCGATAGTACACACTACTGCACATACAACTCTGATGACCATCTCATGGACCCCATTAGATCCCACCAGAGTGCACCCAGAACTTCGGAAACTCATTCAACCTCGACGCTCTTCTTTCCCCAGCCCCAGAGCCCAGTCCTCACCAAAGCCAGTTGAATTTGCCTCTTAAATACCTTCCACATGCAACCATCACTCCCTGGCCCTCGCCACCATCCGAGCCTAAACCAGCATCCCCTCTTACCTGAAGGACCACAACTGTCCCTGAATTTTCCTCAGGCCCTTCCAACCTGGGCTCTAAACTACAGCCGGAGTGATCTTTCAAAACACCAACATGCTGTGCATCTCACCCCAAATAAAAGCTTTGTAAGTCTCATAAAATCTCAAGTTATAACAATACATATTCGCCGCATGTGTGATTTCCTCGACGGGGCTGCATGTGTGATTTCCTCGACGGGGCTCGTCATGCTAACTGGGCAGCATCTCCTGCTGAAGTTATTTAGAGAGGCTGGCTGAGAACATGTGCCTTTGCATCTGTCTTAAGACCATCCCCAGCCCTTTCGGACCTGCGCTGTTAGGAGTTAACATTTAAATTGTGTTTCCTGCAAGAGAAACAATGGGCCAGAAAGCTGTGATGCCTGTTTCGGTTTATTTTTCTAACAGAAGCAGAATAAAATGATTGGGAAAACCAGGATACCCACAGGTGAGCACCAAAGAGGAATTAGACCTTCTCAGATAAACTCTGGGTCCTAATTTGGGCCCTATTATTTCTCTCCATCATTAGCACAACTTTGTTTCCATTTAAGACCTTGGTTTAAAAAAAAATTCTTTCAGACGTTCCCATTGTGGCTCAGTGGGTTAAGAACCTGATATAGTGTCCATGAGGATGTGAGTTTGATTCCTAGCCTGGCTCAGTGTGTTAAGGATCCAAGATTGCCACAAGGTGGCTTGGATCCAGAGGTGGCTGTGGCTGCGGTGTAGGCCAGCAGCTGCAGCTCCGATTCTACCCCTAGCCTGGGAATTTCCATATGCCACAGGTGCAGCAGTAAAAAGAAGGGGGGGGGATGGGTTGTGATGATCGTTGTACAACTATAAATAAAATTCATTGAGTTAAAAGCCAAAAAAGTAAATGAAAGAGGGGTATAAAATTCTGCATGTATCTGAACTATACAAGGACATTGTCCCTGTATCCAAATGGGCTGACATTACTTCTTCTAGAAGAGAAGGACCCACAAGTGGGAAAATGCTGCTGTAGATTTCACTCTAGAGCAGCTGCAACAATTTCAAGATTGGGAGGTTGCTCTTGGAGGCTGCCTTAACATCTACATTTGTGTAACACAAAATGTAATTTTAAGTTAGCTACCTCATAGATCTAAAACATTTAAGGAATTTAAGAAGAGGTATTAATGCCAAGACCAAAAGTTGTTTTGTTTTCATTACTTTTCAAAAGATTTAAAATGAGCAGAAAAAAATATCAAAACCCATGCACAAAATGTTCAGACAATCTTCTCAGGACTGACAAAAATGTTGAAATTTTATTTATTCCAATGATGAGAATGAAGGTAAGAGTTAAATTGAGATTAGGGAAAAAGTCCTGGAAAGAACACTTGAATCAAGAATAGTTTTGCTAAAAACTGGGCACTTTATTCTGAATGATTATGAACAAGCAGCATTTTATTATTTGCTCTGTTTTTTTCTAAGCAAGATGAAAAAAATGACCCTCTGGAGGTAAGGGAAATGCATGTCAGAAACACACAGGACACTTAGTAGGAAAAGGATTAAATCTTATAATGGAAAACCCTCAAAACTGTAGAAAGTATACTTGGCATATTTGTTTTAGAAAGCTAGTCCTAGCACTGCTGAAAGGGAGAATAAAATGTCACAGTCACACTGGAGAACATTTTGGCAATACTGAAAGAAAGGTGACAATGCATATATCCTGTGACTCAGCAATTTCACCTCTAGGAAAATTCTCCAATGAAACTCTGATGCATGTGACTAAGGAGACAAGTTTACAGGCCATCATTGCAGCGCAGCTTATAACATTAAATAATTAGAAGTAACAGAATACTCAGAATACTCCATCCTCAGAAGCACAAATTAATTGTGGTTTATGTATTCAACAAAAAAGTATGAAACACTTAAAATGAATGAACCAAGTCTTTTTGTCTTAAGATAAACATCACAAATGTAATGCTGATTGAGAAAGCCAGGTTGCAGATGGATGCATATGATACCATTTGTTAACATTTCAAAATACACAAAATATTTTATACTATATGTAGTATATGGTATACGTAATATTTATATATTTTATATAGTATATATAATTACACTAATAATATATTTTATAAGAGTGTATATTATAGCACACATATATCATTATACCTGTCTATATGTAGCTGTACATATAGTACAATTCTGAAAAGACCACTAGAAAGATTCAAGATTACTCCATCAGAGTACGGGCCTTGGGAAAGAACAGAATGGCAGGAAAACAAAGGGAACTAACATTTATCTGAAATGCTTCATTTTTCTTCAAAAGAAACAAAAACAAAACCCTGAAGCAAATATGGCAAAGAGTTGACAATTTTTTGGTGGCCTGTGTCTTGGCATTTATATATTTCACTTTGTATTTTTCTGTTTTTTTTTTTTTTTAAAGAGAAAAAAAATGAAAAGAAAGCCTAACCATTTGTCTTTGTACTTCAGTTTCTGCATGTGGTGTTAAAACAGAGAAACCGACTCTCTTACCCAAAGTTAAAAACTGTATCTGTGTTACCCTCCTGGGAGACTCTTGGAAATATGTATCACTACATTATCAGCCACTGATTTCTTCCCTAATTGTTTTGCTGCTATTTTAAAACTTCAGCTTCTGGTCTGTACTTTTTATCGTGTATCAATGAGAGTAGAAAGATAACGGGGAGAGCTCATTCTTACCTTTTTAAGGGCATGTTTATAGTTTTCAATCCAATAATATTTACCGAAATGCCATACAAGTGGTTGAGATAATGATCACACAAATTGTCACTCATTATAAACCACTCTTGGCATTAACCAAAAACCACCAGGCAGAAGGCGTTTCATTGCAATCCTGAGGATCAGGAAACTACTTTCTCCTACAGTCTTATTTTCTGAGAGAGGAAGCTACTTTAGATGAGAAAAACATGAGTAAAAACTGCAGCAGGGTTGTGTGTTAAAAACAGTGGTTACCAGAGTTCCCGCTGGGACACAAAGGGATAGGTGGAGTCTCTGCAGCGCCAGAATGGAGGTTCGATCCCCAGCCTGGCACAGTGGGTTAAAGGATCCTGTGTTGCCGCAACTGCCACGTAGGGTCACAACTACGGCTCAGATCCGATCCCTGACCAAGAACTCCATACGCCTCCAGGCAGCCAAAAAACAAAACGAAAAAGTTCCTTACAAACACTGGTCTACCGCTTTGTCATTGATGAATGCTGCCAACTTACATTAACAATAATACGAATCATAGAAACAATGTGAGCTTGTGACTGACTCGGGCCCATTTTAACAATACCCCAAGAAAACCTCTTTTCCAAATGACAGCAATTTGTATATATTCTGCTAAGTCTGAGCAATCTTTTCTCTCAACCAAGATTTGCAAACTCGTGGTTCTCAGGCTGAATTCAGACAAGTGATCGATTTTGATTTCCCTTCAGAGTGTTTTAAAAAATCTGGAAATTTCACCTAATTTCTAGTTTTTTCTTGAGGGGAAAAAAAAAAAAGATGGGTCCCCATTCTCAGGCACTATAGCCGAGGGGAGAAAATTTGACCCCTTTAGATGAGCCACAAGCTTTTCTCCTCCAACTCCCTACTCCTCTCTATCGTCTTCCTCTAACTTACTTAGCTGCTTGGCCTCATTAAGCACTGACGCTGGTAATCCCAGCTGTAAAGGAATGATGGCTACCCCTGAAAATCAGTCGGCTACAGCTGGGGGTCCTTTCAAGAAAAACTGTTTGAACCGATAGCCTGGAAACACTGCAAATATTCATCACTCCTGCCTTGCCCAAAAGCCATCATCTGACCGAGATTCAAACATTCTATGCCATAGTTTTCCAGGGAGGGGGAGAGCAGAGAAGAGAGTGCATTTCTTTCATTTTTACCAGAAGAGGCTTTCGATGATCTTTTAAAGCAAGAGATCTCTTTTATTTTTTAAATTTTTTAAATATAGTTGATTTACAATGTTCTATCAATTTCTGCTGTACGGTGAAGTGACCCAGCTATACATACATATACCTTCTCTTTTTCTCCTTATCCTCCATCATGCTCTGTCACAAGTGATTAGACAGAGTTCCCTGTGCTACCCGGAAGATCTAAGTGCTTATCCACTCCAAATGCTATAGTTTCAAAGAAGTCTTCAATGTAATTACCCTATAAAAACAGATAAAAAGAAAATCACCCTGGTCCCCTCTAAAAACAGATAAAAAGAAAGTCCACAGGAAGCACCCCACCAGCTTCGTTTAGCCCAACTTTCCGCTCCAAGGAAGTCTCTGGGGCATCACCAAGGGCGTGCAGTTGGCTGTTGTAAAAACCACAGGCAGAGCACTTGCTCCACTAGAGAGGCTCCAGGCACCAATTCTTCTGCTAGAACCACTAAGTATCTCAGTTAAATTTAGAGGCCAGAAAAATCAGATTCGGAAGTGTCCTGGAAGACCATCTGTTCCATCCTGAGTAGTTTACAGTCAGCCCTTGGTATCCGCCTGAGTTCCGTGTGTTCGGATTCAGCTGCTTATGGAGGATTTGAAGATGCAGAGCACTGACTGCACTAGGCCAGTTTACACACAGAGCTTGAGCATCCACAGATCCCAGGGTCCACGGTGGATCCTGTCACCCATGATCCCTTGCAGATATTGAGGGTCAACTATATACATAAGGAAATGGGGTTCCCAAAAGGTGGTGACTTAGGCAAACTGAAACTCTAGTCAATGGCAGAATGAGACGTCCTCACACTTCATTTAATCCTGCAAAACCCTCGAATGAGCCAAGGACCTTAAGCAAAAGGATCTTCATTTATAACCCAAACATTAATCTTCTTTTCCCAGAACCTGAGACTCTGAATTTTGGCATGGGAATAAAAAGGGGAAAAAAATGATTCAAAGGTTTTTTTTGAAAGGATTAGCCAGTTTTCAAAGAGTCTGAGGACATCTCAGGCTTCCTTTCCTAGGATTACACATGGCGGCATGTCCCTGTGCCAAGGCCCCATACAGAAGCATTGGGTCATGTGCTGAAATCTCACCTTCCTTCAGTTCTTCCCAAAAAGCTGAGGTGAGGGTGTATGTTTTTTGCCCAAACATCTAACACAAGGCCTAACACAGTGAAGGAACTCAAAACACGCTGAAGTGAACTGAACTGAATTCTCACAATAGCTCTATAGCTTCTTAAAGAGCTTAGGTTGTATTCAAAGCTTGAGAAGAAATCGCCACCAAATCCAATTAAAAACTTTGTTCTGAGCACTGGCAACCAGGGCTCTTTAAAGAAAACAGTGCATCCTTTCAGAACCTAACTTCTTTCGGTTCTGTAAAAGGCAAAGGTGATTTTCATGTGATGATTAAAAGGTAACAAACAATTATCACAGAAAAGGGCCAAGAAGAGGTCTTTGGAATTTTCCCAGATGAGACCTCTGAACCTGGTACCATTTTAATTCCTTTCACAGCACATGGAGGATCCCTGGGAGAAAAGACACGATGAGGGTTTTTCAAATCTCTTCTACCTGTTCTCCACACAGTGGCTAAAAAGATGCCTATAAAGATGGCTCCATCTTTCTAGAGAATTCAGAAATGAGGGCTTCGATAATCATGTGTACTAGTTATTTGAGAAACTCAATTGAAAACCATACTGTTTTCCAAGATGGATAAAAATGTTTTACTGTGAGACTCCTCTGTATCAGAAGACCGAAGTGAAATATTTTGTGACACAACTATTTACACAAAAGAACACTTCTTGACAGTTGGGGCCATGAAAAGTTAAAAAGAGAGAGTGCCTCTGTTGCTAAACACAGGCTCACTTTTAAGAGTAGGGTTGTTAGAGGAGACTTTCTTCAGCCATCACTACAGTTAGATGGGAAACAGCAGCCCCGGCTTCATCTACACACATGCTTGTGGACACTCACCACAAGATAATATGCTCAATGTTTGCAAATCCATTATTGCTAAGATGACAAGACCAGGCGATGACAAGCTCATGGAGGGCAGGAGTGCATTTTGAGAATTTACCCATTCTTACACAAGGCGTTTGCACATACCAGGAAATCAACTTTGTTCAAAGAAAGAGAGAGAGGGAGAAGGAAAAAAATGAGAACGACATAAGGGGAGTATAGAGTAAACCAGTAGTTCTAGTCTACGTTTTTGTTCCCTGGATAAGTCTATCAAATATAAAATATAAAAAATACTGGATTAATGTGAAGACTATCTAGAACACGGGAAGGAAGCCTTTCTTCAGTCAGACATTTTCCGTTTCCTAAAGTTAACGCAGCGTTACAAAAATGTCATCCAAAAGACACAGGCGCCCATGACAACTTGAAGAGCTTTCCTGGAGCATCTCTGTAACTAACCACAAGTGTTTTCATTCATTGCACCTTCAGCCCTCTTACTGAACACCCCCTACCATGTAGGACTACTTGACCTCTGAAGACACCAACAATCCTGGCCAGAGAGGCTCCACCTGACAGTCTACAGGAACAGGAGTAGTCATGTCCACATGAGCACTGAACATGATCAGGGCAGGTCAGCTGCTATGCAGTCAAATGTACCTCGAGGAGGAGCAAGGGACATGTGTGGATGGCAGCCTGGAGCATCAGAACAGGGAGCACTGTCAGCCCTGGCTTCCCGGCAATGTTTCCTAGTCCAGAGAGAGGAAGACAGCAAGAACCACACCACTGACGCCTCTTAACCTCTTTTTTTTTTTTTTTTTTTAGGGCCACACTTGTGGCATATGGAAGTTCCCAGGCTAAGGGTCAAATCAGAGCTATAGCTGCTGACTTACACCACAGCCACAGCAACACAGAATCTGAGCTGTGTCTGTGATCTGCACTACAGCTCACGGCAATGCTAGATCCTTAAGCCACTGAGCGAGGCCAGGGATCCAACCCAAAACCTCTTGGACACTAGTCAGATTTGATTCGTTTGCACTGCACCCCAACGGGAACTCCCTAACCTCTTTATTTGTCAATTTGCAGCTCAACCTAAGATAAGGCTTGAGAAGAGAGACCACAAAGCAATACTTTGAAAATGAGTGAAGCACTGCCTCCACCCTAACAGAAAAAAAAAGAACAGCAGCTGATGACCAGGTCATACATATTTGGGTGGGATTTTAGTTTATAAAATACTTCCCCACACTTAATGGATCCTTATAACTGACCTTGAAGGTGGGCTGGCACATGTATTCCACAGATAAAGAAACTCTGGGCTGGGCAAGGAGAAATGACTTGCCCACAGTCATACAGTTGGTATGTGAGTGTGACAAGAAGGAAATCCCCTCGAATCATGAGCCACCATGTTACTGCTTTTTCCATCACATCCCATTTGTCCCATCAGGGAGAAACAGAGAGCTTTTTCATTAGAAGCACCTGAAACTCTTCAAATGAAGGAATGAGGCCCATGAAAGTGTTCATAACGATGAGCAATGTCGTTTATCAAATTCCCGTTTTCCGAGTAAATGTCATTTTTGTGAGAACGACCCAAACCCACAGTTAAATTTACACAAAGCAACCACGTGGTGGATAAAGAACCACTCCCCTACTGTACGAAAACCCACATTCCTTCCACTGACAGAGGGCCATAACAACCAGAGCATCAAAAAATGGCCAAACCATAAGTCCGCAGATGAAAATACATATTCCCAAATGACAGCTTCCTCCTTAAAGCAAATACTTGTTAGTGCGGCTACATTTATTTATGTTCCGCTTTCAACGTTTGCCTCAAATATATACTACTTTATATGTTTTTTCCCATGTCAATAACTTCTCCCTCAATTCGAATTAATGTATTTTGTTATTTTAAAAAAGAAAACTCTTTCTTCCCATTTTGGTTTGGTGTATTTTTTTTGGGAATGTCTGGAATGCCAAGGTTTTGAGATGAGGCTTCAAAGGTCAAGTAATAAATGCTCCATAAAATAAATGAGTAATGGTTATATACACCGTTGCCGTATTTTCAGTAATGCTGATATAAAGCTGTATACTGTACTTTGTCAATTCCCATTCATCAAGTTCTAGAAATATTAGAAAATCATTAGAGGTTTATGTTGAGTTTGCAGATAATACTAACATATAAGTCAAGACTGAAATATGGTAATCAGAAAAACAGTTGAAAAGTGTCAATGAACTGTAAAACACCCATGGTGGTGTTTGTGAAGCCTGCATCAGAGCCGGCCGAGTGAAGAGATGAGGTTGCAGGCTAGCAGGGGACAGTGAGAGAGTGAAGTTCCAGCACAGAGATCGGGAGCTTCCCAGAGCTCCTGAGCATTTACTGAGCTCCTGAGATCTGCCCCCTTATCTCCGAGGACGGCAGTGGTCATCCAGACAAAGCCTGCCATCCATCAATCTGGAGTCTTCTTCAGACAGCCTCTGTCTGTTGATCAGAGGAAGACTTTGGGGAATCAGGACTGCATTATCAGGACTTTGTCTGTGATCTGAACAAGCCACTGAACCTTTAACTTTTCACTTGGCAGAATCATATACGCTGGAAAAGTCCTGACAGTTCATTCATTTTGCTCCATCCTGGAGCCAGCTGATGTCTGACTGGGGAGACCCGCCCTCTTTGATGTTGTCCTCTTTTGAGAGAGCCCTGCTGTGAAAAAAAATTTTATCCCTCCAAATTAAAGAGAAATATTTCTGCATCCAGCTGTTAGCTGTGACATGTTTGCCATTATTCAGGGCACTGGCTTGGTGCCATCCACGGACGCAGCAGCAAACCCATCTTTCTCCCTCTCCTCCATAGCGGCAATAATATCCACACTGCAGAACTGTCTCCAGTGTCCACACATCGTCCACACAAAAAGGAAAATACCGCTAATCCTACACGGCTAAGAACTGCCTTGGAAATATTTTCATGCAACGATTTATTTTTCATTTCCTTTTTTTCTTTTGTACATCAGCACTAATGTCTTTCGCAAGAAAGAATTTCATAAAATTCTTTGCCATAAGCCACTCATTTAAATATTGCTTCAATTTGGTGTTTGTTTTTTTTAAAATCCAGTTTTAATTAAAGAAGTCCTGACCGCTAGTAAATACACTTACAAATGAAATGAATTTAGAGCCTATGAAAACTTGTTTCATACGTACTAAGTCCCCTTTTAAAAATGGACCTTTGTCGGTGGAGAGAACTCTGTGTAAGTGAAGAAAACCTCTCATGAAAGCTTGAATAAACATTTAGATCTAAGCAAGCAAGAAAGCCTTTATCTTTCTCTATTTTTTAAATGTGATCGGGGGCTTATAAAGATTGCTTCCATGAATTGTGTGTATTATAAACAAAGGGCAGCTCACAGCATTAGCATGTTTTTCTCCATATACTGAGATGAATGTGCAAAACCCCACAGTTTCCAGCTACCTTCCCATGCTGGCCCTTCTCTATCTTCTCTCTCATTTTTACTTCTGCTGAAGTGGAAAGGGATCCGTGGAACCAGATCTCAACGCTGAGCTTCAGAGAATCCTGCCTCGTGCGGCTGATCTCAGACTCCAATGAACAAGCACGGCTACCCACCACCTTTTCCCAAATCAGTGAGAGGTGGGTTTTGAAGAAAATCAACAATAAGAAAAACATGCTCTATGTGAAAAAGTATCAATATTGGAAAACTACACCACAGGGAAATCTGAATGAACGTACTTCTACAGTTGGCAAAACAAAGCCTTGATTTTCCACCAAGCAGGAAAGGGGACCATTATTTTGTTAAAATTATCGGAGAAATATTACCAAGTGTGAACCGGTGGAATGTGCACATCCAAACAGTTCTACACATGAGGATGATACACCAAACAGTTCTACACATGAGGGCTATGGAAGAACACAGGAAAGTTACTGCACAGACGGCGGCAACCACTTGAATTCTTCTTGTGGTTCATGCACTGTATCTCGCGGGGTGCTGTTTAACCCTCACTGTAGTGGAAATTTCTGGTTTATAAATTCTAAGGGGTATGAGACTGTACAGACCTTTAGACCTCGATGAAAATGATGAAGGATCTTACACTTCAACATGGTAGCTACCAAAGAATACAGTTCCCAAGAAGCCACTTGGACCAGAGCCTAGAAGCAAATCGTGATGTTAGACAGCAATCGTATTAAAAAACTTACAAGGTATTAAGGGGGGACTGCCTGCAAAGAGAATGTCCCTAAAAAATCAGAGAGAGGCTACTTCCACATAGGTCCAGACACACACACACACACATACCCAGACCCTGGGGCTCACCCGCTTATTTTAGTAAGAACTTTCTGAAGACACTGAACGTTTGTTCCAATGAAATCATGGTTTCCTACGGTTTTACTTCTTTTCAGAGTAGTCTACAGCTTTATTTCTTCGCTGAAATGTGTCACTCTCTAAATTATTATGTTTTCCCAAGTCTACGACATTCTTTTCCTAACCACACCAATAAAGTGTGATTGTCAGACACGCTTTATTAAGGGGAAAGTGACCATCTGTAGAGGGTAGAAAACATATTTTCAGATCTTAAATAACTGAGGAGACATTCCTTACGTCAAGTTGGGACAGTCCCAAGCATGCACTCAATTCCCGGTTCGCACCATCATGCCCTGGATCACAGGAGAATGGAAGAAACGAAACCAAGCTGAGAGTCAAGCTGCTTGAGAAAGTGAGGGCATGAAGGCTGCAGCAGGTATAGACCAAGTGGTTCCCCAGGGAGAGGCCCCTGAGCTTGCAGTCCTCTCTTCCAAGGTAACTCTTACAGGAAAAAATCCCATGAAATTGCAAGTTTGTGGAGTAAGGACACAGATCTCCCCATCAAGATCCAGAAGGTGAGGGCACTGAGCTTCGAATGAGGACTTCTGAATTCCCAGACAGCATTCTTCCAGCAAATATTTATTTATTTATTTAATTTTATTTCAGAGCTGCACCCACAGCATATGGAGGTTCCCAGGCTAGGGGTGGAATCAGAGTTGCAGCTGCCAGCCTACCCTACAGCCACAGCAACGCGGGATCTGAACGGCATCTTCGACCTATACCACAGCTCACAGCAACACCAGATTCCCAACCCACTAAGCAAGGCCAAGGATTGAATCTCCATCCCCATGGCTACTACTCAGATTCGTTTCTGCTGAGTCATGACAGGAACTCCTCAGCAAACACTTAGAAAGCAGCTATGACGTCCCAGCCACAGTGCTCAGGGTAGGACAGTAAAACCTGAAGACACAGTCCCTGCCCTCAAGCAATTTACAGTTCAACGGGAGAGATACAGACCTAAACAAAGCAGAAGTCATTTACTCTGGCACAGACAATCTAGACATTTTCCCAACCAATCTTTGAACATTTGTTGTCTAGAGGGGGCTTCCTAGGTGTAGAAGGGTAATCCATTACAATTGTGGAAAAAAAAAAAAAAAAAGACATCAGAACTTAGAGTGAAAGCTTGTTATTTAAATGAACTGTAGAATGTGAAGGCAGCATTAAACAAATGTTTGATTAAAATCTTCCAGGCTAGAGCCTCAATGAAGGCAAAGATAAAATCTGTCTTATTTGCTACAGTGTCTCTAGTGGTTAACACAGAGCTCGGTATACTGTAGTACTTGGTGCTCAATAAATGTTTATTGGTTATCTGGTTTGGTGGATAGGTAGATGGGTGGATGGGTGGGTAGGTGAGTGAGTAGGTGGATAGATGGATAAAAGGGTGGTTGGATGGGCAGCTCTCTACATAAATTAATGGATGGAGAGATAGAAGGATACAGATGAGAGAGTAGGATGTTTCTAGGTACCCAAATACTAAGGGCTAGACCATGTCTCTCTGCTCTCTGGCCAGGCCAACACGTCTAAGGCAGAATTGAACATCCAACTGGGAAAAGTTTAACGAACACGATGCTGCCTGAGAAAATGTACGTTGCCTCAGTGGTTAAAATTAACACTCCTTCTATGATGTTTGCCCTTAGTTTTTTGCTTTCATTATTCTAATTTCAGTTTTACTCAGGTAAAACTGACAAATGAAACTGTAAGACATTTAAAGTGCATAAAGTAGTAATTTGATACATATTGTGAAAGGATCTTCCCACACCATCTAGTTAATTAACACATCCATCACTTCACATACTTATCACTCTTTTTTTTTTTTTGGCAAGAACATTTATGTTCCTTTAAAATTGTCCGAGTGTCTCTGTAGAGTTGAGATCACTACAAAGCAGGTGGGTGGACAATTCGGTCAACGGCAAGAGCAGAGGTACCCAGGGCCTGGCACATACCTGCCTCTCTGCAGTTGGTCCCTCCTCCCATCCCAGCCCCCACATGAGCCCCTGCTGAGGGTCATTGTTACCAACCCTCGTCTTCCCTTTAGGAGGCTCTTTTTCTACCCTCCGTCATGCTTCTGACCTCTCTTGCAGGCCCAGTGCTCGCTCTCATCAGGCTTCCAGTAGCTGAGATTTATGCCAAGTTGTGACCATAGGTCAAGACGCTGTTACTGGAAAGAATATTTGAATTTCAAGCTTTACCTTCAAGTGAGGCCTGAAAGGGGGTATGCCCTTTTAAAGGAATTTGAAGTATCATAGTTACAGGCTGAAGTCATCCTGGGGAGGACAAATGAGCATCCCTCAGACCCTTCTGTTGCACAGATGGTCCCTTTTGGTCCTCTGTAGAGATGCAGGGTGAGGCTGCTGACTGTGATGCTGCAGCTCCAGGACAAAGGCACAGGAGTTTTAAGAAAGGTGGAAGCTTGGAGAAGAAGGTCAGGGATTCTGGGCAACCTCAGCTCCTCCTGCAGAAGAGTTTTCTGCAGATCCTGTCCAGGGGGTGCCAGCAGGGCTATTCAGCCTCACTTATATAAAGAGCCTCAAATGTAGACCTTTGAAGTCATTCCCAAATGAGGTTACACATACAATCACAGAGACAGACTGACAGGATTAAAAGCAGGCGGCCTTTGCACACTCTAGCCTTGGGTCCTTCAACCAGACCACACTGCCTGCAGTGAGCCATAAATTAACATTTTTATAAATCCTGTAATTAACTTATGAATAGCACAAGTATATGTTTCTGGTATTAAAAGCATTAAGTTGTTAAAGGTAAACAGTTAAAGTATATCACTGTTTTTGTAACCCTGTTTGGGTAGTTTCTCATTTTTCCATATATCAAGAACTTCAAAAAAATGGAAGTAGCCCAGGTCTCCACACAGCCTTGGTTAGGGCATGTTAATAAAGCCCCTTTCACAGTTAGGCCCGAGGGCTGGCAAGTGTGCTGTCGGCACTGGGACACAGTGCGTTCCCGCAGAGGGACAGTCCTGTGTTCCAGTCAAGTCTCAAGGCATGATTCCCCGAAAATCCAGCCAAGAGATGTATCCACACTTAATGTCGGGGCCACGAGGTCTGCAAATCCTCTGACCAGTGGAGGTGTGACTAATGTCGGCACTCAAAGAAAAGCAAGCCCCTAAATACCACATTGCTAGAAACTGCACACACAAGTCTGTCCTCCGTGCCCATGATCTCTTCTGACTTGTGTTTGCCCGGGGCGGGGGGGCGGGGGGGGATGGATCTGGAGTCTGGGGTGGGTAGATGAACACTGTCACATTGGGAGTGGGTAAGCAATGAGGTCCTGCTGTATAGCACAGGGAACTACAGATCTAATCACTTGTGACCCAACATGATAGAGGATAATGTGAAAAAAAAGAATGTGAATACACATTGAAAAAGAATGGGTCGCTTTTGCTGTACAGCAGAAATCGATGGACTATTGTAAATCAATTATAATAAAAAATGTTTAAATAAATAAATAAAATTTAAAAACAACAAAAAAGAAGCCGCATGGTACTTAATTTTAGACAAGACTCAGGATTCCCTTCTTTCCACAAGAAACAGGTGAGCGCCGAAAGAAGAGAGTGGGAAGAAAGCTCGTACCCTGGGGTCCAGAGGGAGGTTTCAGGCAAGGCTACAAACACCCTGAATGTCAAGAAAATGATAACGTCATCTGGGAAGAAGGTCTGTGGATTTCATCGGGTCCTCAAACCGGGCATGTTTACGCATGCGCACACGCAAACACACACACACACACACACACAAACTATTGCCAAATTCTACTCCTTTGGATACGAGAGTACAGATTCAGAAAAGCGGGATGAGAGGACCGGTGGATGAGCCCAAATCCTTGATGTGTTGAACATCCTTCTGAGGAGGTTCTCTTTAAAGACGGATAGGCGTCTCTGGGTCTCTGAATTATCTGATCTCCGTCTCATTCCTTCTCTCAAGGGAGAGAAGTGATTCCCTCGACGGGACTTTCATTTTGTGTTTATTGTGATTGTGTTTTACTGAACTGATTTTGCCTAAAATCTCTGACCACGTTTTCATGACTACTAGTAAAGTAAACTGAACTAGAGAGTCTCTGGTTGGTTTATTCCATAAAACAGATGTTGAGCTTCGAGAGGATGTCAGTGGGCCAGATTACATCCGGCAGCTCAGTGTTTCAGCTTGGTGGACGTGAAGCTTTATGGATTTTGTGAGTCCATGGTTATTAGTACTCCAAAGCAATCTCGTTCAGCTTTGATCAAACCTCTCGATGCCCCCGTCTTTTGCCCACTAGAAAGAAAGTATATAATCACACTAAATGAGCTCGCCCAATAGAACCACTTGCTTTGTAAGCTATAAAGTTTTTATAAATTAAGGCATTGTTTACTTTTACATTGCATTGCTTAATTTTATAAATTAAGGGCTTATGTCTTTATATTTCCTTATTTGTTCATTGGCAGATGAGCTGCAAAACAGGAAGCCTGGGCACTGATTCTTCTTTAGCTGGCACTAACTTTTTGATGTAGACAAGTCACTTCACCTAACTTTTCAAGTCCTCCAATGTAAAGTGTGGATATTAAATTAGATGGTTTTCAGGATCTTCCAGCTCAGCTTCCATGATCCTGTGAATTGATGACTATGTAAATATGTCTAAATATAGGTACTTGGCTGCTAGAACCCAGAAGGATAAAAACCATGGTAATCATTTTGAGTACATGTAAAAATTTTAAATGTCCAGCAAGGGGAACAGAATCACATAACCATATGTCATCCTTTTTCATTAGGCCAGTGCAAATTTAATTATAATGTATATCGTCTAAACTGCAGAATACACCTATGTCAAGAATAAGCTCTTCAACAGTTAAATTCCATGTAATCGAGAGCAAATATGAGGGTGTTCCCATTGTGGCTCAGCAGGTTATGAAGCCAACTAGTATCCAGGAGGATGAGGGTTCAACTCCTGGTCAGGTTCAGTGGGCTAAGGGCCCCGCTTGCCATGAGCTGTGGTGTAGGTTGCAGATGCTGCTCAGATCCCGCATTGCTGTGTCTGTGGTGTAGGCCAGCAGCTGCAGCTCTGATTTGGCCCCTAACTTGGGAACTTTCATATGCCGCAGGTGTGGCTCTAAAAAGCAAAAAAAGAGAGAGAAAAGAAAGGAAGAAAAAAAATTATGTAATCATGCAAGATTTTGCAGATTTTGGTGAAAAGGAGACACAGTAATGGAATAGAATCCGGCAGCCTGGGTCTGAATCTTAGATTCAGAAATTAGGAGCTGTGTTAGAGTGGGCAAAACATTTATCTCAATTGTGAGGTGAGGAAAACGTTAATGTAATTTCAGAAGGTTTCTGCAAGGATGAAATGAGATAATCTATCTAAGTTCCTGACACACAGTAAGTGCTCAATAAATGGCACCATTATCATTGCTTTTCACTGGTGGGTTTGAGTTTTCCTTTCCAAAACAAATCTCCCTGTATTTCAATATTTCTGAAAAACTAAGTACAGAAGAAAATGACAGAGAATTTCCAGCCCCTGGGTATTGTGTGTTAAGTGGAATTGGCAGAGCAGGAATCAAATCTCAGCTATGTGACTCTGAGCACATTGCTTAAGATCGCCAAGTTCATTTTCTCATGTGAAAAAAAGAGACTAGGCTGTACTAGGATTGAGGGAAATAAAGCATGTAACAAGGGATGAGAACCGTCTCCGGACATGCAACTATGAAAAAGAATAATTAGAAAAATAAAAACTTTTTTCCTGTAGTTTAGTGACCCTGTTATTTTAAATACTAAAAGCACCAAACAGAAACAAATTCTGAAGAACCTCTATACAACTGTTTTGAATTAAAAACATAAATGCCAAGGTACTCATAATGTTTAAAATATTAACTGAGGCACATTCAAACTTGAAAATAAATTTCCACATCATTTCAGTTTTATCTCATTTTCTTGAATCACATCATATTTCCTTTTAGGCTAAAATAATAGTTTAAAGGTGGGAAAATAATTCTACTTCTATATCCTCAAAAGAACCAGAATCTGTTATATATATTTTACAGAACAATTCTGAGCTTGATATATAGTAACCCAAAACTGGGCTATATAACCAAAGAAGTATAATCCTGAGAAGCTTCACAGAATTTATATTTTTCTCTAACTCAATAGAAATATGCCATTTCTAGAATCACCCTTGCCAAAATTAACCCTAAAAAATCCTCACCTCATTAAAAAAAATTTTTACCTTAGAATTTGAGGTTGAATATAAATGATGGGATATGACTGAGGAAATAACTGGTCAATTTAAAAAGTTAGCAATAATACCTATAATTTATTTAAGGATTATCAACTTGCTGTCTTTTAACACTAAACCATTTACAAACCAAAGTCCCAGCAAGAGTAAACAGGTCTAACAATTTCATACACCAGAGGGAAGACTGAATGCAAAGACTTTGTCTCATTCCTAATGCCCATTTTTCAGAACTCTGCTTTCATTAGAAAGCAAAATTATACAGTCTTACCAAGCTATGTGCCATTATTTAATCAAGAATTTTTTTTCTATAAACTATACTTACATTCATTTTGCAATAAATTAAATACATGTCAAATTCCAAATGGCATAATTAAAACCCAACAAAAATACATTTTTCTTAAAATTGAACTTTATCTTGCTAAGAAGCTGCATAAATCTTGACTAGTTTGTATATTTTTGCTTTCAAGGATGTGACCATTGGAGCTGTTACATCATATAAATAAATTTCAAAGATGGTATTAATATAAAAACTATATCATATAACTCTAAAAATTTAATATAGCTGCCATGGCAATAACCAGATCATTTTCCCAAACAAATATATATTCCATCATGTCATTTTGAACTTTTTCTGACCTTTTTTTAAAAGCAAGAAAACTACAATTGAGACCAAATGTTTTGTGAAAGAAAATACAGACAAGCTGATATGGTCAAGCACAGATAATTTCATATTAAAGATGTTCTTGTATCTTAGAACTTAACTCGTTTTTTTTCATAAGCATGGTAATTTGATACAATTATGATCTGATATGATGATGTCATTTGGGAAATCTATGCACTTCCAACCGTGCTTAGGGTATTTCTCAATGATTTGATACCAACTGTGACCACCAATGATACAGCCCCTTGCTAAAAAAAAAAATCAAATGCGGGGCTTACTGTGGTTTGAAATAAAGGCCACAATTATGTCAGCATCTTTTCACAAACAAATTACAAAAACCTTTACATCAAACAGAGTCCATTCCTGCACCATCCTTTTTGCCACCCACCCTTTCCCTTTCCAGGTCAGCCTCCCCCAACACTCAGCCCAACCCTCGTGCTCCTCTCTCTTCTATTTAATTTCAACTCATGTTGGCTTCAGAATCTCTGCCTTCTTTCAATTCAACTCTACACCTGTAATGAAACTCCAAGACCCCCAGTTTCCACAACTTAAGCATTGGTTGGATCACTCGATGGAATCGCAACAGTACATGCAATGACTTTATAGAAATAAGTCCCCAGGGCCCAGCACAGCCTGAACACGCTCAGGGAAGGCTGTGTCCCCCTGAATGCACTGAGCACACACCAGGAAGGAAACGACCCTTTCAAGACCTGTGAACTACACCATCTGTATCCTCCTCTCTCTCAAGCTCACCACGTCAGGCTACACACACAAGAAACTGCCCCCAAAATGGGCACTCATTTTAACACAACAGTAAGACCCAACTTCAACTAACTATTCTCTCTAAATGACCAGCTATGCTTCTGAATCATCCACATGAGGAGATGAGCTCACAGAGCACCTAAAAAAGAAACTGGCTTTCAGAGTCTACCAAGAGATTCCAAGTTAGGCTTCAAAGCCAATTTGAGCCAGGCTAGATCCCTGCTTTGAGCGACAGTAAACGACTTCTTTTTCTTGTCAAAGAACTGCGAATTTAATATTAGAATTGCATTCATTTAGAAAACGGCAGAGTGCCCTTTGATTGGGAGGTGGGGGAAGGTGGAGATATGGTACTTAGCAAGGGCTGGGAAGAGCCTGTCACGGCTCCATGAGCCCAGCTGACATTTCCAAGGCCTCCCTCCACGCCTGCAAAACCAAACAACAAACAGCACCCCCAACTAAAACAAAACCAAGCATCTGTTATCTCATGTGCCCAAATCTTGAACATTCTGATTACGTCTGTTTTGCTTTAGGAAAACGTGATATATAAATACCCCCATTTACAAGAGATAAAGGGGTGATTTTGTGCACCAAAAGCCTTCACTGGTTCTCCTTAGAATAGTCGCCTTCTGCAGAGCCATAAGGGATAACTCGAATAAAACAAATGCAAAGTATGTATAACATTTCAAAACTACAGTGACTGTGCGTAAGAGAGCTTACCTGTGTGCGCAGAGATAAAGAGACGATACAGCACTCCCAATCTGTGCTGAAAGTGAATGGGTAAATGTGCATCTGCCTGTGATAAGATAACCCGCTATCAGGACCATTCCTGACATTTGGGTTTTCATATCTGCCTTTCCCTCTAAAGTGCGTCTCACACTTCCCTCAGCTCAGTGTCACTGCCAATGACTACTGTGCCCCTTTGCCCTTAGGATTCCAGAACAGGATGTCATATGATATCTAATATCCCTTTACTCATTTCTTAGGTTACTAGAATAGGAAAAACTCCTCACACTGAAGCAGTCCCTTATCTTTGGGCATATGATCATGAATTTAAAAAAAAAGATCTTAAATCACAGAAAACCACACAGGCTGTTACATAGTTCTGGCCTCTATCAGTATCTGAGAAGGACAGGTGTGAACCTGGAATAGCAGGATTTCTCCCTATCTCACCGGCAGCATGAATGATTTTTGCTTTATCTTTACCCTACCTCTATCATTACCTTCCTAGTGTCCTTTTTATTATTTTATTTTATTTTATTTTATTTTTTGTCTTTTTGCCATTTCTTGTGCCACTCCCATGGCATATGGAGGTTCCCAGGCTAGGGGTCTAACCAGAGCTGCAGCTGCCAGCCTACGCCCCAGCAGCAGCAACACCAGATCCGAGCCACATCTGCAACCTACACCACAGCTCAGGGCAATGCCGGATCCTTAACCCACTGAGTGAGGCCAGGGATCGAACCCACAATCTTATGGTTCCTGGTCGGATTGGTTTCCACTGTGCCATGATGGGAACACCAGACCTTGGGTTCCTCAACCTCCAGTTCAATGCTCCCTCACTCGCAGCCCACCATGCACACAAAGTGGAGTCAGAACAGCAAAGATCTACCGAGCATACTTTGTGCCAGGGATGGTGCCATGCACATACCATATATTATCTCGCTTCATCTTCACAACCATCCTTGAACCGACTTCACAGAGAGGAGAAGGAGACTGAGGTGTGAAGAGAAGAAACATACACGAGATGATGGGCTCAGTCAGGAAGCAATGGACCTGGGAATTGGAGCCCCAAGAGCCTGGCTGCAGTGTGGGGTTCTGCCACCAAACCACACTACCAGTTTGGGGTGCCCCTCAGCTGCTGAGGTGCCCATGCACATTTTGCTAACAGAACCGTGAGCCATCGGAGAGGCAGAGACAGAACAAAAAAGTCATATGGAAAGTGAATTACAGCTGGAACATGATAAGGAAACTGAAAAGACAGACACTGCAACATGTACACTTCTGCCTTTTGCCTAAATTTAGCATAAATGATATCAGTAATGTTAAGTCTTTTAACAGCACCATGATCAAGTGAAACAAAACAAAGCAAATCCAAATTACAATACATCCCCAGTCTCTCGCTGCCACCTCCTCCAAAAAGGATTCATAGGACAAAGAAAAAGGGTGGGCAGAATGTTCCAAAGTAGAGTCGAATGTACTATTAAGGTATGCATAGTCTCTTGGATTTTCTGGCTCCCTATATAGTTTATCATTAGGTCATTTTTTTCTTTTTACCTTTTCCTTCTTTCTACAAAAGGACAGAAAATAATAACAATTAGAAACACTTTGGCCCCCTGGGGATCTACTATGTGAAAGAGTCTACTGCATTGGGTGAATAATGTCTATTTCACTGCCGTTCTTGGCCAACTCGAACCCTATAATACATTAAGACAATTAGAAGAGAAATAAAATAGAAGTGGTGTGGTTCATTTTCAGCCTATGTAGTTCACATGACACCATGCAACATGCCAAGGAACACATTCAAAGTTGCAGCCACATGATCACAGTCTTAAAACTTACACAGAAGGATTTCAAAAGGAGATAAAGGTCTGACGTCCTAGCCCGACGACCGACAGGGGCTGAAAACGTAGCTGTACAATTTAAATCTTCCCCAAACGTCTCCCAGGAACCCTATCCCTCTCAGGTCACAGAAATCTCTGAAAACCCATGAACGTCAGCAGAACAGGGAGACTTGGCCTAACAAGAAAGTTTCGTTTATATTGTAAGATCTTAGACCACATGCAAATATAGTTTTAATACTGTAATTTCCTTCACTTAGTGAGAGTGACAAAGTAATAAAAAATGGGAAAAATATCCCAGGGCAATGTGACAGTTAACAAAACAAACTAATGAGACTCTAAAATAATTATGCTGAACTCTGCTGTCCAAATGGATTGGTCTGGTTATTTTAATATTTGTGTAACATGGATAAATGTGTGTTGTGGGGGGGGGGGGCAGTGCATGAATAGATTCTAAAGAATTCAGAAACTGATCCAAAATTCAGCAGTCTGAGATGACTTAATGAGTTTGATAATAGGATACAGAAACTTTAATTCTTAAATCATTTGTTTTATTTCAAAGCAGTCAGGGGTGATTAATCAGCTTTAGTAATAGTTTGGTGGCTTAGCTATAGTTCCTAGGGCCCTAGGCTAGGGAGATGAGTATGCGTTGGAATAATGTTGCATTACCGACAATCCTATCTATGCAACCATTCGAGGACACACCCTAAAGTTTTATTAAATCCACAGGTCTTTAATATGAATCTGAAAATACAGCCCTCAGACATGCACACAGGGTGGAGCCCCCTCAGTGGGGAAACTCCTGAATTCACTTTGGAGCCACAGCACCTTTCTGGTTTGTGTTGTTTTGTTTTGGGGAATGGCCTTAGCTTTTTCCAGCGTGATGAGTTTCACCATCCTACAGGGCCTTAAAGATGTTCTACCAACACTTTTATGTGAATGGCTGATTTCTAACCCTTCCTCTGATCGCAGGAGTACCGTGTTTTCAATGCTTAGAGTTTTATCCAAGTTCATCCGACGACATCACTAAGCACTTGTGTAGAAACTGTTTTCAAAACACTCTTCATACATTTTACCTCACTACAGTTTCCAGCCTGTGGAAATTATCCAGTAACTGCTAATTCTGGGATGATCATGGTCTTTTAGATCCAGACAAACATAGAGATTTGTTTTCAGCAAAAGTTCTCAATTTCTTTCTTTTTTTTTCATTTTTTTATTTTTTCATTTTTTTAAATTTTTTTTAATTTTTTTAATTTTTTTATTATTACTCAAATGAATTTATCACATAAGTTTTCAATTTCTTAAGGAGAACAGGGACCGAGGAGTTTTTCTTAAAGAATATTTTGACTTTTTTAATGCGTTCATTTGGTACAATCAGGGTGTCCTCATATCTTGCTGAATGTATGCACCACTTCAAGTTAAACGTCTTTGCACTGCCATGTAATTAGCTTCTTAAAATACTAAGGTCTTCTATAACATTCTATTATACATCTCCATGTGTACAGCAATAACTGGAGATCAATTTATTGCAATGTACTTAAAGAATTAATTCCTGGGAGCTAAACGACACAGACTATTTAGCAGAAATCTTAACTGAAAATGATGGGCAATGTGAAGTTTATAATTGTTATGTCTGTTTACAGTTATTCTCACTTAATGTCATTGAATGAAGCCATTTGACGACAAATTCATGAACCAATTCGGGTCCTTTCAAATATAAATTAAAATATGCCCATAAATTAGCTTTCTGTGTGCTACTATAATTAAAATGCTTTCTAAATAGATACAGGGGATCATCTAAATATATCTCCTTATACCAACTCATATTTTGTTAATAGATGGTACCAACGCTCTTCATTAAAGTAGGCTTGATCTGTTACCTTGAAATTATCACGTACAATTTATTCCGTTTCTGCTAGATGCTAGTTTGAAGTACTAAAACAAAGATCTCTTAGGAAAAACTTAACTGATTTTGAATGCATCCACATTCTTTTTGGTATTACACATTAGAGCTAAAGTCTCCAATAATTAAGGTCATTCCAATTGTTAGCAAAAAGAGAACAAGAAACCCAAATGTAGTGGTAAAATCCTGCTAGGAAAAATATTATGTAAACCTCACATTTATTTTTCAGAACATTTTGAGTTTTTACAACTACAACTTGGCTGACAATTAGAGAAAGATCTTTCGTTATAAGACAAAGTGACTTTGAGCTGCTGGAACTATTTACACAGAAGTAACCCAAAAGTCCGTAAAGTGATCCTTAACTGGTGTGATTAAAAGAGGGTAATTAATAAATGACAAGACAGAATGAAAAGTTCGTTGTGGCATTTGATAAACCACCCAAGAAGTTAAATCAATGCTTTTCTGTTTAATTTCACTATTTGTTTTTCCATTTGAGCTGCCAATTTTTTTAACACGCTGCAGAGAGAAGAGAAACTTTCCCTTTCTTTTTTTTAATTGATAAACATCACAGATTTTTGTTTCAAGTCAATTGAACTTTTTCAAGATGATCCCTGCATGTGCTGCCACACTTCTGGTGAAGCCATTATTCCATCAAAACTCTTTAAATAGCCCCCCTTTTTTAGCGACTTTGACAAGAACAGCATAACAGTTCATATCACCCTTGACCTTCAGCGTGTATATCATCTTGTCAACATATAAACAAACACACTATTGGTTGTGTTTTAATAGATTTTGTAAATATCAAGATCCAATTTATCAAAAGGTTCACCCTAAGTGACAGCTCTGGATTGTATTTGCAATGCTAATTACGACTTCTAATGAAAAAAGGTATTTTGGTTGTGTTTTCTTTTGTCTTTTTTTTTTTAAGAAAATGTGATAAGATACCAGAACTACTTTTTTTTTTCCCTTTTCTATGATTTAAGCTTTGACTCCGATTCCACTTCGAAAAGAGAAAACTATCAATTCTACCAGTATTATCAAAGTTGGTTCTTTTTCTCAGTTTTAGGAAAAACATACATGTTTGTACAGGAAGAATTCATATGAGATTCCTACTCTCTCCATAGTTTGACAAACTATGTATCCTATGATAATAAGAATACTTTGTTTTAAATGGAAAAGGAAATTTTGACAAATTAACACTATTTCTACAATATTTATAGCCACTTTACACTAGGTGTCGCTGACTCTTTATCTTTTTTTCCAAAACATGAAATGTATTATCAATGTCCATGTGTCCTTCCTCCTCACAAGGCCTTTTTATTTACTAAAAATTAAAATGTTAAAGTTTTTATTTTTAGTAAATAAAAAGGTGACAACTATAGCAATATTGTGCACTTCCAGAGCTAGGAGAACTGGATAAACAAGATGCCCCATTCATCAGAAAATAGTCTTCTAGTCAGAATTTTTAAACATGTTAAGCGTTTATCCCAGGTCAACAACTGTAAAGATATAAGATATACATGCTGGCATAATAGAAAAAAAAAAGTTAACATGAGCTAATAATACATCTGAGAGAGAAAATGTTTAACAAATAATTAAAACCTCTAAAATAACGATGTTAAGGAAAAGGCGGGCATCTGCAAAGGATACCAACCTGTGCATACACACGTGTGCATTTCACAATTCTACCATGTAGACATTATCCTCGGAAACTATCTTGTGTTGCCACATTTCTCTGGGTCTGGGCCAAGCACTCAGCCCAAAACACGGATGCACTTAGAAGCATTCAAAGCTTCCCAAAACGTCAATGCACTTTGAGAGTGCTTCACCCGAGATACGGGGTGACATACCTGCTCTTCTGAAAAACTAAACAAGGAAACCCATTAGAAAGTACTTAGAGAATAACCAGGATCTGGAACCTTCTCTCTGATAAGTTAGGAGGAGGAAACAAACAAACAAACAAAAAACCTCCATGTAATTCGTTGTTCCTTCGACAGAGGAATTTGTTTATCCTGCTTATGTGAAGGCCGAGCCGGCAATAATTCTAATTTTGAAAGGCCTGAGGTGTTTCTCCCCATTTATGTACCCCATGTGTTAATGGAGGGGCTTCTCAGTGCTGAAAAGACCACAGGGCAGGAATTCAGCTCCAGCAACAGACAAAGGAAGTTTGGATCTCTCTACATGAATGTTTCTAAGTATAATAGCCAATAAGCTAATGTACAGGCATGAGTCGACGTAATAATACTGTACTGATCACTGGAAATGTGGTAAGAGTAGATTTCTTTTTGTTATTTTTTAAAGTTTTATTGATGTATAGTTGATTTACAATGTTGTGAGAATTACTGTTGTACAACAAAGTGATTCAGTTGCACATATACACACATCCATGAGTAGATTTCAAGTGTACACATTACACACACAAAAACAGTAACTATGTGAGATGGTGTACTAATCAGCTTGACTATACTAATCCTCTCACTATATACATCAGATCATGTTGTACATCCTAAATGCACACAATTTTCATTTAAAAATATGTAAAAGCTTTTTTAAAGAAATAGAGTTTTTTTTTAAAAAAAAGAGCACACACTTTGGAATGAGACACACCTGAGTTAGAATAATAATGACAGTCACTATTTACAGGCTGCCTGCTTTGTGCCAGGCACTGAGAGCATAATAAGTTAATTCATTTCATCCTCAAACTGCCTTCCAGAAAAGACACTATTACGATGCCCAGTTCGCCTTTAAGGCACCTGAAGCCCAGAAAGACTAAGCAACCCCCAAGAACCTACTCCTACTAGAGGGCAGAGGGAAGAGTGAGACACAAACCTAGATCATTCTAGATGAAAAACATCTGGGCACACAGTACACACTTAAAATGATAAATCACTCTTATCCCCGTTATTCATCCAGCCAATATTTATTAAAACTTGAGGAAATACAGGTGACCTTTAAACAACATGGGTTTAAAGTGTACACATCCACTTAGGCGCAGATTTTTTTCAGTAGTAACTGCTATGGTGCTATTGATCCGAGGTTGGCTGACATCTCTATGCAGAACAACAGATGGGGAGAAACCACGGATACGAGGATCAAATGTAAGTTATATGTGGATTTTCAACTGGGCAGAGGGTCGGCATCCTTAACCCCCATGATGTTCAAGGGTCAGCTGCATCTTTGGTCTCAAGTTGCTTTTATTCAGTCTACTGAGAAGATGGATAAAATTTATGATGACAATGCACCATGATATTATGATAGATAGAGCTTCTCAAGACCTCAGGTTTTTGTTTTTGGGGTTTTTTGGTTTTTTTTTTTTTTTTTGGTCTTTTTTTTTTTTTAGGGCCACATCTGGGACATATAGAAGTTTCCAGGCTAGGGGATGAATCTGTGCTGCAGCTGCCAGCCTATGCCACAGCAACAGCAATGCCAGATCCGAGCTGCATCTTCGACCTACACCAGAGCTCACAGCAACACCAGATCCTTAATCCACTGAGTGGGGCCAGGGATTGAATCTGCATCCTCATGGATACTAGATGGGTTCATTACCACTGAGCCACAACAGGAACTCCAAGAGCTCAGTTCTTGATGATAAAATGGGTTCAGTTAAACCACCCTCAGAGGGACAATTCAAGGATTAAGATGACTTAATGCATGCAAAGTGCACAGAACAATGCCTGGCACATGGTAAATGCTCTTAATATTAATAATATCATTTTTAACATAATGAGCAGAGTATAGTAGCCCGGAACACTGTATGCTGTTAAAAATGAAGAAATACGAGGGGAAGTGCAGCTGTATCAACTTCTCAGACAAGCTCTTGAGAGAATTAGTAATGACTTATTGACTATCATTTGGCTGCAATGCAATTTTTAATCTCCTTAATACTGTAAACACTTTCATGGAACACATGGACTTCATCATTTTTAAAAATCCCTAAATAAAATGAAAGAATTTTTAAAAAGTCATTTAAAAAGAGATCCTCTGTGTCTGATTCTAATCCAAAAACATATATATATATATGCACACACACACACACACACACACACACTCTGCTGCATGAATTAGGAAGTGAGTTATTCCCCCTGCTTGAAGATTTCCTGATACTTCAAGAAGTGTTTTAGGGCTCACTGCTGCCGAGAAAGACAGAGAAGGGAGGGAAGAAGGAAAGAAGGGAAGAAAGGAATCAGGGAGGGAGGAAAGAAGGTGGAAAGGAAGGAGGGAGGGAGGGAAGGACAGAAAGAAGAAAGGGAGGGAGAGCGCCAGCCAGTTCAGATGCTATTATTATGAACAGGTATTGCTTAGGTTTGAAATACTACCTTTTCTGATTCTCTCTAGCTTAGAAACTTCATACTTGAGGTCTTTTTGAAAATGTAACAAAGGGAAGGAAGGAAACATTTAATGAGAGCCTGCTTGTGACAAGCAACCTGCTTCATTGATCTAACTTAGTTTATTCAATTCTTATCAAAGTTAGATAAGACTGCCATTCCTCACTGACAAAAGAGAAAAATGAAGTTAACAAAAGGTAAAAGTGACTTTGGTGTCAGGATTTGAACAACGGGCATGTTTACCAAAGCCTTTTTTGTTACATAACCTCACCTACTCTTTCTGCAAAACAGCGCATTCTCAGGATAGCACTGGAACATAGAAGGAAGATCCCTGGGAAGCTCTCACAGTCACCTTTATTTAATGTCTTCAAAATGCTTTCGGGCTTGTTCACAGTGGGAGGTGTTTTCCCAACACTCTGATTCTGTAGATTTAGGGTAGAACTGAAGCTTAATGAACACCCCAGGAGATTCGCACTGTGCTTAGAATTTGGAAATATTGTTTGTTAATAATAACCTATTTGTATATCAAGTCCTGAATTCAATATAAGCTTAAATGGCTTCAGAAGTCAGTCAGACAAAGACAAATATCATAGAATACCACTTATATGTGGAATCTAATTTTAAAAAGGATACAAAACAAGTTATCTATAAGACAGGAACAAACTCACAAATTTCAAAATCAAACTTAGGCTTACCAAAGGGGAAACGATGGCGGGTGGGGGGGAATAAACTGGGAGGATAGGATTAACACATACACGCTACTATATATAAAATAGGCAATTTACTAAGGCCTACTGTATAGCACAGGGAACTCTATTCAATATTCTGTAATACAGGAAAAAAAAAACAGATATATGTATAACTGATTCACTTGGCTGTACAGCTGAAACTCAGACATTATAAACAACTATACTCCAATAAAATGTTTTTTAAAATAAAAAGACACAAAAATTTGATTAATAATTATGATTAAGATAAAAAAAAAACTCTTGGGAGACTAGGGTCAGGTGAGTAGCTGGTAGATTAGAAAAAAAATTTAGAAATTCCTGTTATTGGCTGGGTATACTGTCCTTACAATTAGTCTCATTTCCTACAGTCTATGAAAATGTAGGAATATATATCACCTGTTGTCCAGGAAATATATATCTTTTTTTGCTTTTTTTTTTTTTTTTTTGCTTTTTAGGGCCACATCCACAGCATATGGAGATTCCAGGCTAAGGGTCGAATTGGAACTACAGCTGCCGGCCTACACCAAAGCCACAGCAATGTAGGATCCAGGCTGTATCTGCGACGTACACTACAGCTTACGGCAACGCTGGATCCTTTACCCACTGAGCAAGGCCAGGGATGGAACCTGAAACCTCATGATTACTAGTCGGATTCATTTCCACTGCGCCGCAATGGAACTCCTGTCCAGGAAATATATCTTGCTTAAACAAATAAAACTTGGTTAAAACAGACTCCAAGAAACTGGTAATGTTTTAAAAAGAACTGGACTGATTCTGAGAATGTGTCTGAACCCAGGTATGGTGGTAACTGGCCTGAGAATATTTCCATAACTAATTAGCCAAGCCCAGAGAAAATGCTCTACCCAAATAGTACTAGCTCACTAGTCACTGCCTGGGGTCTCATATGTCTGTTACTATAGAGATGCTACCTTCGAAACATCACTAGAAAAATCACCATCAATTATGGTCAACAATCCCTGCTTTCAGACTTCCAAGCAGTCACCTAAAGACAAAACATGTGTCCTTTGATGTTTCAGTCCCAGCAAGAGATACAGTGATTGTCACAAATGTGACATAACTCATGGGATCCTGGTCTCTCTCTTTGCCTTTACTGATATAGCCCTACACCCTCTCAAATTAATAAGGAGTATCAGGCCTAGTGATGAATGAACGAGAGCCGGAAGCAGAAATGAATTTGGGAGAATTTCTTGCAGGTTGTTTTTTCATTCCCAGCACTTGTCTGCTGGGCCAATTCAGTCCATACTGCTTAACTATTAAAATAGAAGTAATTAATAGACAATCCACAGAATGGGAAAAAAAAATCTCTGCAAATGAAGCAATCAACAAGGGATTAATCTCCAAGATATACAAACATTTCATGTAGCTTTATAATAATAATAAAAAAAAAACCACCCAATCAAAAAATGGTCAGAAGATCTAGGAGTTCTCTTGTGGCACAGAGGGTGAAGGATTAGGCTTTATCACTGCAGCGGCCCACGCCACTACTGTGGCTTGGGTTTGGTCCCTGACCTGGAAACTTCTGCATGCCATAGGCATGGCCAAAAAACAGAAAATGGGCAGAAGACCTAAATAGGCATCTCTACAAAGAAGACAAACAGATGGCCAAAAAGCACATGAAGGGATATTCAACATTGCTAATTAGTAGAGAAAGGCAAATCAAAACTACAACGAGGTATCACCTCACACTAGTAGAATGGTCATCATCAAAAAGCCTACAAACAATAAACACTGGAGAGGATGTGGAGAAAAGGGAACCCTCCTACTCTGTTGAGAGGAATGTAAATTGGCACAACCGTTATGGAGAATAGTATGGAGGGTCCTCAAAAAACTAAATAGAGAACTACCATATGATCCAGCAAGCCCACTTCTGGGCATATATGCAGAGAAAACCATAATTTGAAAAGATGCATGCACTTCAATGTTCACTGCAGCACTATTTACAATAGCCAAGACATGGAAGCAACCTAAATGTCCATCGGCAGAGAAGTGGATAAAAAAAGATACGATAAAGGGAGTTCCCATCGTGGCGCAGTGGTTAACGAATCCGACTAGGAACCATGAGGTTGCGGGTTCGGTCCCTGCCCTTGCTCAGTGGGTTAACGATCCGGCATTGCCGTGAGCTGTGGTGTAGGTTGCAGACGTGGCTCGGATCCCGTGTTGCTGTGGCTCTGGCGTAGGCTGGTGGCTACAGCTCCAATTAGACCCCTAGCCTGGGAATCTCCATATGCCACGTGAGCGGCCTAAGAAATAGCAAAAAGACAAAAAAAAAAAAAAAAAAAAAAAGATACATATACACAATGGAGTATTACTCAGCCATAAAAAAGAATGAAATAATGCCATTGCAGTGACATGGATGGATCTAGAGATTATCACACTAAATGAAATAAGTCAGAAAGATAAAGACAAATATCATATGATATCACTTATATGTGGAATCTAATAAAAAGTGATACAAAAGAGTTTATAAAACAGGAACTCACATATTTCAAAATCAAACTTAGGGTTACCAAAGGGAAACTGTTAAACTGGGAGGATAAGATTAATATATACACACTACTGTATATAAAATAGATAACTAACAAGAACCTCCTGTATAGCACAGGGAGGTCTACTCAAAGTTCTGTAATAACCGAAATGGGACAAAAGAATGGATATACGTATATGCAGAGCTAATACACTTTGCTGTAAACCTGAAACTACTACAACATTCGCCAGTAAAATCTAGTTAAAAAAAGAAGTACTTAAGACCTTAAACTTAACATCTGTCCAGCCATAAATGACCAGCCATATCTCCCAGCCCCTCCCGCCATACACATAAGCACAAGAGAAGGACATAGAGAAATGCGGACAAGGAGCCTATATGGTCTTGACAAAGACTTGGAAACAAGCACCTGCAAGCTGTTCTCTATCATCTCTGAGAAAGCACATTCTGTGGTTTCTCTCCAAACCCTGCTCGAAGCAGCTCAGTGTCCTTCAGACCATGAAACTCCTTCTCTTTTCCATGAGAACACTTTGGGAAACGGCCTCTTTTTCAGATATCTGAAGCCAAAAACATTTTTTTCCTAATGTTACACATTTTTTTTTTTCTAACTTTCAAGTCTCTCCCAGTAAAAGTCACACACACACACACACACACACACACAAAGGCCAAAGAGTTGGAGGAGGAAGTGTTCCATTTTGATAATCAGGTAGCTTCTTTCCTAAGCCTAATTACAATGCTCCCCATCCAAGAGCATTCATCCAACTTACATTTTACACGGGAGGAGCAAGACTGGAGGAGGGACCCTGTCAAGTCGACTCTGAATTTCTGGCAAATGGCTAACTGTATATTTCATTTCAAAGGCCCAATTATGTCTGCATAAATAAACTGTGCTACGCAGCTTGATGCATGGCCATTTGTCATATTAAAACAATAGCATCCAAAGTAAATCCCCATTAACACTGTTTAATTTTAATGCTTTGGGGTGTTTGCTACTCAAATGATTAAAAAATGGAGTGATTTATGATACTACAATTTAAATGAGGCAACAAAACAAATAGACTGTGAGTCACCAGACTTAAAATGTACTACAAGCCTAGCTGAGTTCGCAGCACAAAAGGCACCCAGAGCTGAGGAGTCCTTAGGTGTCTGTATTGGGGGGAGGGGGCGGGGAAGGGTTGTGCTTTTTTGGCCATCTATTTGTTTTCTTTGGAGAAATGCCTATTCAGATCTTCTGCCCATTTTTTGTTTTTTGCCCATGCCTATGGCATGTAGAAGTTCCTGGGTCAGGGATCAAACCCAAGCCACAGCAGTGGCCTGGGCTGCTACGGTGACAGTGAAAACTCTGGCAGAGTTTTCAGGAAAAACACAATGCAAGTTTTTTTTTTTTTTAAAAAAAAAGCATTTTATAGGTTGCCCCACTAAGTCTCCAGGGAAATATATATATAATGATGAGGTTCTAGCATCAAATCTTGGGGTATACAATATGCAGTTCGAGAAAAAGCAATTTTTTTTCACAGATTTGGATGCAAAAGCATGGATGGGTTTTCCCTTTATTTTACTTTTTTAGAAAACTGTAAGTAGAATATTTTATTTATTTTTATGACTGCACCTGCAGCATGCCAGGGACTGAATGCAAGCCACAGGTGTGATAGCTGTGGCAACACCAGATCCTTTAACTCACTGCACCAGGCTGAAGATCAAATCCATGCCTCCACAGCACCTGAGCTGCTACAGTTGGATTCTTAATTCACTGCACCATAGCAGCAACTCCTGAATATCTTTATTTTATATGAAGAGAAAAAATACAGAGCTTGAAGACATATCCTTTCAGAGGTCACAGATCAGTCTTCTAAAGTAGAGCATGTTGCAAAGGCTAATAAATTAATAGATGAAAGAGTTGTCTAAATTGCCAAACTTTCCCTTTCAGAAATATTCTGGATGCTGCAGTGTCTTAGTTTTCACTGCTGTCAAACTTGTCTACTTTGCTCTGGGTAAAGTCATTCCATTCCCTGATCTCCATTTTCACCGAAATCAAAGTAGTATGATTGTCAAAAACAGCCAAGTTTCTGAATTAGACGCTGTATCTGTGAAAGACCAGAATCATTCCCTTTAATGCTGGTTCTACACTGGGCTATTGTCTTAAAAAGCAAATTTGGACAAATACACTTACCAGTGAAGTAATAATATTTTGCCTTAGCCCTTGAGAACCAAACTTCCTGCAAAGGCTTCAATAAAAATACTTTGAGGTCTTTTAAAACAAAGCACCATATGAAGTGTGTCTAAACAGCACAAAAGTAAACTAAAATTTGGCAACATTCATTCTGCCAATGTGAGTGGTTAAACTGGACAATTTAAGATAAAAATCATTTCCACTGGAGTCTGAGTTATCCTGTTGGCCATCTAAACTGAAATCATTACTTAGAAAATCACCAGATCGGCTCTTCCTGTTGTGCTGTATAAACAGTTACAAACACAAAGTATTTTGGTGTGGTAGCTCAGGATAATTGCCGCACAAAACAGAGATGCACAACCCAACTTGCCTTCAAGCGCAGAAGGAGCAGCCGCCCAGCCTGCCAAGTCCATCTCCAAGGTTGGCCCACCTTGGGCCATGCTAAAATCTGCAAAGGGATCCTGTCTTCCCTGACTTTGCTCATTCCTCTCTGATGAGCTTCATTTAAAGACTAGTCTACTCTGAACCATGGATTTCTCCAGCTTTTGAAAGTATTCAAATACCCTAGATCTCCTTTTCCCCATCTGAACCTCAGCTGTCTCTCCATGTTATTTATTTTTTAGTCACCCAGCAAAGATGATCCATAGGGCTCCCACGTGACAAAGACACGGGACTGAAGGCAGCCAGAAAAGCTATGTAAGAAATCAGGAGGCATGGAGTTCCCGTGGTGGCGCAGTGGTTAACGAATCCGACTAGGAACCATGAGGTTGCGGGTTCGATCCCTGCCCTTGCTCAGTGGGTTAACGATCCGGCGTTGCTGTGAGCTGTGGTGTAGGTCGCAGACGCGGCTCGGATCCCGCGTTGCTGTGGCTCTGGCGTAGGCTGGTAGCTATGGCTCCGATTAGGCCCCTAGCCTGGGAACCTCCATATGCCGCAGGAGCGGCCCAAGAAATGGCAAAAAAAATAAATAAATAAAAAGAAATCAGGAGGCACATGAAGGATCTACATCACCCAGGGCTAAAACTTCACACTGTATCCGAGTGGTACCAGAGTTTGCACAAGAGGAGAGAGAGATCATGTACTTATCACAGCATCAGTATAAATGATGTGGAAAGAGAGTGAATGAAGGACCATAAAAATGAAAATCACACAACCAACTGTAAAATACTTTGTCTGCTAACCTGGACTCTAAGGATCCCTAGGTTCATTTTATTTTGGATTCGTTTTGCTCATCCACGAAACACAGCTACCTCTAGAGGCAGAACATTTCATTATCTCTGCCACAATGCAGTATTTTAAATGATCAAACTGGATGAAAAAACTCCTGGTTCTATTACTCTTCATCTATGTAACGAGAGCGAAGGGCTTTGAACTGCCCACAGGTGGCCTCTCTGACCTCCCAAGCATGTTTTCCTAACACTCCAAAAGCCAAGGGGACCAAATACTGAATCCTCAGGCATGACGTGCTTCAGAAAGCATAACTGAGTGTATGTGAGGACCTACATTAAAAACCACTGGTAGGAAAGAAGGAAGGACACATAGCCGGCTTCTGATAGAAAAGGAGCACAATGTAAAAAAGGAGTCAGGGAAACAAATACTCTGTCATCCACTCAGAAGAATGTAAACCCATACAACCCTTCTGAAGTCAAATTAGGCAAAATTAAAAGCCCTTAAAGTGTAAAACATTTTGGCTTAGAAACATAAAAAGTTAAACCAGGAAAACAATCATATATATGTAAAAGAATTTCTAATCATTCTAAGAGAGGATTATTCATACCAGGGGAAAAACTAACAAGACAAATATTCAATATTAGACCATCCCCATGTGCTGGAATACTAGGAAGCCATTAAATTTACAGTAAAGAAGGTACTCATTAGCAAAAGCAATATTTACAATGTATCATGTAAGAGAGTTACAAAAATGTTCATAAGAGGATTTAAGACTTTGTTTTTTAAAAAGTTTATTGCCATAGGAAATGAAATACAGTAAAAATATGATCAGTGATTACCTCTAAACATAGAACATAGATAATTTTTATTTTCTTCCTACTTCCCTTTACATTCTCATTTTTTAAAGTTTTTACAAAGTAAGATAACTACATATATGATGCAACTAGACTGAGAAATCTTAGCACAGATTTATTAACAGGAAATAGCAAAAACATCCATAGGAACAATAATCATAAAAAGAAAAAGAAGTTATTATGAAAAAAAACTAATCTCCTCAATCATCATTCATAGAAGAAGTAAGTTTCATCTGGAGAAAATTCAATAAATAAAGGATTCAATATTTATAAAATAAATAAACCATGGAATTAGGGAGTGTTTGCTATATCTCAGAAAGTTTACCCCCATACTAAAAAATACTAAAAAATGTATTCCAAAAATGTCCTAAGCTGGCTCCTCTGTACAGAGCTTCCGAAAGTTATTTGTCCATCAGAATCACTGCTAGAACTTTTTTTTTTTTTTTTTTTCCCACTGTACAGCAAGGGGGTCAGGTTATCCTTACATGTATACATTACAATTACATTTTTCCCCCACCCTTTGTTCTGTTGCAACATGAGTATCTAGACATAGTTCTCAATGCTATTCAACTGCTAGAACTTCTATAAAACACAGACCACCAGACTACTTCCCTGATGATTCAGAGTCAGTAGGTTAGAGGGGAAGACTCAAGAATTCTCATTTATGTAAAACAAAACAAAACAAAAACCTCCACAGCTATTGAACTATTACAGATTTTAAAAGACCTAAGAGTTATTTCAACAAAATGCAATGACAAGATTGTGTTTTGACTGTTGTTCAAACCAACTGTAAAAATGATATTTGGGAGGAAATGAGGGAATATGGAAATAAGACAATATTAATAAATTATTATTACAAGAATATTAATATTGCTGAGTGTGATGATGGCATTATGGTTTAAGGGGAGTTCTAACCCTGTAATCTTTCAGAGATAGGTACTAAAGTATTTACAGGTAAAATACTATGGTTTCTTATTTACTTTAAAATATTTGAACAACAAAAAATACAAAACAAAATTAAAACAAAGCAAACAAAGCAGATAGAACAGAGGGGAAAGAATGGAAAGAAAAATTATTCAAAATAGATACTGGGTACAAGAGGACTTATACTAGTTCTCCCTTCTTTTGGGTAGCTTTTAAATTTCTATAAAAAATTAGGAAAAGAGAGTTCCAGTGGCTTGGGAACCACTACCCCAGTGATTTTTAAATATTCAGTTTGCAAAACTGACCTAAAGCAACTTTTCAGATCTCTGTCTCTTGCAGAAAATTAGGAATTTCACATTTTTATAATTACGATTTCCAAAACATCAGTAAGTTAATGTTGATTAAACATCAACTCACAGATCTTAAGACAGCCCGGTGCAGGCCAAAGGTTAAAAAAAAAATGGGGCCCATATTTAATAAGAATCTACTATTTATCATATCTTATTCATTATTATCAATAACTCTGTAAGAGAGAAATCATTCCCAATACATAGAAGTCAAAACCATGGTAAGTAACATGTCTACATATGTCCGTAAAAATAATGAAAACGTGTAAACAACACAGATACTCTGTGTCTAGCAATAAGGAAACAGTTAAGCTAATTCTGACTCATCCATTTGCTGGACAACATATTAAATAAAGTGATTATAAAGGATACTAATTATATTCAGACATGCTTAGGTAATAACTTCAAATTTTTTGGAACCTAATATACACACATATGTAATACTCTTTAAAAATACATTTAAAATTTTGAGTTGGTCTCCAGGTGGTGGGCTATAAGAATTTTTTTTAAATTTTTGATAATAAACAGCAATTACTTGTTTCCTAAGGAAAAAAAAATAAGTTCATAAAGCAATACTGCATTGCACAGCCACAGTCAGCTACACCCCACAAACTGAGCTTTCTACACACGTTGCTCTGTCCTCTGCATGACACTGGCCTCCAGATGATGGAGAAAACATCACATCGTGGCCACAGGACAACGCAACAACTGTTCTACAAACAAATAAACCATGGAACACCCAGCGAGGGAATAAATCAGGTAACTATGTCAAGACCACACTATGTGGATATAACACATTCTTGCACCAAAACGCTACCTTGCCTATTTTTAAATTACACACGTTTACTGCTATTTTCCATGTACATCTCTCCAAAACACTTCTCCATCTCTCAACATCAGCTCTCTAAGAGCCGTTTTAAATCTTTTTGGAACAAGGTGAAATGGGTATAAACAAACATGTTTAATAAAATGGGAGATCTTAAAAACTAGGCAATAACCCTTTACAAGATAGCCGATGTGGACCGGGCCTTGTAGAAGACATGATAAGGGCCAAACCTCCAAAAAACAGTTTTTAACTTAAAATTTTCCAATTACATATGTGAAAATATAAATGAAAATATAATTCTTCAACCTTGCTTAAATCGCTAGACTCAAATGGACCTGACTGGGTTGTATAACCATAGCTATATTTTCATTTAAAATGGCTTTACTTCGCTTGCCCCCCTTGAATTCCTTTCTATTGCTTAATTTCCAAACAAGAGATATTACAGCTAGTCTTAAATGGATGAATCATCTGAGACGGGTCTCTCTGACATCGCTGACAATGTAGTTCTAAAAACAGAAAATTAGAGATTATCAGAGAAGGAAGTTTAGGAGCATCAGTTTAGAGTCTGAAGGATGTCTTGCGAGGCCACCCAAAAAGACAGCTTTCCTTAGAGTCCCCCACCGAAACTCTAATCTCCAGCCACAAACAGATACATTCCTTTAATTCCAAGAGGGGGCAGGGCCAGGCATCACTGGCAGAAGCTGCTGGTCACTGGAGCAAGAATGGAGACTTTGCAGCTGAGGAAGCAGCACGGTGGCCCTGAAGATGACAGTCCTAGAAGCTCTGCCTGGCCTGGACCTGGACCATGCATGCACCTAAGCACCAGTTGCTCTCAAGGCCTCTCTCTCCCTCTCAGTCATTTCTTCAGTTCTCACAGGCCATCATCCTTTGCCCAGGTCATCTTCTTCTCAACTCCTCACCTCTATCATCGATTTTGCTCTCATTCCTTCATTAAAAAAAAAAAATAAAAAACCTCTAATCTTGTTTTTCCCTTCCCTACCGTAATCTTGGCTCATTTAAAACATTGCATTCCGGAGTTCCCATCATGGCTCAGTGGTTAATGAATCCGACTAGGAACCATGAGCTTTCGGGTTCAATCCCTGGCCTTGTTCAGCGGGTTAAGGATCTGGTGTCACCGTGAGTTGTGGTGTAGGCTGCAGACGCGGCTTGGAGCCCGCGTTGCTATGGCTGTGGTGTAGGCCAGTGGCTACAGCTCCGATTAGACCCCTAGCCTGGGAACCTCCATATGCCGCGGGTGTGGCCCTAAAAAGACAAAAGACCAAAAAAAAAAAAAAAAAAAAGTTGCATTCCTTAGTGTTCTTATTAGTTTGGAGGTTGGTTTAGGTTACTTTCTCTCTTCTTATTTGTTGGCATGTAGCAAGCAGTAGCAGTTAATGCAACCTGCTATACATTAGCCACTCAGTACATCATCCAAATTTTTCTGGAAATGTCCTATGAACACCCCCTCCTCTTTCAACTCAGTGCTCCTCAACAGGTGGGTTTCTAGTTTATTGTTTGTTTGTTTTGCCCAGCTCAGTGCTATTCCTTGAAGAACTACCTAAGGGTAGAGACCAATCTTGAATCTAATAAGATGCATTCATTTGTCACAAAGCAGAAGATATGCCTCTTTGGTCCAAAAGAAGATCATACACCTGTGTTATGACCCTACCACATCACCATCAGATAGGGAAAGGAAGGCTTCTCACAGAGAGAACTGCTATCTACCTTAGAGAAACCTCCAGGCCCCTTGCAAGCACCCTTCTACTCTACTTATCCCCCTTCTATTCTCTTGCCCATCTAATTAGATGTTACTTAGAGTTCGATGCCAAATCTAAGACATTACAACATTCAACTACCCTGAGAGTGCTGTACACCCTGACTGACAGCTCATGTGTAAGATGAAGTGTGGAAGGCTCCAGGGCTCAGCGGTGTCCCTGACTTTGTCATAATCTTTACCAATCTGACCGAAGGGAAGATCTCAAATGTTGGCAATACTTGCATTACCTACAGTTTACACCAGATGAAACAGTATCTTTGAATCCAACTCATATCCACTTCATCCGCAACCCACCCTCCTCTAATCGCCTTCCTAAAGATAGGTCACAGTCTACAATCTGCACCTCAATCTCAACCCTTGTACCAGTTTTCAAGGCACCCAATGATGTGCCTTCCTGGTTCTTCAGCCTCAGTTCTTGCCAGAACCCCACAGAAAGAGACCCACAGATCCAGGTAACTTTCCAAACAAAAGCAACTTGCCTACTGCTCCTTGTGGCCTTTGCGCCTACTCTTCTTCCCACTCCAAATGCCACGTCTCCTCTTGATTACTATTCCATGAACACTCTTCGCTGAAAACCTTGACCCCAAACTCACTTCCGGAGGCTTTAAATGACTTTCCTCTCCAATGGGTTCTTCATTCACTTCTTGAGTTAATCCCTGTGGATGTTCACAGTCAGAGGCTCTGTTAGTCTCACAATGCCTTATTTGTTTCCCTTATATAGCTTTCTCAGTTATTTGCTATCTTCTTCATAGATTGTAAGCTTCTTGCAGACACAGACTGTTTTTCTAACGACACTGTCCTCCAACAATCCTGAACTGGGAGTAGCTGGCACATGGGAGATGCCTGTCAAATACATGTAACCTGACTGGAAGAATGGTTGACCTCAGTCACATCATGAACTTCTCCAGGGTCAAGGCTGCCTCTGTTAACACTTTACACCTCTCCACAATTTCTGTTCCAGGTCTCCGTACGACAGTCATAACACCTGCAAAGCAAATGCTGTGTGGACTTCACATTCATTCCTGTGCGACCGGCTCCATAGCTGTTTTGAGCGAAGCTCTCTGCCCTGGCAACTTCAGCAAGATTTAAAGAGAACCTTCATTAGGGATCTTATACCACCAGGGTGAATCAGAGCAAAATCTGTCAGTGACTCTAGCCAAACAGGAAAGCTGATGAGACACCCAAACGAAACCCACCTTATTTCTTACTGGTTATCTAGTCCTTTAGAAAATGTCCCTGGGAATTCTCTGATGGCCTAGTGGTTACGAATTCAGCCTTGTCACTGCTGTGGCTTGGGTTCCATCCCTGGCCTAGGAATCTCCACATGCCTCCGGTGCAGGGGGAGGGGGGGAGAAAAGTATCCCTGAAACACCCATTTTAAACTTTCCAGACACAAACTTGCTGCAATCCAAAGTTAAGAGCATGAAAATTTCCATCATGCCCAGCTACGAAACAGAGTTTTCAGAAGTGGAAGTCACTGCCACTCCTTTCCCTGGGCCAGGAAAAAATGCTCAAAACCCAAGGTACCTCGAATGACCCACTGCCTCCTAGGGCAGTCCAACCTTGGCTGTGACGACTTAGCCATAAGCCCCCCAGCGGAGACGGCTGGGCATGTTCACTGCCCTCTCCTAGTACCAACACCCATTCTTAGGAACCCTAAGATGATTAAAAGTTGCATAACTCTAGAATTACTCTGGACCTGGGTCCAAAATGGAATGAACTGCTGGGATCTTCCCATGGGGAAAGTCATCAGAAAGCCCAAAGCCCTTTCAGGGCTCCAGAGTTCCCTGGCAGGGTGGCAGGAATCAGTTTGTACATAAAAGCAGGAGGTAACACAAGAGTCTCACAACAGAGCTTGGTAGCTGGAAAGTCGGTTTATATGAGGTAGAGAACACAGGAATTTGCCAGCAACAGAAGAGTGAAGGAAATTAGAGAGAACAAGGAAATTACTGGCTGGGAGACAGAGTTATTATGAAAAGCTGATTTCACTGTCCAAAAATGTTAGGCTGCATTAATGCTCAAAATTATCCAAATGTTTCAGCAATTATCTATTTATATGGTTGTTTTCTGAATATATCCTTACTGTTTCTCTCCAGTCTTTTACACAGGGTGAAAGTGATTTGCTTTTGAAACCCAGTTCCTCACTTTCGTCACAACCTGCAAGGCCTCATCTATTGGCCCCTCTAGATCCCCAAAGGGCCAGACTTGGAAAAGAGCTTCAACTGGCCTGAAAATGAAACGTCCCGGAATAGAAACATTTTTTTTTTTTTCACTTTGCTACATAGTTAAGTTTGATTTGCATATTTATCCCCTCAAAGAGCCACTGTGGATGATGATCCAAGTGTGCTTTTAAAAGATATTTCTGTTTTCTTACAGAACTCCAGGCCTGGATTACAAGATGTGCAAAGATGTAAAACAATTTTCTCTGTTGGAAACCACTTCAGTACTACGTTGGCAATGCACAGTTTGCAAACCAACTTCTCTCTGTTTTGTACATTTTAGAAAACAAAGCTCATAATAATGAGTGCATGAGTCACTCGCGTGGAGGTTGACTTATAATTCAAATTGAATTAACTGTAAATGCAAGCAATTTGGGGGGAAAAAATGAAGCCCTTATGTTCAGTGTTGTCACTACATTTGTTAGGGATTTCATCACTGTGTGGAGGCGTTTAGTTCCAGGCTAACATTTGGACAGATGGAAAGCTCCCCTGGAGCATTCAGGTCAAAAGAGCCAGCTCCGCCCTCCCGCCTTCTGAGGAGCAGGAGTGAGCAGGCTGCCTCCAGGATCCAGCTTCCCCATCTCACTCGCACCAGGCGGGAAGGAGCGCTCCCTGCATTGGAGAGGGCAGAGCAGCAAAATCCGCTGGCTGGTTGTGAAATGTCCTATAAGCTAGAAAGTGCTGGACAAATGTTTGCTATTTTTCTTAGTATTATTTTTGTTAGGATAAAGGGAGTTTTTCTGTGTGTGTTTTTTTTTCCTGCAGGTATTTTGGCAAGCATGATCCAATACACTCAGGATATCAAATGATTAGCAATATTTTCAAAGTAAGAAGAGATGGTAGGAGGAAGGGAGGGAGGGAGGGAGGGAGAGCCAACCCAAGTGTTCAACAATTAACATATCAAGAGTATACACATAGCCAACGAACATCATTGGCTATATACGCAAAGAATTTTCACAGAGTTCCCATCATGGCTCAGTGGTTAATGAATCCGAGTAGGAACCATGAGGTTGCAGGTTCGATCCTTGGCCTTGCTCAGTGGGTTAAGGATCCGGCGTTGCTGTGAGCTGTGGGTTAAGGATCTGGCGCTGCTGTGGCTCTGGCACAGGCCAGTGGCTACAGCTCCGATTTGAGCCCTAGCCTGGGAACCTCCATATGCCGCAGGAGCGGCCCTAGAAAAGGCAAAAAAAAAAAAAAAAAAAAAAAGAATTTTCAATATGGGGAAAGGCTAACTGACTTTATGATAAAAGGCAAACAGCATGCTTTCATATGTACCTTAAAAAAAAAAAAAAAACAGGAGTTCCCGTCGTGGCGCAGTGGTTAACGAATCCGACTAGGAACCATGAGGTTGCGGGTTCGATCCCTGCCCTTGCTCAGTGGGTTAACGATCCGGCGTTGCCGTGAGCTGTGGTGTAGGTTGCAGACGCGGCTCGGATCCTGCGTTGCTGTGGCTCTGGCGTAGGCCGGTGGCTACAGCTCTGATTCGACCCCTAGCCTGGGAACCTCCATATGCCGCGGGAGCGGCCCAAGAAATAGCAACAACAACAACAACAACAAAAGGCAAAAAGACAAAAGACAAAAAAAAAAAAAAAAAAAAAAAACAAAAACTAACTGCAATAAGGAAAAAGGACACCAAATTAATTACAGCTCACTTTTTCTTTTCTTTGGAGAATACTTTTCTGCATTTTTCAAGTTCCCTACTATAAACAGGTGCAGCCCTTACACTCATTTAAAAATAATAAAGACTTCGCAACGAGCATAGTGAAAAACTCAAGAGAACATGCCTCACTCTCGGTAGAGGACATACAGGCAATTTTCCACAGAACATGTAGGTGGGTCAGATAAGCATCCCTCTCCTTAGGGAAGGATTGTGGTATAGACTGCATTTAGGACATATAATGGCCTCATGGTTCACAGATCCCAATATGCTACCATTCTGAAGTGGCTCTATTAGTGCCTCACTGCCCCTCCACCACCACAGAGGCAAAATTAAGGACCATTCCCATTACTGGCAGAGGAGGTTAAGCCAAGTAAGGCTTCCACAGCTCTAAGGAACTACATGGTTCTTCATCCACAGTCAACCTGCAGATCCAGTGCACAGAGCTTTATAGAACCAGAGGTGGCCCAGCCCCCGCCCCCACTCCAGTCAAACCTCTGCCCACGTGCACTGCCTGGCCAACCTCAAATGGTCCTATGGGTTGAAGTAACTGCCATATGCTCTCAACTCCTAATGTATTTCTCCAATCACATCCTGTCGCCTGCAGTCACCCTTGCCCCCCTGAAGAGTGTCCGCCACACAGCACCCAGAGTGCTACTCCTCAATCAAGATCTTCTTTGCTCAAGACAAAATGCAAAGTCTTTCCCATGGTCTAAGTTACCTGACCCCAGCTACCTCTGACAGTCTCCCCCACCACACTCCTCTGAACTCAGAGGAGTCTGAGATGCTAGCCTCCCTAGCAGTTCCTTCCTTTTTCCATCAGGTCACTCCCCAATGGTCACCTTGATAGAACTGCACAGTGAGCAAACATAAATACAGGGCACCCAGTCAAAGCTCAATCACAAACAACAGTCTAAGTATGTCCCAAACAGGTGTTTACTAAACCCAGTCTGCAAGTAACATCAGGCAAGAGAGCAACGGTCTTCAACCACTTCGACATCTGTCAAGGAGAGGGTCGAAGGAAAGAGAATGTGGAAAGGGTAGGTGGCGACCTGGGATCGACCCAAAATGAAATCCTGGAAGACAAGACTCTAAAAAAATAAAAGATGTAGATTGACCAGAATAAGAAGAGTGGAGCCTTCTGGATGAAGTAACAGCTTAGGCAAAATCACAGCCATGGAAATTAGCAAGTCATCAATAAAGAACAAGCAGCAGTTTGCTTGGAATGAAGGAGCAGAGGGAGGAAGGCTGGGCTGGAAGGACTGTGAGGGGGGCTGCCTGATCTGCTCCCTCAGGGCATCTTTCCTCCCCATCCCTGGCTCTTTGAGTATTAGCCATCTATGTCCGAGGTCAAATTCCTCCTCCTCCTACCACCCCTTGATCTTCCCAGCAGGAAGGGATCTCTCCCTTCTGTGCACCTCCCAAAGCACGTTTGGGACATTGTTTTCAACCAGAATTACTCAAGATCCTCTTCAGTCGTTAAGAGCAACTGGTCCTGCCCATCTCTGTGACATGCACAACACCTCATGCACACTGTTTCTAAATAAATGCGCTTCTCTGAATGCTGGGGAGTTTAAATTTCCTGGAAAAAAAAATCAATGTGGAGCCCCTGGTCCTGGAACACAAGGTAGACTCATCAGGTCAAGGGCTTGAGCTATGGGGTCTCTGTGAAGCTGGTTGGGTTGTGTCTGCGAAACCAAAGCAATGCCCACCAAGGAGGGAGTGTTCCCAGCCAGGTCCAGAGTTCAAGTGAGCTGCACGGAAAAGTCTGTGGCCGAGACTGGAGCCCCGCAACAGAATGGGAGTTCAGGTCTGAGGGTGGGAGAGGCAGGCAGCAGAGCCACAACCTGGTCCAGAGCAAAAACTCTGCCGCTAACATGCCTGAGCAGCACCTCTAACTTTGGGGCAGGTGACTTAACTTTTCTTCCACAAAGTTGCCTTCATCCCAAAAGCTGCTTCGTCTAAAAAATATTGTAGTAGTCTTTAACTCACCGGGTTAGTCTGAAGATGAATGAAGATAACTCCTGTAAAGCTCTTAGCAGAATGCCTGGCACAAAGTCTCGGTTTACCCATGTTAGTGCTCATTAGTGCTGTCAGATCAACAGTGTTTCCAGTGTCAGTTATTACCTCCTTACTTTTTACACAAGTAGACTCTGAAAGTGGATCTGAGCACCAACTGCAGCTTGTTTCTAAGACGCCCCACTGAGATGTTCAAGACATTGTTTATAAGAGTATAACAGGGAGTTCCCATTGTGGCACCATGGAAATGAAACCGCCTAGTATCCATGAAGGCGGGGGTTCGATCCTTGGCCTCTCTCAGTGGGTTAAGGATCTGGCATTGCCGTGAGCTGTGGTGTAGGTTGAAGATGTGGCTCAGATCCGTCACTGCTGTGGCTGGCTGTGGTGTAGGCTGGCAGTTGTACCTCCAATTCAACCTCTAGCCTGGGAACTCGCATATGTCTTGGGTGCAGCCCTAAAAAAGAAAAAAAAAAAAGCCACAAATAAGATTTGGTTTTGCTTTTTTGTCTTTTTATTATTTAGTTAGTTTGTTGGTTAATTGGTCTTTTGTCATTTTAAGGCAGCATATGGAGATTTCTAGGCTAGGGGTCTAATCAGAGCTGTGGCTGCTGGCCTACACCACAGCCACAGCAATGCAGGATCTGAGCCGTGACTGCAAACTACACCACAGCTCACGGCAATGTGGGATCTTTAATCCACTGAGTGAGGCCAGGGATTGAACCCACAACCTCATGGTTCCTAGTTGGATTCATTTCCGCTGTGCCATGATGGGAACTCCAGGTTTTTTTGTCTTTTTAGGGCCATACCCAAGGCATATGGAAGTTCCTAGGCTAGGGGTCAAACTGGAACTACATCTGCTGGTCTGCACCACAGCCACAGCAATCACAACAACGTGGAATCCAAGCTGAGTCTTTGACCTACACCGCAGATCATGGCAATGCCAGATCCTTAACCCAAGGAGGCCAGGGATCAAACCCGCATCCCCACGGATACTAGCTGGGTTCGTTTCCATTAAGCCACGATGGGAACTCCAAGATTTCTTTATACATCTTCAGCATTGTCAAATGAATCCACAAATTTTAAGAATTAAAATAAATCTTTTTTTTTTTTTTATTAGCAAGAGCATATATTTGGTGTTCAGTAATGGATATTTCTGGCCAGAAGTTAGGATAAAATTTAGGATTCGTATTTGGACTTTGATTATTTCTTTATAAATTTCTTTTGTTTCTTTCTTTCTTTGCTTTTTAGGGCTACACCCAAGGCATATGGCGGTTCCCAGGCTAGGGGTTGAACTGGAGCTACACATGCCAGCCTACACAACAACAGCAAAGCAGGATCCAAGCTGTATATGCAACCTACACCACGGCTCACAACAACACCAGATCCTTAACGCACTGAGCGAGGCCAGGGATTGAACCCATGTCTTCATGGATGCTAGTCAGGTTCGTTAACCACTGAGCCACAACAGGAATGCCTCTAAAATAATTTATATGCACTATTAACTTTTACTTAAGTGATCCTCAAGTTTGTTCTTATAACAACTCCAACTCTAAAAAAAACAAAAACAACAACAAAAAAAAACAGCTCTTATTATTAAGTGCCTTTTGTGCACTAGATACCACTCTGTTGCGGGGAATGCAAATATTTGAAAAAGCCATTATGCTAACTCCAAAATGCCAGTCTCAAAGACAATGAGAGTGAGTTAAGGATAAGGAGATGCCCATTTGAGGAGAGGTGGGGTAGGGATGGTTAGTGGACTCAGTTTGAAACCATGTCAGGATACCTACATGGAGATGGCCCACAGACAAGTGAGGACAGAGGATTTGAGAGATCGGTGTGGGAAAGGGAGTCTGAGAGCCATCCCTTGTAAGGAGCAAGGAAAACAGTAAGAACAGGTAAGCTCTAATCAGAAAACAGCCCACATGCTCCCTCCTCGGGCAAAAATGGGAAGCCGAGGAGGAACACAGAAAAAGCCCAGCACATTTGTAGATCAAGTTGGCATGTGGAAAATGCACAGACCGCAAATCGCAAATATCATGCAAGGAGCATATGGCCTCTCTCTGGGACAGAGGGCCACACAGAAGGGGCTGGCTGGAGAAAGAGAAAGGATGGTGCCATCAGAGGTACTGCAGGTAGGAGCCGAGGGAGTTAAGGTGTCTGCTCACAGTCCCATGGCTCAGAGTCAGTGACATCTAGAACCAGACGCTGTGAATGCATCACCCAAGGCCTTCCAGCAGGCCACTTCCTCCTGAAGCACACCTTGATTGCTAAGGGGCTAATTACACCCTGCGGTTGACATGCAATGGAAAGCGTTCTGCCTTTTTTGGCTGCTTCCTCGCGCCCGGCCAGGTGGACTTCAGAAAGACAGAAAAGATGAAAGTCATGGGAGTCCATTCTGCTGTCAGTAGTGCCTTGATATTTGTATCTGTTTAAATCTGTCTAGCTATTTACCTAGCTAGCTAGCTATCTTGGGGAGTGGGTGGTACAGGAGGAGGAGGAAATGCCTAGAGATTAGCCAAAGTGTAGCAGGAATGAAAGCAAGGGTGAGGCTAGAATTAACACAGGAACAGATGAGACCAGGTGTGGAAGGGAGGCTGAAGAGATGCCAGGTTTGCTCAAGAGCAGCCAAGACAAGAGAAGAAGCAGGAACAGAAGGCAGAGAAAGGTGGAGCGTGGCACTTACTTTCTTAAAGTGTCATTCCAGCACCACGTGGGACATTGGCCCAGAAACTAGATGCCGGGGTTGCAGTGCAGGCCCACTGAACCTGGGAGGGGCAGGTCCCTGTAATGGATTTTCCTGGGGTCCCTGCACCTAGAGATTCTTACGGATGTCAGAGTTTAAGAACCACTGAGCAAGAAGAAAAATAAATCACTGGAAATATAGTTATTATTCTTTTTTATGGTGGTAAAATACACATAACTTAAAAGTTACCACTGTAATGATTTTAAGGGTACAGTTAAGTAGTGGTAAGAATGTACAGCCAGTTCCCCCCTACTTATTCATTTTTCAAAACTGAAACTTTATACCCATATCAGATTATTTATGTCATGGCTTTGCCAAAGCTCTGCTAGCTAAGCCAGTTTGGGAGCTGATAGTCAATGGGGCACAGATTCAACTGCAGCCATCTAGGTTTATGGGGCAGGATCTAAGCTGGATTGGTTGTCAAATATCTTGAATATCATCCTTGTTCAGATTACTAACAAAGTAAAAACTCCATACCATGATAGAAATGGTTAATATTCAATAAATATGTATTAGACAAATATTAAGTTCAATTTTTGTTCTCTATGACGTGTTTTGCTATTTAGGTTTACTTTCTCCTTTAAAATTTTCTGTCATTTGGAATTCCTGCTATGCATATGATTGACACTGACACATACTCAGGAGTTGGATAATGCACCATTATGTCAGGATTTGCTGGTACACACAGCTGCACACACATTTTCATGGACAGTGGCTAATGTGTCACTACGTTGATTTGTTGTCATTTAATATTTATTGACAAGCCACAATATGCTGGCCAATGAGATGCTTTTCTATTCGGAATTCAATATCCAGTGTCAAACCTACCTAATGAATTGCTCCTGATTTGAGATCCATGGTCAAAAGGCCTTCAGGTTTAGGGCTGCTTTGTGATTTTACTAAGTCATTCCCCTGGCATTTTCATGTGGCAAGTCAGTTCTCTGCTGGGAGGATTAAGAGTGATCAATTCACTTACTGAAACCATGTACCTCTTGGAAATGTTCTTTATGTGTCTCATATTTGTTATCCTGTTGCCCTCTATTAGAAATGTTTTGTTCCCTAAATAACTTTTTATGTTGATTATGTGTTGAAATGATAACGTATCAGCTATGCGAGGTAAGTAGAAAAATATAATTTAAATGAATTCCACTTGTTTCTTTTTACTTTTTAAATGCGCCTACTAGACAACAAAAAATTACATGAGACTTGCATATATTTCCACTACACATCACTGTTCAAGAACCTAAGAGCTCTGAGGCATTAAGTTAATTGGGATTAAAACCACTATACACATAAAAAGAATTTTCTTGAGATCATAATACAAAACTAGAATCTTGGCAGCCTTCATCACAATTCCACGTTGTTACTAGAAAGACTTACTAGAATTACTCCAGTAATTCTGGATTGTACAAAAGAAAAGCCAGCGCAACAGTGGTAAGATAGTTGTTCACCTTATTGCATTTGGGCAGGTACCTTCTGCTTCAAAAGACGAAAAGTATGAATCATAGTCCCTAATTAACCAAAGTACTGATCGAATCAACTTGTAAATGCTTTGACCAAAGAAATGCTGCTTTTAAAATTAAAGTGGGTCAACGATTTTTTTTCTCACATCATACATAATCTGTTCTTACTTGTGGGTAGTACTAAGGAAATTTGCATTTAAGTATTTAAGCTTGATTTTATAGTCAGCAATTAAATCCAAACTGTGTGTCATGGTCTACCGTGTACAATCTTTTTGTTAACAGTCAAATAATGAGATTCTTATTAAGAGTGGATTAAGAGTCCACTAGAGACTAAAAAATTGCTATTAAAATCCCAGCTGAAAAAGAGAAAATCTCTTCTGTTACACGAACATCATAAATACTGTCACTCTAATTTGCCTAAAAGGTCAGGATGACTCTCTTTTGCACACAGAGAAATAAGAAGTACAAAGAAATTAAGTGCTTTCCCTAAAGTCTCACATGTGGCTATATAAATCACTGAGTCTTCTTACATAGAAAAGTATTTCAAAGAGATTTGATCCTTTTTTGCTAACACCTTGAAGTATTAAAAAAAAACACAATTTTTTTCTTCTCTCCCAGAAGACCATTAAAATAAAATCTCCCTAAAGATCCCAGAAAGACTCCAGTCTTATTAAAGATGTGCTATAAAACAGACAAAAATATCAGAAGGTGTGTTTCTATATCAGTAGGGTCTGCAAACTGTTCATGAAATATCCCACCAAGAAAGATACAGAGAGAGGAGGATGGGACTAGACACAAAATCCCAATCTATTCATGGGTGAGCCAAATTTAAACATTTGCAGGAGATCCTGTGAAAACAGTGCCATTAGTTGCTGCTTTGAAAATGTGTTTTGCAAGGAGCAAGTGCAAGTATCTTTTCCCAACCTGTGATCCAATGTATACATAATGTATATACAAATGTATCTTTTAGACACAGTCATCTCTCAAAAGGCCATTATAAAAATCTTTAGCAATGGTTCCCACTGGTTGATACTTTCATGTAGCTTGAATTTCTTCTAAGAATTATTTTTAATAAAAAAAAGTTCACTTCTACCATTGTAAAGCTTAGCAATTAGATTTTTCTACCTTGTAGATTATCCAGGTCAAATTTTAAGTTTCAATTAAATGCAATAAATTGCAAGTAAGCGCTTTCCTCAGTAGCCCAGCATTTTTCAGGACTCTCTCCTCTAGGAACTCTTCGTGCATTTTTCCATCAAAAAAATATGTTTTAATATTAGCTTGGGACAAACACACCAGTTTCTAAAAGCATTATACTCTACCCTAGAAGTTATCTATGGTTTATCTACCATTTCAGAGTTTGCATAGATTATCTGAGAATTTAGTACTGTTGCTTTTGTGATAAACGTTAATATTCCCAAGTGTACTAACAACACTTGGTCTTGGTGCTTTACAAGATACTGAAAACATGACTTGATTACATTTAATTTGATTCCAATTAAAAAGCACTTAAGAACCTTCTACTGAATTAGATTACACTGAATGTTTCTATAGACGACACTTCATTATCAGAGGCAGCTTTAATTTAAAATGATCACAGAGAGTGAAAAACACTGTTCATTTTAATAAAATGGCCTTAATCCCCAATCCTTATTTCACGACTGCGTGCTGTAGGTGTTGGTTTATTTAATAAATGTACAAGGGGACTGGCAAAAACATCTATAAAAGTGAGTGCTTCATCTAGACGTTCCCCCAAGACAGATCTAGTCACACAGCTTTTAAGTCTTAACAGAAACCAGAATCCTGTGAGGGGAAGAAAAAATTAAATAGAAATGAAGAGATCATATCAAGACACTGAACCAAAAATACTGCCTTTTTCACTGAATTTTTAAGCAGTGAATTTAACGACTAATTTAACATGAAAATGAACAACTGACTTATTATGCAACAGTAGCTAAATAAGAGCAAAGCGCCCCCAAGCCACAAGACTTCCCAAAATATAACATTTTCCCTTTAAAACAAAGAACCACCTTGAGATCAAACTATTATATATTCAAATCAGGGCAAACTAAAAATTTTTTGCCTTCCCAACAGCGCTAAAGAGTTTTCTAAAGTGTTATTATTTTACAAGCCCCAGTGTGTGTTAGAGTTCCAAAAGGGGAAAATGACGATTAAAAACAAAATGATGATTAAAAACAAATGTCTAAAGTTAGTTATTTTGTACTAAGCAGAAACCGCATGGCCAGCTTTCATTGGACAGAACTCTGCAGACACATTTGGCATGCCCATCTCTGATATTTCAGGAATAAAGACAACTTTGTGGTTTGTGGTTAGTGATTAAGCACCAAGTGAACTTGCATGGGTTCTTACATAGGAAAATCTGCAGCATTTTGAGTGTTTCCCACTTGTAACAACGTCTTTATTATGCCTTCCAGAATTAATTGACCTAAAATCCAGTACCTCTTACGATATATCTATTGGATAATTAGAACTCTAAGGACCAACAAATAAAACACATTATTGACTTCTAGATCTTCAATCAAACAAATATTTACAGCGGCAATTTGCAAAAATTATTTCCTTTTACGTTGGCAACATCTCAAAATCTCTGCTACTGATCTGAAGTATATCAGCATCATCAATACCTTCTCCGCAGATTAGGATTACCATATAAAGACAACACTATAGTCTTTAGAACAAACGTCACCTCTCCTCACAGCCTAGGTGAGTCTCCTCTGAAGCCAAATGAAACCTCGTAATTATAAGCTTCTTTGAAGTCAGTCTGCCTGACCTTGAGACCAAGAGCAGCAGGGGGTGAGGAATAGTGACCTGGTTTAGTGACCAGTAGCTATAGATATCAGAGAATGTGCTTGTTGTCAATGATTGTTGCTGAAATCTGTCTATACCACACGGGAACAATCAATTTTGTAAATGATTGCAATAATCAAGGAAATTGCCTAATTTATAAATCCTTGCATACAGCATTTTAATGGATTCCCCCATTTTAATGCTGATGCCTTCAGAGCTAAATGAATTGTTGTCCAGGCTGTCATTACACAAAATGATAAAAACATTCCATCTGGTGGGGCAACCACATCTCATGGATATTCAGACCCTCAGCCCATAATCACTCTTTAGTGACTTCCATGAAAGTTTCACCCTCCGGAGCCCCAGGAAGAGCAAAAGAGCAGGCTTATTTGTGTCTTCGCCTCTGGGTAAAATCCCTGCTGCAGTTTTGGAATTTGAACAAATTACCCTTCACTGAACTGTAATGCACTGGCTGCGTCCCCCAGTCCTGACAGCCCCGTATTTTCATCGTTTTTCTCTCTCCTTTCTAACGCTGGAGCCGTTTTTTTGTTTTTTTTTTTTTTTTCTTTATCACCCAACGCAGAGTCCGCAGGCTCTGCCACCCTGAGCTCCTCGATGGTGAGGTGTGTCTAACCCGAGGATGCTGGAGGCACCGAAGCAAATGGGTGACACCTCAACCCTGAGGCTCCGGCTACCAGCTAAATCCACGGACTCCACCTGGAAACCCAGGCAGCACACTTCGCTCTTTCCTAGAGCCCACGACTAGAGATTGCTCTTCTCAGTTAAACCTTGGCCAATTGATTCCAGCCAATAGTGTGCTGTCAGTACTTTACTTACTGCTCAATCTCACTAACCTGACATTTATGGTGCACTGATTGGCCTCTGTCAGTGGTGCTGGTTGTAAATTCACTTTGAAAAGCTTTGTGTTAACAGCCTTCAACCAGGCTCCAAGAAGAGTACGAACAGGCAGCCTGACAATTGCTCGACCTCCTGCCCTTATTACAGTGAGTAAATCAGGGTTTGAGCCATTAGGCTGGAGCCTGGGGCCTACACAAAAAGGATTGACATGACGAAAGGTCAACCTCTGTCACACATGTGTAACAATTTGGATAATGGAATTCTGTAACTTATCTGAGCGAGGTGGCAAATGCTTACAAGGAAAAAGTATAAAAGTATACGCTGCTTTGGCTGCTCTGGCTTTTATGCTAAGTAGTTATACTGGAGTCTGTATTTCTTGTGTAAATACACAAGGAATGTCTGAACTCGTGAAATCTTGGAGTATATACGATTCTAAAAAAGAAAGAAAGAAAAAGAGCGAGGCAGTCTCATAGTGGCTCCATGCACCGCAGTTGTTAGAACTGCCAACCACCAAGGTAACACATCTACCCTCTGGGAAGATAGGATTTTGATCCTGTGGACATGATTCTTTAGCTGAGGAATAGGCAGTTTTTGCATCCGGCCACAAATTTTAAAAGCTCATCCTGTTATGCGACAACTATAAATGATTTCCAGATAACACGACAGATTTCCTTGGATAATTAAAACAGCCTTAATTGAAAGTGAAATAAAAAGGCTCCCCCGAAGGTTTCTCGGATCCAGTGTTACCATAATCACATTTTCATCAGATCACTTGCTGCCATGCAGTTATTGGGGATGGCAGATTTCATCTGTCCAGTAACCTCTGTGATTTCCATCCCCTACTTTTAAGGCAGTGTGGAAACAGGAAAAAAAAAAAAAAAATTACACAATGGAAGAAAATATGCAGTTACGGACCAAGAAACACTTGTGAATTATTTTCTTCACATGGACAAAACGCTATCAAAAGAAGCAATCTGTAAACAATAGATAAACCGAACTAAAGAGAAAAATAGTCCTGAAGATACAAAACACATCACTCTTTATGAAGCATTTGCAACTAAAACATGTAGTGTCACATGCGATGTTTGGATTAAACTTCATTAACAGAATTTCCAAATGGATGTTACAATTATTATTTAAAGAAAAAAAAAAAAAAAAGCACAGTTTTGGGCTTAGAAAACCAAAGGCGGCACTGAGCAGGCTGCTACATAAACCAACGGACCAAGACTTTATATGGACCTTTTCAAAGCCATCTTTAAGTACTAAGTTTTGATTTTTAACACAATGCTGGAAACCATTCCAAGAGGCGGCAGATGGTTTTACAGTTTCTGTAAAACTACAAAATGCTCACACTCGATCAAATGGGCATTACTATAAAAGACATCTTCAAATCAAATGAGGCAAAACCAGAGAGATACACCAGCTGTTACTCTGCATAATTAAAAACATAATAGTAACATTACTACGGTTTATTTTTTAAGGAGAAATTATCTGGATTTCATGAAGTCAATATATTCAAAACCAAAATAACAAGTAGTCTGGTATATTAAATGATAAATTGCTAAGAAACACAATTTTTACTTCAATATATCTGTGACAGCCACATATTTCTGTCCCCTGGTGTTTTGGTGAATCAGGCCAAAACGAGCCCAAGTCTATAAAGCAAAATACGGAATATACAGTTACAGTACTCCTACTGGAACAATTTTTAAGTGATTTTAATTTAATTTAAAAATGATCTTCATTTAATTTCAAATTATTAGTTTCAAATGATTTTTTCAACACCTAAATATATACAAATGAGTCCAATATTATATATGGAATTGGGACACTTATGGAAATACACATAATACATTTAAAATATGAAACCAATTTATTTCCTTCTAGTACCAATTACTTGTGACGGTTTTGAAATATAAACATTTAGCAACGTGTAATATATTTTTAATATTGGTTTTCATTAATGTCTTCTGACCTATGCTAAATAGTAATGATGAAAAATAGACCATTTGCTTCAAAGCCAAACTCTTATTAAATCTAAAATATTATGGCACAAAATCAAACCACAAAAACAACCACATTTGCTCTCCCCCTTGATTTTCTGAAGAAAAATAATGAAGGCTTCCACATAGTGCAAACGAAAATGAGACACTCAAATTCAGTGAGGCACAGAGAAGATGGGTTCTGTAAAAGTAAAAAGCCAAGTATACTTGGAGTACTTACTAGTACTTTGACTCTAATCCTAACAAGTTACTACATCATTTCAACTAACATAACTTTTCTAGGGTGAAAATAAGTACAGTTTATTTTGTCAAAGTTGCTAAAATTTCTTGTCAAATCAGACTTTTGAGTTGAAAGGCCTGAGTAATTCCAACCTATCTTAAACTGTAACTTTATTTTAGACTTCCGTATTTGCTTCCAGTAGAATTTGAAGTACACACTGTGTACATTCCTCAGGTCCAGTCATATTAAATTCTGATGTTAAACAGAAAGGGGAAACCAAGTGAGACTAGATTAATTTATCTCAAGGGAAAGGGGACACATTAATAATTGAGATAATGTTTTCATAAATGTTGGAATCAAATGTGCCTTTCCACTTCTTTATTAGAAAACACATTAGGACAAAATTATCTCACTCTCATCAATAAGACTTAATTGCTGAGAAAGACTATGTTTTCTTTGCAAAACATTCAGAAAGATTTTTCCCATTATAGCCAAATAACTAGAAATAGATCACGCATCCAAGTTTTGTTGGAATAAAGGCATATAAGCAGAGCAAGTGAATGTTTAATCCATCTGGTAATATTTTTGTTTTAAACTATCTGAATTTATCATTTTTTTGTAAAACACATTAAAATTCTGATTATAAAAAACTGACCCTAAAAATGACTAGTTTGTTAATCTCCTTATACTACAAAAATAAATAAAATAAAATAAAATAAAATTTTACCTTGACTTACTGCTTAAAAAAAAAAAAAAAAAGAAAAACTCTTAGAATTTCTCATAATACCCAAAAGAGTCAAAACATAATGAAGGTAAATGCAATGATATCCAACTTTCTTTAAATTGTTGCATTTTTACAAATCAGGATTACACGCAAGGAAAATACTGAGTAAAAGATAGCACACCTTCAAACCAATCAAACGAACTCTCTGTAGCTAATGTATGTTAAGTATTAAAAAGTCATTTTCTACCACACAAAAAAATAGAGCTTTTAATGATTAAACAAAAGGAGTAACTAAGGTGACTCTGACTGTTTCTGTAATAAGCCTTCGTGTGTATAATAAAGTACAACCATACTAAAAACAATGAACTGTAAACTGAAACAAAAATCCATCATCTGCTTGGCAACAGTGACGGGAAAAGATTAGCAATCCATTTATTGTACTGAAATAAAGATAAGTAACCTTCCTAAGATCCATCAGGACCTGAGTATTGAACTCTAAATATAAAGACATTTCTTCATCAACAAGTGACTTGAAAAACATGTGAGAAAGAGAAACGATTCCAGTCGACTTTTAAAATGAAAGAGTCATGATTCAATTGCTTTTAATTTTTTAAAGATCTGCTTTATGTCGATCTGATATCCTGGAAGATATCTTTTAAAGTATGTTTTCAAAAGGGATAATTATTGCATGAGTCATTAAACAATTATTACCAAAATTCTCCTACAGACCTACAACAGACTCCAATGACTGATTCTTTCTAATATAAAAAATATAATGATTAAAAAATATTTGCAATAAAATTTAAATTTGAAAGGAAAGGCTAAAATCTAAGGAACAATGCAATATTTAGAATTTGCTGTTCCAAATGTGACAACTCAAATAGTCACAGTTCATAAAAATAATATATCGCAATGCTTATTAAAAACTAAAAATAAACTTATCCTTCGTATCTTAAAAATAATTATACTAGTAAAAATCTGAAGCCTTTTAAAATATTTTATCTTGAAAATGGACATTGGCACTAGGTTACCTGACCCCAGTCACATTTTATATGATCTCCCGGGGTCTGATACATTTTACATGCCTGTAGTTTTAATATGCTTTCAATCCCCCTAAATGCATATTATTTTAACTGTTCTTACAGATGATAAAAATATATAGATTATGTCCTGCATTTAGAAGTACATCATTCAAACATAAACCCTGAAAGTCTTTTTTTTAAACACAGAACCAAGCCTATGCACCATCTCTCAACACACTTAACTCACATATTCCAAACAGGTGAAATTCACTGTATATCCACCAAAGTATTGAAAACAACAAGAAAAAGAAGAAAAAAAAAACCAAACTAAATGCCCCAGTCAGAATTTTACTGCAACAGAATTTTAACTCCATCAAATACAGATAAAGGTATAAAAGAAAGGCTCCATAATTTTCATATTGATACATATCATCACATCCTCTCTGTATAGTGGTCTCTGGCCACATCCCAACCATCCAAAACCTTTTAAGAAAAAAAAAATAAACTTTTTACTTGTTTACGAGATTGTCCCCTGGCACTCTCAAAATAGACAGGCCCTATACCCAAGGCATCAGAGGGCAATTTAATAGTGCTCAGCTTTACCATTTTCAGATAGAACAAATCTGTACCACTGAGCAACTGCTTTCCCATTTCCTCAGAAAAGTATTGGCCGACTTCTAACCATAGGGTATAGAGTTGCTAATAATACCCCTAGAACATGCAAGGTGCCTGGAATTGTTTTAAAAACTTTAAACCATATTGGAGGTTACAACTAATTAGTCAGAAATAAAAACCAACCAGGATATATTTCAAAACCAAATGCTTTGATTATTTCTCACTTGTTGGTTTTTCTATCCAAAAGCTCTAACATTGTAACCTGTTTCTAGGTATCAAGACATTTTCTCCTGCCCCATTTCCTATAAAAATTTCTCTTTAAAAAAAGCACTATTAGGTAACGTAAATAGGCATAACTTTTCCCCTGTCATTTTTCCCCTCATTCCTCCTATCCTGAAAGACTGAAAATATAATTGTTTTCCAATAATATTTTAGGAGTAATATGGAACCCAGGAGCCTGGACACAGTGGACCAGCAGATAGCTGTAGGGTATGTAGCCCAATGGCCACTGTGTGGTCATCTCTAGCTGCTGGGCTCTGAGCTCACAGAGTTAGCTCCTCCCCCACCAAAAGGAGCTTTGCAGACACAGGCCTTAGCAGCACACCACTGCCAATGTTCTAGAGACCAAGTCTGCTTTTCACCACATTACCTCCAGGGCCTAACATGGTGCTGGCCAGAGTGGGTGCTCAGCAAAACTCTAAGTGAATTATTGAATCCTTTGAGTTTAGTCTATGAGGCAGCTTGCAGTAAAAATGACCATCTTGCAGGCTACCAAGCCAGGTGGGGGCAGGGGGTGTCAAGCTGCTGCAGAAATATCCCATGAATGGAACCTTACAGTCCATGCCAACTTGGCCCCTGGCATTTTTAAAAAAAGTTTGTTTTCTGGCTAATCCCACTCCATTATATTGCCTGGCCTCAGTGAGATTTACATAATGCTTAAGGGCAGGACTTAATGGCACCTGATTATCATAAATAACTCTCTACACGTGGGAGGTATTTAGAGTTGGTGGGGGGATGACCCACATTAAGGGTCTGTCTTTTCAGGAATCAACCTCAATAATCAACCATGAAGCTTTGAAAGAAATCTCAGGTTAATATTTTTTTTCATAGATATTGTTAAGTAATAGCACCAGGTAAGACTGTGCCACTGAAGTACTATCAACTGGGTTATACCAAAGCACTCAGAGTTTTCTTATGTTAAGATTTTTTATTTCGTTGAGGATCACATCATCGTAGTTTGTCCGACAAGAAGCAGGATTTGTGATTTGACTCACAATATAAATTACTTTCGGTACTTTGAAAATTGTGAAACATGGTTCAGTCTCTCGCATTCAGCCTTTACCAACTTGTTTTTACCTGCGAAAATGAGCCTAACTCTCTTCCCTCCTAGTTATGCTTATTTTCCTTCTTGTTCAGTGCACAAAACAAAACCATACTGGAAAAACTTTAATCGGGACACAAAGTTCACCTAACTCGCACCCCAAAGCCCAACCACCTCTGCTCTCTCTCCTCAGGTGTTTTCTCTCCTTTTCTCAAAGCTCAAGGGAGACCAATGGTCAAATCCATCACAGCTGGAATAGAAGATTGTTAAGGTGATTCCACCTTCAGAAATCTCTAAGTCCTATCTTCCTGGTTGGGTTACTGTTGCTCTGGGCCTGGCTCTGAGGCTTCTTGCTGCAGGTGCGTGTACTTACCAAGCATTTGCATGACCTGAGAAACCTAGGTTCCACTACCCTCTGGGGAACAGGGGAGGCGCTTTCCAAAGCCGCCACCCATCTAGGGCCAGGCTCTTTGCCTGCCAAAGCTCCGGATGGTGAAAAGGTGCTGGGTGGCGGGCGACTTACCTCCCAGAGATGCTGCGTGTTCCTTACGACGCCAGCCTGCACCTTCTCCGGGGGCAGAAGCACGCCCTGGAAGGGCCCGATCCAGGTGCCCTGCTGGATCCTCTGAGCCGCGCAGATGCCGTAGGCTAGGCCGGGCACGGTGCTGGTGCACAGGCACACTTCCCGCGGCAGGTCCCGAAGCCACTCCGGCAGCTCCGGCGGGGGCGCGGCGGCCGCGGCGCTGCTGGTGCCCACGAGCCGGCGCAGCGAGTGCAGCGGCCCGTGCATGGGGCACTCGCCGTTGCGGTTATCCGCACACATGTCGCAACCTGCCGGAGACACGCGAGAGGAGGGAGGGGAGGGAGAAGGTTAACCCCACCGCTCGGGGCGGCCATCCTCGGGTAAACCCCGAGATAACAGCATCCCCACCAAGGTGAACCACTTGCGAGGGAGGTGGACGCTCTGAAGCATCTGAGGCCACTGGGAGCAGGAATGGGGGTAGGGGTGACCCGGCGCACTCGCTGGAAATTCGCCGCACCCAAATCCACCTGGTACGGGGTCGAGGCCCCGGGAGCCCTCAAAAGTCTCCCGGGCTGGGTGCCGATGGCGTCATCGTCTCCAAGAAAGCAACAGGCTTGGCTCGGGCTTCTGCTCCCAATGTCTGCCCCTTTTCTCTCCCCTTCCTTCCCTAGTGCCCTCTCCCAGGTTCCCACGGGTTCTGCCTCTCAGTGGTGGTTCGAGGTGCATTTATCTTTCTACCAAAAGTCCATCCCTTGACCAATCTGTTCTCTCTCCAAGAGATTCCACCTTGGTCACTTGAGTATGTTTGGTTTTCCTTTCTTCACAATTGCAGCAGAGACTTTTAAACCCGCCAGAGCAGGTGGGCAACCCGTCAGGCGCCGGACGCCATCCGCTCTCCTGGACCCACGCCCCCTCACCCACGCAGCAGCCACGCAGCGCCCACGCAAGAAGGCGGAGCCGGACTTGGCCCCAGTCTTAGAACCCCCCCAACCCCGCCACCAGGGGCGAACTGGCGCTAGGGTCTCTCCAGCACCCAGACAGCACCCACTCTGGGCAGTCCAGCCTCATGCGGACCGGGGGGCGGGGGTAGCTGTTCTGACGGGTTTGGGGTACCCTGTACTTAGATGCAAGCTGTTCCCAGAAGCCACCCCCCCAAAAAAGAATAGCAAATTTAAGGATGAGGATAATGGGTCTTTAAAGATCAGGATAAAGGTTCAATGGAGAGACACCCCCCCCCAAAAACCTTGCCTAGACGGTTGATCCCCAGGCTAAATGCAAATATTTTGCTTTATAAACCAAGGGAGAGCTGTAGCGAAGCCTCTCTACTACGTTCCTCAGAGCAGCAGGCGAGCGAAGGGACCCCCACTCTCTGGGGCGGACGCCCAGTGTCCCTCGACTCCAACTGGGCAAGAACAGGCCAGGCAGCCGCGGGAAGCAGGCCTGCGGCGACCATGCTGTCGGATCGCAGCGCCCTCCAGGTTATTAATGGGCCTGGCGGAGCCGCTGTGTCTGAGCCCCAGCCCATCGGACCTGTCTCTGGGAGCCGGTCTCGGCGCCCGCTGTCAAGACCAGCCTCAGTGGCCCAGCCTCCCTGGGGAGCCCAGGCGCCCCTGTGCAACAGAGCCCTGGTGCAATGGGCCGGATATCGGGCTAGTCCTGACTGGCAGAAATGGCAAGAGCTGGACACCAGCAGATGCACCAGCGCTGGGCAGCAGGTCGCCCTGGAGGCCTCTGGACACCTGTGCCCTGCCTTGGGCACAACCAGTCCTGATAAATTGTCCTGGGTGTGCCCTAACCGTGCTGGAATGGCTGAAATGTCTAAGGAACTTGTGGCAAATGAGTCAATGAGAAGCCTTTGAGGAACACCTAATCACTATTGCAGCATGGTGGGGGAGTGACCCCCCCCCCCAGTTTTGCCACTTGCTTCACAGGGAGCCAAAGGCTGACCACGGGGAACCTCCTATCTCAGTGGAGAAGGGCTCCAGCCCATTGTGTGTTCCCCTCCGTCAGCTACTCCTCCACTCCTCTCAAGAGTCCAGGGAATGAGAGGAGCTTTGACTGCAGCTTCTTGAAGGTGTCCCCAGGCCTCTCAAGTGAAAAACAATGCAGGCAGTGACGTGTCCATGCTTTTGCACCTCCATTACAAAGGCCCCCTCTTTCAGCAACATAAACTAATATCAAAACTGTGCCAGCCTATGCTTTTGACCCTAGGGCCTGATGGAGGGAGGCACTGCCACCCTTATCTATATGTCACCCCCTCCAGAACACATACACTTCACACACCCTCTCAAGCTTCTGACCAGGAAAACAAAAATTTCAAGACAAAGGGGGAATGGAAGGACAATAAAAACTCACAAATGCCATGTGCCAGGTACCTATCTTGAACAAAACCATCACCATATTATCTAAATACCACAGTTCCTGTTTTGCCTATGAAACAACTGAGGCTCATCTGCAAAATAACAATTTTGAAGTTATTCGAGGTGAGCAATGTAACTTGGCCGAGAACCAGAAACTAGAAAGTGGCAGAGAAAGACTCACCATCAGGTCTGCCTGACTCCAGACACCAAACATAGAGGTTTAGGAAGATTAATGAAAGCTGAGAGAATTTTATATCCAAACTCATAACTCAATCAATAGAATTGAGGAATTCCACTGAAGTCACAATTTTAGGGCCTCAAAATTGCTGTAGCATGACTGAAGATTTCTCTATCTCTTTCCTACACTCTTGAGTTCAAGGAGGTTAAAGCAAGACAATGATTTGAAAAGTAAACAGATAATGTCCACAATTTTGAATTTTAGTGCCAAACTTCAGAAATGGCCTTTCAGCACCTTAATAACAACAAGAACAAAAATAGCTTAAAACAAATGACAACAAGCAAAGGCAATCTACCCCTCAAAAATAAATCACCCTGGGGAGTTAACAGACTTTCCCTTTCTAGTTGGCTCAATGAAACAAAGGGTGAGAAAAAAGAACGTTTGGTATTCACTCCCCAACAGTCCATGCCAGAGATTCTGTCAACTTACAAGATCTCCACAACTTGTAACATCACACCAACTACATCAGCAATAAAATAAGGAGCAAAAGTGCCAACTCCAACTACCACCCACACAGACAAACAAGCTCACACACTCCTGTGCTTGTTATGCATGATAGAGTATGGCTAGTCCTTTCTCTAAGAAGTCCTCTTAAGCACTCTTGAACTTATTAAATTTCATTTGTCTCCATGAAGTGTGAAAACACTGAATAGTAGCATTCTGCAGAGTGACAAGCTAAGGCTCTCCCAATACACAGTATACCTGCAGCGTAGAAAAGGCCAATCCATTTTCATTAGACCATCCAATATGTCTTCTTAATTTATAAACCACTTCATACTATCTCCAAGTATTCCACCCAGAAAGCTGACCAAGTCTGTCAAAATACATGTTAAATCCTAACATTATTGTTTCTTAAAACACAAAACTTCTGCTACAGAAAACATGTGGCTTCTGACTTATGTCTTAGGGTCCCAAAGGAGATTGAGGGTGGTTAAAACCAGTAACTGATTACTCTGGGTTGACAATTGTGGCCCAAGTGGACAAACACTATGGCAGAGTGTTTTCTAGACAGCAAGCCACAAACCCCTACATGAAAAGGTTTGAGGGAGAAGTAGGCTAGAGGCCTGCCCCAATTACACATAATATATATTATATATATAATCCATATATTATAACATTCCAGGTCAAGCAATACATAACACGTCTGTTCATAAAGAGGCAAATATGTTTCTACTTTCTCTTAAAATGAGGGTGAGTTTTTACACAAGTTCAAAATTATTATTCATCAAGAGCGGACTCTATCTGTGAGAGCTATTATGTTCTCCAAGCAAGATATTTTGAAATACCAGTTTAGCATTAGGCAATACACAAAATCATGCTCTCTTCTGTATCTTGAATAGATCTGTTGATGCTCCTGTTTATGGGTCCCTGGATAAGGGAAGGAGGTATCATTAAGTTATAGATTTGTTCACCTACTGACTTCAGAAGGCCAGGCCAAGGGAAGTGAAGAGCAGACTTTCGCTCCTTGCTTCTTATCCTTCTGTGTTGTTTGAATGTTTGTACAAGGGCACGTGCTACTTGTGTAATTGAAAATGGATCTATTTTAAGGTAACAGGGGGGCAAAGTAGACCAGAGTTCTCTGGCATCTCATTTCTCGCTCCAGGACAGGTGAAAGAGAAAATGTTTCAGAGCTCTTTTTGGAGGCTGGAGAGGCAGAAAGGCGCGCGTGGGCGCCGATGGAGCGGGAGCCAGCGGGACGCGCCTGTCACGCTAGGCCTTCGCTCCCCAAAGCCTCTCAGTCGGTTTAGCCTGCCCACTCGTCCTCCGGAAAGGAAACCAAGGAGCAACTGAAAAGCTAGCCTCCCCGCCTGGTTGGTGGCAGTCGCCCGGCTATAAATCCTCTGCGACCGCCGCCGAGGTCGCGGCCCTCTGTCCCGCAGGCCGAGCCCGGCGGGGCCGGCGCCCATCGATCCCCGCCGGGTGTCGGCGACGCGGCCCCGGGAGTGCCGCCTGCTGGCAGCGCCGCGTGCGCGATGGCGCGGGCGCCAGGCCTCGGGGCCGTGGAGGGGGCTGGCCGATGGAGCCGAGAGCAGGCGGAGCTCCGTGGCCCGGAGTCTCTGGCACCAGGTTCGACGCCCCGCTCCAGCCCGCACTCTCTGCTTAGCCCTCCTGGCGCCAAGCTATTGGCTGGATGGGGTGGTGGTGGACCGTGTGCAGGGTGGGCGCCAGGTCCCCCTGCACTTAATCAGAATATTGAAGGCCTCGTCCCCTTCCTGCTTGCGAAGGGCTCTCTTACAAGCCCAGACGCGATCGCCGGCTCCCGCACTCTGGAGCCCCCAGCACCCAGCAGGCCCTCCTCCTTCACCGGAAAGGGGTCTTCTAGGCTCCCGGGAGCTGGGCTCCAGGCAGATCCAGAGGACAGGCAGGTGAGTCCCGCCGCCTGCAAGGGGAGCGGATTGAGGTCTCGCCCCTGCGAGATGACCCAGCTCGCGCGGAACCTTCTGGAGGACTCTAGGCGAGTTTAAGGCCACCCCCCCACACACACACAAATCTCCCCACGAGTCACAGGCGCGCTGGGCTTTCCCTGCTCGGCCTGGATGCGGGCTTGGCCCTGGGACCAAGAGGGAGAGACAAAAGGGGAGGGAAAGAGAGAGGAAGTGTGGATTGTATTTGTCTCCCGATGACTGTATTAATAAATTAAATGGGAACGGGAGTGTGTGAGGGTGAAAGAATATTGCGCCGAGATAAACCTCGCCGGCCCCTCCCCCTGCGAGGCCGCCATATACAATGCGGAGATGATGAATAGGAGGCGCGGAGAGGAGATCGAAGCGGGTCTGGGCTGGCTCTACTCTCCCCTACAAAACTATAGGGCAATTAATTGTGGCTTGTCCCCTCATCCTTCATCTCCTGGTGGCACATATCGATGGAGATTACTGCTGATGGACCATTTTATCACCTTAAATAAACAGTCGCCACCTCTTCTAACCTCAATCTAATATATGGCTCTGTGTTCAGTTTCAGGGCGCTAGATAACGAATGATGTAAAATAGCTAAATCATGTGTGTTCCGAGATGGGCTGGGCCTGCACACAAAAAGCGAGAAAAGAGAAAAAGAAAAATAGAGCAACACAAAAGCCCACACACTGACGCCAGTGCCTCCCTCCCACCGGGGACCAGATCTGAAATCTTTGTCGATCGCTGGCCATTGACAGCCGAGATGCTGGGCGGGAGTAAGTAAGCGCAGCGAGCGTGCCTCGGTGGCTGGAACCACCCACTGGTGGGTTAGTGGGCTTGGGAGCTTCCCAGACAGGACCTGCGTTTTCCATATGGGTGGGAAGAGATTAGGGAAGGTCAGAAAAACACTCGCCCTCCTTTTATCTCTTTCCCTGACCCCTCAACCGAACAAACCCTAGATTTCCTTCTCTCCCCCAGTGCTACTCCCCAAGCCCTTGGAAAAGGAAGGTAGTGCTACCGACGTAAGAGCCTCTGGCCCAACTCCTACACCTGTGTACACGCCAGCATGTTCCCAGCGCTGTTCCCTGCTCAGGAGAGCTCCCCGAAATCCAGAGGAGACCTCCAGCTGGGCAAGTTGCAGAGTGCCCCAACCTAGTTCCCCACAGAGAGACCCCAGGCTGGCTTAGCCCCTTCCTCTCTCCCAGGTACATCTTTACAAGAAGATCTGAAAAACTAATTGTCTTCTACCTTCCTCCCGCCCCCCCACCGCCGTCTCTGTACAAACACAAATGCCCCAAGCGCCCCTTAGCTGCTACATGCTACCTTCCAAGAACAGTGACAAGGTCTCAAACGATGCACCATCTCCCCCTGTATCTGAGAAGAAACCACTGCAACAGTGCCTGACAGAATCAATGGCTTCAGGCAAACCAGCAGCAAAAGACAGCAGGAATACCAGAACAGGAAGAAAGGTCCCCATCCCCCATTATATCACACAAGCCCCGCAGGACTTTAAAGAGATGAAAGAAGAGGCAACTAAGCATTCAGAGCTTCAGTGGCAAGTTTACTTCAATCATAGAATAAATTCACACATGGAGTTAGATATATATACTGGAAGAGCTCACCCCAGACTAAGTTGTGTCATTTCTTAGGTTTTAAAAATCTGTGTTTGTGTAAAAGAGAGCTACAGCACACTTCCCTATGGCATTTGCCATAGATGCCAGTCAAGTTTCAAGGTGAAACTAATGATACTGATTCACAAGTATTACTGGGTGGCTGATCCCAGGCAACAAGTTTCTCTTCTAAAGGGAAAAGAGAAGTATGGAGGTCCCTTTCTTTGCCTTGTAAGAAAAAGAGAAAATGACTCAATACGCTTTTAAAGGCCAAGTAAAGAAATGAAGCCATGCAGAGTGATCACTTGACAGAATTCTCTTAGAGGGAGATGGCAATGGGCTAAAAAGAACACTGGGAAGATCTATGCATGATAAATTAATAGGTGCTTCCCTTCTGCCCACCTCTCACCCCACCCCCACCCACATACAACCTAAGAATCCGGAGAAGCTGTTTTTCACCATCTTTCAAGTGACATAGCAACTTCCCTTGTCAAGGGAAAGCAAGTTCCCACCCTTTGCATTTCTGACTTGTTTTGATTCCCTAGTTAGATTAAACCCAATCACTTCTCATTTCATCTTTGTAAAACACATCTCATGCTTTCAAATGAGTGCCTCTTCTGGCCCAGAGAAGTTCGTGGAAGAATGGCAGACGTGGTCTCCCAGCATTACATGGAGAGCCACCTCCGCTTTCTATTTTCTTTCTCAATTGCGCTTTAATTAGAGAGCAACGTGAGGTGTAACTCTAATGGGACAATCTGACTTCCTTTCCCTTCTGTCCTTGCCCCGAACTTTGCACAGTGAGGCAGTCTGGTAGACTCAAAAGGAGATACCAGAAGATTAACATAATAGGAATCATTTAAATAAATCATAATTCACTTCCTCCAACCAAGGAAAAACAAACAAACAAACATACCCAGGCTTTTTGGTTCAACAGCCATTATTAATTAAGACTCTGTCCCAATTCTTGATTCATGTAGGTTTTTCTCTGCTGAAAATGTATTGAGCCTCAAGACTGCACTGTAAACAGTATAGGGAGATCAGCACACAGCCAGGGCTTTGGGGTGCACTGCTGGTGTCTTTTCTAACACCGATTTAATTCAGAAGAGAAACAGCAAGCTTGTTGAAGCACTCCCATCCTGCAATGACTATATTTCACTTAGGGGTAAGAAATACCTTTTACAAAACCATTTCTTATCTTTTTATTTTACATTTTTAAAGAACTGCTTTGAAAACAGCATAATCAAATTCAGTAGGAGATAAGTATTTTTTGAAATCCACTAAGACAATATAGTTTTATAAAATTTTCTGGAACTCTGAAAAAAGAGAATCTTCTTCACTTCAGAGCAAATCTGAGTTGAAACCCTCATTTTAAAACAATTCTTTGCCCTCAGACTCTAGAAGGAAAAAAGTAAATACAACTGCTCTTTTTACTAGTAATAATATCTCCATCAGAACAATTATCTCCAAACATTATGAAAATATTAATACTTATGCCGAGTATTTTAAGTCAAAGTAATAACTTTGGGAGTCCTTTAAACAACTACGACCTGTAGTTATTTTGCTTTTACAACGAATTAAGAAGTTCACGGATTGGTATACATTCTGCAAGAAGGAACCTGCTCGAAAGAGAATGATCATACACATTTATGATCAACTTGCCTCATTCAGAAGCTAGATGAAGGAGTGAGATGAAGAAAATAGGTGAGTGAGTACTGATCTTTCAAATCCTGTTTTGCTTTCAACCTGATTCTCTTAACCTGCCTTAATGTTCTCTCCAGGGTTCCCTGGAAGTATATTTAGCACTTACCAGAAACTTTAGGTGTAAACATAGCATAACTTCTGAAAATACTAGAAAGAATTGGATATAATAAATAACACATTCTTGATCTTCATTTAGAGTTTTTCTTCAAAACCTCAAAAAGGAACCACATTTGTGATAAGAGTTTGAAATTGTGAATGTAGGAACGGAAGCTAGAAGAGAAATTGTTTAATTAGGCACTTGCCATTTACTTGCGGACAAAAAGAGTAAGCTTCTTATTCTAAATTAGTTTTACCTCCTTTTAAAAAAAAAATCGTAAGCCAACAAGCATGGCTACGGAACTGTAAATGTTTACAGGGTCAAAGGTGCACGAAGAATGCGGGATCCGCAGGGAAGGAGACCCTGCCCTGAAGTCGGAAATGTTTTCTCACTAAGCAACTGGCTTTTTTTTTTTTCTTTTCCTTCCTTTCTAAACAAATAGTAAACCTAAGAATTATGCCCGCCTGCAGGCAGAGACTGAAGCAGTGTCATCTAAAACTCCTACTCCAGCGTGGCCCGACCAGCCAGCAGCTCCCGGCCGGTTCCCTGACAACGCTGCGGCCCGAAAATAAGCAGACACCTTTCATCCTAGAAGTAAGATAGAAGGAGAACTAGCCCTGGAATTCATGCTCCCCAGAACTGCTCAGAGTCCCTGCCCTGTCTCCACTAAGACCGGCAGGGATGGAGTCCCATTGCGCGCTCCTAGTACCCGCCCCGCCCGGGGCGCAATATCCCGCCGGAGGGCGGTGATCTGTACGCTCTGGTCTGCTGGCCACTCGGGTCTTAAAGACTCCGGGGCTGGGAAACAAGGAATGAGCGGAGGGGTTAGAGGTAACCCAGATGTGCCACCCGACCATCCCAACCATTCTCCTTTCTCTAACCCAGGAAACCTGGGCCATAGTGGTCTGGGAGGTATGGGCCCGCGGTCTGGACAGCCCACCACCTGGTGTCCCTCTTATCCGACCTGCCTCCCCGACGGGCGCCCAAGCTCAAGGAAGTCAGCGCGCGGGGAGAGAGCACTCAGGCTGCTGCTACGTACGGTTGTTGGGGTCGCTGGTGTGCTGGTTGAGCGGGATGATCTCCATGCGCTGCTGGCCGTACAGGTAATAGTCCAGCTCCTCCGCGCTGCAGCGGAAGCGTGGGGCGCCCCGACCGTCCCCGCCGCCGCCACACTTGGAGGGCCCCGGGCCCGAGGCGGCGCCGAGGCACAGGTCCTTGGGGGGCAGCGGCTCCGCGGCGACGGCGGCGGCGGCCAGAGGCGCGAACACCGGCAGCTGAGCCACGGGCAGGGCCGAGAGACCAGCCAGCGCCGCGGCGGCGGCGGCGGCAGCAGCGCAGGAGGAGGCGGACGAGGCCGAGGTGGAGGAGGAAGCTGGAGTGGAGGAGGCGGAGGAGAGCGAGGAGGGCCGCGGACGCAGGCTGTCCGGCGGGGCCTCGGCGCGCTCCTGTGGCGGCGGCGGCTGGAGAGGTTGCGGCGCGCCCAGGGGACCCACGGCGCCGCCGCCCTTGAGCGGGCCGCCGCTGCTGTGCGGGAAGAGTTGCTGCCAGTGCTGCAAATAAGCTGGGTCCACTTTGAGAAAAGCCGATCCGCCGGGGTCTCCGGGCTTCAGCATGTCCGACGCCTCAAGCTGGGGGCAGAGGGCAAAGAAGAGGGTCTGCGTGAGCAGGGCTGAGGGCCTGGTGAGAGAGGGGGCGCGGAGGATGGCCGCCAAAACCCTGGAGCGAGAGTTTGAGTCTTTGACTCCGTCGGCGGCAGCCCAGTTCGGCAGCTCCCTCCTCCCAACTCGGCTGGGGCGCAGAGTTTACTCTGAAGCCACGGCGCTGCACGAGGGGAGCTGCGTGCACCCTGCCTAGCCTCCCAGCCCGAACCGCCCAACGCCCACCCAACACTGTCGAAGCTCGGCGAGAGGGCGCTTCCCAACAGAACTCGGTGGCAGGACGCAGTCCCTGGCCTCTGCCTGCGCTCAGAGCCGACCAGAGCCGGAGTGGCGCAGCGCCTGAGCCGTGCTGGTCTCCGGCGCCAGGAGGCGGGACAGTCTCGCCCCCCGCCCCCAGCGCGGGACCTCCAGCCTCCTATTTCCCGGGCCCAAGAACCTCAACCCTGGACGAGCCACGCTCACCTGAAAACTCCGAGCCGCTGGTGGGTGCGTGCGCGTGTCTCAGTGAGCGTGAGGGAGAGTGTGCGCCTTCGGTGCGCTACATGCCCCTGGGCAGCGCGAGAGCAGAGCCCTAGAGATCCCGCCGCCCGGGACCCTCTGGGGCCGCAAGCCAGGGACGTGGAGGCCTGCGGAGGGCGTGAGAACAGTTATGCCGAGCGCGGCAGCACGGGCGAACCTGGGCGCCCGACTGAGCCGCGGCGGGCTGCTGGGCTCGGCCGCTGCCGCGTCCCAGTTCCACCGCTCCACGCTCTGGCAGCCACCCGGCTGGACACGTGGGTTTTACGACAGCACAAAATACGAGTGTGTGTGTGTGTGTGTGTGTGAGAGAGAGAGAGAGAGAGAGAGAGAGAGAGAGATTGAGATTGAGGGGAGGCGGGAGGCAGGCCAGGAGAAAGGAGGGGAGGGGAGAAGAGAAAGAAGGAACTTCTAACTCGGCTGTATCCACACCGTTTGAGCGCCTCTCCTGCACAAATACCTCCTCCGCCCTCCCACCCCCCACTTTTTTGGGGGAGGGGGGCATGACGTCTTCCATTCGCGTGTTGTCTCTTTCTGCTCATGATTTGTCTTTTCTAGGTGCAGGCTCACTGCCCTGGTCCTGAAAGCAGTGGAAATGTAGAAACCAGAGTGCATCTCAGCACACGTTTGGGGTCCGCATCGGGGTGGGCGTGCGCGGCCCGGCGAGTGGACCAAGTCTCGGCACTGGGTTTGCGCTTTTGCGGGTCTCAGTTTTTCAAGGAGTACTGCTGGGTGCTAGGGTCGACTAGCCCGGCACTCAACCTCTCACGTCAATCCTGGGGTGGGGGGGGTGAAGGGGGAGTCGGGGGCGGGGCGGCTTGCTCGCTGGAACGAAACCCTCGGTCGGCAGTGGCGGAGGCAGGCTTTGCTGAGCTGGGAGGTGTGAGACCGAGGGTCTCTAAAGGGCGCTGATCCTAGCGGGATGCAAGCCTGGCGGCGGGACTGGGAGAGGGCTGTAATGGAGTCTCACACCGCCCAGCGCTCGCCCACCCACTCTTCCTGGGGAGCTCGCTCCTTCTCCCTTTTGGCGTTGAGAGGCAAGTATCCAGAGCTAGGTCTGGTGGTACAACTGCACCCGGATACAGGCGAGGCTTGTTTGCCTTTGGCTAACTGGGGCTGCCCCCAGAGGACCATGCATAGGTCTTTCAACTCAAAACCTGGCGCCCGACGTGCAGCCTGAGAGAGCAGCCCCGCCCCTACCTTACCTACTCCGGGCGCCTTGGGCCGCTGCAGCCCTTCCAGGTGTCTGCATTGGGTCTCACACTCCAGGTGTCTCGCATTCGCAGGTCTCACACCCACGAATTAGACACCCACCTCCACCTCTTCCAGATGTTTTCGTAAGTCGGTGAGCGGAAGACGCAAGCCGGCTGTGTGAAATTGACCGGCTCAGGCGCTTTCTCATCGCCAGAGTTCTGTCCACACCTCAAAGGGAAGAAATAACATTTGCCTTTCCCCAAACAAACCAATTTATTTAGTACCTGCCACTCTGAACAATTAATAGTCATTCTTTCCTGATTTCTGCTTGTTTCTTTTTGTCTTCCCACCACTCATTTCGTCTGAGCCTGGGAAACGAGCTATTTCGACTTTTTTCGGGTCTCACGCAGGATGCCTCGGTGCTACTTGGAACAGAGTTGGGCCGAAACTGTTTTGACTGGCGTCGTTGTGACAAGGTCATCAGTCATCCCTGGATAGATTGATAGTACCGAAGTTAAAGGCAAACATCGCGAGGGACCCCGAGGCTAACCAGGCAGTCTCCGCGGGCGCGAGCCTCGAACAACTCCATCCCGAGGAGAGGACGAAGTTCCAGGCCCCTTTCAATTAATCTGCTCGCGGAACAGCTGAAGAGTAGCTGTCGGACCACGGGAGAAGAGTCATACTCTCTTTCTCACACTCTTTCCTCTGTTCTCTCCGAGAGACAGCACCCGGGCTGGGAGACGGGACTTTGCGGCAGCAGCCCCACCCACCGCCTTGTTGTTTTTGAGCAAACCGGCTACTTAACAATCGCTGGGTCCCCAGGTCTGGCCATTCCGAAGAACTTCCCGAACTGCCCCTCCATTCACCTTGAAAATCTCGGGATTTTGAGACTTTAGCTGCAGCCACTGCTGCCGAGGCCTCTTGCCGCCCACGCTCTGAGAAGCCTGGGACTTTTCTTAATAAGACTAGCTGACCACTTGCGAGAACTTTCGACAGGCAAAGCGCGGGTAGGAGCTTCGCGTAAATTTAGTCCGCCCAGCAACCATGCGGAGAAAGCATTATTATTAATTCCTGTATTGCAGATGGGGACACTGAGGCTCAGAAAGATTAGCTATGTTGCCTGAGGGCACATCATTAGCGAATGATGGAGGCAAATTCAAACCGGGTCAGTGAGACACCGAGTGCACTTTCCTGCCCACGCCAGTCCGGATGGACTGACGCCAAGGAGTGGTGGTGGGGGCACCGTAGGGCAGATTTGGCTCCTCTGGCTGCAAGGACCACGGGGAGAAGCAGAGATTGTAGTGGAGCCCCTCCCCTGTCCCTCTCTTCCCCTTTGAGGTGTCCTCGACCCACCAGCTTCGAGGACCACGCCGCTCCCCCAGAGGCCCAAGGCATACGCGAGGCGAGGGGAGCCTAGAGCCCAAAGATCTTAGGGGACTCGCGTGAAGGATGTGGGCGAACTTCGGAGGGGGAGCTTGAAGGGCCCGGGACTCTGCGGGCGCCGGAAAAGCACTCGAGGAACGTCGCGGGGATCCAAGCATCCCCCGTGCCTCCCCAGCGGACCCGCGACTTGGGGCGGGGCCCATGGTCAAGAGTGAGCGCCAGGAGGCTGGAGGGGCTTGGCCGGGGCAGAGGTCAGCCCTGTCCCACCCGAGGGCGCACCGCCGCTGCCTGGGCAGGGCAGCCGGCGCTTCGGGCTGCTTTCCGCTCACCCAGCAGGTCCCAACTGCTTTGTCACCGCCACCCTGTCAGGTTAGGGAAGTTTTCAGAAAGTGAGCCCACCGACCACAAGGACATGCACCCCCTCAAATCCGCGCCCCTCCTCTTCGTTATTTAGAAAACGAATGAAACAAATCACCTCTGACCACTTAGGAAACGATCAAACCTTTATAAAAATCCATGGCTCCCAAATCGATGGGTGAATATTTGCTGGGAATTTGTTCCAGAGGAATAAATAAGGAGCGTGAGTGTATTAAATGCAAACGGGGGGACATGATGGTGTTTTTCTTCATTGATTAATGACCTCTAAAATAAAACAAGTGGGAAGAGGAGCCGGGATCGATAAATTAACTACCCAAATTCATCATTTCCTCGAGCATTTTTTTTTCCCCAGAAAATTATCCTTAGGAAGCCTTTGTACTCTTAGCTTGGAGCGTGAATGGTGGGAGGGGGTGGGGCAGAATAGGGAGGGAGAGGCAAGAAGGGGCAGGAAGGCAAAAAGAGCATTCTGTCCCAGAGACCTTCTATCTGATTTCGTTTGACATACATTTTTAAAGTTTGCCTTTCATATTAATTTTTTTTTCCTGATGGAGGAGGGGAACAAACGGCCAGTTGCCTTTGACAGGACTCCAATAAAGAATTCAGCAGCTCTCCTCTCTGCCCTCAGCGCTCTCTCTTCTAGGTTTAAGGTCATGGGTGGCTGAGTTAATAATTCATTAATATAGACATTTATTCAGAAGGGTTCTCTGAGATCCACTCTCTTGGCCTCCTCCCAGAGATTTATTTTCCTGGGAAATGGATGGGAGGGGGGAGTGGAACTGCAGGTGAAAGAAGAGGAGGAGAAAAAGGAAGATGAAAAGGGAGGCTGGACACAGCTAGGAGAAATCTTTGTTTAACCAGATGAGTGGACAGGTCCTTCTAGCCTGCCGTGTAAAAACTTGGTTGAAAAAGTGGCATGCAAACAGCACAGAGGCTGTGCTTCCAATTATCTTTTCTCCTACTTCTCCATCTGTCCATTCCCGTTTATTCTCAGAGCTCCATCCCTCTACTCTTGGGGATCCCGCAGAGCTGACTACCAGAGGACTGTGGAATGCAAGCAAAAGGGGGAAACCTCTGAAACGAAACTACCCCACACCTCCCCCAAGAACTTTCCAAAGGAGGAGCTTTGCAACTTGCTAAGATGTGGACTCTCGAGGTGGCTCCCTCCCTAAGGGCACAGGGAAATTCTCGTGGACACTTGCTCCTCAGAAAGGGGTTGTGGGGATTTTAAAGCAAAAATCAAATGAAACCAAAGCCCCCTCCCAAAAAAAGTCCTGCTCCCCATGAAGTTTACATGGTAGGGGTAGAGACAAAGAGTAAACACTCAACAAGGAATTTTGTCAGCTGGTAGGAAGTGCTGTGGAGAGCACAGAAGAAAGGCTAAGAGGAAAGCTGGGTACAGGAGGGTGTTGCTACTTTAAATAGAGTGGTCAGGGAAGGCTTCTCTCATACGGTGAAATCTGGGTAGAGAATTAAAGCAAGAGAATGCCAGTTTTGTGACTAAAGTGGGGCACTGCCTGCCCTAACCTGTGGCTCAGAGGAGAAGACAGTAGAAGGGGCTTTCCCTGAAGGGCCTCCAAGGCACTGGGTAAGGATTCTGCCTGCTCAGCTCCTGGCCACCCTTGGCTCCCTTTCTTCTCCCTATTCCCGCCTGGTGCCCACAAGCTGCCATGAACTACTTAATATCCCTTGGAATACATCTGTTCACATCAGCTGAAGTCACCTCTGCTGCTGGTGACTTAGACATTCCCACAGTGACCTATTCCCCACTGTCTGGGCCTCAGTTTCTTCAGAAGAGGGGACCAATGTAGCTTTCTATGTTAAGCTCCTGATCTAGCACTTTCCAATTTTGCCCTCCCTCTCCACCACCTGTTTTACACCCCCACCTCCTGGAGGCTATGAGTTGAAGGCAGGAGGCGTGTACAATGGATTGAGAAACTGAAAACAAGTAAACCCACACTGTTGGCTTGAGTCGCTGCCATCTTCCCACTGAGTCCTTTGAATCTTCACTCGTGTGTCCTTAGAACACAGTGCCAGCTACCTTGAGAAAGCAAGCAGGGGAGGAGGAAGATGTAGGAAGTGAAAGGCACTTGAGAGCTTAACCTGGAGACGTCAGCTCTTCTTCAAATGAGGTAGCACGAGCCTTGCCATGCTTCTGAGGTCTAGGCAGCTTTATAAATGTCTTCTCAGCTTTCCTCCTGTCACCACAGTACTGGAGAAGCAAACTCCTCACTTTGCCAGGTCAAAGATGGCCTCTGGGGCCAAGAGACCAAGCTCAGCCTTTTTCTGACCACTCTCTCTCATCCTCTGCCAACATCACGGCAGACAGCACCTGTTCCCTTCACTTGAAATGCAGCCCAACCCTCTAGCTCCTTTCACCCTGGTCACCCGACAGCTGTCATTCAAACAATGCCTGTCAGCCACCCCAGGCCTGATTTGGATTTGACCTACTGACCTCGAGGTCAAAGGCTCCAGAGTCCATTGCAAATCCCTGGGGGGCCAGTTCATTCTCCCAGAAAAGTCTCTAAATATATCCTTTCCTTTTGCAGGGAAATCAGCTGTTATTGTTTGCAAAGGCCTCATGAGTTTAAACATACCATGGCAGTTCAATCCTGTAAAGATTTAATGAATAGCCACTGGGTGAAAAGCAGCTGCTCTTTTTTCCTTAAGTCTCGACAAGCAAAGGACAAGAGCAATAATTTGACAAGGGGAAGGGTCCCTTCAGGAAGTCATATGTTCCCTTCATTATCTTCTTCTCCTTCTCATCCACCATTGCCCCCCCCCCCCCGAATTTACTCTTCCATTTTTCCAAGAATCTGTAATAAACAAGCCCAATCTAAGTTACCTATCTACAGATTAACAAGTATACATAATATCTAATGAGCACCTACTGTGTGCAAGAGACATTGGTAGGGATCTTGGGATCAATCCCCACTCAAACTCTTCTAGCTAGTGCCACCTGGTTCTAACACAGTCTTCCTTTGGTCTGTTGCCTTACTTAGTCGAAGGCTGAAGGTCCTAATTTATAATCAGAATGAGGCAGGCATATTGCAGTGCATCTGTTTGAAATTAGCAACAAAGGCTATGGTTGATACACATTCTGCAGTCTGGTGGATCCTGATGCATGGTGAGTTCCCCTGAGTGCCCAGTAACAGTTTCTAAGAGCCAAGATGCCTCCTAGGTAGCCTCATAAGTGGGGAGGCCCAGAGACCTTCCCCCAAAGCCAGCCGAATATACAAGACCCCTATTCCCAAAGAGGCTCTTACTTATGCCTATGGGAACCTGGAAGCCTTCTTGCCCTTCATTCTCCTGGCTGGACTGGTGCCAGCTCTTCCCCTGAGTTAGGGGATCAGAGGATGACACTAAGACTGGTTTTTATGGTATATTACTATTGGTGAGTTCTAGATTCTCTGTGCAAGGGCCTCTCGATTAAAACAACAGCAACCTACTCTCAGTGTCCATCTTGCAATCAGAAAACTTGTCTTTAAGCCAAAGAGACTACGCTGGTTGCTGTGGGGAAAACCAAAAGAGTGTAAATTGCAGTGCCCCTGTTTTCAATGATCTTATGCTAAGGAAATCTTGCAGAGACTTGGCTTCCCCTGTCCAGTTCCTAGGATGGGGAACCAGGGAGTGGCCTAAGAGTTCAGAAGAGGAAGCCACCACTCTAGGTAAGGAGATGATCAAGCAAAGCTTCACAAACCAGATGGGCCATAAAACTTTTCTGCATTCAGGTGGGTTGAGAGAAATGAAGGAAAGGCATTCTAGGACAAGGGAGCTGCCTGAGCAAATAAACTGGGAGGTGGAGTTCCCATCATGGCTCAGCGGTTAATAGAACCCATCTAGCATCCATGAGGACTCGGGCTCAATCCCTGCCCTCTCTCAGTGGGTTAAGGATCCAGCGATGCTATGAGCTGTGGTGTAGGTCACAGACATAGCTCAGATCCCACGTTGCTGTGGCTGTGGCATAGGCCAGTGGCTACAGTTCCCATTGGATTCCTAGCCTGGGAACCTCCATATGCTGTGGGTGCAGTCCTAAAAAGATTAAAAAAAAAAACAAAAAACAAAAAATAAACTAGGAGACCAGGTGATGTTTCTTCCTCCATTCATGAGAATAATGGTTGGCTGGCTGGCTGCCCCCTCTCCAAGAGCCAGAACTCCTTCTCCTTCGGGGGCCATGAAGTCATATTCCATAGGTTCAGAAAGAGGTTTTTGTGAAAAGGTCCTGAGCCAGCGTGCTCAAGTTTAAGTCTGTGAATCAACTCACAATTAAGAGAAAACTGAAAAACAAAAAATGGTTGAGGGCTCCAAGATGAAACCATTAGCACAGCAGAAACTTCACTGGACCATGAAACTTGGCAATGCCATTTCCTGATTCTGGATCATACAGGCTATGACTCTCTGAACTTTATCTATCTATCTATCTATCTGTCTATCTATCTGTCTATCGTGTCTTTCCTAGGGCCACACCCGCGGCATATGGAGGTTCCCAGGCTAGGGGTTGAATCGGAGCTGTAGCCGCTGGCCTACGCCAGAGCCTCAGCAATGCAGGATCCAAGCCACGTCTGTGACCTACACCACAGCTCATGGCAGTGCCAGATCCTTAACCCACTGAGCAAGGCCAGGGATCGAACCCGCAACCTCATGGTTCACAGTCAGATTCATTAACCACTGAGCCCACTACGTAAACTCCTTTTTTTTTTTTTAATTTATTGGACTGCTCTTTTTAAACATAGTAAAGAATATGATATATGTGATATATGATATATATTTACATAATACACATATATACATTTATCTTATCTATAAAAGAGTAGTGATCTAGAACTTCCTGAAGTAAAAACCATCCAAGAAAATGTTTTAGAATAGGCAGACATGTTTTCCAAGCATCCTTATAGATGATGATTAATGTCCCTTTAAAAGGAAAAAAAAAAAGGAGTTACAGAAAAAACACAAGATTCTTGAGTCTCAAAGAAAAAAAACTTTTTTCATTGACAAAACTGCTGCTCAACTCTTTTTTTTTTTTTGTCTTTTTGGGACCAAATCTGCAGCTTATGGAGGTTGCCAGGCTAGGGGATCTAATCAGAGGTACAGCCGGTCACCACAGCCACAGCCACAGTAGTGCCAGATCCGAGCCATGTCTGCAACCTACATCACAGCTCATGGCCACACTGGATCCTTAACCCACTGAGTGAGGCCAGGAACCTGTGTCCTCATGGATGCTACTCAGATTCATTTTTGCTGAGTCACAGCGGGAACTCCCTAGATTACTGAAGGTAGCAGGTAGCTGAAATTAGACAGACAATAGCATTAAAAAAGAGGATTCGATAACTTTCCTATGAAAAACCAGGTTATGGGGTTCAGGTATGGATGGATTCAGAAGTTCAAACAACTTCATGAAGTCTCAGTCTTTCTCTTCATCTCTTGGTTCTGCCTTCCTCTAACTCGAATCTCAGGCAAAATCTACTATGTGGTTTACACCCAGCAGCCCCAAGTTGACCTTACTCTTCTAGAGAGCAATCCCAGGGAAAAGATCATTTATTTCCCAAATGTTGCAAAAAAAGTTCTGGAATCTTAACAGGCTGATTTGAATCAGCCAACTATTCCTGAACTAATCATTACAACCAAAGAACTAGAGTATATGGACTGCTCAGATCTGGACATTAGGACACGGACTGAAGATAGGGAGGAAGGGTTTTCCAAAGGAAAGCCAGGGAGCTATCCCTAGAAGAGTAGGAGTGAATGCTGACAGGTAAATGGGAGATGTCCACTTCTCTAAGAAGGTTTTGCCTGCTAATACTTTCAAGTCCATTTTTTTTTAATTACCTTTTTTTTGCCTGCTGTACAGCATGGGGATCAAGTTACTCTTACATGTATACATTTTTTTTCCCACCCTTTGTTCTGTTGCAATGTATCTAGACATAGTTCTCAATGCTATTCAGCAGGATCTCCTTTTAAATCTATTCTAAATTGTATCTGATAATCCCAAACTCCCGATCCCTCCCACTCCCTCCCCCTCCCATCAGGCAGCCACAAGTCTCTTCTCCAAGTCCATGATTTTCTTTTCTGAGGAGATGTTCATTTGTGCTGGATATTAGATTCCAGTTATAAGTGATACCATATGGTATTTATCTTTGTCTTTCTGACTCATTTCACTCAGTATGAGAGTCTCTGGTTCCATCTATGTTGCTGCAAATGGCATTATGTCATTCTTTTTTATAGCTGAGTAGTATTCCATTGTGTATATATACCACCTCTTCCGAATCCAATCATCTGTTGGACATTTGGGTTGTTTCCACGTCCTGGCTATTGCGAACAGCGCTGCAATGAACATGCGGGTGCATGTGTCTCTTTTAAATAGAGTTTTGTCCGGATATATGCCCAAGAGTGGGATTGTGGGGTCATATGGAAGTTCTATGTATAGATTTCTAAGGTATCTCCAAACTGTTCTCCATAGTGGCTGTACCAGCTTACATTCCCACCAACAGTGCAGGAGGGTTCCCTTTTCTCCACAACCCCTCCAGCATCAAGTCCATTTTTTTTTTTTTTTTTTTTTTTGTTGTTGTTGCTATTTCTTGGGCCGCTCCCGCGGCATATGGAGGTTCCCAGGCTAGGGGTCGAATCGGAGCTGTAGCCACTGGCCTACGCCAGAGCCACAGCAACGCAGGATCCGAGCCGCGTCTGCAACCTACACCACAGCTCACGGCAACGCCGGATCGTTAACCCACTGAGCAAGGGCAGGGACCGAACCCGCAACCTCATGGTTCCTAGTCGGATTCGTCAACCACTGCGCCACGACGGGAACTCCTCAAGTCCATTTTTTAAAAGAAATATTATCATTGATAAGTCCTAGGCTACTCATAGAAATTATCTACTCATTTATTGGACAGAGGGAAGCAGGACTTAGCCTTCCCAAAGCCATCATGATTGTCTCCTAAGAGCAGAGTCTTAACAAACAGTTTTGGCTCCGAGAGCAAGTCATTCTGTGACACACACCAATAGTTAACCAACTTAGCTCCCATTTGCAACCCTCTTTTCTCTACTTACTTCCTAGGATTGATGTAGAAGTAGCCAATCAAATATAACTAGGAGTCCTTGGGTGAAACTTCTAAGAAATCTTTTAAGAAGAGATATCATCAGCTGCCATGCCCTGTAGATTTTCTACTTTTGTTCTTTGCTTCTTCCTATTTCTTCTGTCCTGGAACACACACACAGTGAGCGGAGGTGCAAAAGATCTTGCACTGCTTAGGAAGAAAGCTACAGGCTAAAAGTAGAAGACCCAAAACATAAAAGGAGCCCCAGTCCCTTGTGGAATCACTGAGCTATAATCCCAGTCTTGGGATTATCAGTGGGACTATCTGTCCCTAGACTTCTGGTCAAGCAGGATGAAAGCCCCTTTACTTGCAGCCCAAAGCCATCTTAATAGATACACAAACTTCCAAATCATTCAGTAATTCATGATGTGGTTTTCAGAAAGCTTTTATTAATTAGGACACCACCTGGTGGCTCCATATATTATTAATTATTCTTGTTAACCAGGTTCTGAGATCATAGCTTCTATACTTTTAGGAGATGAATGCTATCAACATAGGCAGTATAATTAGATAGAAAGTATAGTTAGGGGATATAACACATTCAGAACATTTGGAATCAAACTTAGCTCCAACCTGTAAATTAGTAACTGTGCAACTTTAGATAAGTTACTTAATATTCATTTATCCACAGACCTCAAGTGTAAATCCCTAGTATTTTTATGAGCATCCAATGTATTTAGAACATTGAAGGCACTCTCTATGTTGTATCTTTTTATATACATTGCCTTTTTGTAAACACTGTTTAAGATTTATGTCTCCTACATTTTAGTATCATGGAGGTAACTCTAGTTAACACATATGGCTCAGCAATAGACACAGAGCATATAGACAGAGATGGTTAATTGTTCAGTTCCTTGTCTTCTTGTTTGTCCTTCTACTTCCATAGGGTGGAAAATATTGGTTTCAAGGACAGTTGTCACTTCCAAATTTTTCTTTCTTTTTTTTTTTTTGTCTTTTCTAGGGCTAAACCGGCAGCATATGGAGGTTCCCATGCTAGGGGTCGAATCAGAGCTATAGTCGCCAGCCTACGCCACAGGCACAGCAACGCCAGATCCAAGCCGAGTCTGTGACATACACCACAGCTCACGGCAATGACAGATCCTTAACCCACTGAGCAAGGCCAGGGATTGAACCTGCAACCTCATTGTTCCTAGTCAGATTCGTTAACCACTGCACCACGATGGGAACTCCCACTTCCAAATTTATGCCACCAGTTTCCTTATGAAACTCTTGCCAAAAAAGCAAGGCTTTTGTTTATTTTAACCTCTAAATGTTTATGAATCACAACTCTATCCACGTATCAACTACACTGTCAGAACAGCGTGCCATCTTTGCCATATACCACATCCTTTCTCCTGCAAGTGGATGCCACTCACTTTCAAGACATTCATTCTGATGTTTGGGCTGATCTCTTAAATGTGCATTTACTTGCTTTGGCAGAAATTATTCTCTCTTTCACTGTAAGAAAAAGCTGGATATGAAATCAATAATTATGATTGACAACATATATATTTCACACAAAAAGAAATGTCTCCAGAGAAATATATGCCACTTAGAGTCCATAACAAGCTAAGTAACAGGTCACCAGGTTTTTTTTCTTTTTCTTTTTTTTCTTTTTAGGGCCACATCCACGGCATTTGGAAGTGCCTAGGCTAGGGGTGGAATTGGAGCTCAGCAATAGACACAGAGCATGTAGACAGAGATGGTAACAGCCACAGAAACTCGGGATCTGAGCCATGTCTGTGACCAATACCACAGCTCACGGCAACACTGCATACTAAACCCATGGAGCAAGGCCGGGGATCGAACCCACAGCCTCCTCGTTCCTAGTCGGATTCATTTCCGCTGCGCCACAACGGGAACTCCCAGGTCACCGTTTTGATCATTACGATACTCATCTTAGAGCTAACTGGTCTATACCCTCAGACCCACAATCCCAGTAAATGCTGCTTACCAGGAAAAGGACTAGGATTCAGGACAAAGATAAATACTCTTAGCTAAAATTTATTTTACATACACTGTGTGCTGAGTCATTGATTAAGTGTTTTTCATTTATTATTTCATCTAATATTCACTTTGATATGGGTTACTTTTGAAGGGAAACATTTATTTTTTTTTTATAGTTATACTACCTAAAAGTGGATCTTCTAAATAATATACTTCATTTCACCTGTTTTTTCATTTGATAAATAGACTCATACCAAACACTTTCTTTAGAATCTTACTCCTTTTGGGCAAAATTATATTTGTAAGTTTTATCCACACAGTTGTGTTTGACTCGGATCGTTCATTTCTAGTGTTGCACAGTGTAAGAATACGCCGTAATTTGTCACTATGTCAAATGAAGACATTTGAACTGTTTTCAACATTTGGTTGTTATGAAAAAGGCTGCTATGGACATTCTTGAACCTGTATCCTGTTACATGTATGTATGAGGATCTGTATGGTGTAGATCCGAGTCAGTTTGCTGGATCATAGGATTTGTATATCTTAAACTTTAATGGAAAGTGCCAAAAGTGTTATGTAAAATAGTTATGTTAATTTGTATTCCCACAAGCAATGGGAGAGCTCTTGCTATACCACACTTTAACACTCAGAAATGTTAGTGAAGTTTTTTTTGCACGTAGTTTATGGATTAGAGTTTTGTTTTTTTCATCTTTTAAAGTTTATTGAAGTATAGTTGATTTACAGGGGGAATTGTTAGTTTTTAAGATGTTTGTCTATCTGGTGGCAATTTTTGACATTTTGATGTTAATTTGCATTTCCTTGATTACAAATGAGTTGAACATTACTTTCTATGGCCATTGACTACTTACGGTTTTTCTTTTGTATAGTGCTTCCCAGTGACTTTTGCATGACTTATCTTGGGTTCTGTTTTTTAGATCTTGATCCGCACTTTTTTTTCCCTTTTATTTATTTATTTATTTATTTATTTATTTATTTATTATTATTTTGTCTTTTTGCTATTTCTTTGGGCCGCTCCCACGGCATATGGAGGTTCCCAGGCTAGGGGTCCAATCGGAGCTGTAGCCACCAGCCTATGCCAGAGCCACAGCAACGCAGGATCCGAGCCACATCTGCAATCTATACCACAGCTCACGGCAACGCCGGATCCTTAACCCACTGAGCAAGGGCAGGGACCAAACCTGCAACCTCATGGTTCCTAGTCGGATTCGTTAACCACTGCGCCACGATGGGAACTCCCTTTTTTCCCTTTTAATATAGTCTATTTATGAGTTGTCAATTGTATGCATTGCAGATATATTTTCTCATTCTGTGCCTTATATTTTCACTCCCTTTATAAGGTCTTAATTTTAATATAAAATGTCAATCAATTGTGTCTAAAGCAAGTTTCTGCTGTGGTGCAATGGGATCCACGGCATCTCTGCAGTGCTGGGATGTAGGTTCGATCCCTGGATAGTGGGTTAAAGATCTGGCATTGCTGCAGCTGTGGCATAAGTTGAAACTGTGGCTTAGATCTGATCCCTGGCCCGGGAACTCCATATGCGGTGGGGAGGCCAAAAACGGCAAAGATAAAAAGATGAGGGAATAGAAGACAATGGAAAAGAAGCGAAGAGAAGGGAAAAGAAGGGGAGGGGAGGGGAGGGGAGGAGAGAGGAGAGAGAGAAAAGAGAAAAGAGAAGAAAAGAAAAGAAAAGAAATCTTTCCTTATCCTCAGGTCATGAGTATATTCTATTTTTTTTCTAAAAATTTTATTGAACTTCTATTTCCAGTCAAGATGGAATGACAGGCCTGGATTAGCCCTCTTGTCCACAAGAATGGAAAAACTGGACAAAATGTACATAAAACAATCTTTGTCAGACTATTGAACATGGAGCAATGAAGGACAGTGATTTCTGAGAGGCTGAAAGAAAATGAGATGCCATCTATAACTGCCCCAGCTTGCTACCTTGAAGAAGCTTCTAGGACAAGCAAGGAAGGAGGAAACCAGGTGGAGACCAACAGACTCCCTGAAGTGAGGAGGCAGAGCCAAGATTCTGGGGAGTCCAAAGCAGCTAAAATTTGGAGGACAGGGGGTTCAGAAGGAGTGTTACACAGAGAAAGAACTCAAGAGATCTACAGAGAAGCCCCTAGAGTGTTTGGCGCAGTGCTGATCCGTGTATGCCTAAGAATCACCCCCGTCTCCCCTCAAGGAAATCAGTGATTCTAGTTTCTTAGATATCCTTCCAAAGATATTCAATGAATATATATATATTCCCCCTTTACTCAAGTGTTATATGTCATGCACTGTTATACATCTTAGTTTTTTATTTGTTTGTTTGTTTTGTTTTGCTTTACTTTCTTGGGCCACACCTGCGGCACATGGAAGTTCTCAGGCTAGGGGTCGAATGGGAGCTACAGCTGCTGGCCTACAGCACAGCCACAGCTACAGGAGATCTGAGCCATGTCTGTGACCTACCCCACAGCTCATGGCAATGCAGGATCCCTGACCTACTGAGCAAGGCTAGGGATTGAACCCACATCCTCATGGATACTAGTTGGATTCGTTTCCTCTGCGCCACGATGGCAACTCCACACCTTACTTTTTTTTTTAACTTAAAATATAGCTTAGAGATGTTCCATATCTGTAAATAAGGAGCTTTCTCAACATTTTAAAATAATGATCTAATCATTAATTTAAGCTGTTGTCTATTGATGGTCATTTAAGCTGTTTCAAATCTTTTGTAAGGAAACATAATGGTGCAATTTGATACATATACTCTTTTGTAAATTCTGATGAATATTCAGTGGCCTGCTGGGGCAGGATCATCTGGGCTTCCAAGAGCCATTTATTCAAAGTTCGGATATTTCAAGAGATTGATGTTAGGAGAATAGCTAGAAATTGATCATGGTGGAAGTATTTACACCATTAAAATTAGCAAAGCCGACAAAAAAGTGTTCCCATTCCCTTTTTGGGGGGGCAGAGAGGGGAGAGTTTGTTGTTGAGTATATATGGCTTCCACTGAACTCATTCCCAGGAGTGGAACTGCTGGATCAAAGGGTACATGCATTTATAATCTTGATATACATAAAAAGTCAAATTGCCCTTTAGACATTTTGACTAGCAACATATTCTTGAATTCTCATCAACACAGTGTTATCAAAATTATCGATCTTTGCCAATCTGATGGGTATAAATAATTTCTCAATGAGGTTGTAATACTTATATCACTTATTGAAAATTAACATTTTTATATGTTGAGGGTTTTATTTCTTTTAATAAGAAAAAAATCTATGTATACTCTTTGCCCATTTTCCTCTTTAGTTTGTGGGTTTGTTTGTTTGTTTTTTTAATTTGTGAAGCCTCCAAATATTTTAAGATTAGCCCTTGTTCTGAGATATGAGTTGTTTCTATCTTTTCTCCAGAATATTATGTGCTATTTAAAAATGTTATGGGGAGTTCCCATCGGGGGGCAGTTGTTAACGAATCTGACTAAGAACCATGAGGTTTCGGGTTTGATCCCTGGCCTTGCTCAGGTTTCGGGTTTGATCCCTGGCCTTGCTCGGTTAAGGATCCAGGGTTGCCATGAGCTGTGGTGTAGGCCACAGACACGGCTTGGATCCCACGTTGCTGTGGCTCTGGTGTGGGCTGGCAGCTATAGCTCTGATTCAACCCCTAGCCTGGGAACCTCCATGGCCCTAGAAAAAGCAAAAAGACAAAAAAAGTTATGGTAGTTCTTGCAATGCCGATTAATGACAACCTTTTTACATAACTAAATTAATCATCACTCTCTCTTTATGGCTTTTAAAAATAACAGCTTTATTGAAAAGTGAATTGCACATCATGAAATTCATCTTTTCACAGTGAACAATAGGTTCTAGTATATTCACAGAGTTGTGCAACAACCATCACTATTTCCAGAACATTTTCATCACCCTGAAGGAAACCCATTCTTTTTGGTATGGATTTCTTATTGTGGTTTTGGTTTGTATTTCCCGGACAGCTTATGATGTTAAGCATCTTTTTATGAGCTTATAGCCCACTTGTATATCTTCTTTGGAGAAACGGCTTTTTACATCTTTTGCCCACTTTCAAACTAGGTTATTTGTATTTGCACTGTTGTAGTCTATGAAGTGTGTATTCTGGATATACTCAGTTCCTATCAGATATATAATGTCTTTTCACTTTCTTGATGGTATACTCTGAAGCACAAAAGTTTAATTTTGATGAGGGTTGAGGTCCGCATTGTTTTTTCTCTTGTCACTAGACTTTTGGTGTTGTTTCGTGATCAAGGTCACAAGGACTTACTCTCATTTTTTTCTTATGAGAGTTTTCTAGTTAACGCTTATGTTTAAGTCTCTGCTCTATTTTGAATTATGCTGCAGATGATGTGAGATAGGGGTGCAACGTCATTCTTTTGCATGTAGAAATCCAGTTTCTGAGCACCGTACATTGAAAAGACTGTGCTTTCACAATTGAAGAGTCTTGGCATCCTTGTGGAAAATCAACTGACCATAAATGTTTACTTCTGGACCCTCACTTTGATTCCACTGATTGCCGTAGCTATCCCATGCTAGCATTACACTGTCTTAATTACTGCAGCTATGTAGTAAGTTTTGAAATCAGAGAGGGTGAGCCTTCAAATTTTGCTATTCTTTTTTTTTTTTTTTCTTTGCTATTCTGGGCCACTTGAATTTCCACATGAGTTTTAGGATCAGCTTGTGAAACTGTGCAAAAAAGCCAGCTTAAGTTCTGACAGGGATGGCGTTGAATCTATAGATTAATTTAGAGAATACTGTAATTTAACAACATTAAGTCATCTGATATAGGAACATGAGATGTTTTTCCATTTATTTAAATCTTATTTAATTTCTTTTATAGCTTTCAGTTATGAATCTTGTACTGCTCTTAAATTTATTTAATTTATTTAAGCATTTTATTTTTTTGATGCAGTTATAAGTGGAACTGTTTTCTTAATTTCAGTTTTGCATTATTCATTGCTGTATATAGAAATAAAGTTGATTTTTTTATGTTGATCTGGTATTCTGTCATCTTGCTGAATTTAATTCATTCTAGCAGTTTAAAAAAAATTATTAGTACTAAGAGTTATGATTCCTTAGGATTTTCTATACAAGATCATGTCATCTGCTAATAGAGACAGTCTTACTTCTCACTTTCCTACCTGGATGCCTACTGCTTCTTTTTCTTGAATAGTTGCCTTCGCTAGACTCTCCAGGACAATAATGAAAAGAAGCAATGACAGTGGACATCCTTGTCTTTTTTTCTGATCTTAGGGGGAAAGCAATCAGTCTTTCACCAGGTTAACTGTGAATTTTTCATAAATGGCCTTTATTAGCTTAAGTTCCTTTCTTTCCCTAGTTTTTCAGTGGTTTTGTTTTTTTGTTTACCATGAAAGGTTGTGGATTTTGTCAAATGCTTTTTCTGGTCCATTGAGAAGATCATATGATTTTGTCCTTTCTTCTTTGTTGAATCTATAGATCAAATTAGGGAATATTGTAATTTCACAACATTAAGTCATCTGATATAGGAACATGAGATGTTCTTCCATTTATTTAAGTCTTAATTTCTTTCAATGTTTTATAGCTTTCAGTTACAAATCTTGTACTTCTCTTAAATTTATTTCTTTATTTAAGCATTTTATTCTTTTTGATGCAGTTATAAGTGGAATTGTTGTCTTAATTTCAGTTTTGCATACAGTGTTACACTGACTGATTTTTTTTTAGATATTAATCCAATTTCATATTCGTATAATAAATCCCACGAGATCATGATGAGTAGTCTTTTTTACATTTAGCTGAATTCGGTTTGCTAGGATTTTGTTCAGGATTTTTTCTGTATGAACTACAGAAATAGCTGTTGGAATTTTACTAAATTCAAGTTAATCTTAAAACTGGATTGGCACCTTTATGATATTGAGGCAACCTATTCAAGAACATGGTATGCCTTTCTATTTCCTCATATTTTTTTCTGCATATTTCAGTATTTTAAAGTTTTCTTTACGTGACTTGCAAAAATTTTGTTTCATTTATCTTGAAGAGTTTTAGTCTTCAATTACATCTTCTATCTCAGTAGTTACATTTGAATATTACTAAATTTTATATTTAGTTTTATAATGAGTTGATAGACTGAATTCTTTCATTTATTGTTTACAGTAGTTTTTCTATTGGTTTTCTTTTTTTCTTTTCTTTTTTCTTTTGCTTTTTGGGGCCAGAATTGTGGCATATGGAGGTTCCCAGGCTAGGGGTCTAATCACAGCCTATGCCACAGCCATAGCAACTCGGGATCTAAGCCACGTCTGCAACCTGTGTACACCACAGCTCATTGCAATGCTGGATCCTTAACCCACCAAGCGAGGCCAGGGATTGAACCTGCAACCTCATGGTTCCTAGTTGGATTCATTTCTATTGCGCCACGACAGGAACTCCAATTTTCTTATTGTTTTCCAAGTATAGCCATAGCATCTAAAACAATTATCTTACCTCCTGATTTTCAATGTTTCATGTTTATAATTTCTTTCCCATTACGTAGTTGCATTGTTTAGTATCACCAGAATATTGTTAAATAATTACACTTACAGCGATTCCCTCTTAAACATAATGCTGGTTTTAGAATATAGTTTTGTGTTTTTTGTTTTAGTTTTTGTCTTTTTGCCATTTCTTGGGCCCCTCCTGCGGCATATGGAGGTTCCCAGGCTAGAGGTCGAATCAGAGCTGCAGTCACCGACCTACACCAGAGCCACAGCAACATGGAATCCGAGCCGCATCTGCAACTTACACCACAGCTCACAGCAACGCTGGATCCTTAACACACTGAGCAAGGCCAGGGATGGAACCTGAAACCTCATGGTTCCTAGTCGGATTTGTTAACCACTGCGCCATGATGGGAACTCCTAGAATATAGTTTTTAAATAATTCTTTGTAGATTGAGAAGTAGTAGAAGTATAATAGTTAAGAGCATGAAGTCTAGAGTCTGGATGACTAGGTTCAAATCCAATCTATACAAGTTTTTTTGTTTTTGTTTTTGTTTTTTTTTTTTTTTGGTCTTTTTGCCTTTTATTGAGCCACTCCCACGGCATATGGAGATTCCCAGGCCAGGGGTCAAATTGGAGCTGTAGCCGCCAGCCTATGCCAGAGCTACAGCAACATGGGATCCGAGCTGCATCTGTAACCTACATCACAGCTCATGGCAACGCCAGATCCTTAACCCACTGAGCAAGGGCAGGGATGGAACCTGCAACCTCATGGTTCCTAGTCGGATTCGTTAAGCACTGTGCCACAACAGGAACTCTGTATACAACTTATTAAATGTATAAAACCCAATAGCCATCAGTTTTTCATTGTGAAAATTGGAATGATAATAACCTATCTAATAAGGTTGTTTTGAGGACCATATGAATACTATATTTAAAGGGCTCACAACAGTGCTTGGCATATAGGAAATGCTATGTAAGTCTTTAGTATTGCAATATTATATTTGTTTATAGCAAGTTTGTTCTTGTTTAAAATTGTGAGAATTTAGATGTGTTACTCGTGCTAAATGTTTCAGTAAACATAATTTTTTTAAATATGTGAATTATTTGGACATTAACCACAAAACAAATAAAATGATTATCTTCAACTATATGTAAAATGAATGAAGTTATAAATAAACTCCTCCCTCTTCTCCCTGAACCACATCCTTAACCCTCCTCACAGTTTAGTTCTGTGAGCCAGGACATTCTCTTTTCTAAATGAGCCACTGCATAAAAGGCCTTTTCTCACTGGCAAATTCTGATTCAAGCTTACCCATGTAAACTTGTACCAGAAAAGTTCAACATTCCACACAGGGTTAGGAAAATTAGACGTAATTTTCTAATTGCTAGAAATTAGAAAATTTCCTTCTTGCTCTTTTTATCTGTTCCCCTTCTATTGCCTGTTGAGGTTGCCGTGATCAGGCTTCACCTCCACCCTGTAGTCACAGGCTCATCAACTGACTATTGGTTAATGGTGAAATCCTGAACTATCTTTAGTATGTTGCAACAGTACCACATTTATATTCAAGACTACCAGTGGTTCTCAGACCTGGATAGGATAAAGTCAAAATGTGCTCTTTCTTTCATTCCAATTCTTTCATCATTCTGGCCCTGATTTAATTTAACTTTTACCTTGTATAGCTCCAAATACGGCCCCTTTCCTTTTGTCAGAATGGTCTCTCCACTCTCCCCCATAAACATCATTATCATTTTTGAACTTCTACCTTTGCTTATTCTGTGTTTTCTGCTTTGAGTTTCCTTCTCCTTATTCCGTACCCACCAAAGGCCCCTACTTTAGGATCCCGCTCAGGTCCTACTTTATCCAGATAGCCTCATGTTCACCCCCGACACCAGGAACTCTCCTAGCTCCTGTCTGGGTCACTTTTTTGGCAGTGACATTTTGAACTGCAATTCATTTTACTAAACTCTAAAATCTGTGCTAAATTAGTCTCTCAACTAAAACAATAAATTTCTGGAAGATAAAGATTATGACTTAACTTTATCTGTATATAATGCTCAGTACCTGACATGCTACAAGGCAGATAGAGGAGGCTCTTATCAAAGACCACTGAAGCATTGTCAAATGAGTGAGTGCCTTCATGAGTGAATGAATGAATAAACAAGGGTACTCATAAATATACGTACAAATGAATGAATGGGTGATCCTTAAGGCCCCACCAAGTGGAGGTTAGTCAGAGACAAAACCAGACAGGTCAAAGCCAGCAGAGGACTCATGATGTTCAGAGCCCATGGCAGGGGTCAAAGATGGGCCTGGCAGACCTGAGAGAGAATTTGAATCTAGCTCCCCTTTATGTCCGGAGAGCACTTTCTTGTGCCCTAGATATACAGAACTCACTCTCCTCTACAATGCCAGGCTAAGTAGTAAGAGTTATTGCCCCATTCGTTTCTGTCTGTACTCCTTTTTCCTTCCTGAAGAAGAGGGTCTTTGTCTGAGACCCCCATGGGACCAACACATACAGTCCTCTGGACTTGACACCTTCATCAACAGTTCTTCCAATGAAGGAAGGAAAATGAAGGGATCCCTTCCTTCAAAGAGAATGACCGATAAAATGATCACATTACCATTATCTCTTACAAATCTTCCCTCTGGTCTAATAATTTCCATTAAGACCTCATCAGCACAGCAAGAAGTGTGCGGTCCATTTTCTTTTTAATAGGAAATGCCAGCACACATCTGTGGACGGGCAGATCGTGCTCATATCTCACCCTGGAGTGATACCACGGCATTCTAAATGAAGTCCATTGAGTGTAATAATGGTTTGGAGAGATCCAAGTATAAAATATTATTATGATCTAATTGACACAGAGGAAAGAAGTGGGAACTTGGCTGGTTTTAGCAGAGCCTCAAATAATCTGAAAGAGCAATCAAATTCATTTTGAACTGTGTGGCTTTCATGGATTCCACATGAAAATATAGAGCTTGGACGTAGCATAAGCTACATCAGCTCCTGGAACAATGGGGGAAATTTTCTCTCTCTTTTTTTTGCCTCTTTTTCAATTTAACTTAATGTTTATACTATATTAAAATATAGTTGATTTACAATGTTGTATTAGTTTCAAGTGTACAACAGAGTGATTCAGCTATACACATATGTATATCCATTCTTTTTCAGACTCTTTTCCCAGATAGGTTACTATACAATATTGATTGTGGTTCCCTGTCTGTACAAGAAGTCCTTGTTGTTTATCTATTTTATATGCAGTAGTGTGTATATGCTAATCCCAAATTCCTAATTTATCCCTCCCTCCTCCTTCCCCCTTTGGTAACCAAAAGTTTGCCTTCTACATCTGTAAGTCTGTTTCTATTTTGGAAATAAGTTCATTGCATCATTTTTTAGATTCCACACAGACGTGATCTGATATTTGTCTTTCTCTGTCTGACTTATTTCACTCAATATGATAATACCTAGGTCCATACATGTTGCTGAAAATGGCATTATTTCATTTTTTATGGCTGAGTAATAGTCAATTGTGTATATGTACTGCGTCTTCTTTATCTAGTCCTCTGTTGATGTACATTTAGATTGTTTCTACGTCTTGGTTATTTTAAAAAGTGCTGCAATGAATATTGGGGTGCATGTATCCTTTTGAATTATGGTTTTCTCCAAAAATACGCCCAGGACTGGGACTGCCAGATCATATGCTAGTTTTATTTTTAGTTTTGTAAGGAACTTCCATACTGTTCTCCATAGTGGTTGTACCAGTTTATTTTCCCATTCCCTTTTATCCACATCCTCTCCAGCACTTACTGTTTGTAGACTTTTTGATGATGGCCATTCTGACCAGTTGGAGGTGTAGTTTGGATTTGCATTTCTCTAATAATTAGCAGTGTTGAGCATTTTTTCATGTGCTTTTTGGCCATCTGTAGGTCTTTTTTGGAGATAGGGCTATTTACATCTTCTGTTCATTTTTCAGTTGGGCTGTTCGGTTTTTTGATATGAGCTACATGATCTGTTTGTATATATTGGAGATTAATCGCTTGTTCATTGCTTCATTTGCAAAGATTCTCTCCCATTCTGTGGGTTTCTTTTCATTTTGTTTATGGTTTCCTTGGTACAAAAGTCAAGTTTAATTAGGTCCCATTTGTTTATTTTTGTTTTTATTTTCATTACAAAAAAGACATTGCTGCAATTTATGTCAAAGAGTATTGTGCCTATGTTTTCCTCTAAGAGTTTTATAGTGCTCAGTCTTACATTTAGGTCTTTAATCCACTTTCAGTTTATTTTTGTATGGTGTTAGGGAATGTTCTAATTTCATTCTTTTACATGTGGCTGTCCAATTTTCCCAGCCCCACTTACAGAAGAGACTGTCTTTTCTCCACTGTATGTTTGCATCCTTCATCATAAATAAATTAGCCATAGGTACATGAGTTTATTTCTGGGCTTTCTATCCTGTTCCATTGTTCTATGTGTCTGTTTTTGTGCCAGTACCACAGTGTTTTGATTATTGTAGTTTTGTAATATAGTCTTAAGCCAGGGAGCCTGATTCCTCCAGCTCTGTTTTTGTTTCTCGGAATTGCTTTAGCTATTTAGGGTCTTTTGTGTTTCCATTACAAATTTTAAAAGTGTTCTAGATCTGTGAAAAATGCCATTGGTAATTTGATATGGATTGGGTTGAATCTTTAGATTGCCTTGGGTAGTATTGTCATTTTAACAATACTGATTCTTCCAATTCAAGAACATGGTATATCCTTCCATCTGTTTGTGCCATCTTCAATTTCTTTCAATGGTGTCTTCTAGTTTTCAGATTAAAGGTCTTTTGCCTCCTTTGTAGGTTTATTCCTAGGGTTAGTTGGTTTGTTTTTTGTCTTTTTTAGGGCCGAGCCTGTGGTATTTGGAGGTTCCCAGGCTAGGGGTTGAATCAGAGCTGTGGCCCCTGGCCTGGGCATGGCCACAGCAACACCAGATCTGAGCCACATCTGTAACCATAGCTTACTGCAAAGCCAGATCCTTAACCCACTGAGCGAGGCCAGGGATCAAACCTGCGTCCTCATGGATACCAGTCAGATTTGTTTCCACTGAGCCATGACAGGAATTCCTATTCCTAGGTAGTTTATTCTTTTTGATGTTAAGGTAAATAGGATTATTTCCTCAATTTCCCTTTCTAAAATTTTGTTGTTAGTGTGTAAAAATGCAAGAGATATCTGTGGATTCATTTTGTATCCACAACTTTTACCAAATTCACTGATAAGCTCTAGTAGTTTTCTGGTAGCATCTTAAGGATTTTCTATGTATAGTGTCATGTTATCCGCAAGCAGTGACAATTTTACTTCTTTTCCAATCTGGATTCTTTTTTTTTCTTCTCTGATTGTTATGGCTAGGACTTTCAAAACTATGTTGAATAAATGTGATGAAAGTTGACACCCTTTCTTGTTTCTGATCTTACAGGAAATATTTTAATGAGAGACTACCACAAGCACCTATATGCCAATAAGATGGACAACCTGGAAGAAATGGACACATTCTTAGAAAAGTACAATCTTCCAAGACTGAACCAGGAAGAAATAGAAATTATGAACAGACCAATCACAAGTATTGAATTTAAAACCGAGACGAAAAAATTTCCAACAAACTGAAGTCCAGAATTAGATGGCTTCACAAGGGAATTCTATTAAACATTTAGAGAAGAGTTAACTCCTATTCTTCTGAAACTATTCCCAAAAATTGCAGAGGAATACTCCCAAACTCATACTATAAGGTCACGATCACTCTGATACCAAAACCAAAGAAAGCACAAAAACAGAACGTTATAGGCCAACATCACTGATGAACATAAATGCAAAAAAAAAAAAAAATCCTCAAAAATTACCAGCAAACTGAATCCAACAATGCATTAAAAGGATAATACACCATGACTGAGTGGGATTTATTCAGGGATGCCAGGATTTTTTAATATTTGCACATAAATCAGTGTGATACACATTAACAAACTGAATAAAAAACATACAATTATATCAAGAGATGCAGAAAAGGTCTTGACAAAATTCAACACCCAGTTATGATAAAAACTCTTCAGAAGTGGACAGAAGGAACCTACCTCAACATAATAAAGCCCATAAGTGACAAACCCACATCTGACCTCATACTCAACAGAAATTTTCATTTGTTTGTTTGTTTTTTGGATGCATCTGTGGCATGCAGAAATTCCCAGGCCAGGGATCTTACCCGAGCAACAGCCATGACAGTGATGAATCCTTAACCACTAGACCACCAGGGAACACCAGAATTTATTTTATTTTATTTTGTATTTTGGTCTTTTCTAGGCCTGCACCCATAGCATATGGAGTTTCCCAAGCTAGGGGTCTAAGCGGAGCTGTAGCAGCCAGCCTATGCCAGAGCCACAGCAACGCAGGATTCGAGCCACGTCTTCAACCTACACCACAGCTCACAGTAACTCCAGATCCTTAACCCACTGAGTGAGGCCAGGGATCAAACACGCAACCCCATGGTTCCTAGTCGGATTCGTTAACCAGTGAGTCACGACAGGAACTCCCAGAATTTTTATTTTGGTTTTAAATACACCTAATCCACAGATTTCCGAGTCAAAATTGAGCAAATATACACATCAAGAGAAAAAACCCGGCACAGTAGGACATTAGGTTTTAGTCTGGAGTAGGGGATATGATAAGTCAGGGTAGAGGGGATTCTAATGAGGAAAGAAAGGAGTGGGGACAAAAAGCAGAGAATTCCTCTCCCTTCTTTGGGGAACAGAATGTCAGGGCTGGGGAAATTAAGTTAGGAGCCTTCAGGGAAACTTCAATGTGCCATTTCCATCATTCCCCCAACAAGAGGTAGATGTAATATACAGGTGTTATGTGTATATTATTATATACACATAATTCATATATTGTATGAAACCAATATATTGGCCATAGCCAATTCGACAAGAAATGGGAGACTGATCCCGTCACAGCTATTTGCACATGATTAGGTGGCCTTATCACAATCTCTGCCCCAAGGTACATTCTGTGTTAGAGGGGGACTGGCTGACCAATCAGGTCTTTCTTCTTGGATAGTATGAATTCCAGATAAAGTCTTTGGGTCCCCAAGAGCAGGTTCTTTGGAAGAGAGAGGAGAGCAAGAAGCTGAGTCTCCCTGTAGTGGCATGGCAGAGAAGTGAGGAATAGAAAGATGCCAGCTGTTGAAAGAACAATGTGACCATTCTCTAAAGTTGGGTTGTTTCTTAAAGGACAGCACAGCCTTGGTGAACCTGGACTCTTTAAGGCATCCTGAATGAGTTTCCTTCTTTTCCACCTGAGGTAGCAACACACATATTCAGAATTATTCCCTGCCTGGGGTCTCTGGGGGTGCACAGAGGCTGTTCAAGCATTTCTTGCGCTTATTTTGCCCTTGTGTGAAAAAATGCAGCCCCCCCCAACACACACCTAAACAGTGTGTCCTATATTTGTGGTGGGCAAATAAATTCCTTGGGCACAAGGGTAAGAGTGCCTTTTCCCAGAGAGTGGTGTCTGGCACATAGTAGGACTTCAACAGATATTTGTTCAATGAATCAATGTTGGATAAATACACTCCCCTATAATCTCCTTCTCTCTGTTAGAGTCAGGAAAATATGACTCAGCCCTGCTGTCTCAGAGCCGGCTGATGGCTATGAAAGGTGAGTCCGCAAGCAGGGCAAGATGGAAGGTGTATCTCAGAGAAGATGCTGGGTTTCACCCTGGACAGGTCATTTCTCTGTAGGTTCCTAAATGTCCTGCACAAATCTAGACATAGAGCTCTGGGGTCAGAGTGGGGGTGAGCCAGGCTGGGCTGGACAAGCTTGTCCCTCTCCCTCTCTTCCCTCCCTCCATTTCCCTCTTCCTCTTGCCCCCTCTTGTTCTTGCCCCCTCTTCTTCCAACCTTCTTGCTCTTGAGTGAAGAAAAGGGGATCTTGGGAGTTCCCGTCGTGGCGCAGTGGTTAATGAATCCGACTAGGAACCATGAGGTTGTGGGTTCGATCCCTGGCCTTGCTCAGTGGGTTAACGATCCGGCGTTGCCGTGAGCTGTGGTGTAGGTTGCAGATGCAGCTTGGATCCAGCATTGCTGTGGCTCTGGCGTGGGCTGGTGGCTGCAGCTCCGATTCAACCTCTAGCCTGGGAACCTCCATATGCCGCAGGAGCGGCCCAAGAAATGCCAAAAAGACAAAAAAAAAAAAAAAAAAAAAAAGAAAGAAAAGAAAAGGGGATCTGATTTCATCAAAGACAAAGTCACATCTACTCTCCTTTCCATCATCAGATACTCTAAAATTCTTTCTCTCTCTCTCTCTTTTTTTTTTTTTTGTCTTTTTAGGGCCACACCCACAGCAAATGGAGGTTCCCAGGCTAGGGGTCAAATCGGAGCTACAGCTGCCAGCCTACTGCCACAGCCACAGCAACACTGGATTGGAGCCTCATCTGTGACCTACCCTACAGGTCACAGCAATGCCAGATCCTTAACCCACTGAACAAGGCCAGGGATCGAACCCCAGTCCTCATGGATACTAGTCAGATTCATTTCTGCTGAGCCACAATGGGAACTCCTAAAACTCTTGCTTTTTTTAAATTCTGGAAATAAACTTTTCCTTGGGACATCCCAAATGCATTACTGCTGAGGTTTTTGCACAACCTCATCTCCTTCTCCTCTCTTCCTTGTCACCTGTGCTCTGGCCCCACTGGCCATTTCACCTTTCCCCAAACACATAGGCTCCCAGCTCAAGACTTCTGCACTGGCTCTTTCCTCTGCCTGGAATGCTTTTCCGTAGAGACCCTCATGGATCAGCCCCTTCTTCTCCTTCAGTCCTTTATGCAAATGTCACCTTCTCAATGAGGCCCGCCTTTGATTTCCTCCTTCCTTGCTTATCCACCTTCCTCCATTTGTCTCCAAGGGGTATATCATAATTTTATGCAGCATGTGTTCAACTTACCCATCTTATTCAGTACCTGTCTCCCACAACTGAGTGTAAGCTCCTTGAGGGCCCCAAATTTACCTGCTTTGTTCTGTACTTTTACCTGGAGTCAAAAACAGGGCTGCTCTCAAGTAACACTTGTTGAATTTTTCTTTTTTTTTTTTTTGTCTTTTTAGGGCCACACCTGCATCCTATGGAGGTTCCTAGGCTAGGGGTCAAATCAGAGCTATAGCCACTGGCCCACACCACAGCCATAGCAATGCAGGATCCGAGCTGCACCTGTGACTTACACCACAGCTCATGGCAACACCAACTGAGCAAGGCCAGGAATCGAACCTGAATCTCCATGGATGCTAGTCAGATTCATTTCCACTGAGCCACGATGGGAACTCCACTTGTTCAGTTTTGAAGGGACATGCAATGTAGTGAGGTGCAGATGTCACGGAGCTACATCTCCCCCTGTGCAGGGCCTCCTTCCCAAAAGTGACTTTGAACTCAGGCACCACTCCTGCCAGGTGGCAACAGTAGGGTGCCACTGGGTAATCACAGGATGGCTGCATGGGATCAAGGGCCACCTGCAGACTTTGAGTGACTCAGAACAAGTGACTGCATTTGTCCTAAAATGAACTCAAAACTGAGTGGAGGTTTGTCCACTGAGGTTAAGGGATCAGCTAGATGCCAAAGGCTTAGCCAGGCAATTCCACTCAAATGTTGTACAACGTGGGAAGAGGTAAATGGTAGCAAAGACAGACGGACATGTCATTGAGTGTTTGAATCCTAATATGTAGTCTCTTCAGGAAGTGGTTATATACAGTCAAGGAGAGACTGTGGACAGATGCAAGACCAAAAGGACCCCCAACACTTCAATGCTGAAATCTTGCTAATTATGAGAAAAACAAAAGGAAGGAAGTTCGATTTTCTATGGGCGGAAATGCTTCATCGTTTACCTCTTGGTCTCAACTGAAATGTAATGTACAGTCCATAATATTCAAGACATCCCTCTATCACCAAAATTAAATTAATGGTGGGCAAAATGACAGAGATATGAGAAAGGAAAACAATTGTTAGTGTTTTTCTAAACTAAACAACTAGCGAAGTTAGCAGAGAGTTTTCGACCAACAATCCCCCACCCCCAAAAGGTGAGATGGTCGAAATGGGCCTGCTTGAAAATTATGACAATCGAGGATTTGTGATTCCAAAGTTGTAGGTACCGGAAGCTTAGACTGAGGCAAGCTGGTTTTAATGATCCATATTTTGTCCTAGAATTGGTTCGTAAATTCCCCGTAATTTCTTTTCATGGAGCACATCTGTACTCTTCATGGAGCATGAACTGCATTAGACTATTTTCTGACTATAAAAACCAGGGCAATTTTACAAGACAGCAGGGCAGGGTGCCTGTCTGGCATGGAATCTGAGCACTAAGCTCATCTGGTGTGTGTCAAGGCAGCACCTCTCCACATTTATGCGGTCGGTGCTTTACATCTGAACGCGTACCTGGGATCTAGAAGACTCAGATCATGATTCCCTTGCAGCTCACACGCTCTTTGTTAGAAGGGCGTGAGAAGAGCAATAGCTGTGAGATGGAGGGGTGCCTCACAAGCTAACATATTAGCAGAGGTACCAGGAGAGGCCATGAGGCAGGAATAGCAATTGAGAGGATAGGGAAATCCTCGAAAGTAGACTAGCACATCCAATTAGTGGAGGAGGTAAAATCTTTATCTTTCTCACAGAGAGAATTCACTCCTCCAACAAACATATGGGGTTTCTCTTGTGGTGCAGCAGGTTAAGGATCCAGTGTTGTCCCTGTAGCCGCTGGAGTCGCTGCTGTGGCACGGGTTTGGTCCCTGCCCAGGAACTTCCACGTGCCATAGGTGCAGTCAAAAAAACAAATAGGAGTTCCCATCATGGCTCGGGGGAAGCAAATCTGAGTAGCATCCATGAGGACGCAGGTTCGATCCCGTGCTCAGTGGGTTAAGGATCTGGCATTGCCATGAGCTGTAGTGCAGGTCACAGATGCGGCTCAGATCCCACGTTGCTATGGCTGTGGTGTAGGCCAGTGGCTACAGCTCTGATTCAACCTCTAGCCTAGGAACCTCCATATGTTGTGGGTGTGGCCTTAAAAAGACAAGAAAGAAAGAAAGAAAGAAAGAAAGAAAGAAAGAAAGAAAGAACCCACAAACATGGGACTGAGTACCATCTCTGCACCAGGCATGCTGTCAAATCTGGGATGTGCCAAGATGAACAGTGGCAGTACTTGCTCACGAGTTGTATGCAGTCTAGTGACAATGTGTACGCTGCACAAAGGTATCTGGCAGATTCCTTCAGAGGCACTGAGGCAAACTAAGAGATATACAATGTATTTAGACCATGACAGATGTGACAAGAATATACCATATTTAAGAAAACGCAAAATTTTCTAATAGTGAAGGAAAAAGGTTTAAGACAAGACTTCACAGTTCAGGAGCTGACACAAATTGAGAGCAAATTACAAAAAGAGTAATGTTTCAAATTCCGTAACTCTAAAAATCAAATCACTCAAGTAATATATCTACCAAACTTATTTTATTAAATAATGAATTAATTTATTTATTTTTGCTTTTTAGGGTTGCACCCATGGCGTATGGAGATTCCCAGGCTAGGCATCAAATTGCAGCTGTCGCTGCCAGCCTACACCACAGCCACAGCAATGTGGGATCCAAGCCAAGTCTGTGACCTAACACCACAGCTCACCGCAACGCTGGGTCCTTGACCCACTGAGTGAGGCTAGGGATTGAACCCACATCCTTATGGGTCCTGGTTGGGTTCATTTCTGCTGAGGCACAACAGGAACACCCCGAACCTATTTATTTAAAGATTGTTTTTTTTAATAATAAGAGAAGAATTTTTCTTTCTAAAGACATCTCCTGATTGTGGTGATGGCAAGAAGTGACTCTGGATAGTTTTAAGGCTCTCAAATATCCATCAGAACCTCCTACCCTTCAACTCCTATCCATTGAAAAGGAAATGGACTTTTCTCCAATCTCATAAAGAGTTATGCAATATAAGGTCCCTAGCTCTGGCTCCATCCTATTTCTTATCATGAGAGTGTGGCACCCAAGACCCTTCCCATATGGGTATTCCGATGATGTTTAACTATGTATCATGCCTTGGTCAGAGCACAGAAGTGTGATTTTGTGAGAAGTAAAATGATGCCGGGTTGTGCTGGGTTGAATAGTGTCCTCGCAAAATTCATATCCACTTGAAAGCTCAGATTATGATCTTATTTGGAAATAAGTTCTTTGAAGATGTAAGAATTTAAGATAAGGTCATACTGGATCATAGTGGGTCCTAACTCCAGTGCCTGGTGTCCCAATAAGAAGGCCATGTGAAGACAATGACACACAGGAAGACAACCACAGGAGGATAGAGGCAGAGATTGGAGCTGTGCTGCCAGAGGTCAAGGAACATCAAGAACCAGGAAGGTAGACGCTCCAAGAGGCTAGGAAGGACTCTCCCCTAGAGCCTTGAAAGGAGCATGACGCTTGATTTCAGATTTCTGGCCCCTGAACCATGAGAGAATCAATTCCTGTTGTTATAAAGCACTCAGCTTGTGGTACTCCGTTAGAGCAATCCGAGGAAATTAACACAGAGGTCACTAGAAGACTCATGATTATAAGCAAAAAGCGGTAACTATCAGTTGAAAGAATGAATGAGCAGGCGTGGAGAAAAAGGGACTCTCTTACACTCTTGGGGGGAATGTAAATTTGTACAGCCACTATGGAGAACAATACGGAGGTTCCTTAAAATACTAAAAATAGAATTACCCTATGATCCAGCAATTCCACTCCTGAGCATATACCCAGAAGAGGCAAAAACTCTAATTCAATAAACTCCTAGCACCCCAATATTCATTGCAGCACTGTTTACAATCACTAAGGCATGGAAGCAACCTAAGCGTCCATTGACAGAGGAAGTGATAAAGAAGATGTAATACATGTCTATAATGAGATATTAGCCATAAAAAATGAAATAATGTCATTTGTAGCCATATGAATGGACCTAGAAACTGTCACACTAAGTGACATAAGTCAGATAAAGACAAATATCACATGGTATCATTTATATGTGGAATTTGAAAGAGTAATACAAGTGAACTTATTTCCAAAACAGAAACAGCCTCACAAACTTTGAAAACAAATTTATGGTTACCAAAGGGGAAGGGGGGTAGGGATAAATGAGGAGTTTGGGATTAAAATATACACACTACCGTATCTAAAATAGATAAACAACAAGGACCTACTGCATAGCACAGGGAACGGTATTCAATATGCTGTAATAGCCTATAATAGAAAATAATCAGAAAATATATATATGTATAACTGAATCACTTGCTGTACAGTGGAAATTAATACAGCACTGTAAATCTGGTATACTTCAATAAAATTTTTTTAAAAGAAAATAATTACTGAACTCCTACTCTCCAAATATTTTCTACAAAACTTGCAAAATTCACTCTCCAAACTGAAAAATTACATTGGGTAGAATGGCCATGTATCTCATTTTGGCTCAGATAGTTCCAATTTCAGCTATTATCCCAACATAGTTATTAACTTCTGCTCTTTTACTCGCAAAAACTATCCCAACTTAACCATGAATTATATGGTCACCCAAGTTTTGAGGAATTCTCATGGACACGGCAGAGAAACAGTTAATTTACACCCCTGAGTCACAGTCATACCTCAGCCATTCTCCTAGAGGGTCAAACTTTGTGATATTTACAATTTATGCTTTTTTTTTTTTTTTTTTTTTTTTTTGGTCTTTTGTCTTTTTAGGGCCACACCTGCAGCATATGGAGGTTTCCAGGCTAGGGGTTTAATTGAAGCTGTAGTTGTTGGCCTACACCACAGCCACAGCAATGCCAGATCCCAGCCGCATCTCGACCTACCCCACAGCTCATGGCAATGCCGTATCCTTAACCCACTAAGCGAGGCCAGGGATTGAACCCACAACCTCATAGTTCCTAGTCGGATTTGTTTCCACTGCGCCACGATGGGAACTCCTGTTTACTTTCATTATAGTTCATTTCAGTGTAGAATGAGAGTCACTATGTGATATGGTTTAGTATTGTGTATCAAACTCAAAATACCCACTGCTTAGCAATTAGGTGACTGGTATTCTTGAGACTTTATATGACACAGAAACCCTTGATAGATTGTTAAATAGATATTTAAGATGTTTGGTGATATTTGGAGCAAACTAATTGCATTTTTGGATAAGCCTGGAAGTCACCGTATTTTTTTAACATTTAAAATAATGAAATACTCTCTTATTCCAAAAATCCTCTATCTGGCATGTTTTCAGGGACAAATTAAATTGATAATGAGGTGTACTCACCTCACTGGGTTGTGAAAATGAGCTAGAACATAACACATATAAAGCATGCAACCTACAGTGGATGGCCCACTCTCCAAACTGGAAATGAAAATATTATTTAGAGAGTAGGAATTTTGAGCCCCCAAGCTCAGTGTGCAAGAATAATCACTTCCTTCATTTATATTTTAAGTGTTCATTTATTTTTTAAATGCTTTTAATTTTTTCTATTGTAGTTGGGTTACAGCGTTCTGTCAATTTTCTACTGTACAGCAAAGTGACCCAGTCACACATATAAATATATACACATTCTTTTCTCATATTATCCTCCATCATCATGTTCCATCACAAGTGACTAGATATAGTTCCCTGTGCTACACAACAGGATCTCATTGCTTATCCACCCCAAAGCCAATAGTTTGCATCTATTAACCCCAAGCTCCCAGTCCTTAAGAGCTCATCTAGGCTGGGTGACAGAAAATGTCACTTGGTAGGAGCTTCCAGCCTTCCCTAGGATTGAGACAGGAGGTTTTGGGGTGCTGCTGTCATGCCAAAGCACGGGGTGGGAAGCCCATTGGGTCCTCGGTCAGCCGTCCATACAGTCAGAGCTAGGGCCTCCCTTGCCCCCATGTATGGACCCTTTAACTCTCCTCCTGGCTCCCTGCTGCCACTGGGCCCCACCTGTGGTGCAGGTGGCTTGAGGCATGGCCTCCAGGCCTCCCTTCCTCCATCCTAGTTCCCAAGTGCTGCTGTAACAAAGGACCCCAAACTCAGTGGCTTAAAACAACAACAAAGTATTATCTTACAGTTCTGGAGGTCAGACGTCCACAGCAGGTCTCATGAGCTCCAAGCAAGGTGTCAGCAGGGCCAGTTCTTCCTAGAAGCTCTTGGGGAGAATCCACTTTCTTGCTTTTGCCAACTTTTGGAGGCACCCAGCATGCCTCGGCTTTTGACTTTTACGTCCATCCTGAAAGCGGGCAGTGGAAGGTCATCACGCGCCTTCCTTCACTGATTCTGCTCACCTGCCTCCCTCTGGAAAGGCCCTTGTGAATGCAATGCACCCACCTGTGTGCTCCAGGATATCTGCCCCCATCTCAAGATCCTGAACTTAATCTTATCTGCAAAGCCCCTTTTGCTATGGACGGTAACATACTCACAGATTCCAGGATTAGAATGTGGACATTATTCAGCCTGGCACACCCCACACACGTAATCTATCCCCTCTCTGGGGGTCTCCCAGGCTCTCCCGGAAAGCAGGGCACAGTCTCTGCTCTGGGACCCACACTCCTCTCTGTGTCCATGCCCGTGGAGCCGCCTTAGGTCTCCCCACTCCTACCCCATCCCAGGAGAATCTTTCTTCAAGTTTGAAGGCAAAAGGAAAGCCCTTCCCTCACCCACCCATCTGTTCAAATGTAGAATTTTCTACGTTCCCCTAACCATTTGGGCTTTCAGAGCACTCACAGGAAGTAACTTCGAGTGAACTTCTATTTTTTGGCCAGTCACCTCCTTTTCCAGAGATGATGGACCAGAGCCAACCATTTGATTAAACGGAGGGAGGTGAAAGGGGAAAATATGAGACAAGTCTGTAAATTTACTTCTCAAAGTACTGTCCAGTTACATTTGCAGAAGAACATAGGCTCCTGTGACGGATAAACACTGAGGCGTGTGAGGGAGGGACCCCAGAGGACACCAGCCGGATGCCTGGCTCCCAAGAAGCCTCTGTCTTCTTCTGGTACCTTCTCACCTGATTTCCATGGCAGCCACCACCTCACCTGGTTCTGAGAGCTGCTTCTCCTTTAAAACATTAGACCAAATCTGCACAGCGCCTTTGTTCGTGTTCCCCTTAGCACACCTGAGACAGGTTGGCCCTTTTACAAAGAGCTGTACTCAGTACCAAGACAGACAGAAAGACAAGAGTCACACAAAATACAAACAGCATAAAAATTTAGATCACGATTGCCCTGGGCAACTAGCTGACCATGAAAATACACTCGACGCAGGAGGTTGCTGCAGCCATGTATGAAGACCGTCTGGCTTTCTTCCTTCGCTCCCACCCTGACTGCCACCCCATCCTGACCCTTCACTTCACGGGAGGGGCTGCATTACTCCTTGACACAGGGCTGTGAACCAGGCAACTTTCTGGTCCAAGTTCAATAGAAGTCCATGTTCCCAATTTGGCCATCCACCCTGGCTCCTCATCTGAGAGGTACCCCAGCCTGAGGACAGCACCATGATGAGTGACAAATGGATGACCTTAGCCTTCATAGTAGGTTATTAACTCTACCTCCTCTGGTGAATTTTAGGTCGTATTCATTCATAGGTAAGGATGATCCCCGATCATACACACACACACACACACACACACACACACACACACCAAAGTATCTCAAGATTGTGTAATGATATTTTCCCTCCGTAATCACACACTAATGGAGCTGGTAGGTAAATTTTCCAAGAGAGCAAATGTGGACTTTTAGGGGGGAAAGCATAATTTATTATTATTTTCAGACACAGAAGCAACCCAAATTAAAAATGGGCAAAGGACTTAACAAATTTCTCCAAGGAAAATACATAAAGAACAAACAAGGGAGTTCCCGTTGTGGCACAGTGGTTAACGAACCCGACTAGGAACCATGAGATTGCGGGTTCGATCCCTGGCCTTGCTCAGTGGGTTAACGATCTGGCGTTGCCGTGAGCTGTGGTGTAGGTTGCAGATGTGGCTTGGATCTGGTGTTGCTGTGGCTCTGGCGTAGGCTGGTGGCTACAGCTCTGATGTGACCCCTAGCCTGGGAACCTCCATATGCCGTGAGAGCGGCCCAAGAAAATGGCAAAAAGACCAAAAAAAAAAAAAAAAAGAACAAACAAGCATATGAAAAGATGCTCAACATTGTTAGTCATTAGGGAAATGCAAGTTAAAAGTACAGTGAGAACACACATGCACACAAAAAAAATTTGTATATGAACGTTTATAGCGGCATTATTCATAATGGCCAATGGAAACATCCAAATCTCCATTAGCAATAATTAGCATTATTTGAACAAATATCCAAATATTCTCAGCATGACCTGTAACAAAAATCAAAAGGTGGAAACAATTCAAAAACTCATCAATGAGTAAAGAAATTTAAATACGCAAAAAAGGAAGAAAGTAGGAGTTCCCGTCATGCCTCAGCAGAAGCCAATCTGGCTAATATCCGTGAGGATGCAAGTTCGATACCTGGCCCCATTCAGTGAGATAAGGATCTGGCATTGCCATGAGCTGTGGTGTAGGTCACAGACATGGCTCAGATCCTTCATTGCTGTGGCTGTGGCATAGGCCAGTGGCTAGAGCTCTGATTTGACCCCTAGCCTGGGAACCTTCATATGCTGCAGGTGTGACCCTAAAAAGACAAAAATAAAAATAAAAAAAAGGTATGAAGTACAATGTGGATGAACCTCAAAAACATGGTATTAAGTGAAACAAACCAGACACAAAAGATCACATATGATTTCATTTTTATGAACTACTCAATAGAGGTAAACCCACAGAGAAAAACCATATTGGTGGTGCCATAGGCTAGGAGTGACTGCTTAATGGGTACAGAGTATCCTTTTTGGGTGATGAAAATGTTTTGAAACTGGATCAAGATAATGATCTCACAATATTGTGAATGGACTCAATGTTACTGAATCAAATACTTGAAAAGTATTAACTTCATGTTGTGTGGATTTGACCTTGTTCTTTTTATTTATTTATTTATTTTTATTTTTATTTTTTGTCTTTTGTCTTTTTGTCTTTTTGTTGTTGTTGCTATTTCTTGGGCCGCTCCCATGGCATATGGAGGTTCCCAGGCTAGGGGTTGAATCGGAGCTGTAGCCACCGGCCTACGCCAGAGCCACAGCAACGCGGGATCCGAGCCGCCGAGCCGCGTCTGCAATCTACACCATAGCTCAGGGCAACGCCGGATCGTTAACCCACTGAGCAAGGGCAGGGACCGAACCCGCAACCTCATGGTTCCTAGTCGGATTTGTTAACCACTGCACCACGACGGGAACTCCCTGACCTTGTTCTTTTTAAAAAGGGAAGAAGAAATGCAGAAATGGGAGTAAGAGGGCCAGAGATTAAGTCCTGATTTTAGTACTTATTAGCCATTTCACTACAGGCAAGTGACTTAAATTCGCTATGAGCCTCGGTTTCCTGAGGCTTACTTATCTGTAAAATAAGGATGATAATATTGGGACCATCAGCTTCATAGGGTAATCATAGAAACAAAAGGATATACTGCTTACTATGTATTTATATCATGTAACAGTGATAGAATGCTAGTTATCATTGCCACTGAGGTAGTATGTTAAAATGAACACTCAGTAAGAAAATTTAAAGCTTTTTTTCATATTTTATAAAATCCAAGTTGCAGTAAATGTACTCATAAAGTTCCATTTTTTTAATTTTTAAAAAAGTTTTATCGAGGTATAATTGATTTACAATGGTTTTTTTGGTTGTCTTTTTGTCTTTTTAGGGCCGCACTCTCGGCATATGGAGGTTCCCAGGCTAGGGGTCGAATTAGAGCTGTTGCTGCCGGCCTACACCACAGCCACAGCAAGGCCAGATCCAAGCCACCCCTGTAACCTACACCATAGCTCATGGCAACGCCGGATCCTTAACCCACTGAGTGAGGCCAGGGATAGAACCTGCAACCTCATGGTTTCTAGTGGGATTCGTTTCTGCTGTGCCATGACAGGAGCTCCTGATTTACAATGTTGTGACAATTTCTTTATTTTTCTTTTCTTTCTTTCCTTTTTTTTTTTTTTTTTTTTTCACCATCCCATGGCATATGGAGTTCCTGGGCCCAGGATCAGATCTGAGCTGCAGTTGCAGCCAGGGATCGAACCTGCGTCCTGGTGCTGCAGAGACGTCACCGATCCCACTGTACCGCAGCAGGAACTCCACAAAACTCTATTTTTAATTAATTCGTATATTACAAGCAAATAATTAAAATAGATAATTCTTACCCAAATAAGTTAGGCAACATCCTAATATTTAACTTTGATATCAAGTCTCATTATAGAATTCACCCAAGAGAAGGAAGATAAAATACACCTCACAAATTCTTTCACAGAGAGGTGACAGAAATATGAGTATTTTCAATGTCCAATAGGCATGAATCACATGATTATTTGTGGTATATCGTCTTCTGTGGTGCAAATTTTCACAATATTTTCAATTGAGTAGTGGCAAAACTATGAGTAGGAAGAATATAAACACCTTAAGTTTAAGAAATGTAAACAGGACTTATGGTTGTAATGGCTTAATGTTTAATTGTCCTGTTAGTAAAAAATGTTTTCCCCCAAATTTCAACCTGGCTTCAGTCTAGTTCAAATCCAGATAATGCAAAGTTTGACTTCACAATACTTAAAATAACATAAAAATCGTACACATAAAGAAGTTGGGAAATAGCACCCAAAGATCAAAAGATCTCACTCTTCCTCTGTTTTTCTTTCTTTCATACCATAAGCAGTCCCGTGGGAATTTGGGAAGAATCTGGTAATAAACAAGGGAAGTCTGATGAAATCATTAGGATTTTTATAACACATTTATGAGGTTAGCAAATAGTCTCTCCTCTCTGTTTTTATCTCTCTGTACCATCTCCCCAAAGTACACTAGCTGATACTTTCTTGAAACATTTTAGAGGGTAAAGTACAAGAGAATTGAGGGTTTAGAGGATTTCACAAATTATTTGGACTATATAAATATAACTCTATTTTTCTTTAGACTCCTATAGTCATTTCATGCCCCTGTGAAATTCTGACCATCCAGTGATAAAAGCCTGTGGGAAAATTATTCATTATCCACAATTTAGTAATTTGCAATAAAATCCTCTAACACAAACTAGACACATGGAGTTGTTGTGAGCTTCAAGAAAAATTATAACAGCTCAGTCTAGCCAGCATATGTGTTCTTATTGTTGTGATTCTGGCTTGTGATTACTAAACACACTTGAAGTGCCCAACAGCAAACACTTTAGTCCCTGAAATTCTGTAAGCTCATTATAAATTCTTGAGTTGAAGGCAGGCCCAAAACACATGCTTCTGAATACCCAAAGATCCACTGTAGCTGCAAGTAACCAAGCACACCTTGTAAACTCCATATTTTTTTTAACACTAAGTCACATATATGAATAGTTCATTTTCTCATTTTTAATTAATCTGAGACTGACTGTTCCAAGAGAGACTGCTGGCTAGTGTGAGACAGCAAGTTGACATCGCAAAAGCTTAATATTTTCATTACTGTTATAACAATTCTATTAGCCTTTTTCACTATTAAAAATAGTTTGCAGCCCTTATTACTAGTTGTAAGGAGTTCTACACATAAGAAACTTAGTCTGTGTATGGAAGAGGTCTAACGTTATTGAGTACTTACCAGCTACTAGATTCTAGCTGAAAGAGAGAGATGATTGATACTAAATTATACATATACTATATGTTATGTATATATCATATATTTTACATAATAAATTATATATATTATAGAAACATTATATATCACATATTATTTATATTTATATATATAACATATAATTACATATATATGTAACTTCATTTAACCTTCACCAAAATCTTGTGAAGGTATTATTATTACTTTCTTTGTAGCAATTAAAACACTGAATCTCAGAGTGCTGAAGTCAATTGTCCCATAGTCAATAGGCCAAATTGGGGCTCAAACCCAGGGTCTTCTGACTCCAAGGGCAAGGCTTACAAACCCAAGCAGATGTGTTAAACCTAAGGAACCTAGCATCCTGACATCAAAGAAGCCTCCCGGGTGGTGACAAGAGAAAACCAGAACCAAGTCTGCTCCTCTAAAACGTATTTCCAAGTGCCTGCCATGTGCCTTGTGCAGGGTGAAGAGACAGACATGGTGCCTGCCTCCACAGAGCTGATGCTGCAGAGGTGAGCTGAGATACGGAGCCCGAGTGCCTCACGTGACTCCGGAGAAGTGTGGACGTGGCAGTGATAACACGCCACAGGAGAAGGGCCTTCTGGCTCCCAGGATGGTGGGGAGGAGGTGAAAATAAATCTTACCACTCTGTCAAACGTAATAAGTTTAACATGAGACCTTCCATTGATTTAACAAGCATTGATAGAGCACCAACCAAGTGCAAGGCACCAAGCTGAGCCCCCACCTTTCATAAGAAACTCCAATATTTCATGCTTCTCCTGTTACAGACACACAGGCATCTCCTGAGAGAAAGTTGCACTTCCGTTGAAAGATCACAAGTATTTATTAAAGATCTCATTGATTATTCTAAAAGTGGCATGGTGATAAGAGCCTTCTCCATGTGGGGAGCCTGGGTGGAACTGAGGGCGCAAGGGTGGGGTGTTTCAGACCAGATTACATGCAGGCAATGACCACAGAATTGAAGCATTCAGGCCCTGTCTCCCTCCAATGCATCTAACTGTGGAAACTCAATCAGGTCCAGAAATGAATCAATTTCCTTTGCCTGTGTCCTTAAATTTGATGAATAGAGCCTTTACTTAGAGCTACTGAAGCTGCTATTCATCTCAGTTAGTTGCTAAATAAAACGTTGTTCTTGGATGTAATTCTGGCGAATATGACTTTGGAGATTTTTTGTTTAACTATGTAAGTCCAAATTATTCCCCAAGTGATTCTACGTTTGAGCTATTTTTGTTCCACAGGCTCCATATTTTTTTCCATGTCAGAGACTAGGAATCTAGGAAGACCAAGTTTCTTGTTGACGGTGAAGAGGATAAACTCGAGTCTAAGTGCAAATTTTTTGTGACAAACAGCTGAACCCTTTCTGTGATGCTCATTAAGAATTACTTTTCTATTCAATGACATTTGATAATCTGGGAAGAGTTGTAGAGCTTTAGACATATATAGTTTAAATGGATGAAGAAAGACAAAGTTTAAATAAACAAATAAACTTGTGTCTAATGAGAGACCCAATGGTTTTGATTTGAAGGACAGTGTCTAGTCAAACTTTCTTCATATAATAGTTCAGAACCCCGCAGTCTTCTACAGATAATGACTTGCCCATGGTCATGAAACTAGTAGTGGTAGAATGTATTTGGGTCCATGAGTCCTTTTTTCCTTTCCTTTCTTTAAATTTCTAGATAAATGTTTACTTTTATCTAAGTGAGGCAGGCTCATAGTTTAGAAAGTCAAAGAGTAAACAACCAAAAGGCATCACACCAAAACCGCCAGTCCCTGACCCACCCCTCACCACAGCCCTAGTCTCTGCCTTCAGGGGGATCTGTTCTGAGCTGCTGCTTCCAACATTTATACATCATCATTTCTCTATATCATAAGTTTCTCTCCATAAGTTTTTATTATGAAAAATGCCAAAAAGCATATATACATGTACACATAGAATTAGTTATACACACATTTTGGATATTTCTTTAGAAAGCTGCAAATATCGGGATTCCCATTGCTGCTCGGTGGTTAACGAACCTGACTAGTATCCATGAGGATACACACTGGATCCCTAGCTTCGCTCACTGGCTTGAGGATCCAACGCTGCCGTGAGCTGTGGGGTAGGTCACAGATGTGGCCCGGATCCTGAGTTGCTGTGGCTGTGGCTGTGGTTGTGGTCAGCAGCTACAGCTCTGATTCAACCCCTAGCCTGGGACCCTCCATATGCTGCGGATGGGGCCCTAAAAAGACAAAAAAAAAGTTGTAAACATCATGACACTTCACTCCTAAATACTACACAGCCATACAAAATGTAAAATTATGCTTTCTTTGCCTCCCTTCTTTTAGACATTTCCATGAGATTTTCCATTTTGGTTGTGGAGGATTTAGTTTTCTCACACCATCATTCTTCTGTTTCGCAACTCCCATCCACCCAGTATCATTATAGTACAATTTCTGGTTAAATGTATTCAATGTTGTACAATCTTTGTTTTTCCTGAAATCAATAATTGCCCTGATTTTTCATTTGCTCACTTTTCCAGCTTAGTGCAGGAAACATTCTTTCTACACCTTCCAAAGACTTTTTAAAACATTTATTCGCAGATCTCTATCTCTTGATTGACTTGTTTTTTGTTTTTGTCCTTAGCCGTCCTGCCTCAAGCTCCCCTCTCTCCCTTGGCTTTCACCCTCCAAGTCCCTCTGCCTGTCTCCATGTCTAGATTCTGGATCTCCTGGGTCTCGTGGTTGGTGCACTCCCTTGTCTTGGTGGGATGCAGCCACTAACAGGTTCATGAGGAGAGAAAGGGCAGCGTAAAGGACGACGTCTACCTCTTGCGTCTCGCTGCTCCAGTCAGGACCCATCTCCTTCTGCACCTGCTGGGGAGCTGTGCCCATTTCCCCTCATCCTGACGACTCCTGTCACCAGCTCCTGGGATTGAGTTCCAAGCACCATGTAGCATGTCTTCCTCTTTATTGGCTTATTTACTCCCTTGCTTTGGTGGAGTGGGCTCCAAAAGCTTCCTGAGAAATGGCACATGGGAGGTAAAAGTGTATGGAACTTGGGAGTTCCTGGTGTGGCGCAGCGGAAATGAATCTGACTAGGAACCACGAGGTTGTGGGTTCGATCCCTGGCCCCACTCAGTGGGTTAAGGCTCCAGCATTGCCATGAGCTGTGGTATAGGTCACAGATACAGCCCGGATCTGGTGTTGTTGTGACTGTGATGTAGGCTGGCAGCTGTAGATCCGATTAGACACCTAGCCTGGGAAACTCCATATGCCATGGGTGCCGCCCTAATAAGACAAAAGACAAAAACAAAAGTGTTTAGAACTTTCATATCTGAAACTATCTTTGATCTATGCTTGGTTGATATTTTGGCTGACAATGTATTCTAAGCTGGAAATAACTTTCCTTCAGAATTTGGAGCCATTCCTCCATTGTCTTTTAGCTTCCACTGAGGCAGATGAGAGGTCTGAAATAATTTCGATCCTTCATCCTTTGTATGTGACTTGTTTTCCCTTTTTTGAAACTTGTAGAATCTTCCTCCTATTTTGAAATTTTAGCATGATGTGAATAACTGTGATTTGTGTGATGCTGGGTATCAAGTGGGCCCATTCAGTCAAAATTCACTTCAAATCTGGGGAAAAAAATTTTTTTTATTCTTTGTTTCCCTTCTCTTTATATTTCATTGTCTCTTTCCCTTTATTCTCTGGAAGATTTATTCAACGTTCTTTTTCAACATTTCTAATTCCAACCCTAACACCATTTTTCTATCATGCTTTTAATTTCTAAAAATTTGTCTTGGTTCTTTGAAACTGTGGGGCTTTTTGGTTTGTTTTGGATTTTCTTTTTCCTAATAGCATTTGTTCCCCAGATGCAGTATCTTCTCTTAACTCTCAGAGGATATTCATGATCTTTTTAGTGTTTGGTTGTTTTCTTCTCTCTGCCTTGCTACTGTTTTCTCCAGGTTGCTTTTTTTCCCCTGTTGGTTCATTTTAGCTTCTACCTTCAAGGTTAGTGATCTCCTGTGGATATCTGGCAAGCTCTGGCTGTCTGCTTATGTTTAATATGGGGAACCAGAAAGCTGATGGGCAGTTTTGAGATGTTTGGCTTGGGCTCACCCATGTTGTACTTCACTGTAGAATGATCTGGTTGCTGAGTCTGTCGAACTGTGGATAAAAGTAGATTTAGTTCTTTTCTCTAGGGCTGTCAGTTTCCAGCTGGAATACTTTTCTCTCTCTCTTGTCTAGAAGGTCAAAAATCTTGCTTCTTGTGTTGTGAGAGTTAAGTAGGGAAGAAAAGGTGAAATGAATCATCACTTAGAGCTTGATTTCCCTGTTTTGATATGGTAGCCCCACCTTTAGCGCTTCCTGGCACCTCCCAGTCCAAAGAGCCTCAGTTTCCCCTCTGCAGGGAACCACCTCCAGTGCCCTGGGGGGCTGGGAGAGGGGCTGGTTCCTAGGGTGGAGGTGACAGCCAGTCAAAGAGTCTATTCACCTCCACAAGGGCTCTCATCAGACTCTTTATTTTGCTCTCTACTTCCACCCTCCTCCACCAAAAGTCCCTGCTGCTGCACAGAGGGCCAGCTGAGCACAGAGATCAGGCTGGTTCTCAGCTTTCTCCAGTCCAGGTTTAGCATTTGGTTTATAATATTTGGCATGTGTGTTACCTGTAGATTTCTGTAGGATAGCTGAAATCGACTGCAGTCAACAGCCATGCTATGAGCATGCATGGCTCCTCCTGTGCACAATGGAAAGAAGATGGTCCCCAAAGCAATGACTTGTTCAGCAGGGATTAAAAGGTGGAAAATGCCAAAGAACTGAAATCTCTAACACCCTGCACTTCCTCTTAGGTCTCTCTCCACTACGTTTTGCAAAGAGACCTATTAGAGACTCAGTGTCAAATATCTGAGCCATTGGCCATGGCAAATGGCATCTCAGAATTAGCTAGAAGAATTTGGGCTAAGATATGAAAAATCTTCAGTCAAATATATTTTTTCAGAAAAGCGCTGTTATGGGCAAAGATGATAAAGGGGAAGCCGCAGGAGTGACCGTCTCAAAGTTTGGACATTTTCCCTTCAGGGAGATGCAGCCAATGCCAGGCATGACGTAAAGAGGTACCTCTCCATGGTCAAGTGCCTGGGCTTGTCCCAGGTGATGCCATGGGGACCGGGTTGGGGGTCAATGCAACACTTACACAAACAAGCTGTGTTTTAGAGCAGTACTCTCCCTCACCCCGAGAGGCTTCCTCCCCTCTGAAAACCCCACCCCCACGTGTCAATCAGAGAAAGGCTGGTCCTTGACAAGTCCTCTGGACAGGGTTTACCTCATCAGAAGCAATAATTTAACTTTGGTTTGCTTTTGTTTTTTTCCCATTGGTTCCACTGTATCTTACTTATAAAGTAACACTTGGAATGGAAATATTTTTTAAGGATATACTGGCTGCCTGAGATAAATTACCCCGGATCCATTTCACATCTTAAACCAAAATGTATTATGATCTGACATTAGCTGATTCATAATGAAAGTTACTTCATTCTTAAGGTAAGAGATCCAAAGAATAATCTCAAAAAGGCTCTCTGATATCTGGGTAGAGATACCATTTCCTCATTTCTTCACGCCACAGGGGGCAAAGGACAATTACATCAAAGACATCTCCTGTATATTGCGCCACTAAAAGGATTATGTGCAAGCCTGTAGTAGGAGGCTGGGGTTCCTTGTAAAGGGTTCCTGACTTGGTCAACTACTGTTTAGGAAGCTCAATTGGGACCTGGTTTCCTGGCTTTATTTCTCCCACCAATCAGATCCTGCTTCTCAGATGTGGATTCTTTTGCTCATTTTTGCTGACTTGAGGTCTCTGTGGGTTGACTCCATTGCTGGCTCAGCCTATCCCTAACTCAACATTTGTTATTTGAGCCAGTTGGCCTCATTCCTATTCTCCCCAGCGTGACCTCTATATTTCTGCTCTGACTTTGAAGCTGGCAGGTGGAGACTGAAATCAAAGGGAAATGTCCTTTGCAGCTACTCATATGGGAGGTGGGCTACTGTGTTGCAAAGGGTTTTGTTTGTAGGAGGCCGCTCTTGTGGTTGGGGTGCAGTAACACCTTAGAGTGATCAGGCTTTTTGACTGCAAGCATCAGAATCCATGTTAGCTAGTTTAAGCAGAGAAGTCTATGACCAGGTATCATGTATTTTATAGAATTTCTGGGAAGGCTAGATAACTGGGTTTAGTTGTTAGCCAGTTTCAAAGCAGCCAGGAGAAATGGCCAACCTCTCCCTTGGAAGGTTCTAGTGAAACGTCCCCAACACTATCATCTGCCACACCCTGAACACCAGGGACAAAGTCTAAAACCTCCAGCAAACCTGAACCAGGAAGTCCAGGTGCCTCACTCATGGTCCTTGTCACATCTGCTCTCTCTGCAGAGCCATTACTCACATTGGTCATCTCTGTCTCCTCATCCTAAGCAGTGTGTCCTCTTGGGAAAACCTGGTCACATCTGAGACTACAAAGGAATCTCTGGGGAATGTCATCTTAGTACTCCAGCTTCCCGGCACAAGAAGGAAGAGTAGAGGGAAGTTAGAAAGAGTGTTGAATAAGGCATTTGCAATACGTGGCCCATCCTAAAGAGAATGGGGATTTCACACATGACTCATCTGGGATGAGCAGGGTCCTGGGGTCTAGACAGGAGGATGTTCCTCGGTGTTGGAGGGAAAGCAGTGTCTGGCCAGGGAGGCAGGCCAGGAAATAGATAAGGAGCTAGTGCAGCAGGGAATCTGCTCAAATGGTTTGATACCTGAGGGCTCCTAATAGTCACATCTAGAAGCTACCATACATGACTCTGTGGCAGTGGAAGGCAGCTGTTAACAGTACAGATTCTAGAGCCAGTCTGCTGGGCTTGAATCTGAGTTCCACCCTTATAAGCTGTGGGATCTTAGGTTGTATATATGTACATGTGCATGTCCTATGTGCGTGTTTGTGTGTGTGTGTGTGTGTGTGTGTAGGTTGAGCTTTCCGTGAGGATAGGTCCATATTCATGCCAGGGTGGTGACCATAATGAGAGAGAAAGGGAGGAGTATCCATTCCTATATGAATGCTCTCTAAGATCAGGCTATTATTAAGAAATATATATTAGGAGTTTGGGATTAACAGATACACACTACTGTATATAAAACAGATTAACCACAAGGACCTACTATATCGCACAGGGAACAATACTCGTATCTTGCAATAATCTACAAGGGAAAAGAATCTGAATAAGAAGATATGTGTGTGTGTTATATATACATGTATGCATATTACTGAATCACTTTGTTGTATAGTTGAAGCTAACACATCATAAATTAACTATACATCAGTTTTTTAAAATGTTAAGAAAGAAAGAGAACAATTTTCCATACATAGAGCCTGCCTCTCTGCCTGAGGAACAATGGACCATTGCAGAGGAATTACAAAGTACTCCCTTAAGCAAATGAGCTCCTATACCATAATTATGGATTAAAATGTTTGAGTTTTATCCGTTATCTATGACTGAGTAACAAATCACCCCCAAAACTTAGTGTCTTCAATCACAATTTATTATCTCTCACACTTTGGTGAGTTGGCTGGGCAGATCCTCTGCTGGTCTTGTTTTTCCTCACCCACAGCTGCAGGCAGGTGGCTGGGTGGGCAGTCTAAGGTGGTCTCCCTTGTGTGCCTGGCAGGTGGGGCTGGCTGAAGTTGCCTGATTCTCCTCCATCAGTCTCTCAGTCTCCTGGAGGCTAGACCCACTGCCTCAGGTTGGGAGTGATCCATCTTTCTTGGTGCTCCAGAAAGTGCAGGCAACACTGCCAGGCCACTGAGGGCCAAAGCTTAGGAACTCAAAGCACCTCATTTTGACTGCTTTCTACTGGTCAAAGCAAGCAAGGCCAGTCCAAATTCAAGGGAGTGGAGAAATGGACACGACCTCTGGATGAGATGAGGCCCAAAGTCACATTAAAAAGGGTGAGCATCCTGGGATATGGGGGGTAGGGGAGCGGAGGGAGCAGGGGAAGGGGACAGGATTTGTTGTCATTACACAATCCATCACACATGAATAAATTCAGGACTGGCACAATTAAGGATTCAGCGATGATACAGAAATCCCAAGTTCAATACCAATCTTCTAACAAGGCAACCACAACCATCATCGTGATTAATATTTTCCCACTGTTTTTTGTTTTTTTGGCATTCAGAAAAACTGAAAAACTAAATTTTGCAAAAACGGTAGTTGAAGGCAAGACTTTTCAGTAACCGCTTCATAAAGGAATTAATAACCCCCTTAGCTGTTTTGAATTGTAGCTTAAAAGTCCTCCACTCATAACAGAAATATCACCTTTACGAAGCCCCTCCAAGCCATGAGAGTCAAGAATTCCAGGATTTACATTAAGCCTTAAAGGACTTCATTGGCTGCTGTTAACTGTTTTCAAGGGTCTCTGGCATGTCCCCCCTACTGAACGGAAAACTTAGAGGCTTTTCAGATCATGCAAATCAGTTTAGGATGGGCCCTTGGAGAAAGAAAGGTAAAACTTCTCCCTTCTGCCCTATTTGAAAACTCTCACCTGGCTTAAGCCTGAGAACAGGTGGAGGGTGGCTGCCCTTGCAAGATTCCTCTGCTGGGAGCCCCGGTGGCTGTTCCTTTTCATTCTGCTGGTGACCTTGCATAGAGTTACTTCCCTTTCTCAGACATCACCATTCTTGTCTGTAGAAAGACAGAGTAGAAAAGGCACTGGATTAAAGCAAAGCCTGGCTGGAGGCAGCAGCATGGTGGGGGCACTGAGGTTTGCAGGGCGTTGGTGACCCTGAGAGCAGGTGGGTTTGGAGGCTCCGCTAAGAAGTGCGTGACTCTCCACACCTGTGCCCGCCTGAGCTGGGGATTCTTTTTCCTTCTTCCCACTTCCTTTTCAAATTCCATTTTCAGTTGCTACTTTTGAGAATAACTGTGGGATGGCTCTAAGTCTGAAGATCTTTTCTTTTGAACAATGTTTTTGCTATGACGGGAGAGACAATATCTAACACGTTTTCATGTCTGTCAACCACCCTCGGTCTTCCAAAAACATGTGCTAAACTCCTAACGTACATATCATCATACACGATACCCCAGAGAGCATCATACTAATTGAATTCCATGAAAAACTGAAATGTAAAGTTGGATGAGTGGAATAACCAAAAGGCTGAAAGCGAAAACAAACATTAAAAGTATTTATTTGAGGGGATTGGGACTTTGAAGATTTTTTTTTCTCCCTTTTTATTTTGAATTTAGCATTTTTTATTGTAAAAATAAATTTGTACAAAAAGGAATTTTAACACATGTTTAAGGAGCAATTAAGATTTTTGTTTTCACTTCTAAAATAATACATGAGCTTGTTTGTATAGATGGATGTGAAAACAGTGGCTTGCCGTTTATTTTATATTTGACTCTAATTTTATGGCCGTGGATTAGCCCTATGACAGCGAATACAGGCTAGATTTACAACATCAGTGTCTGTCCTCTCCAAGGAAAGCATATTAAACTGCCACTCTGGTGCCCAGGGCCATCTCAACCTGAAAGCTCATTAAGTAGCCTTGAGACCTACCTGCAAATAGAAAGAAACAAACAAACAGAACAAAGAGAGGAGGAATGTTTTCTGCAGCAATTTCAAATATGTACTATCAGCTCGCTTTCTTGAGCAGTGCTCTTGACCAGAAATCCTAGGAGCGACGGGCTTATCAGTTGATGAAGGAAAGATATTTAAGAAGAAATCCATGCAGACACTGTTAGCCAGTAGCCAGCAGTGAATGCACAAAATGATAAGAATGCCAGTGTTTAAAAGAGCTGGAACTTTTTGAAACAGAGCTGTACGTGGACTTTGTCAACCCGATGTTTTAACGAGGAGATAGGTGGCACCATTTAACGTTGCCAACTTTTTTTTTGGTGGGAGGTGACGTTTGTTTCTGAAAAATACTAATTATAATTATCTTACGTTGCATCCAAGAAAAAAAACTGCCCTCTAGACTACCGCGGCTACCAGGGAGTGGGCTCGGAATTGAGTATTTTTGTGAAAGTCTTTCAATATCACTTAAAAATACGAATAATTTAAGCTTTCCCAACTTTCCAATTTTTAAAGAAAAATCATTAAGGCAATTTTATTACTAAGAATGCAAATGATAGCGAAGTATTTAAAAGGGGATTTCTCTCTTCTGCAATACTAGGTTTCTTTAAATACAGTGACATATTGTTACCAATAAATGCGAGTCAATTTGTATTTTACCTTTTAAATTAACCATAACATACAGTATGATTCAGTTCCACAAGACATGTTTTGAAGTAGATAAATCTGCTTGTAGTAACTTCACAAATGTTCTTTTGACTTTGGATTTATTATTTCAACTGTCTCTGGCGAGGGCATTTCATACGCTTATAAATCTCTTCAGTTTCTTTTTGTGTTTTAGTGCTTCATGTTAATGGACTCCATAACTGTTACATAAAACACATCTATTCTCAAAGGTTTAGGAACAAACATTTATACCAAGACTGTTTAAAAGTTGGCAGCCTCGGTGAATAGTAAATAACAGTGAATAGGAGCGAACATAAATATACAGATCAATTAAATAACAAATTGTCTCCAAAGAATTTTTTAAAGGTTTCCTGACCTGTCAAGGTAGACATATCCAGGACTCAAATCAATACTGCATGAAGTAGGAATCATGAGGGTTTCCCAGCACTCAATTTTAGTTCTCTTGAGTAAATGGATTTTCCCTAATTTTTGGAATATAATCAGTGTTTCATCAATCTCCTACTTCACTCTAAGTTGCAAGAACCATATTCACTTGCTTGCTAACATACTAAAACCCAACTATGCTTCTACGTTCCCTAAATTAGCTGTTTTTGTTTGTTCGTTTTGCTTTTTAGGGTTGCACCCATGGCATATGGAGGTTCCCAGGATATGGGTTGAGTTGGAGCTACAGCTGCTGGCCCACGTCACAGCCACAGCAATGCCAGATCTGAGCTGTATCTTCGACCTACACCACAGCTCAGGTCAATGCTGGTTCCCCAACCCGCTGAGCAAGACCAGGGATCAAATCCGCATCCTCATGGATATTAGTTGGATTCGTTTCTGCTGCGCCACAAAGGGAACTCCCTAAATTAGCTATTTGACCACTGATTTTAAGTTAGATACTTGCAAAATCCCCATGACCCTTGAACTTCATAGAAACATTCATATTAAAGTTGTAGACGGACTTCAACTCCTCAGTTTTATCTGCTTCTAACAATACCAAGCTCACAGGGTTAAAGGGGAGACTGTAAGCAAGCCTCTGCACATAGTAGGACTCAATGAAGGTTAGATTTCCCTTCTGCAGTCTCTCTCACCGGACAGAATCTCCGCCTCCACTCACAGGGCAACTGACTGGCACAAAACAAAAGTCACTTGACATAGTGCAAACTCGTTTCATGTCTCATGAAACCCTATCTCTCAAGCCCCTTGAAGGCAGGAACCATGCATCTTCGAATCTTCATATCTGTACTCATTTGGTACCCATATTCAGCATGGGTAAGTGTCAACAAAAGCCAATGTTACTGCTTTTTTTCTGGAGAAGGAGCCCTGGCAGGGTGAGAATGAAGGCACCCCCTGTCATTAAGAGTGTTGGTCAGTTTTGTCCATGTGAGCAGATAAAAGCAAGATTACTTTTTAATTCCTTGAAGACTCTGTCACTGAAGTTTGGCACCCACAGTTCATGAAGGGAGGACATTTGAGTAAATGATTTGCTCCAGAAAAATGTGCTGTGCACACTAAAGTTGGGGGCAATGAGAAAACCCCAGTAGTTTCACTCTAATACCTTGAGTCCTAGCCAGTGGACTCCAGTGCCTCTCAATGAGCTAAGGTGATTGCATACCCAATATAACACTCGAAAGAAATTTTCTGGGCAAAAACTCACTATTCAAACAGCTAGTAATTTTATATTTTTGGCCACAACCTCAGAATGCAGAAGTTTCCAGGCCAGAGACTGAATCCTTACCACAGCAGCGACATGAGCCGCTGCGGTGACAATGCAGGATTCTTAATCTACCATGCCACAAGGGAACTCCTCAAACAACTAGTAATTAACAAAACCCTTGGGCATTTATCTGATAAATGTATTATTATTATTATTATTTGCTTTTTTTTAGGGCTGCACCCACAGCATATGGAGGTTCCCAGGCTAGGAGTCAAATCGGAGCTGTAGCTGCTGGCCTACACCACAGCCACAGCAATGTGGGATCCGAGCTGTGTCTGCAACCTACACCACAGCTCATGGCAATGCCTTAACCCACTGAACAAGGCCAGGGATTAAACATGCATCCTCATGGGTGCTAGTCAGATTCATTTCTGTTGAGCCATGATGGGAACTCCCCTGATAAACACAAATTTAATTTAGCAAAGTTTCATTGTGGTCTGAGAGGAAGGCAGCATTTGACTCAACTGAGGTGTTATCTATATAAATGAGGAAAAAACCTAACACGCTGGATAAAAAATAAAGGGTTTTGAAAGACAATGAAATATAGCTTTGAGAAGCACATTATTTCAAAGGCAGCAAAAATCTAAATGTTACTTTTTATATACTAGGGAAAAAAATAAATATGATACAACTATACTCTCTAGTACTCATAAATCATTAATAAATGAAACACAAGCACTCTTTCTTTGTGATGAATCAAAACTACAACGAAAGGGGGAGTTATATTAATCTTATATTTTATCTATAATTTCAATTGTATAATTTATATTATGATTATAACATACAGATGCTTTTGAAATATGTGAAAGAGACTATAAAGGAATGCACACAAGTGAAAGTAATTAGATTAGGTAGTGAGACTGATTCTAAGTAACTTTTGAATAGTTAATGACTAAGAATTCCCCAAAGCTGATAAGAGACATCAGGTCACAAAGTTAAGAAGCCTTATGAATCCCAAGCCAGGATAAATAAAAACAAATCCATAATTAAGCAAATTCTGGTAAAACTGCGTTAAAAGCTCATATAGAGAGGAGTTCCCACTGTGGTTCAGCAGTAAAGAATCTGACTAGTATGCATGAGGACTCAATCCCTGGTCCTGCTCAGTGGGTTAAGATCCAGCATTGCCATGAGCTGTAGTGTAGGTCACAGACGTGGTTTGCTGTGTCTGTGGTGTAGGCCAGCAGCTGCAGATCCGATTGGACCCCTAGCCTGGACACTTGCATGGTGAGAGCCTAAAAAGAAAAAAAAAATAAAACCTAATAAAAAGAGAAAAATATTAATATCATCCAGATTTTCAAAAGATAGATTTCTTTTAAAGGACTTATAGCAGGTTTCTCAATGGAGATGACGGAAGCTAAAAGTCAAAAGAAATGACATGTTCATACTGCTGAAAGAAAATAATTTTATACTGGACAAAAATATCCTTCAGGAATGACATTTTCAGGTAAAAATAAAATAACTTCTCACCAGCAGACTAGCACTTAAGGAAATACCAAATGGAGTTCTTCATGCAGGAGAAAAATGATCAGAAATACAGAAAGTAATGAAGAGTGAAGGTGATGCAAATATGTGGATAAATCTAAATGACTTTACTAAGCAACATTGATTATGTGTTATAAGGATAAAAACAAAAAACTGACAATAAGTGCATAAAATTCCACAGAAGGCAAATAGAAGTAAAGTGTCTTGAGGTTTTACATTACGCACAAAGAGAATAAAACTAACAGCTAATACTGGGCTTTGTAAAATCAAGCAATCTTGAAAAATCAAGTAATCTTTAGTAAAACTACTGATTAAAACCCAAAACTCTGACAACACCAAATGCTGGCAAGGATGTGGAGCAATAGAAACTCTCATTCACTGCTGGTGGGAATGCAAAATGGTACAGCCACTATGAAAGACAGTTTGGCAATTTCTTACAAAATAAAACCTTCTCTTACCATATGACCCAGCAATCATTCTAAGGATTATTTACCCAAAAGAGTTGAAAACTTGTACCTGCACAAAAACCTGTATACAGAGGTACTAGTATCTTTCTTAACTCCATAACCTGGAAGCAATCAAGAGATGTCCTTTGTAGGTGAATGGATAAACAGTGGTACCTCATACAATGGAGTACTATTCAGCAATAAAAAGAAATGTTAGTAAGCCACGAAGTGACACAGAGGACATGTAAATGCATATTGCTAACTGAAAAAAAAAAAAAGTATATTTCAAAGAGATAGAAGGTAATAGTAAATTAAACTCAAAGAGGAGGAAGGAAATAATAAAGTTAAGAACATAAACTAATAAGATAAAATCAAACATGTAATCATCATCAGCCCCCATGGCAAAGCTGTTCAAGGAAAAAGAAAAAAGGAAATAAATATTCAATGTGAGGAACGAAAAAGAAGACCTTACAATAAGTCCAACTTAAAATCAGAAAATCAAAAAAAAAGATATATTAAACAACTTTATATAAGTAAAGTTTAAAATACAAATGAAATTTCTCAAAACATACATGTAAAAATTGACAGAATATAAAATTTTAAATAATCTTTCAACCATTTGAAAAATTAAGCCTATAATTTAAAATTTCACAATAAAGAAAACATCAGACAGATATGGCTTCTAAGAAACATTAAAGGAAGAAATGACGGCAATCTTTCACAAACCCTTTCACAGCATAGGAAAAACACCTACCATTTGCCAATTCACGGTAAGGTGCCAGAATAACCCTGATATAAAACTGACAGAAAACTCCAAAAAAAGAAAATTTTAAGCTGATCTGCCTTGGGAATATAGATATAAATATCCTGAACATAGGACCAGCAAACTACCCATTTGGAAAGTTGATCTGTTGATCTGAACTGGAAAGACAGAGTCATTTTATTTACTGTTTTTTTTTTTTTTTTTTTTCCAGAACTTCAGGAGAAATGCCTTTTTTGAGTCCTTGGTAAGTATGTTTTTTAAAAATGAGTAAACCATATCCACCAATATTAAAAAAAAAAAAAAGTCAACTGCATGTTGGGTGTATTCCAGAAAGCAAGGATGGGTTAAGATTTAAAAATCAATGTAGTTTACCACATTAACAGACTAAGAGAAAATCATCTGATCATTTTGGCTGACTTCAATACAAGATGTTGATCAAAGTCATGATAAAAAAACCTCTTAACAAACTAGGGCGAAAACAATTTTCTTAAACTGAGAAAGAGTACCCTCATCCAAAAGAACATTCAGCAAATATCAGACTTCATGGTAAAATGCTGACAGCTTTCCCTCCGGCATTATGACAGACAAGTTTGTTATTAGTTTCTTAGGGCTGCCACAACAAAGTACCACAAACTGGGATCGCTTAGAACAAGAGAAATGCATTGTCCCACAGTTCTGGAGGATAGATGTCTGAAATTAACCTGTTAGCAGGGTCATGTTCTCTCTGAAAACCTTAGGGGAGGAGCCTTCCTGGCCTCTTCCTGGATTCTGGTGGTTGTCAGCTATCCTAGGCATTCGTTGGCTCATACATGCATCACTCCAATTTCTCTCTGTCTGCACATGGTATTTTCCTCTGTGCGTGTTTTTATCTCTCCTCTTTTCATAAGGACACCAGCCATACTGGAGTAGGGCCATCCTACTCCAGTATGATCTCATCTTAACTTGATTGTATCTGCAAAAAAAAAAAAAAAAAAAAACCTATTTGGAAATAGGGTCGCATTCACAGATACTGGGGTTTAGGACTTCATATACCCTTTTGGGTTAACTCACAAAACAAGTACTCACCCTATTGTTGCTTGTTTTTGTGCTGAAGGTACTGGCCAGTGCAATAAGACAAGAAAAAGAAATAAAAGATATAAAGATGAGAAAGGAAGAAATAAAAACTTCATTATTCATGAATGATGTATTGCCTATGTAGAAAATCCTAAGCAATTCACAAATTATTAAAATTAATAAGTTTAACAAACTGGTCTATTCAAGATTAATATACAAAATTAATTTACTCTGATATAATAACAACAAACAGGAAAATAAATGTTTAAAGACACAATTTACATAAAAATCTACATTAAAAAAACTCAGACACTTTGAAATCAACCTGTCATAATATATGTTAGACCTTTAGACAGACAACTATGAAAACTTACTGAGTGAAATTAAAGGAGATCTAAACAAAGAGAGGAATATGCCATGCTCATGAACTGGAAGATTCAATATTACAAATATGCCAAGTCTCTCCAAAATGATCTGTACATGCCATGCAATTCTGATCAATATCCAAGTTTATGGAAACTGACAAGCTGATTCTCAAGTTTATATGGACACAGAAAGAATCAAGAACAGCCAAGAATCTCTTGAACAAACTGAGGGGACTTGTACTACTAAACATGAAAAATTATTATAAAGCTATTTTCATTAAGACAATGTGGTGCTGGAGTTCCCGTTGTGGTGCAGCAGAAACGAATCCGATGAGGAACCATGAGGTTGCGGGTCCAATCCCTGGCCTCGCTCAGCGGGTTAAGGATCTGGCGTTGCTGTGGCTGTGGTGTAGGCTGGTGGCTACAGCTCCGATCAGACCCCTAGTCTGGGAATCTCCATATGCTGTGGATGTGGCCCCAAAAAGACAAAAAAAAAAAAAAAAAAAAAAAAAGACAATGTAGTGCTGGCACAAAAACAGACAAATATATCATTGAGACAGAAAAGAGGGCCCACAAATGGACCCATGCATGTAGAGATATTTGTTCCATGACAGAAGTAGCCTTTCAGAGCACCAAGTAAAGACATTTTTCAATAAACTATCCTGAGAAAAGTGGAATTCATATGGTTAAAAAAAAAAAAAATCAACCCCTACCTCGTGCTATCAAAACAACTACAGGGGAGTTCCCATCGTGGCGCAGTGGTTAACGAATCCGACTAGGAACCATGAGGTTGCGGGTTTGGTCCCTGCCCTTGCTCAGTGGGTTAATGATCCGGCGTTGCCGTGAGCTGTGGTGTAGGTTGCAGACGTGGCTCGGATCCCGAGTTGCTGTGGCTCTGACCTAGGCCGTAGGCCGGTGGCTGCAGCTCCGATTCAACCCCTAGCCTGGGAACCTCCATATGCCGCGGGAGCGGCCCAAGAAATAGCAACAACAACAACAACAAAAAGACAAAAAAAAAACAAAAAACAAAAACAAAACAAAAAAAAAAACTACAGGTAAAAACATGGATGAATTTCACAAACATAAATTTGAGCAAAAGAATACATGCTATCAGATTCCAATCACATAAAGTTAAAACGAAACTAAACCACACTAAAACAGAAAGAAAGATAAAGGAGTTCCTGTTGTGGCTCAGTGAGTTAAGGATCCAGCATTGCCAAAAGTTGCAGCAGAGTTCACAGATGCAGCTCAGATCTGGTGTGGAGGTGGTCGTGGCACAGGTCTCAGCTGCAGTTCCAATTACACCCCTATCCTGGAAACTTCCATATGTCACAAGTGTGGCCCTAAGCTGGCAGAGGTGGGGGACTAAACCACACTGTAAGAAATGAGGATTGTGGTTAACGTAGGGAGAAGAAAGTGTTATCGATTCTGAGAATGGGTACAAGGGGAGTTTCTAGAGAGCTGGTGAATATTTCATTTCTTTGGATGGATAGGATTCTAGCTGTATTTGCTTTGTGATAATTTGATGATGTGTAGATTTACATTTCGTGCATATTTCTTTATTGGTATTAATCTTCCCAATAAAATGATTTTTAAAATGTAGATAGACACATTCACTGAACAAATATTTATTGAGAAATCACTATACCCCAGACACTGTACTAGATCTGGATCAAGAGGAATAGATAAAGGCATAAGTGCTCTGACACCCATAGCTTGCTACAAAAGGAGGACTCTTTATTTGAGGGTGGGGTGATGAGGAAGTCCATTAGATCCTGCACTGGACTGAAATATCAAAATAGTTCAGAAGTGTTCTGCCCATCCCTCAAAAGTGGTGGATGCTTCTTGAAAACATAATACATAGTTCCAGGGTAATTTTACATCTATACTTAGTAATACACTGAAATTCTATCTGCTTACCCAAGGAAAACCTTGGCTTGAAAGTCATGGCACCAGCCCCTAAGAAAACCAAGAGAATTTGTAGTGAATTTTGGAGCTATTACAGTAAAATAAAAAATTCTTTGAAGTCCTAATTCGAAAAGCATTGTTTTAAAATAACGTTTTCCTGACTATAAAATACTTAACATGCTCAATGAAGAACATCTGGGAAAACAGAAAATTACAAAGAAAACAAAAACCCATTATTCTATCACCACAGCTACTGTAAATGTTTTGATACATTTCTTTCCATCTTTAAAACACCTTTATATATTTACTTTTACAGTTGAGATCCGAATTTCTGTGATTTTGAAACCCGAGTTTTCCATTTAAAAATATGAGAATTTCCTGATGTCATTAAATAATTTTCCTAAACATGATTCTTAAGTTTGTAAAAATTAAATCTCCAACTTGAATCATCTCAATGAGAAGTCTTTAATCATGTGTAATTTAGTCTAAACATCCGGGGTCCCAAAGTTCTCAGAGGGGTCCAAAACTTTGCTAAAGCCTGTGATAGAACGAACACTGGAACCTGGCAGGCGCGGCCAAGGCTATGTCAAGGGCAGCTTCGGTCACTGAAAGGGACCATTCTAGAGAGTCCCCTGCCCCGCGGCGTGCAAGTGGACCAGCCCCGGAGAGTCCTCGACTTTCCAGTAGGTTTAAAACCCATCCACGAGGTAAGTTCCTGGAGATGCTGCAGCGCGCACCCCTCAGCTCCAGGGTCGGGGCCAAGCCTGCCGCACCAAAGTAGCGCGGGAGCGCTCGCCATCCCGGTGCCCAGCGCACCCTCCGCCCGCGTGGGGAGGTTGGATCCGGGTTATGCCCTCAGTGGCGCGCCTCTCCTTGTCTCTAGTTTGGGTGGCTGGGCTGAACTTGAGAGGAGGCGCCCAAGGTTCCGAGGCAGCCCTGACCGCCCTATTTCCACCCCCACCCCCGCCGCGCCCCGCTCCCCGCCCCAACCCAGAGCGCGCAGGCGCAACTGGCCAGGAGTCCGGCCAGCGGTCCCCGAGCCTGCGGTCGCACCGGAGCCGCTGCCGCCACTGCCACCGTTCACCATGGGCCTGGGTCCCCGGCTGCTACCTCTCGTGCTTTGCGTGGGGCTCAGCGCGCTCCTACCTTATGCGGGAGCCTCGGGCGTTCGCAAGCGAGGTCCCTCTGTGACGGCCAAGGTGATCCAACGGCGGGAGGCAACTTACCCTCGTGCCGGCCGGGGTGGGGGGGTGGGGGAGCCTTGGGGACTGGAATCCCGTGGTCAGGAGTAGCGATGAGAGGGCTTCTCGGGCGCCGAGGACAGGAGACGGCCGAGGGGCTAGGGGGAGGGGGCTGCCCGCACAAAGGGGGCCGCGGTCTGCGGGGAGACTTGGGGGACGAGGGGCGCTGAGCGGAGTCCCAGCCCGCCCCCTCGCCGGCTGTCTGAACTTCGTCTCCCGGGCTGGTGGTCCGATGTGACCAGCCTGGGAACTGGGAGAAGCTTCCGGAACCAGTGGGTCCTTTCTCCAGGAAGGACACAGCTGAGTACTTCCTTCGGCGTGGCGGGGAAGAGAAGCAGGAAGAATGCGGGAGGGACGGGGATGGGCGGAGGAGACACGCTCCGAGCTGGGCCGCCCGCCGCGGATGTCACCCAGACTGGCAGTGCCTAGATCCAGCCCCGGTCGCGGTGGGGTCGGGGCAGGCGATCCTTGGCCATGCTTAAACAAAGGGCTGTCCTCCTTCTCTAGTTAGGAATCACTGTCCTCTCCCGGGGAGGGAGAAGTGCGCTTTGCAGACTTTGGTGGCTGGTAAGACCTGGGCTTGGGATAGTGCTTGCCGGGCGTCGTCAGCACAGGCCGCCCCTGTGTAAGAGAGGCCAGCCTTTTAATCTCAATTGTGGCCGCCTTGGGAGCGGGGTGGGGAATCTACCGTGGACTGCGTCTTTGCAGCTTTAGGTCTTTTTTTCCCGCATATGTATCCAAGGCTAGAAGATAATGGGAGGGTGCAGGGAGAGACGGAGGAAGGGGAATGATTTGGGGCCCTTGATCACCACTTCTAGAAAACCCACCGGCAGTAGTGCCTTGGAATTGGAAGGATGGGCAGCTGCAAGTGGTCTTAACAGTCAGTTATGTGTCTGCCAGTGGAAATGATACCCTTGAACCTAGTAGCAGGACGGGCAAGTCCTCTGCCACAGACCCCAGCAGAGGTGTGGGGAGGTGGGGGGGGGGGGGAGTTCAGCCCAATATCTGATGTAACCAAAAGGCTGCTGTGGTGATAAACTGAGCTTAAGTGTTTGAGCACTGATTCTCGTCCTAGCCCCTTGATCTTTGGGGTGTATCTAGTTTGGGGAACAGATTTATACAAGGCCAGGGGCTGAAGCTGTAGGGAAGGGGGGGGAGCTTCTTTCCACCTGCAGATACTATTTGGGTCTCACGGGATTCAGCCATAAACATAAAATTCAAAGAATGATGAAGGAAATAAACCCTAAAATAGACTGGGTGACATTTAAAAATACCCAAAGGATAAGAAAAACCAGTCTGGCCAAGACTTATGTAGCAAAGGGAATGCATAGGCAAAGGCCTCCAGAGAGAAAAGAAGGGACAGTGTAGCTTCAGCCAGGGATTAGAGGGGAGTGAGCTGAGATGAAGTTGGAGGGTTGAGCAGCAGCAAGATCAGGCAGGGCCTTTGAGGCCACAGTTAGGAGCAAGGGTTGTGAAGCAGTTATTCTCATAATTTGAGGTCTTATTCTAAGTGCAGTTAGAGCCACTGAAAGGTTTGAAGCATGGAATTGACAGGAACTCATCTATGTTTTTAAACAATTACTGTGGTGGCTCAGTAGAGAGTATACTGGGAGGCCATTCAGGGCTCCAGGTCAGAGTCTGGATGGTGGTGGCTTGGATTTTAAGGAGCTAACTGTGGAGAAGGGGAGCCAGGGAGGAACTAGAAATAGATTTTTGAAGTATAACTAACAGAACTTTCCGATTGTTTAGTGAGGGGTGGGGGGAAGGGAGGAGGATTGCCAGATGCCCAGTTAGATATAAATTTCAGATAAGCAATGAATAATTTCCTAATGTCAGAACATCACCTATAATATTTGCAAACAAACTTCACCTGGGAGGCTCTTAGACCTGCCAGAGCAGAGACCCACCCCAGAGTAAGTCATTGCTAAATACCATCTCTGGGAGGGTGTGCAGCCCCTGTTGGGAGCCTCTAGAAGAAGTGGGGAAGCTGGGAGTTCCCATTGTGGTGCAGCGGAAATGAATCTGATTAGTATCCATGAGGACCAGGGTTCGATCCCTGGCCTCGCTTAGTGGGTCAGGGATCCAGCGTTGCTGTGAGCTGTGGTGTAGGTCGCAGACACAGCTTGGATCCTGTGTTGCGTGATTTCCGACCGTGGAAAAGTAGATCAGTTGGCCATCAATCTAGTGTATTATTTTCCCCAGAAGTCTTTACCTTTTCCTCTGATTTCCTGATTTCAGAAATGGGAAAAAAATGGGCATCTGTAAACATGAGAGGTGTAAAGTGCTGCCTCCACCCAAGGCCCCTTCATGGCACCCACCTTGTCCATGAATCCTGCTGTCAGCTACCATCTCAGCCTCCTGCCCAGCCATGGAGCCTCAGGTCAGGGCTTCAGCTCACTGGTCTCAAAATCCACTCAATTGGTATTGGTGGCATTTTCCAGCAGATGCCGCATGGATTCTGTGCAGGGTCAGGCACTGAGAATGTAGAAAATAATGCTGCCATCATTCCAGCTGCACTCATGTCACAGCTTGCTGGCACTTTCCACAGCTCAGAGTGGCCAAGAGGCTCTGGCTGGGATAACAGCAAGTTCTCTAACATTCGAGGCTCTTCCTCTGTAAGTGAAGATAGAAATAATACATACCCAGAGAGTTTTGCACATCAGATGTGATAAAGCAGGTAAAGTTTTTAGCCCTGACTTAAGAGGTCAGCTGTACTTGTTATTTGTGTTATCTTATTTTTTTTTTTTTTTGTCTTTTGTCTTTTTGTTGTTGTTGTTGTTGTTGCTATTTCTTGGGCCGCTCCTGCGGCATATGGAGGTTCCCAGGCTAGGGGATGAATCGGAGCTGCAGCCGCCAGCCTACGCCAGAGCCACAGCAACGCGGGATCCAAGCCGAGTCTGCAACCTACACCACAGCTCACGGCAACGCCGGATCGTTAACCCACTGAGCAAGGGCAGGGACCGAACCCGCAACCTCATGGTTCCTAGTCGGATTCGTTAACCACTGCGCCACGACGGGAACTCCCCTGTGTTATCTTATTAATCCTCCCATGGCAGTGCAGCCCCGAGGGAAGTCCATCATCTGTGTACAGATGAGGAACAGGAGCTCAGAGCTGCCCAAGGTCCCGGGACCAGCTGGCAGTGAAGCTGGTTTTGAAGACAGTTTCTTTGACCTCACAGCTCACATACTTGCTCTCTTCCCCAGGAACTTTGGAACTGGAAGCAGGATTAACTCTACCAGTGTCTGGGGCAGGCTGTGTGAATGTCTCTTGCCTCTTCCCCTGTCTTCCCCCACATCCAATGCCCCATAATTTTCAAATGACTTTCAAGGGCAGCCTCAAGGGAAAAAAGGAGTGACGGAGGGGCCAGTTCCTGAAGTGCAACATGGACTCCAAGTACCACCTTTTCCAGGAAGCCCACCCTGATTCCCACAGATAATCGCCACCACGGTCCATGATGTCTTACCTGTACACGTCACCTGATAAAACCTGACTTCCCATTATAAGAGCTGCCTATAGATGTGCTTTCTCTTCTGTGGGACCATAAGCTCCATAAGGGGAGGGACATTGCAGGCCCCCTCCCTGTCCAGCACAGAGCCTATGCCCAAGGGCACACAGCAGAGTCAGAAACAATCTCGGGGTGAGGAGGTGTGCCTGGCAGCTGCCCTGGGGCCCCATTTACCTCCTGTCGAGGTATGTGTGTGCCCTGCTCTTTCACCTGACACTGAACTAGTATTTTCTGAGTATCTGTTTGAGTGGACACTGTGCTGGGCACTAGGGATCTAAAAACACTCTTTCTACCCCTTAGGGGCTCCCTGCCTAGACAGAGAGTCCTATTAATGATAAATCACAGTCCAGGTGAATGCAGCCGCAAATGGAAGTTTTGGCTTTCACCCTCCTAGTGCTGTCTAACAAAACCTGGGTCTCTTAGCCTGCATCCTTCCTTGGCCTTCTGGAACTGGTGAGGGTCTCCTTTCCCCTCCTGGTGTGGTCAGGAGAGTTGTGTTGCTTCTCTGCACACAGCTCACACTCCCTGCCTTGGCACTTTGGTTCTGGAAGGAACTCTGCCAGGTGGGGCTTGTGCCCTCCCCTGCCCCTGGAAGCTGCTCCCTTCCTCCTGCCTCCCATCACACCTTCGCTAGGAGGCCCTCCCTCAGCCCCGAACAATCCTCCGGAACATGGTTTTCAGGGTTTTCAGTGTTTTGGGGGCACCTGTCACAGGCGGCCTTGTCCTGTGGTTACTCGTGCACTTGGCCTGTCTCTTTATATAAGTTCCCTTAGGACAGGGACTCCCTGCTGTAGCTTGGACCTCACAGTGCCTTTTTCAGAGACCTTCGATAAGTACTTGTCGACAATAAGATTTGATTTTATCATTTCCATTAGAGAATGGGCAACTCTGCTGTATTTTCTTGCCATCATTCACGAAGTTGAAGGATGCTGCAGGTTGGGGAAAAAATCATATTAAAATGTGTGCTAGGCCACATGTAAAAAATAAAATTTTGTATTTAATTTAATTTTTTTGCTTTTTAGCCCTGCACCTGTGCCATATGGAAGTTCCCAGGCTAGGGATCGAATTGGCCTACAGTCACAGCCACAGCAAGGCAGGATCTGAGCCACATCTTCAACCTACACCATAGCTCACGGACACCCAGGTCCTTAACCCACTGAGTGGGACCAGGGATCAAAGCCATGTCCTCATGGATACTAGTTAGGTTTGTTACCACTGAGCCACAATGGGAATTCCTGAAAACAAAACATTTATTGAAGAGTTATGCTGGGTGACAGACTCTTTTTTCATCAGTCCCCCACCCCCTCCCCCCCTCCCCCGCCGCCCACACACACATTTTTTTTTTTTTTTTTTGTCTTTTCTAGGGCCGCTTCTGCGGCATATGGAGGTTCCCAGGCTAGGGGTCTAATCGGAGCTGTAGTCACTGGCCTACGCCAGAGCCACAGCAACGTGGGATCCAAGCCACGTCTGCAACCTACACCACAGCTCACGGCAACGCCGGATCGTTAACCCACTGAGCAAGGGCAGGGATCGAACCCGAAACCTCGTGGTTCCTAGTCGGATTCATTAACCACTACGCCACGATGGGAACTCCCTACACACATTTTATTATCTTTGCTGTCACGACATTCCCAGGCTTTATATTCTCTTCTTCATTTTAAAAGTCTGGCAGGCTTTTCTAGTGTCTTATATGGTACTTCTCTATAATGAGGTCCCTGATTCTTTTCCCAGTGCTGCTCCATTATTACCTGTTACTGAATTTACTCCTTGGCTCAGAAATCCCTTTGAAGAAACTGCTTCTCTTTGACCCCAGCTCTGCACACTGGGCTTCTGCTCAAATGAATGCAGCTTCCTGAATTTTTCTCTTCCACTGCACTGCCCCATCTCCAGGGCACGATCCTTTATGCATTCTATAAAATTCTTTCGTATAAATAATAATACCGTTTTTGCTACTTTGGCCATGTAAAATTGCACGATGCCACATGAAACACTAAATATCACATCATCCTGTGACAGATGTACTGATGTATTGGCAGACGCTCTCGTCTTCAGCTAAAGCTTGACAGTCTTTACTTCATGATTTTTCTAAACTGTACGATATCTTTTTTCTTTGACAACCCTTCTTCTATTTTTTTAAAGCCATCTCTTGAATGTCTTTTTTTTACCCATTCAAACAATACACTGGTTCATATAATCTAAGCTCACTAATAGAATGCCCTTCGACTCTGTGGCCTTTTCAAGCGTTCGGACTCAGAATCATCTGAACACAGTGATTTGTGAAGCAAAATGTATTATAGCATTTCATTTTAGGTGAAATGGTTAAAAAAAAAAAATCCAAGAGAACTTTCAAGGTTTATCTGCAAAAAAATGACTCACACTCAGGGGTTCCCATCATGGCTCAGCGGAAACAAATCCGACTATCATCCATGAGAATGAGGGTTCGATCCCTGGCCTCCCTCGGTAGGTTAAAGATCCAGTGTTGCTGTGAGCTGTGATGTAGTTCACAAACATAGCTTGGATTCCGCGTGGCTGTGGCTGTGGCTGTGGCGGCAGCTGCAGCTCTGAATTGACCCCTAGCCCTGGGAAGCTCCATTTGCTGCGGGTGTGGCCCTAAAAAGACAAAAAAAAAAAAAAAAAAAAAAAAAGTAACTAACGCTCACTTCTGGATGTGTCCTTGCTTCCTTCCTTGTTCTAAAATGTGGTGACAGAGAAAGGACGCATTCTACTTGTGCAACTTCGGGAACATGGCTACTGAATTTGGTGTCTTAAGTTTACAGGGTAAATGGTTCTGTCAGAACCCGATTATAATGTTTTCTGTACTCGGGCCACGGCTGGAGCCCTGGGGCCTTCGTGCATTTGGCCATGACTGGCAGGCCTTCTTGGAGCAGTGCTATGTGTTTTGATCATCTCTCACAGTCCCCATGACAGCAGACATCTATTGAGAACTCATTGGGAATTTGGCACCACTCGAAGTTACAAAAAAAAAAAATGAATCTGGATGGTTAGACTATTTCTCTCCTCACCAGTTCTTTTTCTCCTGCCAAGACTGGAGAGCTTTACCTCTCAGAGCAACAGCCTCCACTATAACTCCATGTCCCCAAAGCTAGGAAACGGGAAACGACAGCAGGGTTGGCCTTGGTTGTGTAGGGGAGGGGAATTATTGAAGATTATGGGCTGACTCGGCCAGTACAGACAGAGTCAGACTTTAAACCCAGTTCCTAGTACAGTGCCTGGCCCAAGCGGGTGCTCTGTAAATGTTCGATGAATGAATATGTGTGGTGAAATGCACCCACAGGATGGTTTCAGAGCTCCTTTAATTTTTTTTTAAAATGATTTTTATTTTTTTCTATCATAGCGGGTTTACAGTGTTCTGTCAATTTTCTACTGTGCAGCAAGGCGACCCAGCCACACATACATACAATTCTATTTTCTCCCATTATCATGCTCCATCGTAAATGACTAGATATAGTTCCCAGTGCTACACAGCAGGATCTCATTGCTTATCCATTCCAAAGGCAATAGTCTGCATCTATTAACCCCAAACTCCCAGTCCCTCTCATTCCCTCCCAGAGCTCCTTTAATTTATATCATGTTCCTTCACATCTCCTTTATCAAATTCGGGCAGGCAGGGCCCCCACGTGTGGATCGGCTCTCAGACTGTCGTGTTCACTTACCTTGTATCATGGCTCATCCTCCTTATAACCTTCTGCTTGGCCTTTCATCCACACGCAGGTCTTCTTCGACGTGAGGATTGGAGATAAAGATGTTGGCAGAATTGTGATCGGCCTCTTTGGAAAAGTTGTGCCCAAGACAGTGGAAAATTTTATCGCTCTGGCAACAGGCGAGGTGTGTCTCGGTTTTCTTCTTTCTACCTGTGCACGCAATTGATCTTCCTTCTTTTAAGCCAAGCGTAAAGGTGTCTTCTGGGAAAAGAAGTGTTAAATTAGGTGAGATGAACCCAGACGTCTAACAGGATTTTACTTTATTTGCCCATAAAACCTGTGTTCTTGGAGTTCCCTTGTGACACAGCAGGCTAAGGATCTGGCCTCGTCACTGCAGTGGCTCGGGTTGATTCTGTGGCATGGGTTCGATCCCTGACCCAGGGACTTCCACATGCCACAGGTGGGGCCAAAATAAATAAATAAATAAATAAAAGCCGTATTCCTTAGGCTTTCAGTTTCCTGAGGGTTCTAGAAACTGAGGGGAAACAGCCATCAAGTGAAAATGCAGATTGCTCTTTTTTTTACTTATTCACATTAATACTGCCATCGTTTATTTATTTGTTTTTTTGATCAGCTCATTTCCTTCAGTAAATTCTTGCAGGGACCCATCTTGTTCTGTAGATATTTTGTGTCATTTTCTCATTTTGTCATTTCCAGATAAACATGGGGGGGGGTATCTTTCAGTATGGGTTATAGCTACTTGTATATTCAACTGACATAATCTCTTTAGAGAGGATACGGATATAAAGGAAGCAAGTTTCATCGTGTCATTAAAGATTTCATGATTCAAGGAGGAGACTTCACCCATGGAGACGGCACTGGTGGTAATGTTCTTTCAGTTTTCCTTTCCTGCTTATGGGTTGAAACCTAAGATTAAGACGGTATAGGAGTTCCCGTCATGGCACAGTGGTTAACGAATCTGACTAGTATCCATGAGGATGTGGGTTTGATCCCTGGCCTCAGTCAGTGGATTAAGGATCCAGCGTGGCCGTGAGCTGTGGTGTAGGTCACAGACATGGCTCAGATCCTACGTTGCTGTGGCTGTGGTGTAGGCTGGCAGCTGTAGCTCCAATTAGACCCCGAGCCTGGGAACCTCTATATACTGGGGGTGCGATCCTAAAAATAAAATAAAATAAAATAAAGACAACCAAACTAATTCTTTAATAGGGATAGAGTTTGGGGGGGGCTCCTTTAATAAAATCTTGGTAGGGGCCAATGAGTGAGGCTTCCTACATTTTACAGGTGAACTTATCTTCTTCTTATGAAACACTTTCATTTTATTCTCAGCTTTTTCAATAATTAAAAAATGTAAGTAAATGTAACACAAATTAATTTTTATCAACAAAATTCAAGTTCTGTAAAGTATAAATAATTCAGTTTATAGAGTCTCTAATATCCCTGGGTTTATTGTTTCTTATTGAGGAAACCAGCTACCTAGCTCCCTGGATCATTCTTCCTTAGAAATGAAGTGAGTTCTTTTCCTGAACACATACAATATAGAAAACTACATAGGGAGTTCCCGTCGTGGCGCAGTGGTTAACGAATCCGACTAGGAACCATGAGGTTGCGGGTTCGGTCCCTGCCCTTGCTCAGTGGGTTAACGATCTGGCGTTGCCGTGAGCTGTGGTGTAGGTTGCAGACGTGGCTCGGATCCCGCGTTGCTGTGGCTCTGGCGTGGGCCGGTGGCTGCAGCTCCGATTCAACCCCTAGCCTGGGAACCTCCATATGCCGAGGGAGTGGCCCAAGAAATAGCAACAACAACAACAACAACAAAAAGAAAACTACATAGAATTTAAATTTACTTTAGGCTTAAGATTTTTAATTCAGCAAATACTGGCTTTGGTGGATATTAAACTGCTAACTTTTTAAGGAAACTTGGGCTATTTTCAAGCACTATTGCTAATTTTAGATTTATGGTAATGGTCAATTCATAACAAAATGACTACAATTAAATGCTTGGATTTGCCAGTCACTTTGGTAGGATTATCCCTACAGAAATGTTGGAGGTATGGAAATGGGGAATGGAGCAAAGGGACATGTCCAGGCTTCTTAGGGTAATGGAGTTGGTGAGGATGCTCAGGGCAGCAACTGTACCTGCTCAGAGCTGGGTCTCACTGGCAAGGCCTGCAGCTCCAATACTGGGCCCCACAGGGCTGGCACTCCATGTCCTGCCCTGGGTCCAGCAGGAATGATGACAGAGCTTTATTGTGTCCTCTTTCCTGTGTCTCTCTCCCCCACTACCCCACCCCGGTTTCCCTGCATGTGCACTCATGTGTACGCAGCATGCACAGAATTAAAATTCTCTGAGTCTGGGAGATAGGATCTCCTTTTGTAGCCAGGCTTTATTTTGAATGCCTTTTTTTTTTTTTTTTTTTTTTTTTTTTTTTGCTTTTTACAGCCACACCCATGGCACATGGAAGTTCCCAGGCTAGAGATCGAATTGACAGCTGCTGGCCACAGCTACAGCCACAGCCGCAGCCACAGCCACACCAGATCTGAGCTACATCTGCAACCCACACCACAGCTCTTGGCAACGCCAGATCCTTAACCCACTGAGCGAGGCCAGGGATCAAACCTGCATCCTCATGGATACTAATCGACTTTGTCTCCACTGCGCCATGATGGGAACTCCCCCCCCCCACCCACTCCCAGGGCATGTGGGTCAAGGATCAAACCTGCACTACAGCAGTGACTCAAGCCAATGCAGTGACAGTACCTGCCTCTTAACCTGCTAGGCCATCTGGGAACTCCTTTTGGATCACTTAAAGTTAGCCTAGACCTCTCCATAAGCAGACTTTCCTGCCAGGCCACCTCATGTGTCACTGACCAAGCAGCTATTAATTGTTTGGCTTTGGTATCCACTTCTGGTCCTTCTGACTGAGCCAGGACTTCAAGGCTGGCTTCCAATGAATAAGGGGCTCTAAGTAGAGGAGGTGGGTGTGACAGGCACTCAGGGTGTTATAGGATGGAGCAGATACTTCTCATGGTCTGTACTGCTATTTTATAGGAAAAATGTGTTTTTCTCTCCCTGCGCCTGCGCTAGAACTCCAGCCCACCTGCCTGCCTTTGGGTCTTCTTCCCAAGGCTGCCTCCCTGAGTGCTCCCAGCTGCCATCAGCCTCTGGATCCTGATGAGCCCTGGAGTTATCAAGCCCAGTGACTTCCAGGCGATGCTATTTCTCCGTGGGTGGAGGCAGGAGAGAGCACTGGAGTTAGAGCTGGAAAGTCAGATGTTCAAGTTCTGCTCTACTGTTTTCAAGTTTGATAATCCCTGCTTCCCATTCAAAATGGGAATGAGAATACCTGTTCTATAAGAGAGAATTAGCTAAGGGCCATTTTAAGTGTGGGCTGCACTCTGGTTGGCTGCTGAGGTAGGAGTGACCCAGGACAAGTGACCTGAACCTCGGGACAGAGATGGAGCCACTAGGATGGCTCATCCCCCTTTCCATCTGACTTCATGGTGTCACCCTGCCCTTTAGTTCCTTCTCATCTCAGAGTAAAATCGCCAACTTGCTTGGTCAAGGTTTGTGTCTTGGTTTGAGGCCAGAGGCTATCCTGTCATCTTGAGTCATACTTAAGGCTTTGGTTTGAGTCCCTAGTACCCTGTTTCCTTAAGGAGTTAATTTGATGTCCTGCTTTCTCTCTCCTTATGTTTGACCATCTTTTCCCCACTCCTACTTCCTAGAGGGTTCTATGAACCCATTCTACTGAAACTTTACATTTCCCTTTAAAGAATTGACTTTCATAGAGTATCTGTGGACTCTCCCCTTTTTGTTTTGTCTCGTCCAGGTATAAGCATTTATGGAGAGACTTTTCCAGATGAGAACTTCAAATTGAAGCATTATGGCATTGGGTGGGTCAGCATGGCCAATGCTGGACCTGACACCAATGGCTCTCAGTTCTTTATCACCTTAACCAAGCCCACCTGGTTGGATGGCAAACATGTAGTATTTGGAAAAGTCATCGATGGAATGGTAACTTGATCTATTATCTTATTCTCGTTCTAAGCTTTATATTTATAATGAGAGTATTTTAGTGATTTAATCTCAAAACGCCCTTGTTAGAGAGCCATAATTATATACTGATTGGCCTCTTCAAAGGTGAATTAATTCTATGTGGTATGGTATTTTAATTGTTAAGAGCACTGGGACAGAAGCTGGGAAGTTAACGTGGAGAAGTTGTGTACGTATCTCACTACTTGATGTAATTGGAAGCTCATTTTAATGTAACCAAAGAAAATCCCATACGTACATGCAATGGAATATTATTCAGCCTTAAAAAGGAAGGAAAGCCTGGAGTTTCCATCATGGCTCAGCAGAAATGAATCTGACTAGCATCCATGGGAACACAGGTTCAATCCCTAGCCTCGCTCAGTAGGTTAAAAGGATCCAGTGTTGCCGTGAGCTGTGGTATAGGTTGCAGATGTGGCTCGCATCTGGCATTGCTGTGCCTGTGGTGTAGGCTGGTGGCAACAGCTCTGATTCGACCCCTAGCCTGGGAATCTCCATACGCTGTGGGTGCGGCCCTAAAAAGACAAAAGAAAAAGAAAAAGAAAGGACAAAAAAAGGAAGGAAATCCTGTCATATGCTACAACATGGATAAACCTTGAGAATGTTAAGTAAAATAAGCCAGTAACAAAAAGACTGGATGATTCCATTTAAAGAAGGTATCTAAAGCAGGCAAATACATGAAGTGGAATGCTGGTTGCTGGGGGCTGGGGAGAATAAGGAACTGGGGAGCTGGTGTTTAATGGCTACCCCTATAAATCTTCAGTTTCACAAGATGAAAAAGTTCTGGATATTAGTTGCACAGCAATGTGAATATGCTTGAACTAAGGAATCGCTGAACTACTTATCCAGAAATCGATAAGATGGTAAATTTCATGTCACATGTTTCTTACCATAATTAAAAATAACACATTTGGGAGTTCCTGTCGTGGCTCAGCGGTTAGCGAACCTGACGAGCATCCATGAGGACACGGGCTCAATCCTTGGCCTCGGTCAGTGGGTTAAGGATCCGGCGTTGCCCTGAGCTGTAGTGTAGGTCACAGATGTGGCTCAGATGCCGTGTTGCTGTGGCTATAGTGTAGGCCAACAGCTACAGTTCCAACTGGACCCCTAGCCTGGGAAACTCCATATGCCGTGGGTGCTGCCCTAAATAGACAAAAAGACCAAAAAATAAAAAAAATAAAAAAAATTTTAAACCCTGAGCCCCATGTGGTTCAGTATAGACACAAGTCACCTTTCAAGACACACAGTATAGCAACCAAGATTTCTAAAGAGAGTTCAAGTTTATGCTGCTCCGTCTCAAAGAATATCAAAGAGGCCCAATTCATGATCCAGAAGAAGGCTTCTTGAAATCCTCATGTTCCTCCCAACATCTCGCCTCCTCAGCAGCCGCCCAAAGATGCTCTCCCAGCTCCTCAGCTGGCACCTGTAAGGTCTGCCCACCACAACCCTGGACCATCCTGATTCCCTGGCCCTCTTCCCTGTTTCCTTGTTTTGTTTTCATGTGAACTGTTCTGCCTCCTTCATCCACACATAAATAAACCACCCTTCCTTACTGCAGTTCTTCCACTACTTCTACCTGTTTTTTCTGATTCAACCCAACAGCAGGCCAGGAACTGAGTCGGCTGACTCAGAACCTCCTTTACAAGGCAAGGAGGTGTTCAACCTGAGCTGTCAAAAAATTGTCACGAGCAAGTGGGATGAGAGGGAAAGAGAGCCAACACCTGTCACTTAATATATATTAAAGTCCCATCACAATGAAGGACATGTCTTTATTTGCATAAGCCGCAATGTCCTCTAAAGAATCTACTCCTAAATGGTAACAGCTTCTAGCACTCCTCAGGTCTCTTCCTGAACTCTGCTTTTTAATGAGCTCAACACGGACATGCATGGGTTAAACCAGTCTGGGCTTTTGACCACTGGGCCTGACCAGGTTCTAAGATTAAATGTAAACTGATTCAAACATTCATTCAATGAATGATTGGGTTGTTGTTGTTTTGTCTTTTTTTTTTTTTTTTTTTTTTTTTTTAGGGCTGCACCCTCAGTTTATGGAAATTCCCAGGCCAGGGGTTGAAATGGAGCTGTAGCCGCTGGCCTGTACCACAGCCACAGCAACTCGGGATCTGAGCAGCATCTGTGACCTATACCACAGCTCAGGGCAATGCTGGATCCTTAACCCACTCAGCAGGGCTGGGAATCGAACCCCCGTGTCACCACAGCTCAGGGCAATGCTGGATCCTTAACCCACTCAGCGGGGCTGGGAATCGAACCCCGTGTCATCGAACCCCGTGTCATCGTTGATACTAGTCAAGTTCATTACTGCTAAGCCACGACGGGAACTCCTCAATGAGTAATTTCAAATACAACATTGTGCCAGGCTCTAAGAAGAAGGAAGAGTACATACGCAGGGCTTTCTTCTCCTGGTCATGGTTTTTCTCCTAGTCTTCTGGATCTTTCGTCCTGGTGTCCTGGTTGACTGTACCAACCTCCGTCTGCCACTGATACATATTCAGGGAGATCCGCTGCCTGGTCCCATATGAAAGGACCTTAAAAAAAATTTTTTTAAATGTTAAAAAAATAAAATGGGCAAACCCAGAACTAGCTCCACTTCTTTTTTTTTCCTGTGTTTATTTCTTTATTATTATTATTATTATTTGTCTTTCTCTCTTTTTAGGGCTGCATGTGCAGCATATGGAGGTTCTTAGGCTAGGGGTCTAATCGGCGCCATAGTTGCCAGCTCATGCCAGGGCCATAGCAATGGGATCCAAGCCACATCTATGACCTACACCACAGCTCACTGCAATGTGGGATCCTTAATTCACTGAGCAAGGCCAGGGATCAAACCTGCGTGCTCATAGATGCCAGTCAGGTTCGTTAACGGCTGAGCCATGATGGGAACTCCCTCCTGTGTTCTAAATCTGCTTTCTGGCCCATTTTCTTATGCCTACACCTCATACAGATTGGAGCTGAAATTGACTCAAATTCCATGTTAACTTTTTTTTTTTTTTTTTTTGGCTTTTTCAGGGTCGTACCTGAGGCATATGGAAGTTGCCAGGCTAGGGGTCGAATCAGAGCTACAAGTGTTGGCCACAGCCACAGCCACAGCCACAGCCACACAGGATCTGAGCCACATCTGCGACCTACACCACAGCTCACAGCAATGCCGGATCCTTAACCCACTGAGTAAGGCCGGGGCTTGAACCCACATCCTCATGGATGCTAGTTGGATTTGTTTCTGCTGCACCACAATGGGAACTCCTCCATGTTAACTCTTAAATTGGGGTGTAACAAGTGAGTAGAAATACTTTTTATTAGAGCTAGATGTTTGCAAAAACATCTCTTTTTTTTAAACTATGGAATGCAAATAAAGATGAGAAGAAATACACACATATGCTCTCTGACTAGCAAGGTACTGGGGTAACTGTTATTCCATTCTATATAAATTTCCTGAGTATTCTAAGTTTTCCATACTTGGCTTGCATGGTTTTTGTGATCATTAAAAAAACCACATGGAGTTCCTGTTGTGCATCAGCGGAAATGAATCTGATTAGCATCTGTGAGGACACAGGTTCAATTCCTGGCCTCACTCAGTGTGTTAAGGATCTGGCATTGCCATGAGCTGTAGTGTAGGCCAGCAGCCGCAGCTCTGATTCAGATCCCTAGCCTAGGAGCATTCATATACCACAGGTACAGCCCTAAAAAAGACCAAAAAAAAAAAAAAAAAAAAAAAGCAACCGCAATGTATTTCCCACTTGGGCTTTCAGCAGTCACACTGATCTTATGTCTCAATCACCATAGTTGCTGGTCAGAGGTGAACCATGGGTCTACCTTTCTCTCACCAGACAGTGGTCCACTCCATCGAACTGCAGGCAACTGATGGGCATGACCGTCCACTCACCGACTGCTCCATCATCAACAGTGGCAAGATAGACGTGAAAACGCCCTTCGTGGTAGAGGTTGCTGACTGGTGATCCAGCTGGCAGAAAACAAAGAACAACACATTCTGGTGGGGCGTGTGTGTGTGTGTGTGTGCACGTGCGTGTGCACATACACCTGTCTTTTGATTCCTCAAAGTTAGTGTTTTCCTTTGTTCTTTAACTTTCTTCTGTTTTCCACCCCAGATCACAGGAGAGGTAGAAAAATCAACCACTGAACATTTAGTTCCCATGACTTTTGGTAAATCACTTGTTGAGGAGTTTCCCACTTTAAGATACATATCCTTTTCCTTCAATGGTGCTATTTATAAACTAGCAAACTTTGTACTGGCTATTTTCTTTTGAGAAACACCGTTATTACTCTGCTGAATTAATCGTGATCCCCAAATTGAGTCATGCTAAAGATTACCTGAAGAAGATGGGGACAAGAAGCTTATTGTTTTGTATTCAAACACAAATTCATTTCCAGGAAAGGGAGATCTGATTAGTATTATCTGATGTATGTCACAGGGACTTTTGCCTGATGAAAGGTGCTTTGGTGTCCTCTATTATTAAATACTTTTTACATAGAGGAATTATTTTTGCAGGGCTTTTTTTTTTTTTAACCTCATGTTCTTTTTTAAAAAAATAATGTACAGGAGTTCCCATCGTGGCTCAGTGGTTAGCGAATCCAACTAGGAACCATGAGGTGGCGGGTTCGATCCCTGGCCTTTCTCAGTGGGTTAAGGATCTGGTGTCGCTGTGAACTGTGGTGTGGGTTGCAGACGCGGCTCAGATCTGGTGTTGCTGTGGCTGTGGTGTAGGCCGGCGGCTACAGCTCCAATTCGACCCCTAGCCTGGAAATCTCTACATGCCATGGGAGCGGCCCAAGATATGGCAAAAAGACTAAATAAATAAATAAATAAATAAAAATAAATAAAATTTTAAAAATTAAAAAATAAAAATAAAAAAGTAATGTACAAAAATACATGCACTCTATAATGTTGAAAGTGAACAGATTAGAAAGGGTTCTGTACATCAAAATATGAACACAACTGGATAATTTGGGATGGGGATGCACAGAAGTGATGCCCAAGTGCATCCCAAATATTTAAGCTGATAATTCACTAATTTTTCCTCAGTGTAAGAGGTTTAGAAAGTTCCCTTGAGTCCAGGTGCAACAAAAAGGAATCTTTTCTCACTTGCATAGTGGGGATAACGATTCGGGCTGTACTTACACTAGATGGACAGAAAATCCTATCGGTGGGGACTTGGGCTTACCTGGCTGTAACTGAGTGGGCCTGGTTTCTGAACAGATGGGCACGGGGCTGTGAGACAACAGCCCGACACTCCTCCTTTAGGTCCAAAAAAATTCCAGCTTTTGAGCTATGTTCTAATAAAGCTGCTTTAATGAGAAATGAGATAAAATGAGCATCCTTATGGCTGATGGCGGTGTTATGACCCTTCTGAAGATTGGTGTGGTTTTTTTTTTTTCCTTTTCTTTCCTTTCTTTCTTTTTTTTTTTTTTTTTTTTTTTGTCTTTTTATCTTTTTAGGGCCACATCCATGGCATATGGAGGTTCCCAGGCTAGGGGTCCAATCAGAGCTGTAGCCACCAGCCTACACAACAGCCACAGCAACGCCAGATCCTTAACCCACTGAGTGAGGCTGGGGATCGAACCCGCATCCTCGTGGATGCTAGTTGGGTTCGTTAACCACTGAACCATGACGGGAACTCCTTTTTTTTTCCCACAAAAATTTATTACAGGCCTTTGATATGCCAGGGACCAGTATTGCGTTGAGGGGATACAGCAGTGGATGGCGAGACCAGGGTGCCTTGGCACTTACATTGTAGTGATGAAGACAGAACAAATGAGGTAACAAATAAAATGGTGTTGACACTGTAAAGAAAATGCACCAGGTTTTGCTGGAGAGGCTGGGGACTGGGAGGGGGCGCTCTTCCAGTAGCCTCCTAGGGGGACATCTGAGTTGAGCTCCAAAGACAGGGAGAGGTGGCTGTTAGGCCAGGTCTGTGATCCAGGCCTTCTAGGCAGAGAGGGGACAAAGTAGAGGGTCCTGAGGTGCAGTGAGCAGATCCCAGCAAGACGCGTGCCAGAGCCTGAGAGGTCAGAGAGGAAGGCTGAGAGTGGTGACTGGGGTGCTGGGGTGGAACAGTTTTATTCCCACTAAAGTGGGAGCTACTGGGTTTAAATTGGGGGGCATGATGTATCTCCATTTAAGATTATTTCATCTATAGAATTCCCGTCGTGGCACAGTGGAAACAAATCTGACTAAGAACCATGAGCTTATGAGTACGATCCCTGGCCTTGCTCAGTGGATTAAGGATCTGGTGTTGCCGTGAGCTGTGGTGTAGGTCCCAGATGCAGCTCAGATCTGGCATAGCTGTAGCTGTGGCTGTGGCTGTGGCTGTGGCTGGCAGCTGTAGCTCCAATTGGACCCCTAGCCTGGGAACCTCCATATGCCTTGGGTGCAACCCTAAAAAGGAAAAAAAAAAAAGATTATTTCATCTACTGTGAGGAGCATTTTAATAGCGGGATGAAGTACATACCAGGAAACTCACAACCTTTCTATCTTTTGAAGTCCTACTCCTGGGACTTTGCTGCAGAAGGTGATCTGAACTTGAAAGGGTGACAACACTGCGGTTGGTCCAGCATCCAGTCCCCCTTGGTCTCTGAGGAGTCACACCATCCCCTCAGGTGTTTCTTGTCATTAGGGTGGGCTGGCCTTACAGATGGATATATCCCTGGCTTGGCAAACTCATTCATTAACTCACTTGATCATACTGAATGCTGGAGAGAGCAGCAGACTAGCCGTGTCAGTCTCCCCACAGTCCCCATGGAAGGAGACGTGATGCAAACAGAGGTCATGTGGACGTGGAACATCAGGTGGTCATAAGTCTATGAAGAGAAGCGGAGCAGGGAGAGAGGCCAGAGAGTGAAGAAGTGGTCAGGGCCGTCCCTGAGCAGGGCCTGAGGACGTGAGGGGGCAGCAAGCCACAGGCACACTGGGGTAGCTGTGAGCAAGGCAGAGCTGGGGGGGACAAGAGCAGTGGCCCTGGGATGAAGGGCAGACTGGTGGGTTCCAGAAGCAGGAGGGAGTCCAGGTGTGCAGAATGAGGGCCATGGAGGAGTCAGGTGAGAGAGGGAGCAGGGATGTCCTGTGGGCACATCACCACATTCCCTCATCCTGGCCCCAGTGATGGGCTTGGGACACGTGTTTGTCCCCAGGCGTATTAGTGAGCCTCAACTGTGGGATTTCTCCTGGAAATACTAGGAAAGAGCTGCTGTCATGGAGAGAGATAAAGGAGCAAGCATAAGAATGAAATCAGGACAAATGGAAGCTAGTCCAAGAGATGGCAAGATGGCTTCCTGAAGACACCACTGAGCCCCTGAGTCCAGCCATGCCTGAAGCCAAACCTCCACCCCTAGCTTTTTAGTTACTCAAGTTAATACTTTTCGTCTTTTGCTTAAGCCAGGGTGAAATGATTTCTTATGACTTACAACCTAAAGCCTTTGTCTAATATAGCAATATTGTAAAGGTTTTATGTATAAAGACGTGAAATGTAGAATTACTTATGATGCAAAATATTGGCAGTAACTTGAATGTCCCCGAATGGATATAAAGCAATATACTATGCATTTATTAAGACTAACGCGGAGTTCCCGTCATGGCTCAGTGGTTAATGAATCCGACTAGGAACCACAAGGCTGCAGGTTCGATCCCTGGCCTTGCTCAGTGGGTTAAGGATCCGGTGCTGCGGTGAGCTGTGGTGTAGGTCGAAGATGCGGCTCGGATCCCACGTTGCTGTGGCTCTGGCGTAGGCCAGTGGCTACAGCTCCGATTCGACCCCTAGCCTGGGAACCTCCATATGCTGCAGGAGCGGCCCTAGAAATGGCAAAAAGACAAAAAAAAAATTAAAAATAAAAAAAAAAATAGGCATTCCCATCGTGGCGCAGTGGTTAATGAGTCCGACTAGGAACCATGAGGTTGCGGGTTCAATCCCTGCCCTTGCTCAGTGGGTTAAGGATCTGGCGTTGCCATGAGCTGTGGTGTAGGTCGAAGACGGGGTTCGGATCTGGCGTTGCTGTGGCTCTGGCATGGGCCGGCGGCTACAGCTGACTGGACCCCTAGCCTGGGAACCTCCATATGCTGCGGGAGCGGCCCTAGAAGAAAAGGCAAAAAGACAAAAAAAAAAAAGACTAATGCTACAGAACTTAGAGTACCATATTTTAAAGAAAAAAGTAGAAATTCTGTATGCAGTGTAATCTCAATAATGTAAATACATTCTCATTCAGACAAATCAACAAAATGTAAATTGACATGAAACAAATACAAACAGTGGCAGTTAAAAAATTCTTTTTTGTTTATATATTTTCAACTTTTTTAATCTTCTAATTTTTCTCTAGAGTATACGTTTTTTTAATTATTAGGAAAAAAAGCATTAAAAAAATTTGGGGGGGGGGGCTGCACCCATGGCACATGGAAGTTCCTAGGCTAGGGGTTAAATTGGAGCTATAGCTACTGGCCTACACCACAGCCACATCAACGTGGGGATCCCAGCCACATCTGCAACCTGCAACAGCTCCCAGCAACACCAGATCCATAACCCACTGAGCGAGGCCAGGGATCAAACCTGCATCCTCATGGATACTAGTCTGGTTGTTACCACTGAGCCAAGATGGGAATGCCTCAAGAATATTTTAAAGGTAACACAGGAGGAAATTGGAAACAAATGTTCTCTCATACAGATATCCTTGGAGTTCCCATTGTGGCACAGTGGAAATGAATCTGACTAGTATCCATGAGGATGCGGGTTCAATCCCTGGCCTCGCTCAGTGGGTTAAGGATCCCAAGTTGCTGTGGCTATGGTGTAGGCTGGCAGCTGCAGCTCTGATTCAGCCCCTAGCCTGGAAACTTCCATGTGCTGCGGGTACAGCCCTAAAAAACAAACAAACAAACAAAAATGTGCCTTAAGTCTCAAATGTTAGGAAAGCACATAAGCCACTGCTACCCCCCATGCATAAGGACATGTACTGTTTACCATATGTGCCATCTAGTTTTTTTCATTAGTACGAGCATAATGACATCCCTCTAGTGACAAAGCAGAAAGTGGTTCATTTTGGACATGCTGAAATTCTGAGACCACTAGGGCACAGGTAGCAAACTGTCAGGGTGTGTATTATACCACATGACCAATGAGCTAATGTCACCTCCGTGTTAAAAGCAGTTTATTCTGAGGGTCAGGCGGTCTACCAAAAACATGAGCAAACTGATGACTACGTATAAACTATTGCTTTATAAAAAGGCTATGCTCTCTGTAAAAGCTACTGAAATAAACAGCTCACTGTTCTGCCAATCATGCTGCTAAAACGGGACACATATGTAGCCAAGGGTGTGTGTGGAATCAGGGGAAATTACACTGGCTGCCACCACCACCATGCCCAAATTATTACAATTTAGTCTTGTATCTTAATAAACAATTCAAAACTTTGTGGTATCCTTTGCCGTAAGTTGTTTTATCTAAGTGCTATTTAGCAGTTTTCTGGATCGTCAAATAAGAATTTAATAAAATTTTTTCTTGCGTCAGATTAATTAGATTTCACTTTCAAAATTATGGACTACTCCATTTCTGATGAATTTTTAGGACTCAACAACCTCATTTTTTAGTTCAGCCATTTTGAGTTACATATGGACAAAAATATGGCAGGGATTTTATAGCAGGAAAAGGATTTGTTATTGTTTTTCAACATTCCTATAATTCAAATAGCTGAAGAAATATCTGATTCGGAAGGCTTAGAAATTCAAAGCCCCCTCAAAGCAGCTTTTTTTTTTTTTAATTAAGAAAGAGTAAAAACAGTATTTGTAATGGAAAATTTGGGTGCTGTTAAGTACATAACGGCTTTTACTTAAGTCGGCAATTCATCTTGTGGACCTGAGATTTTGGCTACGTTTAAGTGTTAGGTGTGATTATAGCTTCACATACTTGGAGATTTGCTGGTGTTACTGATATTCTAGAGTGATGGCAAAACAACTGGCACTGATGTAGGGTTAGAGTGACTGCTCTCAGGAGTCGCGTCTAGGGGGCAGAGAGGGAAAGGCCATCTGATGAATACTAAGAGTCAGAACAAAATGCATTACAGAATCCAAACATGGGATCTTAAGGCTCTCCCTATTTCCATCAGAATGCTCGGGCGTCACAAATTTAGAGGATCTGGAGAGGACACGACATGCCAATAGCCCCTCTAATAACTACTTCTGAACAGCTCACTGTTCTGCCAATCATGCTGCTAAAACGGGACACATATGTAGCCAAGGGTGTGTGTGGAATCAGGGGAAATTACACTGGCTGCCACCACCACCATGCCCAAATTATTACAATTTAGTCTTGTATCTTAATAAACAATTCAAAACTTCGTGGTAAGAGTCATGTAAGTTTCCATACCCATTCATTTTTCAGAAAGTAAAGGACTTTCTTCCTGAAGCATATTGGGCCTTTAAAGTGGTTTTGTTCTTGTTTTTGGTTTTGTTTTTTTTTTTTTTTTTTTTTTTTTCTTTTGGCTGTGCCCATGGTATGTGGACGATCCCAGGCCAGGGATTGAACTCACACCACAGCAGCGATCAGAGCCACTCTAGTGACAGCGTGGGATCCCTAACCTGCTTTGCCACAGGGGAACTCCTAAAGTGCTATTAAAACTATAGGAGTTCCTGTCGTGGCTCAGTGGTTAACGAATCCGACTAGGAACCATGAGGTTGTGGGTTTGATCCCTGCCCTTGCTCAGTGGGTTCAGGATCCGGCGTTGCCATGAGCTGTGGTGTAGGTTGCAGACGCGGCTCGGATCCCGCGTTGCTGTGGCTCTGGCGGAGGCCGGCGGCTACAGCTCCGATTGGACCCCTAGGCTGGGAACCTCCATATGCCGTGGGAGCGGCCCAAGAAATGGCAAGACAAAAAATAAAACAAACAAACAAAAAAACTATGTTCATCCCATTTAGAATGGATAAGCAATGAAGTCCTCCTGTGTAGCACAGAGAACTATATCCAATCTCTTGGGACAGGACATGATGGAAGATAGTATACTATGTGTAGTTAGGTATTAGGTCCCTCATGCTGTACAGCAGAAATTGGCACAGCGTTGTAAATCAGCTATACCCTAATTAAAAAGAAACAAAACAAAACAAAAATAAGGTCACCATCTTTTCTGGGTGGTAAATGTTATGTCCTGTCATTTGGAGAGATTATCTCAGTTTGAAAACTTGAAGCTGGGAGTTCCCATTGTGGTGCAGCAGAAACGAATCTGACTAGTATCCATGAGAATACAGGTTTCATCCCTGGCCTTGCTCCATAGGTTGGCGGTCTGGAGTTGCTGTAAGTTGTGGTGTAAGTCACAGACGCAGCTCAGATCCTGAATTGCTGTGGCTGCGGCTGTGGCCGGCGGCAGCAGCTCTGATTCCACCCCTAGCCTGGGAACCTCCATATGCCGCAGGTTATAAAAAAAAAAAAAAAAAAAAATTGAAGCTTTTTCTTCCAACCTGACACAGAAGACAGGCCTTCTTCCTGTACCTCTCCTGGACACCAGGACCCACACTGAGATGGAACGTCAGGAAGGGAGGAATAAGTGGTCGGCCTGGAATAGAGGCACAAAAACACATGGTTTGTCCCATGGTCCTAGACAGAGAGCTTTCTGGGAAGAGCTCGGCGCTTCTGAATTGCCTTGTACAAGCTGCCCTCTCTGCCAGCGAGCTTCCCTACCGTCCTGCTCCCCGCCAGCCTTCAGGACTTGGTATGTGGGCTCTCCCTCTGCGAGACGTCACTGGAAAATTCCTCCCTTCATCTTCTAAGTGCTTACTTCCTGGGGTGTCCTGTGCCCTCCAAGGACTGGAAGTTCCTTTCCATCAAGGATTAGCTCATGTTCATCTACTCCTAGACAGTGTTTCATGCATAAATGATGCTCAATAAGTATGTTCAGAATCGGTAACCAAAAAGAATATGCCTACAATTAGGCATCAGTGGTTAAACATGGGCATTCATCTTTTGACTGTATCTACTCCGTTTCAAAGACTGTTACTTTTTTTAAAAAATAAGCTTCTCCTCTTTTTTTTTTTTTTTTTGTCTTTTTTGCTCCCGTGGCATATGGAGGTTCCCAGGCTAGGGGTCTAATTGGGGCTGTAGCTGCCAGCCTATGCCAGAGCCACAGCACTGCCAGATCCGAGCCATGTCTGTGACCTACACCACAGCTCACAGCAACGCTGGATCCTTAACCCACTAAGCGAGGCCCAGGATCGAACCCACAACCTCACCGTTTCTACTCGGATTCGTTAACCCCTGAGCCACGACGGGAACTCCAGCTTTTCCTCTTTATTTTCTGAGTTGAGGTTAGAATGTCAAGATAGAAGTAAAACTGGCAAAAATCAGGTGGGCATCAAGCAGTAAGAGGAAAGACCCAGGGGGTGGTGAGCTTTCAGTGGCAGTGGCTGTGGCTATAGTGGGTGGGAGTTGGCTTTGGTGACATGCCCTTGGCATGAGCGTGCCAAGCTGCTGGCAGCATGGGAGGCCCATTCCTGAGGTGAACAGTGTTGATGAGAAACCACCCTCTCTCAAGTCAGAGGTACTGTGGTGTCCAGCTTGGACTGTTTCTTTCTTTTTTTTTTTTTTTTTTTTTTGGTCTTTTTAGGGCCGCACCTGAGGCATATGGAGGTTCCCAGGCTAGGAGTCGAATTGGAGTTGTAGTCGCCAGCCTACACCACAGCCGTAGCAATTCGGGATCTGAGTCATGTCTGCAACCTACACCACAGCCTACAGCAACACCAGACCTTTAACCCACTGAGAGAGACCAGGGACAGAACCTGCATCCTCATGGATACTAGTCAGATTTATTTCCACTGAGCCATGACGGGAACTCCCAGCTTGGATGTCTTGACGCTAGGATTCACCTTTGTTGGGTGATTCATGTGCGTCAATGAGAAAACTACACAACCACACCGCCCACCATGTGTAAACTCAGGCGGCAACACGATGCCCTTCGAGGTCAGTGTCACGAGTCTGCTCTCTGCGCTTGGCATTGTTCCTTGGCTACAGACCATATTTCTGATCTTCATCAACCAGGCACGAAGTTAGGGGTAGTCCAGCAGCATAAACTGACCATCACAGTGGGAAAAATCTAGCTTAGTTTCCTTCTGCTGATGGGTCAGTGTTACATCTAGTTTTGCTTTCATTCAGATGCAGACAGTAACTAGCAAGCAAGGAGACATGGTGTCTGACCTAGAGCCTCTGCCTGGGCCTGGATAAGGATTTATCTAGCAGCCCAGAGCTCCTGAGAGTAGGGGTCCTGTTTTAGTTCAAACCAATCCAACCAAATACCATAGAATGGGTGGCTTATAAACAACAAAATCTATTCCTTACCATTTTGGACTGGAATCCAAGGTTTGGGGTCTGGTGAATGCCTTCTTCCTGGTTCATGGACTGCTGTCCTTTGGCTGTGCCCTCACGTGGTGGAAGGGCCCAGAATTCTCTGCCCTTCTGAACTAATTGCCTTGTAATGGCCCACCTCCAAATACCATTACCCTGGGGATTAGGTTTCAACATAGAAATCTGGGGGAGATGATACAAACTTTGAGTCTATAGCAGGTCCCAACCTCCCATTCCCAGGTCCAATCAATGAATGGCACCACCATCCAACCAGTTATTCCAACCCCAACTTCTCTTCCACGTCTTTCTCCCTTCCCTTTTACCTTCCATATCCAAGCGCATCAGCAAGTTCATCGGTGGCTCTGCCATACAATGTCCATGTCTCCCCCTAAAACAGGTCACCTCTCACCCAGGTTTTTCCAGGGGCCCCTTATTAGTCTCTCTGCTTCAGATCTTGCACCTGTCCAGTCAGTCCTTTCTCCACAGGCAGGCAGAAAGAGCTTTGAAATAAATCAGATCGAGTGTGCTACATCACATGCCTTATCCTAAATTGCATATTGTTTGCTGACGCTTGTGAGCCATTTGGAGGACTTTTTAAAAAAAATTCATGCTTGAAAAAATGGCATGACTATAAAGAAAAATAAGTAAGTATAATAAACCAAAATAAATCATGAGTTGTCAACTATACCTCAATAAAGCTGAATAAAATAAAATAAAACAAAATAGGAATTCCCGTTGTGGCACAGCAAATCTGACTAGGAACCATGAGGTTGTGTGTTTGATCCCTGGCCTTGCCCAGTGGGTTAAGGATCCGGCACTGCCGTGAGCTGTGATGTAGGTCACAGACATGGCTTGGATCTGGCATTGCTGTGGCTGTGGTGTAGACCGGCAGCTACAGCTTCGAATGGACCCCTAGCCAGGGAACCTCCGTATGCCGTGGGTGTGGCCCTCCGAAGACAAAAAGACAAAAAATAAATTAAAAATAAATAAATAAATAATAAAAATAAAACAAAATAAAATAGACCTTATCTCTCCTGTGTAAAACCAGCTAGTGTTTGCCACTGTGTATAGGCTACAAGCCAAACTGTTGAGTGCCACAGCCAAGGAGGGCACCCTGGGATCCAGTCTCAGTTCTCCACTGTCCTCTAAACTTACCAGCTTTCCTTGAGGGTTTCACTGAAGCTCTCACCTTGTTTGGGGCTTTGGAACCTCTGATGTCTCTGCGACACCCTCTCCCTTTCCCCATTCTTGCCAGCTAATTCCTCCAACATCCCTTATGTCTCTGCTTCAATGTCACCACCTCAGAGAAGGTTCCTGACCTGCCCAAACCTAAATAAGGGAACTTCCCTGCACATTGATAAACCTTCTTTTTCCTTTATAGCATATAACATACTTTATAATGACACAGCTGGGGGGTATTTATCCATCTAACATCACATTGTTCTATAAGTTCCACGAAGTTTGGAACTCTGATTTACTCAGGTTCACATTTAAAGATGGCAGGGATTTAGAAAGACACTGTGATATCTTCTGTGATGGAAAAAAACTTACCATGATAATAAGACATAAAAGCTTATGTTAAAGAAGATAATTTCTAAGTATCCGCTATCTGTCATCTTTGCTACATTTAAAATACCTTATTGGTTTTGTTGAGTTACTGATGGGCCAGTGTCTTAAGCGTGTCACCAGCTTTTTTGTAGGAACCACCTGGCATTGTTTGATTTTGCATGTTTCCCCTAAAAGTACTGAGGTTTTTCTTTTTTTAATTAAAAAAAAGTTTCAACATTTAAAAACTGCAACATAAAAATAATTTGAGGAGTTCCTGCTATGGCACGGTGGGTTAAGAATTTGGTGGCAACAGCTCAGGTTGCTGCAAAGACATGGGTTTGATCCTGGGCCTGGTGCAGTGGGTTAAAGAATCTGGCATTGTTGTAGCTGGGGTGTAGGTCACAGCTGTGGCTTGCATTCACTCCCTGGCCTGGGAACTTCCAGGGGCCATGGATATGGCCATAAAAAAAAACCAAAATTTGAAATATCATGGAGTTGGAGCTCTCGAATGTTCATGTGCATTAGAACTACCTGGAAGGTTTGTTAGATTTCTGGGTCCCACTCGCTGAGTGTCTGACCGTTAAGTCTGGGGCAGGGCCTGAGAATGTGCACTTCTAACAGCTTTTTCGGTGATGCTCATGCTACTGGTTCAAGGTCCAAACTTTGTCAACCACTACCCTGAGATGTCACTAAACCATTGAATTAGGTTAGCAATTCACTTGTAAGGGACAGGCCTTTAGGAAATCATTCAAATGTATTTCCCCAAGCGTTTACCAGTCTATCAACTTGGTGAGCAAACTGTAGATAAACACCGTTTCAGAACAGTCAGGATGCAATGAATCCTTATGGGACTCTGGGAAGAGGTGAGCAAATCTGACTTCAAGGTCATTTATGACACATATATTTGTGAAGCCCTTGCTGAGAAGCCGGAGCCAGCTCTGAGCTGGGTGATGGGCAGGCAGGCTGTCTGCCAGGCCACCTACTCCTTCGACAGCCCTTTCGGGATCTGCTCCCCACCCCCTAACTGAAAAACGGGGTAAACAAGTCAGATGCTGCCCTTATCTTCATGGAGCTCAGGTTCTTTGCAGGGGGATAAACATATTAAACAAATAAGATATTACAACTGGTGATAACATCCATGAAGGAGGTAGCAATATGCTGTGTTGGAAGGATGGGGCGGGGTGAGAACTGGGGGGCTGCCTAAGATCAGATGACCGAGGAGGGGTTCTTCGGGGAGGGGACATCTCAGTTGAGACCTAAGAGGTGCGAATGAACCAGTTTTCTGAAGAGTGGCGAGAAGGGTGTTGCAGACAGAGACCAGCAGGTCCAAAGGGCTTGAGCGAGAACCAAGGTTGGCAAGTCCTGGGCAGTAATCGCCAGTGCGATGAGTACCGGGAAGAGGAGGGCGGGGGAGATGGAGAGGATGGCAGGAGTTTGGATTTTAATTGGCAATGGAAGCTGCAGAAGAATTTTGAGCAAGAGAGTGACCTGAATGGTGGACATGTGAAAAAGATGGCTCTGGCTCCTGTGTGGAGGGTGGACTAGAGCCAAAGCGGGAGCAGGGACACCTGTCAGAGGCTGCGGCTGACAGCACAGAGCGTGGTTTAATCAAGGAAGATGGGAAAGCGTTCTGATTTATAACAGAGGGTAGAAATATGAGCAACTGTCACAGCGTTAGCTCTTTCTGACTTGCGTATTCATGTGTGGTTCAAAAATGCACATAAATACAAACAGGTCTAATGGGAGGAGTGGATCAATCTGAATCTTGATAAAAGGCTCAAATCCTGATTCCCTTTATTAACTAGTGGTCTTGGTCAAGCTCTTTTGCCTCTCAAGCCTTCATTTTTCGCACAGTAAGAAGACAACAGACCTCAAGACCTCAGAATGATGATGTGGGATAATCTGTGGACAGAACTTAGTTCACATTAGTGTTTACTCATGTTGGTTTTGTTTTGCTTTTTTCTTTTTCTTTTTAGGGCTGCACCCACAGCATATGGAAGTTCCCAGGCCAGGAGTGGAATTGGAGCTACAGCTGCCCGCCTATACCACAGCCACAGCAACACCAGATCCGAGCTGAGTCTGTAACCTACACTACAGCTCACAGCAATGCCAGATCCCTAACCCATTGAGTGAGGCCAGGAATTGAACCCGCATCCTCATGGATACTAGTTGGATTCGTTCCCGTTGCACCACCATGAGTCTCCCTCATGTTAGTTACTTATTAATCTCTCTGATCTTCTGTTTCTTCTTCCATAATTTTTTTGGTAAGAGCTTTGTCAAGTTATAATGGGATGAAATGTGCAAGGCCTTAGGCTCACAACCTGTGGCACCCAGAGGCTTAAATATCTAAGTGAAGAGAGTAGCAAAGCTGAGATGCTGTTGATGGCATGATGGCTGCTGTCAGGGTAAAGACAGAAAATGCGCCACATCTTATAGGTCAGATTTACAGTTATACTCTGAGGATATAAAACAGAGTTTCTCTTTAGTCAATTACATGTATTCCAATGGCTTAACGTTTCAAAGTACCCTCCTCCCCCCTCACTCAAAAAGAAACACATCTTCACCCTCACCGAATCCAGACTGTCGCTCTGCATCTGCAAGGACGGAAAACATCCATGTTGCAGAATTTTCAGTTTTGAGTGTCGGCTCCTTCCCTGGGTTTCTGCTGCTGAGTTCAAAATCTATCGTGATCATCAAGGATGAAAACCAGAACAAAGCCAATAGGAAAATGACTGCTTTAAAGCTGAGTGGAGAAGTTCCCGTCATGGCGCAGTGGTTAACGAACCTGACTAGGAACCATGAGGTTGCAGGTTCGATCCCTGGATTGAACAGTGGGTTAAGGATCCGGCGTTGTCATGAGCTGTGGTGTAGGTTGCAGACGTGGCTTGGATCCCGTGTTGCTGTGGCTCTGGCGTAGGGTGGTGGCTGCAGCTCCAATTTGACCCCTAGCCTGGGAACCTCCATATGCTGCAGGAGCGGCCCTAGAAAAGGCAAAAAGACCAAAAAAATAAAATAAAATAAGGCTGAGTAGAGACACTGGAGAAGATGGCCTTAATCACTCAACTCTACTTCCAGGGGAAAGACACTCTCTAGTAAATGGCCCAAAATTCCAGAAAACAAGGATTCTGTCCGTTAACTCATCCCTTAATCCAGTGAGAAGACTCACACGCATGCCACTTCATTTATTCACTGGATGAATACATGAATATATATTCATAAAGGGTGTCGATTTAGACCACTATTCAAACTTGTCTGTCATCCTTCTTCAAAAGATGCTTCTTCAAAGAGTCCTATTACAGACTCTGCACCCCACCTCCCAATTCATATGATGAAACTCTCTTATGTGATGGTGTTTGGAGGTGGGGGCTTTGGGAGATGATCAGGGATTACTGCCTTTAGGAAAGAGAGACCCCCTGGAGACCCCTGCTCCCTTTTCCACCCTGTGAGGACACAGTGAAAAGGGCCCTTTACCAGACACCAAATGTGCCAGTGCCCTGATCTTGCACTTACCAGACTCCAGAACTGTGAGAAATAAACATTTGCTGTTTATAAGCCCCCTGGTCTATGGTATTTCTGTGATAGCGGCCAGAATGGACTAGGACAAGTCCTTCCTCCCTGTGACCACATGCAGTCCTGAGAGTTAAACCGCTCTTCTTTCCATCGTAGATTCTGCAGAAGGTAGGAAAGTCAGTCATCACCAAAGAGGAGTTCATAAACCATCTCACATTTTCACATCCCTCAAACAGTGATTCCTAACCTAAGTGTGCATCCAAATCAACTGGACAGTTTTTCTAAGTACCCAAGGATAGGCCCTGACCCAGACGTACTGATGCAGAGTTTGAAGTGATTCTGATGCACGTGTCAGGTTGAGAACTATTGTTTCAGAATCTCAGAGTTTGCCAGGGATGGAATAGTACTGGTATGTGTGCCCAATCTCCTCCTGCACCCTTGACAATGATCACAAATTGGTTGCAAAACTCTAAACTCACTGAGTCCATATACACTCAAAATCCTTTAAAAAAAATCTTAAAAAAAATTGGGGTAAAATATACATCACATTAACTGTATCATTTTAATTTTTTTTACATGTATCATCCAGGAGCATTAAATACACTCACGCTGTTGTACAACCACCACCACCATCCATCTTCAGAACTTTCTCATCTTCCCCAGCTGAAGCCCATTAAACATGAATTGCTCTGTTTCTCCACCTTCCACCTCCCCCAGCTCCTGGCAACCACTACTCTAGTCTCTGTTCCTGTGAGTCTATGTTAGGTACCTCAAAAAAGCAGAATTATACAGTAGTTGTCCTTTTGTGACTGGCTTATTTCACTTAGCAGAATGTCTTCAAGATTTATCCCTGGTGTAGCAGGTGCCAGAATTTCCTTCTTTTTAAGGGGCTGAATAATCCGCTGTATGTATAGACCACATTTGATCGCTTCATCCATCAATGGACACTTGACCTGCTTCCACATTCTGGTTATTGTGAATAATGCTGTCATGACCTTGGGTGGAGAAGTAACTGTTTTCAGTCCACCCTTTCACTTCTTTTGGGTATACATCCACAAGTGGAATTGCTAGATCATATGGTAATTTTATGTTTGGTAAGAACTGCCATCCCATTTTCCACAGAGGCAGTACCATTTCACACTCCCTACGAGCAAAGGATAAGGGTTTCAAGGTCTCCATATACCCACCAGTACTTGTTCTTTTCTGCCTTTTTTTTTTTTTTTTTTTTTTTTTTTTGGATAGAATCCACTTTAATGGGTGTTTCAGAATCCTAACCAGAGAACTTTAGGCAGCCATTATCAACTGATTGATGTTGACATGAAAGCCATTTGTTGTTCCTCAACTGTGATCATGAGATTTCTATACTTTTCGGAGTTTCCTTCAAGGCTCAGCCGTTAACAAACCCAACTAGGATCCACGAGGATGCAGGTTCGATCCCTGGCCTCGATCAGTGGATTAGGGATCCGGCGTTGCTGTGAGCTGTGGTATAGGTCACAGACTCAGCTTGGATCCCACGTGGCTGTGGCTGTGGCTGGCAGCTGTAGTGCCAATTCAACCCTGGACTAGGAATTTCCACATGCCATGGGTGAGGCCCTAAAAAAAAAAAGTAAAATGGGATTTGGAGCCAGGAGAAAGGACATCATAGCTGCCATGGCCAGGTGATGGAGATGAGGCCTGAGAAAGGTTTTGCATAAAATAGAAACTGGGGGACATTCCAAGATAAGGCCAAGGCAGACCATCAAATCCAAGAATTGGGGGCCAAGGGAGTGTGAAGGCTGTCCCCATATCCTGGCTTAAGTGGTACGAGGATTTCTTTATTCTGTTTTCTTCCCTCTACTCATGGAATAGAGGTACACTAAATGTACATTTGCTTGCATGGAGATGAAACATCTCAGGAAGTGTACACGTAAACTAGGCAGAGCGATCCTCTCTGGGAGGGGAGCTAGGACATTAGAGACAGGATGGAAGAAAATTTTTCTTTCTATATATCCTTTTGTATGTTTTTATTAAATTTCTGACTATGGAAATACATCCCATCATCTTTCCAATGTGCATTTCTAAGCTGCTGAGACCAGAAAGTTCCAACTCCTTCCCAGACTCCCGGGAAGCTGGCGATCAAAGGTAACGTTTTGCCAACCACATGTTCTTTCACAAGATGCAGAGTAGAAGATGGAAATGAGCGAATGTCATCTTCCTGCTGCTTTGGGCTGGAGTTTCTGACAAGCAAGGTCATGGGTGTTGAGAGGCAACTGCAGTGTAGGTGGTAACAGCTCACACTGTTCCAGTGCCCAGTCACCAGCTTCCTGGATGCTGCCATGAGGCAGTTCTGGTGGTTAAGAGTCACTTCCTGCTCCTGCTTGCTGATCCCTGGATCAAAGCTCTGTTGCTGTTTTTGACCTCAATACCTTCAGTAGCAGCCTTCTGGCTCCCTGAATTCCTGCTTAAGGCAGAGGTTGCAGGTCCCCTGACAGGTGGGTACTGGAAATTGCTAGAGGATTCTGGAAGTCGTGCCTAAAAACCTCAAGTTCATTCCCTTCGTCCTTCCAGAAGAACCACTGTTCTTACGATTCGGTAAGCACTGTTTCTTATTATTCTATTCTGCTTAAAATATCTCCTGTGGTTTCTATTTTCTACAATGGAATTGAAATGAAATATAAGGTGACGTATTAAAAATTTAAATAAGAATTTAAAATGCAAGTCACTAAAAATTTAATTCTCAAAAAAGATCTCTTGAGTTGTATGCCACCAAAGATGTTTGTTCTTGATTATTTTTTTAAATCCTATCTTGATAAATCATCAACTACCTCATGAGTACCTGCTGGCTTAATGGATTAGGTAATTTAACACTTATTTTGTCAGATTAGAAATAGGGTATATATGAATACTGGAGAAGGTTTTGTGTGTATGTGTGTGTGTGTAAAGACACAAGATACAATTTGTGTTTCCAATAAAATTCTAGCAGCAGAAGACGCATTCCAGTACGTTTTTCATTTTATTTAACTCAAAACAGCTAATAACAAAAACATTTTTAAAATATCTCCAATACTTGACTATTCAGTCATTTCTGATTGATGTCACTTGATTATTTAGTTCTTGCTTGTTTCTAGCATGTAGTAACACATCTATTCACAAATATCTAAGAGTTTGCAGCAAGCTTTAAACCTGTTTATTTAGATCCTAATCAAAAACCATGATTTAGTTATTAGTTTTGAATCTAAATATTTTTCTCCCACACAGAAGCTTATTAAGCTAATGACCATAAATAGGCTAGCTGTTAATTCATTTTCAAGGAAATGCCCAAATACAGCACATACATATAGGCTGCATATATGTTTTTATCTTTTACCACTCAAAATATGAATGCCTCTAAGACGTACAGTGGGGTTACATCATAAACACATTTAATTTACATTATTTCAATATATGAGGTCAGTGAAAAGGAGATGATAAGGAGTAAGGAAAATAACAATTAACCTGGCAATAAAACCACCTATTGAAGGACCAGATGCCCTCGAGTAAGCTGAGATGGGTGTTGTCAGTCTGGGGCTCCTTCAGTCACTGTCAGTTCACATTCGTCTCTTAGAGGGCATCTGGCAGGTTACGTCTAATTCTAGTGTTTAAAGCTATGTTTTTAATACAAAACAGCCCCTAAACAAATACCATCACCTTCAAAACTGGTTTTAACTGAATCAAGAGTTGTATCTCTTCAAACACTTGAGGAAAAAACTGGCTGTGATGGATATTCCCAATATGGCGCCATCCTAAAGGGCTTTCAAGGACCATCTGGATACCCCATTTTATCTTATGTGCTGACGTTAGAAGCTAACCCCCCACCTCCCCAGAGGTGTCACAACTTCACTGTAATGCAAATTAAAATGCCATGATTTTTAAAATGCCCTACTATTGTCAGTATAATTTCAGCTCCAGTTTAGTTCCCTGTTCACATTTAGTACAGTGTTTCTGTGATGCTCTCTTGGTGCCAGCACTTCAGAATGTATCTATCACTGGCTGAGAAAAATCTCCTGATGAAAAGATTAGTGTGTCATACAATCAGAACGAGAAAGCCACCAAAGTTGATCAGTCTCCTGCTGATTCAGGATAAGGTTTTCAATTAGCAAACGGTGTGCCCGAAGCTGAGAGTAACGGTTCTGCTCCACTCGGAGTTCCCAGCGATCGCCTTTAGCCTTTTTTTCCTGCGTTTCTAAATTGGCAGCCACGTTCTACTTCTTAAACACTTGACCTTAACCTCAGCAACCCCTGGTTCAGTTCTATTTTTAAAAGCACCATTCTAATGGAAATGTCCCTGCCCTGAATTAAGCTGGGTCTGTGAATTTTACCACTAGTGAGAGCTGTTATGTCATTGAGTTTAGGTTAATTTGGTAGGTATCGATTTCCTTGACTATGACTTCGAAACTTGCTTCAGCTTCCTTTAGCTGTGGAGGATTTCTACCTGGGCTGGAGGTGAGGGTAAAATATCCCATGGAGAACGCCTTCAATAACCACATTCGGAAAATCTGAAAAACAAAAGGAACACTGTTTTTCTTATGTGCACAATAAATACCCATGCATTTTACAGAAGGTAACAGGGTAAGGCCTGGGCAGAACTTAGAAATCTGCATCACTGTGCAGTTTGCCCTGGTTTCGGATGTGCCATCCGTCATGCTGCTCGGCCTCCAGCCACTTTAGCGTACCAGCAGGCGCTGCAGGAATGCGCGGCCAGATTTGTAGCTTATTGATTTAAGGGATGTTCTAATGGTTAATGCTGCTGGGCCCCAGCTCTTTATCTGAATGTTTTCTCACAAGGAAGATGGATTACACTGGCAATTCAATTTCTAACAAAATCTCAATATACTTGAAGGAATTCCAAGATTTCTACTGGGAATACTTTGCTGCAGTTTTTCCATTGTGGTTTACAGCGGGCGTTTAGTCCAAGTTGTCTTGAGTATGCCTGTTCTATTACAGGAGCTTCGAGAGTGCAGGAAGATGGGGGCCTGTCGTCTTCACGTAAAAGGGCAAATCTCTGACAAAAGCCACCCTGTCAAACTTGAAAAATCAGCTCCATTTTTACAGGCGATGCATAGGAAATTCAGAGGTGTATATGTGATGTTGTACCACATTTTAGTAATCAGAGCAGGTAAAATATGAACAGCTAACTTGAACAGGGGAACCAACCAATCGCATGGTTCAGAAGTTTCATTTCTAAAGTTCAGTCTGCACCTAACTCCATCTAGGATGTAAGTAAATACGCTTATTGTATAAAAAATTAAATGCTCCAATACTTTGAGACACAAATTAATGTTTTGTTTGCTTGTTTGTTTTGCTTTTAAGCCTGCACCCAAGGCATATGCAAGTTCCCAGCGTAGGGGTCAAATCGGAACTATAGCTGTGGGCCTACACCACAGCCACAGCAACGCTAGATCTGAGCTACATCTGCAGCCTACACCACAGTTCATGGCAACGCCGGATCCCCTACCCATTGAGCGAGGCCAGGAATCAAACCTGCATCCTCGTGGATACTAGTCAGATTCATTTCCACTGTGCCACAATGGGAACTCCTGTATTCATTTATTAATTCAACCTCTAAAGAGTACCTAGCACAGAAAACCCCGTATTAGGGGTCTGGACCTCATCAGGAAGGACAAAAGGCCCTAGAAGGAGGGGATTCGGGGGGAGGGAGCTGGCCAAGTAGAAAGCTTGTGGCAGGATACAGCCTGGAGGGTTCAAAGACCTGAATGGAGGCTAGTGTAGCAATTAGAGTGGCCATGAAGGCAGGGGAGCAATTCAAGCCTGTTAAGAATGGACAGGGATTCTGGCTTTATCTGAAAAGCAGTGAGAAGCTATTGAACGATCTTAAGCAGAGTGAGACAGAAATGAATTGTTTTGAAAAGATGACTGTGGTTGCCATTTAGAGAGCAGACTGGAGCCAAGTTCAAGGTGGTGATGGGTTTGATGGGAGTAATGAAGGGCTTCATAATAGTACCTACCTAATAGATAAAAACTCATGAATAAAACCAAGTGCTCGGACCGAGCTTGTTAAGCACCAATTATTATTATGTACCAAGTACACCTTAATTACGGGGAACACAAGTAAGTGTTTTAACAGTGCCTGCCCATACATGAAACTTACATGCTTGTCAGGGAGATGAAGTAAATACACACACAAAAAATATGTTTTAAAAATATGTCCAATACACAACTACTCATATTACTTCTGGTTGATGACACTTGAATTCTTAATGTTTGCTTTTGCCTGACATGAAATAACATCATTTTCATAAAATGTACTTCAAAAGTTTGCAATATGACTTACTCCTACGTACTGAGGTCCCAGTCAAAACCAATGATTTAGCTAAGTTAATTTTAATTCCAGAAGTATTTCTCCCACACAGACGTGTACTGATACCAATGGCCGTGAATAAAGCTGTTGATTCATTTTCAATACAAGGCTCAAATGAGACCTATTATGTGCATTAGCATATATGCATTTATTCTTTACCACTGAAAATAAAGAACTCGATTTGAAGGTTAGCCAAGTTACATACTAACATTTTGGTTCAAATAAGTAGGTTTGGCAAAAAAAAAGACAACAAAGAAAATAAATACTTTGGGTAAGTCTATACAGTCTCATAGGTCAAATAGGAGTTTAAAGGCAAGGAAAAAAATAAAGCAGGGCCAGAGAGTGATAGGGGATAGGAAGGTGAGAAAGGACTTCTGTGCGAGGGTGTCCTCTGAGTAAAGTGGGATCTCGGCTACCCTACCGTGTGGGTGCCTGGATGAAAGGCATTCCTGGTAGAGGGAACAGCGCATGCCCAGGCCCTGTAGTTACCACACAGCAAGTACCGCATGCTCAAGATGCTGGAGGTTTAGTGTCACAGGGGTTGGGGAGGAAGAAGGGGGTCGGGGGTGGGGGGGAAAGAAGGGGGTAGGGGAGGGAGAAGGGGTGGGGCGGGGAGAAGGAAGGAGCAGGGAACAAAATCTGAGATCATTGATACACAGGAGGCAAACAGGGCATGCTGATAAAAGTGGAAGGAACAGAGATATTCTATAACGAGGTCCACCAACCAGTAACTGATGATGAGGTAAGCAGAGGTCTTTTTTTTTTTTCCCCCTCATCTGTTCCACTTCACACTAAATTGTATTTTGGCTTCATTATATGTATAATTCAATACAAGGTCTATTGATGTTTGAATTTTTCAGAAAACTGCCCTCACCTTCGCGTTCCATTGAGAGCTGACAAGAAGGAATGGTATTTAGGATGGGTTTTGTTGTTCTTTTGGTCGGTTTTCATGTATTTTTATCAACCTTTACTGTGAAGCTTAAAATAAAAAGGGAATGAATGGAATTCTCATCGCAGCTCAACAGTTAATGAATCTGACTAGCATCCATGAGGAAGCAGGTTGGATCCCAGGCCTTGCTCAGTGGGTTAAGGATCCGGTGTTGTTGTGAGCCATGGTATAGGTTACAGACGCAGCTCAGATCCCGCGTTGCTGTGGCTGTGGTGTAGGCCAGCGGCTACAGCTCCAACTTGACCCCTAGCCTGGGAACCTCCATATGGCACAGGTGCGGCCCTAAAGAGCCAAAAAAAAAAAAAGTGAATGGGATGGATGGGTTCTTGGAGGCTACTGGCGAGGAGAGTCAGCAAAGTCTCTCTGAAGCTGCACCTGAAAGATGAGAGGGCCAGGGCTGTGTGAGGATGAGAGGAGGGTTCAAGCAGGAAGGAACAGGAAGGCCCAGAGGGGAACAGCTCAGCAGGTCTGAGGCTCAGGAACAACTGCAGTGGGCCTGGAGCAGAGCGTATGAGGGCGTCCTGGCCGCAACGTGAGCCAGGGCCACCCACAAAGGGCCTTGTCAGCCAGGGCGAGAGGCTGGGGCTCGCAGAGAGGGTTAGGATGGAAAAATGACATTGTGACTCAGCTCTATACATGAGGTCATCAAGGCCACAGCAAGGAGGAGACTGCTCCAAAGACCGTAAACTGAGAAGAGCAGAGGGCCTGGGACAGCCTTCAGGGGAGCTGCCAGAGCCTGGAAGAGAAGCAGAAAGGTGGGAAAGCTGAGAGAAGACAGTGTTTGAAGGAGGCAAAAGTGGTCACCAGCGGCCAAAGTTAACGAGAGGTCAAGTAAGAGGGGGCCTGATAAATGGCCACGGAGTTTAGCCACATTGCTGTGGCTGGGGACCTGGGTGAGAGTTGTTTTGAAAGTCCCCCCAAAAATCAAAACAAGGGCTAAAATGATATGCCCTGAGGATAATGTTATTTTTAGCATTTTATAAGAGGTCAGGGTTTAACTGCTCCAGGTTAAAGACAGACATGCCTCTGATGTTGTGGGTGTCAGTTTATCTGTGAAGATACTTCCATGGTCACTACCCTCTGGAATAGGAACCTCAACATCTTGCTAAGAAGCCTTAAAACACACACATGAGATGCAAGTAAAATGTACCTTTAAATTAAATGCCAGAGAGCTGCAAGAACATATCACTAGGAGAACACCTCTAAGACAACAGGAAGCTGATTTAAGATACTGGGCCGGCCAGAGTTCCATAAAAGTAGATCCAGTGACTGGCTCTCTCCTACTGGGCTCCATCCTGTCCATCAAATCCATGATTTTCCTTTACTCTCAAGCAGGAGTTTCCTTTCTGTGCAAATTACCATTGGGCCATACGTCTTACTCTCTCCACCTCCCGACGTTTCCTCCTGATCCTCTTTCCCAGAAAGTTCCTCTCTTTCTTCACGGTCAAGCCAAGTGCATCGCACAGGCTGCTTAATCAGCCAGATGATTCCGATATAAGGATCATCGAAGAGCCTCCCGCTTCTAGAACGCATGCTGGCGACTCCAATCCATGGTGATCATTCCGCTCTCTACACGTTTACAGGAATTTCAGTCAAATGCGTGACATATCTGAGCGGAAACAACACCTGGAAAAAGTACTTGGGGAACTGTTTTTGGAAGCTCTTGAGAATACTTTAAAAAGCACTGCCATTTAACCTAGACCAGATTACATGACGAGTATTTGTTAAATGTAATTTTAACATAGTATCAACTAATATACCAGGTGTGTTTGCTACACATGGGAAGCAAACGCTAAGGAAAGGTAATTATGACTCACTGAAAGGATTTTGCAGGGAAAGTACTCTGGCACCATACTTGTGTATAGCGCAGGCAGCTTCCTCTGCTGGGACAGTCCCTCTGCAGAGCGAGGCTGTGTCCCAGCCGGCCTTCTGTACACTGACAGCTAAGTGGGTGTTCTGAACACCAGCGGCCCTGCCCCAGAGAACAGACCCCTCTCTCTGCTGGCAATGAGGTTTTATTGTCAGAATGTAGGAAGGGTGTCAGTAGCTAATTCACCTATTGCTGTTCAGTGGCTATGCTATTTAGTTACTCTCAGGAACAAAGGCGAACATTCACGGAAGGCCAAGGGCACAGAAGGGGAGATTAGGCAAAAACGGATCCACCCACCAGACATGTGACACTGGGCAAGTCAGGGACCTCCCTGAGCCCCGATTTTCTCAGGAGTGAATGACGATATCCGCCTTGCCTATTTCATAAGATCATTAAGGAAATTAAATGAGATAATGTCTGAGAATGTACTCACGAAGGGCTGCACATGGAACATTTTGAGATTTATTCAGAGAGGGACTCTGAATAATTTAAATTTCTTGGCACAAAGAAAAGACTTAGACTAAAACACGGAATTACATTTATACTTAAACTAATCCATTGTACTTAATTATACAACTCTTAAAAATGTATATTCGACCATCAAAGATGCTATCATCTAAATGGAGATACACATGCAATGTACGTATGCAACTTTGGGGAAAAGCATTTTGAAAAAGGACCAAAATCTTGGATTCAAAACCCTAGCATCGGCATTTCCGTCATGGCTCAGTGGACATGAATCTGACTAGTATCTATGAGGATGCAGGTTCGATCCCTGGCCTCATTCAGGGGGTTAAGGATCTGGTGTTCCCATGAGCTGTGGTGTAGGCTGCAGATGTGGCTCAGATCAGAAGTTGCTGTGGCTGTGGTGTGTAGGCTGGCGGCTATGGCTCCAATTCGACCCCTAGCCTGGGAACCTCCACATGCTGTGGGTGCGGCCCTAAAAAGACAAAAAAAGCACCCAAACCCTAGCATCTGGGTAAAAACCAGCAGAGGCCAAAATAATCCTACCCCCCAAATTAAGGACAATAAATAGCTTTCCCCCTTATTTAAAAGAGCCTGGTAAGAGAGAAAGAAAAATTACATTTCCTCCTGAAAGACCTGCCCCAATTAAAATTCTGAATGTCTCTTACACCAAGAGCACTGGTTTATTGGCAGATTATTAAGCCCTGGACCAATGTCACTCTGTTGGACCTGTATTAAAAACGCGGTTTCTGTGGTGCAGGGTCAGATCAGTAAAGAGCTGTTAGCAGATGACAGGTTTGATTACCGCTGGCTGCAGGCAAGACGTATGGATCCCTGAGGAAAAGCAGCACCGGCTGGTGGGACAGTTTGCTGGAAAGGTCAAGAACAGGCATGTCAGCATCAGGGGACGATGGTAAACAGAAAACACTACAAACTAGCTTTGAGGGGATCAAACTGCTGTGCGGGGACATCTCAAGGTTTCTGCGTCTAATGGTGTGGGGGAATATTCGTGAGCAGAGGTGGAGGCGCAAGCCAGCAGTGTGCTCATCTTCCAAGCATGTCTTTGTGGGAGTTGAAGCAGATATACAATCTACCATAAATCACTGCTGAAAATTGTTTTTTTTTTTTTTTTAATTCCATACTGATGAAATTGACTGATGCAAGAATATTCTTATTGCTTGTATGAAACCATGTAGGGCTTTATTCCTTCTCCCATAAACAGAACCGGTTACTTGTGCACCTTCCCATAAAATAGTTATAATCTTAAAATCAATTTACTAACAAAGGTCTTCAAGAAAATCGTCACTTGAAACACTTAGACGATGATAACTGAACATTTAGGACAATAGGACTGAACAAAACCGCAGTCCTATTCTTGGCTGGTGTAACTTCTGTTTGACTGGTATTTAGTCTTACCTTGACTCTTCAGATTCTGTCTCATCAAAAGACCTAAATTGTTTTGTTTTTATTTAAAAAAAAGAAAAGAAAAAGACCATATAAGTTGGGTGAGGGTTTATGCCAAAAAAGGGAGAAATAGCCAGTATTATTAGAGTTCTGAATTGGGACACATTTTGAAAAGAGACTTAGGTATTTTCAGAGTCATGACATGGCTGATGCCTCATTCTAAGGAATCTTAAAGCTGCAATATTCTTGAATTTCAGTTTTCCTGGGGGGGCCATTGAAAAATCCTATGGTTTTGCTTCTGGATTTATATGAGGGAGAAAAGACTTGACTCGCTTCATTCTCACTATCTCTTTTTTTGGGGGGGAGGTAGGGAATGCATGTGCATATGGAAATTCCCAGGTTGGGGTTCGAATCTGAGCTGCAGTCGTGGGCCTACGCCACAGCCACAGCAATGTGGGATCCAAGCTGCATCTGTGACCTACACCACGGCTCATGGCAATGTCAGATACTGAACCCACTGGAGTGAGGCCACGGATCAAACCTGAATCCTCGTGGTTACTAGTCAGGTTCGTTACCACTGAGCTACAACAGGAACCCCGTCACTATCTCTTTTTAAAAACACACATCCACACATGAAGCCCAATCTCCCAGCAAATGCTCGAGAGTTGGAACAGGATGACTATGCATATGATCTGGTGAGGAGGTGTGTATTTCCTGTTCCAGGGCGAGTGGAAAATGGCCCTGAGTAAATGCCACCAGTGGGGGAGACGTGACAGGCAGTGGCAGCCTCTCATCCAGCAAATGACTGGGGTTTCACATGACTTTGGGTGAGAACAGTTTGAACATCTTGTAGTTAGTATCCTCAGGCAAGCCTGGAGACAGCAAGAAAATGCCTAAAACCCTCTCCACAGCTTGGCCCTGCAGAGGGCTTGGGATGACATGGTTCTCTGGGAATAGATTTAACACATCAGGCATGTTGCTTGACTGCCTCTGGAGGTCCGCTCAACACAGTCGGGGGCCAAGCTGGGCAAGAGGCTTAGTTTCAGAGCTAATTCTTCAGAAAAACTTTCCCCAATTGCTGATGATATCAGATGCCTGGTTCCTTGCTAGACAGGGACTATAGGATCTGCAGTCCCGCAGTTGGAAGTTTCTGAGGCAGGATGCTGGGGTAAGAGCGCTTACGCTGAAGGCCTGGGCTCTGCCAGCTACAAGGAAGAGGTCTTGGGAAGGCCTTTCATTCTTCTATCTCAGTTTGCTCAACGCTAAAATGAAGGGCATTGGGTAAAATCATCTCTAAGATCATTTGCAGCTTTAAAATTACATGAATAAACATGTCGAGGGGATAAAGACTTTGCTCGAGCATCCATAAATAAACCTATTAGTCCCTAAATAGGCTATCTGGATTCATAACTCCCATCATGTAACATCATTCCCTATAATAGCATCATTTAAAAAGTCAGTTCTTCAAGTCTAAACCTGGACCACAATATGGGGCCAAGGACTGAGGAGAAATTCCCGTGACTACAGGCAGGGGGCGAGCTAGTGCTGTCCCAAGCCTTGAAAAGAATGGGTGTGGCCAGGCTGGCCCTGCTGGCACCACCTGCATTATTGGTGAGGCCCAAAGGTGACTGCAAAGTTATTTAAGATACATGCCCAAGAGGCAAAGAAAAACTCTTACCCACAACTCTCTGCCTTTGGTAGAGAGGGCAAATGTCGCACGTTTAGGAAATCAAGAAACAGTTTGGGGAGTTCTTCATTTTCTAGAATGACAGCCTGTGAAAGTAGAAAACAATTAGAAAGTGAAGTTTGCGTGGCAATCAATCACATAAACTATTTCAAAAAGTCATAATCATCCATCAAAATTCTCACAGCGTTATTACTCAGAAGCAAAATGAGAGTGGTGGTCCCCACCTCACCCACCAAGAATTCAGGCCAACACATAAGTCATTGTGAGTCAGCAAACACTCCATTTTATACATGCTTTCACTCAATCAGTATTTATGGAGCATTTACTATACTTCAGATGCTGTCGAGGGGGCAAGACAGCCAGGCACCAGGCAGATACAGTTCCTGCCTTCATGGAGGTTCTAATCCACCCAAAGTGAGTATTTTAGACTTTTTTTTTTTTTTTTTTTTGCTATGTCCTGCCTGAGGCATGTGGAAGTTCCTGAGCCAGGAATCACTAGCACCACAGCAGCGACAATGCACTAGATCACTGACACAGTGCACCCCAGAGGAACTCCCAGAGTGAGTATTTCAAAAAGCTGGGAACGTCAACAATACTACTAAGATAGTTACATCATTTTCCTTATTGACTGATAAAGTGGTTGCTTGTGTGTGTGTGTGTGTGTGTGTGTGTGTGTGTGTGTGTGTGTGTCTACAAGAGACGGCTAGTTTACTGTTGAAGAAATGCTGTACATGGGCTTTTTTAACTGGAAGATTTAGTCAAGATCCTTCAGCTCTCACCTGTTTCAGCAATAGGATCAACTGACATTTATTGCTATTTGGACAGCTCCACTTAAAGGGTCAGTAACAACTTTACCACTAAGTGTAAATCAGTGCATATACTGAAAAAAAATCTATAGAGTTCTTTCCATTTAGGCAGCTCCGCTAAATAGCTGCATAATGGCATAACCATGTCAGTTCTCATCTCAGATATCCAAATTATGCAATTTCAAAGAGAAATCTAAAAAAGAACTCTGAGAGGGCATTTTTATATATATTTATTTTTGAAAGATTGCACATTTGCTCTTCCCTTTCTTTTTGACAAAGACCAAGGAAAAAACATCAGACATTGTGCAATAATTTCTGAAATTAATACAACTATTCTTGTGTCATTTTTATGATCTAGCACGGCCTCTGGCTCCCTTAATAAGCACACATTGTTTAAAAAACAATGAGAATCGATGGGAAATGTCATTCATACAGCTGATCAGGAATAGCTATACAAGGTGATGCGAAACGTACAAAACAAATGACAAAAGAAAGGTTACATTGTGTGAATCTTGTATACACCTAATTCTATATAATGGATTGTTTTTAGCCGTAATTTATATCCTGAGCTGCCCGATTTCTCCTGGGGTTTGGAATTCTGTTACCCAGTTCAGGATGTATAAATGGAATGAGCTACTACAGAGCTCACCAGTCCCAGCAGGCTGATCGCTGTATCACACAAGTACTCAACCTTCCTGCCCTGGAGAGGGGTCATCTGGCGAGCTACCCTTGTCTAGAGCTCTTCCTATTCTTTACACAGCCCACTGAACCCACTGAAGCTTAAGCAATTAAAAAGAGAGGATAATAAAGGTATGTCGGGTAAGGCTTTATTCACTAAACAAATATTTACTGAGCACCTATTATATTTGGCCTTGGGAATATGGCAGTGAATAAGAGGGTCCAGAAAAGTGTGGGCTGGTGGAAAAACTTAGTGCTAAACAAGAACACACACACATACACACACAACTTACACTTGCCTTAGACTACGGTGATAGAGAACTGAAAAACTCCATCCTCTCTAAATGCTCTCCTATCCGTCCATTTACCCACCCATCCATCTAAAATGTTAGCCTTTTCTTGATTATAAAGTAGAAAAATGAAAAATTCAGCAGAGAGAAAAAAAACCCGCCTCTCTCCAGAGGTATGCATCCATTACTATTTCAGTTCATTTCCTTCAATTCATCTGACTTTCATCTAAATCTTTATCTGAGGACATTCTGGGGGTGCCCAGAGGTCATTATTTCGGTGCCCAGAACTCAAAGGTTCTAGGAATCATGATAAGCATGAAATCCCAAGGAATTTTTGCTATGAGTTACCATGATTTTAGATATTTGTTTAAGATGTGAATAATAAGGCTTAATGTTGTAACAAACACAGAGCTGTTCATCCAGGCAATAGTTTTAATTATGTGAACAAGTGGTAGCTTTCACATTAAAAATAAAATAGGGGAGGGGGTAACAACCATTCTTATCTCCACCCCCACCTTTTAAAATAAATTAAATCAATAACAAGTGTGGGACACTTTTAATGGCCTGAACTACTTAATTTCCAGGATCTTTAGACATGTCATCCATCACTGCAGTATGGAGGAAGACATCTCTTGAGTGTTCAGGGGGTTACTTTCGTTTTATTAATGCAAGATTTAGGGAATTTTAACAAGGTGAATTGTTTATTTGCCTTGACAGATTGGCTTACAATGCACTGGCTACATCTACAGCATGATCATTAATGACAAAAGACAGGCAAAAAGCTGTTTACACGGCAACACCAGGATGGGAATTAATCCTGCTCAGCCTCCCCAGACAGTGCCCCAAAGAGATGATCACACTGTTTTAGGTCAGCTATCCTGGGAAAAAAAGAAAACAGAAAACTTCAAAAATCAGTGAGCATTTTTATTATGTGCTCATTATATATTCTCAAATGCTATTTTCTAGAAAAACAATGACCGATATGGATTTCAGGGTTTCCAGTTACAAGAAAGCAACACTGGGGAGGAGGTGGGTTACTTAAGCATTCAGTAATGTGGAGGAAATACTTCCTAAACTCTGCCAAGGAGGCTTGTAAGGAAATACTTAATATTAAGCCCAATCCGAGATAGAGTGGAATAGAGTGAAATTTACCTAATTCAATGGAAAATGCACAAGTGAAATGACTATCACTAGTCAGTACAGAGTTGCAAAAGAGAAATTAAATTAGTTCAAGCAAAGCTTTTTGTTCAGAAACACATGACCTCATGCGATGAAAGACCCATCAGTGACGTGGGGCCTCATGACTTTCACTCAAATCTTCTTTGGTTTTTTTGAAAAGCTTCTGCTCAAGAAGAACCACTGCTTCTTGAAGCTGTACCCTGGACCATCCCACATGCTTGGGACCCCAGTCTGGTCTAAATCACCCAACCAATTCAATAGATAACATATATATATATATAATTTAAGATAAATATATATAATGTATATATTAGGTAAATTATATATAATACATATATTTTGAATACCAAATTATATTTCCATGTTGCTTTAGCTTGCTTATCTTTATTTTTGATTAATCTTTAATGCTTAGTCATTTTCACTCTTTAAAGAGGCAACGTGGTGCAGCATGAATATGCGGCTTGAAAGCAAGACCTGGGTTTGAATATCTCCTCCGTCTACTTTAAAGGTTACTGTGAGGATTAGATGATGTCTCCAAGAGTTTCAGGCATGCACTTAACATTCATCAAACACAAATTCTGTTTCCTGTGAATTTTTTCGCTCTTATCAATTCTCAACAACTTGTTTTACCGGTTTTGGAGGTTTGGATCACTGTCCGTCTAATAGAGCCTCTCAGTCCTCTACAATTTATAGTTCCCTTTGAACATGATGAAAGCTGAGAATCTTGCTTTCTGAAAATATGCATACGTAGATAACTGTGCTGCCAGTGGCAGGGGATTCACAGGCCCTTGCCAGCCCAGCCAAGGATGCACACGTGCAGGTCCTGTGTGGCAGCAACCCTGTTGGGCACACTTTTCATTTGGCCTGGAGCCTGAGGCACTGCTGAGCCTGTGCTGGATGCCAGCTTCCTGAAGGACATGCTAGCTTTCTTGTTTCACTTTTCTACCTCTTTGTCAATTAGAACGCCGCTGGGCTGTGTGCTGCTGGGTTGTTAGAATTCATGAGTGCTTTCAGCTCTGGGCTGTGCCTGAAAAGACTCGTCTGGCTGAGAGGCTACCCTGGTGAAGGATTTTTTTCTGAAAAAACCACAATCTACTGCTGTACCAGATTTAGAAAGCGGCTCATATTTATGGCTTCTGCATCTTCTATGTGTAACTCTAGAATTCAATAAGCCGTGCTGTTGAAAGTTTCCAAAGTTAGCAAAGAAGGAGGGAAATTAAGGTTTAAACTCTACTTCTGCAGGGTACAGTGATGAAGCCCTAACACAGTACACCTGTTATGAGAGGGGCATTTTGAACTGCTGGGTCCCAGACCCAGTGCTATCTAGCCAATTAAGGGTAACTCATGGAAGAGTCCTGACACTGGAGGCAGGTTGGGATTCATGTCTGGGTAGGTAATTTACACTGTAAAACATCAGAATTCAAAATGAATGTAACAAGTTGGAAATAAATCCCATTCAATTGAACAGGTTTAAATACTGAGTCAACTACTATGAATTACTCAGATGCGAGCTGGAGAGCAGGTGCCTATGTACAAGTGTTATTGGTCGCAATGTTAGGTCAGTGAGAAAATTCTGCTTCCACAGAGTGTAAAATGAGCTGAGCAATCCTTTCACTCCAGTTAATGCAATGTTATTTAACCCCTAGAGAAAGGGCAATAAGAATAAGCTAAGGAAGAGCTGGAGGCAAGCAATGACAATGACTAAAAGATTCAAAATCGTTTCCATAAGAAGAGGCCACTCAACCGTGGGTACCAAGTATGGAATGAAGCAGTGGAGGAACAACGAGAGTGGTCTTCAAGTTAACTAACCATTCTGTTGAGAAGGGTAATCGTTTTCAGAGGTGATGGAATAAGAAGAAACCACTGTCCAAACCAGCAGAGAAGGGATCTATTTCTAGCTGAAGTCTGTGCAACAAAACTAGGAAAAGTGGCTCATATATGGAAAGCGTAGGCATCATAAGAGCTTCTAAACATGTGGGTTCTGAACGTCTTTTATTTTATTTTTTGGTCTTTTTGTCTTTTTTTAGGGCCACACCCATGAAATATAGAGGTTCCCGGCCTAGGGGTCCAATCAGAGCTATACCCGCCAACCTATGCCAGAGCCACAGCAACTTGGGATTCGAGCCACGTCTGCGACCTACACCACAGCTCCTGGCAACACCGGATCCTTAACCCACTGAGGGAGGCCACGGATCAAACCTCGTCCTCATGGATGCTAGTCGGGCTCTCTAACCGCTGAGCCACAACGGGAACTCCCTGAACGTCTGTTAGTTGCTCTTTCATACACAGGCCGACTGGAGATGCAACAGAATTAACGGAAAATTACAGTGAAGAATCTATGCAATTCACCACTTAGGAAGTACATAGAGTAAAAATCATGTTGCTATGAAGTGCTCAAGGAAACGGAGTTACATCAAAGAACTATAATGAGTGTGTGATACATTATGTAACAGACTCTTTCTATGACTACATTCAACTCTGATCAACGTTAAAATGAGCAACTGCGGAGTTCCCGTCATGGCGCAGTGGTTAACGAATCCGACTAGGAACCATGAGGTTGCGGGTTCGGTCCCTGCCCTTGCTCAGTGGGTTAACGATCCGGCGTTGCCGTGAGCTGTGGTGTAGGTTGCAGACGCGGCTCGGATCCCGCGTTGCTGTGGCTCTGACGTAGGCCAGTGGCTACAGCTCCGATTCAACCCCTAGCCTGGGAACCTCCATATGCTGCAGGAGCGGCCCAAGAAATAGCAACAGCAACAACAACAACAACAACAAGACAAAAAGACAAAAAAAAAAAAAAAAGAGCAACTGCGTGTACTTTGTAAGAAGCAAAAATTATTATTCTTTACAACAATGTTACTCAATGCAGAAGAATAAATGACTTTCCTATTTTAAAGCAGATTATTCTTTCAGAAATAGCACTCTAAAAGAAGAATGGGGGAAAAAACCTCTATGAAAATATCTACCAAAACACTGCCTAAAGGGGGCAGAAAACAAAAGCACTGCAACCAGCATCCTCTGCAAGCTCTATGTTTACTCCAGGAGAAATAGCTCTTTTATTGAAAAGGTGCAATTATCATCATGTAACACAAATCACAAAATCCCGATGTTTCTACCTTATCAGCTTTATAAAATCATGTTCCCAAAGGATACCATTGATTAGTTGCACATGTTCTTTCTGTGACATCCCAAATACTTAATTGTCAGTTATCTTTTCTTCTTCACTAAGTAAAATGCAGTCACAAAATTACAGAGGGACCTGGTCTGCCTTAACCTTCGCTAGATGCCATCATGCAGCGGAAAACACTGGTAAAATATCACAGGATAACGCCGTCCGACAAGGGAGACATATAAACACTGTAATGATTTCCCACGAGTTTCCATTTTAGAAAATTGTCACTAAGGCGAGCATAAACGGTGACACATCTCCACTGAGGACACGGTGAAATCGAACGCTGGCATTCTAGTTAGGTCCAAACCTACCCAGCAGCCAATTATAACAGGAACGGAACATCTTGCTGAAAACTTGGACAAGAGCATTTTGCTAACCTTCCAAGATCACTGCACAAAGCTGTGTTGTTTTCACTGATTTGATCCTTTTATCCTCTTTTCAAAACATTAAAAACAAACAAACAAACAAAAAAAACCCATCACATTTCTTCCCACTGTCTATCAACATGCATTACAGACTTCAAGGAACCTCTCTGTCACAAAAGCCAGGGTGCTGAACTAAGTCGGGAGCTTTCCAAGAGCCCTGGAAAATCTCTTCCTGTTCCATCTCGTTTGGTGGGCACTGTCCGAAGGCTGGGGTGACAAAGTTCATGACAGTTTTTCCTCTCTTCCCCAAAGATGCTTTGCAACATACCTGCTTCAGGGACATGGCTAAGAACAGAGAGGGAGAAAAATCAATACCTCCTCACTGCACTAAGTGGGCGGCAGTGTCCCTGTCCTCTGGGAACACAGGCTCTGCTGTCCCCAGGCCTCCACTTGCCTGCTCCCCAGCATTTGCTCACAATTTCACAAAATGAGCCGCAGTAAGGTTAACCGAAGGAACGCTTTTGAAAAAGTCAGCCAGTAAATGGATCTAAGAAGGCTCATGACCACCTAAAAAAAATCAAAATCAGATGTGTCTAGAAGAACCCACTGCACCACGCGGCCTTCTCTGTGTGTGCCACCATTCCCAAAATGTGCCTCTTCTCCGTCTGGTGGAAACTGCACTATTCATAGATTCAAACAGACATCTGCTATCATTTCACAGGGCTTTATAGACTGTTGCACAAGAAATCTGAGAACCTGCACTGTAAGCTGAGTGCTGACAAGGACCTATTTAAAAACAGTAAAGAATCTGTGCAAAAGGAACAACGTGACGTGGCTTAAGGAAGATTTGACAGAAGAAACCTAATTTCTGATAATACGGCTAAAAAGATAAAACCAACCACGGAACAAGAGCAACTGGAAAACCAATCATCTTTTGGACAATTTTAAGATCAAGATTTATGTTCTGTTTGTTTCTGAAATATCTAATTCATAAAAAAGATATCTGTTTACCACGTACTAAGTACTGGCATGATGGTTATAGCCAAATTAACATGGTCCTGCCCTCCCAAGCCCACAGTTTAGTGGCGAAGATGGACAGTGTTCAAATAATCACAGTGATGAATATGAGAATCCAAAGTGAAATAAGTACCTGGAAGGGAAGTAGCTCATTTCTTTAAGCACCCTATTAACCCATGGGGGTATTACCCAAAGATGCCCTGGGAAACTGACCCCTGGGCTGGGAAATGAATGAGCTAACAGGGTAAATGGAGTGGGGTGTGTCAGACGCACAGCACGATGCACTATTCAAAGCACAGTGTGCAAAGGCCTATGGGAGGTGGAAGCGTGGCGTGAGAAAAACCGGAAGGCAGTGTGGCTGTGCCTTGGAAAATCAAGAAACCAAGCAATAAAGTGGGAGAGCCCGAGCTGAAGAGGTGGGGCGGAGGCTTCTGGGGTCATGTGAAGGATTTTGCTCTTTCTCCTCCGGATCTGCGGGCCACCAAGGGATGTTGCCGAGGTGGGTGGTAAATGAGGGAGCTAGGTATACGTGCCATGATCTGCCTTGTTATTTTGACCACAACTGGAGCGGCAGTGGTGCTCCTCAGATCCAGCAACCACAGCTTACGGCCTCTCCTTGGCTGTCTCCAAATGGCTTCTTGGTCAAGCCACTGAATTAACTTTGACTTTCATTTCATATCTGGCTCCTTTTCAAATCAGCCTGTGTGCTTTTCTTAGGTCTATGATCTTTTCTGATGGCTTCACTTATTTTAAACATTTAAATTTTTAGGTTTCCATTAAATAGTCCTTTTACTTGAGCTTCTTGGATTTGATCCTGTTTTTGAGTCTGTGGACTCTCACTCCCAGCTGTTTATTTTTTTCTGTGTTTTGTAGTTTTGGTTCTTGAGCTCATCTTCTGCAGGGCTTTATCTGTAGGAAAGACTAGGCCAGGTTCAAGGTGTGTCTTCCCTGCGTGGTTCTGCTTCCCAGGAAACAGATCCCTAAATGGGATCTTAGGAACGCAGTCACCTTTGGGAAATGATCCATTCATTTTCTAGACTGGAGTCATGAGACCATGCAGATACCAAAGATATAAACCCTACACTCACATGAAACATGGTTTGGAAGCATTAGGAAACACTGTCTGTGTTCAACAGATTTTCAGAGGCTAGTGGTTTCAAAGTGGGTTAGACACGTGTGGGGAATTCAACAAGATCCTTAACTGTGATTCAGAGAAACAAATGCTAGAATTTCTATTTGTGTATTTTAAAAATAGATCGAAATAATAAAAAATAAAAATAAATAAACAAATCTATATTTTCTAAATTGTTTTCCCTTTTTTATGGCTGCATCTGTGGCATATGGAAGTTACCAGGCCAGGGGTCAAAATGGAGCTGCAGTCAGGGCAACACCGGCTCTGAGCCACATCTGTGACCAACATAGCAAGCCTGTGGCAATGCTGGATCCTTAATCCATTGAGCGAGGCCAGGGATCAAAACAGCATCTTCACGTAGGCAATATTGGGTCCTTAACTCACTGAGCCATGATGGGAACCCTAACTTTTCTAATTTTTCACATGTGGATTGATACTAGTGCATGTATATAACATTACTAAACAAGCATACATTGAAGAATTATGCTCAGTTTTTCATTAAGGATATATAGTCCTAGGCCAATAAACTACTAATCTGACTACAGTGCAAAAAGAGTTTATAATAGCCAGTAAGGCCCAATTTATCCAAACGATACTATTGAAATAGTCTACCTTAGCCTTTCTTATCCTTTTACTAGGGTACAGCTCTATTTTTAGAAAATGCCCTTCCCACCTTTTCTCAATGGCCAACTTCTACTTATCGTTCAAGTCTTAGCTAAGTGTTACCTCCATTAAAAAAACTTTTCTCAAAAAAAAAAAAAAAAAAAAAAGGAGGGGGGGGAGTTCCCGTCGTGCGCAATGGTTAACGAATCCGACTAGGAACCATGAGGTTGTGGGTTCGGTCCCTGCCCTTGCTCAGTGGGTTAACGATCTGGCGTTGCCGTGAGCTGTGGTGTAGGTTGCAGACTCAGCTTGGATCCCGCGTTGCTGTGGCTCTGGCGTAGGCCTGTGGCTACAGCTGCGATTCGACCCCTAGCCTGGGAACCTCCATATGCCGTGGGAGCGGCCCAAGAAATAGCAAAAAGACACACACACACACACACAAAACTTTCCTCAGATCCTCAGTTTGAACTAAGCTATCATTTTGTGTGTGTGTGAAATAACAGAATCATTTTAAGTGATGGGATGATAAATACTGGATTGAATCATTTTAACTTTCAACAATTTTAACCTACCACATACAGCAGTTTTCATATGGTTTCTAGCAACAATCATAATTAATCCCTAGTCTGTGTTGGGCTCGTTGTCTTATTTAATTTTCAAGATACTGTGGAGTATTATCATTATCTGCATTTGGCGTATGAGGAATTTAAGGCTCAGACAGGCTAAGTCACTTGTGCAAGGTTTCTTAAAGTGAAGGGGACGGGCAGGATTGGAACTTAGGTCTCTAGCTCTAAAACTACTCATCTACTGATGTATCTATTATCTGAGTCATTCATTCAGTCCATAAATACTGACATTTACTGCATGCACATCAGCACTGAGCTACACAGTTTAGTTCTCTTCCTAGTCAATTTTATCGTAATCCTTTATCTTTTCCAGTATATATTTTCCTACACTATGTATAAATTGAATTTATCCCACAGATAACTTAAAGAACCACTGAAAAGAGCTCCCTTAAAAGACAGTCCTAATTTTCTTTGCATTTAAAATTTTTCTTAACATCTCAACTAATTCTTGCAAGTATAAATTCCATTAATTTCTGTCCCATATTAAAAAAAAAACAAAACCAAAAAACACCTCAAGATAAAACCAAAGCAAAAACCAAAGGATATGACCTCATAACATTTCCAAACCAATCTGACAACATCTGACCAACTCAATTCTTTTTTGACTGGATAAAATATTTTAAAGCCACATTTTATGCATTTGTGATCCATTTAAATTACCTACATATATGTTGAAGAACAATGTGTCTCAGTTACACATTATAGATAACAACAGATATTGATGAGGCATTTTCTCGATCATCCAGTATGAAAAAAATTCCCAAAGCAACTATAAGCTACCTACTTACCTGTAAGTCAAAACTTAGATCAGCAGACTAACATGTGAATAGAGCCATGTATTCACAAAGCAAACCAAAACTGATTTAATAATTCAAATAATGTAATAAGACACCAAGTGAAATATAAATCACAGAATATGGTTATGGAAGAGTCGTCTTTTTACTTTAAAGAAGAACTGGTCATCAGAAGGGGGCTTGTAAGATGTTGCCTAGAGAGAGAGCCTCAGGAGACTGGTTTTTAATGAAAGATGTACAATTAGCATAGCCTATGTGTGTTGAGGAATTGATATTTTTAAAGTGTTTAAGGTGCTTGAAAATCAATTTGCTCTCTTAAATCCCTTAAACATTCTCCCAACTACCTACTTTATTTCTCTGGTTTATTTTTTTTTAATTTTATTTTTTTTTTCAAATTTTATTACAGTTGATGTACAATGCTCTGTCAATTCCGGCTGTACAGCAAAGTGACCCAGACATACACACACACACACACACACACACACACACACACACACACACACACACACACACATATACACGCACAGACACATATATATACACACACACGTTCTTTTTCTCACATTATGCGCCATCATGTTCCATCTTCTGGTTTACTTAGCACTCTCTTTTTTTACATACTGTACACTGACACAGCTCTGGCACAGCTGAGTTTCAAAAGGTGTAGTTTCCATCGGTAAGGTCTTCCAAGGCATCTACATTTTCACTGCACTGCAGCTAAGTCACACTGTACCAGGTAAGCATCTTTTTTTAAAAATGAAGACCGCTGACAATATTTCCTATTTGTTCACTTAAAAGCACTGCACTGCACTAGGAGTCTCCTGTTTAAATGCTGAAGTTATGCAACTAACATTTTATTTGAATTTAAGAATCGCGAATGAGCAAAGTGCATCACGCACAGTATTCAGTGGGAACAGTGAGTGGAGAGCAGCTGGGGTGTGAGGTAGAGCTTTATTCCAAGATGCAATGGCAAGTCCTCAGAGAAATGTACCAAAAGTGAAAACTGGCCCTTGTGGAAATGGTTCATAGGTCTAAAGTTAAAAAACAAACTATAAAGGAAATAATAAAGAAAGTGAGAAAGGGGCCCTTGACCTCTTGGCTGTAACAAAAAAAATGCAGTCAATGAAATTGTTCACATAAAATACACAGGTGGGTTAACGGTAGCCCAAAGGGACTACACCAAGGGAGATGGGACACAACAGCACAAGAGATAATAGTGGACTTGTGTACATGGCTGCTAGTCACTGCACAGCACATACGAGGATGAGCCTGCTGGGTGAGTCCATGGAAAACTCTTCTCCCAAAACTAATGCTGAAATAAGTCCTCCCATACATAACGTGAAGTTAAATTATAGATTTCCCTAAGGGATGTACCCTCAACAATGAACATGGACCCTCTCCTGAGGCGTTCCAGATTATACCAGCCTTTTTCTGGCAGCCTCCCAGGTTTCCCAGGAAGTACACCGAGAATGACTGCATGGGAAGCTGCTACACACTTAAGCAGAAACACATGAATTCTCTGCCTGCCTTCTGCCACTGGAGGCTGTGACACAGACTGACAGTTTCCTAGCCAAGATCTGGTCTCCTCCTCTTCCTTACTAATGGAAAACTGATTTTGCTGGGGGTATGGCAAGGTATAAATATAAAAAGCAAACACGAACAACAACAACAAAAAATCACCACAATAACACTCACCCCCAATACTGCCCAGATTCCTTTGTCACGTGATAAAGACCTGGCCACTAAGATGTCCAGGGAAGTCATCGGCTGGGAAAGACCCAAAAAGTTCCCTAAGAGTGAATGATGAGGCTTCGCTGGCCCTTATTTTTTTTGCTCATTTCTCCTCCCTGTTCTTCTCTCCTCTTGCCTGCAACATGAGCATGGTCTCTGAGTTCATCTGTTCTCTTGTGATCATGAGGGAAAGGCCAAAAGAATCCAAGAGAATGCAATCTCTCATCATCTGGAGCTACTAAAACAAAATCCACAATTACCCGCCACTGGTAATGCTTGAGAAAATAATATGCCTGAGAAAGAGAAATCCCAATTTTACTGAAGTCATTTTATCTGGACTGTTAGCTGTGGCAGAACACAAACCCCTCCTGATAGAGACTTCTTGCCTCTGTAGAACATGAAGTCCTATTTTTGGCCCAAAGAGCAGAGTAAGGGTAGAGCACTTTAACAAAGAGAGAAAAGAAAAGAAAAAAAACCAACTCTGCTACTTTACCTTTAATTTACTACTTGAGTACTGGGTAGAATACTTTAGCAAGAGCGGAAAGAAGAAAGGAGGAAAAGAAGGGAGAAAAGAAGGAAAGAAGGAAGGGTAGGCAGGTGGACAGACTAACCCTGCTCTTTTTGACTTACTACTTTAAAAAAGTCCGCAACATCAAGAACAGTCTATAAAAAAATGAAAAAGTAATTACGTTCACACACACCTTACACAATGTCTGTAAAAAGCAAGAGAAGGACCAATACATGAAAAACTTGTCTGCCTAACACAGCAGGTGCCAAGAACACACTCTATCAAATAGTAAAGAAATCAAGCACAGAGGTAATGAGATGAGACTAAACAAAGAAAAATGTATGCTGATTATCTAGAAAAATATCCTACCAAATTGGGTCTATTAAAGAAATCATAGACAGCATCCCTATGGAAATGGAAAGTGTATCATTAAACTTATTTTACAAAGGATTGTCCAAATCACTGTAGAATGAGCCAGAGGGAATAATTTAGCATTGGCTGGGGGAAGAAAATACAATTCTACACTAACAGGTCTTTTTAATCACAAATTTTATGATTTTTTAATAGCTTTCTATTAAGAGCAATTAAAGGGAGACAGCAAAGGTTTACACAAATACTCTAGTGAGTTAAAATGACAGCACATATTTTCAAGCAGAAGTTTCACATCTTGTAGATTTTAGCAAAGTTTGCGGGTAAAACACTAATGTATTTTTGGATGAGGAGGAGGGGGGATGAAGAGGGGGAGGAGGGGGAGGAGGGGGGTTGCAGGAGGGGAGGAGGAGAAGCAGCAGCAGCTGGAAGACATCCCTCTGGTGTCCAAAGCTAACATTTTTGGGTTCTTTTTTGCTCCCCATTCATGGCTGCCCCTGGGACATAGTCATGTGTGCCTGAGGAGCCCAGCACCACTGGGGCCAGGCAGAGGTGCAGTAGAAATGCAGGGTACAGATACAACAGAGGGATCCACGTACAACCTGGACACCTTGTTGGGCCGATACACTAACCAGGCCATCTGGCTGGACCAACCATCTCAGGGAGTGATCCCCTCAACCACCCTTACACCCAGGCTGGCCCCGCTGTGCCCCGGGGAGGGAGCCAGGGAAATGCCCAGGGAAAGCAGACTGGCATGTTCCTATTTTCTTCAAACAAATCTTTCTCGTGTATGTTTCCCCCAGGCTCCGCTGGGTGTCATCACCTGGAGGTAGCCACTGATCAAGGGAAAGGGACACCTTATTTTATAGTTGCTGAAAGATAGCAGGTAGGTTGTTTCAGTTCACAAGAATTGTAGGCACTTCTCAACATTTAGTCACTCAAACTGTTTAAAATTAATCAGAGGCGAGTTTCTTAGATCTTCCACGCTTCCACGAGGTCAACACAATCTACTTCAGATGTTGTCGTCATGATGAAATAAGACTCATGCCTGTAGAGACACTGCTACAATTTCTACAGCCCAGCATGCTGTACTGTAAAGAGCTAATAAATACTACTTCTTATTATTCTTAATAGTAGTAGTAGTTTAAGATGAACAAAAACAATCTATCACAGAAGCCGAGTAATTTACATAGCAAATTTAAAGAAAGTACACATTTTGTGTATGGTTTTACTTGGGTCATTGTTAATTTTTTTTTTTTTTTTTTGTCTTTTGTCTTTTTAGAGCCGCACATGGAGGTTCCCAGGCTAGAGGTCTAATCGCAACTACAGCTGCTGGCCTACGTCAGAGCCACAGCAACACCAGATTTGAGCCGTGTCTGCAACCTACACCACAGCTCATGGCAATGCCGGAGCCTTAACCCACTGAGTGGGGCCAGGGATCGAACCTGCAACCTCATGGTTCCTAGTTGGAGTGTTTCCGCTGCACCAGGACGGGAACTCCTAATTTTTTTTTTAAGCTTGTACTTTATATATGATCCAACTATCTTATAACTCCCTGGCCTCTTAATGGATGCATACAGGTCAAAGTATTTGTTGTTGGATTTCTGTTACAAAGAACTGATTTAGTCAGATCTTCAAAGCACTATCGCTGTGCACCAGTAAGCTCAGACATGACCTAGCCAGGCTATACAGAGTCCTTCTCTCAGTGCAACTGCCAAACCACTGACCTGGAGATTTCTCACTTCCATCAGCCCTCTCTGACTTTTTTATTCTTCTTGTCCCACTCAAGATTCCATGATCAACCATCATAATCAGATCCTCGAAATGCCTCCAAGCCCCCTCCTTCAGTTGTACTCAAACCTCGCAGTTCTGTTTGAGTCCTGGCATCTCTTAGCCACAATCTATCCCAGCTACTAAACACTGGGAGAAAACTACCCAGCACGAAGAAACTGGTTTCACTTTAAATTCAAGCTCTTTATCTACAAAATATTCTCTGGAACAGTGAGAATCACCTATGGGGCTTGCTGAAACACACATGGCTGGGTTCCACCTCCCAAGTTTCTGATCCAGGTGGGTCTGAGGTGGGGTCTTCTCAGAATCTCAATTTCAGAGAAGTTCCCAAGTTCCCAGGTGATGCTGCTGCTGCTGGTGCAAAAACCACACCTTGAGAACCACTGCTCCAAAGGAACGGCCATCACCCATATCGTACCTTCTCCTCTTCTCTTTGAATGTCCCTTCCCCCGCCCTCCCTGTCTGCTGAGAATCACTCTTCCCACTTCAGTGAGAACAGAAGCCATGAGACTTGACGTCCTGCACCTCCCCTCATCCCACGCTACCTACGTTACCCTTTACCATCCTCTCATCGTCTCTTCCTCCCTCTACTGAAATGGAGGACATGCTCCTCCTCCTCTCAGAGGCCAATGCCTTTCTTTATACCCTTTGACTTTCTTAAATACGTATTTACAACCTTCTCTCCTCTGCCTATTCACTATCTAATTCCTTCCATCCATCCATCCATCCTTCCTTCCATCTTTCTGTCATCTCTGCTGAATCATTCCTATCAGCATATAAACATGCTCCAGTATCTCAGAGGACAAAAATAAACCAAAAATATCCCTCAGAGAACACAGCTTATTTCTCTGCTTCTTTTCATGGAAAAAGTTTTATAGATGCTGTCTCCCTTTCTAACCTCCGGTTGATCCATTACTCTAACCTCTACAAAAATGGCTTTGGCTCCCACCATTTTCAGCTTGTCAAGGTCACAGATCGCTTTCATGTTGCCAGATTCGACGGCCACTTCTGTCTCACTCTACTCAACTTCTGAGCAGCCAGCACTCGGCCAAACAACCCCTCTCCCACTTCCTGAAATCTCAGCTGTTTCTGCAAAGCTTCTGGTTTCCTCCTATCTCATTTTCACTCTCCCTTCCTGCCTCTTCCTTTCCCCAAACCTGATCTCAAAATGCTGGGATTTTTCAAGGCGTAGCCAGTGCCGTCTTTTCTCCCTGTACTCTTAGTCCTAACTGGACAGAGCAACTGCCCTAAGTTTTAACACCTTTATGCTAATGAGATGCAAATTCACATCTCCAGGTTGGAACTCTCTTCTGGGTTCCAGACTTGTAGAACTAAATATGTATTTAACATCTCCACTTGAATTTCTGATCGATACCTTCAACTCAAAATGCGAAAATTGCTCTTTCCTTAAAAACAAAACTGCCACCCTCTGCTCCACCACATCTTCACCTCAGCAAATTAGCATCACCTACCCAGCTGCCAAAGCTGAGTTTCCTTCCCCTCACCCTCCATATCCAGCATACAGTCAGCATCATCTGGAGCTCCTCTCCCACTTGCATAAAGCTGCGGCCAGGTGGTCTTCAGAGCCACAAAGGGCCCGTGCTCCTTCCTCCCACAGCCTCTGCACGTGCTGTTCCCTTAGCCTTAGACGTGCTCGACACGGTTCACTTTCCTTGGTCTTAGGTCTGAGTCTAAATGTCGCCTCAGAGGTACCCTCCCTGACTACTCTGACTCAAGCACTTGCTCTCACCCCCTGATAATCTTTCTTGCTCCCTTATTTTTCTGTCTCCCTTATTACACTTGCAATTATTTCATTTGTAAGTTTAATTGGCTTTTGTCCCTTCAAGTCCAGCTCCAAGATGACAGGACGGAGTCTGCCTCGTTCACCCTTTACCTCTGCATCCAAAACAGTGCTTTGAACATGGGAGGGTTATTCCAGAGGCAGAATTCAACACAGCAAACAATGAGGAGGCAAATTTTGGTTTAGTATAAACGCAAAACTTTATAACTAAAGTCTCTGATGGAAGGTTATGTTTTGGGAGACAACAAGTATCACCCCTGCAAATATTTTACCAAAAGTAGTTGAGGCTCAGTTGTTACAGAATGTTGTCCCAAGAATTTAAAGGGTAGGAAATTGAACAAGGGATTTGCTAAGAAAAACAGTAATATCTAATATCGGTATAATATTTTATGTTTGCCAAATGGATTCACATATGCCAGGTCACTTAATTCTCTCCACCACCCTTGAGGTAGATAAGATCAAGGGCATTTTATGGGAGAACTAATTCTGGGAACTTAACTGACTAGCTGTTATCAGCATCAAGCCCAGAACCTCCAAGGCAGACAGTTTGCATCCTGAGGTGGGTGAACCGAGCATCCAGGTCTTGAGCTACTTCCCAGCTGCACCATTTCCCTGAGGGGTACCTGTGGTTCCTTCTTTAATAACCTTCTGGTCCTTCAAAGGTCAGCTGCTCCCCGTCTACCCTCTGGCTACAAGGGGTGCCAGAGCCCCTTCCGTAGGCTCTGGAGCTCAGCCAAGATGTGGCTGCATATCTCAGAAGACTCAACCAAGGAGGGTGACAGAGGGAAATAAACAAAGAGGGCCACGGGGCTACATGACGTGGCTATAAACGACTCACAAAATAAGCAACTTCTCATCTAAGTATTGGAGAAAATAAACCAAACAGAACCATCATGCTGCCATTTGCTGTCAGACATATCCTGCTACTCAAATAAGACTCTTTTCAACCCCTTTATTACAGCTCATAGCTGAACATCAACAAGGATAAAAGGGGAAACTGGAACTGGCCTAGTTCAGGACACTTTTGAATGGGAAGGTATAGGCTGAAAATTAACAAGCTTAATTTGTCTTTAATTTAAAAATCTTATTATCATAAGAAGCATTAAAAACTATTATTAAAATTTCACGTTTTCTAATTTTTCTAATTTTTTACACAGCCCACCATGTCTTCATTTTTAGAAAAGGAATAATAGCTACTTGCTAGAGCAATTTTGGCTTGGGCACAATTTTGCAACTAGAAAATAACTAAGCCAGACAGCAAACAGGACTCTTCTAAAACATGCTCCCGAATAATGAATAACGCAGTGAGGAGAAGCTTCCCAACTGTGATAACTTTTCTTGTTTTGTCTCACTGATATTTTCTTATGATGGTTTTTGGGTCAGAGTAAACTCCTGAGGACAGATCTGACATTCCCTTTGAAACTAATTACATTAAACAGCAGGTGCCCACTTCAAGTCTGAGAGAAGAATGCAAGACGGTCAGGGAATTCAGTGCACTTGGGGTTAATGCTCTCATCTTTTAGGAGCTTCTTTACACTTAGATATTCCCAGCTCCAATAACGGTGTTATTTGTGAAGAGATGAAAGAAGTCTGATAAATTGAAGTAAAAAATTTTTAAATGCAATTTTTTTTTTTTTGCTCTGCAGTAGCTGCTCTTAGAATACACACCAAGATGATGGCATACTTAAAAACTAATTGACAACTTATATTTTCAGGGAAAAACTACCTCTCAAGCTAAGACTCTCAACAGATTGCTGTGATGACCACATACGTGTAAGGTAGGAACAGGCTGCAGTGAGAAGGGTGACGGATCTATATCTCTCTACCAGTAAACCTGTTTTTGGTAGAATAGGCATTTCTTCAGTAATTAACATGAAGAGAGATACTCTGGAAAAAAGTGATGCTGATGCAATACCAAACAAATGGATCTCAATGACTTTTCGGTAGCCTTCTGTTATTAATTTGATGAATGGCTACCACGATTAATAAGAATATTTAGTAAACCCAAAGGTACACCTTTTAAAGTATACCAGCTTCATGATAAATAAAAACAGAGGCAATACAGTCATCATTTTAAAGTAATAACTCACTACGTTGCTGCTTGTATTTAAAGAATCTTGATGAATAAGTCTGAAAGTCTGCTTGGATCAGTGACTCAGATGGCTCTGACTTGAAGATGAACAGAATCTAAGGAAAATTCTTTAAACTTTATGTATATGGTATTGGGTAGAGCCAAACACACAGTAATGCTTACAAAAATCACAAGTGACTTAAGTCAGGCAAAGAGCAAAAGAGAAGTAAAACTATAAGAGGCCCATTAATTATGCAAAAGTCAATAAGATATGCAAAATTTAAATAATATTTAAGAGAAAAAAAGAATGAAACAGAAGTTAACGAACAATCAAAATACAACCTAAATTACTGCACTTGCAAAAAAGTCAGGAGAGTTCACTTTAAATCCTTATTAAGACTAGATATGGGAGTTCCCATCGTGGCTCAGTGGTTAACAAATTCCACTAGGAACCATGAGGTTGTGATTTGATCCCTGGCCTCGCTCAGTGGCTTGAAGATCCAGCGTTGCCGTGAGCTGTGGTATAGGTCAGAGATGTGGCTCGAATCCCGCATTGCTGTGGCCCTGGTGTAGGCCAGCAGCTGTAGCTCCAATTAGAACCCTAGCCTGGGAATGTCCATATGCCGTGGGTGTGGCCCCAGAAAAAGGCAAAAAAAAAAAAAGAGAGAGAGAGACTAGATTTGAATTTAATTTACGTCTGCCTTTGGGACTATAGTAATTATTCTTTAAGTGTGGAGAAGAAAATATTACTCATTGAAAACAGAACCTTCCTATATTCTGATTTGCTCAACATCTTAGTGAAGCGGACAGGCAAGATTTAGAAGTAAATATTCAAAATTTTATTTGGAGGAGCAGATCAATAACTAGTGATTATCATCTATCATCATTAGCACTATTACTACTATCACTGAAAATACTTTTAAAAAAGAGTTAATAGTTTTCAAAATAGTACTATGCAATAAATAGGAAAATACTTAGGTTATTATCCAATGTAGAGAATACAAGAAACTCTCCTGTGGATAAACTTAACCTTTATTGTTCCTACTTTCAAATTTAATGCCAAGTTTTTGGTCCACTGAAATGCTTGTTGAAAGCGAAGTGAACCATCCATATAAAAAACCAAATTGATCTCCCTTTAGTAGTCATGTGTTTCTATACACATTTCTTCTCCAAATACACATACGACTTGTAGTTATTTGTTTAGATAGTGAATGGCCAAACACACTTCCTCAAAGGCAAGGATTATGTTGAATAATGTGCTCTGTTCCGGGCAGCTCCCACAGTAGATGCTCAATAAATATCTATTGAACATTGACATCTTTTTCCCAGTTGCTGACAGTATGCTACGTCTTCCAATATCTACAAAATGTATTCCATGAGAAGTGCCTCTGTTATCAGTTATCATTTTAGATGACTCATAGGTCTTTTTTCCCCCCAGAAGCAAAATACTTAAGTTGCCTATAATTGTAAAATTTGGCAATTCATAAAGCAGTGTAATGTGCTACAAAATACATTTTACGTGCTAGATGGAATATGATCAAACAGGTGCTAAAAGAAATGTTCAAAAGAAAGGGGACTGCAATCTTCCGCAGGGGACTAGGGAGCAGTGGGATATGACACAACAGCTCCTTCAATTCTAACACATGCAGAAGCACTGGATGTCCTCGAAACACAGCAGGTGCTTGACAATGAAAGTTTTCCCGCTCTTTCCCAGTAGCATTCACTGCTATTGGAGAATCAGGGCTGGAATTAAGGCAGCAGAGGTTTCTATTACTTACCAGCCATTCTTTCCTGGAAATCAAATGTGTGCACCAAAGAGAATGACTTGGGCAGACAGAGAACAAGCTAAATGCCTGTCTTCCTGCCTTTCCTTTTCCCCACTTTCGACCTTCTCTTTTATTCTCTTGACTGACTGGGGGGTACAGGTTCTAAAAGCCACATTTTAAGATACTGCTATCATCTTTCAAGGGAGTCTACACTAAGGATGAGTTGCCGTCCAAACCTGAAGCAGACTAATGAAATTCAAAGATTAATAAATAAGAGAGGCACCACCAACTTAACATATATTTGCCTTTTCAAGTTTATAATAGCTGCACAAACTTTGCAGGCAATAAAGAAGATTCGATGGGCATGAGAGAAATTTGGAGGGTGACAGAAATGTTCTAAAACTGGATTGAACTGATGGTCACTCAACTCTAGAAGTTTACCTAAAATAACTGCACATTTATGTTATGTATATTTCGTGATATGTAGTTTATATCTCAGTAAAGCTACTAAAAAGTATATCTTCTCTGTCTTTTCACGCTCCTGTAGTTGACCTTCTAGAGTCTGACTGTCCGATGATTTGGCTAAGTAAACACTATAAGATGCTGACCAAGTTTTTCCTGGGTCAGCAAAAAGATTGTTAAAAACGGCTGACACCTGGTGTTAGATGTTGCCAAGAGAATGGAGTGGGGGGACATTTTTTTTTTCTAATGAAAAACTAATTAAACATACCACTTTTTGCATACACAGTTCTACGTCAGGTAGAAATACTAACTACCTGCTAAAAACATACTAAGTTGGCCCAAATTACACACTTTGCCTGAATCGGGACAAGTTCAAAATGAGGAATTTTACGTAGATTCCAATAACTACGCCTAACTAACTGAGTCCATAAATCCTAACCTTCATCTTGTTTTAATTTTTTTTCCACAATCAACACACTGCCATGCACAGGCTGTGTTGGGAGCTTGACTTTGCCAAACATTCGAAAATCTCTCCTATTACATCATCTGCACTGCTCTTTTGTTTGTGATAAGGCATGAGCCCTGCTCTTTTGTTGTCATAAGGCATGAGCCCTGCCCATATCAGAGGCCCTGGGCTGACTCTCCTTTCCCAGACGTGTCCTGAGCCCCCATACACAGCTGGCAGGAAAGAGAAGGTTTTAAGAGATGAGTTTGATAAACCCGATGCCAACTAGCCATCTCTCCCTACCTTGGAAATGAGAGCTTGTGTTTCACAGAAGGGCTGAGGAAGTGTTGTCTGCATCATAGTAGGCACTGGAAGGGACACAGAGTAAGGAAAACACGGTCATGGCCAACCAGGGTACGATGTCCACTCAACATGCCAGCACTTGAAGAACGTTTCTTTCACCATAAAGCCCTTCTGCATGTTATAAGTCAACTACACTTAAATCAATTCAACAATAACAAAAACAAAAAAAGCTCTCCTGTGCTCAAAGCTTGTCTCTTGTGTGAGAAGTCTGAGAAGGCAGTTGGGTTCTTAGGTACTAGAAGAAGAGAAAGAAACATGAAGGGCAAGTGCTTTTTGTTACAGATTAAATTAAATACACCTCCCCAAACCTTTATCGCCAGGGTAGAGGGAGCGAAGACACAGGGCTAACATTTACTCTGAACCCAGGGAAGCGAACTTGTGCCTCTCCCCTCTAACAGGGAATAGCTTATAATAAAATGTTTCCATTATAAAGAATAATAGGAAAATGCTTTTAGAACCACCACGGATAGTAACAGTTTATCTATCACACAGAACCCAGTGAAGTAGGGTCTTCAGCGTTCTGTTATTATGGGCCAGCAGTTTCACTGTCAATTTTTGTTAAGAGTATTCTACTCATATTTAAAATTATAAATTGTAAAAAAAATAGTAAGTTATTTAGCTAAGCTTGACTAATAGGAGTATTACTGAATAACAATGACATGTTTTATTATGTTGATATATTTACTATTTGTTCCTATTGTTTTTGACAGGTGTTTTCCAGTATTTCATGCATCTGGAAGGGGGGAAAAAAAGGCCACGATGTAAAGTCATCGTTGGACATGGCTTTAAAGAAACTATTTATACACTCAACATCTGTATAAACTACCTATTATGGAAAGACATTTTAAAACCAAAGGTGACTGCTGACAAAGGATATGGGTGGACGGGTGTGTAAATGGAGATCACACAACTTGTAAATAAGGAGGAGGCTGTCCGCACAACTCATGTGTACATTTAGGTTAAGGCCAAAAGGCTCAGCGGTGGACAGTACATGATGCACCTGAAGATTACTTCATTCTACCCCAAAGGCAGGAAGAAATTTTTTATTCGGTTTTCTTTAAACATAACATGCTTAAAATGAGTATTCTGTGATCACTGCTCTATTTGTTATTCATGGACGATACCTGCCTAAGTGAAGACCACAAATGTTCTTTAAAAGCATCAGCATACATCTGATTACATTCATTCAAGTTTCCGTTTTAGTAGATATTCCTGGTTTCCAAAGATGTTTTTGTTCTTCGGATTTGAGGGAGGGCAAGTCAGTCCTTCTTTGGCTGCCCTTCTGGTCCCCCAATCTACACCCCTTCTCACAATGCAGTGGGCATGCAGGGTTGCAGGCTGCTCCTTAACTATGGAAGCAAATCAATAGCAGCTGAATGCCATCTGCTTCGGGCCGCAGAACAGAACCAAAGTGTAAGCCATGCATCTTCCCTTATTGAAAGGTTATTTTATGCAAGTAAACAATTCATCGTCTTCTTGCACGCTTGATGCTCATTTACCACTCTGATCAATAAAATATGCAAAACAACAAAAAAATTGAATCCTAAGAGTAGTTCTGATGCCAGCGTGATAGTTAATCAATACCCGGCCTCTGTTCACTAGGACAAGTGGTGGGGCTACTTCTATTGTAACCTGTGAAATGCAGAGTGGTTGGTGGGGCTCGTTCAGAAGAGACTCTTTTTAGGAGGGAGATACACTCCGTTTACCCTATAGATTAAAAAGGAGAACACATGCTCATTGAATGAAATCAAAACACTAACATCAACAAGCTTGAATGTTACTGGTTCAAGCCAGTACTTCTCAAAACTCAAGAAAAAATAATTTTGGTTTATATGCCTCTTAGAATCTCAGAGACAAAGACTGGCTAAGATCACGGACACGGCCCTTTGGACAGCCACCCTTTCGGCTCTTTCTCAGCTCTGTCTTATTAAGTCTTGGTTTTCAATGTATTCATGTTGCAGGTGAACTCAGTTTTTCTTCTAAAAACAAACTGCTGTGGGAATTTCTTGTGCACAGTGTTTCTTTTAGTCATACCACAAGCTGCCTTATTATATTAAACCTCTTGACAATTGATTCAGGCAGAATACTTTCCTCTCAACAAAGAAAACTATATCATCTCACAGATGCTACCATAGGAGAGCCCTCAATTCAAGACTGTTTCCTGGCAAAATACAAAACACCAAAAAAAAAAAAAAAAAAAAAACCAACAAAAACAAAAACCAAAAAACCCTGGGTATTTTTCCCCCCATTTTGACCAGCTCTCTCCAGCTGGATTATGAATTTAAGCATAGCATAGGATTTTTTTAAAGGTAAATAAGATACCTTTCTCGAAAGTCTAAAAAGTGGTTTAATAGGAAAAACAAAAACATTGCCATGTGAAAAAAGAATTGCCCCTGAGAAGGTGGTTTTAGCATATTTTCAGATTTTCTATGTACCATAAAGTGACAAGTGTTACCTATTAATCAAAGGGTCTTTACTTTTCTTGATAATGATTACAACAGTTTAAAAACCTAACCTAACCTTTTTACTCCTCACCCTGACCTACTAAATTCATCCCATTTACATATACTTCTCTGATCGTTAGATATAATTAGTGTTATCCAAGAGACATATTTTGTACTATTTTTTTGCATGTATACCTAAGTGCACTGTCAAAGATCTAAATGATATATGGTGGGGAAATGAGTAATGCTGTTTAATATGTAGAAGGAAAGAAAATACATTTTAAAAGTCTTAACGGATATCTTTAGTATGAAGAATAAAAAATGAAATAGCCTACCAAATTTCTATCAGTATATGTTTGTGCTCATTTCACATTAGACCATTATAAATACTTTTCTTTACAAAGTATGTAGCCGAGACTAAAATCTTCTCAAAGTTCTCCTTTATGAAATAAGCTAAATTATATAGCATTGACTGGGAAGTAATTTTTCTTGGGATATTCCTAGCTTCATACAAGAGCACTCTCTAGCTATTAAGATCATCACTTTAGAACTGTATTTAATTCATCTAATCAGATTTCTAAAAGTACTACATATACATAAAAATTTAAATATGTAAGTCAAATACCTGTGATGAAATTAATAACAGCAGCGTGACTACAGAAGTGCAGTAGCTTCGAGTCAATGACCCAACCAGCGGCGAGGGTATAATTTAAAGGCAGAAATTTCCAGTGCATGCACCGTTAGCCACAGTGAACCTGTTACTGCTCTAAAGGGAATTGTTTGCCTCTTATTAGATTTTCTACAGCACAGCCATAAGTGATAAATGTACTGCTGTACTCACTGTCAAGTTAATCAATGCTGCCAAAGTTTTGTTGACTTAACAGTAATCCATAAACTGAGCAGCATTTTCTCCATCCCTATGACATCTCAGTCCACAGAAGGGCTACGAATCCAGAAGTAGCTTCACAGGAAAAAGAGCTGGGGAGGGGGAACTGGAGCAAAAGGGGGCTGACAGGATAGATGAAGCGGGTGACTTTCAATATGAGCAGATATTATGAATCCCCTCTTCTGATTAAAAATAAATAAATAAAACATTTAACAACACACCCCACCCCCCATGAAATTCAATTTTGTTGTTTAAAATTCTAACAAATGAATAACTTCCCTGGTGAAAGGTGATTCCTTCCACAACCCTCTGCAACAAAGCAAAATGGATAAATAATAAAACACCCCAACTTTCAGGAACTACAAAGCAAACCGGCCATTTCTAGTACACAGACTTAGCCTGTCTCCAGTTCAATGCACTGATCAACTCTGGTTCAGGCGCCAGTAATAAGAATGGTGATGTGGACAAGGAAAAAAAAAAGCCCCAAATTTTATTCACTGTAAATCCAAGTATGTGAAAGACGTGGCCATTAGAACTGAGAAAAGAAAGGCAACAAAAGGAGAGGAAAAGCTGCCTTACAAACAAACTGCTGCCATGCTTTCACAAGCAATTACAGACATATGAAATATGAATTGCAATTGATTTTTCTTCCTGGGGTCACTCTGCTCCGTGTTTTACGCACTCTAGGCATTTATTTGGGCAGCAAACTGACAAGTTTTGTAGAATGACCTGAGCAGTGTAATCTTTGCTCAGTCATGGGTACTTCATTGTGGCTTCTCATCCTTGACACTTGTCCCTCCCAAAAACTTACTGGCAAGGGATTACCGGATAAAGACAAGGAACAATGCAATTACCAGCATAAAGGGCTGGCAGGACCTGACCAGGGGATGCTTAGCAACCTTTCATGTGCCAATGAAAAATAAATAGCATCCACTGGGTAGAGTGACTGTCATCCTTATGCTTCTATAGCAAATTTTCTTATTTGGTTGGTGATACTACAGCAGGTTTATTAACTCGTGTGATTTGTCTTGCTGGTAAGAAAAAACATCAAGAAAAAGTTGTGGTTATGAAAAAAAATTATACAGATATCTTATACTTAAAAGGGCTCTTAAAAACTTCAACCATAAAAAGATGTGGGTTATGGCCACCCTTTTGCCTGTTTTCTACAACTCTGATTACAAGATTTTCCTGCACTTTGGTCTTCACAGAGCTCTACACTGTGGATGTTACTGATCGTAAGACAAAGTATTACTTAAAAATTGTTTCTGTCTTTGTAGAACTTCTTTCTTTATCAGTCCACAGGTCCCAGAGATTTTTTTTTCTTATTGGTACACAAAGAGTTACTGTATTCTCTTGAACTGCTGGTTGAGTATTTTGAATAGCCTTCCATTTACAGATATGCTAATACATTTTAAACCAATTCACCTCTTATTGGGAAATTCTTATTACTATATTGCAATGAAATAAATGCCTTACATACAGCATAGCCCAAATATGCAAGGATAAAATTGCTGGATAAATTCATAAAGAGGAAATTGCCAAACTCTTTTCTACAAGTTTTACACAACTGGCAGATGTCTTAAAGGTATATGAGAATGTTTATTCCTTACCAACAATGAGTATAAATGTTTTGTTTTAATCTCTGCAAACCTGTAAGTAAACATGTTATCTCATTTTAATTTATTACTCTCTGATTAATAATGAAGTATTTTTCTTTTTTAACTGACCAGTTGTAATTTTTTTTTTTTTTTTTGTCTTTTTTCATTTCTTGGGCCACTCCCGAGGCATATGGAGGTTCCCAGGCTAGGGGTTGAATCAGAGCTGTAGCCACCGGCCTATGCCACAGCCACAGCAACACGGGGATCCGAGCCACATCTGCAACCTCCACCACAGCTCACTGCAACGCCAGATCCTTAACCCACTGAGCAAGGCCAGGGATCAAACCCGCAACCTCATGGTTCCTAGTCGGATTCGTTAACCACTGAGCCACGATGGGAACTCCCTGACCATTTGTAATATTTAAGTAAATGAATTCTGCCCATTTCCCTGTTTCCCTCCTAGTGATTTATTAAAGCTCTTTGCATATCACAGGAATCAGACCTTTGTCATCTGTATTGGACATTTTTTCAGTCCACTGGTCTTCTTTTTTTTTAATTTACCTTTTTTTTTTTTTTTTTTTTTGCTTTTTAGGGCTGCACATGCAGCACATGGAAACTCCCAGGATAGGGGCAGAATCAGAGGTACAGCTGCTGGCCTACACTACAGCCATAGCAATGCCAGATCTGACCTGAGTCTGCAACCTACACTATAGCTCATGGCAATTCCAGATCCTTAACCCACTGAGTGAGGCCAGGGATTGAACCCGAATCCTCATGGATATTAGGTTTGTCACCACTGAGCCACAATGGGAACTCCCAGTCAACTTGTCTGATGATCTGAATATATGATAACTATTCTGCTGAATAGAATTTTAAAATTTTATACAGCCATATTTAAAATGCTGCACATATCAGATACATGAATTCTACTATCAACTCAGAGAACATCATGCAATGAAATACTGCATAATCAAAGTTGATATTCCTTACATTACAACCTAATATTTTATCCCAAACTATCAGAGAGGAACAAAAATCACAAAAGGAAAAATGAGACAATATCATACATCATTAAAAGCAGACAGGCAGGAAGCACCTAGGCTGGGTCTCCTATGGTGAACGGCTTTAAATCCTAACAGAGCCAACCAGAGTTACGACATCATATCCTCCGCCCAGATGCTGATACCCTACTCTCCTGCCCAGGAGGATGAAGGAGGAAAAGGGGAAAATTCAATGTATTGGTGTATCTGCTGCATAAAGGGCACTCTGAGACAAGAGACAATGACAAGGCTTCTCAAATCACCCAGAGGGGTGGGGAACAGAGGAAATGGAATTAAAGCCCCAATTCCACACAAGCATCCCCCGTGGAAAAATTCATTCACAAAATCGGGAAAAGAAAAAGTGGAAAAGGCAAAGCCACAGAGTGCTTTTCAAAGTTTCAGACTTTCTTCAGGTCTGAACACCAATGCCACAAGCACAATTTCCTCTGGATTCAGGTGTGTAGAGGTGAGCCTCTTCACCCTGCCTGAAAATCACCCACCACTCGCACCTTGCAAGGAAGGTGGGAGTTGGCCATATTCAGAACTGGGGGAAGCCTTTCAAAATAAAGAGTTTTAGCACAGGGAACTATATCCAGTCACTTGTGATGGGACATGATGGAGGATAATATGAGAAAAAGAACTGGGTCACTTTGCTGTACAGAAGAAATTGACAGAACACTGGAAATCAACTATACTGGAAAAAATAAAAATCATAAAATAAAAAAATAAAATAAAGAGTTTTAGAAATAGAGCAGTTTAATAATTACAAAAATTACAAAGAAGTACCACAGGAAGAATATCTTAAAAAAAAAAGTTCTAAACACATTTTACTTAAAACACATTGGCATGACGAACAGCAGTTCCAATGATGATCAAAGAGTGTCTTGAGCAATGTCCCCCCAACATACACCTCTTAAATGAAAAAGGGCTGAGCCCTCACCCTAATAAATATTTATTTAACTATGCACAATGCTAAAGTTCTACTGTACTAATTATATACTATTTAAAACATACACAGGAGTTCCCCAGTGGCCTAGCGGTTAAGGATCCAGCATTGTCAGGGTTGGTACTCGGGTCACTGATGAGGCGTGGGTTCGATCCCTGGCTTGGGAACTTCTGCATGCTGTTGGCATGGCCAAAAAATAAATAAAGAAATAAACACCATACATAAAAGGAAATTTTAAAGTAATATAAAGATGAACTAATACTTAAAACAAATTTTAGTGTATTTATTCATGATACGAAGAATGTTTCTGTTCTTATTTAAAATTCCAGATAATGCTATTTTGATGCAAGAATAATCTGAATGACTATACTTTCAGGTTGGAACAGTGATTGTTCAATGCGCTCCACAGTGACTGAAAATTGTGTTAAATTTAATAAATATCTGGTTTTAATGACTGCCTCTGTAGAAAACAATATCTCACAAAGACAAATAGAGCCAACAGCTGCACTTACTGAATCATGATACTAATTCTTCCAATTCCATTCTCCAATAAAAGACGTTTTAATGAGATGCGGCCAGGAAATTCCCTTCTTTCTTGATGTCACACAGTTGTTCTCATTGAACAAATGGAAAATGTTGTGTTTAGAAAAATCTGTGTCTACAACCCACTGAAACTCTTCCTGTGAAAGATTTTTTTAACAGACTAGAAAGTTCTGTTTCCAAGTTTTAAAGGAAGTAGAAAGAACTTTACGATATACACATTAATTCCGGCAACAAAATTCCATAATGATAGAATTTTTTTCAAACATTCAGTTTTACAGTGTTCTCTCCAAGGTTTGCATGCTTCCTAAAGCCGCTGTCTTTCCCAGGTGGCGTTCCCAGGGCCTTGCATCTGAAGGGCCAGGGGAACTGAGGGCTGCAGAACTTGCAGGAACCTGCTCTTTGCCATGCCCCTGGGCTAGCATTTTCTAATTTTGGCTTCAATCTGTGGTTTCTTTCCGGGGCTCCTATGAAACCACTTGTGCTTTCTGTGAGAATTAGCTGAAGGGAGATAATATAGCCCATAAATCCTTTGAATCAGGCCCCACAAAGTGCAATAGCCTGGAGGGGGTTCCCACTGTGGCTCAGCTGTAATGAACCCGACTAGTATCCATGAGGATTCAGGTTTGATCCCTGGCCTTGCTCAGTGGGTCAAGGATCCGGCATTGTCATGAGCTGTGGTGTAGGTCGCAGGCATAGCTCGGATCCTGTGTTGCTATGGCTGTGGCACAGGCTGGCAGCTGCAGCTCTGATTCGACCCCTGGCCTGGGAACTTCCATATGCCACAGGTATGGCCCTAAAAAGAAAAAGAAAAAAAAAAAAAAAAAAAGAAAAGAAAAGAAAGAAAAAAAGAAAGTGCAATAGGTTGGAATGGTCCAACATGCAAGGGCACAGGGGCCAGGTACCTGGCTGTGGACCCCAGGCTGACTGACATTTGGATTTGGGAGAGGGTCAGTATCAGTCTGTACAGCCATATGAATAAGGCTTAACTCACTTCTTTATCAGCAAAAAAGAAAATCAATATAACTGCAAGCTGCATGACTGCTTCCTGCACCCCAGTGAATCACGATGTACACTCCACCTGAGACTTGCTGGCGAGAGGGCTGCATGCTCTGCTCCCCTACAGACAAGATTCCCACTCCGGCACTCCTCAAATCTCTCCCTTGACCAGCAGGTTCTTTAAAAAGTTCAAATGCATCACCTGCTGGTTGCTACTCTTTTGCCTACTGAGGAAAACAGAGGTACTTTACAGATAGGCTTCCACCTGTCATCTGATATAAAGTGGTCCATATTTAAGCAAATGGACTTCAAACACCAGACAATGCTGCTGAGCAAGGATGGCAGGGAGGACCGTGAAATAATAAATGTGAAGTGTGATGTGGAGTATCTGACCCAGAATAGGTCTTGAAAAAAATGCTTATTTTATGAATGAATGAATAAAGAAGTTCATGGACAAAAGATTCCGTCAGCATTTCCCAGTGATAACATCCTGCTTCATCTTTAAAACGTCTGTCTGGTATGGCCTCTAAGAGCATTTTTTTTTGGCCGCACCGCAGCATGCAGAAGTTCTGGGGGCAGGGATCAAAGCCACACCACAGCAGTGACCCAAGTCACAGCAGTGACAACGCTGGATCCTTAACCAGCTGAGCCATGAGGGAACTCCTCCAATAGCATTTTTAATTAGACATGGTTTTAGCTGAATTTGTTAGATGGGTTCCCAAAAGAATATTTTCTAATTTAATTTTCATGGCTAGGTAATTAAGATTAGGCATTAATCCCTGTGGTTCCTTGGAGTCCTGGGAATATTTTTGGATTTCAGAAAAATGAGGACAAAACAAACATGTATATTACCTGGCTTTGAGGGGAAAATGATAGCTCTTCTTTACTGCATGCCTATTAGAGTTTAGGAACCGGATAATCCTTCATGTACATTGTCTCATGTAATTCTCACCAACAACTCTATGATGTGCAGCTTTTTTTTTTTTTTTTTTTTTTTTTTTTGTCTTTTTAGAGCCGCACCTGTGGCATATGGAGGTTCCCAGGCTAGGGGTCGAATCAGAGCTGTAACTGCTGGCCTACACCACAGCTACAGCAATGCCAGATCCAAGCCTTGAGTCTGCGATGTTTACCACACCTCATGGCAACGCTGGATCCCTAACCCACTGAGTGATGCCAGGAATCGAACCTGCGTCCTCATGGATCCTAGTCAGATTTGTTTCCGCTGAGCCATGACAGTAACTCCATGAGGTGTATCTTTTTATACCCCTTTATAGTAAAGAGAGCTTTGAGATTCTGAACTCCTATCCGGCTGATGTCAGGCCATGCTCTTCACTCCAGCCCTCTGCCACTGCCCATCCACCCCATCTGCCAGAGGCCTCTAAGTCCAGGGGTCAACCACAGCCCAGGGGCCAAGTCTGGCTTGCTGCCACTTTCGTAAAGTTTTATTGGAACACAGCCTGCCTCCTTGTTTAAAATATCATCTGCAGCAGCCTGCACACTACAGTGCCAGAGGTGAGGAGTGTGACAGACCGGATGGCCCGCATTGCCTAAAATATTTACTATCAGGTCTTCTACAGAAAAACTTTGCCAACTCCTACCCAGTACAGACAATCTCATGTTCATAACTGTATTTCTTCCTATCAGAGGGATGACACACGTTTCTCTTTTAATTCACTCACTTCCACCTTCTAGATTCAAAGGGGCAACTTTGATTTAGAAGCTGTCTAAACTCCTTTTCATATAACTTGAGATTTTGGAAAGCAAATGGTTTGGGGTATGAAAAATCCTAAGCAATATGATAACATGTAATCAATTTCCTTTTTTGACTGACCAGAAAATACAAGACACAGTTACCACGCCCAAACTTGCCAAAAAACATTAATAATGTTGGCTCACATTACCTGTTATAAGGAATCTGGAACTAATGGCTCTCAATTAATCTGCTCTGCTCTTTGATTGCTTATTTATCAGATTGGGGAAGATAGATTTAATAGCGCTTGCTTAAAACAGGTCCCTTAATTGGAAACATCACAGCATTTAGCTCACTTTGTACTCTGGCAATTAAGAACAATTTGGAAAAGTGTTGTTGATTTTTTTTTTTTTTACACTATTGTCTCCTTGATTAGATTTCCGAAGATCCAGACAAAACAAATGACAATACTAGCTAGCACTATTGGTACAAATAAAAGCCCAACAGCCAGATTACTTACTATGAGAAATGTGAGCCATCCTCATCCCTTTCATCAGTGCTTCACATTTATTTCCCTGTATTCTTGTCTCTGGTGTAAGTAAGTGGCAATACCTCTTACAAAAGGCATCATTTTGTACCTACCATTACACGATTATCTTTTCTCCAAATAAGCCAAATCAACAGGAGAAATTATTTTTCTTGATTAAGCACCCACATTTCTCTTGGGAGGGAACAAAACAAACAATTAATCTTTCCTTATTTGCTCTCAGAAGTCCCTGCCTCCTTAAACACAGGCTATCCAGGTACCTGTGGCAGCCAGTCGGCAGCAATTAGGCCTGAGCAGAAAATGAATGGACTCCGGACTGAGGGCCTAATCTGCTGAGAGTCTGTGGGAGAGGGCAAGGTTATACCAGGAAAATTCCCTTGTCGTCGGAACACTGCTCAAAATTACTACCTGACTTCAGCATAATTAACCAGGCTTGGGAATTTATATGAACTAAGTAATTGGAAAGAATTAGCAAGAGATATGTACATTAATCTTTACCAGTTACACAGTGCTTAATGAAATTAAGGGTCCTGTGCTCATTCTTGCCTTGCTTAGTCTGCACACTTTCTTTTATTATTATTATTATTATTATTATTTTTGCTCTTTAGGGCCGCACCTGCAGCACATGGAAGTTCGCAGGCCAGGGGTTGAATCAGGGCGACATTGCTGGCCTACACCAGAGCCATAGCAATGTGAGATTTGAGCTGTGTCTGTGACCTACACCACAGCTCATGGCAACACCAGATCCTTAACCTGATGAGTGAGGCCAGGGACTGAACCTGCGTCTTCATGGATACCAGTCGGGTTTGTGACCCATTGAGTCACGATGGAAGCTCGACTCTGCATACTTTCTATTTCACCCGTAGAACAAAGAGCATATGTCATAGAAAGTTTTTTATTTTATTTTTTTTTTATTTTAGGGGAAAACTAGAAACAATCCAAAATGCAACAGCAGGCTCTTAGTTAAATAAATTATAACGTGTCCACGGGATAGGGTAAAATACTATGAAGCCTTATTAAAGTTGTTTATAAAAAGAATCTTTATCTATTAGAAATAGACACTGAAATTCTATAGATAAAAATATGGCAGTTTTTTCAAAATAATATGGGTAGATGAGATAAAATATAGATAAGACTGCCCCTGAGGTGACAATGGTTGATTATCACCATGATACTGGATGATGGGTATCTCAGATTTTATTACATGCTTCTGCCCACTCTTTACTTGTTGAACATTTTCATAATAGAAGTTAAAAACATTTTTAAAAACTCTGTCTTAGAAGTATACTTAACACACAATAAACTCTTGTGATATGCTTTTAAGGAATTTATAAAACATGATAGATGACAAGTATTTGAAAATACAGGGTTAAAAATATGCATAGGAGAGTGTCCGTCATGGCTCAGTGGGTTAAGGACCCAACGTTGTCTCTGTGAGGATGTGGGTTCAATCCCTGGCCTTGCTCCGTTGCTCTGTGAGTTAAGGATCCACTGTTGCCACAAGCTGCGGCTCCGACTCAGCTCAAGCTGGGAACTTCCATATGCTGCAGACATTAAAAAAAAAAAAAAAAAAAAGGATCTGGCGCTGTCACTGCTGTGGCTTGGGTTCGATCCCTGGCCTGGGAACTTAAACATGCTCTGGATACAGTCAAAAAAAAAAAAAAAAATGCACAGGAAAAGCCAAAGAACACTACAATATTAAGATGTCTAAAAAGTCAGGATTTCCCAACCTTGCCAATAATAAGACTTGGGGTCAAATGCATGTTTGTTTGGGGCTGTCCTGTGAACTGCAGGATTTTAGCACCCCTGGACTACTCACTAGATGCTAGCGGCACCTTCGTCTTTGGCTGTGGCAACCAAAAATGTCTCTATGCATCCTCAAATGCCCTCTGTGAGTGAAAATTGTCCCCATTTCAGAACCAGCAATCTAAGTGGAAGAATAGCAATTATTGTTTCCTTTGTATTTTTCAAAGTTGCTGAATATGAACATATGTGTAAATCACAGTAACGACAAAAAATGCTGTAACACTAAAAACATACTAACCGGAGTTCCCGTCATGGAGCAGTAGAAACGAATCCAACTAGGAATCATGAGGTTGTGGGTTCGATCCTTGGCCTTGCTCAGTGGGTTAAAGATTCGCCATTGCTGTGGCTGTGGTTTGGCCGGTGGCTACAGCTCCAATTAGACCCCTAGCCTGGGAACCTCCATATGCCACAGGTGCAGCCATAAAAAGACAAAGACAAAAAATAAATACATATATACATACATACATACATACTAACCTACAAGGAGAGAACTCTTGATGTTCATGAAGAAATAAACTAACATCAGAAAATAAATGACCAGGAGTTCCCGTCGTGGTGCAGTGGTTAACGAATCCGACTAGGAACCATGAGGTTGCGGGTTTGATCCCTGGCCTTGCTCAGTGGGTTAAGGATCTGGCGTTGCCGTGAGCTGTGGTGTAGGTTGCAGACGCGGCTCGGATCCCGAGTTGCTGTGGCTCTGGCATAGGCTGGCAGCTACAGCTCCGATTAGACCCCTAGCCTGGGAACCTCCATATGCCGCGGGATCGGCCCAAGAAATAGCAAAAAAAAACAAAAAAAAAAAAAAAAGAAAATAAATGACCAAAGAATAGATATATAATCATTGTCCTTTGGTTAAACCACAGTCATCAAGATAAAAGTGAACCTCATTACAAAAGCCAATTCTTTTAAAATTCATGAATCTATCACACACAAATCTGATACAATACAAAAGTATCTCAAGAATAGTGTCTGGGAGTTTCCTGCTGTGGTGCAGCTGAAACGAATCTGACTAGGAACCATGAGGTTGCAGGTTCGATTCCTGGCTCTGCTCACTGGGTTAAGGATCTGGCATTGCTGTGAGCTGTGGTGTAGGTCACAGATATGGCTGGGATCTTGAGTGTCTGTGGCTGTGGTGTAGGTCAGCAGCTATAGCTCCGATTTGACTCCTAGCCTGGGAACCTCCATATGCCTAGGGTGTAGGACCAAAAAAAAAAAAAAGAGAAAAGAAAAATGTCAGGCTTTCTAAAATCTTCTCTGAATGGAGAACAGCAGTAGTAAAGGCAGACTCAAGCCCACAACGGCCACCTTAAAGGAGGTGATATTCACAAAAATATAATGCTAGCTCAGGGTGTTTTTATCAGATGAAACCATCTACTTTTTTTTTTTTTTTTTTTTTTTTGGTCTTTTTAAGGTCACACTCACGCAGCATGTGGAGTTTCCCAGGCTGGGGGTCTAATTGGAGCTGTTGCTGCTGGCCTACGCCAGAGCCACAGCAACGCCAGATCCGAACCGCGTCTGCAACCTACACAGCAGCTCACGGCAACGCCAGATCCTTAACCCACTGAGCAAGGTCACTAGGGATCGAACCCAAAACCTCATGGTTCCTAGTCGGACTTGTTTCCTCTGTGCCACAATGGGACTCCCAAAACCATCGACTTTTAAAGAGAAGTTTGAATGTGAAGCAAAAGTAGTATGTAGTCTATTTTTTCTCTTCATATGCATGAAATGGCATCACTGTCTACCTGTTTCTAGAAAATGGCTTTTCAGAAATGAGTGCAAGTCTGTGTTCTCACCCCCCATCTCACCAGGTCTCTTTCTAGAAATAGCATGTAGCCATAAGCCTGGCCAGAGCAGAGCCAGCTCGAGAGGAAGATTGAACCCCAAACATCCATCTCAACATTAACCTGGTGCTTTAGTTGAGGGCATTGAACCTTAGGTAATGACTATTGAGAGTATTTTTAAAATCAGTACAGATTGCCAAACCAGGTGGTTGGCATTTGCTAATTCATAGGTTTACAACTCCCAATGTTTTAAGTCTGGTCAAAGCTTTGGGGCCACAGTGCACTGGAGTAATTATTTCCTTTCCCTTCTCTTCTTTCATAAAGATCTCTCTCCATGAAATCATAAACCTTTTTAGGTTCCTAAAGCTTTTTAAATTGCCATTACTGACCTCACCTCCACTGACGTATATTAGCACTGAAGGCTCATTATCCATAGTTGTGTAGGTCAGGCTTCTATCATACTTTTCTATCCATAGTGTACAAGAATGCATCACGAGAATCTTTTAAATACTGGCTTAGTGCCTTGAAAGGAAAGCATACTGTGTTCTTTAAAGACATAATATGTATCACTGATTTCAGAAACTTAAAAAATTCTTCTACACTAAGACTTGCTTTAAATGAAGGTATTTGCTATTTTGAGATCAACGGAATCATGCAAATCAATGGGAAGAAAAGGCATCTGAAATTAAGCAGCACAATTCTCTAAAATGCAAGCCTTTAAAACATAGTATAATGAGAAGAAAAATCATAGACTGTCCTATCTAATTACTTATAGCCTTCATAGAGTGTTTTCAACTAAGCAAATGGAAGTATTACAGAACTACCGTAAAACCTAAAAATCTAAAGGTCACTGCCTACAAAAATGAAATTTAATAGCAGGGAATTTTTGCCTTCATATTTTGTCAATTACTTCCCCAATTACGATGACAAACTTGTCTGCAGAATTCTGGATAAGCGGTTAGGGTTTTCCTGTATGAAAAACCAACCACTGAAATGAGGTTATGGGATTTCTAACCAGGGACGAGAGAAACATGTATGCACAACAGAATCTGAAAACACTTGCTAGCAATGATGGATTTAAGTTATTAACAGATCAAAAAGAGATGGATGGTGGTTTGCTTTTCTTAATCTACATCATCATCTAGATCTATTTAAAGATACGTGGTGCACTAACAAACTTGGTTAAGGTTTAGATAAAATCAGTAAAAATAATCTGCTCCCCTTACATTGAGTCTGTATCAATCAATAAAATCACTTGTACAAGGAAAGTACTGTTAAGTACTGACAATCCCAGCCATTAATATTATTTAACACACTGTTCACAATCTTTAAGGGGAACAAAGAACAGTTTGTCTCATGTGATAAGCAGGCCCTTCACAGATGCTCTGACTTCTCTAGGCTTCTACGGGCATTGTATGAAGTTCAAACTGTATATTCCTCTTTTACCAATGCATCCTCCTCCAAAAAACAAAAAACAAACAAACAAAAAAATAAGGTCTTGTTCTTTACTTTAGATGCAGTTTAAACAAAGTCATTAGTAAGAAGCAAAGCTGCCAAGCTATCACTTCTTCGTCTGTGAGTTACACTCGCAATTCTAAGGACCTGGCTTTAAGGGAGAAGGTGGCCATGGAGAGAGCACGGGGCTTCTGTGTGGGACCCCCCCAAGGTGACTCAGCTTCATCAAGGCCTTTACCTCATCATGGTTAGATTAAAAGAGAAACTGTCACTTGGTCTTCAACCAGAGTGGAATGGCTAGGGACAGTTATGTACATGTACAACTTAAAACCACAAAAATGAAAGTGGAGAAAAAAGAAAATTACCTTACATAAAATATTTTTCTTTTTACCTTTATAGATATCTACGAATACGTGAATGATAATAAGAAGAACATTCCTGGGAGTTCCCTTTGTGGCTCAGCGGTTAACGAACCTGACGAGCATCCATGAAGACTTGGGTCCGATCCCAGGCCCTGCCCTGGGTTAAGGATCTGGTGTTGCCGTGAGCTGTGGTGTAGGTTGTAGACAAAGCTCGGATCCCGAGTTGCTGTGGCTCTGATTGGACCCCTAGCCTGGGGACCTCCATATGCCGCAGGTGAAGCCCTAAAAATAAAAATAAATAGATAAAAAGAACATTCCTTTAAGATGTAAAACTAACTTAAAGGCTATGATAATTCCCACCTCTTAATTAGAAAACTGTTCTAAACTTAAACTTCACAGTTCTGACTGCTCACAATCCCAAGAGTTTGAAACCTAGTAGTTTGCAGTTTTGCTGATGTAAGAAGAGGAAGCTCTTTCTCTAGTAAATGGACATTGAAACCATTAAAAACTGAATCTCAGTTCAGTATGATTTCGTCTGTTGTTCTCAGATGAATTATGCCTACCGTATAATTCTCATGAAGTCATTGAAAAACAAAAACCAAAAAAACTTTGGGGTCTGTACAGGACTTGGATAAAATGCTCACCAAAAGAATAGTAATCATTAGTACTTCTTTTTTTTTTTTTTGGCCAAACCCGTGGCAAGTGAAAGTTCCAAGGCCAGGGATTGGGCCCACATGACAGCAGCCACCTGAGCCATAGCAGTGACAACATTAGATCCTTAGCCCACTGAGCCACAAGGGAACTCCACTAGTACTTTTTAAAGAAGTGAAGAAAAGATGAAAATATATAACCATAAAATGGCTGTTGGCCATAAAACAGACACTTTTAATAATTTAAGAGAAAAATATCAAATTTGTAAGTAATTTTACAGCTGTGAAAAATAACCCCTCACATACACTCAAATATGGAAGTAAGAAAATATGGTTCACAGAATGTTTAAGGGCATGTTCCAACGAGTACAGAAACCTCTCACCAAGTGAGAGATCACTTCTGCGAAGACTCACAGTGGTACCAGACATGCCTGGCTGATGCTGCATGACCACAAGATTCTGGGCTAAGAGACTTGGTTCACCCAACTGCATGTAGCAGCAGGGGATGAGGCAGCAGAGCAGCTGTTAACCCAACCTGTTTCAAAATAAAACCATTCCAACATTTAAGAAGCAGTTTCCCCTGCATAATGGGGAAAGGGACCAAGTTACCACAGACTCTTGTCTTGAGGAGAGTAAAGGAGCTGGTGGAAGAGAAGCATAACAGGCTGGAAAACATGTCCAGTGGAAGGACACCCACTTTGCGAGAAAGTAGGAAGGCACCTACTTTGCAAGAAAATGTCTTCTGAAGCACTGGAGGTGGTTGGTTAAAAAGGGTCAAAGGCAGACTGAGAGACTCTATTACTCGTGAATTCTGTAACATTAAGCCTACATATAGGCTATATCCTTTTTTAAAAAAACATGTTTTGAGTCAGATCCAGCCTCTCTGGGGATTGTCTTGTTGGAATGCTGAAGGTCTATTTTATGCCACATGTGTATAAGTATAATAGTTGCATTTTATAAAGGTGTATGTTCCAGCTTGGCTGACATGCACTCTCTGGGAGTTCCTTTTTGGCTCAGTGGGTTAAGAACCCAACAAAGTGTCCATGAGGATGCAGGTTTGACATGGGGGCTCATTCAGTGGGTTAAGGATCTGGCATTGCCAAAAACTGCAGCAAGGGTCGCAGATGCAGCTAGGATCCAGTATTACTGTGGCTGTGGTGTAGGCCTGCAGCTGCAGCTCCAATGCAACCCCTAGGCCAGGAACTTCCATATGCTGTGGCTATGGCTGTGAAAAGAAAGGGGAAAAAAAAAAAAAAAAAAAAAAAAAAAGAAAAGGGTAGAAAAAAAGAGAAGAGAAGCAAAGCAAAGCAAAGCACTCTCTGGATGACCAGTCACTTTCTACCACAGGTGGACCCTACCAGAGGTTGCTGCATAACTATATTCTAATTCCTGAATGAATAGGCTATAAAATCCACTGTCAAATAAAATCTTATAGAAAGAATAGGGAGGGAAGGAATAATATATACACTCTACTGTATAAAACAGATATTTAATGAGAACCTACAATATAGCATAGGAAAATCTACTCAATCGTTTGTAATGACCTATATGGGAAAAAGAATTGACAGGATATATTTATATGCATGACGCCATTCACTGTGCTGTTCACTTGAAACTAATAAAACATTGTAAGTCAACCATACTCTAATAAAATTTAAAAATAAAATCTCAGTGAGTACAACAATTAAACTTGTTTTCCAGACCTCTCTGTGCATGTTTGAAGAATGTGTTATAGGAAAGTACATACGTCATCGCTTGGTAAAGTCTCCAGCATAGACGTTGGCTGACCATGAGGAGTGATTTAGCATCAAACATTACGAAGGCTCAGATTATCTTGAGGAATTGTTAGGAATCATACATCTCGGTCCTGTGGGCACGCTGTCAACTCTGTAACTTTTAGCATCCAATCTGGGAGTGTGTAGACATAGAATGAAGAGAAAACCTAAGGTTTGTTCAAGGTAGGTGGGTGTAGGGGAGCTTAAGGGTGAGCTCCAAATAAACCTGCTGAAGGATAAGTCCTCAGGGAAAGAGAGAGTGAGACAAATCCACTGAGAAGCATGGTTCTGTGGAAAGGAGAACTCCTCCTCTATCAGTTTGAGAACTCACCACCACAAATTGGCCCCTTCACAAGTTTGTAGCCTAAATTGATGCCTTCTGGTAGTCCCCCCCTCCACTGAAAAAAATCCTCAAACTATGATGTTGCAGTTGACAGTGTTCCCGTGTAATTGACAAAAGCAGGAAAAAAAAAAAAAAAGAACATACATGTAAATTCAGTTCAACCCTGATCACAGAAAATAAATTCCAAAGATCAAGATACAAGGAAATTGATTAGTATCCTTGTAATCAAACAAACAAGTAAAAAAAACTACACACATATACTATGAGGAAATAAAGCACCATCATCAAGAACCAGCAGAAATAACAGTCAACTTAGACCTATGCAGATATGAGCTATTACATTTATCAGACTAAAAAAAAAAAACCTCAAAAATATTAGTTAGGAGTTCCCTTGTGGTGCAGGGGATTAAGGATCTGCTGTTGTCACTGCAGCAGCCCGTATTACTGCTATGGCTCAGGTCCCTGGACTTGGGTTTGATCCCTGGCCCAGGAACTTATACACACCATGGGCATGGCCAAAAAAATAAATAAATAATTAAAACATCTACAAAAAATAATTGATACAGAATAACTATTGTAATAAAGATCTACAGTACAATAAAATAACAGTAAAGATAAAAAGAAGATTCTAAATGAATCAGAGAAAACTGACAGATGACTTTAAAAAGGCAAGTAGTGCTAATTATGTGTTAGAATTGTTTTAAGTACAACACTTTATATTAAGAACTTGGATAATCTCATTTCACTAAAACAACATGGAACAGTATTCTTCCACTTATTGTGATGTTTGTGCACCAAGATTTATCTGATGAATGCTCTGCTTGACAAAAGGATATACAAAGGTGACTGGAAGGAAAGAGATAAAATAATTTTTTTAAATTTCAATGATTTAGTCATTCTAATTGGTGTTTGTAAATCTAAAAATGAAAATATTTTGCAACTATGTGGTAAAGACGTTAACCCTTATCTCTTAAAAAAACTATTAACCATAGAAGTTCGGGATTTTAACAATGCATCTCCAAAGAAAAGAACCAGAAGCAGTGACACACTGGAACCTAATAGAGAGGTATTTAAAATCTGGAATCAGTAAGAGGGTTTACATTTCACATTCTGCAAAGCAGCTGAGGAGCAGTTAGGTGTACTGTTCAAAGGATGCTGCCTTTAAAAACCAGGAAAATAAGGACTAAGACTTTGGATTTGCCCTGTCGAAATTCCAATAAAAATCCTAATAAAGTTGTCCTTCTTATCTCTTTATTTGAATTTGTATAAATTATTCATAAGACACCTTGAAATCAGAAAAAACTAAGCATGGTCCACTAAATTCAGATGATAGACAGTGAGGATTGTTTTTCCTGAGAAACTGACAGTAAATGTGCTTAAAGAGATAAAACAGAGGTTTGAAAATGTAAGCAAAATAACACAAGGACTCTTAAAAATAAACATACACGCAGGTAGATTAGAGGGGGGAAAAAAAAACACGTAGAACTCCAGAAATAAAAAGTTATAATATTAAAATTCAAAAGTCAGTGGGATGGACTTCTATTTCCAATAAGATGCAATAGTCATACTTTCCCCCCATTCTTCCTGCTAAGTACAACTAAAACCACTGGACACTGTATATAAAGCAAACATAAGAAAATTATGAAAGGCTGCAGGAAGAAAGGAGTCTTTCCAAGATGGAGGAATGACACAGTGATGAGTTTAATCTTTCCTGTGTTTTTATGTTGCTTCATATTTCTTGACTTGGTGCAGAAATAGCCAGGAATCAGGAAATACCAACATAGACCAATAAAGCCCCAATAAAATCCCAGCAAAAGGACTGTAAAAGAGATAGTCTAGCAAGACAGAAAACTTTTCAATATAAAACAGCTCTACTCCAGCCAAACACCACAGAAGAAACGGTGGTCCCCTTCCACTCATGCCAGCAAAGGCCCTGTGGAAAGCCTAGACTTCCACCCTCATGAGGCAGGGAATGAAGCACAAAGAGCTGGGGTTGTATCAGAGAAGGCCAAGAAAGGAACCAGGACTTTCATCCCCAGCAGCCAGCAATGTTCCCCACCTCCCACCCATACAGGATCAGTGGAGACTATGTGGGGAGCTAGAACTCCCATCCTCAGCAGTGATGAGGAGTACTCCTACTACCCAGCTGTCCATGATGCTAGGTGAGGAACCTGGCCTTCCACTTCACCTGGTAGAAACAAGGTTGAGCCCCCTGCACCTCACCTTCTCCTGACCAAACAGCATCAGAAAAAGCTGGCTAAAATAGAAGCTTTAAATATGATCCAGCATCTTATAACATAATGCAAAAAAGTGCAGGATTAAACCAGAATCACTCATCATACTAGAAACCTGAGAGATCTCAACCTGAATGAAGAAGTTAATCAATACATGCCAACACTGAAATGACAGAGATAGGTTAAAATTGTCTGATGATGATTTTAAGGCAGACATGATAAAAACATTTCAAAGACTAATTATGAACACATTTTAAACAAAAGAAAAAAACCAGAGAACTTCAACACAGAAAAATCTTTTTGCCTTAGCAAAAAATAACTATAAAGAAGGATCAAACTGAGATTAAATAACTGAAAAATACAATAATATAAAGAAAAAGCTCAGTGAGAGGGTTCAAGAGCAGAATGAAAGGAACAGAGCAAAGAATCAGTGGATAGAACAACAGAAATTATCTAACTTGACCAGTGGAGGGAAACAATAAAAATAAATAAAAAATTAGAGCCTTGTGTAACTGTAACAAAAATTTTAATATTCCTGTTTTTTGGCATCCTGGAAGAAGAGGAGAAGGAGAAAAGGGATGAAAAAGTACCCTAAGTAATAATGGCTCAAAACTTCCAAATGTGGCAAAAAAGATAAGCCTACAGATTCAAGAAGCTAGAAGAACTCCAAATAGGACAAAGTCAAAGAAATACACACAAAGGCACATCATAATTAAACTTCTGAAAACCAATGGCAAAAGTAAAACCTTGAAAATTGACATTTTATTTTTATTTTTTGAGCATAAAAATCTTTCCTTATTTTTTCCTTCCTTTAACATTTCTGGAGCATCTATTCTATGTCCAGAGTTGTTCGAATGCACAGACATTACTTGAATGGTAATACTGTTTCAGTAAACAAAATAAACAAATACCTTGCCCTCACCATGCTAGAGGTTGAGGTAGGCACAAAGACTATGAAAACAGCCATTTTAAAACAAAATTTTACATATAAAGGAAAAACAATTAACATGACAGTGGATTTTTTTTTCAATTAGCAATCATGTAGGCCAAAACGTGTCACAACATTTTCCTAGTGCTGGGGGAAACAAACAAAGAAAAAACTGAACTGTCAAACCACAGTCCTATATCCACGGTGATCAGAACTTAAAACATTCTAAGATCCTTGTAACATTCAAGAGGAAACTAAAGATAATAGGTAACCACTAAAAGCATAGACATATACTAACAGAGGGGGAAATGGGAAGAGAAAAAGGGAAAAAACATCTGCCACAACCCAAAGGCAGGCAAGAAAAGGAAAACTCAGAAAAGAAGGACTAACAGAAAAACATGGATGGTTGAACTAAGAATTTTAACATACTTTTCTTCTTTCTTAAAGATCAAGCAGCCAAGTTACGATATGAGACTTGCTTTAAAAACTTCATCTGATTACATATAGTGCACTGCACTCAAGAATTAGAGAACACACATTTTCAATCACACATGGTCAACTTTAACAGATGCTTCATGCACTACTGAAAAAGTTAAAAATACAAGACTCTTTGATCAGCACAGACTTCTGACCAAACAGAACATTATACTGCAAAGTATAATTTAAAGATATAAATAAGGGGCAGCTAATCAGGTAAACAGGGTCTTCTGAAGACAGTACCTTACATCTACTATATAACAAACCAACCTGACCCTAGCTGCGGCACTGTTTTCTTCAAATGAACCTTTTTTTTAGGGATTAATATTAGCTTCAATTATCCTTAGTCATGGGTTTCTAAGAGCTATTCTGTTTAGCTTCTAAAATTCACTGTACATTTAATTACTTTTTATTCCTTATGAAAAAGGTGAAAACTTAAACAACCGCTGTTCCTAAATACGTGACATAAGATGTGGGTGCCTTTCTCAGAAAGAAAAACTTCACATTATTGCAACAAATGGCACAAGTAATATATGCAAAATCCCTATGAAAAATCTTTGTCTAAAAATTATGCCACCTTGCAGTTTAATATTGTTACTGAAGACTGGAGAGGGACCTACCCATTAAAGCCGTCTCAAATAAAGAAATAAAGCCACAACTAAACATCAGTCTTGTCCACCATTTGTCTTTTCTTTCTGGAAGACTGAGGATTTCATCTCTGATCTACTGAAATGTTGCTGGGTATGTCTAGGCCTTACAGGGTTTCTTCATTCATTGTGCTCTACCCTTGGAGAACCTTGTATATATAAGGGCTCATATTTCTACAGCTTGGGGAAGTTTTTTCAAGTGTTTTCCTTTTGCTTATTCTCGTCCCTACTTTTGTATTTTTCCTTCTTCTTTCTCTCTTGGACTCCAGAACATCAGACTTGAATTGTCTTCTGTGTCTCCTGTCTTTTGTCAACAGCTTTTGTCTCTGTACTCTATGGAACAGTTTCCCAACTAGAGAGAGCAACTCCCAAATGTTTTTAACTGGATCAAACAAGTAATTCTAAGAATTCTCAAGTGTCTTGTGATTGTTCCTTTTACAAAAGTAGCCTAGTGTCATCTTTGGATGTAATACCTTTGAGAAGCTCTCCAGATTTATTAAATCAATTTTTAAGATATATGTTGTGTTCTGGATGACCTCTTTCCTGAAGAGTCAGTGTTTTCATTCACCTTGGTCTCTTTCTTCAATGCGTAGCAATCCTTGGTTATCAGATCTCACTGCAGAAAGCTTACCTGGGTGGCTTCCCTCTGCTGGTAGGTCAGCAGGAGTGCTCACCACTGGCTTCCTTCCAAGGAGAAATACAGTATGGGTGGAGCATGCAGTCTGGTGGGCTTTTCCTCGAGGTAAGGAAGTAGGGAAAGGGCTGTCACCTTAGGTCTTCTGAGGTCCTCATTAGAAGCTTTAGCTTTGCTCAGCCATTCTGTTTAGTATTTTGTCATATGGTTTTGTTTTCAAGAAAATCATCTTTTTTGTTTGTTTGTTTATTTTTGGTTTTTTTTAGGGCCGTACTTGTGGCACACGGAAGTTTCCAGGCTAGGGGTCGAATTGGAGCTGCAGCCACCACTGGTTTATACCATAGCCACAGTAACACCACATCTGAGCCACGTCTGCAACCTATACCACAGATCTCGGCAATGCCAGATCTTTAACCCACTGAGGGATCAAACCTGCATCCTCATGGATGCTAGTCAGATTCATTTCCACTCAACCACAAGGGAATATCTCAAGAAAATAATCTTAAAACATTTTTGGCCTGGTCATAAGTATCAGGATGTATTCTGTGCAGAATAACTGGCCTGGGTACCTGTCCCATGTACACACCCTGAATCACCCACTTGTTCTGTTTCACTGCTCACCTTGGCCTCTGCTTCACCTCTGACCCTAAGCCAGGAGCTTTCCAGAATCACTGCAGGCAGGCTGCCTTCCACATCCACCATAGGCTCTCATGGCAGAGTTCAGGCTCCGCTTTTCACACTGTTGCATCCATTCACATGCTCCCAGAACACTCCCTCTTCCAGAAAGTTGCTAAAAATTTTTTCTTCTCCTGGCCCATCCACTACCTAACTGTTGGGGTTCATTCTTTCTTCAGTTTTTAGATGTTTGTTTCAGTGGAGAATCAGGAAAAGTGTAAAGTTATCTCAAACTGGGAGATAAAACTATTGTATAAACCATGTAATAGTTGATGGGCAGATCAGTTTGGGAAACCCAAATTAATTTACTCTTAAGATTTTTGTTTCTAGGAGTTCCCACTGTGGTTCAGAGGCTTAGGGACCCGTTACAGTGTCCAGGAGGTTGCAGGTTCAATCCCTGGCTCTCTCTCGATGGTTAAGGATCTGGCATTGCCACAAGCCTATACTGGGAGTTAAGAAACTAAAGTTCCAGTCCTGTATCTTTAATTAATATACTTCAGGAAAGGAGGCAAGTTTCTTAACCCACTAGACCTGTTCTTCCATCTCTAAAATAAAAGAGCAGATTGGGCCAACTTAGAAAATGTGGGATAAACCCATCCAGAGTCTCAGGTGCTTCCTGGACAAAAGGAGGAGTTTTCTTTGGCTGTTCTGGGAGTTAATCTGTCTGTTGTATGGGTGATAAACTGAGACTGGAGGGATGATCCTGAACTTAATTAAAGGGCAGGAGACAAGCTGGATTAGATAAGGTTCCCCTGTGAACTTAAGATGCTATGGCTTGGGAGTTCCCATCGTGGTGCAGTGGTTAACGAATCCGACTAGGAACCATGAGGTTGCAGGTTCGGTCCCTGGCCTTGCTCAGTGGGTTAACGATCCAGCGTTGCTGTGAGCTGTGGTGTAGGTTGCAGACGCGGCTCAGATCCCGAGTTGCTGTGGCTCTGGCGTAGGCCGGTGGCTACAGCTCTGATTCAACCCCTAGCCTGGGAACCTCCATATGCCACGGGAGCGGCCCAAGAAATAGCAACAACAACAACAAAAGACAAAAAAAGACCAAAAAAAAAAAAAAAAAAGATGTTATGGCTTGGGAATATTAATATTTTCTCAGGTTTACAGGCCTGAACAGGGCCATCCTATCTGCCTCGAGGTGAGATGGGTTAGCTGCAGGATGGTGCTTGCTGAAACGTGTTTGTGGCACTTACACTGAAGTTCAGGCCGGTACCAAGGGTGAGTGGGATTCTAACTGCAGTTAGGTAGGTGAGTAGAAGGAAGAGCAAGAACTGTCTCACTTTCAAAGAGACTTAAACACCAAAAGCTAACAAAGAATGACACCTAAGCCAGGGTTTTCATTTCACTGGGGGCTGATCAAATATTCACACTCATCTTTGTAGCCTGCATTCAGCTCCCACCGCATGCAAGCAGAATCGGGGGGAAGAGGGAGAAGAAAAAGCTGCCTTGAACTTTGTCAGGACTTCACTGACAACAAACTGAATATTAAGTGCACAAGAGCAAACCAGCCTTCTCGGTCCTTCAACCACCTCTTTCAAGCCCTGTTTCTGAGAATAGAAAATTCTAAGCTCAATTTGAGGGGCACTGTAAACTCCTCTCTATGCCAGATGATTTTATCCCCATATTTATATCCAAAGCACAAACAACTTAAAATGTTTACACTAAGTAGTAATGGAAGTCATGTGTCAAATACAATGGTGGGGGGAGAGCAAAGCTTTCTGCAGAAGTAAAGCTTGAAGATACACAATATCTGTGGAAAATCTGGCCTACAAATTAGAATGCATTGTTTATCTATTCCATTTAATTATAGAGAACATGCATTTTTACCCTTTGCATACATCTAAAAAGTCTCATTTTTTTTTTTTTGTTTTTTTCGTTTTTTTGGTTTGGTTTTACTCTGCAGTGTAGCCCGAGGCTCTGGAGGTCTCATAGCTCCATGTACAGAGTCTCAAGGCACATGACCACACACTGTCTTGTCATTTGTGGTCCCCATTTCCTTTAGTCTCCCGCTCGCAGGAAGAGGCAGTGAAGGACCAACCCATTCACCATGTCCCAAAGCAGAAGAACAAAAGCAGTGAAGAGAGCCCTTCTTTGCGCTCCCTACAGCCTCTACATGTCAGCTCTCCTGCTGGAGCATGGCAACACCAGGGAAACTGCAGGAGGCCAGGGACGGACCCTCGGCATCTTTCTCCTGGGGGAGAGTCCTGTGAGTTGACCACCAAGTACAAACCGGTTGCAACAGCTTCTCCTCTGCTTCTAATTGCTAGTCCTTCAGGCACAACCAGAGAGAAAAGATGTGTAGAGGACATGGCATCCTGGCTTCATGCAGTCCATGGTTCCGCACCCAAACAGAACCCACTTAAGGTTAATGCTAAAGAGGGTTATGAGGACAGCAATGGGGAAACGCAGTCATGGCTTAGATCTTGCCATCTAAGACATGTTGCCTTCTTTGGTGCAACAGGTCTTAGATGGACAGAGCACCACGGTAAGCTTGTAACTCCAAGGTGATGTCTAGCTCTTCTCTTTTTGAGAGCCAAGATTCCCCAGGCCACTCCATCCACCCTGGCAACGTTCACCTTGGTCATTCTCATGTGTCAGCCCCTCAAGTGGACTCAGGAGTCCTGGCTGAACACAGGGCTCCCTGACCCCCCCACCCTCCCCCCAGAACTTGCCTGGCGAGGTGCTCTTTGGATTAACACTGACTAAGCTGACTACTCACCTGAGGACTCTCGCCCATTTGGTTTTAAAACTCAGAGAAGTTGACCAGTTCCCATCATGGCACAGCAGAAACTAACCCGACTACTATCCATGAGGACGCAGGTTCGATCCCTGGCCCTACTCAGTGGGTTAAGGGTCCAGCGTTGCCATGAGCTGCGGAGTAGGTCACAGATGCGGCTCAGATCTGACGCTGCTGTGACTGTGGCGTAGGCCAGCAGCTGTGGCTCCGATTTGACCTCTAGCCTGGGAACCTCCATGTGCCTTGGTTGTGGCCCTAAAAAGCTAAATAAATAAATAAATAAATAAATAAGACTCAAGAGAAGCTGACACTGCGCCACACTTTCCTTCTGCTTTTTCTTTCACTTGGTCAAGACTACTTTGTCTTAACCTTACTTAGGTGGTTCTATTTACTCCTTTTAGCTGCAGAACAGGGCACCCTATACATTCTTTTAAAAGTATACATCCTAATTTTCAGAGAAGTTGGTACTTCATCAGAGGCAATTTTTATATACTCGTTCTCAGTTTGATTCCATAGATGTACTAGCCGGGCCCACTGAAAATGCAGTTCCTCTCATTATCTCCCCAACATCCAAGACCTGAAGGCTGGGAATGCTACGAGGAAGCAAGAAATCTTAGAGGGGAAAACAAAAACCAAACTGTAATTTGTTAAGACTGAACAGAAAAATAGACCCGCTCTTTATCAGTTTTTACTTTTATGCTAAATTTTCACTTTCCCAATCCACATAACCAATTTTAAATAAAACCTGATTAAAGCCAAAAGAATGAACCAACAACCTGTTCATAATTTTATACTTTCTTTAAATCTAGAATGTTCGATTGCTTGATAAATTCTGCATCTCACTCACAAGTTCTGAGGAAGAAAACTGAGATATATGATTACTTGAGCTATGTTACATGGAGGATCTAAACACAGCTTACCTGTAGATATGTTTCCAAACCTTGTCGACGTTGTTCCAAGACTTTAGGGACCCAATTGCGAACATGTTTAGAAGGGATTTCTGGAGTTTTAATACATTTCTTGAGCTACAAAGATAGAAACAGAAAAAAAAAAAAATAGAAAACGTCTTTCAATTATACAGACATTATTTGGGGGAAAAGCCAATAAAAGAAAGTGAGCCAGTGCTATCTCCAATAAAATGATAAAGAAAAATACATACACACTGAAATTTTGTCAAAAATTCTTCCTTCAGCTGTCCTACGTGTTAGGGTTTTAGGACAAGTGTTTTGTGTTTTGGTAGTTGTTGTTACTGCTGAACAACGTCTGGTATTTCAGATTGGAATTATTTTTTCTAAAAAATTACAAGTTCTGTAAATGAATTATAAAGAAAATATAGAAGGTTATAATTTCCCAAATCAATTAATACAACAAAATTTTGGTTGGAAGGACTTTTCTAACCAAAAGTCTTTGTGTATATGTTACACATAAAAAAGCAAAACAAAATACAGTTTTTTATAATCATTGTCTCTGGAAATGCCATATGAACTAGACTGCATCATACGGAGAATTTCTTTAAAATTCTATTTGAAAAAAAAAAAAAAAGACCGATCCTTCCAACATTGCTAAGCATTAGGTCCAAATTCTGTTCATGAAAACTGAATAATGGTTCTCAGTCAAGGCTTTTTGGGCAGCAATTTCAAGGGGCCAAATAGATAAAGGAAAATTCTATTGGAAGTAGAATTAGAGCTGTCTGTCACAGGTGCATCCTACATGAAAATCTTAAACATGTGACTATGTCCTTACAGTGCCAGGGACTTGGCATATCTGATTAAGTATCTTACAAAGGAGAGTTTAGCCTAGATTATCCGGGAGGGCTTAATATAATCATAAAGATCCTTATAAGAAGCAGGCAGGAGGACAGAGTCCCAGTTGTGGCTCAGTGGTTAACAAATCTGACTAGGAACCATGAGGTTGTGGGTTCGATCCCTGGCCTTGCTCAGTAGGTTAAGGACCCGGCGTTGCCAGGAGCTATGGTATAGGTCGCAGACATGGCTCAGATCTGGCATTGCTGTGGCTCTGGCGTAGGCCAGCGGCTACAGCTCTGATTAGACCCCTAGCCTGGGAACCTCCATATGCTGCAGTAGCAGCCCTAGAAAGAGACAAAAAAAAAGGAAGGAGGCAGGAGGACCAGAGTCAGAGAAACTGAAAGATGCCACATGACTGGCTTGGATGATGGAGAAAGGACCAAGAGCCTGGGTGAACTCTAGAAGCTAGAAAAGTTAAAGGAATGAATTCTCTCCTACAGCTCACTGACTCCCTGATTTTAACCCAATGAAATTCAATTTGGATTTCTGACCTTGAGAGGTATGAGATAGTAAATTTGTGTTGTTTTAAACCACTGTGTTTGTGCTAATTTGTTACAGCAGCAATACATACAAAACTAACACACTGCATCTAAAATGGAATGACTTTGTTTGTTTTGGTTTTAGGTTTTTTTTGGCCTTGTCCAGGGCATGCAGAAATTCCCAGGCCAGGGATTTAATCTGCACCACAGCAGTGACAATGCTGGATCCTTAACCACTAGGCCACTAGGGAACTCCAAAAATGGAATGACTTTTAACGTTCTAATTAAAAACTTAGAAAACCTACTGAGGTTACTGAGGGTGCTCCTTTACTACACATGCCAAGAAATGGCATAATGATCTCTAAGAAAATGCACACAGTCAAACCCTAGCATCTAAAACTAATAAACAGTCTTCTCCTACATAAGCAAATATTCACCACTAACCATTCTAGGTTGAAATTTGCTGCACATCATGAAAAAGAAGAAGTCCTGTGATTTCAAAGATCAGCACTTCTAGTTCAAGACATTAGGCTGAGCCTATCTTTGCCTCCACCCTCCATACCTAAAGTGCCACTAACACAGTGTGCAAGTGCTAGCTACCAATCTAAACCTATCCTCCTTATCTTCCTCACCAATCCAACTATTCAATTATCGGAAATAATACTGTATTTAGCTAAATTAGCTGAAAAAGCTATATCTCCCACACTCCCTTGCAAAAAGTAGAAGTCAAAGGTAATCAGAAATCACTGCAAAAAGCTTTCCATAAAAACTCTTTTATTTTTAGCTTTTTTTGGCTGCACCTGCAGCATATGGAAGTTCCTGGGCCAGAGATGGAATCTGAGCCATAGCCATGACCTACACCACAGCTGCAACAATGCTGGATCCTTAACCCACTGTGTCAGGCTGGGGACTGAACCCATGCCTCAGCAGTGACCCCAGCTGCTGCAGAGATAATGCCGGATCCTTAACCCACTGTGCCACAGCAGGAACTGCCATAAAAACTCTCTTAAAGTGGAGAAGACTCTGCAGGCTTGTATCTTCTGTCCTATTCCTCTTTCACCCCCCTTCCTGCCTAGAATGTGACTATGATGGCTGGAGCCGCCAAGACCATTTGCCACCATAAGGCAACTCTGAGGATGAATGACAGATGCCCAGATGAGTGAACAGAAAAAAAAAGAGTCAGTGCCTGTGCACTTCCTAGAGTTGCCACAACAGTCTGGACTGCCCAACCCCAGACTTGTTTTCTAAGAGGGAAAAGAAAAACCCTCCTTCTTTTTTTAGGTTACTGGTATCTGGACTTTCTGTTTCATATACCTAAATTTAATTCTGGTAAACATTAAAAAAAAAAAAAAAGAAAAGAAAAAGGCCAAAGGGAATAGGACACAGAATAATGAAGAGAACAAGGCAAGGAGGAAAGAGTAATTGCCCAGCAAGAGACTAACAACTTTCCAAAAGAAAAGATACATGTACCCATGTGTTCATAGCATCACTATTCACAATAGACAAGACATGGAAACAACCTAAGTGTCCACTGACAGATGAATGAATTAAGAAGATGAAGTATATATACTCAGTGGACTACAACTCATCCATAAAAAGAACAAAATAATGCCATCTGCAGCAACATGGACAAAACTAAAGATGTTCATACTAAGTGAAGTAAGTCAAAAACAGAAAGCAAATACCATATGATATCACTTATGTCTGGAATCTAATATATGGCACAAATGAACCTTTCCACAGAAAAGAACCTCACAGACTTGGAGAACAGACTTGTGATTGCCAAGGGGGAGGGAGTGGGATAGACTGGAAATCTTGGGTTAATAGATGCAAACTGTTGCATTTGGAATGGATAAGCAATGAGATCATGCTGTACAGCACTGGGAACTATGTCTAGTCACTTGTGATGGAGCATGATGGAGGATAATGAGAGAATAGGAATGTATATATGTATGTGTGACTGGATCACTTTGCTGGACAGTAGAAAAATGACAGAAAACCAACTCTAATGGAAAAAATAAACCAACTCTAATGGAAAAAATAAAAATCATAAAAAAAAAGAGACAGACAGGAGCCTGATGATGATGAAAACAGAAGAGGAAGCCCCAGCCAAGACACCCTCAGGAAACAGACTGCAAAAGGTATGGATGCTAATTTTCTCAGCAGCCTGAGAGGCTCTGTGCTCAGAACTGGCATAAAAGGAAGAGGCGACAATAGGAGGGATAGGACTATGCCCTAGCCTGTGCCAAAAACCAGAGATGACTAGTAGCCCAATGGATCACTGAAGAAACAAAACAGGAAATTAAAAAAAAAAATACCTAGAGACAAATGACAATAAAAACACAATGATCCAAAGCCTATGGGATGCAGCAAAAGCAGTTCTAAGAGGGACGTTTATAGCAATACAGTGTTACTTCAGGAAACAAGAAAAATCTCAAATAAACAATGTAATCTTATACCTAAAGCAACTAGAGAAATTAAGAACAAAAAAAAATTTAGTAGAAGGAAATAAAACATAAAAATCAGAGCAGAAGTAAATGAAATAGAGACAAAGAAAAAAAGATCAATGAAACTAAAAGCTGGTTCTTTGAAAAGATAAATAAAATAGATAAACCTTCAGCCAGATTCATCAAGAAAAAAAGAGAGGGCTCAAATCAATAAAATTAGAATTGAAAAAGGAGAAGTTACAGATAACACCACAGAAATGCAAAGGGTCATAAGAGACTACTACACGCACCAATATGCCAATGAAATGGACACATTCTTAGAAAGGTATAATCATCCAAGACTGAACCGGGACGAAACAGAAAAAAATGAACAGACTAACCAGAAGTATGGAAATTGAAACTGTGATTTAAAAACTTCCAAACAACAAAAGTCCAGGATCAGATGCCCTCATAGGCAAATGCTTTATTTTATTTTTTGTCTGTGCTCAAATGCCAAAGTTCCTGGGCTAGGGATTGAACCCATGCCACAGCAACAGCCTGAGCTGCTGTAGTGACAATTTGGGATCCTTAACCTTCTGCGCCGTAAGAAAACTCAATCACAGGCAATTCTATCAAACATTTAGAGAAGAGTTAACACCTATTCTTCGGAAACTTTCAAAAAAACTGCAGAGGAAGGAACACTCCCAAGCACATTCTATGAGGCCACCATCACTCTGATATGAAAAACAGACAAAAATATCACAAAAAAGGAAAATTACAGGACAATATCACTGATCAATATAGATGCAAAAATCCTCAACAAAATACTAGCAAACCAAACCCCAAAATAAATTAACAGGTCATATACCATGATCAAGGGGGATTTATCCCAGGGATACAAGGATCTTTCAATATCCACAACATTAATCAGTGTGATACACCACATTAACAAACTGAGAATAAAAACCATATGATCATATAAATACATACAGAGAAAAGTTGTGACAGAATTCAACACCCATTTATGATAAAACCCTCCAGAAAGTGGGCATGGAGGGGAACCTACCTCAACATAATAAAGGCCATATCTGACAAACTCACAGCTAACATCATTCTCAATGGTGAAAAGCTGAAAGCATTTCATCTAAGATCACGAATAAGACAAGGATGTCCACTCTGGCTATTTTTTTTCAACATGGTTTTGGAAGTCCCTGCCGCGGCAATCAGAGAAGAAAAAAGAAATAAAAGGAACCCAAACTGGAAAAGAAGTACTATATAGCACAGGGAACTATATACAATCTCTTGGGATAGACCATGGTGGAAAGTAATATTAATAAAAATATTTTAATTATTTTAATAGAAAATATTAATAAAATATTATTATTTTAATAAAATATTTAAAAATAGAATCTCTCTCCATATATGTGTATGTATATATATATCATATATATCACTTTGTTGTACAGTAGAAATTGGCACATTGTAAATTAACTATACTTGAAAAAATTTACATTCAATAAAATTCACTATTTTAAGTGTCTAAAAATAAGATAATCAGCAAGACCTACTGTATACCACAAGGAACTCTACTCAATATTTTGTAATAATCTATATGGGAAAAGAATCTGAAGAAGTATGGATATATGAAGTATATATGAAGTATGGATATTTGCTGTTCATTGTTAATCAACTATAATATATTTCCTGGGCATATATCCAGACAAAACCCTAATTCAAAAAGATATATGCACCCCTATGTTCACTGCAGCACTATTCACAATAGCCAAGACCTGGAAACAACCTAAATGTCCATCGACAGATGAATGCATTAAGAAGATATGGTACATATATACAATGGAATACCACTCAGCCATAAAAAAGAACAAAATAATGCCATCCGCAGCAACATGGATGCAACTAGAGATTCTCATACTAAGAAAAGTAAGTCAGAAAAAGAGAGACAAATACCATATGACATCATTTACATGTGGAATCTAAAATATGGCACAAATGAACCTATCTACAAAACAGAAACAGACTCAGATGTGGAGAACAGACTTGTGGTTGCCAAGGGGGAGGGGGAGAAAGTAGGATGGACTAGGAGTTTGAGCTTAATAGATGCAAACTACTACATTTAGAATGGATAAGGAATGAAGTCTTACTGTATAGTACAGGGAACTATATCCAGTCTCTAGGGATAAAACATGATGGAAAATAATATGAGTAAAAGAATGTATATTTCTGTGTGTGTATGTATATAAATATAAATATAAATATATATATATATATATATATATATGAGACTGGGTCAGTTTGTTATACAGCAGAAATTGGCACAACATTGTCAATCAACTATACTTTAATAAAAACTATACTCCACCATAAAATAAAAATTACAAAAAATAAAAAATGCAGAATATAAAAGAATGGAAGTTTCTCGAAGTGCAAAATAAATAAAATGAAAAGGTAGGTGAAAAAACACATATAGCATTAAACTAGGAGATTTAATATGAAAGTAATCAGTCTTTTGTAAAGAATAAAAGACATTTTCAAAGAAAAAAATTTTCTATGACCTAAAAACACGTCTTCAGATTAAGAACTCACTAATTGCCAGATAATGAACAAAAAAGGACCCACACTTACTGACACTTATCTACTGAGATTTCAGAATATCAAGGGCTCCTGATAGTCTGAGTAGATAGGGAAAAACATTGGTTGGCCACAAAGGAAGCAGAACTGCACTGGCAACTTACACATCATCGGCAACAGTGGATACTAGTAGTTCAGTGCTTCAAAGATGTAATTTGACATGGATTTCTAGGACGAGCATACTATCAGTTAAGTGTGAGATGTTTACCTCCCAAGCCTTTTTTTTTTTTTTTTTTTTTTTTGGTCTTTTTGGCATTTCTAGGGCCACTCACACAGCATATGGAGGTTCCCAGGCTAGGGGTCTGATCGGAGCTGTAGCCGCCAGCCTACGCCAGAGCCACAGCAATGCGGGATCCGAGCTGCGTCTGCAACCTACACCACAGCTCACAGCAATGCCAGATCCTTAACCCACTGAGCAAGGCCAGGGATTGAACCCGCAACTTCATGGTTCCTAGTCGGATTCGTTAACCACTGACCCACGATGGGAACTCCCCAAGCCTTTTTTTATACAAATTCCAGAAAACTGAGAGATTAAAGCAAAGAAGAGGAAAAATAGGTATCAGGACACCTACCCCCAAGGGAATCCAAGGGCAGCTGAGCACAGCAGGCCTGGAGAACTATCAGCCTAGGCTAGAGCCAGATGTTAGATGGTTTGAGAAGGGACCCTTGAGGAAGAAGGTGGAGTCCATGCAGCAGAGAGTATGGAGGAGATGGATAAATTCAGGATTCGTTAAAGTACATTATTTTTTATCTATCAGAAAAAAGTAAGTTCCAGAGAAAACAAAGAGCCCCTGGAGAAGGTCACGGAACAAAAGACACTAAGCCTCTCCTGTGTGTTAGAGACACTCCTGCCCGCATGGGACTTGCACCCTGCACACCCAGGAAGACAACAAACAGTGAACAAGTTACTAAAACGAGGTGAGGGCAGATAGTAACAGATAATGTGTGTTGGGGAGCAGCTGGGACAGGGCCTGTGAGAAGTGAGAATGTTGGAAAAGCCATCTGAATCAGTCGAGTAAGGAGAAGGAATGTCACTACAGAGACAGAGCAATGGAAAAGGAGGGCCTAGGCTCGTGTTCAAAATTCAGCAAGGAGGAGACAGTTCAGAGAGATGGCAGCACCAGACATTGTGGGGCCCTGGAGGCCACGGTAGGAATTTGCCTATCGTCTTGCATGAGAAGCAAACAGAATGTCTTAAGCAAGGCAATGACCTGATATAATTTTCACTTTAAAGAGCTCATGCTAGATTCTATGAATAAGATGGACTATATGGGGGTGGAATCAAAGCAGCGAGACCAGTCAGAAGTTCCTGCAGGAGTTCGGGCAAGAGGTGATTTGGACTATGGTCTTGGCAGTGGAAGTGGGGAGAGGCTGAAGGTCGTAGGAGTACATGAAAAGGAGAGGTGATGAGAATGACTCCAAGACCTTCACTGTTTTAGGTTTCTGACCTCACCTAGCAGCCTCCTGTTTACTGAGAGGTAGCAGAATGCCAAATTTAGAGTAGACGGCAGAGAACACCAGTTATCGCCACAAAGCCACTGTCCCTTTCCTCTACAGAACAGAACTCCTGATTTTCAGCTGAGCACATGGCCACCCAGAACAAAGAACACATTTCCCAACCTCTCTTGAAGGTACATGTAGCTATGTGACTCAATTCTGGACAAAGGCAGGTAAACACACATGTATGTGCCACTTGCAGGAAGGGTCTTAAAGGGAGGGCCTGTTCCTTCTTTCTTTCCTTTTCCCTCCTGGCTGAACTGCCCATGTAACAGGCCTGCAGTAGTCACCTTGTACCGTGAGCTGGAAGCCTTCTATTGGCAACGGGAAAGCCACAAAAGCCTGAGTCCCCGAGGACCACACCAGCCTTAGACATTTATGTGAACAAGAAATAAAGATGCACTTGTTAAGGTCATCGTTATTTTTATTTTCGAGTCATTTGCAGTAAAGTCAAATACCACATGAGTGGGGATGTGGCTGATACTGCAAGGTACCTATCCAATATTCACTCTCTCCTTCTTACAAAAACAAAAACAAAACAAAAAAACGCCAATATCATTCGGAGGGCCAACATGCAATGCCTGGAGGGGCAGCAGCTATGTTGTAACCAGAGGGTGAAAGTCACATGCTAAGGTAAAAGCAGTGACGCAGAAAGATAAAAGCAGCTTGGAACATGGATATTACAGAACTGCTACATCAGCTTGGACTACCTGCCTTCAGTTTTCCTGCACTGTGAGAATGATTAAACTCTTACTTATTTAAAAAACCTAGTCAAGTTTCTGTGATATCCAATCAAAGAAATCCTGCCATAAAGGAATCAACTGTTCCATTTTGGTGATTTCAACTCAGAGAGGCCCAATGGGCATCCAAGTGGAGATAATGTGCAGGCAGCTGGATAGAAGTCTATAAACAGGGAGTGAGACTATCTAAGTGAGAACCATAGAGCGAGATGACATGAGAGCGGGGATTCAGTAGGAGGCGGGAAAGGGCTGAGATGGCAGAATTCCAAGGCAGCTCTCAAGATCTTGCCTCCTGCTGTACACACCCATAAAATTCCTTCCCTTGGGTCCAGACAGACCTGTGCATGTGCTGAGAGAGTCACTCGTTTGACTGTTGCACTACGTGACAGATGATGAGACAGTCACTCTCTTGATCAGGTTAAACTTTGAGACCCAATCCTAGCAGACTGCTGGCTTTGAAGCAGTGAGCTGAATGTTAGGACAAATACACATGGCTAGGACCTGAGGGTGACATCTAGAGGCTGAGAGCTACTCCTGGCTGACAGTAAAAAAGGACCTCAGTTCTACAAATGAAAGGAAGTGAATTCCACCCCATCAGGGCATGATAGTGTGGAGAAGATGCCAAAATCACAGCCTTGGCAACACCTGGATTTCAGCCCGTGAGACCCTGAGCAGATGCCAGCTGACCTGTACCCTGCCTGCCTCCTGACCCACGGAAACTCTGAAGTAACAAGCTAGTATTGTTAAAGCCACTAAATGTGTGACAGTCTGTTCTTCTGCAGTAATAAACTAATATAAAGGCCACGATCTAAGCCATCCAACTCTGAGGGGCAGGAAAGAAAGGCCAGGAGAGCAGTGAGGAGGCAGTGAAATATTAAGTTGAGCCAGGGAAGTGTTTCTAGAAGGGGCATGGTCAGATTTCACAGAACGATATTGCAAAATCAAACACGCTGGGTAAAGAGAGATCAGGAAGCAGGAAGGTAGAGGCTCCTCTTTCCAGGAATTTTACTGAGAGAAGAAAGAGCACAGGGGTGAATATGGGAGGGCAGCATGGGGTCAAAGGTGGGCTCTACTTTATGCAAAGGGAAATATTCTAACACATTCATTTATTGATGACACTGATTCAGTATTGGGGGGGGAGAGAGGAGTCATTTATGATTATCTGTAAGGGAATAAAAACATACCTCGTCTCTACACTATTTGAGGTATTTCTCAAACAAGAACAAAACCAAACATGCTAATTATTCTGTGGTCATAAGCTTATTAGGCTTCCCCTTAAAGAACCTTCCTTTAACTCTACTGAACAGCAATACATCTTACATTTCAGAATAGAAAATCAACTCCATTATCTGTCTCTCTCTAGCTCTCCTCTAAAAAAAAAAAAAAAAAAAAAAAAAAAAAAACCCAAATCTTGAAGATATAGTACTGAAAAGATTTTTTCCTCTTTATTTCTGTCAGGAGGACTGAGGAAGCCAGTCATCACAGCTGCTGGACTCGGTGACAGCGTCTGTAGGTGAGTAATGAATCGCTTTAGATGAGGAGAGACAAACCCGAGACAATGTGTTTCCAGTAGGGCTCAGCTGCTCACAAGATAAATACTCCTCTGCCACCCCATCTGATGATTAACTGTCCCCGCCAGGCTGCTTCTGGCCAAACGGCCCTTCTGATCCCTGCTGAGAGCGACCAGATTCCACGATACCAGGCACAATCCCCAGGGCCCGGCGTGGCCATTCTCCTCCCTTCTGCTACCATTAGAGGAGTTTCCACAGAACTTCCTCCATCAAGACCTGCTGCACATACTCTGGTGAGAGTGACCATGTTTCCCCAAAAAGAACGAAAATACTTCTCGGGAGCACGTGCATAAAAAGATGAAAAAGGAGGTCCCGTTGTGGGAACTAAACATCATTGTCATAGAATAAACAGAAATCGTTACGTTTCCCTGGGATGTGCAGAAGAGTGCCAGTGTCTTGATACATTGATCAGAAAATAAAATGTGGAGTCCCCATTGTGGCTCCACAAACCCAACTGGCATCCATGAGGATGCAGGTTCGATCCCTGGCCTCGCTCAGTGGGTTAAGAACCCGGCATTGCCATGAGCTATGGCGTAGGTTGCAGGCATAGCTCAGATCCCACGTTGCTGTGGCTGTGGTGTAGCTCTGATTTGACCCCTAGCCTGGGAACATCCATGTGCTGCAGGTGCAGCCATAAAAAGAAAAAAGGAAAAAGGAAAAAAAAAAAAAAGATGAAAAAGTTCAGGAAAGCCGTGGTGGGCACCTGGGTAATAGCCCATCTTTGACTCCATATTGTCATCCTACACCCTCAGGGTTCCCTCTGGAGACACTTCACCAGGTGCTATGCCTCCGGTTTAACCCCAAATGATAGGTTTTTTGGTTCTTCTGAAATGTAGACTTTAATTTAAATACGAGAGTAAATATTTTCCTCCAGTCAAAAGTAGGCCATAACAAGAACTCTTCACTTAGGGAGAGTTCCCATTGTGGTGCAGCAGAAACAAAACTGACTAGAATCCATGAGGATGCGGGTTAGATCCCTGGCTTCACTTAATGGGTTAAGGATCCGGCATTGCTGTGAGCTGTGGTGTAGGCTGCAGATGCAGCTCAGATCCTGCGTTGCTGTGGCTGTGGTGTAGGTCAGTGGCTACAGCTCCGACTGGACCCCTAGCCTGGGAACTTCCATAAGCTGCTGGTGCAGACTTAAAGAGCAAAAAAACAACAACAACAACAACAACAACAAAAACAACACAAAAAAACTGTTCACTTAAGAATGAACCAGCATCATATTTCCTGGAGGCTTGCTGACTAAAAGGCTGGCTGGTGTTGACAGGAAACAGCTGGGGAGGCACACAAACCGCACTCAGCAGTTTGCCAGGCAGCGAAGTCTTCCTCTGTACACTGGGGATGTGAGCCTAGGAGGTGAAGTTGCTTTCAAGGACGTCCACTGACAGGGAGAGTTCCTTAGCTGCAGTGAATGCAGCTTATGTTTTGGGAAGTGCGTGGAGAAAGCTCTTACCCTGTCACAGCCTTGGCCTGAGCTATAAGAAGAGCATCCTCTGACTTTTTTTTTTTTAAGGATACAAGAGCAACCAGAAGAGAACAGGATGGGGATTTGTATTGGTTTCAGGGTGATGGTAGAGTTTTCCTGCCTGGTACTAGCAGAGCCATCAAACAGGGGCAAGGATAATAGGGGGTTAGATTTTCAATGAATTTAACCCTCACAAGGCAAACTATTCTTATTCCTCCAGTTATTCATACATACACCTACTGTTCTCCACACAGCCCATTGCCAAATACTTATTTAATGCGTAATATATGCCCAACATTCAGAGACAGTGAAGAAGATACAAAGCATATGACGTGGTTCCTACTTTTATTTATTTTTTTCCTTCTAGTGCAGGTTAAGGTGTACAGCATAATGATTTCACTTACATACATCAGGAAATGATTACCACAGTAAGTTTAGTGACCATTCAACTCATGACACAAAATTAAAGAAACAGAAAAAATTTTTTTCCTTGTGATGAGAACTGTTAGGATTTACTCTCTTTCATATATAACATACAGCAGTGTTTATATTTAGCATGTTACATCCTTATTAGATTCTGAGTACTTATTTATCTTATATCTGCAAGTTTTTATCTCTTGACTAAAACCTTCATTCAATTCTACCTCTCCCTACCCCGCACCACTGGTAACCACAAATCTAATCTCTTTTTCTATGAGTTTGTTTGTTTGTTTTTGAAGTATGATTGACTTATGACACTATGTTAGTTCCTGATGATATATCACACACACAGGGACTTGAAATTTCTATACATTTCAAAATGATCACCAGGATATGTCTAGCTAAGGACATGGTCCCTAGTTTTTAAAAATGCATATTCTACTCACAAGCTCTTGCACAGTCAAGCAAACCACTAAAAAAAACAAACAAACAAACAAACAACAACAACAAAAAAAAAACAAAAAACAAAAAGACAACCTATGAAATGGGAGAAAATAATGAAACTGACAAGGGTTTAATCTCTAAAATATACAACTCAACAGCAAAAAACCCAAAAAACCAATTGAAAAATGGGCAGAAGATTTGAAAAGACATTTCGCCAAAGAAGACATATGGATGGCCAACAGGCACATGAAAAAATGCTCAGCATCACTAATTATTAGGAAAATGCAAATCAAAACTACTATGAGGTACCATCTCATGCCAGTCAGAATGGCCATCATTAATAAGTCAACAAATAAGAAATGTTAGAGAGGGTGTGGAGATAAGGGAACCCTCCTACACTGTTGGTGGGAATGTAAACTGGTACAACCACTGTGGAAAACAGTATGGAGGTACTTCGGAAAACTAAATATAGAACTACCACATGACCCAGCAATCCCACTTCAGTCTGGAATATATCCAGACAAAACTTTCATTGAAAAAGATACATGTACTTGTATGTTCATTGCAGCACTACTAACAACAGCCAAGACATGGAAACAACATAAATGTCCATCGACAGATGAATGAATTAAGAAGATGGGGTATATATACACAGTGGAATACTACTCAACCATAAAAAAGAACAAAATAATGCCATTTGCAGCCACATGAATAGAACTTGAGACTCTCTTACTAAGTGAAGTAAGTCAGAAAGAGAAAGACAAAAACCATATAATATCACTTATATTCGGAATCTAATATATGACAGGAATGAAACTTTCCACAGAAAAGAAACTCAGAGACTTGGAGAACAGATTTGTGGTTGCCAAGGGGGAGGAGGATGGAGTGGGATGGACTGTGAGTCTGGGGTTAGTAGATGCAGACTATTGCATTTGGAGTGGAAAAGCAATGAGATCCTACTGCATAGCACAGGGAACTATATTTGGTCACTAGTGATGGAACGTGATGGAGGATAACGTGAGAAAAAGAATGAATAACTGGGTCACTTTGCTGTACAGTAGAAATTGACAGAACACTAAATCAACTATAACAGAAAAATAAAAATCATATTAAAATAAATAAATAAAAATGCATATTCTAATTCGGCAAAACTTAGGGATATCTAAGAGTTAATTGTATCTTAGATGTTTTTAAGTAGAAATCTCTCCTCTAAATGGAAAAGAAGGTTCCAGAACAAAGAGATTTGGGAATAAAAGAAACTCACATGGAAGAAGAACTTGAAATGTTTTAGTTTTGTTTGAATAGATGAGCCCACAGGAGGAAGGACACTGAGCATGGAAAAGACAGTGAGGCAGTGTTTTTCATACACTGGGGTGACAGGGAAGACTGGCTTGGCTGTTACTAACAATTTCTTAGGAGAAGCAGTGAGAAATAAAGCCATCCTGCAAAAGGGTTTGTGGTAGACAGAATCACAGTCCTCCCAAAATGTCCACATCCTCATCCTTGAAATATGTTAAAGCATTACCTCACAGGCGTGAGTAAATCACGTATCCTGAGATGGGAAAAGGATCCTGGATTATCCAGGTAGCCCCACGGCAATGCCAAGGAGGACGCAAAAGTGCTCAAGTCAGAGAGAGGAGATGTGAGAACCGGAGATGTGATGATGGGAGCAGATGTTAGAGTGATGTGGCTGCTGGCTTTCAAGACAGAAGGCGGCCAAGAGCCAGCACAGTGGCCACCTCTATAAGCTAGAAAAGGCCAGGAAACTGATTCTCTCCTAAAGCCCCTAGAAGGAACGCAGAGGAAGGTAACAAATGTGAGTTGTCTTAAGCCACTACACGTGTGATACTGTGTCACAACAGAAAACTAACGCACAATTTAAGGCGATTGTTCTTGAGAGTCCATGGCTATGATCCGGTAGACAAGACAGACCCAAAAAATGTAGATGAAAATAGTGCTCTAAGAAAACTGTCTGCTCGGGAGCTTGGGCTTATCAGACACAACTTAGAATAGATTTACAAGGAGATCCTGCTGAATAGCATTGAGAACTTTGTCTAGATACTCATGTTGCAACAGAAGAAAGGGTGGGGGAAAAATATAATTGTAATGTATACATGTAAGGATAACCTGACCCCCTTGCTGTACAGTGGGAAAATAAAAAAAAAAAAAAAAAAGAAAACTGTCTGCACCAGAAAATGAATAAGAAGACAAAGATCATAAAAGTTAAGGAAATACTTAGATGAAATAGCAAGACTATGGACTCAGACGGCAGAAGTTTTGCATATTAGAGAAGTTTGAAAGAATGAAAAGGCTTGCTGATACACTGGAAATGAAAGATAAGAGACAGGCAGGAAACACTTCCAAGGTAGCAAAACTTGTGGCTTCAGTGTGTGTGATGGGGGTGGGGGGTGGAGAAGGTGAGGAGAGTTGTGTTTAAGAGATGCCTTTAAAATTATAATGACACAATAGGCATTCTCAAGCTTCAACAGGAGTTAAGATCACCTGAGATGCTGGTTTAACATGTAGATTACAGGGCTCCATCACAAAGATCCTGAATCAGCAAGCCTGGTGGTACCCAGGAATCTGCACTTTAATAAACACTGTTTGGATTCAGGTCATCCAAAGTTCACACCCTAAAAATTACCAATCTAGAAAAAAATTAAAAGAAAGTGCAATCAAATACTTTCAGAGCTCTGGGAGAAAAACTAATCTTACATAAAGTCTGAAAGAGTGAAAACTGACATATTTGAGATCACAAAAATGTGAAACCTTTATAAATCAAAATGGATACCTTAGCCAAAATTAAAAAAAAAAGTCTTTGATGAAAAGTAGTTTCGTCAAATGGCTAAAATTTTATTAATAGGCCATGCAAAATAATGAGCAAAACTGACTGAGACCCAAGCAGAATTCCAAAGAGAGGAACTACAATTATGAACAAACTTAAGAAATACCAATTTAAAAGAGAAGTAAGGCAAGAGTTCCCATAAGAGGGATTGGCAGTCTCTTGGGAGTGTTGGGATGCAGGTTCGATCCTCGGCCTGGCACAGTAGGTTAAGGATTTGCATTGTCACAACTGTGGCTTAGGTTACAACTGCAGCTGGGATGTGATCCCTGGCCCGAGAACTCTGTATGCCACAGGGCAGCCAAAAAAAAAAAAAAAAAAAAAAAGGAGAAACAAGGCAATATACAATATACATAGCTTGCTAAATAAATATCTTTTGGAGTAGGGGGGTAATAGTCAAAGTTGATGAGATACTTTCACATTTGCTGGTTGGATTACAAACCTGCTATAACATTCTTGGAAAACAAGTAATTTGGCAATATATACCTAGAGCTGTACCAGTATCCATATTCTGACAGAGAATGGTTTGTGTGTCATCTAGCTTAAAGGAAACAGTTTTGAAAACAGAAATAAAAATTATATGGAATGAAGGCTCTCAGTTATCAGAAGCTGACCATGCGATGCATAAAACAATCCCATGAACTTCCCATTCTCGCTGTTCCCAAAATAAAAATGGGGAACCTGAGGCATGCAAAGACCACATAACTTGCTCCAAAGATTTAAGAGGTAAAGGCAGGCTCAGGAACATGCTGAGCTCAGAGCTTCCACTCTTAACTTCTACATCATCATTATCAGCATGAGGCAACCCAGTGAGCACAGAATTTGTTTCCTTTTAAAATGCAAGAAAAGGGAGTTTCTTTCATGGCACAGTGGAAATGAATCCAATGAGGAACCGTAAGTTTGAGGGTTCAATCCCTGGCCATGCTCGGTGGGTTGAGGATCTGGCATTGCCATGAGCTGTGGTGTAGGTCAAAGACGCGGCCAGGATCTGGTGTTGCTATGGCTATGGCGTAGGCTGGTAGCTGTAGCTCCAGTTCGACCCCTAGCCTGGGAATCTCCATATGCAGTGGGTGGGGGGCCCTAAAAAGCAAAAAATAAAAAAGTAAATAAATAAAATGCCAGAAAAGAAAAGAAGGAAAATAGCAACTGTATTAGCACAGTAGAAATATACATGGGTAATAATGAGTTATTTCTCCTGTCCCCAAACATGATAATCTAAAAAACTAAGCGTACTTGAGAGGAAGAAAAATAAAGCATACGCAGGGGAAAAAGCCAACTCCTGAATTTTTCCAAAAATTAAAAAGAAATCCTAAGAAAAGTACAGATGATTAGAATAGTGTTATCATACTTGAATATCAAAAATTATAAAAGCTTGGGAGTATTAATAATCATAAAAACTTTGTACAGACAACCAGATAACTGCCCAATGGGTAGTGGGTTTAGTTTCTGCCTCAAGAAGAAAGAGCCTGACAGTCAGCCAGGAGGCATTTTTGTGTGTTTGTGGTACAGGGAGGTGTGCCATGCATTTATCATTTTAAAGGTGCTAAGTGTTTGTTAATAGTTCATGTATTATTTTACAATTAACTCAGGGACACTGGCTAAACGCTTTTAACAAGTGAAAAATACAGTGTAAAGTGTGAGAGAAATCAGGACACTGGGCATCAGAGCAAACTACAACCACTATAGAAATAGTTGAATATTCAAGAAAATTAAATGAGACTAGACTGAACCACATTTAAACGCAACAACTTCTTTTATGTAAAAATAGAACGTTTAAGGCATATCACAAAATTCAAATACAGAAACTGGGGTACCACAATTTTAATAAGAGGGTAAAATTGTACAACATGGCAGCAGTAATCTGCAAAGCTTGTGTATTCTGATTAATAGTTTTTTTTTGCCCATTTCAATCCTCCTAACACAAAAACTTAAGAGTCAAGATAATAGGTTTAGATTTATTTTTATACCCTGCCTTTATCTGAACTTAATTTTTGCCAAACCTAATACAATTAAAATGGGACAAAGTAAGGAGACTTCTAGCAGCCACTTTCTGCTCTATAATAAGATTTAATTTCTCCCAACTAAAACTCTGACCCACGATGTCATTTTTTTCCTCTAAGTTCCTACAAGGATGTTTTGACAAGGTTGCCAAAAAAATGCAAAATTGAGAGATTTGAGAATTTCTACTCTCTTAACCCTAGTAGTCCTGACAATATAATTTTAAGAACAGCTAACTGCGGAAACTGAGAGAAGAGTCCTAGAAAATCCGGGAATTTTTTTCTGACTGTGAGAATCTAAGAAGAGCCTACAATCACTGGGGAGAGGGTCCTTCTCTGCAGCAGAAAATAAATTGTATTAGAGCAGAGAGTTGAGTGACCCATCTCTCCACTCTTAGGCAGCAGGGGCTGCCTCTTGCTCTGGGCAGGCCTAATTGGCAGTCACCCAGCTGTGCCTGGGGTGGGGTTGGTCCCCCAAGTATCTGGCAGGGACAGCTGGGCTGTGTCGGGGTCATGGAGACCTGGCAGGTTAGGAAGGAGGCTTGCATGTGACAGGCTCCCTGGTCTAAGCTCTGGACACCAGAGGCTGGGCAGGGGGAAGAATTCTGGTCTTACTCTCACTGTGCGAACTGGTTTTATGAGGGACCCAGCAGACATCTCTCTAGAATCTGCTTTCTTGAAAAACAAGTAAACAAAACCAGAATTCTTTGAGAAGGAAGTGAGACCCAGCCCCCAAGTTTGTTTCCCTCTGAGATCCCTGGGCAGTAGGGGAGGTGAGGGGCCGGGGGCAGGGGAGCAGTTCTTGTAAAGTTAGGTGGCAGCACTCAACCTAAAACAGTGCTCACCTGTGTTGCTTCTTATGGAAGTAAACCTGGATGTAACACAGTTTTAATTGGAAAATTCAATGTAAATTATCCCTTAATATCATTATTAATTAATCATATTAATTATCACCCATTATCACTTTCCATTCTAATGGAAAAGTGTCCAGTTAACTGACAGCTCCTCTTTAAAAGAAAACAGAGGGAAACAGACTCACTCACTTCTCAATATAACCTGTTAAAAGTTTTTTACTCAATACTCTGCTCGCCTATGAACAAGTGGGAAAATTTAATTTTTTTAAAAAAATGCTAAAGAGCCTTTAATACAGAGTGAGCATACTATCATATCATTTATGCACTGGTATTTCCCAGAAAACATAAGATGCTTAATGAAATTAAAAGAACGGATTTTCTGAACATACTCAGTATCTTACCATCTAACTTCTTACCTAACAAAGTAACAAAAGAAATTGTACTGCAGAAGTTTCCTGGTGGCTCACCAGGTTAAGGATCTGGCATCATCACTGCTGTGGTATGGGTTCAACCTCTGGCCCAGGAACTTCTGTATGCCACAGGCACATTACATTTTGGTAGAAAATAAAAAAATTCTCTCTTCTATTCTTTACTGACCGTTTCTCCAAAAACTCAGCTATTCCTTTTGCACTCTTGTTTCTCTTATCAAAGACTTTTAATGAAATGGATCTGAGAACTGAAACACCAATCTTGTAAAGTGGCCTTCAGAATCAGAAGAAAGCTATAAGCCCTCTTTACATAACCTTCAAACAGTCCCTGAACACATGTGACAAGCGTATTATCTTTTCAGGTATATGTAAGTGTTAAGTTGATTTTAATATATTTATTCCTATAAAATGATCATTTCCCCCCCCTTTTTGAAAAGCACATGAATTGTATTTTATGGATTTATCAGAGGCTGGGTCTTATTCTTTCTGAAACTACAGTACCCAGCACTGTACAAACAGTCTGCCTTGCACATCTAATTATGCAAAAAATCTTAACAGAAAGCCCACCTTGAAAGGACTGAACCATTTTAAAAGGAAATTTACTTCATGATAAAAGCAATCATACTGTTCCAAGAACTATTAAAGCTCTTAGGAACCACAGAATGTAGTCCTAATGTAATTCTATCTGCCATACAGAGAAAAGAGTTGGAAAAGTTACCTTTTTGTGCAGGGCATGGAATTCGCTGTACCTCTTTTCGACAAAATGTTTTCTTCCGTTCATTAGCACTTCTATCTTAAACACCTAAGGAAAAAATTAAAAAGATTAATCCCACCAGGTCAAACCCCTCAATTGTCTGATGAGGTAAGTTTGTGACCATGATATATTTCATCCCTTTAATTACAGTAGCTGATCCCCCAAAACCCAGAAGGCTCAGGAGACCCTGGCCCAACAGCTCTGATTAATGAGCCCTCTAGCCAAACGCTAATAAACAGCAGTATCCTTGCAAACGTGTCTAAAAACAGTGGCAACTTCAATGTGTTAAAATGCTCCTTAACTTTTTAATCAGAGAACATTCCTCGCTTAAAATTATTTCACCAAACGCAAAGGATGGCAGTGAAATAAGACCGTGATGCTATAGTGACAGCGTGGCAGAAATCGTGTTCTATTATGGGCTTTTCAATGATGGCAGCGCTGTGTCACCTCTAAGACAATCAGACAAACAGTGGTACGTTTTAGGTTAATTTCTTCCTCACCTGCATATTCATCTCCAGTCTCAGCTGGGCTTATTCTGCTGTTTGCAAAATAGGGAAAATGTAGTAAAGGTTCATTTTCCCTGCATGATACGAGTGACAGCTTGTGCTCCCACCTCCAGAAGGTTGAAAGGCCAGATGGAAGGGCTCTCTGGGTGCTCTAATTAGTAGGCACTAACATGACACTTTCTTGATTCTTAGGTCGGGGGGTCAAGACTGGGAACAAGGGATGAGAAATATGGTGAAATGCTCATGAGGACACAATGCGTAGGTGGGCAGGGGGAGGCTGCGTGGCAGCAGCTGAAGAGAAGGTGCTCTGTTTCTTCCAAGAGTTTTGACTCCTGTTTTGCCGAGCGAGAGTCTGTCCTTGCCAAGATGAAGGAGAATTGTTCCATGACTTGGGAAGCCTGGTTGCCCAGCCCTTCTGAGGTCACATGACAGTAAACCATGTTAAAAGCCTGCTTCCTTTAACCCTAAGAAGAACTCCTTAATCGCACACCTTCATTTTGAAAATAGATCTCTATGGCTCTGTATTCCTGCCTCATATGTAAATATGACTTTTTTTGGAAAAGCCAGAAATGATGTCATCAAACGTAAAATGTGTTCGTATGTTTGTACTTCTTCAAATGAGAAACAAAACATTCTGTTCCAAGACTCAGTTGAAGAAACCTGCTTTTATGAAATAAGTGGTAAATGTCCACCAATTTAATCAACTGTTTTTTTTTTTCCCCCCAAGAAATCCCCCTTAAAAACACTTTTCTTTGGTGAGTTAGTGAAAATATTTTCTTCTAAGAACAGATGCAAATGTTTCAAACGCCCACATAAATTTTTAGAAAAAAAAAATTCCATTGACTAATTCGCTAAAGAAAATTTTTTCTTCTTCAAAGACCCTTCAAAGCCAGGAATACAATGAGGAAAGCACCCTGAGAAATACAAACAAAAGTAGCACAGCCTCACTTTGGGGGCTTGGTTAATAGAATACAGAGCCGCCTTTTTAGTGTCAGGTCCCAGATTTAAATCAGGACAATGTGGGAGCAAGGAAAGTAGTTTCCATCTGCTGAGCTTCATGGAATAAAGGAAGTTATGCTCTGAGGGCAGTGACTTGAGACTTCATCACAAAAACCACCGCTTTAATTGGCGCGCTTGCTGCGGAATCCACAGAAGAAGGAGAAAGATGAAGACTCAGGAAGGTTCAGCCTACTAGGTCACTCCTCAGGTGCCCCCTCTTGAAGGCCACGGATAAGACACATTACACAGCGGCTGCCTCGTGGAATGTCATTCCTCTATCGACCAGATGGCTCCATTACCAAATTCCACAGTTACTTCTCACAGTCTTTTGGGGGGCAGGGGTACATACACACACACAGACACACACAGAGAAAAGTGATAAAATTTAATTCTAATTTTTTCATGCTGCCATTTAAAAACTAGCGTTAAGACTTTTTTCTTTTAAATTCTGGGAAAACACCCTGGAAAGGAAATTGCTTAATCAGAATTTTCATGACAATATGAAGTGAGAAATGGAGTCAATTTCGTAAGTCTTATTTTCCTAAATTTAAAAAACTTCTAACAAACACAAGTCCAGAATTAGATGGTTCCACGGGTGAATTCTATCAACCATTGAAAGAAGCGTTAACAACAACTCTTCTGAAATTATTCCAAAAAATTGCAGAGGAAGGAATACTCCCAATCTCATTCTATGAGGCCACCATCACCCTGAGAGCAAAACCAGACAAAGACACAACAGCAAAAAAGAAAATGAGAGGCCAATATCATTGATAAGTATAGATGCAAAAATTCTCAGCAAAATACTAGCAAATCAAATCCAACAATACACTAAAAGGACTATACCTCATGATCAAGTGGGATTTATCCCAGGGAGGCAAGGATTCTTCAATATCTGCAAATCAATCAGTGTGACACACCACATTAACAAACTGAAGGGGAAAAAAAAATGCGATCCTCTCAATAGATGCAGATAAAGCTTCTGACAAAATTCAAGACCCATTTATGATTAAAAAGAAAAATTCCTCTAGAAAGAGGGCATGGAGGGGAACCTACTTCGACATAATAAAAGCCATATATGACAAACCTACAGCTAACATCACTTTTACGGTGAAAAGCTAAAAGCATTTCCTCTACGATCAGGAACAAGACAAAGATGTTCACTCTCACCACTTTTATGCAATATAGTTTTGGAAGTCCTAGCCACAGCAAACATTTTTTTTTTGGCATGGGTGGGGGGCAGTTTCTGATACACGTGGTCACTGCTGCCCTTCCCCTCTTTGCTTTCTTGGCTAACTGCTAGCAGTAGTTACCCACCTTTAAGGTGGGGGCAGCACTGGACAAGGTTTGGAAAGCATGCAGCACAGGAGCTGGCATTCACTTGTTTAGTTATTTCACAGATATTTCCTGCAGAACGACAAGGTGCCCAGGAGTTGTCCTAAGCTCTAAGGTTTCAGCAGTGAATGTGCATCAGGGAGCATATGTCCCTTCTGGTGAGGGAGGCCAACCATTAACATGAAATAAATATGATGAAGTCAAGCAACAGAAAGTGCAGTAAAGAACGCAGCAGGGTAATGAGACAGAGTCAGACATGGGTGCTCTTTTAGACAGTGTGGGCAGAGAGGCAAGGGAAGGAACAAAATCTAGAGGGAAATATCAAGAAAAAGTGTGTACCTGAGTTGAATGTGGCTGCTCTGGAATTTCAGATTGAGGGCGGGTGGACAAGGACTATTTGTTTTCATTCATATATATGCATACACACACACACACACACACATATGTATATATGTTTTTTAAATTTAAGATAAAGCCTAGAGCAGGTGATTTCCACTTCTGGCCAAGATGGACAAACAGGGAGCAGATTTACCTGCCACTTAAAACAACTGAAAAAAACTGGACAAGGAGTTCGCATTGTGGCACAGTGGAAACGAATCCGACTAGGAACCATGAGGTTTCCGGTTCAATCCCTGGCCTTGCTCAGTGAGTTAAGGATCCAGCGTCGCCCTGAGCTAATGGTGTAAGTTGCAGACATGGCTTGGATCTGGTGTAGCTGTGGCTGTGGCTGTGGCTGGCAGCTACAGCTCTGATTGGACCCCTAGTCTAGGAACCTCTAGCTGCTGTGGGTATGACCCTTAAAAGCAAAAAAAAAAAAAAAGGACAAAATATGTGGGAAAAATGTCTCTCAAGACATTGGACATGAATACTAGATGGGAAACAGAGTGACCCCTAAGGTCAACCAGGCAGAGCCATGAGGTTCCCTGAGTTAGGGACAGGGAGGGGAGAATGAAGGTAAGCTATGGTGGTTCCCAGGGCAGTTCTGGAGAGGTGTGAGCCGCATACAGAGGGAACTCTTGCAACCTGGCAGAGGTCTGCCTGAGCATTCAGCTGAATCCTTATCCGCACAGGGACTGGGGAACTTGGGAAACCCAAGGCCAGGAAGAGAGACTCGAGAGAATGGTGCTCAGAGCTCACACACACCCGGACACAGTGCCTGTTCCCAAAAGCCAGGGTAGAAAATCTCATAAGTTGTGAAACATTTGTTAGAGAGCTCAGAAGGTCTTGTCTCAGTAGTGGAGCTAAAATAGCTGCAGACCAAAAGTTCTTTTAGTCCATAGTGACAGAGCTTAAAGCGAGACCTGAAGAGAGCAAACGCTTTCTGAGTAACTTAACCAAAGGCCAGAATGAAGCTTGAGATTGAGGAACATGAAAATATTCTGCACCCAACAAGATAACATGTACTACTCTCACATCTAATCAAAAATAAGCATGAAAATTCAACTCATAACGAAAAGAAAAAACATCAATACAAACTAATCCAGAAATGACATGGATGATAAAATTAGTGGATAAAAGCATTAAAATTGTTATAAGAAAATTCTTATGTTTAAAAATCTAGAAGAAAGGTTGACTAGAAGATATCAAATAGATTTAGTCAACAGGCCTGGGTCCTACTGAGGAAAATAAAAATGTCTGTTGCTTTTAAAAAATGCACTGGATGGGATTAATAGCAGGTGAGACACTACAGAAAAAAGAGAAGGGAATTTAATGCCTTAGCAATAGAAACAGTCTAAAAATAGAGGAGAAAAAACTTGAAAAATAATAATCAACAGCACATCTGTGAACCATGGGACAACATCAACCATTAAAACGCATGTATCTTGCAGTAAGGTGAGTCTTCACAGTAAAGGTGAGATGGGGAGAGGGGTTGGGAAGAAAGACAAATATATTTGAAGAAATCTTCAATTCCTAAGTTGATAGAAACAATAATGATTTAATACATATCAGACATCTTCGTTAGTCAGTACTTTTGGGCATACTCTGTTCTTTACTGACTACATAGTACTGCCATGTATGATTGTTATCATACTTTATTTAATTAAGATCCTAAAATAGAGAGTTGCCACTGCGGTGCAGTGGGTTAATGACCTGGTGTTGTCTCTGGGGAGTTTCATCCCCAGCCTAGTGGGTTCAGATCCGGCGTTGCTGCAGCTGTGGGGTAGGTTGCAGCTCCAGCTCAGATTCATTCCCTGGCCCAGGAACTTCCATATGCCACAGGGGCAGTCGAAAAAGAAAAAGAAAAAGAAAAATAGAAGATGCTAAGGGAGACATCAAGGTATTCAGTATTTTACACTACCTATTTTAATATATTTATATATTTACATGTATACTTACATTTATATATAAATGATTACTGTATCTACCTAGAGAGATATATATCATCTTTGTTCCTGTATATATACTTATACACATACATACACAGGATAAATGACTAACATTTTGCCAGATTCATCCCCCTCAAATGTACTGACTGAATGACCCTACCACCGAGAGGATATGGAATGTCTGGTCCATTCTGATCAACACTGGCTATTAGTCATCCTATAATCTGATGACAAAATGAGAACTAATGGGGCATATTTTGACCTGTATTTATAGTGGAATAAGCTTCCATTCCAACTTCCTCACATCAAATTACACAGAGACCTGACCTAACTCTCTAGCCTTCCACTCTTGCAAACACCCTTACCCTCAGAGGTTTCTAGAAATTCCTCTATTTAAAGCAAGGGAAGTTTCATGTGACTAAATAAACATATTAAAGCTTTCCTTTAAGTTGTTTAAAAAGCAGAAATTATATTGTACATGTGACTAAATTCCAGCCACAGTCTCAAGAAGATTATTAAGTCCTTAGAATTCAAATTGAAAAGAAAAAGAAATAGCACTTGAAAGTGAAGATTTAAATCTGTGAATGTGGTGTTGACTACATGTGACAGCTGATTTTTTTCCTTTTCAGTAATATCTCTGAAATTAATGTAAGTCAGCGATAAAATACTTCAAAAATTTGGGTTTACACCCACTTTTTTTCAAGCATGTATCTAAAAAACAAAATAAACTTATGCTAAAGAAGGACTTAACTCATATTCCAGGTTGAATGATCTGTTTACAGAAGCTCATACCTTAACAAAGTTATTCTCTTTCAAACAAATCAAAAAAAAAGTTTTTCCTCACCAAAAATAACTTTTAAGTGCCTACCAAATACAGATGGGGATTCTATATACTGATCAAATTTTTTTTTTTTTTTTGTCTTTTTGCCATTTCTTGGGCCACTCCCGTGGCATATGGAGGTTCCCAGGCTAGGGGTCTAATCGGAGCTGTAGCTGCCAGCCTACGCCAGAGCCACAGCAACGTGGGATCCGAGTCGCATCTGCAACCTACACCACAGCTCACGGCAATGCCGGATCGTTAACCCACTGAGCAAGGCCAGGGATCAAACCCGCAACCTCATGATTCCTAGTCGGATTCGTTAACCACTGCGCCACGACGGGAACTCCCTATACCGATCAATTTTTAAGTCCAGTTTTCCTAGTAGTTTGGATTACTGAAGTATTATGCTAAGAATCTAAGACACATATGAAGATACACCATCAGTGTCAAATAGGACTTTTCCTATTTTTTTAAGAAAAAATTAAATATGTAATACGGAGAGATGCACCAAACATTAACTTTGGACTAGACATCGACATATTCTCCTTGAATAGAAATTAAGCAAGAAAAACAAAATATAAAAGGTTGTTATTCCACTATAAAAAATTATACCTCTAAAACAGTCATTTATGGAGTTCCCGTCATGGCTCAGTGGAAATGAATCTGACTGGCATCCATGAGGACACAGGTTCAATACCTGGCCTCACTCAGTGGGTTAAGGATCCAGCATTGCCGTGAGCTGTGATGTGGGTCACAGACGTAGCTGGGATCTGGCGTTGCTGTGGCTGTGGTACAGGCTGGCAGCTACAACTCTGATTTGACCCCTAGCCTGGGAACCTCCATGGGCCGTGGGTGCAGCTCTAAAAGGACAAAAAAACTTTTTTAATAAAGTAAAATAAAATAAAACAGTCATTTATTATGTGCCCATTGAGGGCCAAGATTTCAAAGACATTAATTTGCATTACACAGAGTTGTTTCTTTTTTTAAACAAAGATGATGAGAGCCTCTAATGATATATTATTATATTTGATGCTAAGTAAATTTACAGTTCAATAAAACTAGCATAAAATTTTGATTTGTTACTAATCTGAATGCTTAAATCAAATTTCCTCTGTTCTAATTAAGATGCCATATCGATAAACTGAGAGGCACTATTATTTATACTATTTTTGGTTGTGGAGAAGCTTCCAATAACATTTTTTAAAATATCTTTGAAAGCATCTAAATTTCAGAAAAAAATTTAATGTATTTAAGAGGAAAATATATTGCTTCAAATAAACCACTGCTTAAGGAAAGAGAACAATTCTCTAAATAACTGCCACTAGAGGATAGAGTGGGCATGGTTAAATTTATGTGTATGTACATATATTTTTTAATGTGATTCTTCTTTGCAGAGAAAAATTCATGATGCCAAAAAGGACTAAATGACTAAAATCATGCTCAAAGAATAAAAAATAAAATAAAAACAAAATTAAAGCCAGAGCAATAATCAAAGACAAAAGCAACCTAAGTTTCCTAAGCTGGAAAGAGCAAAAGGGTTTGCCGTCTCCCAGGGAAAATAATCCACCTAATACTCTGGATTTTTAAAAATTACAAAAAGAGAAGAAGAAAAAAAGCTCTGGCAATATACTGACGGAAAAAAGAAGGAACAAAGATGAGGATGATCCCGAACTTCTCCACCACACTAAATGCCTCCCCTCCAAAAAGCAGAGCAATTCAATGTCTTCAGAGTTTTAGGGGAATATTATTTTATAATCATCCAAGTTATTATTCACATATAAAGGCAACAAAAATGAAGTCTTGGTTGTGAGCAAACTCAGAAAACAAATAACTCACACATCCTTTCCAAAAAAAAATTATTAAAGATGTAGAACAGCCAATGGAAAGATAAATCAAAATGAAGAACGCAAGGAGTTCCCTCATGGCACAGTGGGTTAAGGATCTGGTGTCATGTAGTGACTGTAGCTCTGGTTGCTGTTGTGATGGGGGTTCGAACCCTGGCCTAGAAACTTCCACATGCCCCAGGCATAGCCAAAAAAAAAAAAAAAGAAAAGAAAAATTTAAGAACTCAAAAATACAGTAATATAAAAAGCCAGCCATTGTTTTTGTTGTCATCAAAGACTTGGATCCAGGGAAGGAGTAAATGATACACAGAAAGATAACTTTACAAGGCAGCTGCTACTTTCAGAAGCTGAGAACTTCTCTAGCAGGAAGCACGCTGGCTTCAAAGCCTTCTCGCAAGCTGCCTAACTGCTCTCCTCCACAAAGAAAAGGGTTTACAGTTGGCAGTGAAGTGGCTTATTACACAGAGTGACAAAAGAATCCAAAAAAGTCCATAGAGAACCAGGCTCAAATCTTTGGCTTCATATGCCTGTTCTGGTGGTGAATAATGATGTTTGATGGTGAATGGTCTTTAATCCAGAATTCCATATCCTGGCAAATCTTCCACCAGGAAGACCAGAAAAGTGCTCTTGTCACATATGCAGGAGGAAGAAATTTTATGTACTGTGTACATGTTTGGGAAATTTTCTTTGAAGTTGTTTTTTGTTGTTGTTTTCTTGGTTTTTTTTTTTTTTTTTTTAAGAATTCAGAAAAGAAGCCAAGAAACTGTGGATTTAATCTAAAGATAAAATGGGGGGGGGAATCCTAAAATGCCAGCTATGCAGCCTAAAAAGTATTCTAATTAAAATAAGAAGCCAAAGGGTTCCAAGAAGAATGCTTTCAAGAAGAAAATATGTATGATTAAGACCTGTTATAATTAATACGGTTTTAGTGATAGCGTCAAAGCATTCACTTTTCTGTCAAGGAAGAAAAAAAAAAAGTGCTTAAGAATTTCAAGAAAACCAGCTAAACAAAACCACATACAATGTGCACTTCCAAATATAAAGCATAATAAATGTAACATGATGTGGAACAGTTTAGAGAATAAGAGTGCCCATTTAAAGCAACCCTCGAAACATTGTTCACTGAACAGTACAGGCTTCGTAATTTATAAGGCTACATTTCTTTCCTCACAGTTCCAAAAACTTGATTACACAGTGAAAACATAAATAAATGTCTGTACACACATACATATAATTACAATATTGGGAACGTTATTTATTGTACTCAACTTTTAGAATCAATCTACACAACACAGAAGACAATTACTTTTACCCAACAGACTAAATATTTTTGGTCAGTGTAAAAAAACAAAACAAAACAAAAAAAGGCATAACGAGCAGAAAAAAGGAGATGAATGGGGAAGGAAATGGGCCCAAATCTTTTCATCTTACAAAACTGGCAAAGGACGCTGCTTAAAAATTGGTGGATGAAGGAAAGTGGTTCACGTTACAAAGTGACAAATATAAAATTATAATGTTAATTTTAGTGATGAAATTAAAATCATATACAGGCGAAAATGGAGTGGAAGGGAGAAGAAGGGAGTGAAATACAGAAGTTGATTGAACTCAGTTCATATTTCTAACTGGAGGGACATAGAGATTTTCTAAGATGACAAGAAACAGAGATGCAGATATATCACTTAGAATGACTGTGCTTAAAATAAATTAGTAACTTGTCAACTAACTTCTGGTTCTAGGATGAGCTTCCCATTTTAGTTTTCCTTGTACATGTTCATGTAGTGTTGAAATTTTTTTCATGTATATGTAGTACTTTTCAGCTATCCTAAAAATGACATAATCTCTGCTAAACATTTTAGTTTCAAATCTCCTTGGTTGTAATGGAAATATTTTCTTGAGTTTATTGATATTTATAGAATTACAGGTTTTCAGTATAAACCCTACTACTGACTAATTTTAGCTGCAGCTTCCTGACTGATTATTTGATTATGAAAAGTCTTCATTTTTCTTTTCCTCATCAGCCGTGTCTATGACACAAAACCAATCAATCAATTCAGGGTGAGGGAAAAAATGCATTCAAACACATCAGGTCATACATATTGATTGGTTAACACAGTTTTTCATTAGTTTCAATATCATATAACTTTGACTTATATTTTCCATAAAATGTGAATGCTGATAGCTCTTTGCCTACCTGAATTATTATGGCAATAAATCATATATTATGTTAAATAATTAAGCATTCCGGAAGACAGTTACCACATGAGCTTTATTATTTTGTTTTACAACCTGATTTGAAAGAAGGACTAAAGATAAATAAATCTTATCTGTAGTATTTAGTGACCTGGAAACTTCTCTAAATATCTTTGAGCTGCAGTATCTTCATTAATAAAATAAGATGTCTACAGAATTAGTTTGTTGGATAATGAATGTCTAGGTGCTTTGTAAGATGCTCTGCAATGGATGAAGAATTGCTAACTATGAGGCAGTCAACAAAAATGCTAGCAGGAAGCACAGAAGGACTTTCATGGGCACCTGAGAACAGCCTTCTTCACTGGCTGCTTAAGGAATGGACTTGGGGTTGAAATAGTCTGTCATAGAGAGGAACCAAAAACATCCATCATTCTTCTCTCAACCTACTTAGTTTTAGATTGCATCTCCTACCACAAGCTCTTGACTTTTGGGAAAAGGAGCAACTCTTCCACCTCCCTCCAAAACCTTCCAGAATTTGCCCCAACATTGATTCAATCTTGTTTTCTACAGCTCTCCTGGAGGAGCCAATCAGACCCAGCTCCTTCCTTTATTCCCCCTACTACAGGCACAAGTGAGATACACGGAGCATCTCACCTACCCCAGAGCTTTCACCCATGTGGGAGACCTCCTAAGCCAAGGAGTCTTAGCCTGTCCTCCTTTCGGCAGTCAAGAGAAATTCCATCTCCATCTCCATACCTTCCCCTTAAACAGATCATCTAAATGGCACAATCATATCAAGTAACACAGAGTCACACCCTCTGATTTTCAACATATGTATTCCTATTGGCTATTTAATATACGCCCCAATGGAATTTTTTAGGGAGCAATAATCAAGAAGAACCTACAATAATGTTTTGAGAAAGCATTTGTATTATAATATTAATTGAAAAATCAGTACGAAATATTTTATCCATACTCTGCTGTTGACTGTATAAAATTCACATAAAATGTAACAAAGCAAACAGGTCAAAACGATGTCTGAGTGGGAGATTACAAATTGTTGTCATTTGCTCTATAGTCTACATTTTTCACTGGAGCATATATTATCGTTATGATCAGGAGAAAGTTTAATCAGATTTCTGCTTTCTAAAGTTATACTGGAGTAAATGTAATGATAATTATTCGTTTTTAAACACAGCTATCAAGCTCTTCTGAAATTCACTTATTTCCACAGATATTCATTGATTATCTGCTGTGTGCCAAGCATTCTGCTACACTCTGTGTTAATAACAGTAGCAGTAGCAGCAGTTACTTTTTTTTTTTGTGTGTGTTTTTGCCTTTTCTAGGGCCGCTCCCACAGCACATGGAGATTCCCAGGCTAGGGGTCTAATCGGAGCTGCAGCCACCAGCCTACGCCAACGCAGGATCCGAGCTGCATCTGTGACCTACACCACAGCTCACGGCAACGCCGGATCCTTAACCCACTGAGCAAGGCCAGGGATCGAACCCGCAACCTCATGGTTCCTAGACAGATTCATTAACCACTGAGCCACAACAGGAACTCCAGCAGTTACCATTTTTGAGTGCTTACTATGTACTATGCAGTGTTCACTTTCATTAATTAACTGACTTAGTCTACACCAGAACTTATGAGGTAGTGCTGTTATTATTCCCACTCCAGATGTGAGGAAACCAAATCAGAGAAAGTTACACAACCTAAAGGCAAGAGCTAGGAGCCCATCCATAAACCCAGACAGTCTGGTTCAAAGTCCACAGTTTTAAGCCCTATAATTCTGTAACTATAAACAATGGTGAGGAAACTCATAGTTCCAGCCCTTATGGTACTTACACACCCTAGAAAGAAAGATATTAAGAAAAGTCAATATGTAACATGAGGTATTATCAATGTTATTGTAAAGGAAGAGTATAAGACAGTATTTGAGCTATACTCAATGTAAAATGCTTACTTTAAAAAAGTTGAGTGCAGCAGAGAGGACAGGATTTGCTCTCAGGGATTAGGGGAGCTTTCTCTTAGAAACTGTTGTTTCTGAATAGATCTACAGTAAAAGCAGGCAAAGAGGAGAGGCAAGTATCATAGGTAGAACATGTGCAAAGGCCCTGAGGCAGAAGTTTTAAGAGGATGGAAGAAGCTGAGTGTAGCTGGCCTGTAAGGAGAAGGATAGGAAACAAACGCCTAACTTCATCATCTGCTCAATAAGGATTAATTCTAGCATGTGCCAGCCTCAGTTCTAGTCACTGAAGATAGAACAGTGAAAAACACAAAGATCTCTAACAAAGCATACTTATATTTTAATGGAAGAAGAACAAACAAAATCACACAAATCAATGCATATTAGCTGAGGACAAGTACTATAGAGAAAAGTAAATCCAGGTAATGAGGACAGAACTAGTATGTGGGCTGGTCAGGGAAGATCTTACTGATAAAGGCCTATTTGAGCAGAGGTCTTGTACTAGTTTTCTATTCTTCCTATAATAAACACAGCACCCATTTATTATCTCACAGTTCCATAGGTCAGAAGTCCAGTGCACATGACTGGCTTCTCCACTTCAAGTCTAACTGGGCTAAAATCAAGTACAGGCATGGTTGGGTTGCCTTTGGTGGTTCACTAGGAGAAATGGTTTCAGCTTCCGTATGGTTGTAGGACTGTGGTTCCCATTTTCTTTCTGGCTGTCGGCTAATTTTCCAGCTTTTAGAAGGTGCCTGTATTCCTTGGCTCGGGATCCCCTTTCTCAATCTTCAAAACCAGCAAAAGAAGATCAAGTCTTTCTCATGTCACATATCTCTGACCTACTGTTCTGCTTCCTCTCCCCTCTCCTTTTTTTTTGGCCACGCCTGTGGCATGTGCAAGTTCCTAGGCCTGGGATTAAACCTGCACCACAGCTGTAACCAGAGCCACAGCAGTGACGATGCCAGATTCTTAACCCACAGAGCCAAGAGGGAACTTCCTCTTCCACATTGAAGTATAAGATTCATGGGACTGCATTGGCCATACCCAAATAATCCAAAAATTATCTCTGTCATCTTAAGGTCCTTAACCTTAATCACATCCATTAGGTCCCTTCTACATGTCAGGTAACATATTCACAGCTTCTGAGGATTAGGGTGCACTGCACACATTTTTGGAAGCACATTATTCTCTTATCATAGACCTGAAGGAAGTAAGACTACCTGGGGGTGGAGTGGTCCAGGAAGATGGAAGATTAAATGTGTGATGTGCTTATGTGCCCAGAGTGACAAAGAGAGAGAAAAATTAGAGACAGAGAGTTGAGTGGACATAGAAACAATAGGACAGGCAGATAACTGGATGTAGGGTTCCCAAAAGAAAAGAAAAGGGAAGGGGGAGGGGAGGGGAAGGAGTAGGGGAAGGGGAAGAAAAGAAAAGAGGAATCAAAACTAATGGTGAGACTTTGCAGGACTGACTGTATAAGTCTAGGGCTCAGGCAGAGGTCTTGGCCAGAGATATAAATTTGGGAGTCATCAAATGGTGAAGGCATTTTTTTTTTTAATTTTTTTTTAAATTGTTATTTCCCCAATGCAATGTTTTTTTTCTACTGTACAGCATGGTGACCCAGTTACACATACATGTACACATTCTTTTTTCTCCCATTATCATGCTCCATCATAAGTGACTAGACATAGTTCTAAAGGGTGAAAGTATTTTAAAGCCAGAAGGCTGGGTTTGATCACCTAGGAAGAGAAGTTTATTTTGAGGTCTGGAGATCATACTAGGGCTTATGTTTTTCCATTTTAGCATGAGAAGCTTTCGCTGCATTTTAAAAGTCTCCCGCTTCTAAATTAAATAGCTCCTCTCGGAGTCCTTCAGAAGACGCAGTCTTCAGGTCTTGCTCTGCTGACCACTTCCTGGTTAAACTACAGTTTGTCAGTGTTCCCCCTAAAACGTGGAATCCAGGATTTAAGGAAATACAGCCATTCCCCAATTACTGAATGGATGTGTCCCCCAAATCCATAGTTAAGGTAGTTTAGAACTCAGCTCAGGAGTTCCTATTGTGGCTCAGTGGTAACAAACCTGACTAGTAGCCATGAGGACAAAGGTTTGATTCCTGGACTTGCTCAGTGGGTTAAGGATCTGGAGTTGTTGTGAGCTGTGGTGTAGGTTGCAGATGGGGCTTGGATCCTGTGTTACGGTGACTGTGGCACAGGCCGGCAGCTGTATCTCCGATTGGACCACTAGCCTGGGAACTTCCATATGCTGAGGGTGTGGCCTTAAAAAGCAAAAATAAATAAATAAATAAGATTCCATATCTTCAGCCTGTATTTTTCTAAATGTTTTAGGAAGCCTATCTCACTGGGGGCTCACCCTCAGTGAGCCTCAAACAAAACCCTCAAGTCTTCCCCAAAAGCTCTTTAACAAGTGATTCTGAGAACTGAGGTCAGGCTTATAAATGATCTGTTAAATAGTATCAAGTTGATTTCAACCTATCATACAAGAATATTGCAACTTTTCTGAAAATGGATTCTGTCATCCAAATCATGAGCCAGTGATTTTTGCCAAGCTTTGCGTCATCTGCAAATCTCAAGTGCCTTCCTTCATCCAGGTCCAGGAGCTCACTTTACAACCTTCCTACCTGGTCAACCGGCGGTGCTCTTGCCCTGTAGCAATCTGTCTCACAGTAGCCAAAGCGGCCCTTTTCGGGCTTCTTTCTAGCAGATCATGTGACTCCCCTGCTGCACGTCTTCCAATGCATTTCCATCATTCCTTGAATAAAATCCCAATCCCTACCCCTGCCTACAAGGTGCTACACCAGCCAGCTTTAGAGGCCCTCTCTTGCTCATCTCCTGAAATATCCTGCTTACTCACCCTGGTCTACTCACACCATCCTTCTTATTGACTACCAATGTCTCCAGCACAATACCAGCCCCAGGTGTTTTTGTTTTGCAGCTTTGGAGTTAATAGAGTTTAGTGAAATTTTATTACATTTAATAACATTGTTCTGGGAAGGCCACCTCTAGGTTTCTGCAGTGCTTTTTTCCTACTGAGAAAGATTTCCCCCTCCTTTTATTCAACGGCTATTCTAGGTTATCCATGCACACCATCTAAAACAGCCACTCAAGCCCCCCATCATTCTCTTCCGCAGACCTGAATGTATTTTTATTCTTTGCATTGACCATGGTCTGGCCTTAACACACACACACATGCGCGCATCACATGCACACCAACAAAATGTTGGTTGGTTGATGTATTTATTGTCTGTTCTGCCACTAAATTATAAACTTCACAAGGACCCTCACCTATTTTGTTCACTATTGGAACCCCACTGCCTTAAACAGTAGCTGGCAACCAAGCCAGCTGAGCCTATGAAATAAATAAGGGGGAAAAAAAGAGAAAGAAAAGCGAGCAAGCAATTAACAACAGGACAACACACGGGGAAGAACATACCCATTCATTAGTCCAGCTCAGTAGTGAGACAGCGAAGTGGGTACAATGAGTTATTTCTGCCTCAAAGAAAAAAATCAGTAAGGTAGATGTGATAGAGGCAGATAGGGCGGCATACGATGGTGTCTTGAGGAAAATTTGTTGCAGCTGGTCAAAAGAACACTGTTCATGAGGCCCTGATGAAAACAGCTTTGAAATACAGTCCTTTTATTAAAAAGAAACTATCAGTCTGAGTAGTAGTACCCCTTTAGAGAAGCCACACAACATGGTAGAAAGAACGTGAATCGAGTCTTACACGCTTGATACCCAGCTCTGGCACACGCCAGGTGTGATTCCTTGAACATTGCTTCTCCACTTTGAGCCTTAATTTCCTCATATGGAAAATGGGAATGATAATACCCGTTTCTTGGGGCTGGTGATGGAGTCAACAAATAAAACAAGGCCTACAAAGCACGTAGCACCCAGCCTGGCATAAGGCTGGGGCCCAACACATTCTAGTCTCTCCTGAGTATCACTGGGATTCTCACCAATCTAAATGGAATCTGAGGCAACAAACAAGCTTCCTTTCTCTAAAACACCAGGAAGTCCTATGATGTGCCATGCTTATTTCTTAAAAACATATGCTCACAAAACAATTATGCAATTAGAAAATTAGTCTCTCTACTGTATGTACTATATAAATGTACTACTATATGTACTATATATATGTAGTTAGATAAACAGAAATAGATAGATAGGAGTTCTGTCATGATGCAATGGGTTAAGAATCCGATTGCAGTGGCTTGGGTCACTACTGGGTTAAAGGATCTGGCTGCTGCCCCAGCTGCAGGATAGGTAGCAGCTGTGGCTCGGATTCAATTCCTGGCCTGGGAACTTAAAAAAACACCCAGAAATCAATCTATATCCATATCTATATCGATATATTTACCAAAAGAGGTGCAAAGGGTAAGCTGGGTGGTAGAGAATTACGGGTCATTAATGCCAAGGCAGGCTCTTCAAAGGCATCAAGAAGATGAGATAGGTCCTCCTATGTTCTCTCAGGAGTGAAATTACAGTCCTTATTGGATCCCAAAGAGGAAGGTTACTTGGGCACAGGCTGTTTGCTCTATGCCTGCCAGCTTTACTGCTTTGCCGCTCAGCCCTGAAACATGGTCAGACGGCAGGAGGACCGAGTCAAGCTCTGTGTCCATAAAAAAAAAAGAGTAGACCATTTTGTAGGCTCAACAGCTGAGGAGCCTGAAGAGGCATCCTGTCCACCCTGTAAAGGGGAAAGAAGCTTTTCTGTTCTACGAACAGGTGTTAGAGGGTATCCATGCACAGTGTTAACAGATGACAAAGGAGGCATGAATATGCCATGGAGAAAAGATGACAATGTTTTAAAATGTCCACCTATGCTAAGAAAGGAAGCTCTTAAAGATCACAGAATTCTCAGCCTTCTTTCAAAACTCCAAATTTGAATTCTCCCTTTAAAAAATGTATCCAGGAGTTCCCGTCGTGGCGCAGTGGTTGACGAATCCGACTAGGAACCATGAGGTTGCGGGTTCGGTCCCTGCCCTTGCTCAGTGGGTTAATGATCCGGCATTGCCGTGAGCTGTGGTGTAGGTTGCAGACACGGCTCGGATCCCACATTGCTGTGGCTCTGGCGTAGGCCAGTGGCTACAGCTCCGATTCGACCCCTAGCCTGGGAACCTCCATATGCCGCGGGAGCGGCCCAAGAAATAGCAAAAAGCCAAAAAAAATAAAAATAAAAAAATAAAAATAAAATAAAATAAAAAATGTATCCAGTATTTTACTCTCCCAATATATGTTGAGTTTAAAACTGTTACACTGTAAAAAAAGTGACGATGATGGTATTTTTTTATCCAAATATGTATTGAGTACGTACTATGGTGCTAATCCCCATCTGATATCAGTGAAGGAAGGTGGCAAAGGGCACTAGGCTCATGAAATTTACATCCTAGCAGGGGAGACAGATCACAATAGGTAGATTTTTTAAATGAGTAAATCATATGGCATGATTACCTGGTATGGGAGAAAAAGGAATTGGGAGTGCCAGGGGGAAAGTTGCAATTTTCAACAGAATGGTCAGAACGGGCAGCACTGAGAAGATGGCAAGTGTAGATGATGAAACTGTATCACAGAACTTAACTTAGTGATAGCTTTTATTTATTATCGTAAATTTAAGTTAATCTATTCCTCAGCCATAAAAAAGCATGCATGAAACAATGCCATGTGCAACAACGTGGATGGTCCTAGAGGTAGAGAAAGACAAATACCGGATTCTATCACTTATATGTGGAATGGAAAAAAAGGTACAAATGAGCTTCTTTACAAAACAGAAATAGACTCACTCACAGACATAGAAAACAAACTTATGGTTACAAAAGGGAGGAGGGGGGGAGGAAAAAGCTAGGAGGTTGGGATTAACATAGTCACACTGCTATATGTAAAACAGATAACTAACAAAGACCTACTGTTATGGCACAGGGAACTAAAGTCGATATTTTATAATAACCAATACAGGAAAAGAATCAGTGTGTGTCTACGTATAAATTTAAGTTAACCTACTTTGATACATGACTGTTTAAAAACTAAGTTTATCTAATAAAATATCTACAACTGAACTTCTGTATTTAATCAATTACCACCTTTTCTAGACCTATATAACACACACCAATGCCAAACACTCTGAGAGAGAAGTTCGGAGTCTAATGAAGCCAGATCTCAGCATGTATCATCACTCTTCGTGTAGAATCAGCAATTTTATACCTATATATAAGGAGTCGCTAAAGAGGAAAAAAGAAAAAAAAAAAAAAAGACATTCCAAGAGCTCCTTGTATTGATTTCTTTTACCCCAAACAAAGAGATTCTCCTAGTTACATGATATATCATAATCACTTAATTTGTCTGACCCCTTCAAAGAAAGAACAGTGGATTCAAGAAAAGGTGTTGACTTGCAAAAATATAATCATTTGGCAAGTTTTTTTGTTGTTTGTAATGGGTCATTTTCCCATAGTGGTCTCTACTGAGACACAAAAATGCATGAACTCTAATTCCTGCCATTCCTGAGAGCCGGAGCTAAATCTAAAGTTGCCAACATCTGAAAACTCTTAAAACTACTCCTAAGGGCAGGAAAGATAAAGCTTTTCTACAGGCCCTGCCTCTAGCTTGAATGGACTAGACACCTCCACCATCAGGGTGTACTTATTTTTTTTCTTTCTCTCCCTGGTGTGTCTGCAGAACACTGGGCAGAGCCTGTACACGGTAACTTGGCACCAGGCACACGCCCACAGGGTGCAGCACACAGATGCGAAGGGAACTCTGATCAACAACAACAAAAATTGGTTCACAGAATAGAGAAGACCTCAGGGCATGACTGGTTCATTCCTTTTCTAAGCATTTGCTGTCCGTGTCTGAGCAGTCTACTTCTCATCACGGCTTTGCCAAGGTGACCCTTTTACAAACTAAAATGTACATGATCAGAGTAAGATGGACACACAAGAGCACTTCCAGATAGGTGCACTACTTGGCCTTCAGAGATAAAGAGTACATCCAATTTAAACACAGCTGAGAGTAAGAACGAAGAGCTATATCCATTTTATTATGTAACTTTTCGTGGGATAGGCTCCAAGAGTAAAATAATCTGAAAAGATACATATGAAGAACAGAAATAGCACAAAAGTTGAAAAGGATAATGACTTTTCAACTAATACATGAACATAGGCAGATATGAATTATCTGTTCAACACAGTGGCACCAAATTGAAATTGAAATATGACTTTTTAAAGTGAAAAAGTATATTCACAATTATAAAACTGTAAACAACCTAATATTTAGCAGAAAACAATTAATAAATAGCCCATTCATATCATGTCACAGAAGATTTATTAACATGAAATGGTATGATTAATCTTGTTAAATTTAAAAAAAATAAGAACGGGCTATAGAGAGTACACCGTTTCATGTTTAAAGAAATATACAATCATAGGAGTATTTTTTCTGTATATGTGTACCAAAAAAGCCAGAAGAAAAAAAACACCAAAATATTTCGAAGGGATGGATAATGTGTTTTCTTTTCATTTTTCAAGGTTTTTTCCTCCAGCTTTTCCGCACTGAAGATTTATATCTCACACCATTTTCTAAAGTTTTGTGAAAATGTCCTCTAATGAGAGAAAACAAGCTATGAATCAGTTACCTTGGGTACCAAGTCCCTCTTAGACATTATTAGCCATACAGACAGAAGAATCACTTCTCAGCATTTTGCTTCCTCATCATCTATAACATGAGGCAGTTGACTAGATGCTTTCTAAGGGCTTAATATTTTATTTTAGTATAACAACTGTGCATTGCTTTGTCATGTATGTTTCTCTTCAAGCTGACTCTAAGGCAGAGACTGTGCCATATGCACATGTTCTGTGCTTTGCCTTACACATTGATGAGGGCTAACAAATGTTAACTCATTCATAACTCACCATGCATGCTCACCCTGCTGCTCAAAATTACTCTCTTCAAGGTCAGCTTCCATTCAGTTAGGTGTCTTACACTCTTTCTCTCTTACCAAACAGCAAACCCAGTTCTCAAGGCAGACCACTCTGCTCTTTATCCTACCCATCCTCCCTTACCCTGTGTGTAATTTCTGGCTGTGAGATCAGAGGGCTCTAGCAATGGTAAGCTGCAGATTTATCTGGGCCAGACAGTGCTTTTCAAAAAGACTGGACCACATGCCCTCTGCTCACTCCTTATGCCTTCTCATCCCACTGCGTCTTCTTTTCCAAAATGCCCATCCCTCTTTCTTCCTGGGCCTGAATGCGAATGAAATAAAGCCTGTAGGTAACTCTTTACCTAAGTTCTCCAGTTTCCAGACATTTCCTCTTGCCTTGGAGGGGCAAACAGAACATCTCATTGCCAGAGATTGTGAGCAAACACTTGCATTCACTCTCAGAAAGGGAAGGACATGGTACACAGTTCGCTAGTGAAGGATTCCGCAAGGATATCCATGATCAAGTGACATTCAGGCCCTCTGAAAGGCATTTTTCTAAAGTTGTTACCACCTTGTGCCTCCACAGTATGAGAAGGGTTTTGCTGGGTCCTGATGTGTGTGAATTTTGTAGCCAGGGTGGTGCCAGTGGGGAGCTGGTTCATCAACTGCCTACTTGGCCCCTCTCCTGGCTACTGTGCAAAAAAAGCACACTGCCTGCCTGAGACGTGAAGAAGAGGTACCAGTTTTGTTTTGTTTTAGTTAACATCCTTATAGCTCATTTTAATTATCCTCCTAATAGCTAAACAGCCCTGAGTTAACCTACTGTTGGGGTCTCTTTAATATGCATTCTGAAATAATTATGACTAAACCGACTAATTTTTCTGGCCGTGAAGTCAAAACACTGCACCAAACCCCACAGCAGCGAGTCGAATGAAGCCCTCCACCATTTTCCTGTTCAGGTTTTCTTCTGAGGGCAAGATATGACCCCAACTGAGTTTTGTGCTTTTCTTAATTCAAAGATATTTCTACTTCATTAACACAATTCTTCATTTTTTTACTTCTTTGTTAGTACCAAGGAGAAATTCCTGGCTTTAAAAGATTCAAATGTCTTGTACCTAAATCAGACGTGGACTCTTTCCTCTCAACATGCCGATTTACATGAAATCTCTTAGAGTTTCTCTGCTTCCATAAGATGCGGGTGCCACTGCCCATCAGGCCCAGGTTTGCCTCTTTGCACAAACAGTCCAAAACAGTTTTCCTGATCTGTTTCAACTTGAAGTGTTGTCAATATATGGATTGTCTTGCTTTCTAATTCAGTGAAAAATCTAGTTTTCCATTAGTCTCTGCCTTTCTAATTTTCAATACAGCTTTACTAAATGTAATTATTAAAGGCAGATTCAAGAAAGCAATTACTGAGCTACTGGTTTGTATCTTTGAAGTCTTAATAAGTGGCAAAAAGTTGTAATTGCACTAAGAGTATAAAATAAGTTTTTCTATGGATTAGACATATATAGCCTTGAATTTGTATTTGAGGAGATATAGTTAAAGCAGGATGTGAAGGACGCTCTCTCAAAACACAAATTTTAACCTGCATTTAAACTTTATGCAAAGGCAGTGGCTGTATGCTGTCAAGACCAAGAAAGAACATTTCAGAAAGGCCTTATTCTGTTCTTTCTCCAGGACTCTGTGACTTTGGTCACCCACTTAACACCCTGGATCTCGTTTTTCTCCTCTATCTGTAAATATATGAGCATGTTAAACTAGATGGCCATCAAGTACCCTTTCAACTCTAAAGGTCTATGAACTATTTATTAAATTCCTAATCTCTGCTAGGCTCAGTATTATACACAGGACAGACCTCCTAAAGCTTAACAGTTGGGAAAGAAGAAAAATATAATTAAGATTAAGAATATAAATATAAAGCAATATATGAAAGTGTTATTCCAACGATATATGCCAAATTAATTTTCCAGAATGTCCTAAGAAACAGCTGTATGTATAAATGGAGGATACAACTTTCACAGTCATGCAAATTATATAATTTGTCTTTCTATCCACAGGCAAGTACTAAGACATTGATTATGTAGTCACTTAACACTGGTCTTGGGCAAACAACAAACTCTGAATGGAGCCACTGTCCCTGAACCAAAAAGCCTCTGAAACAGTCAACAGTCATGTCGTGATCACTCAACTTACTTATCTCAGTATTGTGTTATTATTTATTAATTTATGAGAGGCAGAAGGAGCAAGATGCTTCATTATTTTACAGATGAGAAAACTGAGAATCAGAAAAAGAAGTGACCTTTCAAAAGCCTCACAGTTAATCAGTAGTCCATCTTGTAGAATATGATCATGGGCAGACTTTCTTCGAAACTGATGATTTAATAATGCTATAACAGTCCTGGCCCTGTGACTTTTTCACTCCAGAAAAACCTTCATTGCTCTTAACGACATCCCTTGGTTAGTTACCACCACTGAAAGCGGTGCCTGTAATTCACCATAAAGTATAGCAACCACTCTTAATTCTGCCTTATGTTAATTTAGTTGCTGTGTGAAGAACATACCTTTATGACATCTAAAAATCTGTGCTAATGGACTTTGGACAAGGTCCTTGACACCAAGACTTTAAAATGTATGATGCTTTTCATCACTACCACGATGATCCGAAGAAACATCGGCAAACCCAAAACCGCACTGCAGTGATTTCTTCAAATCCTCCTTTATGAAGGCCTAACAATCAAATTTGAAGTCAAAAGGAAAAAAATGAAAAACAGAAACCAGCAAGCAAGCCAAGAACACTCTATTCATTTAGCTCTGACTTGAAAACCTTGGTCCATACTTAAGCACCCTTCAGCCTGGACACCACATTTTAAGAACATCACTGTCCCAGGAGATGGAGTTTTTTCCATGGAGAAGCCACGGTAGGACCAGAGGTCTTTCCCTATGGCACTGGAAGACCAAGGCTAGACGTTTTTCCCGGGGCAGCAGTCTTTAAGTATTTGCAGAGCCCATGAGTAGAGATTCCAGTGAAGTTTTGTCGACCCCAATAACAACACGAAGGCCAGCTAGTAAATTTTCTGCATAGTCTAGAGCTGAGAAAAAGGATCACAACTGCCATGCAAGCCTAACAAACCCACATCCCCAAACGCCCACCAGATAAGACCGAACTGACAGTTTCCAGGCAGCTTATAAGAAGAAGGATTACTATTCAACCCACTTTCAGGTCAGAGATTGTATTTTGGGAAAACAGACTACATGCCACTGTTAAGTAAACAGCCCCTTTCTTTAAAGTGCGTGAGTTAAGGTCAGGGGTATCATTAAGCCAGAGACATAGCGAACATAAAATCTGAGATGTAGAAGGTTAAAGATAAAGACCCCAGATCTCTATTCAAAGAAAAGGCATTTTACAAGGAAGCACCAAGTTTGAGATGCAGAGTAAAAGCTTCTGAAACACAAATAATTAGCAACACAAAATCTGAAATAGTCACTTTAAAGACTTAAGGAAAGTGGGTAAACGTGCAACTTCTAGCTTTAAAACAGCAAGAGAACAAAGCCAGGCTCTAGTGATGAACCTTAAGAGGGGGCACAGAGAATGAACCAGAAGGGTCCAACTCCACAGAGCAGCAGGGAACGAAAAAGCAGAGACACAGATTCGTGTCTACGCACACAGTCAGGAGCACATTTTCCTCCTGCATTCAGAATGAATAAGTCACATGGGGAGACAAAGACAACCAGTGAGGAAACCAAAACCAGGCATAGTGGAAAGTGCTGTGGGTTTTGTCTTCATTCTGACACTAGGTAGCCATGCCATCCTGGATAAGTCATTCACTCTCATCTCTGGCTCCAGTTACTTATTCATTTAGTTAGTAAAAATGTACTGATCATTTCTACCTGTGGGAAGTGCTTGAGGACAGAGAAGGTACTCAAAGCCAGTCTCGGGAAAGGATGGGTGGGGAATGGACTGATAATAGCCACTATCCATTGTCCCGCCCCTGCTACCTCAGTCTGATCAAAGGGAGAGATGGTCAGGAATCATCCTCAACAGAGCCACCTCCCCCACCTAAAGCCCCCCAATCAACTCATCAAAACCAGTCTTCCCTCAGGCTTGGGTGCCTTGAAGAAGCAGTGGGAATGACCCTAATTTTGAACCCTTGCCCATATTCTTATAACCTTGGTCCTGAAAAGAAGAGGAAAAGATCTTCAGAAATAAAAGTGACAAGAAGAGAGAGTGGGGATGTGGGGGCTGTGAACAAATCAACAGCAGCTGGAGCCCAGGGGATGAGCCTAGAAGAACCAAGGTCTTGAGACACCCAAACACAAGGCAAGGAACACCTCAAACCATGAAGAGTAAAGTTCTGATGCAGGAAGTTCCTGTCATGGCTCAGCAGACACGAATCTGACTAGCATTCATGAAGATGCAGGTTCGATCCCTGGCCTCACTCAGTGGGTTAAGGATCTGGCACTGCCATGAGCTGTGGTGTAGGTCGAAGACGAGGCTCGGCTCTGGTGTTGCTGTGGTGTAGGCCAGCGGCTACAGCTCTGATTTGACCCCTAGCCTAGGAACCTCCATATGCCTTGGTTCCGCCCTAAAAAGACAAGACAAAAAAAAAAGTGCTGATGCAACTTTGTTTTACTGGATTCCTTTAATTACGTTTCCCACTGTCAAAGTCAACTTTATCTCGGGTGGTTTCAACTTCCTAATCTCCCTTTACAGTTGTTACTCCTAAAAGTAACGTGCTGGTTCACTATTTATAGAATAAACTGCTATCTTTCTGCCTTGCACCTACAAGCTCTCAATCCACTCTGGCCTCAGAGCTGCATTCCTCATTAGGGAAAAGCATGTACCAGGAAGGATTATTCCATTAGGTCCTTGGCAAAAGATAACCACCCCAGCGTAAGGTAATCTAGTCATTACTACAGGGCCTGCCTCTTAAAATAAGTCACTCCTTCAGCAAAGACGGATTCAGGACTTTCAGGGACGAGGCCCTAAGGTGGTGCACAGCAGGGCAGCATCAGAGATGCAGGCTCTCCCCCAGGGAACTTGGAAAAGAGCTAGAGATTAACTAATCGGTAAGCACATGATTATGACTGAAATAGGAGCTGGAAGGACGGGAAATGATGCAGAAGTCATCCCAACAGAGAAACCTGGGCAACAGGGAGGGCAGCCCCGAGGTTTAGCGCTGTGCTTGCCTCTTAATGACATGGACAGGCGAAGGCAACTGTCCTCACGGTCTACACATGCCCTCGCTGTTTACGGCTCTCTCCGCTCTGATCCTCAGACCCTGGACTTACCTTTGGGGACCAAAAACTCAGGTTCAAACTACAGCTTTACTGGCTGTGTGTCTACAGTGAGTTATTTAATCTCACTGGGCATCAGCTTTTTCGCCTGTTAAGTAGAGATAATATTTTCTCTGTGAGGATTTAAATAAGTTAATATTTATAAAGTGCATTGGATGGTGTCCATGAAGCACCCAGCACTTCACGAGGTTTCTTCTATTTTCCTTACCTAAGTGTCTCTGAATTTTAGTCAATACTACCACAATGATTTGAACTAATTCAATGACTGACCGCTCATTTAATAAACCCAAATGCCTTTTTTTTAGCTTTGGTAATGAGGAGTCTAGCCAGACTGCTCTTGGAATATGTGTCCTTTGGTAACATGGTAACTGCTGCATTTCTTTTTGCTCACTTAAGACAATGTCATATAGGAAATAAAGAAATATCTTCTTATGAGTCAATATTTTGAACAGGTGATATATTCATATGGTTTTAATAATTTTTTAAAATATGAAAACATATACAGTGCAGCTTCCCTTGAGACTCTGACACTCTGAGACCAGGTTGCACCCCAAATGCCCTTTTCAGATGCAATGAACAGATCCTTTCAGTCTTGCCATGAGCACATCAGAACTGAGTCCGCTTCATATGCTTCCTTCCTTTCCACACAAAAGGCAGCACATCACAGGCCGTTCTTCCTCTCGCTTTTTCACTTAGCAACAGACCCTGGCAACCTTCCCATATGAGGATATAAAGAAGGTCCTTTTCCTCCTTTGATCGCTACATAACATTCTCTTGCATGAATACTTTATAACAAATGTCTTTCTGGCTGCATCTCTTTCTGGACTGACACAAACTTTCCTAATTGTAGTTTTGGCAGCTGCAGATGGGGAAAATGGTTAGACCTATCCCATTTTCATTTGCCTAAACTGTTCTGAGTCAAAAACTAACAGCAGCTAATTATTTTTGGTGTATTCTTCCGAAGTGATTACATAGCGAGTTATCCAAACACTATGCTACAGTTGACAATAATAATTTTTACCATCAATTATTTTAAAGTATCTGTTCTGCATCTTACACATTCTGTATGTTCTGCATCTTACATGCCGCGGGATCATTTTTCTTCGTGTTTAAGTGGGGAAAGCGCTGGCTGTTTCAGTATCCAATCAGTGACCCCGAGGAGATGTCAGCTGTCAACCATGTCTTTGGCAGCGATTTCCCTCTTCTCTCTCCCTTCCCACTCTGGGTGAGCTGTCAAGTTTCTAGTTTCTGACGTGCATTTACATCACTCAATGACATCTGACAGCAGTGAAAGGCCACAGAAAACTGCTTATTGATCAGAGCAAAACTAGTTGACGGAACAGATGAGGTTGTATCACAGAAATGCAGCCACATTCAGGTGATGACATTTTGCTCCCCGTACACAAGAGCTTAATGGAATACAACTTCATTATATCATGCCACTTGTGCTTACCGCACCAAACCTACCTCCTGACTGTTTTGTCTACGTGGTGATGAGGACAATCTATTTGTGCTGGTATCAATGTATTGCTAACCTGATTGATTGTTCAGAGGTGCTTGCAAACTACTTGTGAGTCTGTCCTGACAAATATTCCAAGAGACACTGAAATCTCAATCTTACTAAAATCTAATTGTGCTGTCCTTTAAAAAAAGAGAAGGAAAAAAAAAAATAGAATGACCACTTAGTGAGCCATAACTTTGTAGTTTGAAACTTTCATACCACTGGGTAAAGAAAATTCAATGGGCATTTCTTAGATTCCTAGGCCACTGTCAGGAAAAGAAAACAAAACAAAATGATAACTTGAGATAAATTCAAATTTTACTTATAAATGGGAAAATTCAGTTATTTCTAAGAACTAAAATGCCAGATTATAGCCCTCTGAATACAAATGGTTCCTTTCGGTTCTAAAGATAACAGTTTTCACAGCTTCCCATTTCCACTGCCAGTGCAGGCAGATAGATGACTATAAAGTTATAAATCAGGAGGTGTCTGAAAAAAGGATCATGAAGCCAAGTGGATTCCAAGCGCTTGGCCACAAACATATAAGAAAAGAAAAAGGCAGCAAATGGGACAGAGTCACCAGCCCTCCCCGACTCCTGGATGAAACAAATGCTGAAACTTTACCCTGAGGGTTGTCTGGCTTTCATCTTCCTCTTTAATTCCTCCCTTGAGGGGGAGTGTTCTCCCGAATTACGCATTCCCACAGCACCACCGGTCTGTCCACATCTGCATCCTATCTGGACCCAGTATTTTCCTTTAAACAGTCTTTTTGTTTCAATAAAAGTTAAGGAGAACTATAAAGTGAGTATGGAGAGAAACACTTGTTTTATTTTTTATTTTTATTTTTTTGTCTTTTGTCCTTTTTAGGGCCGCACCCATGGCATATGGAGGTTCCCAGGGTAGGGGGTCTAGTCAGAGCTGTAGCTGCTGGCTTACGCTATAGCCACAGCAACGCCAGATCTGAGCCGCATCTGCGACCTACCCCACAGTTCACAACAACACTGGATCCTTAACCCACTGAGCAAGGCCAGGGATGGAACCCGAAACCTCATGGTTCCTAGTCAGATTCATTTCTGCTGCACCACAATGGGTAAAATCCTGTTTCTTGCTGAGGATTCTGAGCCTGAAGCCTGCTCTCTAGTCCTAAGAAAGAGAGATGAGGAAAGTAAAGCCAAGTTAAAAGGTTTGGGGAAAATTTCAGGGAGAGTGGGAGAAATGGCAAAGGATGAAAAGATACGTGAAAGGGAATTTCTCCCTTGTGGATCAGCATTACTGAAGGTGTGGGCACCACTGAATGATGTCTTGTAGCAATGAAGCCTGTATCCAGACTCAGGGAACACAGGCAGAGTAGAGTGAATGAGCAGGAGCTGGGTTCAAATCCCATCATTCCCACTTACAGCATGGCACCGATCAAAGTTTTTAACCTCTGCAAGTTTCACTTTCCTCTCATCTACAAAAGGAGCTATTGACCCCATATAAACTTAAAGAACTGTTCTGAGGAGTAAATGAGATCATGCATGTCAAGTACTTAGCATGGTATCCACAGTAAGAAGATGGTTAATAAATGCTATTATTTATTTCTGCCCATCTCCTTGTGTACACCTTCAATTTAAAATAAAGTAAGGAGTTCCCGTCGTGGCGCAGTGGTTAATGAATCTGACTAGGAACCATGAGGTTGCGGGTTCGGTCCCTGCCCTTGCTCAGTGGGTTAATGATCTGGCGTTGCCGTGAGCTGTGGTGTAGGTCGCAGACGCAGCTCAGATCCCGAGTTGCTGTGGCTCTGGCGTAGGCCGGCAGCTGCAGCTTCGATTAGACCCCTGGCCTGGGAACCTCCATATGCCGCAGGAGTGGCCCAAGAAATGGCAAAAAGACAATAAAATAAAATAAAATAAAGGACAGAAGACAGAAGAAACTCAAGGCAGAGGGTACATGAAGAAAAGAGAGGAAGGGAGAAAAAGAGAAAGAAAAGCACACAGATTAATAAGGGAAAAAATGGAGTCTGAAAAAGAAGAAAGTTTTCAAACTCATCTCTGCAGCTTCTTTGCTGGCAAACTTTCCTTCCAAACCTCACCCAGCTTCTGATCCCTTCTTCTGGCAAAGATCACGGCTCTCTGGGCTTAAACTCATCTGCCTGCTTTATGGTGGGCCTCCCCACTGAGACCTGAGGCTCCTTGAAGACAGAGACCTTGTCTCCCCTGCTACCCCCCTCGGCATCCACGCAGTCCAGTAGAGCATCCAGCCACAGGCACAGGGTGGAGTAGGTGCAATGAATTCACACAGGTCACTCTCCCTCCCAAAGACCCTGCCAGCACTAGCTGGGCCTCGTGGAGGAGGTCTACGTAGGTCTGAACAAGAGCTTTTTGGCACCCCTTCTGATATCTTCCTTAGAACACCAGCTTGCCTAAAGAAAAAGTGTAACAGAGAAGGTATTAAGTGCCCTTATTTCAAAAACATCAGGTGTTTCAAGTAATACTGTAAGTTTGGACTTTGCACAAATCATACCACATAAAATGCTTCTGCTTTGTTTTGTTTTGTTTTTTTCCGAGATCACAAGAATAAAATCTTTTTCAATCACTCATACCAAAATATGTTGTGCACTTGTAACTCAGTGCCTCTGCACCAAGGCCACATGTTATTTTCCAAATACTTTTGCTTCATGCACAAAATGCTTCCTAAGTGGAAGGAAAAACTCAAATCAGACCCATTCTGCTGCACTTACAATTAGTAAGGCACACGACAACTGTTACATATAATCTTGTAAGGTGCACAACATGGCAGCATGGCAGAACTCAGAGCAAGCCAGGTGTGGGTGCTAATTTGGGGGGGGGGGTGCACTCACACCCCTCCTGTCCCCAGACAGCCCAGGTTCACAGTTCTTAACCCAGGATAATGACCAATGCCATCTTTTACTTTTAAAAGTATGTCAGTTTGGATGATAAGGTCTGTGGTCAGCCTAAGAATGCAAAGGAACAACAAGCCCCATATGGGTTTTGTGGTCTTAAAGCTCTTTACATATATCTGATGTGTTTATGGTTTATTGTTTATATACATATACATATCTTCCCCCAACTTCTAGTTGTTTGTCTGTCTCCAGTGCCTAAATGAGACCACAAAAGAGGTATTTAATTATGGTCAAATGATTAATCCCAGGACATCCACAACTCCATGAACTACAACATAACTAATGGGATGAAGTTTAACAAGAAAGGGAGTGAGTGGTCAAATGAAATTCATTTTCTCACTCTCCTTTTTTTTTTTTTTTTTTGGCCACGCCTGCAACATATGGAAGTTCCTGGGCCAGGGTTCAAACCCATGCCATAGCAGCAACCCAAGACATTGCAGTGACAATGCCAGACCCTTAACCTACTGTGTCGCAAGAGAACTCCCAAGGTAAAGTCTTGAGTAATGTCTGTCTATCTGAAAACTAAGACTGCAAACATCATCTTATAGAAAGGAGTAATATTTGAGCTGGAAAGTAAGAAGGACCTTCCTGAAACGAGTGCTCAGAAAATGTGGACAGATCTTCAAACAGATGTTCCCAAGGACAAGGTGCAATGCTTTACTATAAAGATTGTGGGATGCAATAAACCACATTTACTGAACCTCTAGAATGAGCCAGTGAGACAGGGCACCCCATACTCAACACAGGCTTCTTCTCACAGGTGCCAAGACCCCAGGCATACACTGCAGAATGAACTCAATGTCAGGAGCTTACTCTCCCACACACCCTTTCCATCTCCCAGCCTCCCCTTCCCTCCTCCCTCCACCCTTTGCTGATAACCTCAGGGTGAAATCAGAATCCTCACTTAACAAAAATCCCTCAATTTCAAACATGCCTACTGGAGTCCTGTTTCATATCTACACTGCTGGAATGTGAATTCTAAATACACTATGTTCCAACATCTATACCTCCCCTGAGGACACTAAAAAGTTGGAAGAACATTTCTAGATGGAAACATCTATATTGCATTTAAAATGAATCCTGGAGCTAAGACCCTCACGAGGTCCCTAGAAGCCAGTGGTGCGACAGCTCAGAGGTGGGCAGAGCCCCATGCACCAGGCTGTCACCTTCCACATGATCCACGACCTAAAGCGAGGGATTTTTTTTTTTTTTCAGTTAAACTCCATGGGGTTTGAGTCAAAGTCAAAAGAAAAACTAACCTCAGATTTATCATCAAGAAACGTTCAGCCTTTCGTAGTTGTGTTCCCTTGGACACAGAGTCAATTATATTTATTTTATTTTTTATTCTTTTTGCCTCTTTGTCTTTTCAGGGCCGCACCCATGGCATATGATGGTTCCTCGGTTAGGGGTCAAATCAGAGCCTTAGCCACAGCCAAAGCACAACAGAGACAAACAGATGATCCAGCAGAGGCACAAAGGAGAGTTGCAACAACTCTACTGGGGGCAGTTAGGCAACGATTTGCAAAGAAGCAAATATCTAAGCTGGGTATTGATCGAAGCCGCGTCTGTGACCTACACCACAGTTCACAGCAACTCCAGATTCTTAACCTGCTGAGTGAGTGCAGGGATCAAACCCACATCCTCAAGGATGCTAGTCGGGTTTGATAACCACTGAGCCACGACAGGAACTCCACGGAGTCTAATTTAAACACCATGACGAACAGGATTAAACGCGGGGAGTCAAATTATCTGATGACTATATAAATTACTAACAATTTAAGAGATTATAAAATATAGACAAAAGCTGTAACTATAAGACAATTTTTTAAAAACCTGGAAGAATGTAGTTTTGGATTTGTAAAAAAGGCATGTAGACACTTGAGGATTTTAAAATAATTAAGAAATATGATAATTTCTTTAAAGACTATGCATTCCATTAGGTGGCTGCTTTGCTTCAACCACCAACTTGTGTTAGATTTTAAAACTATGTTAAATTTAACCCATATAACTCAAGACTTTACAAAGGCTGCAAAAACGAACACGAGATCTCCTGTCCCCACTGTGCCATTTAACTCCAAGACCAACTAGACAGAATATTCATAAATTTACGTTTTTTATTTTAACATGCAATATTTGTATCTTCTTTTTTTTTTTTTTTTGTCTTTTTGCTATTTCTTGGGCCACTCCCGCGGCATATGGAGGTTCCCAGGCTAGGGGTCAAATCGGAGCTGTAGCTGCCAGCCTACGCCAGAGCCACAGCAACGCAGGATCCGAGGTGTATCTGTGACCTACACCACAGGTCACGGCAATGCCGGATCGTTAACCCACTGAGCAAGGGCAGGGACCGAACCCGCAACCTCATGGTTCCTAGTCGGATTCGTTAACCACTGCGCCACGACAGGAACTACTGTATCCATCTTTTAATGTAGTTATTGGAAAATATTGTATAGGAAAAGCAGAGAACCAGAACATGTCTATATAGTAAGTGGAATACTTCAATTTGAAACAGTAGTCCAGGAATACTTCAATTTGAAACAGTAGTCCACCCAGATGGAACCTACATCTTAAATGGAACAAAGCAGGTTATCAAAAGTAGGAAAATTTAGACACATGCCCTTCTCAAACAGATGCATAAAGTACTTCTGCTTTAAATTACAGGAGCATGGAGCGGATATAGTACAGTAAACCAAAATTTAAGGATAATTAGGAAACAAAACTCAATAGTAAACACATGGCCAAAAACTTCCCAGGCTTTAAAACTCCATTCCATATGGCCCTTCTTTCATCCAAAAAAGGCAAAACGAACACCGTGTATGTGCTTAGTACAAGGGGCATAGGTGGATGCATAAAGCATAATCTGCAGGTCAGAGTTCTCAGACCAGTGGGGGCAGAGACTGCTCAGTGGCCATAACACAGTACAAAAATTGGCACAACAGAGACAAACAGATGATCCAGCTGAGGCACAAAGGAGAGTGCCAACAACTCTACTGGGGGCAGTTAGGCGACGATTTGCAAAGAAGCAAATATCTAAGCTGGGTATTGATCGACTTCTCTGTCTACAGGGCAGATATGGCCGCAGGACAGGGCAGGATAAGAACAAAGACAAAGCTCCAGAACTGTAATGATGATGCATCTGTGCAATATTAATAAACTGGTGTGAGGTAAAGCTCGGCTGAGTTCTGGGGAGGTGAGGGTGAAAGTGACAACATTTATGGCTTGAGCCTAGCCAGATCCCAGACTGGGACTTGAACCCAGCCTAGACCCAGACTGGGACTTGAATGCACAGTTTTTATCTTAAAATCACTCATCCAGCGTCTAGACCTACTGAGGTTCAGGTTCTTTGTGCCTCCGTGCAGAAGGAGTTCAGTGAGAGACAAAGTGAGAGGTAAGAAATAGATTTATTGGAGTTCCCGTTGGGGCGCAGTGGTTAACGAATCCAACTATAAAACCATGAGGTTGCGGGTTCGATCCCTGCCCTTGCTCAGTGATCCAGTGTTGCTGTGAGCTGTGGTGTAGGTAGCAGACGCGGCTCACATCCCGAGTTGCTGTGGCTCTGGCGTAGGCTGGCAGCTACAGCTCCGATTTGACCCCTAGCCTGGGAACCTCCATATGCTGCGGGAGCAGCCCAAGAAACGGCAAAAAAGACAAAAAAAAAAAAAAAAAAAAAAAGAAAGAAAGAAATCGATTTATTAAGATAGGATGCTTGTGAGAGACGCAAGCAAGGCAGGCAAGGAGGTTCTGCCCCGAGGATTAGGTGTGTTACATTTTTATAATCCAAGGGGAGTGGGGAGTGGAAAAAGACTGCCTCTTCCTCTTTCTTGGAGTAGTAGCTCCTCCTTGGTATCCAGTTAAGAGTATTTTTGGAGTTCCCGTTGTGGCGCAATGGTTAACGAATCTGACTAGGAACCATGAGGTTGCGGGTTCGATCCCTGCCCTTGCTCAGTGGGTTAAGGATCCATCATTGCCGTGAGCTGTGGTGTAGGTTGCAGACGTGACTCGGATCCAGCATTGCTGTGGCTCTGGTGTAGGTTGGTGTCTACAGCTCCGATTAGACCCCTAGCCTGGGAACTCCATATGCCGTGGGAGCAGCCCTAGAAAAAACAAACAAACAAAAAAAGAATATTTTTGACCTTACAGAGTTCCCATTGTGGCTCGGTGGTTAACGAATCCAACTAGGAACCATGAGGTTGTGGGTTCAATCCCTGGCCTCGCTCAGTGGGTTAAGGATCCAGCGTTGCCATGAGCTGTGGTGTAGGTTGCAGAAGCAGCTCGGATCCCTTGTTGATGTGGCTCTGGTGTAGGCCAGCGGCTACAGCTCTGATTAGACCCCTAGCATTGGTGTGAACCTGAATGCGGGCCTCACCCCATCCCCCATTCCCCATTACCTGAGGCATATCATCGCAGTGCCTCCACTAGTCAAGCAAGCATTCTGATGGCTTTCTTGAGCAATTATTAACTTACAGTGATCTCCCAAAGTTCCCTAGGTTTCCCTCTGTGTCTGTGGTCCCTTATTGGGACTTCGACAACTACCTGTGTAACTATTCTACTCCATCCTTATCAAGGGGAGAGGGTGTGGCTCAGAGGAGATCAAGAGGCAGATGGGCACAAATCAGGAAGGGGCTCTTCTTTAGCATACCCACCAGTCTGAGCTTTGACTATAGTGGACCAAGAGGCAGCAGAAGGCAAACTCTAAGGAGTTCTGGAGGGATATCATGAGGGAGGGCCTCCTCTAGAAGACAGAGGTGGCTCTGCCACCCTGAGCATCCAGGGAGGTGGAGGAGACTAGGAGCAGAGACCTGGGGCCATAGGTATTTCTGGTAAGCAGCTGAATGCCCAGTCAAAGGAAAGATGGTGATTATCCATATGTTTGATGGTGGGCAGCGGGGTCGATGGTGGTACCCAGACTCGAAGATACAGAGGGGAAAAAGATACCACACATCTTTGGAAGAGAGAACGAACAGAGATAATGAAATCTGTTCAGGGCACCTTGAATTGAAGTACCGACAGGATATAGAGATGTAGACACCTGGTAAGAAGCCAGACAGGGCAGAATGATTCCAAATGGGCCACTGTGGGGGAGGGCACTATGTTTACCTCCAGAGGCCAAGGTCAGACAGAACATGAACGAGAACTCATGACACCCTAAGGGAAAAGATGGAGGGTCAAGGTTGTGAAAGATAAATCTGTAGAGTCCGAGAGGCAATGACAGGAGCCAAAGCCAGAGGAGTCAGAGGCCAGGTAAACCGTGCATGGGAGTGTAGCACAGAACAAAAATAGCAGAGACGCAACAGGGTCCAGAAGGCGGGCAGTAAACGAGGCTGGAATGTCCAAACAGCTACTGCACACCAGCCCCTCTGGACCAAGAGGATCGCCCCTGAGTTTCTAGACCATTTATTATCTCTTTATATTTTGTCCTTAACCATACACTGGTTTTCACTGTTGTAACTGTAATCTCTTCAAATAGCCTATATTCCCAGAGGGATACAACTGCATTTTATATCTTCTACATTCTCCTTAGAGTCACCCATAGTACAAGGCATGAAGTAAGAGCACAATAAATACTACCTAAATGAAAAGGAAACAAGCTGTATTTCAAAAAATTCCAAAACGTAGCTAGCATGGACTAGTTTCTCATAATAAATACTAGCGATGTTCTGTCTTTTTAAAATAGCGGATTTTTCCCACTCAAAAAAAACCCACAATGCTTATATTAGAAAAGGAATAAAATTATGGCCTTCAGGTCTTTGATAGATAAGATTTTATCTTTTTCCAGTTACACGGATATCACACGACACCCATTTCCATATGGCCTCACATAACTGAAATCTCAACATGTGTGCTTGCTAATGTATAGCCTTGCGTTTTCCCTGCTCCTAATTTTTTAGGGAAGGTTTCATATTTCGCATTTTAAAAACTGCTTCTAGGAAGGCCCTTGTTTTTTCCCATCTGTAGGTTAATCATTCTTTAAAAGGTTTCCCCTTCCTCTGCTATGAGATTTATCCTCAGGAGCATATGCTGTCCTTGAAGATTAAGATCTCACTGAATTCCTTCCTCAGTGTAGGAAGCATCTAGCAAAGGGTGAAGCTCGAGTAACTGTTGAAGGCAGAAGCATAGCTAATAGACTCTACATTAACATTTTTTTTCCTGGTGCAGTGGTATATTTCTATTGACTTTGTGATAGCGAAAGAAATAAGTCCACTGAAGATACAGCAGCACCAACCCACCCCTTGGAACACCTGATGCCAGAACCCTGCCAATAGCAAGGGATGTACTCTGCCAGCTCCAAAGTCCCCATGACTCCTTCTTGACAGCCATAGCAGTGAAAGAGCAGAGATCTCACCGAAGGGGCTGGTAGGAGGTGGTGAAAGCTACTCCACCAGGGATGGCCAAGAGCAAAGCTTTCACATCAAGAAGAAGTTCTCAGGATTTTCTGTTGCAGGGAAGTGGGTTAATAATCCGGCTTGTCTCTGTGGAGGCACCGGTTCGATGCCCAGCCCTGCACAGTAGATTAAGAATCCAGCATTGCTGCAGCTATGGCATAGGCCACAGCTCTGGCTCGGATTTGATTCCTGGCCTGAGGACTTCCATATGCTGCAGGAGTGGCTGGGAACAAAAAAAAAAAAAAAAAAAAAAGGAAAAGAAAGGAAAAAAAAAGTTCCAAAAATGGCCAAGACAGCCCACTACCAATCATGCATGTACAGGGTAAGCCTCTAGCCAGCAAATGCTTATACAATCATCAAAGGATGGAAACCATTCACAAGGTTCTTTGACTCAGACTCCTGGACTCTAATTTGGAAACTGCCCCATCATCACATGAGGCCCCCTGCTACGTAAATAAAAAGCCTTGTAGATCAATGGTTCTCTAGCCTGGCTGTAAATCAGTGACCTGCAGGATAGTTTGAAATTATTAATGTTCAGGTCTCCAACCTGACCAATGAGACCTGGGCAGAAATCTCTAGGGGAAAAACAGTATAAAGAGACACATCCACGATCATCAACATTTGATAGATATTTGCCTTTTTCCATATTGACTTTGATTTCACTTTTAAGAAACAAAATGTTACAGAATTCACCTAAACCGTATTTATCCCTCATTACAACACCATGCCCTTCTTTCCCTGGTCTGAGCTCTGCCCATAAACACACAACTAAGAGTGTGAGTGGACCAGCCGTCTGATCCTCTGACCCCGCTGTACCACCCAGCCAAAACTTGGGCTTTGATTTTTGTTTAAAAAGTTATAAGTGAAAAGGGATTTTGAATAAGCCCCACTCCATTTTAATTGCATGTGTACTATGTCTTGCATCCTGTTTTCCCTCTGCCGTCAGAGAGAACACATCTCCATATCTCCATTTTTATTATGTATATCAGGGAAAATAAGGTTGGAGGTAAAATTCAACAGTGACTGTATAAGTGCACATTTATGCCCGAAGGTTTCACATAGGCATTTTTTTTTTTAAAGGGCCGCACCCATGGCATATGCCGGTTCCCAGTCTAGGTGTCAAATTGGAGCTGCAGCTGCCAGCCACAGCCACAGCAATGTGAGATCTGAGCCCAGTGCAACCTACACCACAGCTCACGGCAACATCAGATCCTTAACCCACTGAGGGAGGCCAGGGATCAAACTCGCATCCTTATGGATACTAGTCAGGTTCACTACAGCTGAGCCGTAATGGGAACTCCCGACACAGGCATTTGTGCCATAAATCTTCTCTAAGTCACTTACATGAAAGTAACATCATCTTTCTTCTGAACAGAAGAATCACGAAAATATCACTCCCAAGAGATTACAATACACACACACACACACACACACCCACACACCCCCACACACCCCCATGTACAGCTTTCAGAACATTTGTAGAGTTTTGGTTTCTAATGACTAAACTGGAAGAAAGGATTCTCTGACAGTACTGATCTTAACATTAAAACCTTGTAAATGAAATGGTGAGCAGCTTGCTTTAACCCCACCCCCCAAAGCAACAGAAGACTTAAAGTTCAATACTTCCACTTTTTTGAGGGGCTCAGCAGAAGAGTGAACCCACAGAAAAAGTCTCAGATATTTGAAGAATTAAGTTCCACTGGTATTATAGGAAACATGATCAGTGAAAACTTTTTTTTCTGTTACAGAAAAATTTAGACATCTGAAAAGGAGTCTAGTAAAAATGGAGAGTATCTAAAAATACCTGTTTAAAAAAAAAAATCTTCAGGTGCAAACACGTCATGTGCTTGTGCCCACAGAGGTTTTATCACTGCATCTTATTAGGAGATTTTTTAAAATACTCTTATGTTGTCATAACTAAATAGCTGGAGTGAAGAAATCTTAACCCTCCTGAAAACAGCAATAAAGTTCTGTATCAGGAGAGTGATGACACCCAAATGCAAAGCTATCCACTTTTTCACTCAATATGTTAGGCTATATATTGTCTTCTGCTTATTGTGAATGTACCCAGAACAAGTATGTGTACATGCATGTAAAAGCTCACAGAAAGCAGTAAGATAGCAGGAGGGGTAAAGAAAGAAGGGGGTCACGTTTTCTTAAAACAGCCTAAGAAGGTAGTTTTTTAAAATAAAAATAGGAAGGGGTAAAAATATTCTTTCTTACTCTTAAGAGCTCTCTTTTAAAAAGAAAAAACTGTGATGATACTTAATTTTGGAAATTCACTCAATGACAGCTTCGATTTCCATTTAATGTACACAGTGACACCTACTGGCATACTGATGGCCAATGAAAGATGTGAAATTCCCCATAAGCAGAGACCTCTGAAATATGTATGTTCAGGCCTCTCTTGTTAAATGACCCTTCTGTTTACTATATTCTAAGGCACCATCTTGATCTAATGTTAGAAATAAGCCAGTGCAAAGTCCACATTTCTGGCTTTCAATTTTAAGTTATTAAGTGCTGTGAGACTGACAAACACAGGGTTTTGGAGACCAATGTGTTCAGTTCGCATTTTCCAAAAGCCATAAGCATTTATTTTTGGTGGCTGGAGTTAAACCTCAGACTTCACTAAAGTCAGTAGGTTTGGTTGAGGGCAGTCCCATGAAGTGATAATTTTTAAAACTTACATAAACCAAAAAAAAAAAAAAAAAAAGTAGTTGGGGAGGAGTTAGCTGCTTTTACAAACAAGCTGTGGGCTATTATAAATAAGCTGTGTCCTATTATAAACAAGCTGTGGTTTATCGCAAAAACAAGGCAAAGCTTATAAGACTTTTTTTTTTTGAGTATTTCTATGCTATTGTTGAATTTGGCCATAAGGAGAGAAATAAACTCAAGATGAAACAGATGAAGCAGGTGGGAAAAATACAGGCAAGGGAACAGAGCATGCATCAGAAATGTGGTAAACTGCAAGTTGTCTAACTTCAAAATGGGTTTCAGGAGTTCCCACTGTGGCACAGTGGGTTAAGAACCTGACAGCAGTGGTTCGGGTCACTGAGGCATGGGTTTGATTCCTGGCCTAGCATAGTAGGTTAAGGGATCTGGAGTTGCCACAGTGGTGACTCAGGAGCTTCCATAGACCATGGATGTGGCCAAAAATTTTTTTAATTTTCTTCAAAAATAATAAAACAAAAAATAAAATAGGAGGTTTCCGAGATGACAGGAATGGTGGCTGGCTGCCATGGAGGCCACCAACATAGGCGAGCAGACAGCTTTAGCAAATAGCAACTAAATCAGCCCCAGTCAGGGAGAACCAGACAGAATGCCACAAATATGTGCCTGTAAATTCTATGAAGTCAACTTGTTGACAGAATGCAGTTATCTTAAGAATAGGATATACATCTCAGATGCCAAATCAGATTGCTGAGGACCGTTACAGTGTACTGCTAAGGTTTCCAAGACTGACTCAAAAAAAAAAGGGCACTGGGATCCATTAGCAATGTCTGCCACAGACGTGGAGGAGGAAACTTACAACACATGTGCCAAAGATATGCCATCTCATTATCCTAAGATTTAAAAACAAACAACTCTGCCTCATAATTCCACCCATTTCTATCCTGCTATTTTTTTTTTTTTGCTTTTATATTTGGTCTTTGCATTTGTTTCCAAGTGAAACATATTTTGAAAACAGTCCTATCTTGCCTATAAGGAAAAGGGGAGATTCTCTTTGGCTAGCTGGAAAAACATGGGGAAGGTGGAAGGGACAAATAGTGAAGCAGGGCACAGACCTACGAAGGGCATGCCTTGTGGTGCTCATGGAACACACTTTGCAGCGTTCTCCCCAGATAGGGGTGACAGCTGATTTCTCAGCTGAGGGCCTTTGACACAAAGAACACAGCTCTGTGACAGGTCATCAGGACCCTAAGGTGCCTACACCCTTGGCCCAAGATGTGGGATACAAAATGATGTGAATTATCTCAGGGAGGCTGATGGGTAAATTGGAACAGCAAGAACCCTCTCCTCCACCAGTAAATCACTTGACCTTTAAACCAGGTTACAGTGTATCACCTTAGGTTAGAGATGATAGCAAGTTTTTTTTTTTAAGTAGAGTGTTGTGGTTTGTTTTATTTTTTTATTAAAGTATCATTAATTTACAACATGGTTCCAATTTCTGCCCTCAGCAAAATGACCCAGTCATATATACATATATATATACATTCCTTTTCTTTTTGCAATTTTAATTTAAATTTTTAAATTTTTATTTATTTTTTGGCCTCCCTGTGGCATATGGAGTTCCCAGGCCAGGGATCAGATCTGTGTCGCAGTTGCGAACTATGCCATAACTGTATCAAAGCTGGATCCTTTAACCCGCTCTGTACAGTTGGGGATTGAACCTCATCCTAGCACTGCAGAGATACCGATCCCTCTATGCCACAGTGGGAATGCCTACATTCCTTTTCTTACATTATCTTCCATTATGGTATTTCCCAAGAAACTGGATATAGTTCCCTGGGTATAGCACAGTAGGATCTCATTGCTTATCCATTCTAAATGTAATAGTTTTCATCTACAAACCCCAAACTTCTAGTCCATCCCACTTCCTAAAGCATATTTGTTATTTTTTGTGTAGGAATAAAGTTAGAACAAAAGCTTTTAAAAAGATAAAAATAAGACAAACTTCCCATTTTGGCTGAATAATACCAATAAAAGAAAAATTTCCCTAACCATATTTAACCTTTACAAAGTGCTGCTAAACTAAAGTGACTTCATGAAACCTAGCACTTATACTTTAACAAAAGTATTTATCATTGATATATTAAAGAGTATTTATCTTAACTTAAAAGGCTTCCTTTTATATTTACTTGGAAGTTAGATAACAGCATAATATGTGCTCCCACAGATTTGTCTCACCTTGCTTCTAGGAGAATGTGCAGGCAGTTAACTCAAAATTACTGAGAATATCTAGACTATATTAAAGTACTAGATACTGGGTCATTTCTCTTCCTAGCCTGGACAGACTCCCCTCCACTGGACAAGAGCCATTCAAGGGCAGAAAATAAACCTTATTCTTCATTATATCACAAAGTAATACTAAGACAATGCCTTGTCCATGGCAGGAACCTGTAAAAACTTGCTGCAAAAATACTATTTGTAAGAGAAAAATAATGAAAACCCAAATGCCCATTCACAGGAGACTAGCCAAGCTCATGCTACCATGCAGCCAGGCCGAAGAGGAGCATTCTTGTGAACTTATGTGAAACATTTTCTAGGATATACCGAAAAAAATCATCAAGGAAAAAAAGATCATATATTATGATATTAATTGTCATGAAAGGAAAAAGAAGGAATAGAGATATATTAGCATAAGCAATTATGAGTGTGTGTGTGTGTGTACAAAAAAAACAGTTAAGTATAAACCAGAACCTAATAACTCTCATTACCTCTAGATATGTGCATAGAATACAAGGGGAGAAGGACTTTTACCAAAAAAAAAACCCCTTTTTCTATAGTTTCGAATCAAATAAACTGTGCTTCTGTATGTTCATAATTTTAAATTAAGTAAAAAAGACAGAAAAACAAACCTACACATTGAGGAAAGAGAAAAGTATATTAAACTTTTTACCTAACATACAGAGTAAATAATTCAAGTAACTTTTGAACACAGTACTCCGACTCCACAAATATAATGGGATGTATTCTAAGACAAAAAGGATTGCATAACGGTGTTACATTTTATTTAGTATGCTTACTGTTAGAATAATTCTGGTCTTGAAATGCTGGCAATTGTTATGTATGAAGAAAAAAGAGACACATGAAACGTAGTCATAATTTAAAATGTGCATATACTCTTATGAGTATGATATATACAGTATATATTCAGATATATATATGTATATATAACAACTATAAAATATATATGTCATATCAGTATATGTCTTAGTTCTAGGAACCAAAAGGGTCTGGTAGCGATGATAAACCACAGCACACTCAGCATTCGTATCTTAGTTTCTAGATATTGTTTCCCATTAAAAGGAAGCAGGGGTCCTGAGGAAAGTCCAGAATTGGCAAAATACATGGTGAACCTGCATAACTTGTTAGACAGAAACAAAAAATGGTGATCAAAGGCAAGTGGGGTCATGTCAAAAGGACACAAGAGTCAACTTGAATGAGATCCCGTGGGACAAACTTGGGACAATTTGGGTATTAAAAAGAATAATGACAACATTAAAAAAAACTTTTAATTAAAAAAAAAAAACAATCCATGAGTCTATCGAGATATGAGGGGACAACTACGAAAGAGAGAATCTCCTTTACACAGAAGGGTACCAGTGAATAAATGTGGAAGAAATGATGGAATTAGAAAAATCATCATTGTGCAAGCATCAATTTAGTAGCTTAATCAGGCAAAGATCATTACTGTAGTTATCCAACGGATCGAAGGAAACGCTGTAATTTAGGGGTGAAATGCAACTTAGGGGTGAAAGTAAGTGTGCAACTTATTTTCAAAGATGTCATCCAAAATAAATAAATTGTGTGTGTGTGTGTGTGTGTGTGTGTGTGTGTGTGTGTGTGTGTCTGGTGTGAGAGAGAGAAAGAGAGAGAGAAAGAAGACAAAGTAAAAACAGCAAAATGTCAACAAGTGGTGAATCCGAGGGAATATAAGTACTCTTTGTACTGTGCTATCAATATTTTTTCAAAACTAATCATTGGGGCAAAAAAGAAAGAGAGAAGTCGGCTACAAGGACTCCCCCACTGTCTGTAGGTGCCAACTACGTTAAAGGCTTAAGCCTTTGACCTCGTAACACGCGTATTCTTAAACTTACAATTCCTACTTCACTGACAGAAACAGTGTTTTAGCACTGGATGGTTTCCAGCTTACACACTACTCTGTTGTTACACATTTGCTCATAAGTCAACACCTACCACTCACAACACATTTCTTCACAGAAACATTAATTTTCTTGGCCAGTCCAAAAAACATCTACTCAAAGAATAATACAGCTAAGCATAGTAACAAGTTTGAAAAAACCAGCCTATGCATAAATAAATCAAAACAAAATCAATTTAATTTTTACTAAAACTTGAAGATCTATGAATATTTCTCCGGAATAATGAGAAGCCCTTTTTGGGAGGCTGCATGACTGTTGGAATATCAGTAAGTGTGGAAGGAGACACATGAAAACTTGAGGCAATTGCAAAACTTATTACATTTTTAAAAAATGGATTGTATTTTTTTTTAAATATGGATACACTGTCACTGTCAAAAATGCAACCAAAACAAAGTTAAAATTCCCATTTTCCCTCCTCTAAAATGGTATCTTCCATAGACACTAAGTATGATCATCAATCTGGTGCATGGGTGCCTGCAGAAATAAAATTGATTCGGTATTTTCTTTCCACAGTCTCATACCACACACAGCTTTTGGGGAACTTACTTTTTTTAATTTAGCTTGCTTTTTAAATTTAACACTGCAGTAGCTTGCTTATTTTATCTGACACTTTGTTCTAGAGAGTTCTTAAAGTTACCTACCAAGCAGTATTTTAAAAAATAGAATATATTAATATTCAAATAAATAAAATAAGCATTTTGAAGTCAACACTCTTGAAGAATTCCAACCAGGAAAAAAAAATCCTCAGGTAAAAAGAGTTGGGTAACGGTTTCATAAGGCCAAAAAGACTTGATACATAAATATTTAATCTGAAAAAGCATTCTGCAGAATTATAATTATGTTACGATTCCACTCTTGTCTGAAGGGCATATACCAAACCATTACCCCTGAGAGGTGAGAGAAAGGGAAGAGAAGAGGCTTATAGATTTTACTTCATACCCTTCTGTATTATTTACATTTTACTTTATAATTCTTATAGGGAGTTACTGAAGGGATGCAAGTTTTAACTAATAATTAATGTTTTGAATGGGTTAAAAATATTATAAATAAACTCTGCACATATGAGAGTCATTTCCTTAAAAATAATCAATTATGGGAGTTCCTGTCATGGCTCAGTGGTTAACGAATCCGACTAGGAACCATGAGGCTGCAGGTTCGATGCCTGGCCTTGCTCAGTGTGTTAGGGATCCAGCGTTGCCGTGAGCTGTGGTGTGGGTCTAAGACACAGCTCGGATCCCGAGTTGCTGTGCCTCTGGGGTAGGCTGGCATCTACACCTCTGATTAGACCCCTAGCCTGGGAATCTCCATATGCCATGGGAGTAGCCCCAGAAAAGGCAAAAAATAAAATAAAATAAAATAATCAATTATGATTAAAAAAAAAAAAACATACTCAATGGTGAGGATAGGGCTGTACGTCCATGTTTTTTAAAAACCTCTCTAAAGGGAAGTCTCTTCCTTACAGGAGAAGGAATGATGGAGTCAGAATATTTCCATTATGCCAACATCACAGGAAAAACTTGCTCAGGCAAGAATCATCAGTGGATGCTGAATTGGGGAGAAACCATTTGATGAGGAAGAGAGTAATTATAAGATCTTAAAATGTTTCTCCAAATATTACTTATAAAAAGCAAAACAGTAAGTATAAAACAGTAAAAACCAAGAAACCTAACCAAGCGGGCAAAATCAGCATCGCCAATTAGGGGCAAACAAACACTACGTGCCTCTGGGTGTGATACCCAAACACAGACACAGTAACACTAATAGAGATTGCCAGTCCCAAATCCATGACCTGAGTCCACCCATCAGGAGCCATCAGACAAAGCTAAATTGAAGGACAGTCTATTCTGACCTGCCTCTTACAAAAATGACAATGTCAAGGAAGACAAAGAAAGACTGAGAGGCAGTTCCAGATTAAAGGTGACTAAAAAGACATGACAACTAAATAACATGCTGATCTGGATCCTGTACCAGGAGGGTAAAAAAAATGCTCTCAAGGATATTACTGGGGCAACTGACAAACTGGGGATACAGACTACAAAATAATAATGGGTCAGTGTTGAATTTCCTGGTTTGACAATTCCACTGTGGTTATGTTAGAATATTCTTACCTTAGGACACACAGGTTGAAATAATGAGGCATAAAGAAGCATTAATGTATACAACCTACTCGCAAATGGTTCAGAGAAAAATTACATATTTAAAGAGAGGGGGCAGGGAAGAGAATAATAAAACACGAGTGGTAAAATGTTAAAAATTGATGAATCTGGTAACAAAGAAATTAGAATCTTTGTGTTATTCTTGCAACTTTTTTGTACATTTGAAATTATTTCAAAATAAAGTTCAAAATATATTCCCTCTGGTCCCATCACATCTACCACCTGCTCTCTGCCTGTTTAATAAGCTGGTCTGATATTGAGTAACATGTGTCAGGGAATGGGAAGCTGCATGGGTACCAAGGGTGAGAAGCATCTGTGCTGAGTAGTCTGTGTTCAGTGTCACACTGCCCACGCTTCCACCAGAACCTTTCTCTTCATCCTCACCTGCAGGAGTTTCTGCCATGGCTCAACGCGTTACAAACCCAACTAGTATCATGAGGATGTCGGTTTGATCCCTGGGCTCGCTCAGGGGGTTAAGGATCTGGCATTGCCATGAGCTATGATGTATGCAGCAGATGCAGCTTGGATCTGGTGGTGTTCTGGTTGTGGTGTAAACCAGCAGCTACAGCTCTAATTCAACCCCTAGCCTGGGAACTTCCATATGCCATGGGTGCAGCCCTAAAAAGCAAAAATAAAATAAAATAGAACAGAATAGAATAAAATAAAACCTCAGCGTTCCTGTTGTGGCTCAGTGGAAACAAATCTGACTAGTATCCATGAGGGCATAGGTTCAACCCCTGCTCTCGCTCAGTGGGTTAAGGATCTGGTGTTGCTATGAGCTGTTGTGTAGGTTGAAGATACAGCTCATAGCTGGCGTTGCTGTGGCTGTGGTGTAGGCCAGCAGCTACAGCTCCAATTCAAACCATAGTATGGGACCCTCCATATGCTGCAGGTGTGGCCCTAAAAAGACAAAAAAATAAAATAAAAATCCTCACCTGATATACCTTACAGTCTCCATGGTTTATGCTGTATTATTAAAGATGAGTCAACTACAATTGGAGCTATGATTATTGAGTACAGACTTTACTGAGAGAAATGGATTATTTGACCTGTTCTGTCAGATAAAGAAACAATGGAAGGTAAACCCATATAACAATAATAAGTAGAGAGAAGATCCATGATATATAACAGAACAACTTATTCCTATAGGAACACAAGGAAAAGTTAGAAAGTGTGTTTCACATCTGAGACTTCCAAATTCTAATTTTATAAGTTAAAATGGACAGTTATACATTCAGTTGAATAAATCAAAAGTGTCATTAACACTCTGACACTAAATCTGCTTCCCCTACACAACCAATGAGATCACCACAGAAAATATTTATCAGTCTATCCAAGCGAAGTTCTAAAGTAAGAATCAATGATATGACAACCTTGGGTAAGACATCTCTGACAGTTCTGAAAGCTTACTGGATGCTTTAACTCTTTAATGTAATGCACAAATATTAGTGGAAGTTTGGAGTTATTAGAAACAAACCATCACTAAAGCAACCACTTAAATGTGAAAAGAAAAAACAAGTAATATTCAGGAAGATAGTCCATTTGTTCAAGACGCATCAAGAGATTTAACTAGACACTAACCACCTATGAACAAATACAGAAAGATGCTATTATAATAATAAGACTATTTAGCAAAAAAGACATCAGTAGTTCCCTCAGTGGGTTGAGAGCCTGACATAGTGTCTATGATGATGCGGGTTTGATACCTGGCCTCACTCAGTGGGTTAAGGATTCAGTGTTGGCACAAACTGCAAAGTAGATTGCAGATGCGGCTCGGATCTGGTGTTGCTGTGGCTGTGGTGTAGGCCTCAGCTGTAGCTAGGATTCCATCCCTAGCCTGGAAACTTCATGTGGGGCCATAAAATACGACTTGGAGAGCTGTTTCATCTTTGGCAGGAAGGTTATCAAGAATTGCAATTTGGAATAAGTGATTTCTTAACTTTTCCTGGGGTCACAGATTTGAAAATCTGCAGACCTCCCTGGAAACATACATATGTAAAACCTGTGAGATTTTCCATGCAATTTCAAGATAAGGAAATTGTGTTGAGGGACAGTTACCTCCTACCTTCTGAAATCCAGAGGAGCTAGTTAATAGTGAACAAACCTTGGCAGTGCAGGCGACCCCCTCTTGTCTCACCCCCCTCTGCTCTGTGCTCCATCTCTCCTCTCACTCCCCTTTCCTACGCTCCTTCCACTCCTACACCCCCTCCCCTTGTCCCTACACCCAGTTTTCCCCAATTCCTCACCCAGCTCTTCTCCCTTATATCCTCCCACCCCTATTGACTTAACTGGGCCATACATGGAAATAAATTTTATTTTTGAATGATTTAACTAAAGATTTTATATTATATTCAAACTTTTAGAAGCCAGTAAGCTCAAAATGTCACATTTACACAAACAGACTGATAAGAGTTCCCATCACGGCTCGGTGGGCTAAGAACCTGACTGGTATCCATGAGGATGGGGGTTCAAGCCCTGGCCTTATTCAGTACATTAAGGATACAGCATTGCCATGAGCTTCAGTGTAGGTTGCAGACATGGCTCGGACCCAGCACTGTTGTGGCTGTGGTGTAGGCCGGCAGCTACAGCTACAGCTCCAATTCAACCCCTAGCCTGGGAACCTCCACACACCTATCCCAAGGATGTTGCAGCCCTTAAAAAAAAAAGCAAGAAATGCAAAAAAGAAATAGACTGAGAGATTGGAATGGGGGGAAGGGAAAAATAGTGTATTTCAAGGAAAAAAAAAGGTTGTTTTATATCTGGCTGCTAATTTTTGTCTGTATTTCCCCCCCCCACAGGTCCAACCTAGAAAGGCATGTCTGCACCCCTTGTCTACAGCAATCAGGAGGTTTTGGGAACACAGAGAGCCCTGAGTGGGCCCTGAACATAGAGCAAGGGTCCAGGGCCAGAGCCCCTTCCATGCTGGACTAGGGACAGGGCCAGGATGCCGGGCATGAGGGGTGGGCTCCAGAACCGGCACCTGGCAGATGCTGAGATGGTACTGAGCCCAGCCTCCAGGAATCAGCAGGTGCATTTCATATACCTCTTCAGGTAGCCAGCACTGCCCACGGCCTCGCCGTATACTCTAAATCATGACAGAATGTCACCATGGGACAAAGGCTCATGATGGGTGATCGTGTAAGGAGGAGACTAAGTTCAGCCACACTCAGCTACAGTTGTTGACAAAACTCCTAATCCTTGTATTGTGTATATGTAAACTATTTCACAATTAGACAGATGATTCATGCTCTTAAAGCAAAGACCATCGAGGTACCACTAACTATCTTTCATTAATTATATACTTTCTCCAAGTCAGGCACTGTATAAACAGAGAGAGGTACAGGTAGAGATATTTATACTTCTATGTATCCATAACTTAATTTCATCCTCAAAATAAACGTATGATGTAGTTTATATAAGCCCCACTCTGTAGGTGAGAAAACTGAAGCTTAGGACAAACTGCCCAAAGTCAAACAGGCTAAGTCAAAAGCTGGAAGGTGCACACAGCTCTCTCTGACTGAGAAGCCTGTGCTCTAAGCCTGAGGTTCTCAGCTTCTCCAACTTCCCTGTGCATGGGGCTCCCTCAGGTTGCCCGTGAGAATACAGGGTGATTGCCGTAGGTCTAGGTTGGGGCCTGAGAGTCTGCATTTCTAACAAACTCCCACCACTGCTGCTGCTCCGAGAGCCACACATTGAGTCACAAGGGACTAAATAAACTATTAGATTTACTAGACTGATTCCATACTTACAGCTGTGACTTCTGAAAGCTGAGACGGCTGCCAGCAACACATTTCTGCAGAGTTAACTTCTTTAAAGATAAAAACAAGCAATATGTTTTACAGCTATTAAACTGTGCAGAGAAGGTTTTTTTTATGTAATTCAAAAAAACACAAGCTTGAACCTAAAACCAATTTTTTAATGAAATGAAACATATCTCCAACTTTTCCACATGCATGCCTGTTGTTTTCAGCTAGAGGAGCCTCTCTCATCCTATGCCCAAAACAGATGTGTCCTGTGTTTCTACAAGGAAGCCGTCAGAATCTATTAAAATTACTGTACGCTGATAGCAGCGGGGACATGACAAATCACAGGCCAAGAGTCAGATACCACAGAATGTATTTCGGGGCTTTGGGGGCAGGCCCATTTGCAACCAAATGATATTGTGTGAGGCTGGCATGCTCGGTGCATGACAAACTGATGCAATTTCAGCGCTGTCTGTGGGCCAAGGGAGATTTCTCTGATGCTGGTTGTGGTTAGTTTACAGAATTGTGCAGAGTTCCCAGATTTGAATCACTGGGGGTTTGAAAGGGCTTCACTTGACAAGCTACAAATAATTACTCTCTACTCTTTCCATTGTACTCTATTATTTTGCCCCCCTTATCTCCAGGATTTGAGCTTTTGTGAACAAGCAAGGTCGGCTTCTATTCTGACCGCAACACAACAAAACATTGTTCTTTTCTGATCTGATAAATAAAACGAGGCCCTGCAGACTAAACATTTTTATCAGGCCCATTTTCCACTTTTATAGGCAGAAGTCAACTTTGGGCTCAGTTAGAAAGGCTGAGCTGGACAAAGCAGGCAGGCAGGTTCCTGCAGCCTCACTTAAGGATGTGCTCCTGCTCTCTGGCTATTGTAAAAGCTCATTTGAAAAATGGGATCTTGACTGACAGATAAAGGGCACATGGGCAGTGGTTCTGACAAGATTTCTACTTCCCCTGTTCCCCTCCTCTTGCCTCCAGCTTCATCTTAACAGCTCTTCATTCAGATAGGCATAATGGAAAAGTTTTCCAACTTGGGAGGCAATTAGAACCAAGCTGCCTTATGTCAGTGGCACACTCCTCAGGAACAGCAGAGGCTGCAAATTCAAGTTTGCTATTCCATTTGTGAAAGATTTTCAAGAGCATAACACCCACCTTCAGGCAGCTCCTAAGAATAATATATTGATTATTGCTCCAGATATTTTAATTAAGGAAATATGAAGCTTTATGTTTCTATATTTTTCTAAAGAAAAATACAAGACTGAAGGAGGAAGTTTTTTTGTTTAAACTCCAACCTCAAGCAACATTTCATCATGTTCTAGTTTTTAGAAAAAATTTTTTAAAAATCTATAAAAAGTGGAGTTCCCTTGTGGCCTCAGCAGGTTAAGGATCCGGCATTGTCACTACAGCAGTTGGGGTTGCTGGTGTGGCATAGATGTGACCCCTGGAATTGCCACATGTGTGAGTATGGCCCAAAAAAATAATAGATTAAAAAGTCTGTAATGATGATTAATGTGGACCCAAATAAAGTCATCTAAACATCCCCTTTTCAAATTTATTTTTGTTGTTGTTGTTTGTTTGTTTTGTTTTTTGTTTTTTTGCCATTTCTTGGGCCGCTCCGGCAGCATATGGAGGCTCCCAGGCTAGGGGTCAAATTGGAGCTATAGCCACCAGCATATGCCAGAGCCACAGCAATGCAGGATCCAAGCCGCATCTGTGACCTACACCACAGCTCACGGCAACACTGGATCCTTAACCCACTGAGCAAGGCCAGGGATCGAACTCTCAACCTCATGGTTCCTAGTTGGGTTTGTTAACCACTGCACCACAATGGGAACTCCTCAAATTTATTTGTTAAGCCTTAAGTATAGGTCAGCCCTTCACCCTTAATTTTTGCAACAACCCTAGTATAGAATTTCATAAAGTAAAATTTGTTATTATTATTCCCATTTTAGAGATTGGGAAACTGAGGCATGGGAAAGTAAAGTAACTTGTTCAGTGAGTAACAGCTACTGAGTGGAAGAAGCTGGAAACAGCCCCAAGAGTGATCAACCCCCCTGAAGACACTTGCTAGTGGTACCACCCCATCTATCTAAGGCCGGGTTGACCACAAGCACGACACACCTCTTTTCAGCAGAAATCAAGAGCCTAGAGAGTACTCGGGTTGACAGCATAGACAAATAATAGTGAGGTTCCATCCTCATTAGTACTTAAAGGAGCTAAAACATAAAATTTCAGCTCCCCAAAGCGAATACCTTTATCCACACCTCAGTACACATCTTGCTGTAAACTGGACCCCTTCTGTTCTCTAAATCTGCCCTGTCTAATATGGCAGCACTCGCCACCAAGTGCTTCTGGGCATTTGAAATGAGGCTTGTCCAAATGGAAGTGTTCTCTAAGTGTAAAACATACCTGATTTCCAGAACTACTACAAAAAATAATATAAAACCTCATTAATTTTTATATAGATTTCTGGTTAAATAATATTTTGGGTTTATTGGTCCAAATACAATAATTAAAATTCATTTCACCTGTTTCTTTTTCCTTGTTTAAATATGGCTATTGGAGGGAGTTCCCACTGTGGCACGATGGGTTAGGAATCTGACTGCAGAGGCATGGGTTCGAGCCCCAGCCCAGTATGGTGGGTTAAGGGTGCAGTGTTGCCATAGCTGTGGCATAGGTGGCAGCTGTTCCCCAGATTTGACCCCTGGCCCAAGAACTTCCATATGCCATGGGTAAGGCTATTAAAAAACAGCTATGAGAAAATTTTAAATCCTTGCGTGGCTCTTGTTATATTTCTACTGGATGATGTGCTCTAAACTCATTCCTTAATCCCAAACTTTGATGACTGAATCATCAGCACAAATCTGTTACCTGACAAGAAAAGCAACTCCAGGAATGGCAGTCGGACTCCCAGGAAGCCTCATCCACACACACTCCCTCTCCTTTCAGGAAGAACCCTCAAGCTCTGACACCACTGTCCCCTGACCCTGACCTTGAAATACTCGCTGTTAGTGCTCTGATCTAGAGTCTTTACCTGACCGTTTCTCCTTCTTGCTGCCCTGGTTCCTCCTCCTCCTTTCACGGTCAAGGCGCCTGAAAAGGTTTACACGCCATGCTCCTCATTCTCTCCAACCTCCCCAAGTCGCTGCAATCTGACTCCCATCCCCTACACTGAAACTGCTCCCTGAAGGTTCCCAATCCTCACCGCATCCTCCTGCCCTCTCTGCCCTTCCTAGGACAGCGGCGGGGGCCCCAACCACCAGCAGGCCTCGCCCACCCACGTGCTCCAACTGGACTCAACACCAACCAGGTGCCTGGAAGGAAGGGAAAGCACCTACGTGTCAGGTTCTGTAAATAAAGGAGGTGGCACCCACCTCCCCACCTCATTCTCCCACCACTGTCCCAAGGGGGAAGTTCTCTCATTACCCTGAAATTCTTTGCCTCAGAGCAGCTGTGCTATTCATGGACCCTCCCTGGCGGGTCGTGACTCTGCTGTATGGTCTTGTAAGCAGATAGGGTAGGGAGTCCCTGGAGAAAGAGAACAGGCATGACTTCTTGACATAAGAGAAGCCATTTTTTTAAGCTGTATTTTATGGCAGTTGAACTCTGACTCGGCAAACATTTTTGTTTGCGTCTTCTTGGTTTTTTTTTTTTTTTGGTGTTTTTTTTTTTTTTGAGCTTACAGCATGTGAACGTTCCCCGGCCAGGATTGAACCCCAGCCACAGCAGTGATAAAATCAAGTCCTTAACCACTAGGCCACCAGGGAACGACTCCAAGAGAAGCCATTTTGGCCTAAGCCATTCTGTGATCCAAGCCTGGCCACAATGCTTGTCTTTGAACAGGTCCCCGTAATCAGGAAACTAAGGAAATATAAGAACGAAGGAAAAGCAGTCAGGAAACAATAGTCCAGGGATAAATCAGAGTCCTAGTCCCTCCTCAAGGGATGGACATCACATCACAGTGTGATACAGTCTGAATTCTGCAGGAACTAAGACCCATTACCTAGGTCTGGATGTTGACCCACCCTTGACTTCAGTCAACTAAAGCTTGGACTCTCCACCTCTGCCCCAATTCTGTGCTGAACTCTCCACCCCTTCATGAATATGCATGTGCCCTTAGCTTAAAACTTCCCCGATTTTGCTGTGTGGGGAGACACAACTTTGGGACAGATCTCCTGTGTTCTCCTTACTTGCTGCAAGTAATAACCCCCTTCCTTCTATGGATCTTTGGCTTGGTTGTGTCTTTTGGCTCAACACCTACCAAAAGGCAAACCCATTTTTCAGGTAACAGTCCTTCTTCCTCTCGCTTTTCCTGCCCTGAATCACCTTGAGACCCAGGCATCTTCTGAATAGAGTGGACCACGTGCAGTGACCACTTTTCAGAGCATGGTCTGAGGGAATCATCACTCAGTAACGCATAGGCTTAAAGGAATAAGAAGCAAACTCTTGGGCAAAGGTGAAAATCTCATCATTGGTAACTGGGAGAAAGTGACACTAGAAATGGTTCAGAAAGGAAAAGGACAAGCTAACCCACTTTGGGTAGGAGAGTGGAACAGGCTTCCTGCAGGGAGAGGAGCTTGAGAAGCCCAGATCCTGTAGCAACTGAGAGACGGAAGGACAGTTCAGGAATGTAGGGCAGAAAGTACCAAGCGAAGACATCAGAGATCAAGAACAGTAAATTTTATTTTTTTTATTCACCATTATCTCTCAGCTACCAATTCCTGACAGTTCCTCAAGCCCACTGTTCTGGAATCTCTTATGTCCACCCTCTTGGGCACTGTTCCAGTCCAGGCCTTCATCAGGGTCATTTCTCTAGCCCCCTACCCTAGCCTGGGCCACAGCAATAGTCCCATAGCTGACTCCAATCAACTCCCTTTGAAAACATTCTGTATATCAGGGTCGGTTGGTCAACATGATGTCCTCATTTTCATGTCACCTTACTGCAACTCTGTTTATTTCTGCATAAAGTTATGAGAGTTCAAAGATTCCGATCCCACCCTTACCTGATGCCAGTGATGGGCATCCCTCCTCTCCACTCCAGCCCCACAAAGCAACTCAGACATCCCACCTACTGGAATGTGCCCTCCTCTCGCCACTCTCCCTCAAAAGTGGAATGAACTCTGACACCTCAGCACTGGTGGCTCCACCCTCCAGGAAAAAGAGAACCAAGACAGTCCTTCCACAGGGACCTCCGCCACCTGGCTCTGCCCATGTACCCAGATACTTCACCCTCCACCCACCACGATCTCCTGCACTCTGGACACTGCTCTCTTCCCACCGCACCCTCCATCAATATGTCCATTTACACCTTTCTACCTTTGGCCGGGGGGTGTGTTCCTTCACAAAAGCCTTATCCTTTCCATCTGCTTATCTAGATCTGACTTGGGCTTTAAGCAGCTTAAGCCCTATTTCTTGCAGGAAGACTTCTCGGCACTTTATTCTTCACTGACCTCATTCTCGAAAGCTCCGTTCAATACAATTTGCTGTTTTTCTAAGTATCACCATAAACCATTTGTTAATGCTTCATGGGCGCTATGTCACTGGTATAGAACTAAACTGCAAACCCCTTGAGGGCTAGAATCATGCCTTATCATTGTCAACTGCCCATAGATGTTACCCACTAGGCATTCAAAGGCTTGATTTAAGTTACACCGATTAATTATGCTACTTTTCTAATAGGTAAATGCTGTACTTCCCTTGTATGCAGAGACGAACAGCACAAGAGATTAAATGGCACTGACATTTAGTAATCTCCATCTATCTTTCATGGAACTCTCCCTGAAAATTAGCTTTCTTTCAATGTTACAAATAATTAAGCAGCTAGCTGGTTCAAAATATGATAAGGAGCTTTCAAAGACTAAGATTTTATAAACTAACATTACTACAAATGCCAATGAAAATAAATATATCTCTAACATAAAGCAAATGTGGCTTTTTAAAAAACTCTCCAGGAATTCCTGCTGTGGTGCAGTGGAAATGAATCCAACGAATAACCATGAGATTGCGCGTTTGATCCCTGGCCTTGGTCAGTGGGTTAAGGATCCGGCATTGCCATGAGCTGTGGTGTGGGTCGCAGATGCGGTTCAGATCCTATGTTGCTGTGGCTGTGGTAAGGGCCGGCAGCTGTAGCTCTGATTAGACCCCTAGCCTGGGAACCTCCACATACTGCAAGTGCAGCCCTAAAAAACAAACAAACAAACAAAAAATTAACAAAACTGCAAATCTAAAAAACTGGAAAATACACTTTCAAAACGACACTACCATAGCCAACCTAAGAATCCAGTGCTTACCCATACAGTATGAGCTGGAATTGGCACATATACCCTGAAGTACACAGAATGACCAGCCAACAAGGACCTGCTGTACAGCACAAAGAACTCTACCCAATATCTTGATGGTTTATGAGGGAAAAGAATCTCAAAGTGAATGGATGTGTGCACATGTAAAACCAAATCACTTTGCTATACAGCAGCAAATTATCACAAAATTATCACACACACACGCACAGAGGGAGTTTCTGTTGTGGCTCAGTGGGTTAGGAACCCGACTAGTGACCCTGAGGATGCAGGTTGGATCCCTGACCTTGCTCAGTGGAATAAGGATCCGGCATTGCTGTGAGCTATGGTGTAGGTTGCAGGTGGGGTTCAGATATGGTGTTGCTGTGACTGTGGTGTAGGCCGGCAGCTATAGGTCCGATTTGGCTCCTAGCCTGGGAACTTCCGTGTGCTGTGGGTGCAGCCCTAAAAAGCCAAAAAAAAAAAAAGAAAAGAAAAGAAATCCAACACAAAGATTTAAATTTTTAGAGGGTGTTCCCATCGTGGCCCAGCAGAAACGAATCTGACTAGCATCCATGAAGACAAAGGTTCAGTCCCTGACCCTGCTCAGGGAGTTATGGATCTGGCGTTGCTGTGAGCTGTGGTGTAGGTTGCAGACATGGCTCGGATCTGGAGTTGCTGTGGCTCTGGCATAGGCCAGTGGCTACAGCTCGGATTTGACCCCTAGGCTGGGAACCTTCACATGCCTCGGGTGTGTGGCCCTAAAGAGAAAAAAAAAAAATTTAAATTTTTAGAAACAAATGCCAACACCAACTACTACACAGCCACCATGAGTTAAGGGCTTAAGCAGTTCCACCTGCTCAGAGCAAAGCATATAAGAATGGGTCTGGGTGGGGACTGGGTCAGCTCTACTGCCAGGCCAGAGCCATGTAAGAGTTAGGCTGGTGTCTGGCCTCTTTTAAAAACCCCTTCTTATATTGGGAAAGAGGAGGAACTCAGTTCAAAGTTTTACTTGAGAACACTGTTAGGCGTCTACTAAGAAAAGCAGCTGGCATTTCATCTAAGTGCTCAGTGATCAATAAGTAAACAGCAGTTGTCAACAACTGGCTGTTTAACCACACATTGGACACTCCTTATTCCTTCTTACATAGGAGGTGACGAGGACACCTTGGATGTCACTTTATCATCTGAAAGCACTGAAAGCGTCTTTTGATAATGCTTTTCAAAAATTACTCATTCCACTGTGATGCAGTGGGTTAAGAATCCAACTACAGCAACTCAAGTTCCTGCAGAAGCACAGATTGGATACCCGGCCGGCACAGTGGGTTAAAGGATCTGGTGTTGCCACAGCTGTGGCTCAGATTCAATCCCTGGCCTGGGACCTTCCATATGCTGCGGGTGTGGCCATAAAATTTAAAAAAAAAAATCATATACGATGAAAGAAAGGAAAAATATACAGTGACAGACTAACCTACTGGGGTTAATAACTTAACCAGAAGTCTTAGAAATATTAGGACCAGGAGGAAGGAAGGAAAGAAAGGAGGGAGGGAGGGAAGGAGGAAGCTGCCCCACACAGCAAATTCTTACTATGTGCCCAGTACTTGCCCTGGATCCTTGAGAGAAAACTGCGGTCAGCACTTGAGGGAAACGGGGGCGGCAGATGACATGCCCACGTTCCCTTGCTGGAAGTCACAAGCCAAAATGTGGAACCAAACCCGTCTGGTTCCCACACTTACCAGTGACACTTGGTGAGGTCACTAAAGCTTTCCTTTAGTTCATTTGTCTATGGATCCAAAGACATAAGAGTGTTTTAAGTGCTCAGAGCTAGAAGCACTTTGGCTGAATCAGAATATAAACCAATCCTTTAAAGCTTTAAAACACAGCTGACGTCTGTCCTTTGCGCTAAATATACACTCCATAGGGTGTCTTTTTTAAAGCAGGGTAAGGCACCTACTCCATAGTTTGAAGGCTTAGCTACAAATTAAAATCATCTGAAAAGCTAACCCTACTGAAGCCTGGGCCCCAATTACCTGGAAATCTCTGGGGCTCGGGCCTGAAACTCTTAAGAACCACTGATTTGGAAGTTTGTGCTGTGGCTCAGCAATAACCAACCTGACTGGTATCCGTGAGGATTCGGGTTTGATCCCTGGCCTCCCTCAGTGGGTCAGGAATCCAACATTGCCGTGAACTGTGATGTAGGTCACAGATGAAGCTCAGATCCTGAGTTCCTGTGGCTGTGTAGACCAGCAGCTGAAGCTCTGATTCAATCCCTAGCCTGGGAACTTCCATATGCCATAGATACACTCCTAAAAAGCTCTCGGGGGTGGGGGGGTGGGGTACCAAGAACCACTGATTTAATCTATTAAGACATGCTAAGGAGTTCCCACTGTGGCTCAGCAGGCTAAGGAACCCACGTCTCTGTGAGGATACGGGTTCAATCCCTGGCCTCATTCAGTGGGTTAAAGCTTCAGCATTGCCACAAGCTATGGCATAGGTCACAGACTTGGCTCAGATCTAGCACTGCTGTGGCTATGGCACAGGCTGGCAGCTGTAGCTCCGATTCGACCCCAGCCCGGGAATTTCCATATGCCACAGGTAAAGCCATAAAGAGGGGAAAAAAAAAAAAAAAAAAAAAAAGATGGATGTGCTGGGGCAAGTCACCTGCCTTAAAGATCTCCACAAACATCATTCAGACAATTTTAGTGCAGTTCTCAACTTTTACTGCTCATTAGAATCACCCAGGAAACTTAAAAATTCTGCTGCTCCATCCATACTCCAGAACGGTCAGACTCTCTGAGAGCAGGGGGCCCAAGTAGGTGTATAAAGATCTCCATGTGATTCCAAATGCAGCAAGGGCTGGGCATCACCACTTTAGGAGCCAGCCATCTGCACTAGAAATTCAAGCGCTTACCTGGACAGCGTCCCAGTGGGTCCTTCCCCAGCAGCACCACTACATCGACAATTAGCCTCTTTCTCAAACCCCCTGCCTTCACCTAACCAAGGTTGGTGATGGCACCCAGAAGTCTCCATCTGTCAGTCACTAGTGTCTGTCCACTTAGGAGAAAGGCTGCCTCACTCTCCCCTCTGTCCTTCAGAATCGTTCCTACTATTAAATGATTCATCTCATATACACATACATGTGTCATTCTCTAACCACTTTCAATTTTATTATCTTCACTTCCTTCTCTCACTTACTGGCATTCTCAACACAGTCACTTCTTTTGACCTCGTGGACCATGCGGGGCAGATGCTGTTCTGTGCCTGTGAAACCCAGGCAGAAAACTACAGTGTGCCTGAAACTAACCTGACATCCCAGGACTCTGCCATTCACTGCAGGCAGGCAGAACTGCTGTCCTTTTCCCTCTAGAGGATAGCTCTGTTAATAGCTGTAAAAGTTCATATGAGGAGTTCCCGTTGTGGCTCAGTGGTAAGGAACCTGACTAGTATCCATGAGAATGTGAGCTCAATCCTCGGCCTTGCTCAGTGGATTAAAAGATCTGGCATTGCTTGGAGTGATGGCGTAGGTTGAAGAGGTGGCTTGGATCTGGAGTGGCTGTGGCTGTGGTATAGGCTGGTGGCTGAAGCTCTAATCTGACCCCTAGCCTGGAAACATCCATATGCTTCGGGCGGCGGGGGGGGGCAGCTAAAAAAAAAAAAAAGTTCCTATGAAAAATTTTAAAGGAGAGAAGATTTCTGTTTCCTTTTCCAGAGAAGCAAAACTCAAAAGGTTATCCCAAAATTCCCAAAGCACACTTTTTTTTTTGGCTGCGCCCATGGCATGTAGAAGTTCCTGGGCCAGGATAAAACCCGGAATCATAGCAGTTACTGGAGCTACAGCAAGGATAACACCAGAGCCTTAACTCACTGAGCGACAGCAGGAACTCCCAAAAGCACTTTTTTTTTTAGGGCTGCACCAATGGATACTAGTCAGATTCATTTCCTCTGAGCCTCAACCAGAGCTCCCACATTTTTTGATTAATAACAAATGTTCATGGTTGAAAAGAATAAAACCCTTTGCACACTTCAGTTCTGAACTTCTGAATCATGTAAAACTTCTTACATGGGACCTAAGTGAAAAAAAAATTCTACACTGAGAGCAAAATGCTTTTTATCCAACTATACATGCAAAAGAAGTAGCATTCATTGTGAAGATATTCTCTCAAAGGGCAAGACAGGTGTTGATTAAAGCTTCTCTAAAACATACACTGCTTTGGACTACTAATGAATGGCTGACAAAATTAATCCACATCTTCACCCTGAAAACGACCCGCCTTCCACGCACACGGTGACATCGATTTAAAAAAAACATTCATAGCACTAAAAAAAAAATGCATTTGCCTGATACAGTACTTCCTATACTAGGTAAGACTTTGTTCATTACTTTGCAAAATATTTTCAATGCTATCTCAGATTATTTCTGCAAAACTGTCAATGCAAAACCCACAGACAATGAATTCAGAGTTATGATGGAAAAACAGATCTAATTTCCCTACAATTACAAGATAAAATGTAGCAATAATTTAATCATTTTTATGGTGAAGATCAAGATTATTGACTTTTGAAAATATGGTATCCACTAATATCCCAAGTTAATTTCAACCCTCTACCTAATAATTGGTACTTGAGAAGGAATTTTAGGATAATATTTAAAAGTTAATTAAAAACCGAGTAAGCATCCACATCAGTCAAGCACGACCTCTGCTCTGCCATGCATTTAAATGCATGTCACCTTGACCTGTAACACAGCCATGTAAAAAATTTTGGTCAATATAAATCAAACGTACACTAATTTATGCTGCAGGTTTCCTGGTATCTGAATCAACATTAGAAATCTAACCAGTATTTGTTATTCTGTTATTGACAAAAGGAAGCATATTTAAATGATAACAAGTACTCAAGGGTGTCATTTGGAAGTTAAATTGTTCCCCAAGGAGAGCCTCCGGAAACGGCTACATTTAAAGGTCATTTACCACCAAATTATGAACAACTGTTGCATTTATTAGCACAGGCTCAATAGTTTGGAAGCTGCAGCCATCAATTTTTACTGACAGTGAGATCTAACTGTTCACTAATAATAAACAAGGAAAACAGACCTTGTCTATAAACTTTTATTCCCTGCACTACTACTTTTTAAAAATGGAGGTACAAACTCTCCATGGGTATGCATCTGAACAGAAAATCTTCCAAGTGCAAGCAGGACTAAATCAATTTTATTTATTTATTTATTTATTTAACTTTTTGTTTTTTTAGGGGTGCACCCACAGCATATAGAGGTTCCCAAGCTAGGTGTTGAATCTGAGCTGTAGCCGCTGGCCCAGGCCACCACCACAGCAATGCCAGATCGGAGCCTGTCTGCGACCTACACCACAGCTCATGGCAACACAGGATCCTTAACCCACTGAGCCAGGCCAGGTATGGAACTGCATTCTCATGGCTACTAGTCAGATTTGTTTGCACTGAGCCACAACGGGAACTCCTAAACCACAGTTTTAATTATTATTATTATTATTATTGTCTTTTTAGGGCCAGACCCATGGCATAGGGAGGTTCCCAGGCTAGGGGTCGAATCAGAGCTTTAGCTGCTGCCCTACACCACACCCAGAGCAACACAGAATCTGAGCCAAGTCTGTGACCTACATCACAGCTCAAGGCAACGCTGGATCCTTAACCCACAGAGCGGGGCCAGGGATAGGATTCGAGTCAGATTCATCTCCACCAAGCCACGACAGGAATTCCATGGCAAGTAACTCATTTCATAGCCAATGAAGTGATGCAATGGACCCATGACCATGGAATTCACTGGTATTATCATGTTCCCCATCATCCTAAAGCAGCTGGCTTGAGAGAAGTTGGAATGGCCTTTTGCAGACTCAGTTACAGTCTGAGCCACCTGGCAATACCCCTTGCAGGCCAGGACCTGGTTCTCTAGGCGTCAACATCCAAAATATGGTGCTGCTTTTCCCAAGACCAGGATCACAAACCCAAGAATCAAGAAGTGGACAAGGAAGGGACACCATTCACTAGCTCCCCTAGTGACCCACTGGCAAAAATTTTGCTTCCTGTCCCAGGACTATATGTTCTGCTGGCCTGAAAGTCTTAATTTCAAAGGGGAAAAAAAAGTTTCCACCAGGAGACACAAGAATGATTCCACCGAACCGGAATTCAAGACTATCACCTGGCCACTCTGGTCTCCCCAGGTCTCTGAATCAGTAAGAACAGAGGAAGTTACAACATTGGCTGGGGCAATTGATCCTGACTGCCAAAGGGAAACTGGACCACTACTCCACGATGGAGGGAAGGAAGAGCATCTTGGTAACACGAGATCCCTTAGGATGTCTCTTAATATTACAATGCACTGGGATTAAATTCAACAGAAAACTGAAACAATCTAATTCAAGTGGAACTTTACTAATGTCTCAGACCCTTTAGGGATGTAAGGTCTGGGCCACCAGGTAAAGAACCAGGACCAGCTGGGGCAGTTGCTGAAGAGGAATAGCCATGAAAGGGGAACAGTGGCGAAAGAAGGTAGTTAAAAATATCAGCTACCACCTTGCAACCAGTGATAGTGAGGACGGTAATTGTCATGACTATTTCCTTCTGACTGGGTTATGACTATGTTTGTATGTGTATACACACATATATTAAAACATATATAAAGTGCATATCTTTGTTGTATTCCTTCTTTTATCTCCTTATCATGTAACCTTAGATGTATGGACTTTACGTGATAGTATTTAAGTGTTGTTAATTTCACATCGTATATTTAAGTTACAGGATGTCACCAAGGGTAAACATGACGCAAGGACTTCACCTTCTCTTCTGGGTAAGGAGTTAGTGTGTCTGAGTTACATGCAGGATACTTGTATCACATCAGGCACAATTATGACCTTATTGTTGCCTTTATTCAGAGATTAAGTATGGTTTAGGAGATACACATATGCCAAGTTGGTAAAGGGTGGACTTGGAATGGTTAATTTTATGTGTCAACATGACTGAGTCACAAGATGCCCAGATACTTGGTTAAACGTTTCAAATTAAACATGTGCAAATACAGGGCTTTTTTTTTTTTTTTTTTTCCTTGTCTTTCTAGGGCTGCACCCATGGCATACAGAGGTTCCCAGGCTTGGGGATGAATTGGCGCTGTAGCCACTGGCCTATGCCACAGCCACAGCAATGCTAGATACAAGCCATGTCTTCGACCTACACCACAGCTCACGACAACATCAGAGTCTTAACCCACTGAGCGAGGTCAAGGATCAAACGTGCGTCCTCAAGGATACTAGTCAGAGTCGTTTCCGCTGAGCCATGACAGGAAATCCCCCAAATATAGGACTTCTGATTTTCCCCCTAAATGTGTTCTACCCAAAATCGTCCACGTTTTGATAAACGGTGCCACCATTCTTCCATTTGCTCGAGTTAAATACCGTGGAGTCACCCTCATTTTCTCCCACACTCCAACTCTAATCCATCAGTGAATCCACTTGGCTCCATCATCAAAATTTGTCCAGAATCCAACAGAACTGTTCTAAGCCATCAGCATCTTTTACCTAGGATACCACAACACCCTCCTAACTCAGCTTCCCACTTGCACCTGATCCTCCTGCAGTCTATTTTCCACAATGAAATGAGACTGATGCTTCCAGAGGTTAAGTCATGCAAATAGTATGTGAGGAGAGGGACTTCCATCTATTTTCTCCGCTCCGCAACCTCAGCATCTAGAAGAGTACCACTGTACTGATCATGTGGCTGGTAATCAGTACATACTTAGTGAATCAAATCACTCCCCTGCTTCCCTCCTCTCAGAGTCAAAGCCTTATCATCCCCTCCCAGACCTACTGGGTCTGCCTGGCCCAACCCCCTTTGCTCCATCCCGCACTATCCACCCCCACCACACTACCTATGACCTCATCCCCTACTGCCCTCTATTCCCTGGCTCCGGTCCAACCCTGCTTGGACCCCTTCCTATATCTAAAATGCACTGGGCACAGTCCTATCTCATGCCCTCTGCTTTCACTGTTCCTTCTGTCTAGACAACGTTCCCTAGATAACGTCATGACTCACCCCTGCCCTTCCTTCAGGTCTGTTCCAGTGACACTTGCCCAGTGACAGCATCTCTGACGATGCCTCAGCAAGCTCTATGCCTTTTTCCTTATTTATTTCACTCAGCAGAAGCACTGGCTGAGATATTATATAGTGTAAGTATCATGTTTATTTCTGCCCCCTTCACCCATCCAGCTGGAAGGTAAGCTCCTTGAGGGTAGAAACTTTTGACCAACTCTCCTTGAAGAGAGACTTTTGACTGTTTTGTTCACTACTGTATTCTCAACAGGCAGGTTACTGCCTGCCTCTTGGTAGTCAATGAATATTTGTTAAAAAAGTATTTGTTTTCAGAGTTCCCATCTTGGCTCAGTGGTTAACGAATCCGACTAGGAACCACGAGGTTGCGGGTTCGGTCCCTGCCCTTGCTCAGTGGGTTAATGATCCGGCGTTGCCGTGAGCTGTGGTGTAGGTCGCAGACACGGCTCGGATCCCGCGTTGCTGTGGCTCTGGCGTAGTCTGGTGGCTACACCTCCAATTGAACCCCTAGACTGGGAACCTCCATATGCCTCGGGAGCGGGCCTAGAAAAGGCAAAAAGACAAGACAAAAAAAAAAAAGTATTTGTTTTCACTTTCTGTTCATATCATAAACCATGCTATAATAAATAACTTTACATGTATATCCTTACGCACTTACAGTGCAAAGAGGGGAAAGCCTGGGTCAAAAGCTTATATACACATTTTATTTAATAAATATTGCCTAACTCATCTCCAAAACAGATTCTCCAAGTTATAGTCTCACCAACAGTATGTGAAAGAATGTGTCTCCCTCACCCCCATTTTCATCAGCACTGATTTTTATCAATCTTTGTCATTTTGCCTGTTGAATTAACAAAAAAAAAAAAAAAAAACAACTAGGTTTAACTTTGCTTTTCTTTAATTATTAGTGAGACTACCTTGTCATATGTTTTTGGTCATCTGTATGCTTGATGTTTCTCTCCTCTTAAAGGCAATGAGATCCTGCTGTGTAGCACTGAGAACTATGTCTAGATACTTACGAAGGAGCATGATGATGGGAGAAAAAAATAGTATACATGTATGTGTAACTGGGTCCCCATGCTGTACAGTGGAGAAAAAAAAAATGTGGTGGGGAAATAACAAACAAACAAACAAAGACAAACCAACCAACAAACACTCTCATTACCTTTAATGCTTCCAGGATAAAATTTTATCTGTGCATGTACAGTCCCCCTAAACCACTCAACCTAACCTTCAAACTCCTGTCCCACTCCTACCACCTACCCTCCTTAGCAACTATCCAGACTTCTTACACTTCCCCAGGCCCTTCCTTGAACCTGAAATGTTCTTCCCTTTCTCATACTGGCAAAATTCCACTCACCCTTCCAGAACAAACTTTCATGTCAGCTACTCTGCGCCCACAAGACCAGTACAATGATTGAGAGAGAGAGAGTAGGCATATAGTAATCACGAGAATGGATGGTTATTCTCCCTGGCTTGGGTAATTTTGAAAATAGGATTAATTTCCACTAGCAAGGTGGAGAGAAGGGGGAGTGTGTAGAAGAGAGAGAAGCTTGCAGTTTCTAAACAATTTCTAAGTTCCTAAATTTATCTAAATTCAAAGAACTAAGAAAAGGCAGATGGTGAGACTCAACCCACTTATTGGTTCTTCCCTAAATAAAAATTACAAAGGGAAAACCTGAATAATATATCTTTTTAATAAAAATCAACAAGACAACAATAGCCTATTTCAAATACCCCCAACATCCCCTTCCAAAAAAAGGAGGGGAGGCTCAAATAAAAGGGGACACTAGAATGTTTCACTTTTAGTTTGTGGTCTTTGGAGGCAACCAACTTATTTTGACAAATAAATAATAAAAGAAAGAATCAAGCATTTATCCTGCTTTTACTATTAAAAACTACACCTCAGGGTAACTAATTTCTGACAAAGTTTCTCTTTATACGTGTATTCAAGCCAATAAATAGAGAGAGAATAATAAAAAGAACATCAATGCCTAGCAACCACTCATGAATTCACAGATCTAGACAATGGTCCTCAATAGCCACTAGCATCACAAATTATATCTGAAAATGACCAAGCCTCTGCCTTTGGACCACATAAGGAGCAGAAAAATGTATTAATAATGACACAAGGATGTAATCAGCAAAATCTACTGTGGGAAACTCTATGGGGCAAAATCACAGTTCAGAAAATGAAATAATTGTAAAAGAAAAAGAAAAAGGAAAGGAACCTATAGATTAAAAAAGACCAAGGAGATATATTAAGGACTCACATTTTATACAACAGTTTAAATCCTAATTCAAACTGCTTTAAAAAAATAATCATTCATGGGGAAAATCAGGGAAATGTGAAAAATGGACTGATATTTACAATGATGAAATGTGGCTTTTTAAATATCTGATAATGATACTATGATTGTATTTTCAAAGGGGAATTTTTGGAGTTTCCTGGTGGTTCAGCAGATTAAGTATCTGGAGTTGTCACTGCTGTGACTTGGGTCACTGATGTGGCAAGGGTTAGATCCCTGACCCGGGAACTTCTGCACGCTGTGGGAGCAGCCAAAAGCAAACCAAAAAACAACAACAAATAGAACAAAGCAAAATAATAGGAAGTTGCATTAAAAATCTAAATGAATACCTGGAAAACCAACAAAAGAATACAAGTATATGGGAGCGCTCTGGCGGTCTAGCAGTTAGGATTTGGCACTTTCACCAGTGTAGCCTGGGTTCAGTCCCTGGCCTGGGAACTGAGATTCCACATCAAGTCACTCCACATCAGAGCCAAAAAAAAAAAAAAAAAACCAAGGTATGAGCCCCATGGCTCTCTTGTTTTGGAGATGCAGTGGGGGATGGGAGAGAATGGAGAAGGTAGGAAATATGTATTTCCATGCCTCTATATAATCCTAACCTCATTTAGGTAAATATACTGGGCTCTATGAACTTGAAGGGAAAAAAAAAAATACATGTAGTAAATAATTAAAGTTAGAAAACTAAACCTGAATGAACATAGTCTAGAGTTGTTAAAGAATACTAGATGGTTAGGAGTTCCCACCGTGGCTTAGTGAAAACGAATTTGACTAGTATCCATGAGGACACAGGTTTGATCCCTGGCCTTGCTCAGTGGGTTAAGGATCCGGCGTTGCCGTTAGCTGTGGTATAGGTGGCAGATGCGGCTCAGATCCTGTGTCGCGGTGGCTGTGGTATAGGCCAGCAACTATAGCTCCAATTCAACCCCTAGCCTGGGAACTTCCATATGCAGTGGGTGCAGCCCTTAAAAGACCAAAAAAAAAAACTAGTTGGTTAAATGTAATTGCTGCTTCTGTAGTACTTGAAGATAACTGGAAAGAGTTTGTTTTACAGATCACAAATATTTATCCTGGACTTTGGTTTACATTATTGATTTACATTAAAGAACTTTTTTAAAACAAATATCTTCAAGGCAGTCCCTTCTTGAAATAATATGAATAAATCACAAACATAGCAGGAGACACTGCTCAAACCATCCTATAAGGTAGGTACAGCCATACCTCGTTTTACTGCACCTCATTTTATTTCACTTTGAGGATACTGAATTTTTCACAAATTGAAAGTGTGGGGCAACCCCATGTGGAAAAGTTCTATTGGCACCATTTTCCAATAGCATTTGTTCACTTCGTGTCTCTGTGTGACATTTCAGTAATTCTTGCACTATTTCAAACTTTGTCATCATTATTATGTTTTTGTTATGATGATCCGTGATCTTCGATGCTACTATTGTAATTAATCGGGGGCACCACAAACTGTACCCATATAAGACAGTGAACTTGGTCAATAAATGGTGATCCATCGCCCAGCCATTCGCCTGTCTCCTTCTCTTTCCTTGGGCTTCCCTATTCCCTGAGATACAACAACATTGAAATGAGACCAGTTAATGACTCTACAATGGCCTCTAGGTCTTCAAGTGAAAGGAAGAGTTGCACATCTCACTTTAAATCAAAGCTACAAATGATTAAACCTGTTGAAGAAGGCAAGCTAAAAAGCCAAAATAGGCTGAAAGCTAGGCCTCTTGTTCCAAACAGCCAAGGTGTCAATGTATGATCTTCTTTGCAGAACAGATACTGACCCAGAGACGTTGAAAAACTTCTGGTCACCAAAGGAGACAGGTTGGTAGGGAAGAGATGGGCTGTGGGTTTGGGATGGAAATACTGTAAAATTGGGCCGTGATGACTGTTGTAAAACTATAAATACAACAAAATTCACTGAGCTAAAAGACAAAACAAACAAAAATGATAACCATTTTTAAAAAGGTGTGAATGCAAAGAACAAGTTCTTGGAGGAAATTAAACATGCTATTCCAGTGAACATACGAATGACCAGTAAATAAGTAAATAACAACAGCCTTACTGCTGAGATGGAGAAAGCTCTAGTGGTCTGGATAGAGGATCCAATCAGCCAGGACATCCTAAGCCAAAGCCTAATGCAAAAAAGGCCCTAACTCACTTCAAATCTATGAAGCCTGAGAGAGATAAGGAAGTTGCACAAGAAAAGTTAAAAGGTAGCAGAGTTTGGTTTATGAGGTTTAAGGAAAGAAGGTGTCTCTACAACATCAAAGTGCGAGATGAAGCCGCAAGTGCTGATGCAGCCGCTGCAGCAGGTTATCCAGAAGATGTCGCGAAGATGATGAGTGCAGGTGGCTATACTAAACCATGTAATCAAAACAGCCTTCTATTGGAAGAAGATGCCATCTAGGACTTTCACATCTAGAGAAGAGAAGTCAATAGTGGCTTCAAAGCTTCAAAGGACAGGCTGACAGTCTTGTTAGGGGTGTAGGCAGCAGGTGACCTAAAGCTGAAGGCAGTGCTCATTTACCACTCCAGTAATCCTAGGGTCCTTCAGAATTACACTAAATCTACTCTGCCTGTGATCTCTAAGTGGAACAACAGAGCCTGGATGACAGCACATCTGCCGACAACATGGCTTACTGAATATTTTAAGCTCACTCTTGAGACCTATTGCTGAGGAGAAAAAGATTCCTTTCAAAATATTACTGCTCAGTGACAATGCACTGGTCACATCTCTGATGGAGGTGTACACTAAGATTAATGTTGTTTTCATGCCTGCTAACACAACATCTGTCCACAGCCTGTGCCAGAGATTAAGAAATAGTTTCAAATTTAAAGTCTCACTTCTTAAGAAATGCATTTCACAAGGCTATAGCTGCCCTAGACAGTGATACCTCTAATGTATTTGGGTGAAATAAATTGAAAACCTTCTGGAAAGGATTCACTAGTCTAGATGCCATTAAGAACATTCATGATTCATAGGAAGAGGTCAAAATATCAACACTACCAGATGTTTGGAAGAAGCTGATTCCAACCCTTCATGGATGACTTTGAGAGGTCCAAGACTTTAGTGAAGGAAGTCACTGCAGATGTGGCAGAAAGAGAAAGAGAACTAGAATTGGAAGTGGAGCCTGAAGACGTGACTGAATTGCTGCAATCTTATCAAAAAACGTGAACAGATGAGCTCATGAGAGTTCCTTCTTATGAGCAAAGAAAGTGGTTTCCTGAGATGGAATCTACTCCAGGTCAAGATGCTGTGAAGATTGTTGGAATGACAACAAAGGATTTAGAGTATTACATAAACTTAAGTGATAAAGCAGCAGGGTTTGAGAGGACTGACTCCAGTTGTGAAAGAAGTTCTGTGGGTAAAATGCTATCCAACAGTATGGCATGCTGCAGAGCAAGCATTCAGAAAAGGAACAGTCCACTGACACAGTAAACTTGACTGTTGTCTTAACTTAATAGCCACAGCCACCTCAACCTTCAACAACCACCACCCAATCAGTCTGCAGCCATTTAGGTCAAGGAAAGACCCTCCACCAGCAAAGATTATGCCTCACTGATGGCTCTGATAATAGTTAGCATTTTTTTAGCATTAAGATATTTTTGTGTGACTTCCTTTTTTATGATATTTGCTTTACTGCAATGGTCTAGAACTAAACCTGAAATATCTCCAAGGTGTGGGCGTACTAGTATTCTTTGACAGATGAGGAAAACAAGACAGGGAAATTAAGAAGCTTGCCCAAAGCCTGACTGTGGGCTAAAGGCTGCAGGCCAGATTTGAGGCCGACCGCCTAAGTCTATCCATTGCCTGTGCTTTTTCATTGCTAGGCTGTGCCGAGTTCCATCATAAACTGGTGGAAGATTATAATTAGGCTTTTGCCAAATGGCAAAAATTACCAAGGAAGAATCTGAAATAATCAAGATCTGATTTAATCTGTACAGGTTCATTTCTAGTAACACGCCTGCCTCATTTTTGAGACACAGTGTGCCACAATTTGGACTAATAACTTAGCACCACATCAAAGCAGACAGAACTAAATGCAATGTGACATCCCGGATGAGATCCTGGAACAGAAAAAGGACATTAGTGGAAAAACTGGTAAAATCCAAAAAGTCTGGAGCATGGCTAATAATAATGTACAAATGCTAGTTTCCTTGTTTTGACGTTACCATGGTAATGTATAACGTCAACAGGGGAAACTGGGTAAGGGGTACAGAGGAACTGTCAGTATTCATTTTGCAACTTTTCTGCAAATTTAAAATTATTTCAAAACCAAAAGTTTATTTCAAAAGACTAGAGGAAGTACCCTTGTGGCATAGAAGATTAAGGACTCAGTGCTGTCGCTGCAGCAGCTCCAGTCGCTGCTGTGGCACAGGTTGGATCTCTGGCCTGGGAACTCTGACAGGCCGCAGGCAAGGCCAAAAAAAAAGAAAAAGAATGAATTTCTAAGCACTGTATTTGCAAAATTCAACCCTCTTGTAAAATTTTTGATTTTTAAGTGAATGTAACATTCTGTCAAGAATATTTTCAAACTATATTTCTTATCTTTAAGGGTAAAGAACTTGTCTTCCACAAGCTTGACCCACTCAACACATGTATAATTGTTCGCTTATGCTGAGACTTCACCATGAGCGAGGCACTGGGCCAGCTATGTCCTTGTTCACAAAGCCCTCCCTCATCATGGGTGCTTAGAACGGGCGACTGGAAGATACAGTTGGAGACACTGTGCTCTCACTATCCTTCTGACCTTCTCCCACTATGGTGTCTGCAGGGTTAGGTGGCAGGAATGGACTGACCTCATCCCTAACTCCAGAGATGCCACCGATTTTCACTCCATCTAGTTAACATATCCTTGCCTTGGTGACTGGTTCAGGCACACGGCATTCCCCAGGCAAGAGCACTGAGTGAGAAACCAACTGGGGATAGTGAGAGGAGAAGGAAGAAAATTGCCCTTGCTCTGAACAAACACTCCTTCCTCTGGATGTTGTCAAATACACACACACACACATACACACACACATACACATATATATATATATATATATTTTTTTTTTTTTAGGGCCACACCCATGACATATGGGAATTCCCAGGCTAGGGGTCCAGTCAGAGCTACAGCTGCTGGCCTACACTACAGCCGCAGCAACACAGGATCCGAGCCCTGTCTGACACCTACACCACAGCTCACGGCAATGCTGGATCCTTAACTCACTGAACGAGGCCAGGGATCCAACCTGTGTCCTCATGGATACTAGTCAGGTTCATCTGCTGAGCCATGGCTGGAATTCCCAATTTTTTTTAATCTACAGTGTGTTGTCATTTTGTCACCAGGTGGAAACTACGCTGAGGATGAAGGAGAGGGACGAAGTGTCCAGGTTCCCTTACTCAATCTCTCAGTCTCTCTCACAAATATAAACTGGCAGTAAAAATACTTCCTATAGGACTTCCCATTGTGGCTCAGCGGCAATGAACTTAATATCCATGAGGATGCAGGTTCGATCCCTAGCCTCGCTTGGTGGGTTAAGGATCTGGCGTTGCCGTGAGCTGTGGTGTAGGTCACAGATGTGGCTTGGATCCTGTGTGGCTGTGGCGCAGGCCGGCAGCTGCAGCTCTGATTCAACCCCTAGCCTGGGAACCTCCATCAGTGCAGCAACTAAAAAGACAAAAAAAAAAAAAAAAGAAGTCTTTACTTGCCAGATTTCATAATGAAATACATACAGGTAAAATTATTTTGGATTTGCTTTAAAATACTCCAGAGTTTTTTTAAATGTAATTATGAAGGGTGCTGAGTGAAATAAAAATTTAATAGTGAAGTTGAGTAACAGGTACAGGTGGTTCATTACACTGTTCTATTTATGTATTTTAACCCATAAAATATAAAACGCTGATTATCCCTGTAGACATCTCAATAGTGTATGGAGCTGCCTCATATGTTACAATGCGTAATACAGGAAGTAAATCAATGAGAGTCTAGATCTCAAGAAAAGCATATACTTATACAAGCGCAATGCAGTTATCGATATATAGTTAAAAAGGACTTGAAATTCAAGTACTAAATTCAATACCTTGATTTTAAGAACTACAAAAAAATGAAATGTAATACGCTCAAAGGTTTATGTACTTACTAAGTAGTCATTCTAGTTTTGCTGTTTTTAGCAACAGCATATCTGAAAATGGAGAATACTAGCCTATCCTGGTGCCCAGGATCTGCTTATCTCATGTCCAAGAGACTGTTCTCCATCCTCACCTGACAAGGTCACAGAGCCAGGTCTAGCACTTGCCTTCTTGTAAAGCGTCTACCATTCTATCTTGCCTGCTTCACATCCCTGGGTTTCCTCCTCCCCCTGGGTACCATGCTGAGCATTCTTTGCCCATGCGGGTTCTGGGACACTACCTCCTGCCTCTTTTCCTCACTTTACATCCTCTTCCTGGGAAGAGCATCACCTCCTCTTTTTTACACTGAATGATCCCCTGGAACCATATTTCTAGACCAGATCTCTCTATACATCCTGAATTCCAAAATGAAGTGGCCTCATCTGCCACCAAAAACTGAGCAGGCCCCCAAATGAAACTGTCTTCACATCAGCTCTTTTTATTCAGTCACTGGCACCTGTATGCACAGGAGTCACCCTCTGCGTCATATCTGGTCACCAGACCCTGGAGATTCTTGTAAGTCATCCCCTTTCCTTTCCCAGTTGCCTTAGCTCAGGGCCTCATCCTCTCCCTTCTGGTTTTTTTTGCAAGCATCTCTTAATTATTAATGCTTCAGGGTCATCTTTCTAAATGCAGAGCTAATCATGTTACTTCCTTCCTTAAACCTCCGGCTACTTCCCACTTTCTGAAGCTGATGTCCACACTCCGTTAAAGCTCTCCAGGCTAGCGAGCTGGTCTCTCCACACCTCTCTCGGTCAGGAGTCATTCTGCAAGACCCCCCCCTGCCCAAATGGAAGAGCTGCTTCACACCTGGAGATTACTGAATTTCTTCTCTTACTGACAGGGATGGAGTAGGCACAGGTAGTTGTATAAGTCCCAATAAAAGTTCATAGATCAAGAGGGAAATCTAGGGGATGTTGGGAGATCACTGTAAGTTAATAAATTGCCCCCAAAAGCCATTAGAACAAGGCAGGCTTGCTTGACTAGTGGAGGTGATGCTCTTCCCGGGAAGAGGTTGTTGGGTGGAGGATGGGGTGAAGTCTGCATTCAGATTCACACCCAGGGCAGGAGTTTGAGAACTGCCTTTCTGCTGATGTGAGTACACACCTTACTGGATACGAAGAAGGAGCTACTGCTCTAAGAAAGAGGAAGAGGTGCTCTTTTCTGATCCCCACTCCCCTTGGATGATAAAATTGTAGCCCACTGGATCCTTGGGGCAGAGCCTCCTCACCCACCTGCTTGCATCTTTCACAAGCGTCCTATCCTAATAAATCTATTTCTTGCCTATCACTGTCTCTTGCTGAATTCCTTCTGAATGGAGGCATACAGAACTGCTCCGAAGGAATTCAGCAATAGCCAAGACATGGAAACAACCCAAATGTCCATTGACAGATGATTAAATTAGGAAGATGTGGTTTATATACACAATGGAATACTACTCAGCCATAAAAAAGTGGCACAATGCCATTTGCAGCAACATGGATGGAACTAGAGACTCTCATACTGAGTGAAATAAGTCAGAAAGAGAAAGACAAATAGCATATGATATCACTTATAACTGGAATCTAACATACAGCACAAATGAACGTTTCCACAGAAAAGAAAATCACAGACTTGGCGAATAGACTTGTGGCTGCCCAAGGGAGAGGGAGGGAGTGGGAGGGATCGGGAGCTTGGAGTTAACAGATGCAAACTATTGCTCTTGGAATGGATTTACAATGAGATCCTGCTGTGTAGCATTAAGAACTATGTCTAGATACTTACATCGCAACACAACGAGAGGAAAAAGTGTGTATGCATGTATGTGTAACTTGGTCCCCATGCTGTACAGTGGAAAAAAAAAATGAAAAAAAAAAAAAGAAAAGAATCTGAACCTCAGTAAGTCCAGACATTGGGTGAGTGCTAATTTAAAACGTGGGTTCAAGTCCCAATCTGGGTTTAGGCTGGGTTCGAGTCCCAGAATGTGCGTTCAAGTTCCTGTCTATGTTCTGGCTAGGTTCAGGCTGTTAATGCTGTCAGTTTCACTATGAGACGACTCAGTCATTCATTATTTATTCAGCACACATGGGGTGAATTTCCACTAGGTTCTCAGCCTTGTGTATGAGCACAGCAGGGGAGATGGACGCTGTCCTAGCCTCTAGGAGCGCTCAGCCTAGCAGGGAAAGAGGTATTCAACAGATACACTACGGAGCAGGGGGTGGGATGGGAAAGATTCACCTGCATTTTGTTACAGTATTTTTCTCTTAATTCTTTGTGAACTAAGATGATTTGGAAGTAGCCCTTTTTTGTTTGGTTGGTTTGGGGGTCTTTTCTTTTTTTTTTTTTTTTTTTTGTTAATCTGGAGTTTTAGATGAGAACGTCTTTTTCCTGAGAGCAAACTTTGCCCCACCCTTCCTCTTTCTAGAATTCACAATCTCAGGAAAACCCTCATCAAATTTCAAAAGTCAGCATTCCTGAGCAGCCCTCCCCCAGCCCCACGGCCAGCACACACCCCTAAGGCAAAGCAGAATGGCCAGGTCCCTCAAGACTCCAGCTGAAACCCACACACCCTAACCCTTCCCCACCCTGCTAGGGGCTGAGAGTCCCTAAGAACAGAAACAACATCCTTCCACTTGGCAATCCCCACCTAACACCAGTGTAGACCCAGAAGTATGTCAATATTCAGAGGGCAAAAATTCACTCTTTAGAAGTAAATTACTTTGTACATTGAGCATAACTTTGTATAAACTTTTTCAATAACAATGCAGCAATACCGATAAAAACTTAGAAGGCCTCAAGTACCACTTCTAGGTAATGTCCTACAGAAATCCTAGGAGTAGACATTAACAAAGTATGCACAGGGGTGTGTGTGTGTGTGTGTGTGTGTGTGTGTGTGTGTGTGTGTGTGTGTGTGTGTGTGTGTGTGTGTGTTACTCCACTCCATCAACAAGGTATGAACCTTGATGGCACAGGAGAAAAATGTTTCCTATTTTAAGGACCCCTGAGACAAAGGAAGAGTTTATACTTGGAGTTAGGTCCATAATTTCCTACTGCTGACTGTGGCATGAGGTATAAGAAAATGTTGTGGTCTAGAATTATAGCAGGTTTTACTAATGTCTAACCTGACAAGGTCTAGGAAATCATTTATCCCTTTGAATCTTCACATATACATCTTGATTTTTATGAGAAATTACTTCTGATATTTTCATGTTTTGTCAGTTTGTGATTTCCACTGTAGTGTGTGTGTGTGTGTGTGTGTGTGTGTGTGTGTTTAGGGCTGCACCCGCGGCATATGGAGGTTCCCAGGCTAGGGGTTGAATAGGAGCTGCCAGCCTATACCACAGCCACAGCAACACCAGATCCAAACCCCATCTGCAACCTACACCACAGCTCACGACAACACCGGATCCTTAACCCACTGAGCAAGGCCAGGGATTGAACCCTCATCCTCATGGATACTGGTCGGGTTAGTTAACCACTGAGCCATGGGAACTGCAAGGGATGTCTTATTTCAACTTTCAGTGTGGTTGCTAAAAACTAGAAGCAAATGTCAGTGGCCATCAAAAGAGATCCATGTAAACAAATTATGGGGAATTTCTTCTATGCAAGATCCCTTTGCTAGTAGCTAAAAGGAGGAGACAGACCTATCCATATTGACAGAGAAAGATACCCCTAAGTTGTAGGATGACGGTAATAGTGAAATCATGCTATTTATTCTAAAAAAGAAAAACAAAATACATTTTCATAGCATAGGGGGAAAAGTCTCAAAGAAAGCACCCCTATACTTTATGTCTGAGGGCATGAGACTAGAAGCCGGGAAGAAAAACCATCCTTTCTACTTAAAATTTCCTATCACTGAATTTGTTAGAATGCAATGTAATACTCATTAAATTTAAAACAAAACCACTAAAGTCAAAAGGTACTTTTTATACTAAAGAACACATGATTTTACCAGTTTCTTGTTTAAGGAACTGAGATTTTTTAAATTCTGTTTTTCTCTCTCTCAGCTTTTTTTTGTGTGTGTGTGTCTTTTTAGGGCCATACCTGATGCATATGGAGGTCCCAGGCTAGGGGTTGAATTGGAGCTACAGCTGCCAGCCTATGCCACAGCCACAGCCATGCCAGATCCGAGCCGCATCTTTGAGCTACACCACAGCTCACAGCAATGCAGGATCCTTAACCCACTGAGGGAGGCCAGGGATTGAACCTGGGGTCTCTGAAACGAATCTGACTAGTATCCATGACTAGAAATGGATACTAGTCAGATTCGTTTCCGCCAAGCCCCAACGGAACGCCTGGGTTTTTTTGGCTTTTGTTTTTTAATGAAATGTTATTCAATGCTAACTTCCCAGCACCTAAAACAGAGACACAGCAGATACTCTATAGGGTCTTTTGGAGCAGGTGATCCTAGTAGTCTCCGCTAAAAGTTAATTATCTCCCCTAGTAAGCACGTAGAGAGATCAAAACTACTGATTTTCTTCTATTAGCGGAGCTATGTTTTAATCCAAAGTTTTTGTACCTTTTTTTTTTTTTTTTTTTGTCTTTTTGCCTTTTCTAGGGCCGCTCCCACGGCATATGGAGGTTCCCAGGCTAGGGGTCTAATCAGAGCTGTAGCCGCCAGCCTAGGCCACAGCCACGTCAGATCCGAGCCATGTCTGTGACCTACACCACAGCTCACAGCAATGCCAGATCCTTAACCCACTGAGCAAGGCCAGGGATCGAACCCACAACCTCATGATTCCTAGACGGATTCATTAACCACTGAGCCACCACAGGAACTCCTGTGTTTCTTTTAATAACTTCCATTTTGGCCAGCCATGTGCCAGCTTCCAGGTTGTGAATCAAACTGATTTGGAAGGAGCCCCTTCTTGGTAAGCCGGGTTGTTAGGAGAGGGTTATGTGATGAGACTCTGAGAGCTTTTTAAAAAGTTTACTTTTTAAAAAAACACTAATTCATTTAGGTGGGTAAACCCTTTGTTAAGCTATCTCCTGCAAGTGACGTTTTTTTCCTTTCTGAAGAGGACACTTTGTACCCTTGGCACAACAATTTTGTAACCGTACAGAAGTTCATTCATCCAGCAAATATTTGCTGTATAATTACAAAGGGGAAAAAAAGAAAAAAAAAAAAAAAAAAAAAAAAAAACACTGAGATCACCTTCATCTAAAGATCAAGGCCCCTAACAAGCCGCCTTTTCATCTCCAGATCCTAAAAGAAGGCCCTCAAGCTGGCAGAGTCCTTCATGACTGTTGATGCTGATGGGAAAGGGGAGACACCTGAAAGAATGAAAGACCACCAAGGATTCAGGCCTGAGGAAAAAGCCTTAAAGAGGTTCAAATTTAAGTTCATTCCTCTCTACTCCCTCCCCCCCCTTTTTTCTGATGGAGAAAAAGATAGCGTTATTGCTTTGCCAGGCAAAGGAAGCCACAGCAGCTAAGGCCTTGAAGACTGTGTCCCCTCTACCCCCTTTTCTTTAAAGGAAGATACAGCATATATAACCAAATACCTAGTTCATTTATTTATGTAAATAATGGCCTCGGAGCTCAGTTTTTCCTTGGTTGAAGTTTTCCCACCAAGGGAAGGCACTTTGAGTACTTACTTTACATACTTGGACCCAGGAGCCTACTTAGTTCTAGAAACCCACTTACTCCTCGGATTTTTTTTTTTTTTCAATCACTACTCTTAACTCTAAAAATTCCTTTGAGAGGCGGATTTAATCCATGCTATGAAAACACAAGTTTCCAAATAAGCTGTCACCAAAACCCAATAATTTTTAGGGATGAGAAGGGTTAAAATACTTTTACGCCAAACTAATGTAACTGGAGTTTAGCAAGTGAGTGAATTAAAAGTGAAGAAAATAAACTATCCTTTAGGACGTCCCATGCGATCTTCTCCAAAACATACATGTTCTTTAAATGGAAATAAATTTTTCCAAGGTCTACCCAGGCTGAGGCATTTCTCCCCATAGCAATGATAAAAATGTCTAGATAAGGATGTCTAAGTTCATTGGGAAATCAACTTCAGTACAGTTCACTTATTAAATTTATTACCCAAAGGTCCCAGGCCCTGGTCTCTGCCCTCCGGGACTCTATTCTTGAGAAAAGGGGCCCTGTTTCTCATTTCCTGCCAAACTTCAGTTCTAGGTATGGAACAGGTGCTCAGGGAGTACGTGATTTTACCATTTCAGGGCACTACAGAACCAGGAAAAAAGAAACAACCAAACAAATAAAACTTTGGAAATCATCTAAATGCAACACATGTGTTCACTTTGGCTAATAAATTCACAAATGAATAATTTATTCAATGCGCATATTTTCCATCTGAATGAATCCTACAGAACTTGGAACGTAACATCAAACCACCGCGACGCCACTTCTGTCTGGACAGAGGGGGCAGCTATGCCAGAAACGAGCGCAGCCCATCCCGGGCTCCAGAGGGCAAGCGCCGGGGAGAGTGCCTAGCACCTCGTCCAAGGACTCGACTCCCGGCGATCCTGCTGGGAGGCCGGGAGCGGGGTTGGGAGGGGGAAGCGACCAAACCCAGGCACCCAACGCCAGGGAGGAGGGCGCCCGTTTCCTTGACAACCACTCCTGGGCGCAGCCATACCAAAGGACCGGGGGAGGGGAAGGGAAAGGAAGGGAGCGAGGGAACCCCCCCACCCCACCCCGCGCAGGGGCAGCGGCGGCGGCCGAAGGCACCTCGGAGGCTCAGCAGCTGCAGGCCCGGCTCGCGGGGCCCTCTCCGGCCTCAGCCGGCGCCTACCGTGTATCCCCGCTCCAGGTCACTCTCCTCGTAGCGAAAGGACGGGATGTAGACCTCCATGGCCGCGCCAGCTAGCCCGGGAGGGCGAGCAGGGGGCGGGCTCACGGCGGCGGCCGCGGCCGCGACTCCGCCCCCGGCCCGGCCGCCCCGCCTCCCTTCCCGAGCCCCACGGAGCTGGAGGCTACGTGGCTCCGACCCGGATCCTCTGCGGACCCCGCCGCTCGCAGCGCTCTAGGAGGGCCCCGCCTGGAGCCCAGTGTGGGGAACCGAGGGCGTAGGGCTCTGGACGTCTGGATTCCGGGCCCAAAGCGCGGCGATCAGCAGTGCCCAGAGGAGGCGGGGCCTGGAAACCTGTGAGTCTGCAAAAAAGGGGTGTGCGCTCCACTGCGGTCGGGCGCCAGGGACAGGGCCGCACCCCGGCGCTCCCTGCCCTTGAGGCTCCAGTGTGCACTGGATTTGCAGTTTGCCAGACACCACCCTGAACAGACTGCAAGACGCCAAGGAGTAGAAGAGCTTCTTGATTTTGTTTTGGTTAAATTTTCCTTTTAGCCCTCGGCTGCCATGAAGAGCCGTGAACCCTGCACGACTTTTACGAAGACTTTTCTGTTTCCCTTCGATTCCAGGGTCAGTGCCTTGCTTTGCTTCGCTGTCGAACCTGGGAATCATGCTCTAATGCATAGCCCGAAGGTCGGCGGCTCACTGAGATAAACAGTCCGGTTTCTTGCTTCAGTTCTAAAATGCTGCGTCTAAGTAACTACACAGATCTTTTTACCTGTAAGAGAAAAGAGAAGGGGGGAGGGGAAGATGAGGGCTGAGATTTGCCCCTCGGGCTTTGAGCTACAGATTACTGATCAAGCTTTTATTATACTTTTTATACAATAGCACAAACGATAACAGCCTACTACTAGTAGCCTGACATATATATTTTTATCTGGCATGGCTCACCTATTTACCCATTAGAGTTAAAAGTTAGAAATGTATCAGTCCAAAAAAATCTGACAGGTGGTCCAAATGAATCCTCCCCCCCCCCTTTTTTTTTTTTGCTGTATTTTACTAACTGTGTATAATTTAATTTTGCTTTGCTGAAAATATATGCAAGCCCTCAATATGCGGGTATGTTCTTGAGGGTCTTGCAGTTCAGCTATAATTGTTATAATTTTGGTTATTTCAGATGGCATAATTAAAGCTCAGAGAGGATAAATAGCTATGAAATTACAGGCTAATAATTAGAAGAGCTAAATTTCTAATCACGTTCTGTGGGCAACCACTATAAAGGAAAGAAGAATGGCACTGCAGTGAGAGAACATGGCAAATGTATTATCCCGATGCTCTTACATATCTTTTAGTATGACTCTACAATCTGTGACAGGTCAGCTGTCTTCTCAGAACATTAAGAAAAATACATGACAAATACATACATAAGAAGTTGAGGAGTTCCCACTGTGGTGTGACATTATGAGTGGAGTCTCTGCAGTGCCAGGACACAGGTTCCATCCCCAGCCCAGCACAGTGGATTAAAGGATCCAGTGTTTGCTACAGCTGCAGCATTGGTCACGACTGTGGCTTGGATCTGATCCCTGGCCCAGGAACTCCCTATGCTGTGGGGTGGCCAAAAAAGAAAAAAGAAGAAGAAGAAGTTGAGAGGGAAGATTGCTGCCATGTCCTGCCCTGATGTCTGCCCCACATGATGAGCTGTCATACCAGGACCTTGCTTCAGACATGTAAATGTCCCCATCCATCAGACACCACTGTCTCTGTCGCTGACTCTGGGCTCTTTCTTCATTTTTTTTTTTTTTTTTTTTTTTTTTTTTTGCCTTTTTGCTATTTCTTTGGGCCGCTCCCGCGGCATATGGAGGTTCCCAGGCTAGGCGTCGAATAGGAGCTGTAGCCGCCGGCCTACGCCAGAGCCACAGCAACACGGGATCCGAGCCGCGTCTTCGGCCTACACCACAGCTCACGGCAACGCCGGATCGTTAACCCACTGAGCAAGGGCAGGGACCGAACCCGCAACCTCATAGTTCCTAGTCGGATTCGTTAACCACTGCGCCACGACGGGAACTCCTCTTTCTTCATTCTTAAAGCTGGGCAAGTAGAGTCTTTTCAGGCCTGTGGGGTTCAGCCCAACAACCACCAAAGAATAAGCCTAAAAAAATTGTCACTTCCCTTTAAAGAAGTGTCTCAGAGTAAACAAGAAAAGAAGGAATTCAGCTGAGGGTGGATGTGCTGCAGACCAAATTGAGTTCAGATCTGCTCAGTTTGTCTACTTACTCTCCAAGGACAAGCAGCATCTGAGGAGAAAGTCAGAGCCTAAGCCAGATCCCACAGATGACACTCTCCTCTCACTTCCCGCCCACTAACATTCCATGGACTGATGAGGCAAGGAGACAAGATGGCAGAGTAGAAAGGCTTGAGCTCACCTTCGATCATGAAAACACTAAACTCACAACTAACTGCTGAACAACCATCAACAAAGAAGACTGGAACCTACCAAAAAAAAGATACTCTACACCCAAGGACAAAGAAGAAGCTAAAATGAGATGGTAGGAGGAGTGATTTTGCAGTATAATCACATCCCATACCCACTGGTGGTTGACTCATAAACTGGAAAATAATTGTATTACAGAGATCCTCGCACAGGAGTAAGAGTTCCGAGCCCCATGTCAGGCTCCCCAGCCTGGGGGTTTGGTATAGGGAGGAGGAGCCCCTAGAGCATTTGGCTTTGAAGGGCACCACAGGGCCCGGGGAAACAGAGACACCACTCTTGGAGGGTGCACACAAGGTTTCTCCTGTGCTGGGCCCCAGGGCAGAGCAGTGACTCCGTAGGAATCTGGACAGACCTACCTGTGGGTCTTGGAATGTCCCCTAAGGAGGCAAAGGTTGGCTATGGCTCACTCTGGGGGCAGGACACTAGTTGCAGAGGCCCCAGGGAATAATCATTGAGGTGAACTCCCCCAGAGGTCACCATTTTGGAAATGAGACCTGGCTTTATCCAACAGCCTACAGGCTCCAGTTTTGGGAAGCCTCAGGTCAAACAACCAATGAAGTGGGAATAGAGCCATATCAGCTGACAGATTGCCTAAGGTCATCCTGAGCCCAGAGCCACCTCTAAACACACCCCTTGACACAGCCTTTGCTCACTAGAGAGATGCCTAAGGTCATCCTGAGCCCAGAGCCACCTCTAAACACACCCCTTGACACAGCCTTTGCTCACTAGAGAGACAGGACCCAGCTCCACCCACCAGTGGGCAGGCATCAGTCTCTCCCACCAGGAAGCCTACACAAGCCCCTGGAGCAACCTCACCCACCAGGGAGCAGACAGCAGAAGCAAGACAGACTACAGCCTGTGGAATAGAGACCACAAACATGAAAAGTCAGATGAAATGAAATGGCAGAGAAATAATGTTCCAGACAAAGGAGCAAGATAAAACCCCAGAAGAACAACGAAGTAGATCTAGGCAATCTGCCTGAAAAAGAATTTAGAAGTTGAACAGTTAGCATCTATTAATAAAGGCAAAACAATTATGTAAGGAAAATAACAAAATTCTTCTGAAAACTGGATATAAAATTCCTACAATAAAAATATCACATTTACCTAGTATTTTATAGAAATATAGTTCAGCAAATTTAATGATAAACTGCTTTAAATATCAACTTAGCAACTTCTATTAGAAATCTTTTTTTTTTTTTTGTCTTTTTAGGGCTGCACCCTCAGCATATGGAGGTTCCCAGGCTAGGGGTGGAGTTGGAGCTGTAGCTGCCAGCCTATGCCACAGCCACAGCAATGCCAGATCCCTAACCCATTGAGCGAGGCCAGGGATTGAACCTGTGTCCTCATGGATGCTAGTCAGATTTGTTTCCTCTGAGCCATGACAGAACTCCCTATATTAGAAGTCTTGATGAAAATCTATCTAGAATATATTACATATTCAGCATAGAGTTATAAGACTAATCTGTCACAACCAAACAATATTTATACCTGGAATGTAAAGATAGTTAAAGATTAAGAAATCTGGTGATGTATTTCTAAACATTGTGGGATTAGAAGAGAACCAAAATAAATTAGTATGCCACTAAATTCTGAAACAACCTTAATAAATCACTACAACTCTTCCTAATAATTCTTACCAGGCTAGAAATCGCAAGAAACAGCTTGAATTTGATAAAGGTTACTACAACCCTACAGAAAATATCCTATTTAACATCATGTGAGGAAGCATAAAAATAGTTTCAGTAACTTTATCATAATTATTGTTAGGCCCTATCCAGTGCAATAAGACAAGTAAAATAAATATGACATACAGATAATGGATAGGAAGATATAAAACTAAGGTTATTTTTGGATGAAATTATCTACATAGAACAGAATCAACTAAAAAATTATTAGAACTAATAATAGAGTTTCATAAGTTGCCAAATATTAAATCATCATATACAAATCAATAGATTTCATATATAATACCTTGCTTACACACCAACATTAACCTAATAGAAATACCAGGAGCTCCTGGTGTTGCTCAGTGGGTTTAAATCTGACTAGGATCTATGAGGATGCAGGTTCAATCCCTGGCCTTGCTCAGTGGGTTAAAAATCTGGTGTTGCCATGAACTATAGTATAGGTTGCAGGCGCAGCTCAGATCTGGCTTTGCTGAGGCTGTGGTGTATGCTGGCAGCTACAGCTCCAATTCAACCCCTAGACCAGGAACTTCCATATGCCTCAGGTGAGGCCCTAAAGAGAAAAAAAAAAAAAAAAAAAAAAAGCAGACTATTAGAAAATAACATAGGGAAAATCAACATATTTCATTAATAATAGTATGTAAACTTAATAAGTATGCAAGACCCATATGAAGAAAACTAAAAAAAAGAAAACTTAAAGGACATAAAAGAAAATCTGATAATAGTTTTATCATATTTCTGTATGAGAAGAATCATATTTTATTGATTCTGGGGGGGGGATACTTTGTCACCAAAACAATTTATAAAATTAATACAATCAAATCCCCAACAAGATAAGTGACAAGCTTGTTCTATAATTCATTTGAAAAATGAATAGCCAGAGCATGTTTGAAAAAAGAAAAAGAAAAGAATGAGGGAGAGGATAAGTTAATCTATAGGACATTAAAACATACACTAAAGCCATAGTATTTAAACCAGTATCATCCTAGAGCTAAATTAGACAAGTAATAAAGGGAACCAAATAGCCCCAAAATAGATCCCTTGATACATGAGAACATAATAAGAAACAACAATGGTATTTCAAACCCATGAGAGAAAAAAAATAAGCTATTCAATAAATAGATCAATGTTTAAATAGTTTTAATAAATATTTAAATAGTAAAGTTTTAAAATAAAACTAGCTTGTGGATAACTGGCTATCCATTTGAAAGAAAAATAAAATTAATTTTTAAAATGAATTCCATATATAGGAAAAAGCTCTGTGAAAAAACAAATCTACAAATTCTTAAGGTAGACAAAAACCAAAATGTCAGAGTTCCCATCGTGACTTGGTGGTTGATGAACCTGACTATGATCCACGAGGACACAGGTTCGATCCCTAGCCTTCAGTGGGTTGGTGATCCGGCGTTGCTGTGAGCTGTGGTGTGGGTCACAGACGAGGTTCAGATCTGGTGTGACTGTGGTGTAGGCCAACGGCTGTAGCTCTGATTCAACCCCTAGCCTGGGACTGCCATATGCCTCGGGTTTGGCCCTAAATAGACAAAAGACAAAAAAAAAAAGAAACCAAAATGTCAAAGACATTAGGGGAAAGATTATACTATATTAGACTAGATAGGGATTTAAAGTTAATGTAAACCAAAGGACCTAGTGTTTAAAAAACATTTGATAAATTGAAAAAATACTTGCAACACATAGACCAAGGATTAATGTATATTCTGTATGTAAAGAATATACATTGTGGCTCAGCAGGTTAAGAACCCGACATAGTGTCTGTGAGGATGTGGGTTTTATCCCTGGCCTCCCTCAGTGGGTTAAGGATGCGGTGTTACTGCAAGCTGCAGCATAGGTTGCAGACGCAGCTCGGATGCAGTGTTGCTGTGGCTGTGATGTAGGCCAGCAGCTGCAATTCTGATTCAACTTCTAGCCTGGGAACTTCCGTATGTCACAAGTGTGGCCATGAAAAGAAAGAAAAAAAAAAAAAAAAAGAATGCAAGAATGCATAGTTTTCCTTAATGGCACAATAGAAAACCAACACAGTATTAACAGGCAATTTCCAAAAGAATGCAAATGGACCAAAAAAAAAAAAATCTGAATGAACTATCTACTACCAAGTTAAAAAAAAAAAACACCCCAAACTTTAGCTGCTTAAAGCAATAAATGCTTATTTTACATATTCTGTTGTTCAGGAATCTGGGAGCAGCTTAAGTTGTAGTCAAGATGTACTTCAAAGCTACCATCATCTCCAATTACTGGGCTGCAAGATCCACTCATAATGTGGTTCACTCACATGATTGGCAAGTTAATGTTGGTTGGTGGCATGAGACCCCAGTTCCTAGCTGTTGCACCTCTCCATGGAAATGAGTCTTCCTCCAAATCAAGAAATCCAAAAGCAGAAACTACAGTGACTTCTTATCACCTACCCTAAGAATTCACACTCCACCATTTCTGCAATATCCTGCTGGTTACAAAGTTTAGCCTACTCAGTGTGAGAAAGACTACACAATGGCTTCAGTCTTAAGAGACAAGAATTAATTGCCTATCATGGGGGCTAGCTACCACATAAACATGAGCAGAGATGCTCAAATCCTGTAGTGATCAAGGAAATCACCCTGATTTACATAGGAAAATAGCCAAAAGTCTCAGTAAGAGGGAACAGAAGGTACATCTAAAATGGGAGGTAGTTGGCTAAAAGAAGGAAGATTGAGTGAAAGCTGAGAACTGGGGAAAACCCTTAATCCTCTCTTCAATCGCTACACAATTCCAGAGGATATTTCCTCAAGAGAAAGTTAAAAAAAAAAAAAAAAAAAGTGAATCTTTGCTTTAGAAGTTGATGGGCCCATCTGAGAGCATGGAAACTTTTACTAAAAAAAAAAAAAAAGTTGGAGTCTGGGGGTAAGTAACCATACACATATTGAATAATGAATGCTGAAACCATATAGAGGCTGGCAGCTACACTTTTAACTTCCAGGGCAGAAACAGGAAGATATTCTCTGGGAAATCTGACAAACCCAATAGGAAAAAAAAAAAAAAAAAAAAAAGTCCAGAAACACCAACACCGGAAATGACCTAGAAAAAGCCCAGTGAGGTCACTCTTCAATGCTGCCCAAATTTGACAGGCCTTAGGTGTGTCCAAGATGGCAGAGTAGGAAGATCCTAAGCTCACTTCCTCCCACAGGCATACTGAAACTATGACTATTTACAGAGCAACTATTGATGAAAATAATCTGATGACCAGCAGAAAAGATTTCCCACAGTTAAAGATATAAGAAGGAGCCATAACAATAACTGGTAAGACAGTCAGAGACTTGATATAGTTGAGACTCACATCCCTAGGGTAGGCAATGACACAAACAGAAGGATAATCACAACTGGAGATGTTCTCTCCAAGGAGTGAGGAGTCTATGCCCTATACTGGGCTCCCCAGCACAGAGATCCTGCACTGGGGAGACAGGCCCTCAGAATATCCAGCTCTGAAGCCCACTGGGGCTTGTGCACAAGAGAGCCAGAGGGTTATGGGAAAGACACCCTATTTAAAGGCCATATGCAAAATCTCACATGCTCCAAGTTCTAGCACGTAGGCAGTCTATAAGTAAGAAGCTGTAGTCAGACACACATGCTGATCTTGGAAGGGCTCCTAGAGAGGCAGGAGGTAACTGGTAACCCTATGTCTGCATAAGGGACTTACCCACCAATAGCAGGTCAGCACCAGTCCTGGGCCCCCACCCCCCAGGGTGAGCAATCAGCCCTCCTGGGATCCAGCCCTACCCACCAGCATACTGGCAGCCTCCATATGAGACAGGCCCAGCAGCCAACTAGACTGGGAGCCAGCCCTACCTACCAGTATGCTCACAGTAGTCAGCTCACCACAACGGAAATGCCTATAGAGACCATGGAGGGGTCACCTCTAGACAATATAGCTTGAGTCACCAAAAAGTAGTGCACTCCTAAGCCCCAGAGGATGACTCTTACATAACACCACTTCTGCAAGATTGGAAAATGTAGCTGATTTACACAATACAGAGAAATACAAGCAGCAAATCAGACAAAATGAGGTATCAGAGCAATGTGCTCCAAACGAAGCAACAAGATGAAACCCCAGAAGAACTAAGTGAAGTGGAGATAAGCAATCTATCCAGTAAAGAGTTCAAGGTAATGATTGTAAAGATGGTCAATGAACTCAGAAGAATGGATGAAAACAGTGAAAATTTTAACAAAGAGTTAGAATATATAAAGAAGAATCCAAACAGAATAGAATATAATAAAATAAAAAAGAAGGACGTCAACTGAAGATTAGATGATACAGGGAAGTAGATCAGCAACCTGGAAGGCAAAGTAGTGGGAATAATCCCAGCTTTTTTTTTTTTTTTTTAACCCAAGGAAGAATTTAAAAGATAATTTAAGACACTTTTTGGACAACATCAAATATACTAACATTCCATTTAAAGGGTTCCCAGAAGGCAAAGATAGAAAGAAAGGGGCAGAGAATTTATTTAAAGAAATAATAGATGAGGGAGTTCCCGTCGTGGCACAGTAGTTAATGAATCTGACTAGGAACCATGAGGTGGCGGGTTCCGTCCCTGCCCTTGCTCAGTGGGTTAACGATCTGGCGTTGCCGTGAGCTGTGGTGTAGGTTGCAGACTCGGCTCAGATCCCATGTTGCTGTGGCTCTGGTGTAGGCTGGTGGCTACAGCTCCAATTGGACCCCTGGCCTGGGAACCTCCATATGCTGCAGGAGCGGCCCAAGAAATAGCAAAAAGACAAGAAAAGAAATAATAGATGAAAATTTTCCTAACTTGGGAATGGAAATAGACATCCAGATCCAAGAAGCACAGAGTCTCAAACAAGATGAACCCAAAGAGGAACACAACAACACACACTGTAATTAAAATGGCAAAATTAGGAATTCCCATTATGGTTCAGTGGTAACAAACCCAACTAATATCCATGAGGACATGAATTTGATCCCTGGCCTTGCTCAGTGGGTCAAGGATCCAGAGCTGCTATGAGCTGTGGTGTAGGTTGCAGATACAGCTCAGTCATATCCCTCATTGCTGTGGCTGTGGCATAGGCTGGCAGCTGTTGCTCTGATTCAGTCCCTAGCCTGGGAACTTCCATATGCTGCAGGTGCAGCCCTAAAAAAACAAAACAAAAACAAAAAACAAACAAAAAAACTTTTTTTTAAATGGCAAATTTAAAGATAAAGAGAAAATCTTAGAAGCAGCAATGGAAAAGCAACTAGTTACACACAAGGAAACTCCTGTAAGATTTTCGTCTGACTTTTCAGCAGAAACTCTGCAGACCGAAAGGGAGTGGCATGATATTGTTGAAGTAATGAAAGAAAAAACCTACAACCAGGAATACTCTACTCTGCAAGGCTAAAATTCAGATTTGAAAAATAGAGAAAGAGTTTTATAGGTAAGCAAAAGCTAAAAGATTTCAGCACCACCACACCAACTTTACAGAAGATGTTACAGAGATTTTAAGCAGAAAAGAAACAAAATTAGAAATACAAAAATTACAAAAGGAAAATCTCATTGGCAAAGGCAAACATACAGTATAGGAAAGGTAGATCAACCACTATAAAGGTAGTAGGAAGATTAGACAAAAGCAGTAGAATTATCCATATTGATAATAAGTAATTAAAGGATACACAACACAAAAAAAAGATGTAAAACATGATGTCAAAAATATTATTCATGGAGTTCCCTTAGTGGCTCAGCCGCTATCGAACCCTACTAGGATCCAAGAGGATGTGGGTTCAATCCCTGGCCTCGATCAGTGGGTTAAGGATCTGATGTTGCCATGAGCTATGGTGTAGGTCCCAGATGCGGCTCAGAACCCACATTGCTGTAGCTGTGGCATAGGCTGGCATCTGTAGCTCTGATTCAACCCCTAGCCTGGGAACTTCCATTTGCTGCAGGTGAGACCCTAAAAAGCTATATATACATATGAATATTTTCATGATGGGAAGGGTAAAAATGTGTGGTTATTAGAATGCATTCAAACTTAAGAGATTGACCAACTTACAAAGAGAAAGAAATCTAAATAAAACACTAAAGATATCATCAAATCACAAGGGAAGATAGCAAAAGAAAGGAACAAAAAAACTTCAAAAACAATCAGAAAACAATGAACAAAATAGCAATAAGTACATACCAGTCAATAATTACTTTAAATATAAATGGACTAAATGGTCTGATCAAAAGACGTAGAGTGGATGAATAGATACAAAAACAAGATTTGTATATATGAGAGACTCACTTCAAATCTAAAGACACACACAGACTAAAAGTGAGCAGATGGAAAATGTTATTCCTTGCAAATGAAAACCAAAAGAAAGCCAGGGTAGCAATACTTATATCAGACAAAATAGACTTTAAAACAAAAATTATAAAAAGAAACAAAGAAGGACATTACATAATGATAAAGGTATCAAACCAAGAAGATATATCAATTGTAAATACACATATACTCAATATAGGCACATCTAAACATGCAAAGCAAATATAACAAAGATAAGAGGAGAAATTAACAGTAACACAATAATATTTGGGGACTTTAACACCACTTATCAGTGGACAGATAATTCAGCCAGAAAAATCAATGAGGAAATGCTGGCCTTAAACAACACATTAGGCCAGATGGATTTAATGGATATACAAATTTTTGTTTGTTTGTTTGTTTTTTGGGGGCCTACATATATCATATGGAGGTTCCCAGGCAAGAGGTCAAATCAGAGCTGTAGCTGCTAGCCTACACCACACCCACAGCAACACGGGATCTGAGGTGCATCTGCGACCTACACCACAGCTCTCAGCAACACTGGACCCTTAACCCACTGAGTGAGACCAGGAGTCAAACCTGTGTCCTCATGGATGCCAGCCAGATTGATTTCTACTGAGCCATGATGGGAACTCCCTGTACATATTTTTTTCAACTGCACACATGGAACATTCTCCAGGATAGATCACATGCTAGGCTACAAACAAGTTTCAATAAATTTAAGAAGACTGAAATTATATCGGTCTTTTTGACTACAAGAGTCTGAGATTAGAAATCAACTACAAGGGAAAAAAAAATGCAAAAATCACAGGCAGGTTGAAGCTAAACAGTATGCTACCAAATAAGCAATGAATCACTGAAGTAAAGAAGAAATCAGAAACCTAGAGACAAATGAAAATGGAAACAAAATGATCCAAAACATGCAGGACCCAACAAAAGCAGTTCTAAGAGGGAAGTTTATAGCTATACAAGAAAGAAGGAAAACTCAAACAATCTAACACTACAAACAAAACCCAAAGTTAGAAGAAGGAAAGAAATAATAAAGTTCAGAGCGGCTCTTTGACATCAGTAGCAATGTTTGGGGTGTGGGGGGGAATATATCTCCTTAGGCAAAGGAAACAAAAGCAAAAACAAGCCAATGGAACTACATAAAACTAAAAAAGCTTTTTTATAATGAAGGAAGCCATCAATTAATTGAAAAGGCACATTACTGAATGGGAGAAGATATTCACAAACAATATATCTGATAAAGGGTCAATATCCAAAACATACAAAGAACCCATACAACTCAACATCAAAAAAAAAAAAAAATTTTTTTTAAAAATCAGCAAAGAAACTGAATAGACATTTTTCCTTCTTCCTTCCTTCCTTCCTTCCTTTCTTTCTTTCTTTCTTTCTTTCTTTCTTTTGTCTTTTCTAGGGCCGCACCTGAGGCAATATGGAGGTTTCCAGGCTAGGGGTCTAATCGGAGCTGTAGCTGCTGGTCTATGCCAGAGCCACGGCAACACCAGATCTGAGCCACGTCTGCGACCTACACCACAGCTCATGGCAACGCCAGATCCTTAACCCACTGAGCGAGGCTAGGGATTGAACCTGCAACCTCATCGTTCCTATTCGGATTCGTTAACCACTGAGCCACGATGGGAACTACTAGACATTTTTCTGATGAAGAGTACAGATGGCCAAGAGACACATGAAATGATAACATCACTAGTCAACAAAGAAATGTAACTCAAAACCATGAAATACTACCTCACATCTGCCAGAATAGCTATCATCAAAAAGACAACAAATAACAAATGTTGGTGAGCATGTGGCGAAAAGGGAACGCTTGGTGGGAATTTAAACTGTAAAACCATTATGGAAAAGAATATGAAATTTCCTCAAAAAATTAAAAATAGAACTACAGTATGATCCAGCAATTCCATTTATAGGTCTATTTCTGCAAAACACAAAAACACTAATTCGAAGAGATACATGCACCTTTAGTTCACTGTAATATTATTTACAATAGCCAAGATACACAAACAATGGATAATACTCAGCCATAAAAAAGAATGAAATCTTGTCATTTGTTACATACATTTGACCCTGGAGGGTATTATACTAAGTGAAATAGATCAGACAGAGACCATATGATATCATTTACATGTAGAATCTAAAAAATAAAACAGGAGTTCCCTCTGTGGTGCAATAAGATCTCTGGAACACTGGGACACAGGTTCAATCCCCAGCTGGGCACAGTGGGTTGAGGATCTGGCATTGCCGAGGCTGTGGCCTAGGTCACAACATGGCTCAGTCCTGATCCCTGGCCCAGGAACTCCATATGCTGCAGATGGCCAAAAAGAAAAAACACAAAACAAACACAACAAAACAGTAAAAGACTCACAGATACAGAGAACATACTAGTGGTTGCCAGAGAGAAGAAGATGGAGAAGTTAAAAAAAAAAAAAAAAAGGTAACTATGTGAGGTAATGAATGCTAACTAGTTTGGCTGTGGTTCTCATTTCACAATGTATATTTATATGAAACCATTACATTTTACACCTTTAATATATACAATTTTTGTCAATTGTATCTCAGTAAAGCTGGATTTTTTTTTTTTTTTTTTAATTTGACAAGCCCATTACTACACTCAGAGCTTCCAATCAGCTTTCGGTTCCCACTGTTCATCTTAAGACATACAAAGATGAACAGATTAACTGAAGAAAACATCCAATGTGGAAGAGAGATAAAAATAGAACAATTTTGAAGAAACAGAAGAGGGAGGCAAAAAAATTTTTACAAGTAAACTATCACTAATATCCTCAGAGAGATACAAGAAGACATTGTTTCCTCTATGAAACAAGAACAAGTTAAAGAACAATCAGAAAGTTGAGAGTAGAGCCAAGACCAAACAGTAGAAAAAAATGACAGATGCAAAATAGGAAAGAAAAACAAGAGCATCAGTAGAGGACATCCTATATCCAAATAATGGGTCTTTTAGAAGGAAGAGAGGATATATGAGGAAAATAGGAGTGAAATAACTCAAGAAAATGTCTAGAACCAAATGTCATGTCTCCCGATTGAAAGCACACACAGAATGAAAAAGATGTTAACCATAGCAAATCTTTATGAGGTTTCAGAACATTGAAGATAAACAAAGATCCTGCAGTCTGGAAAGGGGTGGGTGGGGATGTGGCTCTAATATACAAAAGATCAGAAAACAGAATGGCTTTCAAATTCTCAACAGCAACATTGGAAGATAGATGACAATGAAGCTGTCTTCAAAAGTCTCAAGAAAGTGATTTTCAACATACAATCAGTTAAATTACGAAGTCTTAGTTCATTAAGAAAATAAAAGCATTCAGGAACTATTTCCAAACACATCCATCTTTCCTTTCCTTATTGTTCAGAGGGAGAAATATCCCTATTTTTTCTGAGGATCTTTCCATCTGCCTGACTTCACCTCCATTCTTGCCTCAGATGCTAGTTTTACATGGGATTTTGTTCTAAGATGCCACTCTGTTTTCTAAGGAGCATTAATTAACAGTCATGGTTTCAAGGGACAGAGCATGTTCACATCTCTAAGCTGATGATGCAATACCTAGTCCTGACTTTTAAGTTTTCACGCATTTTCATCTCGGATTTCCAAAACTGCATCACAAACAAGCCCCTCGTAAGTTTATTTTTACCCAAACCTGCTGCATCTCAGTTAAAGCAGTAGTATCTTAAGTCATCAAAGTCAGAAATCCCGGCATCATCCTAGACAATTTTCTTGTTCTTCCCTGATACCCAATCCATTGTTTCAGTGCCTGTCACAGTTGAGACTGACCAGTATTTACTGAATGAATGGATGTGAAGCTTGCCCCATTCGTATCTCCATTTCCCTAAATTATCTGTTCCTACTTCACTGCAATGTCAGGCCCTCACCATTAGCTGGATGTATGCTTGCTCTTCTACCAACTGCTGTCATGATCTTCTTTATTCTCCATGATTTTTCTTCATTGATTACTACTTCTCTTAGGCCACCACATATTCAAGGTTCTTACATGTGTTTGTGTGTGGCAACAAACTTCTTTACCTAAGAAATTGCCACATTTCTGTCTCACCCTTCTTTCCTTTGTCTCCAAGTTTCTTAGAAGTCTCTGCTCCTTTCCTCACAAGACTCATTTAACTAGTAACTCTGAATTTAGAACAACCTCCTCTGTAGTGGGGGGTCATTCTAAATTTCCTGGCTGAATAAAAGCAGACTTTGACTGCAAGCATTCTTCCCTTCCATGTCTGATCCTTAGCCTCGGGGGTCCAAGAGCAGATATCAGGGGCAGCTTCTGAGAAGAAACCCATTTTGGTAAGCCCATTTAGATCCTAAGTCAAGCACACACCCATTGTTTTGAAGAAGCTGCGAGGACTGGTGAAATAATCAAAAGGCAGGTACTTTGTTCAGACTGAGATTGAGTATTCAGTAAACATTTACAGGATGAGTAATAGCTAATATTTATTAAGCAAAGGACACAGCTGAGAAATTCACATCAATTACCTTAATCCTCTGAGGGAATACCTGAACAGGCACCATTATTACTTTCCATTTTACAAACAGGAAAACTTAAGTTTTAGAGAAAAATAACTTGCTCAAAGTCAACATTGAGCCAGGGTTCAAACGTAAGACTACATGTGTAACTTCATTTTTTTTTTTTTTGGCATAACTTCATTTTTAATCACCCCATTAGACTATCTTGGCCATGCCGTACTAGGTTTTTCTAGAAAGAAGGGCATAATAGTTAATTTGAGAGGCATACAGATTGCTCCAAGCAGAAAGACAGCTATTGTGGAAGGCAGACATTAGGAAGCACAATCTGAAAGGTGCAAAGGGTTACTAGAGTCCTGCTGGGAGATGGGTTACTAGAGTCCTGCTGAGTCCTGGCTTCCTTCTAGTTAGATTAAAAAGGATATATGGAGGATGTTGGTTTTAAAGACTGGGTAGGATTTAACCAATTGCTGGTAAAGGGGGAAAAGGTAACTCAGAGGAAGTAACATCAACAGCACTGAGCCAGGAAAGGATAGCGCATGCTCGCAAGACACGGGGGTTATTTGATTAAAGCAAAAGGTGGGTGAAGGTAAGGAGTATGATCGACAGGAAAAGCAGTCTGAGACCAACTTGGATATTTTGGACTTTATCATGGTCACAAGATCTTGTGGAGTAAAAAGAGTAGAAATGAGAAGGGAACAGATTTCAGAAACAGAATCAACTCAAGCTGGGCCTTGGCAAAATGATATCTAAGCATCAGAACTGAACACGTAAGCGTTTTGCTTTATGTCTCAGAAGAGGCTGGGAAACATGTTAAACTGAAATTTAGAAACTAAGTTTGGTTGAAAAGCATATTATTATACATGCACATAAACATAAATATTCACACCAACTTATACACATAGTGAAGACATTTGAAACAAAGATCTAGGAAATAAATATACGTTAAAATCAAGATAACTCAAGACTTGACTATGGAAGCAGTAAGAAAGCAATTTATTATTTTGTTAAATTTTTGTCTGATTTTAGCTTTCATTAAACAGTTACAAATACATAAATTTTAAATAGAACTTATTTTTCTCAAAGTAGTCCCTTAAAGCAATTTATTCCATTAACTGATCTAAATGAAAAAATAATTTTATGGGAGTTCCTGTTGTGGCTCAGTGGTAACGAACTCATATAGCATCCATGAGGATTCAGATTTGATCCCTGGCCCCGCTCAGTGGGTTAAGGATCCGGCATTGCCATAAATTGTGGTGTAGGTTGCAGACTTGGCTCGGATCTACTGTTGCTGTGACACAGGCTGGCAGCTGCAGCTCTGATTAGATCTCTAGCCTGTGAACTTTCATATGCTACAGACGCTGTCCAAAAAGAAAAAAAAAAAGAAAAATTTTTTTCTGTGTATTAACACATGGGACGTGGGCAGCTTCACCTTAATTGGCTTTGGCTTTAATTACAAAGTTTCCATTTGACTCAGTGAATTAAGAAAAATACTTAAAATTATTCAATTTTTTTGAGAATCAAAAAAAAAAAGTATGTGACAAGAGAAAGGAAGATGAGGATTTTTAATTTCTCCATGTGCATGAGAAGATTTGACAGCAAGCCACAACTTCTGAAGTAAAAGTTTAAAGAAATAAAATCTCTGTATACCAAAGGACTTCCTAGAATTTTATATTAATGATTAGAACATTGAAAAGCTTATCATACATTTTCAAGGAAGAATGTTCACAGAGTTTAACATGTTTAAGAGGAAAACTCAGTTCAATCATGACTTAAGCTCTGGATTTGCTAATCTATAAAATGACGAAGTTGTACCAGCGCCTTCAAATTTCCTTCACGCAAAAGTGTTACCACTTGTCCCAGAAGATACTGAGTACCCATTACTTGCAAAGCACTGTGCTACAAAGTCTTGCACCTAACTTGTACCTGCGTTTGAGAGCAACACTGATTGGTCCCTTTTATTTAGGTTTGAATTCTTCACTGGATTTGGGATGGCAAATAACACCTGTTGGACTTGCTTTGCTCTCCATTCCAGGTCCACAGCACTGTTTAAATCTGTACTGTCCAATATCACACCCACTAGCCACGTGTGATAACTGATCACTTAAAATGTGGCTAGTCCAAATGAAGATGCGATGAAAGTATAAAATACGCCATGTGTATTGAAGACTTGGTACACAAAACAATGCAAAACATCACAATAACTTATGATATATGGATTACATGTTAAAGTATCTTGGAGCTGCTAGGTTAAAAATTATTTTTACCTGTTTCTTTTATTCTTTAAAAGCTGGCTATAGCAAATTTAAAATTATGTATGTAGTTCACATTATGTTTCTATTGGTCTGAATTCTAAGGACCTCATCCACAGATCACCATGAGCTCTTCATGGCCATAATTACAAAGTCAGGGCAATCACTTTTCATATCACTCTTGTGGCAACCCCCCTCTTCTTACTACTTCTGTCTGGCCAACTATTTACCTTACTACCTGAAACGGTATCCTTTACTGTGAGGATATGGATAAGGAAGTTGATAATTCTGTTCGTTTTTTCGATACTTTGAAACAGACTATGTCACAAAGAGAGATATTGTACACATTTCCTGACTACTGGATATGGAAATGCTCCCAAAGTTCTCACCCGTGACTGGACTGCCTTTTCATAGCTCTTATGTTCCCTCCCACCAGGGACCTTCCTTCCTTTAAAACAGGATGACTTTCGCTCAGCCTATCTGTAGTTACTGTTACTCAATTTCAAACTCTTGTCAATCACATGACTGTCCATGCAGTGTCATAACAAGAAAGCGAAGGTGCCATTTAGCTTTATAATTAGTCATATGCTTGAGGACAGAAAAATGAAAATCTTTGCCATTCCCTTTAGTTACATCAAGTATTTTTCGCAGGAATATAATCTTTCTCCAGTCATCTGATTTCCTTCCTTAAGATTTGTGTATTTTTTTTTCCCCTTTTTCTTTTTATGGCCACACTTCCAGCATATGGAAGTTCCTAGTCCAGGGGTCGAACTGGAGCTGCAGCTGCAGCCTATTTCACAGCTGGAAACACCAGATCTGAGCTGCATCTGCGACCTACTCTGCAGCTTATGTCAACACCAGGTTCCTTAACCCACTTAGTCAGGCCAGGGGATGAACCTGCATCCTCACAGAGACAATGTCCGGTCCTTAACCTGCTAAATTGCAATGGGAACTCCTAAAATACAATTTATGAAACAATGTGTAGAAGAACTTGTAAAACTTTACTGTATCTGAATAGTAAAAAAGGTTTAAAGAATAGCAACAATGAAACAAGGGCAATTTTGAGAGTAATATAAATATATATGTATAAAACGTGATGGATAGTTGAAAATACCTCATCAAAAAATACAATCAAAAACTTACTTTCTGTATTTAAGAAATTATTTTTACATAAGTTTTAGTCTTGCTTCAGTTTAATAAAACAGTTTTGATTAAAATTTGACTTTCTAATAAAATAATATTTATACTGAAGTCTGGTATTTTAAACAACATATTTTAAAGTAGAAAGGCACTTCAGGAATCAGTTTTATACCTGTTTTATAGATGAGATGTGATATGTCCAAAGTCACACAGCTACTGAGTGACGGAGGCAACACAAGTATGAAGAGTCCAAGTTCAGCTTGTTCCACTGTATTATGCTTAGTCCTTCTTTAATTTTTATCCAGTTAAATACAAAAAGAAACACTTCAATACAGATCTTTATAACTAAAAGATTATGTTATCAGCATTATCAATGCTCTCATCATTCTATTTATTTGGAATGAATATGGATTAAGACATTGAGGAATGACGTGTGGAGACAGGTGTAGTGTTGAAGAAATTAAATTAAAATGTTGGTAGGTATCAGAGGCTCATATAATTTACTTGACATTCCCAATATACTCTTTACCTTTTAGTAAAGGTTGTTAAGGAGAATGAAATCTGGAACAGAGACTGGGTTGGTTACTCTCTTTGGCTTGATCAAATCTGAAAATATTTATTATTTTATTTGGAGGTATTTGATGTTCTTACAAATGTACCACTGTAGAGTTAAGATTTGGGCTTGAATAACTAACATATTATCCTATGTGTAAACTGAATTTTGGAAATAATGCAACTATGTACCTAATACTAGGACATCATTCTGGTGACACTGTTACGAGTAAGCCTATATTTTGCTTATTATTAATGGGACAACAAGATAGGATCTGATATATATTAATATGAATCACTCATTTAAGTATTTTAAGTCACCTCCAATAAAAGCAACAAGAGAAGCTATATTATTTCTGTATCAGCTTCTTCTTAAGATGGCAAACATTATTTTATACCTTCTAGGATTTTTTTTTTACTGTTCAATTCACCAAGTCTTTACTATTAACCTGTTATGTGTCAGGTAGTCTTCTGTGTCCTAGGATCATCAATATGAACGGTACTAATAGGCTTAAAGTTTCAATTAAAATAAGTGGAAACAAACATATCCTGAGGATACTCTGGTAAGTTAATTGTACCCAGGAGGCTGCTAGAAAGGACTCACACATATAATATCTCACTCTTCTGGAAGGGAGATACAGTTTTTAAGACTGAGAAGAGAGGCATTTTTAAGAATTCTTTTTAAAAAATGAAAATAACTCTGATGACAGTCACAACTTAAAAACTTTCATCAGCATTAAGGATAAATAAATAGGTGAGATGGTTGCAAAAGACAACTTTCATCTTACTTCAAATTTGTTTTGCACTATCGTTATTCATCAGATTACAGAGTATTTTAGCATGACACCATTCTTTGTCAATTATGACCACAGAAAACCTACTTACAGTTTAAAATGAAAAACAAAGGAAAGGTAAGGAATAAATTAAATATATGTGAAGATAGTAGAAGATGTGCAAAATCCACAGGACTTGTAGCAGAAGCATTATAAATACATTTTTTTCTAATTCTTAAACTGGGCACTTAAAACAGGGATGGATAAAAACAAGCAAAGACAATTACTGGCTCCTTTATCAACACAAGAGAATTCCCCACAGTTGAACTAAGAGATAAATGTTCTTTGATTTATAAAGATTTTGTAAAAAGAAAACTGAGTTTCATTTAGTCATTTAATAATGAAAAAGTTTTTTTTCTGTCAATTAAAAACATTAATAGGTTGTAGTATCACCTATATACATCTAAAAGAAAACTCTTCTTCCTATTAAAAATGCTTTTAAAACATCCTAATATGTTTAAATACCCAAATAATTTGTTGCTAATACGTCACAAGGAATATCATTTTATTACTGTAATCACAAAATCATACTTTCTGTACAGGAATGTATAAGTGATCATTAATCAATGCATTGATAATTCACTTCATAAAGAGGATGAACACACTACAGAACATATTGTAAAGGAAAAAATATTGTAAAATTTTCTGGCCTTGCAGTGCACTTTTTAGTGCAAGTATTTAAGACACAATAGTGTTCAATTCGGCAAAGTATTGCAGAATGTCATGCCACAGTCCACTTAATTCAAAAAAGGTCAGGACATGCAGCTTGTAATAAAATGTCAGAATATATATTTATAAAAAACCACATGTAATTCATAAAATATATAGTGGTTTATTTAGATGGTTTTAAATGATTTCATTGTGGAATTCTGCATAACTGGAACAAACATCCAAGATCTTCTTGACAGGAATAATCTTGCTAGGCAATGGCTTTGGCTTCAGGTAGGAATGCCTCCCAGTATTTTATCAGCTGTGGATGATAATAAAAATAAAAGATATTCTCATAATTTCTTTGTCATCTATAGAATATATCCTGTGACACCCCTAATAAAAAATCTATACAAATAGCCAACAAAGATTAACATTTACTAAAGTCTGGTTCTTAAAGCGAATCATCCAAATTCCCTTAAACTAAGTTTATCAGCATAATTCATGTATTAATTATTAATTAATTAATTTTGTCTTTTGTCTTTTTAGGGCTGCACCCGTGGCAAATGGAGGTTCCCAGGCTAGGGGTCTAATCGGAGCTGCTGCCACCCGCCTATGCCAGAGCCATAGCAATGCCATATCTGAGCCATGTCTGCGACCTACACCACAGCTCACGGCAACGCCAGATCATTAACCCACTGAACAAGGGCAGGGATCGAACCCGCAACCTCATGGTTCCTAGTCGGATTCGTTAACCACTGCGCCACAATGGGAACTCCTCCCTCCTTTTTCTTAAATTTATTTTTTTAAAAATTATTTCAAATATTAATTACTCCTGGCTAATTTCAGCCTTTTTTTTTTTTTTCTTTTGGTCTTTTTAGGGCTGCACCCATGGCATACAGAGGTTCCCAGGCTAGGGGTTAAATCAGAGCTGTAGCCATAGGCCTATACTACAGTCACAGCAACTCCAGATCTGAGCTGTCTCTGTAACCTATACCACACCTCAGGGCAATGCCGGATCCTTAATCCTCTTAGCAAGGCCAGGGATTGAACCTGCATCCTCATGGGTGCCAGTCATACTCGTTTCCGCTGAGCCAGGACAGGTAACTCCTAATTTCACTATTGGATGTAAAAAAATACAACTTTAAAATACCTAAAAACTTCTTTAATTTTTGCAAAACTGTACATTGAGAAAGTAAGTTGGAGTTCCAGTTGTGGCTCAGTGGCAACAAATCCCAAGTAGAATCCATGAGGATATGGGTTCAATCCCTGGCCCCGATCATTGGTTTAAGGATCCAGTGTTGCTGCGAGCTATGGTATAGGTCACAGACAGGGCTCAGAACTGGTGTTGCTATGTCTGTGGTGTAGGCTGACAGTTATAGTTCTGATTCCACCCCTAGCCTGAGAACCTCCATATTCAGCACCTGCAGCCCTAAAAAAAAAAAAAAAAACTAATTAAAAAGAAAAAAAAAGGAAGTCTGTTAATATAAGCTAAATAAGATTACCTTAAATAATGAAATTGCAACGAGCTTTTCCAATATAAAGTTATAACATTTCCTAGTTCAGAGGATATTCATTTTATGTTATTGCTAGTAAAAAGAATGAGAAAAAATGAGGAAGAAAAGAAAATATCCAAGCAGGAAAAGAGACTGGAAAAAATTACCTGCTGGTCTTTGCTGGATAGTCCAGATAATAGAATAGAGTGCCGTATAAACTAACATTAAGTTAAAACTCCATTAAAAAAAGCTTACAGAACCTACATTTTTTCTATTTAAAAAAAATGTGGGAGTTCCCACTGTGGCTCAAAAGGTTAAAAATGAAACTAGTGTCCCTGAGGATGTGGGTTCGATCCCTGACCTTGTTCAGGGGGTTAAGGATCTGTTACCGCCGTGAGCTGTGTGGTAGGTCACAGACGAAGCTCAGATCCCATGTTGCTGTGATTGTGGCATAAGCCAGCCGGCAGCTGCAACTCCCGATTCGACCCCTAGCCTGGGATTTCCATATGCCACAGGTGTGGCCATAAGAAAGCAAAAAACAACAAAAACAACACACACACACACACACACACAAACTGACTTTACTAAGTAATACAAACATAATTTGAAGATATGTCTTCACCTAATTTAAAGGTACAATCTATTATTTATATACATGTATATATATATATATATGTATATATATATTTTGCTATTTTAGGGCTGCACTCGTGGCATATGGAGGTTCCCAGGCTAGGGGTCGAATCAGAGCTGTAGCTGCTGGCCTATGCTAGAGCCACAGCAATCCAGGATCTGTGCTGTGTCTGTGGTCTGGGACCTACAACACAGCTCGAAGCAACACCGGATCCTTAACCCACTCAGAGGGGCCAGGGATCGAACTCACATCCTCATGGATCCCAGTCTGCTCGTTAATCCCTAAGCCATGAAGGGAACTCCCTGTTATATATTTTAAAACAAATGAAGGAAGAAATCCTTATATTTAAGATATTACATAATTTGCTCTATTACTCAAATTACATGAAAATATACAGGAATGTTTTCTCACAGCCTAAAATTGGGAAAAGTGTTAAGAAGTAGAAGCAAAAAGGACCTAGGAATTTTCAATTACTTTAACTACCATTTTTCCCTTTGGTGTCTTTGTTTTTCTGTATTCCACTGGTTACTTCTCCAGTTTAAAAGCTGAATTCACTGATGATTATCTTTAAAATGAAAAAGTATACCCCAAACAAATTCTAGAAGTCTGCAAGTTATAAAAAAAATTACCTTACCTGTTGTTGTGTTTGTACTAATGACTCTAAGTACTTGATAATAACAGTTTTAAAATCTTTCACTCGTTCTTTCTGTTAAAGTACATGAAAAAAAAGGTTCATTAGTACAGAACTAAATTTGATTTTAACACAATAACACAGAAAATGTGACCACGCTGTTAAGTATACAATTATGGAGTTCCCGTCGTGGCGCAGTGGTTAACGAATCCGACTAGGAACCATGAGGTTGCGGGTTCGGTCCCTGCCCTTGCTCAGTGGGTTAACAATCCGGCGTTGCCGTGAGCTGTGGTGTAGGTTGCAGACGTGGCTCGGATCCCACGTTGCTGTGGCTCTGGCGTAGGCCGGTGGCTCCAGCTCCGATTCAACCCCTAGCCTGGGAACCTCCATATGCCGCGGGAGCGGCCCAAGAAATAGCAACAACAACAACAACAACAACAACAAAAAAAAAAAAAGACAAAAAGACAAAAAAAAAAAAAAAAAAGTATACAATTATTATACTTGCCTCAAATCTTCCCACTTCTTTTCGAATCGTTTTAGAGATCTGTTCAAAATCTCTTTCTCCTTGTTGCACTTTTGCCTCCCACTAACAAAAACAAAAAAAAAGGGCACAAGTTTTTTATTCTTGTCTGCGAAAAAATTACAGAACTAGCTGTCATGACCATTCATTTAATTTACAATGCAATGCCTAAAAACCCTGAAAGTTCAATATTGGCAAAGCCCAATTTGGCATCATTCAAACCACTGCACCACGACGGGAACTTTCTCCCTCAATATTTTACTGTCAGAGTTATTCAAGATTAGGATATTCTAGTACTTAATGAACTACATTCGCCACAACTTAATTTACATGAAAAGATTTCCCCAAGTAGAAAATTCACTATCAGGAGTTCCCGTCGTGGCTCAGCAGTTAACGAACCCGACTAGCATCTATGAGGATGCGGGTTTGATCCCTGGCCTTGTTCAGTGGGTTAAAGATACGGCATTGCCGTGAGCTGTGGTGGAGGTCAAAGATGCGGCTCAGATCTGGCATTGCTGTGGCTGTGGTGGAGGCCGGCAGCTGTAGCTCCGACTGGACCCCTAGGCTGGAAACTTCCATATGCCATGGGTGCAGCCCTAAAAAGACAAAATAAATAAATAAATATCAAATCATTTAGCAGTACTAGAATGTAATTTCTCATTATTTTCCATATCTTTAAATTTTTAAAAAATATATCAATATTCTGCTGCTAATTTCAGGAATACATGTTCATTACGATTTATATGCCCATGGAAATAATTAGAAAAATTATATGACATTTAAAAAACATTTTTGTAATGATGAAATGTCCAGATTTAAAAAAAAAAAGTACAATTATGGTCTACTGAACACCTACTGGTAAATATTAAATTCACTACAAAAACAATGATGTGATTAGTGACCAATGGAACAGCTAAAATAAAATAACTGAAGACTTAAGCAATGAAGTGACATTTTCCCACTATGTAACCAAAACACTGGTACATACTCTTCAAAGAGCAGGTACATTTACTTTAAGTAATATAAAGGTTGTCCTACCTCTTCAATTTCCTTATTGAAGCATGGCAAAAAAAGTGTATAAATTATAATAAACTTAGTAAATTTACTGAAATACCATATATAATACATATATATGGGGAATAATGTTGCCTGAACAGCTAAATGTGGGACAAGTCTATCTCTAAAACCATTTTTAGACACAAAATAAGTAATTATCTGAAATCAAATTAACCCTCTCCAAAGAAATATGTAAATATTAATTCAAGGTTAATTTAAGTCTCTTCCTTATATGTTTCTTTATCCATTCCATAATTATGCAGAAGTAACAAAGAGCTCTGGAGATTTTAATGATCAAAATGTTAAAATAATTCTAAAGCAGTTCATAAAATTATGAAAACATAGCTAAGTGTTGAATGGCTCAGAAAAAAACTTATGAAAAATTATGCACATATGAATGACTCATGGAAAATCTGGGTAAAGAGTTAAAGCATTTTGTATTAATCACCTCTCTTATTTCATTTTTAGCCTGCTGTATTTTATCTGGTTTGTTAGCAACCATCATTTTTGCTTCGGTTTCACGTTTTTTGAGTAAAGTCATTTGAGCATCTTCCCATTTCTGCCAGCACTTCATTCGATGGTCAAACACACCCTATAAGTGAATCACATAAAACTATTAACTGGGAATTAACACTAAAACACTTTCACGATACAAGAAATGCTGCAATAATGAAAGCAATAAAACCAAGTACTTATATGCTACTTTCTTATACTGAGATACTGAAAATAAACATGCCATTATCAAAGAAAAAAGGTTTCCATATTCATTTGCTTAAAAGCAAAAAAAAGCTGTGATTAGATGAAATATAAAAGCTCAGAATGGAAAAAACTATATACAAAATCCATTTCACTAGACTTTGGGGATTAATTCGTGGCTCACAAGATTTCTAAGAGTGTTATGCTTTGAAGAAAGATTTCTTTAATAGGAAAATGCTAGTGTCATATCTACGGTGGAATTTTTCCTACTAAGATATCAAAAGCAGATTTAAGTGTAGGAAATATGCCAGAAATTAAAAAAAAAAAGTTATAAGACAACAGAAAGTAAAGTAAAAATGTGGAAGCGATTACTAAGAGCTAATTAAAAATTTTTTATTTTTATTAGCGAATTTTAATTTAAAAAAAGGCAAAGCAATATGAGTATAACAAGACTGGGGAAGAAAAAAAAAAGAGTCCTACACAAGATGAAAAGGGCAAACGAATAAATGTACTTATTAGTATGCAGCACTAAATGAAGAAATAGACAAAAAGACTGTAACAGAATAATTCAACCAAGTCCACTACTTCTTTCAAGGAGTTTAGTGGAGCAAGAGTGAGTGAATGCAGGAAAGAAATGAAACAGGAACATAAAACTGTCATTAGAAACTATATAAAAAAAAAAACCTGATGGATAGCATGAAACAATAATAATCCCTTTTCTAGCTTAATGTTGGGAATATATTCATATTACTTTAGTATTTATTAATTTAACAAATGATGAATTAAGCATTAATAACTTGGGTGAAACAGTTATTTTCATTTATTCAAAATAAAGAGCTTTTGAATCGAGAAATAATAAATTAATACAAGTTCTTAAAGGAGGCTGATGAAGAAGAAAACACACAGTGTATTTTTAAAATACGGGCTTGGAAACAAATTAAATTTGGATTCAAATACTGGTTTTGTCACTGTATGATCTGAGCAAATTCATTTAATTTCTTCCTATAACTCACAGTTCTTCTATAAATAAAAGAGGGAAATGAGATCTAGATTTATAGAGTAGGAATACAACGAAAGTATGTAGCACAGTGCCTTAATCTAGTGGATGGTTAATAATTAGTAGATAGTATTATGGATTACTCCTAAATAACATACACCTATAGATGTAGGTGACTAACTCTAGATTTCTACTAAAAGTGCAAATAATGACTTAGGTAATAAGGAAAAAAACATACTTAGACTGCTAACTTGTATCATATAGCATATTTCAAAAATGCAGACAATAATGTTAAAAACTCCAAATGAACAGAGTTATTAAAGAGTGTACATATTTTAATTAACTAGGACAAGAGACATCCTCAGCACATCAGGTAAGTTAAAGCACCATATCTATAGGTATTTATATCCATTTTACTAGATTTGTCATTTCATATCATGTCTCTTCTCACATCTGTTAAGTCCCCTTTGTTTAATTTTCTTATATTTAGAAGACTACAGTCTCCTTAAAGCATTTCTCATTATGGAGTAATTTGCTTCAGCCAAATTAATTTGGATTGAAAATCACAAAAGTAATACATCTAACAAATATATTTAAAAAGTCACTATCACTTAAACAATCCCTGCACCTCACCTCCCACCTTTACACACATTTTAAAAGGAATTTAAGATTTTAGGCTTAGTTTTCCTTTAAAGGAACAGGGCCATATAAGCTCTTCATTTACAAACCCCTCTGTTCAATAACAATTTGATTATTTAAAATATGTACCAATACAGGGCAAAAGTGAACAAAAACGCTCTTTAATCTCAAATTTGCCTTTACTTAATATATATATCAATTGGCTTTTTCAGTAATATACTAATTTAAACTAATTTGGTCCCTGCACAGTTTATTATCTCTTAACATTCTAGAACCATCACAAGATTCTTGTGGTACGGATATAGGTGCTATGGTAAAGGCAAAACTAGTCAGGTTATTTCGGGGAAAAAAAAATTTTTTTTTGCTTTTTAGGGCCACACCCATAGCATATCAAAGTTGCCAGGCCAGGTGTCAAATCAGGGCTGCAGCTTCCAGCCTACACCACAGCCACAGCAACACCAGATCCAAGCCACGTCTGTGACCTACACCATGGCTCATGGCAACGTCAGATCCCTAACCCATTGAATGAAGCCAGGGATTGAACCCACAGCTTCATGGTTACTAGTTGTTGGATTCTTTTCTGCTGCGCCACAATGGCAACTCCAGGAAAAGAAATCTTTAACTCCATTAGAATTAATTTTTTCTTCACCAGTTTGTTCATTTTTTTTTTTTTTTTTTTTTTTTTTTGTCTTTTGTCTTTTTTTTTGGTCTTTGTTGTTGTTGTTGTCATTGTTGCTATTTCTTGGGCCGCTCCTGCGGCATATGGAGGTTCCCAGGCTAGGGGTTGAATCGGAGCTGGAGCCACCGGCCTATGCCAGAGCCACAGCAACTCGGGATCCGAGCCGCGTCTGCAACCTACACCACAGCTCACGGCAACGCCGGATTGTTAACCCACTGAGCAAGGGCAGGGACCGAACCCGCAACCTCATGGTTCCTAGTCGGATTCGTTAACCACTGCGCCACGACGGGAACTCCTGTTCATTTTTTTTATTTCACTTCATTCTTTGTTCATTTGTCTGTTAACACTGGAATGTAAAAAGAATCAGAACCACACCTGATCTTCTAAAATCTTTTTAAAATGCTATCTTGAAAATCAAATCATAACTTAAGGTTTACTCCTGCAGGTCAAGATACTAATCCACTCTAGAAGAACCAGCTTCTTCTAAAAAGACGGATACATTTTCACTAATGATTCACTTTGGCCCCCCCACTCCCTGCCAATTTATGCTACACATGTGTAGGCAAACTAGTCTAGATTAAACAAGGTTGCAGTTTTCCTAGCCAACCAGGAAATTTGAAGCTGTAATTTTACTTTATTATTTTATATATTTTATAAATTTGCATTACCTACAGGAATTTTATGAAGAATTCTGGTGCTGAAAACATTGAAAACTATTACCTTCAATCTCTGATGCTACTCTAGTGATTCAGACATGAAAATGCATGTAACAAGTTTATTGCTTAATATATGTCAGCTAACAGTACTAGTCAAAATATGAAGTCTCAGATGTTAGAGACTGTACAAAAGAGGGAAACAGGAGTTTCCTGCTATTAGGCCAGGCCTAGGCAATATTTTGAATGAGTGAACTTGATCTCTTTCTTCAGGGCTCCAATTTCTCATGGTATCAGGTTCTCCACTTTGCCTCTCAACTCTAATTCACAAAGTACTTGAACTTTCAAAATTATCATTTTGAAAAGTACTCTCAATGTGTATAAAATATAAGGTTAAGTAGCACTAAACAGCTATTACAAATCAGTAAGACAAAAAAAATTAAAATGGAGCAAAGGACAAGAACAGTTCATAGAAAAAAGAAATCCAAATAGCTTATCATTTGTAAGGATGCTTAAATTCACAATAACTAGAGAAATTAAAACTTACACAAACACACAAAGACCTTCGTCACTGGGATGGAGAGGAAGCAACAGATATTTTGCTGGGAGTACAAAAAAGTATAACCTCTTCCAATAGCAATATAGCAATGTTTACTGAAATTTTAAATTCCTTGGCCAAGTAATTCTACTTCCAGGAATTTTATGCTCAAAGAGTTAGTATCAAAATATTTAAGATTGGACACATCAAATCATTCAAGGTACATCTATATGGTAGGTTAAGGAATACGATACAAATCTTTAAAAGAATGAAACACATATTTATACAAGCTGATAAAGAGTCCTCTTCAAAATGAAGTGAATAAAAAAAGCAGGCAAAGAACACTGCATATAGTATTCTCCTCCTTGATGAAGGGTGGGAGAAAGGGTGGTTGAAAGAGACAGAAAGAAGGAAGAAAAGAAAAATACAGAGACAATTAGCCTTATAAATATGCACAGCTAGGAGTTCCCTGGTGGCTCAGTGGGATAAGGACCTAATGTTGTCACTGCTCTGGCTCAGGTCACTGCTGTGGCATGAGTTTGATGCCTGGCTCTGGAACTTCAGCATGCAGTAGGTGAAGCATCCCACCTCCTCAATCCCAGCAAAACAAAACCACATAGCTAATTATAAAGACATACAAGAAATCTAACAGCATTTAACTGAGGGAAAAGAGACCAGAGGTCTTGGATAGATAAAAAGTTACCCTTCTGGGCTGTAGAATTATTATGGGCAGGTATTACTTTTTCAAGTACAAATGAATTAGTTTAAAATAAAAACCAGGAGTTCCTGTAGTGGCTCAGTGGTTGACGAATCTGACTAGGAACCATGAGGTTGCCGGTTCAATCCCTGGCCTCGCTCAGTGGGTTGAGAATCTGGCACTGCTGTGAGCTGTGGTGTAGGTCGTAGATGGGGCTTGGATCCTGTGTTGCTGTGGCTCTGATGTAGGCCGGTAGCTACAGCTCTGATTGGACCCCCAGCCTGGGAACCTCCATATGCCGCAGGTGTGGCCCTAGGAGAAAAAAAAAAAAAGACTGAAAATAAAAAATTAAAAAATAAAATAAAAACCAAACAAGTAATTAGACCACAAAAATCATCTGCAGTCCTATTCCATAATTTCTCAACTCCTTTATGAAGTGACCTGGGCTAGGTTTCAGCAGAAAATCATTCTGAAAGAGCTTTATCTTAAGGTATAACTTATTCGTAGGTCTTTAACTCTCTTTTAATCAATGAATCACTAATTCAGTGTTTCCCCAAGTGTGTTCCACATACGTAAAAAAGATATTAAGTAGAAAAGAATTCCAGTTCATATGAATTTGGAAGCCTCTGGATTGAACAAAGTTACATGTCTTATTTTACTTTTACTCCTACACGGTTCTGAAGTTTTTAAATGCAGTCTGACTCTATAAGACAGGGCTACATTATCTCCAAAACTCAGCTGATAATGGTACATCTTTTGGTGTCATTGTTCTGCAGAAAACATTCTGGAAAACATGACTATAACTCTAATTTTATGGAAAGTAAAAATAGATCACGCAGTATGAGAAAAGCTGTTTTTTAGGGATCAGCATCCCTCACACAGGAAGGCCAATTAGGTCATGGAGTCTCTTCCAGGGTTAGCTCTTTGCAGGTAGACAGACAGTGCCTAGTTTCCCTCTTTGAAACCACAAGTTTTCTGGAGGTGTTATACTTTTTAGTAATAGCTCTCAGGCTAGTGGAAGCTCTGGAATGAGGTGAGAATAGGTGGTAGAGAAACAGGAACCATTATCTATAAAGTGGATTTCTGTATATCATAAGTTACCTGCACATAATGAGTTATACTCTAATAACTATCTATATTAACATCTTTAAATAACTGAAAAGATAAATTCACCACCACTAGGAATATAAAGAATAACATCTAAGAGAAAATACAAAACTGGTAATGTAGCTAAACCTAAGAAAGCATTATTCTGAAGTGCCAAGAACTCTCTGGTAAGAGCTGTCAACACGAGCCTGAGAACAGAATCTATAATACTCTGTGCATCAATGTTCTGATTATAGATGAATACTAATTTGATCAGACTTTAGCTGAAAAAAATCAGCCTAAGAAATCAAGGAACAAGGTCTCGTTAACTTTCCGGATGTCTATAATTCAAGGTAAATTCAAGTTCCCCCAATCCATGATAACTAATGTTCATAACAGTAATTCAAAGACACCATAAGATCTTAAAAAGTATACTCCAAAACATGTTACAGAAGAAACAACTATTCAGTTTTATTGTCTGAATATTGGTGATATCTGTAGAATACTAATTTTCATCAGTTAACTGGATTATTTTCCTAACTATTTAGAAACTTAAAACTGTTCATCCTTAAACATTAGTACTAGATTAATAGAATTTTAATCTAATTTAGTCCCATCTCATCTATAAATACATGGTGACACATACACAGAATGTGTGCTTACAGTCCAAATCCATGCTATAGCCACTGTTAAACATATTCATGCAACAATCAGTTGTGGTTCTGTCCTGCTTATTATAATTTTAATGATAACAGAGTCCAGCGGGCAGTTTCAGGTTAGAATGAGTAAACAAATGCTATAAAGTTAATTGTTGACTTCTATATGCAAATACAGAGGTGTATATCGGTTTTTATCTTATTTGGCATTGCTTAGATCTCTTAAACACATCAATTCTATTATACTATCTAATATCTAAGATCACAGGGGAAGAAAATACTAAGCTATGCATAACCACCTTAAAGCCATTATACATACTAGTACAGCGTGCAATTTACACACTTAAATACAACACTGTAAGTCAACTATGCTCCAATAAAATTAAAAAATTTAAAAAACTAAGTAAAAGCATACCTAATAGCAAACCATATTCTTCTTATAAGCAAAACATTTAAATGAGAAGGAAGATTACAAAATAAGGCTTACTTTCACTGCAGCAATAAGACGAATATAGTCACTAAGTAGTTCTGAAAACATATAAAAGTCAGCAAAAGCTTGTTCTTGATGTAACTGGTCTATCTTCTCCTCAACCTCTGCAAGCTGAGACAAAGCTCTAGATAGAGCAGTATGATCCTCAGAATTACCTAACATGGCAGCACTTTTAGCAAAGGCAGCTGTGTTAGCTGAAAGTTCTGAAATGAAAAAATATTCACTTTTAGTGTTCGTTTGTAAAGTTTTTAAAAATTACATTTTTTCATCTTCTCTCTAAATTTTATCTATTCACAAACTGCTCCAATATTTTAAAATAATTAACATGAAACAACCAGTCATTAAAATTCCTTGGGCATCTGGAGTTCCCGTCATGGCTCAGTGGTTAACGAACCCAACTAGCATCCATGAGGACACAAGTTCAATCCCTGACCTCGCTCAGTGGGTTAAGGATCAAGCGCTGCAGTGTAGGTCACAGACGTGGCTCGGATTCCGAGTTGCTATGGCTGTGGCGTAGGCCACCAGATACAGCTTCAATTCGACCACTAGCCTGGGAACCTCCATATGCTGCAGGTGTGGCCCTGAAAAGACAAGAAAACAAACAAAAAAATTCCTTGGGCATGTATGTTAACTGCTCAGAGTTCTACTGAAAGTGTAAAAGAACCACTGCCTATATTCCCCAGGGGACGAACCTTGTTCAAAAATTTTATGTAATAATCTGCATCCCTGTTCTCCTCCTAGGAAGTGCTTTTTCTCTATCTATTCCTAAGAAAGACGAAAAATACATTTTTCATATGGAAAGCACTGGGAATACTCACAGTTGATTTATACCACATTATCTGGCATTGAAACATTTACTATTGAGAATAATGTTTATAATTTTTGATGAGAGTATTATTTAGCTCACAAGAAGAAAGCAAGGTAAAACCGTATATACAATTCACATAAATCTTTTTCCTTTCTTCTTTATATGCAAAAACAATGCTTAGTGAAATACTAAGAAATTCTAAAAATATTTTTGAATGTTATCATTTCAGATACATCAAATAAAGAAAAACAGATGTGAAGGACGAACAATTACACTGCCTGGAATGCTCTGCTACCCTGCATTACCTAAAGTTATCTAGAAGAATCATAAAATGTTCCCTAAGGGAGATCATACAAACAGCAAAAGTCACTCTAAACTACTTTCAATAATAAATTATTAGTAAATTTCTGTAATTATTTTATTGCAACATATTGCTGATAATGACACATACCAAACTGCTTATTAAGTATTTTAGAAAGGTGGTATTAAAAGTTGTGAATTCTTTTTTTTTTTCTTCTTTTCTATAGCTGCACCTGCGGCATATGGAGATTCCCAAGCTAGGGGTCTAATTTGAGCTGCAGGTGTCAACCTACGCCAGAGCCACAGCAACGCCGGATCTTTAACCCATTGAGCAAGGCCAGGGATCAAAGCCGCAACCTCATGGTTCCTAGTTGGATTTGTTGACCACTGAGCCACGACAGGAACTCCCTAAAAATTGTGTATTCTTAACATTTTTTTTTTTTTGGCCACAGCTATAGCATCTGGAATTTCTGGGCCAGGGATTGAACCCATGCCACAGTAGCAACCAGGGCTACTGCACTGACAATGCTAGATACTTAACCCACTACGACACAAAGGAATTCCTTAAAAGGCATGTATTCTTACAATAAAATAAAACTAAAACCCTCTATCATGGAATAAAAAAAAAATTACAACTCAAATTTTCTACGAATTTTTAACACCCCTCTCTGCATGTTTTCCAATATGCTGACTCAAAAATGAAGAAATTACTTTAGTTTTCCAGGAAACACAGGCACCAAACAAACATCTTAGAGAAAAGTTTCAAGTACCTATGTTTGAGTCTCATTCTTTAATTATAGTAAGAGTTACCAGTAGGATATCTTCATTCATTTATTAAATGCTTAATGAAGAGTTCATCAAAAGTGGATAGTTTTAATCCAAAATATATTTTATAAGCTCAAGATTTTTCTATTTCTTAACTAGAAGACAGATTAAAATAGAACAAAAAATATTAACAAAGTCTAAACAGAAAACATTCTCTTAAACTATCGTTTTCTCTCTTCTGCAATGACTTAGAAATATTCATTTAAAAAAATTTTAATGAAACACCTGAATTAACTTATTGTGTTAAACAATAAATAGTAAGACAAACAAACCTTTTCTATGACAGACCAAGGCTTCAACACTGGCATGAAGTTTCCTAAGTTGCTGATCCAGATTTTCAAATTGCTGCTGCTTTTCTTCAAACCACTAAGAAAAAAAAATGAAAAATGGAGCTAATTTAACCAGAAGAAACCACTGTAAATTAGGTTACCAATAGTAAGCTACATTCCTTGTTTTAAAGCAACAAATTAACCATGTATAACCATGGTGGTCAACTGATGTGCTGAGAACTAAACTCAATAAGCAAATTAATATCCTATTTTCTACTTGTACAGCTTTAAAATGCAATTGTTGGGCTCATTAATTCATCTCATTATTCAAGTCGAAAAATCAGCTCTTACTGCATCCGATTCATTCATCTTGATTGTCATTTTGTTGACAGCGTCGGCAGCCTTGTTCACCATCCTCAATATTCCTGCTCCACTCAGAGCCTGTGTATTAACTGCTCTAGGCAGCTGGAATTGAATGACAAATAAGGGCAAACAAACCAGTTAAAAGCCTGGAGGTTTAACTGGCCACAAAAGGGACTGCCCTCACATACCCACCCCCCCCCACAAAAAAGAAAAGAAAAAAAAAAGAGGCTGTATTTTCTTGACTCTCGTATGTTTCAACAGTGAGATCTAATTTCTCAAATACACTACTTGTACGTTCTCAAAGGAAAACTTAAAAAATGGACTTTCCATTTGTTTTTCTTCTGCACGTTTACATTTAGATGGAACAACACTCTGTTTGTCAAAATATATTAAGAAAGTGCCAAGTACCTTAACACCGGCCACCTGTTTGCTAGCAGAAATAAACTATTTATAAGGAAAAAAGAAGAAAGTCTTGAGAAAAATCTCCTTATGCACAGTTAGGACTGTATGATTTTGAATTTTTTAACCATCCCAAGGTTCAAGTAAATTAAAAAAAAAAAAAATCGGAGTTCCTGTCGTGGCGCAGTGGTTAACAAATCCGACTAGGAACCATGAGGTTGTGGGTTCGGCCCCTGCCCTTGCTCAGTGGGTTAACGATCCGGCATTGCCGTGAGCTGTGGTGTAGGTTGCAGACTCAGCTCGGATCTAGCGTTGCGTAGTTCTGGCATAGGCCGGTGGCTGCAGCTCCGATTCAACCCCTAGCCTGGGAACCTCCATATGCCGCGGGTGCGGCCCAAGAAATAGCAAGAAAAAAAAAAAAAATCTCAAATGCTAACAATAAGAACTCTAAACTGTTAAGAGGGCAAAATGTAGCCAATATAAAGAGCAGCATGGTTATAATTAAAGCTCTTTCAAGTTACAATTTTGCATTTCAAAACCCTTAGTAAGACTACTAGAATGTAGACTCACAAACACACATTCAACTATCTCTAAAATGAGGTCTAAATATACTTATTTCAACATGATGCCTCAGCAACAACTTAGGGCACTCGGAATTAGACTATATATAAGACATTCTTTTGAATTTGGCTTTAAGTTTTCAAGGAAAGGCATGATCATCCTACAAATATCAATGCAAAGAAGATATTTTGCTGGTAATTAAGTAATTAAAGCTAATCAAAGTTCTAAGTCAAAAAAATCATTGTTCTATTACATCTATTTAATGCAACTATTCACTGAATACCTATTCCTATATAAATTATTACACTGATAATCATAAATGAGAACATTTACATATAAAAATTTAAAGTAGAAAATCTTACCTCTGAGCTTTCCAAGAACTGCCTCAAGTCAGGATCCTGTAGTAAAGTTGGATGCTTTACTGTTCTTTGAAGATATCTAGATTCAAGAATAAAATCCTCCTTTATCAGTAGCATTTAAAATCTTATTTCAACAAAAGAAAAAATTTTAAAAAACGGGTAAAAAGATGTACTGTTTAACTCCTATTATTTGTTTGCCGTCACTCTGATTATTTAAACTCTTATAGCAATTTAATGATTAAAAGGCTCTTTCACTCACCTTTTGAAAATTCATAATTATGTAAAAAGAACACAGGGATGGGGGCAGGAGTAGAGAGGTTAAATAACTTAGCAAACTTCTCACCATTAAGTACTAGTTACAAAACGGTGTATATGTATATATGCACCCTTTTATAGCTAAATATATATATCCCAATCAACCTACTTATTATTATTATTTTTTACTGCACCATTACCGAAATGGAGAACAGCCTACTAATTTTTTTTTCCTTGCAGCAGACTAAATCAGTTTTGGTCCTTATTTGACAAGGACTACATTTTCTTCAATATTTCTATTTTTAAGGTGTTGCTATTTTTGATGTCTTCCTTAAATGATACCACATAAAATAAAAAGTAAAAGGAAACATCATTATTAAATCCTTACCAGCTTAACTTTAGTAATTTCCCTTTACTAAAAGTACACCCCTGACAGTCACAATAAATTACCAATCTTTCTTTCACAAAAAAGGGTAAGATCCACTATTTGATGACTATTGATTACTTATTTAATCTCATTTTTAAAAATTGCTCTTTCCACTGATTAATGATTATATGCAGTAGTATTTCAATTATAGCATTCTGCCTAACAGTTAATATTCCTTTATTCTATCTCTGCAGAATAGTCAGTTATTAAATTGTTCTATCTCTTTACAAAATTATAAAATATGCCTAAAATAAAGTTCCTGAAAAGCAAACCAAAAAAACCAGGAGTTCCTGTTGTTGCTCAGTGGAAATGAAGCCAACTAGTATTCATAAGGATGTGGGTTTGGTCCCTGGCCTCACTCAGTGGGTTAAGGATCTAGCGTTGCCACGAGCTGTGGTGTAGGTCCCAGATGCGACTCGGATCGGGTGTTGCTACGGCTATGGAGTAAGCTGGCATCTGCAGCTCCAACTAGATCCTTAGCCTGGGAACTTCCATGTGCCGCCATGTGCACCCCTAATAAGAAAAGGGGAAAAAAACAACAACCAGAAACAAAAAAGTAAATGACAACCTTCTCTAGAGTCAAACACTAAATATAATGTGTTATTCAATTGCTATTCAATTGCTGTTTTCATATATTTAAATAAAACGCACACCATATTAAATTTCCTTTTAAGTCATTAGCCCATTTATACTATAATAGAAACAGAGCATCTAATAGATATGTACAATACAACCCATACTGTGTTTTTTTTTTTTTCTTTTTAGGCCTGCACCCTCAGCATATGTAAATTCCCAGGCTAGGGGTCAAATTTGTGCTATAGCTGTTGGCATATGCCATAGCCACAGTGAGGCAGGATCTGAGCTGCATCTGTGACCTGCATCACAGCTCACAGCAATGCCAGATCTTTAATCCACTGAGCGAGGCCAGGGATGGAACCTGCATCCTCATGGACTAGTCAGATTTGCTTCTGCTGAGCCATGACAGGAACTCTCCATGCTGTAGTTTTAAAAAATATTTGCTGCTTATTTTATAAAGCTAAAAAAGAGATGGAAGTTAGAACACTTATCTTGTAAGTTTAAGAAATGTTGGTATTGCCCCATTAGAATTTTACTTATAATAAAACAGGTGATAACCATAAAATAATAATTAGCTAAGTTAGTTGCTTAGGCTGCATACTAAAGCAGTTTGCCTAAGTTGTTTATTTGAGTGCATGCAACAGCTGGTAAATAGCAAGCACTCAGACATTTGTAAAAATAAACAAGCAGGAAGGAAGACAAAATATCTTGGACCCAACTCTCAAGAGATATTCTAATATTTCGAACCTCAGTGGAAATATCAAAAACAACTTATATTCTAAAATAGCTTTTTTAAAGTGAGTTCCACAGAATACTAGTCCCATCCAATATTCCATGAAAAAGATTGGTTCTACAATCAAGAAGTTTTGAAATATATTACATACATATTCCTTTCTTTAAGATTCATAATGAACAGCAGCCTATTAAATGCTGTGAACGGTCTTACAGGAAATAAATCTGGTTTAACTTTAAAATTTTACTTAACAATGATTTTTATTTTTTCTATTATAGCTCATTTACAGTGTTCTGTCAATTTTCTACTGCACAGCAAGGTGACCCAGTTACATATACATGTATACATTCTTTTTTCTCACATTATCATGCTCCATCACAAGTGACTAGATATAGTTCCCAGTGCTATACAGCAGGATCTCATTGCTTATCCATTCCAAAGTCAACAGATTGCATCTACTGGGTTTAATTTTGTTAAATCCTATGTTAATAAAATGCATTTGACTGCAGATTTCCTTTTTTTCACCCTACCACATACCAGCATCCTGAAAAATCAATTTTGGAAGATGATATTCTAGTAAAGGACAGTAAAACTTTTCTTAAGGGTTACATGAAAATAAAGAGCAATTAACCATTAAAAAGGTATTAAGGTTACATAATGTTAAAATTGAGCAAAGAAACATAAAATGGGAGTTCCCATCTCTGCGCAGTGGAAATGAATCTGACCAGGAACCATGAGGTTGCAGGTTTGATTCCTAGCCTCGCTCAGTGGGTTAAGAATCCGGCGTTGCTGTGAGTAGTGGTGTAGGTCGCAGACGTACCTCGGATGTGGTGTTGCTGTGGCTGTGGTGCAGGGTGGCAGCTGTAGCACCAATTCGACCCCTAGCCTGGGTACCTCCATATGCCGCTGCCGTGGCCCTAAAAAGCAAAAAAATAAAATATAAAATAAAACCCTACACCCTGTATCATGCTATTTTCTATTTCTCAGTTTACATTTACATAAGTGTATCCTTACCTATAAAAACAAACTCAACATGTTTGTAAGCTAAGATACGAAGCACTCTTTAAAAAATAAAGTGAATAATCTTCCAGATACCTAGAAGCAGTATCTGCTTACTTTACCCAGAGTGGCACAGGGGAGTTACCTGGATTCTAAGCCACTCCCTTTCTCTTCTTATATTTTAATACCATATGTTTATGTTTTCATTCAAGACAGTCATCTGGATTCTATAAACAAATAAATATGTAAATGAATATCAAAGATTTTACAAAGAAATATTTCCTTGACCCTCCTTATTCAACTTGGTTGTGTATCCCACAGATATGACTGTTCTGATGTTTAGGTTTTAAGAAATGCCACAGAAAAATCACTTGAAAAAAAATCATTCCAGTTCCTTTGCTTTTACACCCTTTACACATGTATTTTCTTGAGTCACCTTTTCTAATGCAAAATGAACTCACAGTACATGTTTCCTTTTTTTTCACTACTGCAAATTCCACTAAGGTAGTATTTAACAAGTAACACTTTCAGTACAGAAACTATCTTCACATACATATTAGATCAAGCTTCACTATTTCCTTAAATCTCTCCTCAATGTTACACACGGAACGAAAAGTATGGTTTAACTACTATGCAACACATTCAAGTTATAAGAAAGGTGACTAGAGAATCAAATTATATGTTCTTGGTACAATAAATCTTCATTAAGGTCCTTATCAAGCATGCCATTTGAAATATTTCAAATTTACTCATAGAAAAATAGGATTGGAAAGGTTTCTCAAAAGGTCATGGTTATACTTTCAGGAAGGACTAAGTGAAATCAAGGCAGCACATTATCTGCCTTTATTCTTAAGAATACTCATTCTATGACCTCTTTCACAACAAAATCAATTCTAATACCTAAAGTAAACTTCTGTTGATACAATTTAAATCCTTTTCCTAACTGCTGAGTCTTACAGACATAATCTCATCTTTTAAGACTTCTCTAGGATTTTTAAGCTATACACTAGCTTTTCTTCCTGCAAATTGTTCAAACCTGACTTTACTGTAGCATTTTCTTAAAACTGAAACAATTTATTACTAAAACCGAGAAGTATGTTTCCTTATGGTTTTAAAAAATAACTTGTACGTTATATATATATATATTGCACCCTAAAATGTGTCCTATCTACCCCAACAACAAATTTTTCTTTTTCTTTTTACAGCTGCACGTGCAGCACACTGAAGGGGTTGAATCCGAGCTGCAGCTTCGGCCCACATCACTATCACGGCAACACCGGATCTGAGCTGCATCTGTGACCTATGACACAGCTTGCAGCAGCAATGCCAGATCCTTAATCCACTGAACAAAGCCAGGGTCTGAACCCGCATGCTCAAAGAGACTATGTTGGTTTCTTAACCTGAGCCACAATGGGAACTCCCCAAACACAAATTTTAAGCCAAGAGAGAAAATAATGAACAAAAAAACCAAACTCAATTAAGGTAACAAACAAAACTCAATTAAAATAACAAAAAAACTACTATGAAATTAGAAAATGTTTTAAGTCTAGGTAATTACCAATTTATGTCCTAAAGTTGGGCTTTAAGAGAGTTTTAAATTTGTTTCTCACATTTTCAGAATAGCAAGAAAGGAATAAATGTTAAGATTCTGGGAGTGGGATTCCTCCCATTCGTTTCTTTCAGTAAGCCACAATGAAAACAAGACTTCAAAACTATAGGAAATGTGCTGAGCCAAGAACTCTAAAGGAAGGTAGCCTATATATCTATCAACCTTCAATGACGCAGTTAAACAATGACTAATACTTTTGTACACTAAAGTCAAAATCAATCATACACAACTGAAGGAGAGAACACAAACATAAATGTTCATTGTATTTCATAATATTCCAGTATTACCAAGCAACAATTCAAAGGAAAGTTAATTTAGATGCAAATAGGTATTACTCTGCTAAACAGACTAATGAGAATAGAAAAAGAACAAACATATAGTATTGTGGGTTTTTTTTTTTTTTTTGCCATTTCTTGGGCAGCTCCCGTGGCATATGGAGATTCCCAGGCTACCAACTGAATCGGAGATGTAGCTGCCAGCCTATGCCAGAGCCACAGCAACGCGGGATCAGAGCCGCATCTGCAACCTACACCACAGCTCACGGCAATGCCGGATCCTTAACCCACTGAGCAACGGCAGGGATTGAACCTGCAACCTCATGGTTCCTAGTCGGCTTCATTAACCACTGAGCCACGACAGGCTCAGTATTATGTTTTTGAATGAAGTAATATCCTTAATAAAAGTTTAACATATTCTTAAGTAAGAGTCTTCAAGTGGTACTTTAAAAATTTTAACACTTAAACTTTACGTGCGCCACTTGATGGAATTAGACATATTAATGCAGTAAAAACATGAGAGTAATAAAGTATAGCTGATTAGAATTACCTTTCAAGAGCTGCTCTCCGTTTTTCTACAAATTCTGTGGATGATGAATCTTCTTTACCCACTTTGACCTTGGTCATGCCTTTGAAAGAATTGAATGAGACTCATGATTTTATACTACTGAGAAACATTTTTTTTTTTTGGTCTTTTTAGAGCTGCACCCGCTGCATACAGAGGTTCCCAGGTTAGGGGTCCAATGAGAGCTGTAGCCGCTGGCCTACACCACAGTCACAGCAATTTGGGATCCAAGCTGAGTCTGCAACCTACACCACAGCTCATGGCAACGCTGGATCCTTAACCCACTAATCGAGGCCAGGGATCAAACTCACGTTTTAATGGACGCTAGTCAGGTTAGTTAACCACTGAGCCACGATGGGAACTCTGAGAAACATTCTTTTATAATCATTTTTGCCTAACTTAAAATATATTTTAAATCTGAACATGACAAAAAAGCTCCTAAAATTATAATGAGTATCATACTTTTGAAAATTTAAAATTCATGACATATTAATATCTCTACTTGGCCAGTACTTACAATATAAGTTATAAAGGATTACAGGTAGAGCAAAGGTTGAGCTATATCTGTAGTTATTCAACCTCTAAGTGTCTGAATTCCTTATCTGCTATGTATTACACTCTTGGCAAATTAAAACGTGTCTGCATTTCAATATGCATAATGGAGTTCAAATCAGTAAATTTAAACATAAGCTCATTTAATACTTTCATTTCTTATAAGCAATAATTAATATTCTTTACTTTGGGGACTAGAAAAATAAAAAAATAAGTGTAATCCATGAATACGTTAAATATTTCCTCTGTTGCAGAGTCTAAGGACATGTTCTTATTTCTTACAGCTGGCTTTTTAACAGCTGAAATAACGAGCTCTCTCACAGAGACATCTAGAACACTTCGAATCTAAAAAGAAGCATGTTAATCATTTCTGTATTAGCAAGTTCAATTTTAACACTAATATCAGACTGCAGATTTTTTCCGTTTTTTCAAAATTCAACTCTGTAGAAATGAGTACTGACACATGTATAACATGAATGAACCATAAAAATATTATACTAAGTGACAAGCATCACAAAGGATCTTTTCCTGATTCCTTTTTTTGAAATGTCCAGAAGAGGAAAATCTAAACAAGGCAAACTGGTGACTGCCTAGAACTGGGGTTATGAGGAAATTAGAGGATGGAGGCTAAGGGGTAATAAAAATATTCTAAAATTGACTATGGTGATTTATGCACACTCTGAATACATGAAAAGCTATTGAATTAAATACTTTAAATGGATAAACTCTATGGCATGTGAATTATATCTCATGCCATTAAAAAATGATTATGTAAAACCATGTAATTCTTATCCTTTTTTTTTTTTTTTTTTTTGGCTTTTTAGGGCTACACCTGCAGCATATGGAGGTTCCCAAGCCAGGGAGCTAATCACGACAGGAACTCCAAACCATGTAATTCTTATTCAGGTTGGTACACCTGGTGCATAAACATGTATTACCTAGATAAGTTCCCGTCGTGGCTCAGCGGAAAACGAATCCACCTCGGAACCATGAGGTTGTGGGTTCGGTCCCTGGCCTTGCTCAGTGGGTTAAGGATCTGGTGTTGCCATGAGCTGTGGTGTAGGTCGCAGACGTGGCTCGGATCTGGTGTTGTTAAGGTTGTGGTGTAGGCTGGTGGCTACAGCTCCCATTAGACCCCTAGCCTGGGAACCTTCATATGCTATGGGTGCGGCCCCAGAAATGACAAAAAGCAAAAAAAAAATAAAATAAAATACACACACACACACATATATATATATATATGAAAAACCTAGAAAAGTTTTAACATAATTCCTCAGAAATACAGTAATTTGAAAAGTAAATCTCAAACACTTAAAACTACTTATCCTGAACAGACTACTAGATGTGTGATGTTAATTATTTCCCATATTCTGTTTCCCTCAAAACACCTTACTACTACATAGTTCTTTGTTTTTTCAGTCTTTCCTGCTCATACTTCCTAGAGACATGAAATCATTACGAGTCACTGAAATAAATAAAAACATACTCCAACCAGTTATCTCTTAACACTTTTAAACTTGTTTGCTGCATTTTTTTCTTTAAAAGTTTAGTGAAAATAGTGTTTTTAAGTCAACTGAAGGTTCTATAAAAGTGGTAACAGCTATATGCTATCAAAGACTCTTCTTCCTTCCGTGTTGGTTAAAACTTCCCGAGAATGAGAAATTACTACTTTATTACCCCACTGTAAGTGCTTGTTACTTGAAAACCACTGGCTATGTAATTAAAAGGACCTCTTATATTTAAACATTTTCTTAGACAACACACTCATTTTTATTTTAAGAAACTGATGGATAATGTAAAATCTTAAAATGATTGCTTCTCTACTTGGTTTTCTGCCAGGACCTTCAAGAACAACTTGTTACCCACCTTTAATAACTGTTCAGACTTTATACATGCACTTAGAGGAAAATGTTTAACTTAGCTTCATCTTATTATTTAACTACCATAATTTTTTCCTGCTAATTTCTTTATTACTTTTTTTTTCAAAAAAATACATTTTATGTGGCTGCCTCAAATCCTTTCAATCATTTCAATCCTTTTAAAATTAAATAATTTGTAGAAGGGTGAAGATTATTAGGGCAAAATATCAGTGTGAAATACAATAAACTTGGGCATAAAAATTTAGTTTAAAAAAAATTTTTGGCATCAATATTTAAGGAATAAACTACATATCTAGCTACCAAAATCAGAAAAACTATTTTTTGTTTTTTCCTCCTTTGACATATATAAAAATAGTTGTATAACTTAAAGTCAAATAAAAAAGGATATTAATAATAAATATAATATATAATTTATGATAAATGAAACTTAAGTTGACTACATAGATAATGGCAGGCCAAAAGATGCCACTAAAACAGTTCGGAGAAGAGAGAAATAACATTAAATAGATTAGGAGTACTCAAAGTAAGGTGAGAATACATGGAAGGTTTCTAAGACCCTTTTGGGGATAGTGGGGGATGTATATAAAAATCTGTCTTCATAATACTAAGCTTTATTTTGTCTCTTTTACTCTCATTCTTTCATGAGAGCTCAGGGAGTTTTGTAACAGTCAAAAGTTATATGATGTATTATATCATAACAGATAAGAGTGCAGAAGTAGCTATGAAAGTATAGTTATTTTCTATTAAACCAGAAATGAAAGCAACTTTGTAAAAAAAATTTAACAAAAAGCAAAAGCAAGCCACTCTCATCTTAATATTAAATTTTCTTATGACAATTATTTTTCAAAAAATTTTATTCATTAACAGTTTATTATTTTAAAATGAATCAATAAATATAATTTAGGGAGTGTTCGTTGTGGCTCAGAAGAAATGAACTCAACTAGTATCAATCCATGAAGATGGGGGTTTGATTCCCGGCCTCACTCAGTGGGTCAAGGATCCAGCATTGCCGTGAGCTATGGTGTAGGTTGCAGATGCAGCTCGGATCTGGTGTTGCTGTGGCCCTGGTGTAGGCCAGCAGCTGCAGCTCTGATTAGACCCCTAGCCTGGGAACCTCCGTATGCCGTGGGTGTGGCCCTAAAAAGACAAAAAGCTGAAGGATAAAACACTTCCAGACCTTAGAAAACTGTTAATATGCCAATAATAACTGTTAACACACTAATAATATTAAATATCCTCTAAGTGTTGCTCAGTAATAAGGTACTCTAATGACTCTAAAAGGGTTTTTAACTGCTTTAACCTTGGCAAATTCTGTCCCAATACATTACATTATCCATTGCATTATTTAAATCAAAATCCTCAGGTACTAGAAAGTAAAACTATTAGCTATACACTCTTCAGATGATGAATGGCTATTATAGATAGAATATTTAAATTCAGTATCTCTAGACATTGAAATATCACGATAGTGAATGATCATGGAATACACAAATCTATACAGGTAAAATTGAAGTAGTAACTGTAACAAAAATCAGTTTTTAAAAAATTCATACTTACCTACTATACTCTTTTCTGGAGCTGGTGGCACAATATAACCAACATGTAAATACTTGCTTGCTAACTTGCTATGCAAACCAAGAAAGTCACTGAATCTTCTTTTAACTGAAAATTCACTCTTACTGAACATGGAAAGAGAAGTCTATAAGTGAAGAAGAGGTATTTCAAATTTTGAATAATAAACAATTATTTAGAAGTTAATGCATAATTATGAACATGCATACACACATACAGTTTCTACTATGCAAAAAAAATGTACAGTAGCTACTTAATGTGATATAAAGATTTCTAACAACTGAAAAAAATATAAATCATAGATGTTTTTTCCAAAAACTTCAGAAGACAGAAAACGTTTGCTTCACTCTATCCTTAACTCATCTCACTGACTCCACCAGTATTTATGCCAATGATTGTTAAATCTTTACCTGTGGCCCAGATCTCCGAGCTTCAGTCCAACATATTGAAATGCCCAAGGGAAACCTCCGTTTACATCTCACTGACACCTCAAATTCACCATATTTTCCACTGCTCAAACGTAAGTTTCTGAGTGAAAGGCACTTCTCCGTACTGTTTTCTACTATACTCTAGTGCTTGGAAAAGAGCCTGACCTGTGGTATTTAATAAGTATGTGTTCAATGAATGAATCAATCTCACCCCATTCTGTGTTCCTCCCTTTGTGTTGCCTTTTCTCCAGGATCATTCCAACAACCACAAAGTCCCTCTACACAGGAACTTAGGTACCCCTCCTTCCTCACTCCTTACATCCAAGCCCTACTGAGTCTACCTCCTCTACAGAGGCCATTTATTTTGCTCACTCCAGAACCAACTGCTAACTAGAAAGTATCACTTCTCACAGCTAGGACTACTACAGACTCTCTTTTAAGATCTGAATATGTACAATCTTTTCAAGAATTGCAAGGCCTCTTAACTGGTAATCCTGACCTTTACTTTGACCTTCCCAATCCATCAAGAGTCAGAGAGATCTTTTTTTTTTTTTTTTTTTAGGGCTGCACCTGCAGCAAATAGAAGTTCCCAGGCTAGGGGCTGAATCAGAGCTGTAGCTACTGGCCTATACCAGAGCCACAGCAATGCAGATGTGACCCACATCTGCGACCTAGAGCACAGCTCATGGCAACACCAGATCCTTAACCCACTGATTGAGGTCAGGGATCAAATCCCCATCCTCATGGATAATAGTCTTGTGTTACCACTGAGCCCCAACAGGGAACTCCCAAAGAGATCATTTTAGGACAAAAATCTAATCATGCTACACTCCTGTCTGAACCTCTTCAATGGCTCTCCATTAGGCTAAGAATGAAGCCCAAACTTCTAATGTGGCTGTTCATAACACAGGAGGCATACTGCCAAACAATTTAATCTGGCCCCACTTCCTCCAGATCCTAGAAAGCACAATGCTTTCTTGATTTCTGGCTTTTACACGAGCAAATCCCTTTGCCCCCTTTCCCACCCTGATCACTTATCCTGCCTTTGCCCAGATTAAATCCCTTCCTGCATATTCCACTCTACATACCAAACCACTCAAAACTCATTGTAACTATTTATATGCAACTTGTATTGGATGGTAACCTTTGCAAAGACAGGGATCACTTACACCTTTACCATCACAGCATCCTCATACGACACAAGGTGAGGAGAAAAAGGCTCCTCCTTTTGTTAAAGGAGCAAAAGTCTCACCTTTGTTGTTACTCTGTAAGCCATGTAAGCATTCATGCCATCACCTACAAGAAAAGTCAAACCATTAAAAATCATTAGCTGAACCACACACACATAAGCTAACTATGTGAGATAATATATTAACTTGATTGTGATAATCACTTCATGTGTACATATATTAAGTTATTACATTATACATTCTAAATATGTATAATTTTTGTCAATTATACTTTCACTAAGCTTGGGGAAAAACTAAACAAAAAGCTGCCACAAGTATAAAAATGAAAGCACCATTTTAACACTGTACCAATGGGTATAGCTAGGAAAAATGGCATATTACCAACCAAGCTAATTATCAAAAAGAAGCAAATGCAAAATATAATAAATACTGACTCACCAACTTTCTCTGGATCTGATACGCCAATCTCTATATCAAAAACGTCTCCATTTGCTTCTTCTTCAATCTAGGAAAAATTTTTTAGTATTAAAGATTCCAATTTATATTATTGTCCTAATACTAATAACTATAATTTTTACCATCTATTTTTATCAGGGTCATTGTCACATCAAGAAATTTTAAGAAACCACTCAGCACTCCATTTCGGAAAAACAACAAAAGCTTTCACATTCCCTAACGATGTAACACACACACACACACACACACACACACACACACACACACACACACACAAAATAGGAAAGGATCAATTGCAAAAGAAAAAATCTTGTGTTCTTCAAACCCCTCAGGTATAGAAGATACTTTTTAGTCCTCTGTAGGAATATTGCGGAATTTTTTTTTTGTTCTATATACTCAATCTTCAGATTTGGATTATTAAAATAATTAACTCCTTATTTTTAATATTAGTATTTTTCAGAGTTGTATCTTCCCTCTTTAAAAAAGAGGACAGGCAGCCATTGCTTTTGCCAGTAGAAGCCTATATACTTACAGAAATTATTATACCTGTAAGTAACTTTAGTATCATGATTTCTCTAATTAGCTAGTAAACACATGTTCTTGAAACTAATGAAAGCACAAAAAGCTGGAAAAACAATAACCCTATGAAATTTTATGCCATTATAAATAAGCAATCCTCATTAACAGCAGTTCTGATAAAAAGTTTTGTTATTTTCTTTTTGCTTTTTTTTTTTTTTTTTTTGCTTTTTGCTTTTTTAGAGCTAAACCCAAGGCATATGCGAAATTTCCAAGCTACAGGTCAAATCAGAGCTGTAGCTGCCAGCCTATACCAGAGCCATGTCAATGCCAGAACCGAGTCATACCTGTGACCTACACCACAGCTCTAGGCAATGCCGGAGCCTTAACCAACTAAATAAGGCCAAGGATTGAACCGCATCCTCATGGATACCAGCCAGGTTCATTACCACTGAGCCATGATGGGAAGTCCTAGTTTTGTGAAAACTAAGAAATTGTTAAATCTTACAAATTTTAAAAGTAGTATTTTTGATAGTCTAATTAAGACTATTAGGAGTTCCCGTCGTGGCACAGTGGTTAACGAATCCGACTAGGAACCATGAGGTTGCGGGTTCGGTCCCTGCCCTTGCTCAGTGAGTTGACGATCTGGCGTTGCCGTGAGCTGTGGTGTAGGTTGCAGACACAGCTCGGATCCAGCGTTACTGTGGCTCTGGCGTAGGCTGATGGCTACAGCTCCGATTCGACCCCTAGCCTGGGAACCTCCATATGCCGTGTGAGCGGCCCAAGAAATGGCAAAAAGACAAAAAAAAAAAAAAAAAAAAAAGAAAAAAGAAAAAAAAAGACTATTAAAAATTATTTTTCTAATGATAGTTTTTTCAAATTTGCTCTCTTGTACAGATTTCTTTTCAGTAACCTTATTTAAACTGTAACAAACATAACGTATATAAACCCTAGATACACACTCAATAACTCTTACAAAGTGAACACATCTTTGTAACCAGAACTTAGATTAAAACAGGATCATTAAAACTGAGAAGGCCCTCAGGCTTCCTCTCCATTCACAACACATCCTCTACTCTGCCAACACAAGTAACATTTATTACACCATTTTATCAAATAAAATGACTCAAGATGTTACTTTATTGTGATTAAGTTTTTTCAGACTTTCAGAAATTATCTTATTTGACCAACAGAGGAACACTGAGAGGCACACATTATCACCATGAGATCACAAATGACAAACTCTTTAAGAAGAAAAGTGATGTGCCCAAGTCATTGGATTAAAAAGTTGTAGGCAAAAAATTAGAAGCCAAATCATCTGACTCTTTAGTTCAGTGTTCTATCCCCACAATGTCTAAAAGACTTTGATTACAAATGACTAAAAGGAGACAAATGGTGGGTAGGGGAAAAAAACGCATTATATACATATTAATTTAGAATATAAACACTTTCCCATACCTCTTCCCTAGATCTATCAAAGATCACAGGAGCAGACATACTCTTTGATTCAATTCTGGGAGCAATGAGTGTGGTGGGGGTCACAGGTGTGACTGCAGGAGAAGGTTCTGAGGAGAGTATGGGTTCCCTTTCAGGACTGTCTAGAGAAACTTCTTCTGTGGCCTCTAGATACAAACGAAACAAGTTAGTTGAGGACAATGGCAACAAACTCCAAATAGTCTGTAGAACAGTCAGTGAATCATAAAAAAAATGTTTTTGAATGACCCACAATATCAAAATATTATTTAGAAGTAACTGTTATAAATAATTTATGAATCCTTCCTTACTTGTCTACCAAAACTTTAAAACCAACAGTGACTTTGTTGATTTTAGGAAGAATTCCAGTTAAGTTAGCATAATTATCTATACTGGTGATAGGGATAAAGCCAGAAGGAAAGCAAATGAGGATAATTCCACATTCATTTACGTTTGGATCTGTAACATATCTAATACTTGTGGTAACTTACCTTCCAAAATTGTTTATTCAGGCTAACATTACAATTCTTTTATACATATGAACACAAATTTTATGGCAGAAGGCTGCTCAAAATAATCTCAACTGGGATTAAAAGTTTGTTATGGAAAATCCACAAAGTTAGTAATCTAAAGCAATTAAATGCTAAAGATTACTAGATATTAGTTCAATACACAAATATGACACAAAGCAAATAGGTGTTTAGGTTTTAACTTAAAATTTGAAAAATCTAAAATTAAATATATTTAAAAATAAATCAATAAACTGAGCATCTACAAACTACGTAATATTGTGCTAAACATAATGGAGAAACACAAAGAAATGAAAAATATCATACCTGCCCTCAGGGAGTTTATAATCTAGTTGGGAAAACAAGACATAAGCATGTGGAATGTTAAAGAATAATACAAGACAGATAACAGCCAAGAGAACAATAAAAAGAATGTTACAAGACATTTAATTGCTATATGAACTACAGAACAAATGCTGTAATTTGAGTTGAGATGGAGAAAACAATTTAGTCTGAGAAAAATCAGGAATATTTTATGAAACTGAATTGAGGAGATATGAATGAGTCAGAGGAAAAAATAAGGGACCATGAAAATGAAATACAGTTTACCAGTGACCCTTGAACAACACAGGGTTAGGGTCGCTGACCTCTCTGCACAGTCAAAAAATGAGTACAATTTATAGTTTAGCCCTCCCTTATGCAGCTCCTCTAAACTCAACGTTCTACCTACTTGGATTCAACCAACCTCAGATCACATTGTACTGTAACATTATTTACTAATTAAAAAATTTGTATTGGTGGACCTGAGCCTTTCGAACCTGTTCAAGAGTCAAATATAACAGCATGAGCTAAAAGTCAAGCCAGAAAAGTGAAAATTATAATCAGTGGCCAAAATGATAACCACACTTCTGCTGGTTTACAGAACTGATACCAAGAAAAAGCAGGCGCGACTGCAACGGAAACAGGAACAGATCAGTGGTTTCTAACCTGAGGTTCTTAGATTCCTTGAGGTTCAGGAAAGCAGTAAAGATAGTAAGCCATTTTCATACCTCAAAAAGTATATCAGTAATAACACATTTGCCTGAAATATGATAAATATATTAACATTTAAATACATAAACTACATAAACAGGTTAGCATTTTAACATGTTACTGTTATCTCATGTTAATGAGCTCCTTACTTGGCATAGGATCTCTTTATATTAAAAATAAAAACAATTAATAACCAAAATCTTTCAAATCATGGTAGCTAAAGGAAGGAAAATGAGACTACAGATGTTGAACAGACCTAGATGACCCTAACATATCAAACTAAAAGCTCGCATGCAAATTTGGACTGTTAAGACTGCTAATAATCAGTCTTAAAAAAAAAACAAAACAAACCTGAAACTACTGAGCAATATAAGAAAGCAAGAAAATATATCAAAGCCAGGAGGTATGTGATCTTTAATATGCAAACAAGCAAAACAACGAACAGCAAACAAAATAAAAAGAAAACCAAAATTCCTGAAAGAGGTACTGTTATTGGCAAGAGGCCTTTAGACAAAAAACTGTGAAAGAGAGTAACTTTGATATAACAGCACAGATAAAGTATTTTTAAGTTTTCAGTCACACTTCACTTCATTGATACAAGATTTTATGTTCTTTGCACAGACTTTACCAGGCTAATCCATAAACAGTAGGAGATCTCAAAATAAGAAAAGCTAAATACAATCCAAATAGCTAAAAAGGAGGGAGAAAAGATAAAGAAATGGGGTAAAGAGAAGAGGGGGAGCAAGACAGGGGTAGGGGGTTAAGAGGTACAAACTACTATGTATAAAATAAATAAGCTACAAGGATATACTGCAGAGCACAGAGAAAATGGCCAGTATTTTATGGTAACTACAAATGGATTTAAAAATTGAATCACTATCCTGTACATCAACTATATCAAATTTAAAAAAGAGGGATAGAGATTTAGGTTCAGCATACGACTGTGCAGTTTGCTTTAAATTCTTCCCTTGACTTATTTCAGTGAACGTAAATTAACATACTACAAATTAACAAATATTAATTTAAACCATATCTAAAGGTTCCATAAAATGCCCCATATGTACTAAGTATAAAAGATAATACTTCCTTAGAAGAGAGACTCTGTTTATGTCAATGCCAGCGAAGCCATAGTAACTTCATATTACAGACACCAGAGAATTTTTTTAAACAAAGCAATACTTGTTTAACTTGGATTTAGTATTATTTGCTGAAAAGCATAAGTGAAATAAGCTAAGTACTCTAGCAGAAACAAGTTCTAAAAGACTACGAAAATTTCAATATTGGCAATTTGCTCACCTTCACTTTTATCCCTAGGACAGTTTCCTAACATACGTTCAGTGAAGCTTAGTACAGGATGTAACTAATGTGAAAAGGGGCTCTGAAGTTACCCGTATTTGGTGAACACTCTGTAAGCAAGCCAATAACAGTAACATCTATCACGCTGAAACTTTTTCTGATACCACTTCTGACATAACAATATTTGAAATGCCACCCAAAATACATTAGCATACATACCAGTACAAGCTAACCTCCTTAGGTTTTAAAACCAAATGGTTAGATTACTAAAGCAATACCTATAGTTCCTCCTCTGACACAGGTCTTAAAACACATGATGTCATGAAATGCAGCTGTGTTTAAGATAAAAGATAAAGAAAGTGTTTGTAGATAACAAAAAAAAGAAAACAAAAACCCAGATGACTATTTTTATTCCTTAGTCCCTGTCTCACTGACAATGACCATATTCCAATCACTGTACTTAGCATAGGCTGCCCCAGGAAGACTAATAATGAAAAAGATTTTTCTAATCAAGCTTAGTGGACAAATATCACTATATAGTCCTCAGGTGGCAAACTGATCAGCTGAGCACACAGTGAACAAGAAAACCCTCTTTCCTTGCATACAGTTCCGTTTTAAGAGTTTCAGCATACTTGTTAACACAGAATTCTGAGACTGAAAGGTGAAGGATTCTTTAATAAAATGGATAATCCAAATGTTTTATGTATGACCCTATACTACTAAAGGAATAGGCACAATTTTATTTTTTAATTTAATTTAAATTTTTTTGCTTTTTAGGGCCGCACCCATGGCATATTGAAATTTCCAGGCTAGGGGTCAAATTAGAGCTGTAGCTGCTGGCCTATATCACAGCCACAGCAACGCCAGATCCAAGCAGTGTCTGTGACCTACATCACAGCTCACGGCAATGCCGGATCCTTAATCCACTGAGCAAGGCGAGGGATCAAACCTGTGTCCTCGCGGATACTAGCTGTGTTCATTACCACTGAGCCGCAACAGGATCTCTGACAATTTTACATTAGTATGTACTAATTCCAAAGTGACTTAGGTCATCTTTCCAATTCAAACATAAATGCCATGAAAAAAATCTTTAAGAACTGCCTAGGAGTTCCTGTCGTAGTGCAGTGGAAACGAATCCAACTAGGAACCATGAGGTACAGGTTCGATCCCTGGCCCCACTCAGTGGGTTAAGGATCTGACGTTGCAGCGAGCTGTGGTGTAGGTTGCAGACGCAGCTTGGATCCTGCGTTGCTGTGGCTGTGGTGTAGGCCAGTAGTTGCAGCTCCAATTCAACCCCCAGCCTGGGAACCTCCATATGCTAAGGGTAAGGCCCTAAAAAAAGACAAAAGACAAAAGACGAAAAAAAAAAAAAAAAAAAAAAAAAGATCAACAGCTTAATCCACTGAGCGAGGCCAGGGATCAAACCCGCATCCTCATGGATGCTAGTCGGGCTTGCTAACCGCCGAGCCACAACAGGAACTCCGAGAGTCTAATTTGTTTAATGTAGAATGGACTATACCGAATCCTGCCACCAAATCAAAAATAAATTCCTCAAGCATCAACTTACTGACCTAAAACTGAATCAAAACGGAACAGGTGGTTAATACTGAAACATTATATTAAAACAAGTTTCAAATATATAGAGATGATAAATTGATTTTTAAATCCAGAGTTTAATTTTGCTTTGTTAACAATTTGTGAGTAACGAAGAATATAATCACTCCTCTTTCTTAAAGCGTGTTTGCTACAATCATTAGGTCTGAGTCCAACTACTGATCAAAATAATCAAATTATAATGTTCCCGCTGTGGCTCAGTGGAAACTAATCTGACTAGTAACCATGACTAATTTTCAAATACTTCAAAAACCAGAGAGGGAGTTCCCGTCGTGGCACAGTGGTTAACGAATCCGAATAGGAACCATGAGGTTGCGGGTTCCATCCCTGCCCTTGCTCAGTGGGTTAATGATCCGGCATTGCCGTGAGCTGCGGTGTAGGTCGCAGATGTGGCTCAGATCCCGCGTTGCTGTGGCTCTGGCATATGCTGGCAGCTACAGCTCCGATTAGACCCCTAGCCTGGGAACCTCCATATGCTGCGGGAGCAGCCCAAGAAACAGCAAAAAGACAAAAAAAAAACAAAAAAAAACCCAGAAAGGATCACATTTGTGCAACAGCTTTTATTTTTCACAAAGCAATCTGATGGAAATTTCTTTCTCTCCTAAATATTTGGTTAACAAGAAGAGCGAACACTAATACTTTGACACAAAACGTCAATTTTGCCTTAGAGAATATTTTCTAACAAGACATATACTACAACTGACAATTACTAAACAAATATATTTCCAATTACCTGCAAAAAGATCTTCTCTGTCATCATCTAGCACAACTTCTGCAGGTTTTGGGCCGTTGGAGTTAGTACCAATATCTTCTGCAAGAAGACTAGCTGCAGCTGGTTCTGGAGATGATGGACTGGACTGTTAAAAAATAATAATTGATAATTATTATTGGCATGTTTACCTGTTATAGTTATGTTTCTACACACTACAGAAGAGAAGAAAACAGGAATGTTACTTAAAATTCCTCCTTTGAGGGTAGGAACGAGCGAAAAACACTGTTACTCATCTTCTCCTTACTTAAGAAGAAGTCACTTAGGATTTTAAAAAGACAATCTTTTCTAGTCGTCCAGTTACACTAATTCATCATGCTGAGTTATAATTAACAAAAACAAAATTTAATGATTTATATATCATAATATCTGATGTAATAGTAAAAATCAGATCTTGAAACCATGCTACATGAGTAACAAATTCAAATTACTGCTTTACCGTAATAGGAAGGTTTAACCTAGTTGAATTAGGACTACGATTATTCTAAAATTTCTGCAGCTTCAAACTAAAATATGCCCTCACCCAAATATTTACATGTCAACTAAGCTAATGGACTATTTTTGTACTTCTTAAAGTACAATGATCAGCATAATAGAATCAAGATTGTAAAGCTTTTATCATAGTTTTCTTACAGTAATAGTTAAAACCAATACTTAAAAAAATTAAAAGGAAGTTTTAAATGTCAAAAGCACACAGCTCAATTTTTCACAAACCCAACATACCCGTGTAACCGGCACCAGATCGTGAAAGAGAACATTATCATCAACTCCAGAAGCACCATGCAGGCTCTCTCCCACTCTTTACCTTCTCCCCACGTACACTTCTCCCAATATGGAGTTAGTGTTTCCTGTTTTTGCTCTTTGTACAACTGGAATCCTAAAGACTATGTTCTTCTGCGTTTGGTTTTTGATCCTTTTTTTTTTTTTTTTTTGTCTTTTTTAGCTATTTCTTGGGCTGCTCTCGCGGCATATGGAGGTTCCCAGGCTAGGGGTCGAATCAGAGCTGTAGCCACTGGCCTACGCCAGAGCCACAGCAACGCAGGATCCAAGCCGCGTCTGCGACCTACACCACAGCTCACGGCAACGTCGGATCGTTAACCCACTGAGCAAGGGCAGGGACCAAACCCGCAACCTCATGGTTCCTAGTCGGATTCGTTAACCACTGCGCCACGACGGGAACTCCTGGTTTTTGATCTTAATGTCATGCATACGAGATTCTTACATAATGTTGGGCGTAGTAACAGGACAGTCCTCTTACTGTGAATATTCCATTGTGTACATACACCACAACTGATCCATTCCACTGTGGATAGGCATTTGGGTGTTAGCAGTTCTTTACCACAACCAGGAGGGCTGTAGGAACTTTCTAGTATATCTTTCAGCAAGTGTGAACAAATTTCTGTTTCGTGCGTATCTAGGAGTGAAATAACTGGATCACAGGGTAAGTGAATGTTCTACTTTAGAAGATACCACTAAACAATCCTCCTAAAGTGGTTATATAATTTACATTTCCACCAGCAATATATGAAAATTTCGGGTTCACCATATCCTTGTCAACGCTAATATATTCCAGCTTTTCATTTTAGCTATTATGGAGGGTAGAGAGTGTGCTTTGAATTTGTATTTCCCTGATAAATAATGATGCTGAGTAATTTTTCAGGTTTAACAGACATTTGGGTATCTTCTTTTGTGAAGGATTTCTTGAAGTGTTTTTCCCACCATTTCTATCGTTCTTTTTTTTTTTTTTGTCTTTTTGTCCTTTTTTAGGGCCACACTCGTAGCATATGAAGGATCCCAGGCTAGGGGTCTAATTGGAGCTGTTGCTCCTCCCCTTCGCCAGAGCCACAGCAACGGAGGATTGGAGCAGAGCCTGCGACCTACACCACAGCTCACGGCAATGCCAGATCCCCAATCCACTGAGCAAGGCCAGGGATCGAACCCGCGACCTCATGGTTCCTAGTTAGATTCGTTTCCACTGCACCACGACGGGAACGCCTGTAGTTCTTTACTAGATAAAAGTTCTTTGCTAGATATATATAACAAGTATTTTCTTCTCATTCATACATTACTTTGTCTTTCCACTTACTTAATGGCAGATATTGATGAAGAGAAGTTCTAATTTTAGTAAGGGTATATTATCAATTTTTGTTTTATGACTAGGAAAGTTTTTGCAGGATCAATAATAACCTTTTAAGGCCACTCCTAATTCATAAGATTTTCCCATCAGCTTTTTAAGTAAATTTATCTTCTATGGCAAGAAGACCTTTTTTTTTAGAGTTTTCAAGAACAGTTTAAATTTCTTAGAGGAAAATTCAAAGGAGAAGCTGGGAGTTCCTGCTGTGGATCAGCAGTAACGAACCCAACTTGTATCCAGTGGGTTAGAGGATCAGCATTGCTGTGAGCTGTGGTGTAGATCGCAGAAGCAGCTTGGATCCCGCGTTGCTGTGGCTGTGGCATAGGCTGGCAGCTGTAGCTCTGATTCAACCCCTAGCTTGGGAACTTCCACAGGCCACAGGTGAGGCCCTAATAAAATAATAATAATAATAATAAATAAAAATCAAATAAATAAAGGAGAGGCTTTCTTGTCTCTCGGGGTTCACTCATTATTACAAACCTAAACTCTCATAAAGGTGGGCTTCTATTTACTGTAGCATTTTTTCTTGAAGGAATTTAAAAGGATTAAGCTTTTATTATAAGTTTTTTCTAGAAGATGTTCCTGACAACCTAAACTTCATCTCTAGCTGAATCTGGTTAGGTGAGAGGCATATATGCTCCCAGAGCACATCTATTTCTTCTGTCATGGTTTCTCTTACCATACTATAATTACTACCTGTTTTTTTTTTTAACTATAAACTCTGCAAGGAAAGAATATCTTGCTTATTATTTTTCACCCAACTCCTGGCAGCAAACACTCAGACTGTTAACTGAATTCTAAGAAAATAATTATGAATATGCCTAAGAATTGGCTGTAACTTTGTCAATCAGAGTGTCTATAATACTGAAAAGTTTGAAATACCCTAAAGCACATTTACCTAAAAATGCAGTAGAGTGGCTCCAACATCCATTCATGGTAAAAGCTTTTAGTAAACTAGGAATACTGGGGCCTTTCTCAACTTGAGAAACAATATCTACAAAAAACCTACAGCTAACATTATATTTACTAATGTGAAGCTCAGAGCGTTCCCACTAAGATCAGGAACAAGGCAAGGATGTTCCCTGTCACCACTGCTTTTCAACATCATTTTGCAAGTCCTAGCTAGTGCAAAAAGATAAAAGGAAATAAAAGGTATACAGACTGGGAAGAAATAAAACTCTGTTCACAGATGACATGCTCATCTACCTAGAAAATCCAAAAGAATCAAGAGAAAAGCCTTCCAGAACTAATAAGCGATTATACTAAAGTTGCAGGATACAAGACTTTTTTTTTTTTTTTTCTTTTTAGGGCCACACTTGTGGCATAGGGAAGTTCCCAGGCTAGAGGCTGAATCAAAGCTGCAACTGCCAGCCTACACCACAGCCACAGCAACACCAGATGCTAGATGCATCAGTGACCTACACCACAGCTCACAGCAACGCTGGATTCTTAACCCACTGAACGAGGCCAGGGATTGAACCCATATCCTCATTGCTACTAGTCAGGTTCTTAACCTGCTGAGCCACAATGTGAACTCCAACAAGACTAACATATAAAAGTTAATCACTATTCTATACACCATCAACAAACAGAATTTGAAATTAAAAAAAAAAATGTACACCAGCACCCAAACAACTAAATACTTAGGAATAAATCTGACAAAAATATGTACAATATCTATATGAGAAAAACTAAAAAAACTTTAGCAAAGAAGTTTAAAGAAGAACTAAATAAATGGAGAGATATTCCATGTTCATGAATAGGAAGACTCAATATCATCAAGATGTCAGTTATTCTTGACTTGTTCTACAAGTTCAGGGTAATCCCAATCAAAATCCCAGCAAGTTATTTTGTGGACATCCATAAAATGAAGCTAAAGTTTACATGGAGAAGCAAAAAAAAAAAAAAAAAAAAAAAAAAAACCAGAAAAAACAACACACTACTGAAGGAGAAGAAAAAAATGAGAGGCCTGAAGCTACAGACTTGAAGACTTACCATAAGGCTGCAATAATCTACACAGGGTGGTATTAGTGGAAGAATAAATAGATTAGTAGGACTAGAATAGCCCCAAAATAGACCCACTTTAATATAGCCAACAGATCTTTGACAAAGGAACAAAGGCAATACAGTGGAGGAAAAAAAAAAATCTCTTCAATAAACAATGATAGAACTGGAAACCCACAAGCAAAAAAAAAAAAAAAAAAAAAAAAAAAATCTAGACACAGACCTCACAGCCTTCACAAAAATCAACCCCAAATGGAGCACAGACCTCAATGTAAAGCATAAAAGCATAACGTTCCTAGAAGATAACACAGGAGAAAATCTAGATGACCTCAGGTTTCATGACGAGTTTTTAGATACAACAGAGGCACAATCCATGAAAAGAATACTTAGTAAGATAACTGACTTTGCTAAAATTAATATTAAAATCTTCTGTTGTGCAAAAGATACTGTCAAGAAAATGGAAAAACACAGGAGTTTCCTTCGTGGCTCAGCAGTTAATGAACCCGACTTGGATCTATGAGGATGTTGGGTTCAATCCCTGGCCTTGCTCAGTGGGTTGAGGATCCAGAGTTGCTGTGGGCTGTGGTGTAAGTCACAGATGTGGCTCAGATCCCACATTGCTGTGGCTGTGGCCTAGGTCAGCAACTGCAGCTCCAATTCAACCCCTAGCCTGGGAACTTCCATATGCTGCAGGTGTGGCCCTAAAAAGCAAAAAAAGAAAGAAAATGGAAAAACAAGCTGCAGACTGAGAAAAAACATCTGAAAAAGACAGAGCTGATAAAGCACCGTTATCCAAAATATAGAAAGAACTCTTAAAATTCAACAATTAGAGGAAAAGAGCAGAGAGCACACAATGGAAGCCATAAGGCAGGGTTGTAATGTTTCAGATGGAGACCTTGCGCCCAAGCTGGATCCCAGAAGATGAAAGAAAAGATTTGTGAGTATGTGTTCTCCATTCGGAACTTCCTCATCTATGTGCCCTACTGGGAGTCATTTCTTTAATCTTAAAGAAACTGGACAGCACATAAAGAGTGGGCATCATGTGTGAATGCATGATATGAAGAACCTGTTTCTATTCCTATCTGCAAATGAATACGCCCAGAAAGATGTAAGAGCGTCTTAGATTGAATGGACATAAAAATTCTACTTAAGAATAAGTTTGACTTTGCTAAATGAACTTTATAGCTATAAAATAAAGCTATTTGGAATGAGGTCCTACAGCAAAAGGAACTATATCCAATCTCTTGGGATACACCAAGGTAGAAATTAATATCAGAAAAGGAATGTGTGTGTTCGTGTGTGTGTGTGTGTGTGTGTGTGTGTACATGTATGACTAGGTCACTTTGCTGTACAAAAGAAATTGACAAAACATTGTAAATCAACTATATTTTTTTAAAAAGAGGACAAATAAAAAAGACAAAGCTAATTGGGAATTACGAAAAGATATCTTGTGGTCACAGTACATCCTTTTGCCTGTGACATTCAGCCTCTGTGAATGCTGGTATAGTGGTAAATGATGTCAAACTCCATTTTCTAGCAAATATTAATTTTATAGGGGAATTATATGTGCAAAACAAAAAACAAAAATCCCTCAACAATTAGAAAATAAAAAACCTAATTTACAAATAGGCTAAAAACCTTAACAGACACTTTACCAACAATATACACATGGAAGATAAGCACATGAAAAGATGTCCCACATCAGATGTCATCAGAGAAATGCAAATTAAAATGAGACACTACTCTACCTCATACTGGTACACTCTATACACCCATTTTTTTTTTTCCTGCACCCACAGCATGTGGAAGTTCCTGGGCCAGGGATCAAAGCTGTGCCATAGGTGCAGAGCAACGCTGGACGTTAATAACTCACTGTGCCACAAGGGAACTTTCTAGACACCTATTTAAAAGGTCACTGACAACAACAAATGCTGATGTGGACGTGGAACAACGGGAACGCTCCTTCACTGCTGGGTGGGATACAAAGTGTACAGCCACTTTGGGAGATAGTTTGGCAGTACATTTATAAAATAAACATACTCTTATCATATGTTACAGCAATCACGCTCTTTAGTATGCATCCAGAGGAGCTGAAAATTTATGCCCACACAAAAACATGCACATGTTTACAGCAGCTTTATTCATAATTGCCCCAACTTAGAAGCAATGAAGATGTTCTTCAGTAGGTGAATGAGTTAATAAACTAAGTACATCCAGACAATAGAGTATTATTCAGACTAAAAGGAATCAACTACCGAGCCATGAAAAGGCACAGCGGAAAGTTAAACGCATATTACTAAGTGAAAGAAGCCAGTCTGAAATGGCTGTATACTGTATGATTTCAACTATACGATATTGTGGAAAAGGCAAAACTACGGAGAGAGTAAAAAGATCAGAAGGTTGGAGGAAGGGAGCGATGAAGAGGCAGAGTAGAGAGGATTTTTAAGACAGTGAATCTACTCTGTATGACAGTATAATAGCGGACACACATCATTATATATTTGTACAAACCCAAAGAATGTACAACACCAAGAGTGTACCCTAAAGTAAACTATGGACCTTGGTTGATTATGACACGTCAGTGTGGTTTTGTCAATTGTAACAAATGTATCACCATGGTAGACAATGTTAACAATGAAGGATAATGCATGTGTAATGGCATTAGATGAGACATCTCTACACTTCCCACTCAGTGTCGCCATGAACTTAAAACTGCTCTAAACAGTAAAAATCTATTTCTCAAAAAATGTAGTAGCAAAGTGGCATTTACTGACACTGAAGATACTTATAGTATAACATTATACGAGAGGTAGTCGTCTATACATGTGATCCAGTTTACTGATGCTACTCAGCAAAGATAAATGTTGTTTCCGTAGTTGGCCCTCTGCATTTGGAAGTTCCAACAGATTCAACCGAGTATAGATTAAAAACATTTTTTAAAAAAGTAAGTTCCAAAAGCAAAATTGGAATTTGCCACATGCCAGCCTATTTCAACAATATTCACATTGTGTTTACAACTACTCACAAACATTTATATTGAAAGAAGTATTGTTAAGTAAAGACCATTTAAAGTATGTGGGAAGATATGCATAGATTATATGGAAATACTATGCCATTTTATACAAGAGATTAACATAAATGGGATTTTGGAATCTGTGGTCCTGGAACCAAAACTCTATAGATAACAAGGGAGGGACTGTACTTGTTTCGAGTAAGATACAGGCACTAAGGTCCTACTTAGAGCTTGTACACTAACTTCATTTTGAACAAAGGTATTTATCTTTAAAATATCAAAACTTCCTAGGGATCAAAAGTTCTAGATTCTGGTTCTGTTTGCACACTAACTTGTCTATTGTTTACATAACAAACTTCCCTAGGTAGGAGTGTTTTGCCTATACAATGAGAACAACACCAGAATTGCTATTACAGTCGTTTTTAAACTACCCACTTTATTATCTTACAATTTTTTTCTTTGTTGTCTTTTTGCCTTTTCTAGGGCCACTCCTGCGGCACATGAAGGTTCTCAGGCTAGGGGTCGAATCGGAGCTGTAGCCACTGGCCTATGCCAGAGCCACAGCAATGCGGGATCCGAGCCGAGTCTGACCTACACCACAGCTCATAGCAATGCCGGATCCTTAACCCACTGAGCAAGGCCGGGGATCAAACCTGCAACCTCATGGTTCCCAGTTGGATTCGTTAACCACTGAGCCATGACGGGAACTCCGATTATTTTACAATTTCTAAATCTAGAGTAATCTAACTTTATTTCCTTTCACATTTAACCTTGCTTGATAATTTTGAGAAAAACAAAGTACCAAAATTTGTAAAAATTAAATGCAACTTTAAAAATAATAAATCTCAACTCACTGCTCTAACTTAATGCTTATGTAGTGTTTGTGACCAAATCTCAAAAGAAAAGACACTCAACAGATGCCAACCCCAAAACAGCCCAGATGTTGGAAGTATTACTTAAAGAAAAATTTTAAGGCTTTTCTAAGCTCCATAAAGTGAAGATAAATACAACAGAAATGAATTAAAAAACAGTCACAGCAAAAAAAAAAAAAAAAAAAGTCCAGAACTGAAAAAAAATTATCTAAAAGTTTACAGAATGGATTCAATAAAAGAATGAAGAAAACATGAAAGTGTCAATGAACTTGAAAATAAACCCATAAGTATGCACTCTGAATAATAGAAAAAAAGAAAGTTGGGAGTTCCTGCTGTGACTCAGTAGGTTAAGAACCTGACATAGCATCTGTGAGGATGAAGGTTTGACACCTGGCCTCACTCAGTGGGTTAAGGATCTGGCATCCCTCAAAGCTGGGGTGTAGGTTATAGGTGAGGCATAGGCCTGCAGCTGCAGCTCTGATTTGATCCCTGGCCCAGGAACTTCCATATGCTGCAAGCGCGGTTGTAAAAAGGAAAAAAAAAAAATGTTGAATAAAATGAATTTTTTAATTATATTCCCCAGGGACCTAATCTAACATTCTTGTTGCTAAAGTCCCTAGAGAGATAAAAATTTCTTGCAGCAATACTTACAGAAAAAAATGGTTGAAAATTCCTTAAATTGAAGGACATAAATGTATAGATTCACGGAGCAAAAATGTACAGATTCGAACCTCAGACAGGATAAAAACAGAGAGAACTATGCATACACACATTATCACAGAGCTAAAAATAAAAGTAATAGGTGAAAAAAAATGAAAGAAGGAGAGAAAAAAACAACATTTTTACAAGGGTACATCAACTCAAATGACTGTAGATTTCTCATCAGAAATGAAACAAGCTAGGAAAATAGTTAAGAATAGTTTCAAATTGATGGAAAAAAGAGCTGTTAACCCAGAAATAATCTATAAACAGCAAAAATACCCTTCAGGAATAAAGTTGAAATAGTTTTCAGATGAAGTGCAAATAAGAGAACTCATCATCAGCAGACATGGTCTTAGGAAAAAAAAAAAAAACTAAAGGAAAGTCTCTATGTTGAAGAAAAATGATATAAAAAGAAACACTGATCTAAAAAAAGGACACAATGAACTTCTTTGCAGAACAGATACTGACTCACAGACTTTGAAAAACTTATGGTTTCCAAATGAGACCGGTTGGGGGGGAGTGATACACTGGGGGTTTGGGATGGAAATGCTATAAAACTTGGTTGTGATGACGTCTGTACAACTATAAATGTAATAAAATTCGAGTAATTAAAATTTAAAAAATAAAATAATGATTATAAAAAAAATACTGAATGAAGGGAAAACAACAGAAATGCTAGATATCTGAATGACAAGAAACTACATTTTCCCTCTTCAATCCTTTAAAATAGGTAAGACGGCTCAAAGTAAAAACTGCAGGAGTTCCCACCATGGCTGAGTGGTAACAAACCCAACTAGCATCCATGAAGATGTGGGTTCAATCCCTGGCCTCACCCAGTAGGTTAAGGATATGGCAATGCTGTGAGGTGTGGTGTAGGCCAGCAGCTAGAGCTCCAATTGGACCCCTAACCTGAGAACTTCCCTATGTCTCAGGTGCGGCCCTATAAAAAAAAAAAAAAAAAAAAAGTAAAAATTGTAATATAGTACATAGTTACAATACATGTAGACTGCTAACAACCTATAATGTATTACCATAACTGAATGTTCATATTACGCTAATATCTTAGGTATTCATAGTCCTCTCACACAAAAATTAGAGAAAGTAGAACTAGTATATTTATAGAACAAAAAGTACCCTTTATCTCAAAGTTCAGTGCCTGAGGGTGGAGGACAGGATGGAAATGGTGTGGATGGTGAGCAGCTCCAGGAATGGCTATGGTGGCGGCCGTCATCCCACTGTGGGGAAGCTATGAGGCATGTACTTTCTATGGATGCCCATCCATCGGCAGCATTGGAATCCTGTTCTCAGCTGCAAACAGAGCAGTCAGGAACAGTCAGCCACTCAAGAAAGGCTGTGAGAACTCACTTGTCCTTGCCTTTCCTTGTCTCTTTCAGCTTCCTAGTAAGTTCGAGAAGAGCTGTTCTTGGGAGTTCCCTCGTGGCTTAATGGGTTAAGGATCTGCTGTTGTCACTGCCCGGCACAGGTTCAGTTCCTGGCCTGGGAACTTACACGTGCTACAGGCATGGCCCCAAAAAAGCAACAGTGATAGTTTCTAGGTGATGAGAATTATAGTAGTCCAAGACAGGCAATAAGGAGGCATATATTCTTTTCTTCCAACATCATGATCTGGTAGTTTGCTGGAGATTGTTTTTATAAAAAGTTTCAAAGTTGCTAATATTTCTTAAAAAAAAAAAAAAAAAAACAAATAAAAAACCCCACAAAAAAAAATCTAGTGATGTAGATTCCAATCAAGATTAAGTCAGTCCACCTGAACCTCTTCTACTGATGAACACTAAATGCTCTGAACAGAATACAAAAACAACATCTAAAAGTAAATAATAGTCAGATTGGGGAGAGAGCCAAAAAAGTGAAAAATGATCCTTAAGAGGATGAATTTCATGATTTTTTTTTCTTCTTCTCTCACCCAGCTTTTCCTGAGAATGGCACCAAATGCAGAAATACACTAGGAGTATGTGAAGAAATGACTCCCCCTCCCCTCAAAACACAAACAAAAAGAACCAAAACCTCATCTATTTGGGTATAACACCAGGGCCCTTACAACCTAGAGAACACAGGCGGAAAGTTCCTCTTTTCTCTTCTCCCCTGCCCTCTCCTTTCCTCTTTTGTCTCTGCCATGAGCCCAGACTTAGTTGCTTACTTGCACGACACAGCAGTGATGAGAGCACAAGCATCAAAAACACCAAGAGAAAATCTACTTCTCTAGTCAGTTGAACCAGGAAAAGGGGGCCCAGGAGCATCAAGAGCAGGGGACAGAAATCATCACTGGTATTTTCTCTCCCTTCTTTCACTGCTTTTCTACAAGGCTGGTCCAAGCTGAGCTGAAGCAGACAGCTAAAACCCTAAGAGAAGCATAAGTTTCTGGGAAATGGCCTTGGAAAAAAGAGATCGGCATCTCTTTCCCAAAAGACAAGGTCTGTTTACTGTCCAGTATAATAAAGATAATGTCTCTTATTGTACAAAGAACATGCAGACTTATTGCCTATTATAAATGATTTAGGTTTCCTAAGCTCAGGTTCCTCAGCTGTGACACAAATCAAAGGCTGGTGCAACAAAGGCCTGGACCCCTTCATCTCATCATCCTGGCAAGAGCAGGCAAGGGAAATGGTCACAAACAAGCTCATGCTACTTGCAATGCTTTGAGTAATAAAGTCCTTTATCCTGTCAATTCCCAGCAGCCATAAAATAAATTAATCTGTTAGCTTACCAGGAGGGTAAAGTTTCAGGCCATTTACAGTTCTTGAATGAAAATCAGTGACCTTGAAGATAAATCATTAGGAAATAGCCAATGTGAATAACAGAGAGGGAAAAAGAAATAAAAATGAACAGAACATCAAGGATCTGTGAAACAATATAAAAAAAGGTCTAATATTCATGTTACTGAGTCCAAGAAAAAGAGCAGTGCAAAAAAATATTTCAAGAAATGATGGCTAGAGAGTTCCCATTGTGGCTCAGTTTGTTAAGAACCCAATTAATATCCATGAGAATGTGGCTTCAATCCTGGCATCACTCAGTGGGTTAAGGATCTGGTGTTGCCGCAAGGTGTGGCATAGATCATAGATGCGGCTTGGATCTGGCATTGCTATGGCTGTGGAATAGGCCGATGGCTATGGCTCCTATTTGATCCCCAGCCTAGGAAAACAAACGATGGCTAGAAACTTCCCAAATCTGGCAAAAGACATCAATTTACAGATTCAGAAACTGGCAACTCCAAATAGGACTTCAGAGAAAACTAGCTGCAGCCGCATCATTAAAAATGACAAATCTGGAGTTCCCGTCGTGGCGCAGTGGTTAACGAATCCGACTAGGAACCATGAGGTTGCGGGTTCGGTCCCTGCCCTTGCTCAGTGGGTTAACGATCCGGCGTTGCCGTGAGCTGTGGTGTAGGTTGCAGACGCGGCTCGGATCCTGCGTTGCTGTGGCTCTGGCGTAGGCCGGTGGCTATAGCTCCGATTGGACCCCTAGCCTGGGAACCTCCATATGCCGCGGGAGCGGCCCAAAGAAATAGCAAAAAGACAAAAAAAAAAAAAAAAAGACAAATCTGATAAATAAAAAATTAAAAACTTGAAGCAACTAAAGAAAAACAAAAAATTAAACTGATGGGAAGAATTAAAACAACTCATCTGTCACATCAGAAATCAGAGACCAGAAGACAGTAGCAAAAAATCTTTTAAGTACTGAAAGAAAAGAATTGCCAATGCAGAATGCCATATCCAGCAAAAATGTCCTTTAGGAATGAAGATGAAATAAAATGATTCTCAGATTAAAGAAAACTATAGGAATCTGCCATCCCTAAATCAACTCTTAAAAAAAAAAAAAAAGTGCTAGGAGACTTTCTTTGGCCTGAAAATACATAAGAAAGTAACAAAAACTTAAACCTTTAGGAATAAAGGAAGAGCCATAGAAATGGTAATTAGGGAAATAAAATAGACTATGTTTCTTCTCTTAAGTTATTTAAAATGTTTATAACCAGGAGTTCCCATTGTGACTCAGTGGGTTATGAACCTGACTAGGATCCATGAGGACTTAGGTTTGATCCCCAGCCTCAATCAGTGGGTTAAGGATCTGGTGTTGCCATGAGCTGTGGTGTAGGTCACAGACACCAGCTTGGATCCTTTAGTGCTACAGCTATGGCAGAGGCCAGCAGCTTTGATCTGATTTGATCCCTAGATGGGAACTTCAGTATGCCTCAAGTGCAGCCCTAAAAAAGCCAAAAAAAAAAAGACACAAGGGAACTAGAAAATATTTTAATGAATTAAAACAAAAATACAGTATCAAAAACAGTGCTTACAAAGAAATACATAGGTAAATGACAACACTCAAAAAGAAGACTCAAATCAATGATTCAAGCTTCTATCTGACAAGACAGAGGAGCAAATTAAACAGCAAGCAGAAGACAGAAATTAATGAAATTTAAAAACAAGATAAAAAATAGAAATCAAGAAGCCAAAGACTGATTTTTTTGAAAAGATTTCAATAAAATGACAAACCTTCAGTAATATTAAAGTAAATAAGCAAACAAAGAGATGATATAAATTACCAATAATGAATGGTAATTCATTACCACTGAATGAAAAGGGAGAGGCATTACCTACAGACCCCACAGATATGGTAAACGGATAATGGAGCATTATGAGAAATCTATGTTCATAAATTTCACAACTTACACTGAATGGACAAATTCCTTCAAAGTCACATATCACCAAAGTTCACCAAGAAGAAATACACCACAAAAAAATTCAAAGATAATGAATTTGCAGCTAAAAAATCTTCCAACAAACAAAACTGTATGTTTAGATGACTGCACTAGCAAGTTTTGTCAACACTTAACAAAGACATAAGACTAATTTCATACAACTTTCAAGAATATAGAAGAGGGGAGTTCTCTTGTGGAGCAACACAGTAGGTTAAGGATCCAGTGTTATCACTGCTGTGGCCTGGAAACTTCCAAGTGGTATGAACGCGACCAAAAAAAAAAGAATATACAAGGGAGTTCCCATTGTGGTTCAGGGATAACAAACCCGACTAATATCCATGAAGACGCAGGTTTGATCCCTGGCCTTGCTCAGTGGGTTAAGGATCCAGCGTTGCTGTGAGAAGACAAAGCTTGGATCTCATGTTGCTGTGGCTGTGGTGTAGGCCAGCAGCTACAGCTCCACTTCAACTCCTAGCCCATTACCATACGTCTCAGGTGCGGCCCTAAAAAAAAAAAGGAATACAGGAGTTCCCATTTTGGCTCAGCGGAAATGAATCTGACTAGTATCCACGAGAACGCAGGTTTGATCCTGGACCTCGTGCAGTGGGTTAATTACCTGGCATTGCCATGAGATGTGGTGTAGGTTACAGACACAGCTTGGATCTCATGTTGCTGTGGCTGTGGTGCAGGCTGGCAGCTACAGTTCTGATTCAACCCCTAGCCTAGGAACTTCCATATGCAGCAGGTGCAGCCCTAAAAAGAACAAATAAATAAATAAATCATAATTAAGGGAGGAAAAAAAATATGAGTATTTTCCTTCCATGAGCACGCAAGGGGTAAAGATATCCACTCTCACTAATTCTTTCAATATTATACTGGTGGTGCTAGGTAGCGCATTAAGGCAAGAGGAAAAAAGGCATAAACAGAAAGAAACTGGAATTCCCGTCATGGCACAGCAGAAACGAATCCGCCTAGGAACCATGAGGCTGTGGGTTCAATCACTGGCCTTGCTCAGCGGATTAAGGATTTGGCGTTGCTGTGGCTGTGGCATAGGCTGGCAGCAACAGCTCTGATTGGACCCCAGCCTGGGAACCTCCATATGCCACAGATGCGGCCCTAAAAAGAAAAAGAAAGAAAGAAAGAAAAAACTACATCAAAAAAAAAAAAAAAAAAAGATTAGAAAGAAATGAAGAGTTCCTGTTGTGTTGCAGCTGAAACAAATCTAATAACCATAAGGATGTGGGTTCCATCGCTGGCCTTGCTTAGTGGTTCGGGGATCTGGTGTTGCCGTGAGCTACGGTGTAGGTTGCAGACGCCGTTCAGATTCCAAGGTGCTGTGGCTGTGTGGATGCTGGCAGCTGTAGCTCCGATTTGACCCCTAGTCTGGGAACCTCCATATGTTGCAGGTGCGGCCCTAAAAAGCAAAAAAAAGAAAAAAGAAAAGATTAGAAAAAAATAAAACTAATTAATTAATCAAAGACAACATGATTGTCCACATAGAAAATCCTGAAGACTCCACAAAAAACCTACTAGTGTTTTGCACTTGCAGAATACAGGGTCAACATGCCACCAATGAGCAAATATAAAAAATATAAAAGCACCCCAAAACCATAAATTACTTAGGCATAAACAAAACATGTACCATATCTGTATGCTGAAAACCACAAACACTGATGAAAAAATCAAATAAGACCTAAATAGAGAGAAACAGGATACTTAAGGCTTAATGGCTTAGTCGTGTTAATACATTAATTCTCTTCCAAACTAATCAATGGAATCATCACAACTCCAACTAAAATCTCGGCAGGAATTTTTGGTAGCAATCAATGATCTGATTCTAAAATTATACGAAAAGGCAGAAGAACTAGAATAGCCAGAACAATTTTGAAAAGAACAAATTCAGTGGATTCACACTACCTAATAACAAGTCTCAGTTACAGTTATCAAGACAGCACAGAACTGTCAAAAAGACAGTTAAAAGATCAATGAAACAGTCCAGAAATAGACCTACACACATACATGCTCTATTGATTTTTGACAAGGATGCAAAGACAACCCAAGGGAGAAACTTTTAAAGTCTAGCTTCTTTAACTTAGTATAAAACATGTGAAATTCATTGATGTTGTTGCACGCACTGAAAAATACTATCAACCAAATGAAGACTTACAGAACATTCCACCCAATAACAGAATACACACATTCTTTTCAAGTGCACACATAATATCTACTATGAAAGGTCACATTCTGAGCCATAAGACAATTGTAATGACATCATTATCTTTCAATAAATGGTGCTTGAACAACTGGATATTTATATGAAAAAAATGAACCTCAACTCATAAGAAAATCAACTCAAAATCAATCCAAAGTCTAAATATAAAAACTCAATCTATAAATTTATAGAAGAAAACATAAGCAAAGCCTTTAACGGACTTAGGTTAACATAAGCAAAGCATTTCACATGTAACATCTAAAGCACTATTAAAAAAAAAAAAGGATAATTTCAACCTTAAAATAATGCATTTTGCTATGTGAAAGATACTGCTAATAGCTAATAGCATAAAAAGACAAGCCACAGACTGAGGAGAAAATACTCCCAAAACACACATCTGCCAAAGGATTTGTAATCAGAATATACGAAGAATTCTCAAAACCCTATAAGAAAACCCATTCCATTTTCAAATGGGCAGAAGATGTGAAAGAACACTTCACCAAAGACAATTTTCAGATGGAGAATACGCAAAAAGATACCATCGTTAATCATTAAGGAATGGATATTAAAACCACAATAAGATAACAGTATACACCTCTTCCAACGGCTAAAACTCAGTGGTATGCTGGCAAATATTTAGCAATCAGGTCTTCAGGAGAGAGGACCCTGAATTTTAGCTTTTTTTAATTTCTGTGGCATAAACACGCCCTCCATGGCTGATTACTTCCAACTGAATGTGGACCTAGGGAGTATGTACTTTCCACTGCACAGATATAACAAACACATAAACTTAGGAGCATAGAAAATAGTGAAACATAGTAAAGAAATGAGGAAGTGATGAGTTTTAAATATTTATTACTTTTGTTTTTAATATAATTTAATTATGTTTATATAATTTAATTTTTAACAATGGCTGTTTACTAACCAGCTTACAAAATTCCTGAAACTCTAAAGATGAGTTCTTTCAAACCAGTATAATCTAGCCCCAAGCATGCCACTGCCTGAAAAAACTACCACCACCAAGTGCTGACAAGGATGTGGAACAAATGAATTTTCAATCACTGAAGAAGAGTCTGGTAGTTTCCTTTTTCTTTTCTTTCTTTCTTAGAATCTTTAACTGCATTAGATTTCAGAGATAAAATGGATGGAAACCTTGACCAGAGACTAAAATGCACAAACTAGCTGCCCTGAAGGCTCCTTGGGATCAGCATTCAGGATTCAAACACTCAATAATACATACAAAGTGTGACTCCCAGAATAGGAATGAAATTTCAATATTAAAATAGCTTTGATGATACTTGGAAATACACTGACATGCTTGTGTCTTGAAGCATCATGCTTTTGTTTTAATGAAACCATATATTATCAATTATCAGACCTGGCAACACTGTCCTAATGGATATGATCTTGAATTTATTATTAACCATTAACTTGTGAAACTAAAAGCACATAACTTCGTCTCCTACGCGTTGTCGCCCAAGAATCTTTCTGGCAGAAAGTTTGGCAGTTTCTTAAAAACTTAAACATACATTTACCACACAACCAGAAATCCTACTTCTAAGTATGTTGCCAAAACAGATGAAAACTGTGTTCATAAAAAACCTGTACATAGATGTTTATGCTGTGTCTACTCATTAATGCCAAAAACAGCAGAAATGTCCTTCAACAACACTGATACATACATACAAAGGAATACTAATTCAGCAGTAAACAGGAATGAATTGCTGATAAACGCAGCATCATCAATTAATATTGGATGTTTTAGGTTACGTTAAAGAAGCTACTTTCACAAAGTTTCATACTGCTTTATTTATACAAAGCATAATTCTATTTAAATGAAATTCAAGAAAAGACAAAACTATTGGCAAAAACAGATCAAGTGGTTGCCAGAGGCTGGGAGTAGGAAGAGTTAACTACATAAGCGAATTTTTAGGGGGTGATGGTAGTGGTGTCCTTTTCCTGACTGAAGTAAATTTTATCACAACTAAAAATTATCACCACAGGAAAAAAACACAAGAGTTCAATTTTATAACAAAGTGGACCTTTGAAAATTAACATTAAAGATAAATTTTACTCTTTTTAAGAAAGAAATATGAAAAAAATTGAGCACTTCTGCCTTAAGCAACTTCACAGAGTAACATTTTTTCAGGCACTAAAAATAGTTCATTCTAAACCCTTAAATTTAATGGTGTCCAAAGAAGGTGGTCACCTAGAGTTATACCACTTCATAAATCTCTATCTAGTAATTTTCTGTGTTGTTCCCTTTAAACACCTGGTCACAAAATGTCTTTGCTCTGAAACCCAGGTAACTTACAGTGAAATTTTCAAAAAAATTAATACATTTAAAGTTGGATGCCTAACTAAAGATTAGAAAACAGAATTAAGAAAACAAAGGGTTTCCTTAATTCTGTTTCTTAATTCTGTTTTCAGGGTTTCAAAGATCATCTCTATGCAATTAAGTGACTCCAATCTTCTACATTATTTCCATACCATGTGCATATTTTTTTCTTTTTAGGGCCACATCTGTGGCAAATGAAAGTTCCCAAGCTAGGAGTCAATCGAGGCTGCAGCTGCTGGCCTATACCACAGCCACAGCAACACAGGATACGAGCCATGTTCTGCAACCTACATCAGAGCTCACAGCAACAGCAGATCTTTAACCCACTGAGTGAGGCCAGGAATTGAACCCACATTCTCATGGATACTAGCTGGGTTCGTAACTGCCAAGCCACAATGGGTACTCCCCATGTGCATATATGTATTTCAATTACACATATATCATGTGCTTTGCAGGTGTTTGTTCACAAAGCTGTGTTTTTGTGTTGACTCCTGTTGATTCATATACTCTATGAGGGCAGGAACTACACTTCCACAGTCTGGGTTAGTGTCAACCATTCAATAAATCTCACAGACTCTCAAATTTCTATCTCTAGTCCAACCAGTATTTCCAGCTGCCTGATAGTATCTTCATTGATATAACTTAACCCCAAATGAAACAATCTTAAAATTCCTTCTCCCAGACACTTAAGGCTTAAGATGACCTCTTTTTTTTCTTTTTTTTTTGGCCATGCAAGTTCCCCCGCAGGAACTGAACCTGTTCCACAGCAGTGACCCAAGCCACACCAGTCACGATGCTGAGTCCTTAACCTTTAGGCCATCAGAAAACTCTTTTATTATTTTTACTTTTCTTCTTGAGGCCTTTAACCTCAGACTTAAAATAACCTCCCACTTAAATTTATCCCTCAGACTGCTAGCACATTAATCTTCCTAGGTGATCATGTTACTGCCCTGAAAACTTTCCACAGCTCTCATGTGCCTGCATAACTAATTTCAAAGCTCTTCACAATCTCACCATACACACCTGTAACATCCTATATTCAGCCGCCTAGAATTATTTATGGTTCTGTATAATATGGACTAAACCTTAAGTGACACTTGCTATTCTTCCACACTGAAATTTCATTCCACCCTTCAAGGTCCCTGTTAATTACTGCCATCTCAATGGCTTTTCCTAGCCAACATCAGCATTTACTGTTCAACTACTATGCATAAGGAACACTGATAGGAATTGGAATCCCTCCCATTTCACTGGTACATTCAGTGCAAACTGGTGCTTTCAGATCTACAGTCACAATCAGTCTAAATCAGAGTTTTTTGTAGCCTCTTCTCCATTGGAGAGTTACTGTCTTCAAAGATTTGCATTATCTTGCTGATACCTGCACTCCCATTATCATCTAAAAAGGATGGCAGAGAGTAAATATTCAGGTTTTAATTGAAGTCAACCAAGTACAGTATCTTCTGAGCACTTATGGCATGGAATTACATGGTGGGAAAGGAATTCTAAGACACGTGAACCTACTACACAGAAATTTTTAAACTGCCCTATAAACTTTATCATGCGACAGTGTTAGGGAAACTGTAGCTCTCAGATTAACTTCAACTGACTTTAAGATTTCAGGTTTGTCCAAGAACCACGTATAAACATCTATATAGTCAATTGATTTTGAAAAAGAATGCCAAGACCATTCAGCAGAGAAATTAAAGAGTCTTTTCAACAAATGGTTCTGTGACAAATGGACTGCCACATGCAAAAGAAGTAAACTGGACTTTACTCCGATACCATATACAAAAGTTAACTCAAAATGGGCTAAATATAAGAGCCAAAACCATAAAATTCTTAGAAGAAAACAGGTGTAAATTTTCATGACCTTGGATTGGAGGCAGGGGATTCTTAAATATGATGCTGAAAGCATGAGCTACAAAATAACAAAATAAATTTGACTTCATTACATTTTTTTTTTTTTAAAAATGTGCTTCAAAGAAAATCACTGAGAATATCAAGACAACTCCACAGAATGGGAAAAAATAACTGGAAATCATGTATCTAACAAGGAATGTGTACCAAGAATATATAAAAAATTCATATAACTCAATTAAAAAAAAGTCCAATTAAAAAATAAGCAAAAACGGAGTTCCCGTCGTGGCTCAGCAGTTAACGAATCCGACTAGGAACCATGAGGTTGTGGGTTCGATCCCTGGCCTTGGTCAGTGGGTTAAGGATCCAGCATTGCCGTGAGCTGTGGTGTAGGTTGCAGACGCGGCTCAGATCCTGCATTGCTGTGGCCCTGGTGTAGGATTGGCTACAGCTCCGATTCAACCCTTAGCCTGGGAACCTCCATATGCCATGGGAACGGCCCTAGAAATGACAAAAAAAAAAAAGGAAAGGCAAAAAAAAAAAAAAAAGCTGTGAACAGATATTTCTCCAAAGGTGTACAAACAGCAATAAGCACATGAGAAGATGTCTTCAGGAAAATACAATCAAAATCACAATAAGATACCATTTCACATGCATTATGGTGGAGAGAATCAAAAAGTTAAATAACAAGTGCTGATGAGATTGTTGAAAAATTGGTTACCTCATCTATGGCTGGTGGGAATGTAAGATGGTGTGGTCATTTTGGGAAATCCATTCCAGCCATTCTTCAAATGACTAAATGGAGAGTCACCATATAACATCTGAACACAAATGTTTATTGAAGCATTACTTATCGATAGCCAAAATGTGCAAACAACACAAATGCTCAACAAATGACAAAATGTATAAACAAAATGTAGCACAGCCATACAATGAATATTACTTGGGGATGAAAAGGAATAAAATATAGACTTTCAAAACAGTCTGCTAAGCAAAGGCAGCCAGTCAAAAGACCACACATTACATGATTTCATTCAAATGAAATCCAGAATAGGGAAGTCTATAGAGACAGAAAGTGAATTAGTCCTTGCCTAAGGTTGGGGACAGAGGGGTTTAGGGAATGGGGATAGGAGGTGAGAGTTAAACGTACAGAGTTTCTTTCTGAGGTGATGAAAATGTAAAACTGCACATACCTGTGACTATACTAAAACCCATAAAATTGTATAAGCTAAATGGATACATTGTATGATATATGAATTATATTTCAATAAAGCTATCTAAAAAAAGAATAGGCATATAATATAAATTAACTGACTTTTTTAAGGTGTTGCCTTACCACTCGATGCCGCTTTAGGGCAAATATCTTTTAAGCTTAGAGTTACATCATTTAAAAAAAAGGTAGTATTTCCACACAATGTAAATGCTCACCTCTCGGATACCAAAAAAGAACATGCTTTTGCCATATTTTTTCCTTTCTTATTCCCTTCCCTGCCCCCTATTCCAGCCCTTCACCACTTTGTTTCACAGTCACAACAGAAACATAAACTAGGGGTTTAAAATATGATTTAACTACTGAATACAGCCTTATGTGACAGTTCTTAATTTTGAAAGGAAGGAATTTAATATTGGGATAAAAATATACTCATGGCATACATATACACTAAGTTGTATAGTCAGTACAAGCTTAACAATTATGACTGTGAAGCTATCTATAATTTGATTTTCACTTATATGGATTTCAATTAATCTTTCTTTCTCCAAAAGCCGTCAAGGGAAAAAATTTTTACACGAATAATATCTTTCTTCTTTTTTTTGCTTTTTAGGGCCACACCCCCGGCAAATGGAGGTTCCTAGGCTAGGGGTGAATCGAAGCTGTAGCTGCCAGCCTACACCACAGCCATAGCAATGCCAGATCCGAGCCTGTCGGTGACCTACACCACAGCTCACGGCAATGCTGGATCCTTAACCCAGTTAGCGAGGCCAAGGATGAAACCTGTGCCTGCTCCACGCACATCCCTGCATCCTTCTCCATCAGTGGCCTCCTGGATACTAGTTGGATTCATTTTCACTTCGCCACAGTAGAAACTCCTGAATAATATCATTTTTAAAACTATGACTTACTTTTTTAAAAAAAAACATAAAGACATTAATTTGTATGTCTTTCTTACAATTTACAGCTTAGGTAATAACTATTCAATGCAGATGATCTGTATCAGAATCACCTTTGGCTTTGCAACTCATTATTGTCAACGGACAAGAAGCAATGTCATTAAGAAAAGTTTGTTAAAAATGCAGAATATTGGCTTATCCCAGCCCTCCAGAATCATAATTTGCACTTTAACAAGATCTCTAGGTAACTTAGATAAAAAGTCTGAAAAGCATAATCTAGAACACTTAATTAAACACCCAGATTATAGTGAGGCAAAGGCATGTGCATTTCAAACAAGAATGCTATGGTGTTTCCTGAGCACTGAAGTTTGAGAAGCACTGTTCAAAAGAAAAGTGAGTATACTGAAAAACATTCCTTTAGAGCAGCTTTGGTATACTAATAAATACTGCCATATTCTTCCCCAAATAGCTTGAAAAGCAAAACAAAATTCTCAATTTCTTAACTCTCAGTTATACTACCTTAAAATGACCCTGAATGAGTCTCATGAAATAAAGGGTTTAGATGATCAAAATAAACTTTAAAAAAAAAGTTCTTAATGCACTAAGCAAAACAAATTTATTCACACCCACAATTCTGTAGATTTTTACTGAAAAAGTCAAATATCTTATTAAAAAGTCCCATCTAAATGGGAAAAATAAATTATAGTTCATTTTACTCAACTTTCCAAGACCTTAATTAAAAAGAATGCTTAAGTGTTCACAACATGCTAGCTTACACTATGTCAATTAAGTTTTTTCTGATCCTTGCTGGTGGAAAACCTTTGTAGCCCCTCACAGGAAATACAGGTCTTAGGATCCAACATAGACACTAACCTTCAGTACACTTTAAGGTAGGCTGCAGAGTGTATACAAAGGACTAAAAGGATATTAACCTCAAAAGGCAATTCACATGCAAGACAATTTTTACCAATTCCCAAGAGATGTTGGTTTAGACAATTCAGCAAACATTTGCTAAATGCAAATGTTCAAAATTTTGTGAGGAACACAAGGATGATCAAAGCACTATCCCTAGCCCCAAGAAGCACACAATCTTGAGAAGTGGGGCTTGGCCAGGAACTTGCATATACAATTAGAAGAATGTGGTCAGTACTGAAAACAGTACCCGAAGTTCCCAGTTTCAGGTAACTGAACGTCAAATAAAGGATATTTTACTGTAATTTCCCAACTGATTTCGTGCATAGTTGAACAAGCTAGGAAAGCTTACTAAAAAGCACTTTATAAGGAATTATAGCCCAAAGTAAACAATTTTCTGGGAAATTTGCTTATATTTTAATACACATATACATACTTAAAGTTGGGCTATGAGGTGTGTGTGCTCTCAACAAAAGCAAAGCAATTCAAACATGAACTTGATACAGGAGGCCCAATACAGTTAAGTTCATCGAGGGCGTTTCCTTTGACAAAAACAGGAACATTTAGCTTCAGAGATCGCTGATCATGCGAGAAAAGAGGAAAAAGGAGTGAAGATCTGTTTTCATTTCTCCCCTGGTAAATTAAAAAAAAAAACCAACCTCCCCCAGCCCACAGGAGTTTCCTGGACTCTTAACTTTATATTTTATCAATACTATGGCCCTTTGAAAGCCTAGAAACTTAAGAAGACAAACAAAATCGGTCAAACGCAGGTACGTATTAACACGCCAAAACAGAAGCCCCTCCCTCAAAGGGAACTAGGGGCCACGAAGGGACAGGATCGGGAAAAGTGCATTCATGCGCTCCCTACAGCGCCTAGGACACTCGGCATTCTGTACTCTGCTCTCCCCTTTCAGAGGCACACCCTCCCTTGGGAAGGAAAAAGCAAGCACCCCTTTAAAGGAGCTGCGGAGGTCGCCCAACAGCATGGTGAGGTTTGTTGGGACCCAGGGCAAGACCTTCTCTGCTCTGTAAAAGGAGGTGCAAGTGACACTGAGGAGGGCCAGCGGGGAAAGGACACTCCGATGCTCCGTCCGGTCCTGGCCCCTTTGGGGATTAGGCTGGCCCCGGCCCGCAGACTGCTCTCGTAAGGAGGCCTAGGGGCCAAGCCAACTCGAGCCTATTGACAGGTACCCGAGGTGGGGCCCGGGTCACAGGTGTCGCCCCAACCAGGTCCTTGCAAACCGGGGGGTGGGGAAAGACAAGTCAGGGCAGGGCAAAGGCACCTAAAGGTGAGACGCGCGGCGGGGGCGGAGCGCGGCACCCACAGCAACGCAGGCTCACCTCTAGAGTGGAGACAGTGCTGGTGAACAGGTCCTCTCCGTCCTCCAGCTCCTCAAAGTCGGTGGGTTTCCCGTCCCCCAGTGGAGGAGGTTCCCTCTCGGCCGCCATCTTCGCTCGCCCAGACTACTGCGCGAGCGGGACCTCGCGGACCTGTCACGTGAGCACGCACGGCTGGGCTGGCGCGCCGGCCGCCAGGCTCCCCCGCCTCCCCAGCCAGCCTCACGCGGCCCCGCCCAGCAGAGCGAGGCCCCGCCCCCTGCCCGGTGACGCCACCCGCTCCGAGTTGGGGCGTGCAGCCCCGCCCCTTTGCCCCTCCTTCCACCTCCACATCTGGGTGGTGGTCACTTTCTCACTGCCAGCCTGCAGTACTGACTTTTGTGGAAGAATCTTAAAGAGTTTTGTTACCACGTCGTCTTCTTAGCAAGGCTAGGCCAAAAGATTTCTGTTGTCATTACCAGTTTTAAAATCTCCTTTAGGAGTATTAAGAACTTGAAGACCACTCTTTGGGCTTGGATTATGCACAGACTAAGGCGCAAGATTCAGGACTGGCGGCAGAGAGACATCTCTTAAACTTCTAGGCTGTTCCACAGAACTTTCTGACATGATGGAATTATTCTGTATCATTGAAATGTGACTAAATTCACATCTAATTCAGACTGAGGAACTGAATTTTAAATTGTATTTAATTTTAATTACCTTAAATATAGTCACATGTGGTTAGAGGCTACCTATTGGACAATGCAGCTCTAGATAACAAAAACGTCCTGAATAACTTGTCTGAAGTTTACTCCAATTCCAATTTCATTACAAGCCATACAGTATTTTTCCTCAATAAAGTGTCAGAAAGGCTGGAAAAATGACAGTTTGGAAACCAATTTCATCACAAGCCACACAATATTTTTCCTCAACAAAGTAAGAGTCAGAAAGGCTGGAAGAATGACAATTAGGAAAAATCAGTGGATGATTGGTAAGAGTACCGTACTTGGTTCCTTCTGGCAATTACTAGATCATCACTGTGGGAGGGTCTCCTGGAGAATTTCAGCTTAAATTTCTTTATTTAAATGGGAATGTTACCTTACTCATTTCATTGCATAGGATTTTTGTCAAGCTCAAATGAGAAAATACGTGAAAGTCTTCAGAAAGATAAAGAGTGCTATGCCAATGCAAGGTATATTCTTAGAAAATTGAAAGGGGGCATAGCAGATAGCAACCTGAAGTTTTAAGTTTGCTGGAGAAGAAGGCTTCACAGGGATCTCTCTCTTTCTCTCTCTCTCTCTCTCTCTTTTTTTTTTTTTTTTTTGGCTTTTTAAGGGCCAAACCTGCAGTATATGGAAGTTCCCAGGTGCTAGGGATCTAATTGGAGCTGCAGCTGCCAGTCTACACCACAGCCACAGCAAAGCCAGATCCAAGCTGAGTCTGCAACATACACCATAGTTCACAGCCACACTGGATCCTTAACCCATTGAGTGGGGCCAGGGATTGAACCTGTGTCCTCTAGGATACTAACAGGGTTTGTAACCCACTGAGCCACAATGAGAACTCCCCCCCGCGTTTTTTTTTTGTTGTTGTTTTTTTGTTTTTTTAAACAGGGATTCTTTACAAGTAAAGTAAATACAAGCCCTCAGCCCTCATTGGCCTGGGAGTTTGAAGGCCTGGGTTCTACCAGCTATGTGCAAGACTTACTTAGCAGCACAGGAATTATCATTTTTTTAAAAATACACTGGGAGCAGAAAGTTTTTCTACTCATTCTTATTCTTTCCAGCCCTAAGTTTCTGAATTTCTATGATTAGTATCAAGAAACATCAACCTGAACTATGATTAATTTAAGTACACCAAGGTCCAAATGTTGCTTGGGTGGGTTTGATTCATGGGCCAGTTGTCCCTACCATGCTGCCATCACCATTGCCATTGTTTTCTGCCTAACTGGAATAATCACCTGTTGAGGCACATTCACTGGCCTACATTCCACCACCTAGAGACAGTCTGGAGTATGTCACTGATCAGAAACTTTAATATCTTTTGAGACATCACAGCCTGTCCTGAGGAGACTCTTCTCTGTGTCTTTTTTACCTGTGCCTCTGTTTATTGCTTACTTCTTTTTGTCTCATGTTATGGTCATTTATATTCACAGCTTATTTTTTTCTTTTAAACTGGACATCTGAATTAGTTGAGATATAGATCCAGCTGCTTGTAACAGAACCACATTAAAAGTGGCTTTAAAAAATTTAGTTTCATCCCTCGTGTAGGATGATGAAGACTTTATGAGATCATCCAGGGGATATAGGTGCTCTGCCTTCCCTAGGATATAATCTCTTCCTCGTTGTCAACGTTGGCTCATCACCACAACCACATTCCAGCAGGCAGGAAAGGAGTAAAGGGAAATGGAATGATATCCCTTCCCCTTCAGGGCATAGGTCAGAAATTGCCCACACCACTTCTCTCCATATTCCTTTGATCAGCTCCTTGGTTAAATGGTCATCCCTAGCTACAGGCGACTAGGAAAGGCCACTGTGATTACACAGCCTAAGAATGAAGGGTTCTCTTACCCTGGAGAAATGGAGACTGTTGTAGGGAACCTGCCATCTCTGTTATAAAGCATCCATTCACTCTTCTCATGGTAGCATACCAGAATTTCCTTCTGGATAACGATTCTTTCCCACCATTGGCTGGAAGTCTCCTCCAGCTCAGGAATGGAGTGTCTGATCTAGGCTTAGGCCAAATGTAGCACGGAGTCCTTTTTTTTTTTTTTTTTTTTTTTTTTTTTTTTGTCTTTTTGCCGTTTCTAGGGCTGCTCCCAGGGCATATGGAGGTTCCCAGGCTAGCGGTCCAATCGGAGCCATAGCTGCTGGCCTACCCCAGAGCCACAGCAACGCAGGATCCGAGCCGCGTCTGCGACCTACACCACAGCTCATGGCAACGCCGGATCCTTAACCCACTGAACAAGGCCAGGGATCGAGCCCGCAACCTCATGGTTCCTAATTGGATTCGTCAACCACTGACCCACCATGGGAACTCCAAAGGTGCTGTAATTCTTTTTTTTTTTTTTTTAATATTTATTTTATTTTATTTTTTGGCCGCACCTGAGGCATGTGGAATTTCTTGGGCCAGGGGTTGAACCTGCGCCACAGCAGCAACCAGAGCCACTGCAGTGGCAAAGCTGGAGCCTTAACCTGCTGCGCCACAAGAGAACTCCTCCTTTTAAACTATTGACTGGTGGGAGGTAAGATTCTGCTCCATTTTCCCAAACTCTCAGCAGCTTTGATTGTCTTTCTTTCCCTATTAAACCTAAATTCCACCAGGACTTTATTTATTCTTGTTTTTCTCAGCTCTTTTTCTTCTTCACTCCTTTGCTCTTCTGTTTTATCTTCTCTGAAATCCCAAATTCAATCTCTAATCTTATATTCATTTGGCTAAGAGCATTTGAAAAATAAACCCCAACCTCACCTGGAGAGCCTGTGAGTCCACAATTTCTAACCCCAACTCTCCACTACTTAGATATCATCATTTATTTCTTTTCCAAATTCTTCAACTATTCTTTCCAGTAGAGGTTCTAGAAATTCATTTTTTCCTCTAGCATCTCATTACCTTTTCTCCTCATTTTTATCATAAGACTTAGCCTGCTCATTCAATGACATGAAGTAAAATCTGCTAGTGAATCCTTCAGCCATTAAGCATGATGGGAGTTCTCTCTGTACTCCCATCACTCACTGTCTACACCTATGACATGGTGCAATGATCATGGCAACTTTTCTGTCATCCCCTAATAATCTGCAGAATCGTTGAGTCCTGGAGATCTTCCTTACTTGACTTCAGATCCCAGGGAACCATGTATTAGTTATTTATAACCATAAATCAAATTATGCCAAACTTAGCTTTAAAAGGCAAATATTTGGGAGTTCCCGTCGTGGCTCAGTGGTTAACAAATCTGACTAGGAACTGTGAGGTTGCGGGTTTGATCCCTGGCCTTGCTCAGCGGGTTAAGGATCTGGCATTGCCATGAGCTGCATGTGGTGTAGGTCGCAGACACGACTCGGATCTGGCATTGCAGTGGCTTTGGTGTAGGCTGCTGGCTACAGCTCCAATTTGACCCCTAGCCTGAGAACCTCCATATGCCATGGGTGCAGCCCCAGAAAAGACAAAAAAAAAAGGCAATTATTTATATTCTCTTGATTTCTGTGGGCTAGAAATCCAGGTGCAATTTAGCTGAGTGCCTCAAAAGGACTCAGGGTCATTGCGAAATTGCAGTAAAGGAATTAGCAAGATTGCAGTCAACTCAAGACTCAACTGGGGGAGTTGCCTTTGTGGCTCAGCAGTTAATGAACCAGGCTAGGATCCATGAGAATGCAGGTTTAATCCCTGGCCTGGCTCAGTGGGTTAAGGATCCGGTGTTACCGTGAGCTGTGGTGTAGGTTGCAGACATGGCTCAGATCCCATCCTGCTGTGGCTGTGGTGTAGGCCAGGCCGGCAGCTGTAGCTTCAATTCAACCCCTACCCTGGGAACTTAAATGTACCATGAGTGTGGACCTAAAAAGCAAAAAACAAAACAAAAACAAACAAACAAACAAACAAAACAAAAGACTCAACTGGAACAGGATCTGCTTCCAAGCTCACTCACATGCCTGGTGGCAGCCTCAAGTCCTTGCTGGCTGTTGCCTTGCAAGGTGAATTCCTTGCTACACAAGCTTCTCCAGCTTCTCATAGGACATACCCTCAGCTTGCTAGCCCTAGAGTGAGAACTCTAAGAAAGATAGAGTGAGCTGAGAAAGGACAAGAGAGGTTGAACAGACAGTAGCCAAAGTCTCTTTGTAACCTCACCTCAGAAGTGGCATTTCATCACTTTTGGTGTATTTTGTTCACTAGAAGCTCACACTAAAGGAGAGATAAAACAGAGTGTGACTATGGAAGTTCCCATGAGGAACAGCAGGCTAAGGATCTGGTGTTATGGTGCAGGCTGCAGCTCTGGCAAGGGTTTGATCTCTGGCCCAGAAACTTCCACGTGCTGTGGGTGTGGCCAAAAGAAAAACAAAACAAAACAAAAAAACAGTCTGTGACTAAAAGGAAGCAGGGATCTTGGGGGCCATTTTAGAGGTTGCCAAAACCCCCAATAGTGATTAGTACTCAATAAAATAAACACCCTGCTAATAGCTTCAGTGAATAGATGAATGTACATACGACACTCAGAAGAGGGGGCTCAGTGGAAGATACAGACTTGGTAGTTACAGGCCTCGTACATGATCGGACTCACATATGTGCGATAACATGTATCTGTCTTTCTCTGACTCATTTCACTTAGAAATTCTATCTCTAGGCCCATCCTCATCACTACTATTGCCTGAACACCAAAAAGGGAGACATACAGATTATGAGTCCGAACAACAATCAAAACCCCTTATCCTTTTCCTTCCTTCCCTTTTCTCATAATGTAAATGATCCCTGTGCTGCTCTCACCTCAGAATGCCCCCTGGAAAACCTCACCCTGTGTCTCTGGGCCATAGTTTCCTGCAACCCACCTGCTGCCCACTTGCCTGGCTCCAGGTGTCCCTAGGCCCACTACTCCTGTCACGGTCAGCTTCACAGCCATGAGACCTGTGCAGCCACACAGCACCCTGCACTCAGAAGCACTCCTCGCTTAATTTAATACTTTGCGGTCACTGTCTTCAAAGTCCAAGACAAGTTTGAACAGGGGGCCCTATATTTTCATTTTGCACTGGGCCCTGCCATTATATGGCTGGTCCTGACTCCAGTCTGCCAGTTATGACAGCACCAGGGGACAGGGGCGGGATTGGGTGGCCCATGTCCTCCGGGGCAGAGACTCTCCATTCAAGAGACTTGCCCACGTGGCTTTGGTGGCTTTACCCGTGGCTCTCATTTCTACAGTGCTGGGAGGAGCAGGAGTGGATGTGGTAGACACATATTAATAATTTTTGTCCTATCGCACATTCTTTTGAGGACAAGAAGTCAAATCCAACCATAGTTATGCGTGTAAGTGTATATGGTTAACTTTACAAGGACTAGAGCATGTCAAGAAAGGCTTAAAGCAATTTTTCAGTAGAATAGAATATTAGCAACACTATAAAGTAGATAATATTTGATATTTCTAAGGAGATACATTTATGGATATAGACCTCTAGGGATAGGATTATGTACCTGGTTGAGTTGAAATGGGAATGGAAACTTTTTTTCTTTTCTTTTTAGGGCCACACCCATGGCACGTAGAACTTCCCAGGCTAGGGGTTGAATTGGAGCTACAGCTGCTGGCCTACACCACAGCCACAGCTACTAGGGATCCAAGCCACATCTGCAACCATGGATCCTAGTCTGGTTCCTTAACCGTCGAGCCACCACAGGAACTCCGAGAATAGAAATTATTAAACATGGCGAAAAGATCAAAGGAAATAAAATACAGTTTGGGGCTAAACAATGGGGCTAAAACCAAAACAAAACTAAAAAAAAAAAAAAAAAATTTACTGCAATCTCTCTCTCTTTTTTTTTCAATTCCAGTCATGAGCCCTGTTCTCCTACATCCGAGACTTTCTTGTTCTGATGAAAGATGATATCTTTCTGTTTTTCATCGCCCTTGACGTTACCTTACGCATTGTACTCCTCAATCAATATTTGTGGTTTAATTGAAAATAAATCTAGAAGAGTTCCCGTCGTGGCACAGTGGTTAACGAATCCGACTAGGAACCATGAGGTTGCGGGTTCGGTCCCTGCCCTTGCTCAGTGGGTTAACAATGAGCTGTGGTGTAGGTTACAGACGCGGCTCGGATCCCACGTTGCTGTGGCTCTGTCGTAGGCCAGTGGCTACAGCTCCGATTCGACCCCTAGCCTGGGAACCTCCATAAGCCACGGGAGCAGCCCAAAGAAATAGCAAAAAGACCAAAAAAAAAAAAAAAAAAAGACAAAAGAAAATAAATCTAGAAAAGAAACAAAGGCAATTCTTTGAGATCAAAGGAAGCAAACTTTCAGCCTGCGGCTTTGTCACAGCTGGGTTTTATTTGGCCCACACTGGCTTTGTAAAATATTTTAATCAACTGGTAATATTTAAAAATCAGGAAGTTTCACATATAAATCCAGATTTCTGGCTTCTCTTTAAGAAATGAAAAGATCTCTTTGGGCATATGCTGTCCTGATCCGCACAGTCCCCAGTGCACCCTACTGTCCTTCCAAACAGGTTGAGCTCCAAACTGACTGAGTTCCCCACTCCCTCCATGGCAAAGACTCTGGGTCTCCAAATCTATATCCAACCCTACCTCATTTTTTTTTTTTAGGGCCACACTCGCAGCATGTGCAAGTTCCCAGGCTAGGGCTTGAATTGGAGCTACATCTGCTGGCCTACACCTCAACACAGCAACATGGGATCTGAGCTGCATCTGTGATCTATACCACAGCTTAAGGCAATGCCAGATCTTTAACCCACTGAGCAAGGCCAGGAATTGAACCCTCAATCTCCTGGATCCTAACCAGAGAACCATGAAGGGAACTCCCGTACCCCATTCTTCCTTAACAATAACCATCAGGTTTCAGCTGGCATCATGGTAACCCAGAATAAAGAGAACTTTTCCTTCTCCCTTCCAGCCACTGGTGGCCATGCAGCTGAGCTCTGACCATCCTATGTAATATAAACAGTGTTTTATATACAATTTCTTTAAAAAAAAATGGAGATGTTCCCTTCCCCCACTTACTCCTTCTGTGGGCTGGAATTCAAATGTAATTGCTGGCACTCCAATAGCCATTTGGAACCGTAAAGTAAACTTGGAACTGGCATAGCAATCAAGGGGAGGGAGCCTGAGTCCCTGGCTCTGAGAATCTGCTGTATCAGCTCAGGGATGTCAACTTCCAGGCATTGACATCAGACAGAAACAAACTTCTGTTTTGTTTGAGTCATTGTTTGGGACTTTCTGTTAAAAACAACCAAACCTAATCCTAAATAATACAACTACAGATCATTTCTGATAAGCAAGATTTTTCTTCTTTATCATGACTACTATTATTAAAGGTAAATACGTGAAAAATCATAGTCTTTGGAAAGAGGGATGTGTGCAGTAGCTCTCTTGGTTTGGGAGCGGTACGTGTATATTTCATGAATACCAACTGGTTGACGCTTCTCTGTCTCTGAGAACATGTGGTGATAAGGCATGTTGGCTTTGGAGTTTTCATACATAAGATGAGGCAAAAAAAAAAAAAAAAACAACCCCAAAACCAGGAACTTCCTTAACGTCTTCTTGGAAAGATTAGGTGAGATAATGCACACAGTCCAACAGAAAAGTCTCATTCCTTAAATTCTGGGCAGATGAGACAGAGTGATGGCCGGGAAGTAGCAAGGCCTGTGGCGCTAAAGAGAGGCCCATTTCATTATCTGCTCACACTGCTTTTTCCAACGTTAAGAATTATTAAAGAGGGTGGGAATAATAGTGAAAAGTTTTCATCGGACTTTGAAAGAGCTCAGTGTGTTTTCACTTCAAGCCAGCACATATATGATCTAGTTAAAGTTAAAACTAATGAGGAACTCTCAAATAGTATTATTTTTATATCACACTGAAATCTTCCCTAAAAGCAGTGACTCTAGTGACATTCGATTAAGAATTATATTTTTCTTAATCAAAGCACCATTATTAGACAAGTAAATTCTCAAGAGAGCCCTGCATGTACCAACAAACTTAATTCCTCCTGTTGGAGTGAATTCCTGGTCAGAATAGTTTAAAAAAATTTTTTTTGGTTTTCGGCTGCACCTTTGGCATGTGGCAGTTTCAGGGCAAGGGGTCAAACTCGCGTTACCAAAATGACCTGAACCATAGCGCTGACAATGCCAAATCCTCAACCCATTGCACTGCCAGGGAACTCCCAGAATAGTTCTCATGAACTAAGAGCAATGTACGTACAGAATATAGACATTTCTCCTTCTATCAATAGAACAGTTTCCATGTATTTGCATAATATACATGTATTTTTGGAAACCAATGTGTCAGTAAACTAGAATCAGAAGAAATTCCACCCATTTGGTACTTTTCATAAAACTAAAAAATTTTTCCCTAAACCAATATCTAACCCTTTTCTAAAATAATCTCCAGGGAAGTCTGAAACTTTAAAATATCCTTAGTTGAAAGTAAACACAGGGCTTAGAAGAAATAAAGAAGATAGTGCCATTTTAAGGAAGTAAATGAAAATGGTTTTATCTTGGCAAATAAAGTATAAGCATAAACTATTTGCATAGATGGAAAAAGAATATCATACACAGTCAGTAGGTGATTTACACAGAGTTATATTGTGATATTTTTGTTCATTAGTCAGTGTCCACAGTAAGAACATCTTATTCTCAGTGTGTTTTATATTAAAGTTGTCATCTTACCAGTGAGGAAGCAGTTTTATATATCATTCCCTTGTCCTCTACATTTATTTTTTTACTTTATTATTATTATTGCTTTTTGGGGCCGCACTCGCGGCATATGGAAGTTCCCAGGCTAGGGGTTGAATTGTGAATCGGAGCTAGAGCTGCTGGCCTATGCCAGATCCAAGCCGTATCTGTGACCTACACCACAGCTCTTGGCAACACCGGATCATTAACCCACTGAGCGAGGCCAGGGATCGAACCTGCGTCCTCATGGACATTAGTCAGGTTTGTTTCTGCTGAGCCACACTGGGAATTCCCTGTGCTCCATGTTTAAAGGAATATTTGAATTAAATAAAAAAGCTAAGCATTGTTTATATTTAATTATGATATAATGATTCGTGAATAAATTATACAAAATGGCCCTAAAAAGGGTTTGAGAAACCATATTGTAACTGATAGAGATTATACTAAAAATTTTTTCCAACAGTTTTTTAAACTCTTGGAATATGCAATTGTGGGTACATTTTTAAAAATTATATTGTCAGTCTGTTTTTATGAGATTTCCATAGGATAATCCATGGGGCCAAGACCCTGCAGGTAAATACCAATTATAATGAGGCTTTTTATCTTTGATGCTAGAGTCTCAAAGTGCTTGAAACCATAGCCTCTAGACATAAAACAGGCTGATGGAATGTGATCAAATATAGCAGTTTAAGTTTAGGTAACAAAGTTCTATCTAAATTTTAGTGTAGGACTGACTTTTGAATATGTTTTCAAAGACTTGGAAAGTCCCTTTTGCTTGGCAGCCCCTTTTCCTCAATGCCTGGCTCCCCTTGATGTAACTGGCAGTCAGTCTTGTCCCTATTTCCTGCCCCCATCAATTAGAGGACTACATCCAGCCAGCCCACTGAGAGGGAAGGAACAGCAACACAATGCAAATAGAGCACACACCCAGTTCATGCCGCCAGGGCTCAGTACTTGCTAATTTAAACTGACCTTGTTTGCTGGGGCAAAGTCAGACTCAATCTCCCTGAAGGCTTGGCTGTCTGAATGCCTCCACCCACCTATCTCTGCCACTCGCCAAAGTGGCTAGAGTAACTATCCCTTGGCTAAAAATCACTAAAGATCATTTCCTTCCCCTTCCCCCCATTTGGTCCTGAGAGCATGGTGGAATGACAGGCTGTTTATGCTTTTTTCACACTCCATGGTACTGTGTCCTTGTTTAAATTTGACTTACGGAAAACAGTGATTCTTAAACTCTGTGTGCCCTAGAATCCCCAGGAGGGCTTGACAAAACAGAGATTTGTGGGCTTCACCGTCAGCATTTCAGACTCTAAGTCTCTGAGGTGGGGCCAAGAATTTGCTTTTCTGAACAGTTCTCCATCATGTTGATGCCGTGGGTTGTAGTATCACACTTTGAGAACCACTGATCTAGAGGATAAAAGCCTTTGGCTCTGCCTCTGCAACTGGAAAGTAAGTTCTTTAATCAACTCATATGTACTTTTATGTCTATCAGATCAGTATTTAAGGGTGTTGTCAGAGTACAACGCCTTATGGATTCTTATTGTGTTATTCAAAGAAGTGCTCTTTGGTGATTTCAAAACATAAGACTGTGGATAGAGACCTGGGTTTATGTGCTGCAGGAGCAAACAGCCTCCCTTAAGATTTGCCTCCTTTTCTACTTTCTTCTTATTTGGTTGCCTGCCCAGCCAGTGTGACCTGAAATCTCTACAGTCACTTTCTAATTTAGATAATGAAGACCAGAGCACAGGCTCCAGAAAAGTATGAATAAAAAGAAAGGAAGAAAGGGAGTTCCTGCTGTGGCACAATGGGATTGGCGGCATCCTGGGACCACTGGGATGCAGGTTCGATCCCCAGCTGGGCACAGTGGGTTAAGGATCCTGTGTTGCTGCAGCTGTGGCTTAGGTCTCGACTGTGGTTCAGATCTGATCTCTGGCCCAGGAACTTCATATGCTGCCAAAAATGAAAAAAAAAAAAAAGTTGCAGGAGAAAAGGAAGACGAAAGAAAGGGGGAGGGAGGAAGGAAGAAAAGAAAGAAAGTTTTAATGATTTTTAAAAACATATTTTTAAGATGATGCATTTAGAGGATGCCTGGAAGGAACTATAATGACTTAATAATAATCAAAATAATGATAGCAACTAAAATTTTTTTTGACTTTTTATTCATGCTGAGTAACTGCTAAATGTTTTATGTATCATTTCATTACAAAAATCCTACAAATTAGTGGAGTTCCTGTCATGGCACAGCAAAAATGAATTCAACTAGGAACCATGAGGTTGCAGGTTTGATCTCTGGCCTCACTCAGTGGGTTAAGGATCTGATGTTGCTGTGAGCTGTGGTGTAGGTCACAGACACAGCTGGGATCCTGTGTTGCTGTGGCTGTGTTGTAGGCTGGCAGCTATAGCTCTGATTAGATCCCTAGCCTAGGAACCTCCATATGCTGAGGGTGCGGCCCTAAAAAGCAAAAAAAAAAAAAAAAAAAAAAAAAAAAAAAAAAAAAAATCCTACAAAGTAGGTACTACTATCTCCATTGAAAATGTTTTTGGTGATGTTGAATCACATTTAGAACCAGATTTTAAAACAATTTTAATGTATTAAATCACAGGCTAAGGAATGTTTATTTTCACATAAGCAGGATAAGCAGAACCAAAACTCTATAAACAGTTTATTGTTTCCTCATCTTGTTTTTTAACTATTGCATTTTTGCTCCTGCTTTCGCCTTTTCCTTTCGCCTTTTCCTTTCCCCCATAGCTAAAATTCTAAAATTCTGCCCTTTCTTCTGGTCAAATTCAAATGATACCTCCTCTTTTTTTTCTGTTTCCTGTTTTTACTTCAACTTCTTTTGAACAATCAAATATATGTGCTAATGGAAAACCAGGTAATCTTTCTGACTTTTGCCACATAATAGGTGTGAAACTTTGAGCAATTAATGTTTCTGTTTCTCTGCTTCAAAAGTGAGATTAATAACATACTACTATACTGACCTATTTTTGTCTTATGAATTTATGAATCAGTAATTGAGTGTTCTCTGTGTTGGCTTCTAGAAAACTCAGAGATGAATTGACAGGCCCTCTATAGAAAATGTATGGAATCTTGTGACATACCATTTCTGTATTACTTTGTACCATTTTCCTCTAGATTTATCTGAAAATAACTTTAAAATTAATTTACAAACACAATTCAACTCTGCTCATACAGGTTAGAAAATGCAGAACCCTTACCCCCACTCACCCATTGAGGAATGATCACTTCTTAAGTACAGTTTCGCATTCATTTCTATTTATTACCTACCTAGCTGTCATCAATCTGCCAATTTAAAATGGTGTTCTATTACACATATTGTTGTATAACCTGATTTTTTTTTTTCATTTAGGAATGTATTGTGAACATCTTCCCGTGTCAGTAATTTTCTACAAATGAAAATCTATCACCTGTAGAGTTTTTCATCCTAAGGCTCCACCATAACAATGTACAATTTGAGCAGGTGCAAGGGGATGGAACCCAGCACACAAAGAAGGATTGATTTTAAGTAGAGGGAGAAACGTTTCTTCCACTTTAAAAGGAAGAGAGGATGGATGCAGATAAAGTAGATTGTAAATATATATTTCATATTATATTTTTAATATGTATACTGACACACACACATGTTATTTCCCCTCATTAAACAATAAGGTAAGAAGAAGCATGGGGATAGCAAATGAGATCTTCCTCTGATGACCTAAAAGCAAAAGATAGTCAAATCTCCATTGCCACAGTTAGGTTCAAAGGAAAAAAAGGGCAGCAGTCTGAATGAATGGAACTGTGTGGTTAAACCTTTTCAAGCACTTGGAATTATTGTTTTGTTTTGGCTTTTTTTGGTTTGTTTCTTCGCTTTTCAGGGCCGAACCTGTGGCATGTGGAAGTTCCCAGGCTAGGGGTCAAATCAGAACTATAGCTGCCGGCCTATACCACAGCCAAATCTGAGCTGCATCTGCAACCTACACCACATACTTAACCCACTGAGCAAGGGCAGGGATCAAACCTGCGTCCTCGTGGATACTAGTCGGATTCGTTACCACTGTGCCACAATAGGAACTCTCTGGAATCATTGGCTAAAGAAAAGAAAAGAAAAGGTGTGTTTTACTCAAACCTGGAAATTAAACTGGATTTAAAGTAAGCAGTTATTTAGGACAGTTAGAGTGAACAAAGCATCTAATGGTATCCAGGAGCTTCCATATTGCTGTATTCATGTATGGTATTTAAAAAATAACTATATTTTAAAATATTACTTCATACTTTTAATAAATTTGTGTCAAAGTCTCACTGAGTGAAAAGGTGAACTGTGCATTTTTACTCAGGCAAGCAGTTATGAGAAAGACCAGCTCTCTGTCCTGCTGCTAACTTTATCCCAGCTGTTTGCACTAAGTGCCTTGTTAAAAGAGAAAAACTACAGCCCTCAAATGGTGTCACTGGGGCTACACCCCATGATACCAAACCTAGATTTAATACTTGACCTATTGCGGTTTTGACTTCCACCAGAAAGGTAACCTTCATTAACCAGTCTGGAATTTTCTGGTCAGCATCTATGAGTTAATCTGTCCCCAAAAGCCCTGTCTCCCAGAGGAAGAAGAAGCAATCTGCATGATAAAACCCATGCTGCCATATTCCTCCCCTTCAAAAGAAGTCTTGGCCCCAAATAACCCTTTCTTTTCTTTTACTAAAAATATCTTTGACCCATACTCCTACCTATAAAAACCTTCCATTTTGTACAACTCCTTGAAGCACCTTTCTAGCTGCTAGATGAGATGCTACCTGATTCATGAACAGTTGAACAAAGTTAATTAGATCTTCAGATTGACTCAGCTGAATTTTTTTTTAACACTTTCATTTGCAGATTGCTTTGTCCTTGTGCAATAAGCAAAGCTGATTTGGCCTTAGATTTTTTTTTTTCCTGCCAATAAGGAAAGAAAATTTTGCTCTAGTTGCTACTTGAAGTTTTGAAGCCCTGAACACTCTGGCTGTGCTATTCTTGGCTATCAGCCACATTGTCAGGCCCTTTAATTACTTCTGGAGAGATGGCAGGAGGATTGCTTGGACTCCTTATGCCTGGTTCTCCAGGGCTCACGTTCATTCTCTACTTTTCCCTGGGTGAGGGGTGGGGGAGCACTCAACTGGAACCCCTGCTAGCCCACTGTCTGTGTCATTTTTTGTCAGCCGTTTCCTGGGTACTGGACCCTGATCTACCTCCTTCATGCGGTGTATTTTTCCATTGACTTTGCTGACTATGACCTTCCGGTACCCTCACTGCAAAACCCTGAAACTGTACCTTTTATCTCATGCTAGATCAGACCCTCGGCTCCCTCCCTACCCTTCCATTAGCTTCCCAAACACCTCCCTACCTTGAGGGCTCTCCAGCCACTCCCAAACCCCTGCAGGACACTTTGCTAAAAGGATCATGAGACTGTGCCTAAAATGCCCACAAAAATATCCACTAGAGCAAAAATGTAATATACATCAGATGAGTGAAGTTCACACACAAACAGAAGCCATTAATGATCAGTAGTCTATTCAGAAGTACCGAAAACAGTGCAGTGGTATATGAAACACAGTGTTCCTGAGTTGCATCAGAGATGGAGAGTAAAATGTTTACACTTATGCAAAATGCAGTCCATTCAAGTTAATGTTTAAATGACAAAAAAAAAAAAATTCCAGCTAAGTGAATGAAGTTGTACAATAAAAATGCACTTACCTTCTGTTTCTATAACATCCTAGGTTCTAGGTGAATTCTTTCTGTAGATAACATCTACATTACTTGCTTATATGACTTCACAATTACTAGCTCCCAGGTGTAAACATGTGAGATACGCAGTCACATAGTTAAAAGATCTGAACAATATAATTCTCAAATGCCATGAGGTTTGTTAATGTTACAGTAAAAAAAAAAAAATCAAACTCAACCAACAGATACAGACACAAAAGGTCTAGTCCTTAACTAAATGAGTTTATTTCCATACAAATGGCTTATTTTTGACTTGTGGGGATATGGAAAGTATCATGAGAATCATGATATTGGGAAATCAGCCTAGTGATAAGGGATTGTCCAGGGAGATTTTAGGAGAAGAAATGATGGGAGTGAGTGAGAGGGGGTAGTCAGCAAAAGCCGTAAGGCTGACCGAGAGAGAAATGATGGTTGTAAAATCACATTAGTAGTAAAGGATATTAGATAAGCAGGCGAAACCAAGTTAATATGTATTCATCTGTGAGTCACAAGACCCAGGGATTTAAATCTAAGTGAGAATTTTGAAAGAGCCCAAAGGTCAAGTTGCAAGATTGAAGGAGGATTACAGCCTTTCTGTGGCATTCTCCAGTATCCGAAAGGTTACATTTCTAAATAATGTCACTACTTCATTAAACTCAGTAACCAGACAGCTGTTGGAAGTATTATTATGACTATAAGATTATTCAACCAAAATTCTATAATGATTATGTTGAAGGTATGATCTTGAAGTGAAAGCAGGTAGTACAAATTTCACTTAGTAGCCACTGTTCCCCCACCATTTGTAGTGAGAAAAAGGAATGGGCGAAGGGCAAATGGACAGCTCAGCATCCATGTTTGTGCTGGGTGCTTCTGAGTGGGCCTCTTGCAGGGCAGGAATAAAGACAGGGTGGCACATTCTTCCTGGATGTTCTTGGGTAAGGGATAATTTGTAACTCCTCCTCATGATTTACTGTATGCCGTTCACAAACGAAGCTGGTAATTTGACCCTAATTCATGTTTTTCCTGTTCCTCCAGATTGAGGAGAGAACGTTGGAATTGTGCACTCTGATTATCTTAAAACTAGGTAGTTTCTCTCTCTTTATGGCCAGGGTCAGGGAGAAGTATCCCATATGTGAATAGCTTGGAATTGTTTTCATACTCCAGGTGCTTGCCCTTATAAATTAAATCTGATCTCTTACATTGGCAAGGTCAGTGATTGTTCTGGAAAGGGATAACAATAAGGGGAGGACATCCCAACCTTGGCTTGGAAATAGGCTGGGACCTGGGACCCGGGACCTGGGACCTGGGACCCTTTATCCACACACAGCTGGACTAATGTCTCCTCAAGCAACAGAAAACAAGGAAACCATAAGGGACTGAAAATAAGACCACACAGGTGCAGTTGGTACAATTATGAACAATAAGATGAACAAAGGTCATGAACCAGCTGCTATTCCCGAGGTGCTGGGAGCAAAATTAGGGTACTGCACAGAGCCCTGCAAAGAGCACCACCAAGAGAGTGGGAAGACCACTCAAGCCATCCCTCCAGCCCCACATCATCAATCTGCCCCCAACCACACCCCATTTAAGGAACCAGCCTGCCCTCCTCAGAGAGCGAGCAAAGGTGTCTTTTTCTTATTTTTGCTCTCTTGTGCTGCAGCAATAAAGTCCCAGTAAAGCTTTGCCTGAATTTGTCTGGCCTCTTGCTAATTTTCTACTAATTAAAGAATCCAAGGACCTGGGTCTGTAACGGCATAACAGTGACATACTTCATTTCCTTTGGTCACATTCTATTGGTCAGAACTAGTCACATGGGGAGTTCCCGTCATGGCGCAGTGGTTAACGAATCCGACTAGGAACCATGAGGTTGCGGGTTTGATCCCTGCCCTTGCTCAGTGGGTTAATGATCCAGCATTGCTGTGAGCTGTGGTGTAGGTTGCAGACGCAGCTCGGATCCCACATTGCTGTGGCTCTGGCGTAGGCTGGTGGCTACAGCTCCGATTCGACCCCTAGCCTGGGAACCTCCATATGCCACAGGAGTGGCCCAAGAAATGGCAAAAAGACCAAAAAAAAAAAAAAAAAAAAAAGAACTAGTCACATGGCTCCACTTCCATGCAAAGAGGCTTTGAAATGAGGTCCTTGGTTGAAGTGAAGTCCCAGATTCCCTCCTCTCAGACTCTAAGAGAATCCTGTACCTAGGAGTATCTCTTTAAAATGCCACTAGGTTGTTGGCTGAATTGGGCCTCTCACAAATTTTAGGTGGCCCATGTGTTACTGGTTACAACGATATTAAAATATTTTCAATTAGTTGTCAATATTTACAAATAGGGAGATTTTGACATTAAAAAGAAATCTACATTTTTAGTTTCTCTCAAAAGAATAAGATTCTCTAGCAAAGCTAGGCCTATATTTCTGGATGGTAACAAATTGACAGAGAGCTGGAACCTACCTATTTTCCAGTTTGCCTCAATCCCCTTTAGCAATCCCAGTTAGTCCATCTGGTCAGTTTCACTGCTTTGCATTACCTGCTTTGGCACTGCTGACCCTTGAGCTCGTGTTTCTGGAGCAGAAATGCAAATTATGGCCTATTTGCCTGGAGGTGGAGGAGATCTTCTTGTTCTGCCACCTCTATAAATGTGTTACCACAAACTGGGTGACTTAAACAATAGAGATTTAATGTCTTAGTTCTGGAGCTTGAAGTTCCACATCAAAGTGTTGGCAGGGTTTGTTCTGGCTGAGGGCTACGAGGAAAAGATCTATTCCAGGCTTCTCTCCTTGGCTCGTAGATGGCCATCTTCATGGTGACATGGCATTTTCTCCATATGTATATCCTCTTTTGATAAGGATATGTCCTATTGAATTAGGGCCTGTCTACCGTAATGAGCTCACTTTACCTTATTGCCCCTGCAAAGACCCTGTCTCCAAACAATGTCACATTCTGAGGAATTGGGAGTTAGGACTTCAAGATGTGAATTTGGATGGGACCTGATTCAATTTGCAATGCCATATTTATTCATGTGGTTTCATGTGCAATTTACAATTACATGAAGAAAGGAAAAAATTCTGAAAATAATCTCAACGAGAAAACTTATACTGCTGTGTTGGAAAAAAAATGGGCGTATTTTACAACATAAGAGTTGAGATAATAATATTGAAATTAATTTCTTTTTTTTCTTTTTTTTTTTTTTTGGTCTTTTTAGTGCTGCACCCATGGCATATGGAAGTTCCCAAGCTAGAGGGTAAATTGGAGTTGCAGCTTAATCTCTTTTCTTTGCAAGGACCATTACAGTTTTGTTTTTCACAGAATAACACAGGGTCTTATTCTAAGGCCCAGAAGAATCTCTCCATTGCATGGGGGAAAGGCTTTTTCTCATAGGAAGGGGCAGTGCAAAAGATGCTGTTGTGGACCAGGTAGGTCACCTGCCACATCAGTAAACAAAGGATGTCGCGGTCATCAAGCCAGCAGCCACTACAGCCACTCCCACTGTGTACCCGGAAAGGATTCAGGATGGAGAAAAGCAGAAGGCTGGGCCTAGATGATTAAGGTGCCTATTAAAGGAATGATTTCAGTGAGCCCAGACTCTTGCATCTTCTCATACATAGACAAGCACCTAAATGCATTAACTTGAATGTCTAGTTTTCTTTAATTGACAGTAATCTTTTGATGCTTCGATAACCTGGTTTCTGCTGCAAAGACTCCTATGTATCCCTGCTCCTCCCTTATCTCTTTGGAACAGTCCCTCAGAACTATCTGAGAGGCTGCCTTCCAGGCTTGGGTCCTCGGAAAGTCCGCCAAATAAAACACAATTCACAACTTTGAGGTTGTGCATTTCTTTCCAGTTGACACTGTGTTCCTTAACAAAAGAAAGAGGCACGTATGACTACAGCTTTGTTCAATCTTGCATGAACTTTGCTTCTCTCCCAGGCAGAAAAAATAAGTTCCTTTTCAGGTAATTTTCCACCCACATCGACCCCAAAAGCAGTTGCGAACTTACGCACATATTCAGTGGCTGTCAAGTCTTTCCTTAACAGCAATCTCCCCACAGAGCAAACTATAAAATGTCACCACAGTTCAGTAGTGGTACATTTAACTGTTTACTGAGGTTAAGTGGAAGAGTTACTAACCGGCACTTAACAGTTTGTCAGCTTCTCCCACCAAAGCAATCACTGATGTCTCTGAGGGGGTGTGGATGCCTTTCTGGGTGGGGACAGGTGCATGGGACAGCCAAGACAGGCCATGGTGGCTTGAAAGAAAGAGCTCCCAACTGCTGGGCATGATGGCACACCCTTCGTCTTCTGCATCCTTTCATTAATAAAACACAGTAAAAGGAAGTTGAGTAGCATGAGTTGTCAAAACTCTGCTGTTAATACACTTGGGAGCTCAAAGTGCCAGACGCAAATGGCCTGATATTAGATACAAACAGCTAATGAATCATTATTAGAAGTGGGGGAAAAAAAAGGCCCAATTTTTGAGTCTTCACAAAGGCAAGTAGCCAGTTTAACTGTGTGTGTATGTGTGTTTCTATTAGCCAATGATTTGACTCACTTCACCAAACAGATCAGTTGTGTGGAGACACGTAAGCATATTCCCACTTAAAAGACTGTATAAAAATCTTTAACGTCAGGAGTTCCCCCTGATGGCTCAGGGGTTAAGAACCTACTGCTGTGGTTTGGGTAGCTGCAGAGGTGCAGGCTTGATCCCCAGCCTGGCACAGTGGGTAAAGGACCTGGCATTGCCACAGCTGAGGCATAGGTCATAGCTGTGGCTCAGATTCAAGCCCTGAATAAAGAACTTCCATATGCTGCGGATGTGGCCATAAAAATTAAAAAAAAAAAATCTTTAAAGTCAAATCAGCAGGTTATGAAAATAAAAAACCCTGAGGAAAATATGAGCAAAACATTCTCCTTACTTAGATCAAAATTCAAAATGCTTGGAGTTACTGAAACAATTCAAGAGTGCTTCTTGCCACGGCAATTCCATGATTCATTTCCTTCCTCGTGATATGAGAGGCTGATACCTTCTTTCACTAGTGTTGGTTGAAAAAGAGGATCTGGAAGTCCTCCCTGGCCACAGAGGTGCTGAGTGGCCAAATGTAACTATAGAATTCTGTAACTCTGCACAAATGAGATACCCTGTGATTTGATCTTAGGAACAATGATAGGAAATAAGCTATTATCTCTTCTGTGGAGAAGAGTTTTCCTTAAAAAGCATGTGACTACATCCTCCTTTAACCCAAGCCTCTGCTCCCTGGTTAGTCTCTGGTAGTCCCTGCCTCCTGTCCTTCTGGAATCACCTTTTCCTTTAATATCCAAATAACATGCCCAAATCTCCATCCCACTCACTACAGTCTGGAGCTCTCTTAATAAACCTGCCTGAAGAAAGTAGTGCCCAGGCTACTTTTTTTTTTTGCTTTTCAGGGCCAAATCTGTGGCACATGGAAGTTCCCGGCCTAGAGGTCGAATCGGAGCTGCAGCTCCTGGCCTACACCACAGTCACAGCAATGTCAGATCTGAGCCGTGTCTGTGACCTACACCACAGCTCACGGCAACTCTGGATCCTTAACCCACAGAGCGAGGCCAGGAATCAAGCCCATGTCCTCATGGATACTAGTCAGATTCATTTTTACTGTGCCACAATGGGAACTCCACCCAGGCAACTTCTGCATCCACCCCCAGTGCTGTCTGCTCCTACAGAGCCTACTGGATCCTTACATTACTCTTGGCTACCTGTCATCATACCTTCATGTTTCAAATATAAGATGATCAGGCTTCTACAGAAGGCTGGGAGAGAACAGTGGGTAATTGCAGCTCAGGGTATTTGGACATTCCTATCCTAAAATTTGTCGGCTGCCTTCAACATATACAATCCCTTCTCAAACAACTTTCTCTCCAGCCTCTGCCTGCAACCATAACGCTTGGGTCCATCTCTCTTGTAGGTTATCAGACACTCCCCTCCTTCAGCTGCCACTGAGGAACCAATACCCAATTCTCTCGATATAGTGTCTATAGAAGTAGGCTTGGCTTGTCACTCAAGGTTATGAGAAAAGCTGTTTTGGGTGTCTCTGGTTCTAATTCTCAAACCCTGGCCCAAATCTCTTGTTGATATGCAACTTCATCTAGCTGAAAATATATTTCCCCAAACCTGCTCTAAAAGAACACATTGCAAATTCTGTTTACGGTATAATTTTTCTTTAGTTGACGTGTGTACTTTTGTTTCTGGGAAAATGTGGAATTAAATATGAAAGTGATGAAGGAGATAATCCATATGATTAATATGTATCTGTTAAGGAATAATATATATTTGGATATTTATAATTTCTTAGATAATTTGGCCTCTTAGAAGGACCTCATCATTCTAATTTAGTGAGTAAGTGAATAACTATTTTTTTTTTTGTCTTTTGTCCTTTTAGGGCCACAACCATGGCATATGGAGGTGCCCAGGCTAGGGGTCTAATCAGAGCTACAACTGCTGGCCTATACCACAGCAACAGCAACTCCAGATCCAAGCCGCATCTGCAACCTACACCATAGCTCACAGCAACGCCGGATCCTTAACCCACTGAGTGAGACCAGGGATCAAACCCACCACCTCATGGTTCCTAGTCAGATTTGTTTCTGCTGTGCCATGATGGGAACTCGCTGAATAACTCTCTTACATTTGTGACGTTAAGTTAAAATCTTACTAGGTTTATAAAGAGTACAGTTAAAACAGGAGAACTTATGATTCGTCTTATCTATAAATTTAACTTACTTGATTTATAAGAATAGCTTGATTAAGGGGGTGCAGATTTTCTTTATGGGGTGATGTAAATGTTCTAAAATTGACTGTGATGATGCCTGAACAATTCTGGGAAAACGCTGAATTATACATTAAGTTGTTCATTTATAACTGTACTCTTTAATTGTATGGCATGTGGCATATCTAATAAAGCTGTTAAGGATCATTTGAATTCTTGAGAAGGGCTGTGAGTCCATTGTACTACTAAAAAATAACATATAGTATACATAAATTCAGGATCAGAATATTCTTTTCCTGTTTAGGGGTCAGAATATTTAAAAGCATCTAGATTAAATTAGAAAATCTGCCTGAAAAATGATTGTTAAAATTTGCCAAATAGATTACTAGAATTTATGTTATAATTAAAGCTTAAGGTAAAAGGAGGTTTTTAAAATTTAACCTTAATAAAGTGAGTAATAATAAAAACAGGATATCTCATGCATGCTTAGAATTTCCCTTTGGAATGAAGGGAATGAGATTTATATGGTAGGTAGTCATTACAATATAAATTAGCAATACTGAGGAGTTCACTTGGGGTAGAGTAGGTTAAGGATGCAACATTGTCACTTCAGCGGCTGGGGCCCTGCTATGGTGCAGGGTCTATGCCCGACTTGGAAACTTCCACAGGTATGGACAAAAAATTTTTTAGCAGTGCCGAGCTTACTGTAAGATGGATTAACAAACATTTCAGCAAGAGTGGGGTTGAAAATCTAGTAATTCGAAATTAGAGTCCACAACTTTAACTTGTACCAGCTCTGGCCAGTTATATTTTACAGAATAGAAGCTGACAAAATGCCAACTTTCTCTGCTTTCTTCACCATAAAACAGAGAAAGAAAATTACCTACCTCCTAAGACTGCTGTGAGGATTAAATAAGACAGTACAAACACAAATCAACGTATCTACAAAACAAAAACAGACTCACAGTTATAAAGAACAGACTTATGGTTGCAAGGGGGAGGGAGGGTGGAGGAGGGAAAGAATTGGAATCTGGGATTCACAAAGGCCAACTACTATCATAGGATGGATAAACAATAAGGTCCTACTGTATGGCACAGGGAACTATATTCAATATCCTGTGACAAACCATGATGGAAAAAAAAATATATGTATAACTGAGTCACTTTGCAGTACAGCAGAAATTAACACAACATTGTAAATCAACTATACTTCAATGAAATTAAAAAAATAAGATAGATGTAAGTGGCTGAGATCCTGGCCCAGAGAAGGTGCTGTGTAAATGCCATCTGTTATTATTACCTGGTCAATGACAGAGCATCCCAGGTACATGCATAGATAGAGTGGACATCTGATGTTCTTGTTGTTCTAATTTTTGGCCATTTAGTGTCCATTCTCCCTTCCCAAGTCTTCATTTCCTTTTTGAGACGTTACCTACTGCTTAGTGTGTAGTACCCTTAGTGGAACTATCTAGGTGCTTGTCTTCATGGACAGATAAGTGATCCATTCTAGCCTGGATTCCCCAACCTCTACCTCTGGGGAATTCAATGCTTGGATGAGGTGGTGCAAGAAGAGAAAATGTTTTTCTCATCCAAGGTATGGGAAGTGTAGCTCCACAGCCACACTCGCGTAGTGCACCTGGGGCCATAGTTGGTCAGCAGGGCCATCAATGAGACAGCTGAGCAGGACGCAGCATGAGGACAATGAGAACAAGCAGGAACCTGCCTTGTGCATCTGCACCTGTCCATTACTGAATCTGACAACCTCCCAAGAGATTCCTTGCTCAGCTTTATGGAACAATACACAGAAGGGGATTCTGAGAAAGGGAGCTCTCAAATCAATCAAGCTGACAACTACACATTCCAGCACAGTTTTTAAGAAAATAAATGGCAATGATATACATGAACATGTCAGCGCAGGGCCTGGCCCATAGTTAGGGTTTTCTGAAAGCTCATTTATTTACCATTGTGTTCACAAAACAAGTGACCTGTGCTAAGAGTACTGAGACTTGAAGTCATTGTTTATGACCATTTAAAACATGTGAATAGCTGACACATACTTCTTTATGGTGAGTAGCATTGCTGGTCCTCTGTTTTTCTTCCTATGGATATATTTGGAAATTTTTCTCTGGATAAAATAACTTAATTTGGTTAAATATAAAAAATAATAAATACAAGTTTTATAGGTCTTATATTTAGATTTATTTTCACTAGGCTTGTATTTGGATCTTTAGTTTTGAAAATAAAGATAATGATCTTTTTCTCATTTTCCTATTAAACTTGAAGTTTGTATTTTTTTTTTTTTTAAATCAAGATCTTTTTTCTTTTCTCTTCTTTTTTGGCCACACCTATGGGCCTGCAGAAGTTCCCCAGCCAGGGATCAAACCGGTGCCATAACAGTAACCAGAACCATAGCAGTGACAATGCTAGATCCTTAACCTGCTGAGCCACCAAGGAACTCCAAGACTTTTTTTCTTTTTTTTTCTTTTCTTTTTGTCTTTTCTGGGGCTGCTCCCACAGCATATGGAGGTTCCTAGGCTAGGGTCTAATCGGAGCTGTTGCTGCCAGCCTATGCCAGAGCCACAGCAACTTGGGATCCGAGCTGCGTCTGCAACATACATCACAGTTCACAGCAACGCCAGATCCTTAACCCACTGAGCAAGGCCAGGGATCGAACCCGCAACCTCATGGTTCCTAGTTGGATTCGTTAATCACTGAGCCACGACGGGAACTCCCCAAGGCTTTTTTTCTTATGCTCACTTCATCCTAATTTCTTTCTTTTGGTTTTCTAGACGAGACTGCATTATTTGTTAAACTATGCCAATTTACTGCCCATACTCTTCTTGCCTGTACTTTTCCTGCAAAAGAGGTAGCTAATAAGCTCTTAGATAAGAGTCTCAGTAAGCTTAATTACATTGGAAGTGTTCTATCAGGAAAATAGAAGGCATGCCCGGCTGGGATTTTGAAGAGAATTTATTGAAAGAGCCATTTACAGAGGTGAAGCTAGGGCTAAGGGCATCAACAGGAAATGTTGAAGCACCCAGGGAGAAGCCACAATTGAAAGCTATTAATGCCCCTAGGCCTGAAGGGGCCCAGGGAGAAAATGGCCTGGTAAGTGCTAGAGCCAAGCAAGAGAGGTACTCAAGAGGAGCTTTAGCTCTAAATGGATGAAGCCTCTTCCAGAACCTTCCATTGAAGCAGGGCAGGAGTTTAGGAAGAAATATCCACCTTTTCCTCCTGCTCAGCAATCTCCTGCCAACACCCACCTAGCAGCAAGAGGACAATGGGGTGTGGGGGATGCAGTCTAAAGAAGGCGGCTCTCTGGGGAGCACAGAACCCACTCACATGCAATTGACTATGTGTGGGCACTAACCAGGTTCCGTGGGTGCCCCTGGGACAGTGCCTGAGAAGCCCCAGAATAGGGAGCAAGAGGTATGTGGAGCAGGCAAGGAGGTGAGGTACCATCCCTAACAGGCCAAACAGAAGCTGGGGAAACTGTCACTGGTCACTACAGCTATGGCAGGATTAGGAGGTGGGGCTAAGAGGCTGAGTGCTGGTGCAAAGAAGGTGTCAGATGCAATTCCTCAGCAACACTGTGTATGCGCTATGGTCTTTCTTTCCAACTAGACTAGGGTAGATGGTGGCAGTTGAGGTATCACCTGTGCAAACTTGTCAGTGTTACCCCATTTGTCTTTTCATGATCTTTTTTTTTTTTTTTTAAACAGGCATTTAGTATCTAATAAAGATCCCATCTCCAGTTGTTAACAGAATAAAGGATAGTTAGAGAAAAATTAATAAATTCAATTTATTCTCTATACCTTAAACTAGGATAAATTCAAACACAGCACATATTTTAAAAGTAAAAAATGAGGAGTTCCTGTAGTGGCTTAGTGGGTTTTGAACTCGGCTAGTATCCATGTGGAGGCAGGTTTGATCCCTGGCCTCACTAGGTGGGTTAAGGGTCTGGTATTGCCGTGAGCTGTGGTGTAGGTTGCCGACATGGCTCAGATCCTGTGTTGCTGTGGCTGTGGCGTAGGTTGGCAGCTGCAGCTCTGATTCAACTCCTAGCCTGGGAACTTCCATATGGTGTGGGTGTGAGTGCGGGTGCGGGTTTTTTTCTCTCTTTGTTTTGTTTTGTTTTGTTTTTTAGGGCTGCACCTGTGGCACCTGGAAGTTCCCAGGTTAGGGGTCAAATTGGAGCTGCAGCTGCCAGCCTACACCACGGCAACAGCAATGAAAGATCCAAGCATCGCTTGTGACCTACACCACAGCTCACAGCAATGCCGGGTACTTAACCCACTGAGCGAGGTCTGGGATCAAACCCGACTCCTCATGGATACTAGTCAGTTTCATTACCACTGAGCCACATCAGGAACTCCCTTTTCACGATCTGTTGTATTAAGTGAAAACCACAAGTAATCTCAAAAAACCACTTTGTTCTATTAGGATAGGTTTTTGGTTTTTTTTTTGTTGTTGTTTGTTTTGTTTTAAAAGGCCACACACTGTGGCATATGGAAGTTCCTGGCTGTGTACTGAATCAGAGCAATAGCTTCCACATGCCAGATCCATTAACCCACTGTGCCCAGCTGGGGATCAAACCCACGAAGACAGCAATCCCAGCCCTGCAGTTGGGTTCTTAATCCATTGGCAACAGCAGGAACTCCTCTATTAGGATAACTTTAACCTTTTCCTCTTAAAACCATTATAGTGCAACAGAGGTCAACTAGCAGAAAATACAAACTTATTTTGCTTCATCTCCAATTTTTAAAGAGTTAACTTCAGCAGCAGAAAGGAAGGAAAAAAAAAGTAGCAGTGGCTAGGATTTCTCTATAGCTGGATAATAAGTTATAAAATTGCTTATCTTTTTTATACTATTTAGACACAGCAGTTCTGTTTCATGTATCAGTTAATCCAATAGGTTTTTATGGAACAGCTTTTAGGTTTTTGGGTTGGTCATTATAAATATATATTTTAAAGCAGCTCTTATTCATTTATTTATTTATTTTGATTTTTAGGACTGCACCCTTGGCATATGGAGGTTCCCAGGCTAGGGGTTGAAAGAGAGCTACAGCTGCTGGCCTACACCACAGCCACAGCAACTCAGGATCCAAGCCACGTCTATGACCTACACCACAGCTCACAGCAACACCAGATCCTTAACCCACTGAGAGAGGCCAGGGATCGAACCTGCAACCTAGTCAGATTCGTTTCCACTGTGCCACAGTGGGTGGGAACTTCTTGAAGCAGCTTTTAGAGTTGAAGTAATGTACTATTCATTTGGAGGATACAAAGAACCAGACATGGGTTTTTGTTTTTGTTTTTGTTTTTTGTCTTTTTAGTGTCACACTCACAACAATTGGAGGTTTCCAGGCTAGGGGTTGAATTGGAGCTATAGCTGCCAGCCTACACCACAGCCACAGCAATGCAGGATCCAAGCTTCATCTGTGACCTACACCACAGCTCATGGTGATGCCAGATCCTTAACCCACTGAGCGAGGCCAGGGATTGAACCCACATCCTTATGAACACTAGTCAGGTTCGTTATCTGCTGGGCCATGGCAGGAACTCCTATACATGTTTCTTGACTAGAGCTGCATATAGATTTTGTGAGAGAGTTAGCTAGCAGGGTCTCTTGAATGACTAGTAAAAGGAAACAGATGAAGGTCGGATTGGGCGGGGAGCAGCCTTGCAAATATCCCTGCTTAGGCAGCAGACATGTGGCTGAATCATCTTGAGTGTTCCAGCCCCAGTTATCCTCTGACTACAGCTGCATGCCAGATTCCAAACAAGATCAGCAGAACCACAGTTCTGAGCCCAGACGGAAGAATCACGTTTAACCTGTTAAAGCTCAGAGTGGTTTGTTGGAGAGTATTTGAAAATCCAAGGTGCAACAGCAGTTGTCTTCTAGATGAGGAGGGTCCTCCTGGGTATCCCCTGATGCCCAGGGCCCTGGACCTGAGCACCTACTACCCTGGCCTGTGGGGAAATACCTCGCAGTATTTTGAACAATGCTGGTTTCCAGCCTTTCACTCTGATGTTACCTCTACTAGGCAATGTCTCCCCTTTAATTTTGTGTTCTTTGCCTCTGGGGTTAGTGTGATGGAGAACCACACCCACTCTTTTTTTCTTTTTTCTTTTTTAGGGCCACACTCACGGCATATGGCAGTTCCCAGGTTATAGGGGTTGAATTGGAGCTACAGCTGCAGGCCTACACCACAGATACAGCAATGGGAAATCCAAGCCATTTCTGCGACCTACACCACAGCCCAGGGCAACACTGGATGCCCGACCCACTGAGCGAGGCCAGGGATCGAACCCTCGTTCGCATACTAGTTGGGTTTGTTTCTGCTGAGCCACAACGGGAACGCTCACACCCACTCTTCTGAGTAGACTTCTTTGGTGCATTTTTCAGGATGGACATACTTTGAATTTTATACTGTCTTCTCCCCTTTTTACAGGGAATTGTAAATCATTTCACTGCCAGCAATTTATCATGGATAATAGTAGAATTGTATATACAGAAAATAATATACAATAATATCTTTACAATATACAGTAATATCTGTACAATAATATACAATAATATCTTTAGGAAAACTGGAAAGCAAGATTTTCTTTTGGAGAAGGAAATAGTTGCTTGCAGTTAATCTGCATTCTTGATACAGTCCAGTTTACCTTTTTTAATTTTCTCTGAAGTTTTGTGATCTAATTCATTGATTTTATGCCATACTCAACTTGTTTTTAACTGCCTATATTTGAGGGCAGAAGAACCTCAGTAGTTAAAAGACCAGATTTTGAGTCAGACTACTTGGAGTTGCATTCAGGGTGAACCACTTAGCAGTTTATATTTTGGGCAAGATATTTAACCCCCATCAAACCCATTTTACAGTCTGAGGAGAAAATAGCAATGCCTAAGAGTTGTTGAAAGGGTTAAGTGAGAGAACACAGGTAGAGGGCTGAGTGTGTTGGTTGGCCTGTGGGAGGCACATGATAAATGGTTGATGCTTTTACAGTGAGACTTTAAAATCGGCATTGATGACTTTAATTCTTCCCTTTTAATTAAGTCAGAGCATGTTCAAAAATGAAAACCTGGAAAACGGAGGGGGAAAAATAACTCTCCTTTGAATCATACCACCCAGAGACAATTCCTGCTAACATTTTGGTTTTAGTCATATTCATATGTAACAAAATATTGTTACAGTTTCCATACTGCTCTGTGGCCAACTTTTTTGTTTGGTATTATACCATGAACAATTTTACAAATAAATAAAAGTAATTCCACACAATTATATTTACTGGCTACACACTATTCTAAAAATACACATAATAATTATTTTCTTTTTTGGCTACCCCATGGCATATGGAGTTCCTGGGCCAGAGATCAGATCCAAGCCACAGCTGTAATCCTTAACACTGCACTAAACCAGGGATCGAACGCACAGCACCAAAGAGACAAGAATGAATCGTTAATCCACTGCATCGCAGAGGGAACTCCTATTTCTTCTTCTTTTTTTTTTCTTTATTTTTTTTAAAGGAGACTTCAACATCTTAACTATTTCAAAAAAGGACACCTGGACAAAATGAAGCTTTTTATAAAGATGGAGGAAAGCAAATGGCTGTTGGGTGGGCAGCCAACCATGTCTGCTACCAAGTAAAAACATAGCTTTCCTAAATCTTGAATTATAATGAACATGTTATTGACAATTACATTTGTAGCAAAATTCCTGATGGCTTTATTAGAATGTAGGATGACAATTATTTTTGAAATAATTAAGATTTTGTAGTTTCCTTGAAACACAATTTTGCCCCCCTCCATTTATGTAATTCTGGCCCATGAGATTTGAAGAGAAGCCTGTTGGATGTGTAGGGGTTGAATTCTGGGAAACTTTTCTTGATCTTAAAAAGAGACTCAGGGAAAAAAAGGTCTTTTCTCCCCCACTCCCCAACCCCAGTCTCTGAAAATAGTATTCATTTCTAAAAAGATTCATAATGGAGGAAATTAGTCTGGGGGTGAGGCTGAAGTGCTGAGAAGGCAAAATAGAAAGATGGAAAGAATAAGGAAAGAAAGAAAATGAAGGAAGGAAGGAAAGAAAGAGAGAGAGAATAAGGGTCCTTGGAAATGTATTTCAGATGCTAAATTTACTAATCCTGGACTCACTCTATTTCGTGCTTTCTTATCAACATGAGAATCAGTTTTCCTATCATTTTGGACCACAAAGAGAAGGCTTTCTGTTCCCAGAAGCTGAGAGTATTCTAATTAATAAAATATATCAGAGGCATCGTTCCAAATAATTTGGAGTGATGGGTGTAGTAAACTTAGAGTCATTTGCTAATTCTTAGAGCATGGGTTTTAATGACAGTAGAGGTATACAGCTATATATTTAGCATATGTAGTATACAGTTGGTTAAAACAATCTATAAAGCACTTAAACTATGCCAGACCTTAGCCCCAGCTTTGGGAACTCAAAGGAAAGTAAAAGAGGGCCCTTTCCCTCGGGGAGAAAAACATGATTGTTTCCCAATAATTTTTATTTTTATCATGTTTCCGGGAATGAAAAAAAAAAAAAGAGCTTTGTTTAAAACTTGTTAATATGGTTTATTTATTTATTTTTAGGATGTTTGATGTGATCATAAAGAAATTTATGCTATTTTAAGATCCTAGAAAGAAAACTAAGAATATGTGTGAAAGGCTAAAGGACAAATGCAGGAAAACTACCATATATATGTATTTTCTAAAGTTCTATACAAGAATGCTACCTTTGAAAAGACCAAAGAAAGCATCTTGATTTGGATTCATAGCACACCCCACAAGAGAGGTAAATTTGCATATTAATGTCCTAATACATTTTTTAGCACATATTTTATGAGAAAGGTGAAACGTTATAATATCTTTGATAGCTAATCAATACGGTAGGCATTCAGTTTTACCACTTCCTAGGTTATTAGGCTGCTGAGTGAAAGCAGTAGAGCTAGTTAAAGGAGGTATGTATTTAATAAAAGGCGTGCAGAATGTTAATTGGTCTTTAAGATAGATATCATATTCCTAGTTGGCCTCTCTGATTTCCTTAGCTTGACATTTAAAAAATTAACAGTTCCAAAGTTCTCAGGCACCTTTCTCCTTCCCTTATTGATCTGCCTTTATATCTGCCACTGGCCAAGATTTAAACACAACGCATAAATCATACACTTAAAGTTATAAGGCTGAAAGTAATACAAGTAATAAGATAAACCTGTGACCTGGTCAGAAACCTCTGCTGAACTGTGAGCCCAATCCATGAATTCACACCCTTTTGCATAGACCACAGGGAATGCTGGTGTAGGAACCGAGAGTCTTTCATTGCTCTTGAAGTTCTTGGACTGCCACCCAGGGGGCAGTGTTGGCACCTCCAGGTCACCATACCTGCTGACCAGCAATATTGCCCAACGTCTTTCAGGGCCTCACCCTTCAATCCTGCTTCTGATTGTGCCACAAATGACTCTTAGTGGAAGATTCTTCCTTTTCAGGCTGGTCCTAATCCTTCAGAGGTAATTTCAGGACTCAGCGCAGTCATTATGGTAAAATTATGATCCCTTCTATAGATATGGAAGATCTGCCTGACTCTTCTGATATAGTTTAGTAGGCTTGGCTTTGCAGGTAGATGTTCTGTACACACAATGTATAGACCAAGTAATTTGGGAAAGGTGCTCTGGGAGATAAAAGGAGAAGGAGATCCCTTCCCTGCTTTCACTGGGGGAAAGCTGAATAGCTTCCAGTATCATCTCAACTCCATTCCACATGCTTCTCCAACCTGTCAACCCTGGGCAGCTGACTGATGGGGATTCCATCAGTGAGTTCCTGTGGTTCCCAGCTCTGGTTGGGGTCAGCCAATGGGTTGTCCTGACAGGAAATTAGAGGAAGGGAGGAGAAAGAGGTCAGGGTATTTATGACCCTGGAGACCTCTCTGTGGAGTAACCTTAAGTTGGCTGTATCAAAAAGTCTCGGCTCCTCCCAAGGAGGTTCCCTGTCTACAACTCTCTCCTCTGGTAACCACTTCCTACCTGTGAGCCTACAGTGGTGACCGAACCCTTTACCTTCCCAGATTATTAACCTAGACAATGGTTGTGGTTCCTCTCTATGGTGTCCAGACCCATGTAATAAGTTCATTGCGAATGATCCCAGTGTGTGTGCACCATCAGCGTAGGGTTGGGATCCTGACTGTGATAGTGGCCTTGTGCAACATACATACAGAGATTTATAAAGAGAAATTGTGCAGGTGAAACGATATAATAGGATTTCATAAGAGCAATTCATGTTACCACTGGGTGATGGAGTTTTCCTCAAGGAGGGGGGTGTGTACAAAGTGCAGGGGAAAAGGAAGCACTGATCTTGTTTCTCATGATCATGTTTGAGCGCAGGTCTCCACCTACCATGCACATTTTGCGAAAAGAGTGGAAGATAAGACAAAATGTTAAAGATAGTCATCCGTTGCGGCCAAGTACATTTATCAAGTGCCTAATTTAATGTGAGAAATCTTGGGATGAGCGTTCCCTTTTACATGAACTCTTATCATCACTATCCCATATATCACGTGAAAGATGCTACAAAGCATCTTTTTGCTCCTTCTCTGTTTTCTGTAAACGTGCTCTCTCTTCCTAAGGGATGAAGAATGGAAATAAGTCACAGCCCGTTAGTTCTTTAGCTGTCTCACCATCACCCAGGTTGTGAATTTACCACACACACACCTCTAATTCTCATTTGCTTCAGTGAGAAAATCTGTATGTGACTGTCTTATAAACAATCATAATTATAGATCTAGTAAAATATTCATCATGATGCATACATAATTCATTAGCAGATATTTACAGAGGGCCTACTATAGATCAGGTGCTGTTCTAGTTTGTAGGCAGAGAACAATGAACAGAGTCTCTGTCCTCATGAAGCTCACGTTTAAGTGGGGCAAGCCTGATGAGAAAACAAAACAAAAAGTAAAATACATAGAATTGGAGTGCCATAGAGAAAAACAGTGCAAGGGAGAAGGACAGTAAAGGCTGGAGGCCACTTTGTGATTTCAGACTGAGTGATCATGGAAGGAGTGGTGGCTTTGGAATGTGACTTGGCTAGGCTGAATTATTTTTTCTTCCCCCGTGTGTTTCTTGTGTAATATTCAGAGAGAAGAGGTGAAGCTGCTACTATGTTGTTTTGTATGCTTGAAAGGTCCATACAGGTCTCATCGAAGCTCACGTGTGTTGCACCTTATCTGGGGGCTTACTTTATTAATAGGGGGCTGTGGCCAGGCCTGTATTATACTTCAGCTTTTCTGGTTCTTGGGCCAGGTGTGTACTCAGTTCTGTGATGAAGGGGACCAGCTTCTCATGTAGGATGCCCACAACAACAGGTTGGAGGCAAGTGGAATCTGATATGGGTTCTGATATGTCATGTTGGATTCCAGTTTGTCCTTGTTCTCCCCAATTTTATATCTTCCTTTCTCACTTTCTCATCTGTGGGCATCAAGCTATAATATCAAATGTAAAGAAAAGAGCCTTATAGAGACTGCTTAACAAGCTCCCACAACTGCATAAAGTCAAATCTCTGTAAGAAATTGATCCCTATCTATCTATCTATCTATCCATCTATCTATCATCTAATCTAGATAAATAGATAAAATATAAAAACATGAATGAGGAGTTCCTGTCATGGCTCAGTGGTAAGGAACCCAATTAATACCTATGAAGACACAGGTTCAATCTCTGGCCTTACGCAGTAGGTTAAAGGATGTGGCATTGCTATGGGCTGTGGTACAGGTCGCAGACACAGCTCGGACCTGGTGTTGCTGTGGCTGTGGCATAGGCTGGTTGCTACAGTTCTGATTCAACCCCTACCTGGGCACTTCCATGTGCTGTGGCTGCAGCCCTATATATATGAATGATATATCTATCACCTTAACTCAGTCTCTCTTTTTATTTTTAACAGGATTTGACTTTACACAACATATATATCATTTATCTATCTATCCATCTATCTATCTAATCTTAATTTCAAGTAATTATGCTCCATCAATTAAACCCTGTCTGAAACAGATGGCTTAACTAATAAGGTGGTATCTTAGCAAAGATTTAGAGGAGGTGAGGGAGCAGGCTTTGCAGAGAGGTATTTGGCATAAAATCATTTCATGCAGAGAGAAGAGCAAAGGAAAGGCCTAAAGCAATATCGGGTCTGGTGTGAATGAGGAACAGAAAGGAAGCCAGTGAGGCAGGATCACAGTGAGGGTGGGGATGAGTTCAGAGAGGTAAATAAAAGGAAAAGATGGCAATGCTAGGCTGGTAGGGCCTCATAGATCACTGAAGGCATTGGCTTTACTTTGAGTGGGATGGGGAGCTCTTGGAGGATTTTGGAGCAGGGGAGTGATGTGATGTGGCTGAAATTATAGCAGGATGTCTCCGGCAGATCTATGGAGAATCAACTGTCAGGGAGAAAGAGTGGAAGCAGGGAGACCAGTTAAGAGGCTATTGCAGGGTTCACACAAGAGATGATGATTTGGAGCAGTGCAAGCATCAGTGATGATGAGAAGCATTGGATTTTGGATATTATTTGAAGGTGGAGTCAACAGATCTGCTGGTGATTTTTTACGATGAATCTAGGGCAAAGAGAAAAAATAAGGATAAGTATAGGATTTTCAGCCTGAGCTGCTAGGTAAATAGTAAGATGGGAGAATGGCCATGGAGGAAGGTTTGTGAAAGAAAATTAAGGATTCAAGCAGTGACAACACCAGAGCCCGAACCTGCTGAGCCATCAGGGAATTGCTTGGTATCTGTTCAAAAGGCAGTGTTTTTGGTCCTATTCCAGATCCACCAAATCAGACACCCTGGAGGTGGGTTCCAGCCCTCTGGGGGTGAAAAGGCTGTCTGTGGCATTCAGATAGATGCTCCAGTTTGGGAAGCATGGCTGGCGTCCTTCTTCATAGACACTGATTTTTGAAGGGAACACATCTTACAGCTTCAGAGCCACGGACATGTTCAGATATTAACCAGGCTCCACACAGTTCGTGCAGGGCCAGCAACCATCATCCACCACAGGGGATTCCAGCATGGCCTGAGGGGTCAGTCCGAGAAGCAAAGGGGAGAAGTTTGGGACACTATGAATTGGCGCCTCCCCCCAAATCACCCTCTGCCTCTAGGAAGAAGGAAGCTCATTTCAAACTAGTTTGGTCCAGGACTACTTTCCTGGCCAAAGGCAAACCACTTTTCTCTCCATATTGATTTCTTTGTCTTTCTCTGGCCATACCTGTGGCATGTGGAAGGACCCAGGCCACAGCCGGGGCCTAAGCCACAGCCACACCAAGCCACATCTTTGACCTACATCACAGCCTGTGGCCATGCTGGATCCTTCACCTACTGAGCCAGGCCAGGGACTGAACCTGCATCCTCAGAGACCCTGTCTGCTCCTTAACCCCCTGAGCCACAAGGGGAACTCCACCACTTTCCTCTGTCTCTCTTGCTCTCTTTCCTGGTAGGAACTTCAGTGAGGGAAGAGTCATTCACTGGGTGTGTCCCAAGGGGAAGGCATGTATATGAGAGCATGCTCTCATGCATCCCCCTGGGAAGCTGTGAGTGTTCTTATCCCCACTGGGCAGACAGGGATACTGAGGCCCAGCAAGGTGAGCCTGCCTGATATCATACAATGAGGAAGCAGGGAGTGGAGCTTGGATGGGAACCCAGAACTGTCAGGTTGGAAAGTCTGGATCATGCCATTGCAACACAAGGCCTTTTTTGATGAGGGGCACTCCCAACCACAGCTCTTTGTCCCCTGGGAGGCCTCTGACCAAGGCCCAGTGGAGTCCAAGCTCCCTCTGAATATACAGACAAGTCAGCATGCCAGCGGTTAGCCAGGTGGCCTAAAACCCGAGGATGCTTTAGGCTCTGGGCTTTGTCATTCATTTCACTATTGACAATCATTTGCTTTATAGATCATTAATCCAAAACCAAAAAACCAGTTGGAAGACTAGACAACCAGGTGTGGGAAAAGAAACTAAAGAAGATATGTATATTTCTTCCTATACTTCCGTAAACTGATTGCATATGGATTTCCTTAAATATGCTTAAAAGTATCCAGGAAGATGCAAATCAAAATGGGACCAGGGAAACTCAGTTCCGGCAGGTAGGATGTTTTGCTTCAAACTCCATTTTTGAACTATGTGGATATATTGCCCGTGAAAAGAAAAAGGACAAGGATGTAAATTCCTTGGCTATTTTTTAATGTGTATTCTTCTTAAAAATCAACCAGGTCAGTGGTACAACCAGCCTCTCCACCAGTCTTTCAGACAACGTGCAGCAGGGTTTAGTTCTGTTTTGTTTTGTTTCTTTTTTAATGGGAAAACATGGATGTGCCCACTGTCCCTAATTTCCTATGGAAACATGTCAATACCACACCTCCTTCCTCCTTTCCCTCACCCCTGCCACACCTCAGTGAAAATGCTCATGCACGAGTCCATCCATCTGTCTGTCCACCTCTTTTGCCTTCCACACAGAAGTCACAGAGCACCTGTGCAGATTGACACTTTGCCTTTCTAGGAGCAACGGTGCTTTCTGTGCCTTCTGGAGGATCTTCGCATTCTTTTGAGCATTATTTGTTTGCATGAACCAGAACTTTTTCAAGAAATAACAGGGAGTGGGCATTTCTTTTCTTTCTACGATGACCAATGAAGGCCACACTAGAGATCCCTGTGCACATGGTGACAGGATTGAGACGGATATCATTCTTCTGATAAAATTTGTTGACTAACTTATGCCCTGGGCAAAGCTGCCAAGTTTCTTTACTTCATTGCCTAAACACCAACAGGAAGGCAGGAGTATTTTTTTTTTAATTATTTATTTTGACTTTGAGAGCCTCACCCGTGGCATAGGAAAGTTCCTAGGCTAGGGGTCAAATTGGAGCTACACCTGCCATGGCCACGCAGGATCCGAGTCATGTCTGCAACTGATCCACAGCTCACAGATCCTTTAAGCCACTGGACAAGGCCAGAGATCAAATCTGCACCCTCATGGAGACTACTTGGGTCCATTACCGCTGAGCCACAAAAGATGCCCCCTACAGGTGGACAATGTCCAAGATCGACTGTCTCGCCACCAGCCTGATCATTGTCCAGATGGGAAAACTGAGACCCAGCAGAGCCAGGGCACTGCCCGACCTTCTAGGTTGGCTCGTTGCCACATCCAGCTCCAGGCTCCACTCAGCCCTTGGCTCTCCCCAAAAGCAGGGCCGTCAGAGAGAGCAGAGCATTCTAGAACCTGGCAGGCCTCCCCCTCCCCCAGCTCTAACCGCCATCTGCCCTGGTTGCCAGGCACCTGTGTGTTTGGGTGGCAGAGTTCCATGGGTCAGTTGTGGCCCACGGTCAGAGGCAGAGTTGTGGTGCCATAGGGCCAGAGGGCAGCCACCCAAAGGTTTGGGCTAATGGCCCTGGAGCACCTGGGGGACACTCTCCTGGTGGTGTCTGACACCTTGAGAGGAGTTCTGAGCCTCCTGGGGCTTTCCTCAGAGATCCACCCCCCCCACCCCCACCGGGCTTCTTTGCTGGTCTGGATCATCCAGAGCAGGTGTCCTTTAAGAAGAGGAAGAGAGCCAGCCGAGAGGGGTTCTGTCCGTGCTGAAGTCTGTCTACAGAAAGGTCAGGGGGAAGATCAGACTGATGGCCTGAGACCTTGAAGCCCTCCAGTCACCTGCTGTGGTGGCCAGTGCTCCCACGTTGCAAAGCCTGTGCTTGGCGGCACCCCATAGGTCTTCTCCCCACAAGGAAGGCTTCCTTGGAAAAGGATGGAAGAGTGAGCCCTCTCAACTTTGCTGTCTCAGGCTGATGTGGGCTCACCTCCAAGGACAGATCCGGTCCCTTGGAGACACATCCGAAGCCGACCACTTCCAAGTGACCGAGGCCCATGACTCCTTGAAAACATGCCAGGACAAGGTCCACCACCTCCAGGAGAAACCTGTGGTTGGGCTGAAGGCAACCCCTCATCTTCAGCAATGTCTGGAACAGCTCTGCCAGGACACGGAGGGATGGAAGCAGAGAATGCGGGTCCTGAGGGGACGAAAAGATGTGCTGGGACATTTACACACACGGAAGTGGAGGGTCTGGGGGGAGAAAAGGAGCTGGCTGACATCTCTGGTCAAAATCACGCTGAAGACCATCCTTTGGCCTGAGCCCTGGGAAGCAGAGGGGACCCGAGATGCGGAGGAATGACTATCCTCCAGCGCGGCTGCTAGAAGCCCATCTGAAGCGTCTCACTGATGCTGTGCATGGCAACGTGTCCTTGCAACGGCACAAAGAAGAAATCAAGGACATCTCCAGAACACCGTCTGAAGCTTATCAAATCAATGGAGAGCTTGCGGGACAAGGACAAAGGCTCCAAACCGGGCAAGCGTCCTTGCAGGCAGAGAACACGCAGCTGCAAAGGGAGATTCGGAGCTTGGCCTCAATGACATGAAGAGCACCTCAAGCTTCTCCTGAGAAGATCCACTGAGGAGGATGCCTAGGCATCCAGAAGAAATGCCCCCAGGGGTTTAGACACCTGGACTCTCTGGGTCAGCAGGGGAGAGTCTACAAGAAAATAGCGCAAGACATGGGCAGAGAGTTGGCAAGAACCACTGTCTCTTACCAGAACAAGATCCTCTTCTATGAGAAAAGAGCCCGATAAAGAGGAAGGGCAGCTCTGGGTGCCGAGAGACAGCTCCTGGAGCTCAGAAGGGAAAACGCTTCCATGAGACAAAGGCTGGCCCACCTCCAGTTTGAGCTCCAGCTTTTCCCAAGCAGGGCTTTGGTGCCTGCTGTTCCACACAGGGCCCACAGTTTCCCGCAAGCCCCAGGGCATCCCCTCACTCATCTGGTTCCCCAGGAAGCAGGAAGGTCGTGCCGGGAGGGCTCAGGCTTCCAAAGTCCCACCCAGGTTGGATTCCGTGGTCAGACCAGCTGGGTCTACACACCCACAGCCATGCTGAGATCTACACCTGTGACATCTCTCTAGACAAGGACATTGGATTTATCCCTTTCCAGTCCAATGACTCTATTTACCTGATGCTCCCTCTCCTCCCAGTGAAGTGTGCTGGCATTAGAGTGCCTCGTTAGTGTTGGCTCAAAGAGGGATTCGTTTAGTGTCATTCTTAGGAATACGTTCATTGCATGTTACTGCGCCCTCCCAGTGAAAGAGTATAAGGATTGCCATTTGAATTCAATAAAAGGCCCACTCTTCATTAGGAAAAAAAAAAAAAAGAAAATTAAGGATTCAGTTTTGGGTATCGTAATTTTGAAACGTATTTCACATTCAAGTGGATAGTCTGGAGTTCTGATGAGCAAAAATTCAGACTGGAGAGATAAATTTGTGAGATGTTACAGTGAAATTTAAACCATGGGGCAGACTGAGATTACCCAGGGAGATGGTGAACTTGAAAATGACTGTTTCAGTGGGGTTGTGAGGATCAGAGCTTCGTTAGCATGTATCTAAGAGAAAATGGGAGCAGAGGAATTGAAGATGGCAAACTTAGGGAGTCCTCCTACTCTGCTGGTGGGAATGCAAACTGGTGTAGCCACTACGGGAAACAGTATGAAGGTTCCTTAACAAACTAAAAATAGAGTTACCATGTGATTCAGCAATCCCACTCCTGGGCAGATACCCAGAAAAGATGAAAAATCTAATTTGAAAAGATACATGGACCCCGGTGTTCATAGCAGCAGTATTTATAATAGCCAAGACATGGAAGCAACTTAAGTGTCCATCAACAAATGAATGAGTAAAGAAGATGTATTATGCACACACATACACACATATCATACACATACAATGGAATATTACTCAGCCATAAAGAATGAAATAATGCCATTTGCAGCAACATAGACACAGAGATTATCATGCTGAGTGAAGTAAGTCAGATGGAGAAAGATAAATATGATATCACTCATTTGTGGAATCTAAAAGATAATATGTGTATTCCCATTGTGGCTCAGCCATAATGAACCTGACTAGTAACCATGAGGATGTGCGTTCAAACCCTGACCTTGCTTCATGGGTTAAGGATCTGGTGTTGCTGTGAGTTATGGTGTGTATCGCAGTGGGTTAAGGATCTGGTATTGCTGTGAGTTATGGTGTGTATCGCAGACACGGCTTGGATCCCATGTTGCTGTGGCTGTGGTGTAGGCTGGCAGCTGCAGCCCCGATTTGACCCCGAACCTGGAAACTTCCATATGCCGTGGGTGTGGCTCTAAAAAAGACAAAGTAAATAAATAGATAAATAAATAAAATGTTTAAAAAATAATACAAATGAACTTAGTTACAAAACAGAAAATGACTCACAGACATAGAATACAAACTGTGGTTACCAAAGGGGAAAGTTTGGAGGGAGGGATAAATTAGGAGTTTGGGATAAACATATACATCCTACTTTATATAAGATAATAAGGACCTACTGGATAGCACAAGGAACTATATTAAATATCTTATAATCTATAATGGAAAAGGATTTAAATAATATATATGAAAGAATATATATATATATATATATATATATATATATATATATATATATGACTGATTCATTTTACTGTGTACCTGAACACAACATTGTAAGTCAACTATACTTCAACTGAAAAAAAAACCACATAAAGGCCACCTCTTCAGGGAAGCTTCCCTTACAAAGAAATTCAGGTAAGATCTCTTCCCCTCCACATTCTTTTCCAGACCATCCTTGTGGCACATAACCCACAGTGCCTTGAGTTGTAAATATTTGGACACCTTTTTTTATTTCCTTATTCTTCAGAGGTAGGACTGAAGTTACTCATTACTGCACATCGCATAATGGGCACAGACTACTTTGCCCGAAGTATTCAATAAATTTGTGGTAAAATAGGAAAAAAAAAAAAACATAGCAAATTTAGACAATGCTCTTGCAGAGTTCTCCTGTCATGAATATTGATTTCTAACTACAGTCCGGGTGTCCCTAAAACACCACCCATCATTTGCATCTTATAGACACTTTCATTAAAGAATCAATGATTTTTTATTTAATTTTTGTTCATATGTATGCCTTTCCTACTAGCCAACTAGCTCCCAGCAAGAAGGATCTGTGTGTTTTTCATCTTTATTTTCTTGCCAAGCACAATGCAAAAAATAGAGGTTTACTGAAGACTAAACATCTTTCATTAACTGTTTCGCTGAGTTAAATGCTTGGTGTATTTCTATACAGTTCTTAGGGGTATTTAAGAGTTCAATTGAGCATGGTTTTCATATGATCACAGCAGTCGTAGAATACATGAGTAGCTGGAGAGTAGGAGAAAAATCTGTCCATTTTAAAAATAAATGCTGCCAGTAACTGAGGAAAAGTAATTGCTTTTTAAAGTTTTTTTTTTTTTTTTTTTTTTTTCCTTTTCTTTTTAGGGCCACACTTGTGGCATATAGAATTTCCCAGGCTAGGGGTTGAATTGGAGATTCAGCTACTGGCCTACACCACAGCCAAAGCAACACAGGATCCGAGGTGTGTCTGCAACCTGAACCACAGCTCAGGGTGTTGCTGGATCCCCTACCCATTGGGTAAGGCCAGAGATTGAATCCACGTCCTTATGGATACGAGTCAGGTTCATAAACCACTGAGCCACAATGGAAATATCCATTTTTATAGTATTTTATGATTTTGTTTTTTAGACCAGAATAAGGGAGCAGAAGATGAATTCAGAAATCAAAGGAGGAATGCTAGTTTGTATAACCTTCCTGAAAGTAAATTTAAAAAATTTATGTATTTAAACTATTTTTACCTTGATGTAGTATAGGAAAATGAACATATATATTATGTGCACTTCTGAGAGCTTCCTTAATCCAAAGTTTAGTTTTAAGAAACATAAAAATAGCTGAATTGTGTTTTTACAACTCTGAGGAATCTTTTTTTTTTTTTTTTTTTCCTTTTTATGGCATATCTGTGGCATATGGGAGTTCTTGGGCTACAGGTGAAATCAGAACTGCAGCTGCTGGCCTACACCACAGCTACAGAAACGCCAGATCTGAGCTGTGTCTGCAACCTATGCCACACGGTAATGCAGGATCCTTAACCCAGTGAGCGAGGCCAGGGATCGAACCCACATCCTCATGGATAGTATTTGGGTTCTTATCCTGCTGAGCCATCACAGGATCTTCAGAACTCTAAGGAATCTAGAAAGAATAATAATTATTAAAGGCGAGATCCAAATAACACATAAGTAATCACAAAAATTGGAAGGAGGGAAACATAAAGATATTATAGAGCCAAAGAAATAGAAATTATATTGCTATAATCATTGTAGATGTATCTAACATAGACAATATTTGTTATAACTGTGAGTACTGCAATGCCATGTACTGGGGATGCTACGGACTGAATTATGTCCCTCAAAATTTTTATGTTGATACTCTAAACCCTAATGTGAGAGTATGAGGAGATAGGGGTTTTTAAGAGGTAATTAAGGTTAAATGAGGTCATAAGAGTGCATTCTCTATCTGAGGGGATTGCTCTTCTTAGAAGATACCCCTCCCTCTACTGGGTGAGGACACAGTGAGAAGGTGGCTGTTTGCAAGACAGGAAGACAGTCCTCACCAGAAACCAAAACCTGCTAGAATCTTGATCTTGAATTCCAGCCTCCAGAACTGTGAGAAAATAAATTTCTGTTGTTTAAGCCCCCTAGTCTATGGTATTTTTCTTATGGCAGTCTCAGCTAAGACAGGGCTAACAGTTAAAAATGGAAAGAAATGTAGTACTCTTTTATTAATACGTGAAAAAAAAAAATCCAGAGACTTGATAATGGAACATGTGCGTTATGCCAGGTACATTTAGTTTCAATTAATCCACAAAAGAATTCTTGGAACTAGGGATTGTGATTTCCATTTTAGTGAGACTCAGAGAAATTTATTCAAGGTCACACAGCTTGTAAGTGGAGGAGTCTAGCTTCATACTTCCTCCATTTGCTATCAAAGGATACATTCTCAGCCATCTATTTTATTCATTCTTCACACAGTACTTGAGTTCTTACTATGTGGCAGGAACTAAAGTGGATGTAGACATGATCTTGGACCTGTTCCATGCCCTCGAGGGACTTACGGTTTGAGGAGAGAGGATCTGAGCCAGGATGCTATATCTGATATCCTGAAAGCCTAGGTCAGGTAGGAAGAAGAAGGTAGGGAGAAGAAACATCACAGAGACAGAGAAAGAAACTTCCAGTGCTAAGACCCAAAGTGAAAGGTGAGAAGAAGAATCTGAAGCATTCTCCTGCATTCTCGACCAGTACTTCTCAAAATATACTGTGCATATGAATCACCTGGGGATTCTGTTAAAATACAGTTTCTGACTCAGTTTCAGGCACTGGTGAGACCTGAAAATCTGCATATCTGACAAGGAAGGTGCCAGTTGGTAGAGAAGTTGCTGGGGACCCCAGGAGAAATAGCAAGAAACTAGAAACGAATGCAATACTTCTTTCAGTCCAGGGAGAACCCAGACACTAGTCTTGCATGAACACACGTATTCTAGCTCACTAACGGGTTAGGAAACAGAGTCCTTTCGGTAAGAAAACCCATGTTCATTTACTGAATTATTCCTGATTGAACACCAGGTTTTAATTAAATCAGGTTACATGGTTCTACATAAGCCCAAGTGATCAATATGACAGAATTTTAAATTTTACAACTGTGGTTTTTTTTTTTTTTTCTTTAGAGATCCAGGTTTTGACTTTATTTGAAATCACTGTGACATCCCTATGTCGAGGGTACAGAAAGAAATTAAACAAATTCCCCAAACAAAACGATTATATATACAATAAAGTATGTTTGTAAGCTCTGAACCGTTGGCCATGTAATTAACTTTATTTTGGTTATGGAAACTGAAGCTTGCTACATTTCTTCTTTCTTTTTTTCCTCTTAGCTTTATTGAGATATAATTTACTACTTTTTCTCATTTTAAACCACCACTTTCAAAGCCAAACCACATCTAAAGCCGACCAACAAGATGATTCTTTTTTCGGAGCAATGAATAGGTAGGGAATTCTATACTATTTTGGGATAAAGTACAAAATATTTTACTAGAAGGGTTTTGATAAAACCCATTCTGTGATGATTTGAGTCTGAGGCTTTCACCCCACTGGACAATGCTTTATTTTTCATGTATTTAGGGTTTTCTAATTGCTAATGTTTCCATCCGGAAGAAGCCAGAGAAGATGTAAACATTTTAAACAACTTTTTAAAATCAGCTCTGAGGCATTTCAGTCTCATAGATACTTTTCAATGTGAGGATTAAAAATAGTGATAAGAAATTAAAGTCTTTCTTAGTCTTCTTTTATGACACCTGATTTATTCTCATGACAACTATCACTTGATTCACTTGATATTTACAGAGTAACTTTCTCTATTTCTCAGTATGATCAAACGCTTATAAATATCGTCACCATATTCCTATAATAAGTTTAGATGCAAATGAAGAGTAAACTCAATTATTACCTTCTCATCCTGAAAATAACATGAAAGAAAATTTTAAACCATAAATAGAACGAAGTCTTTTATAAAGCTTAGGGAAATTTTTTATTTTTTATTTTAAAGTTTTATTGATAATTTCTGCTATACTCAAAGTAATTCAGTTATACATGTACACACATCTATTCTTTTTCAGATTCTTTTGCAGTTAGGGAAATTTGAGTTGAAAAGATAAGAGATTTAGAAGTTCCCATCAGGGCTCAGAGGTAGCAAACTCGACTAGTATCCCCATGAGAATGCGGGTTTGATCCCTGGCCTCACTCAGGATCCGGTGTTGACGTGAGCTGTGGTGCAGGTCGCAGATGTGGCTCAGATCCTGCATTGCTGTGGCTGTGGCGTAGGCTGGTGGCTACAGCTCCAAATCAGCTCCTAGCCTAGGAACTTCTATATGCCATGGGTGTGGTCTTAAAAACAAAACAACAACAACAACAACAAAAAAAACAAAAAAGGTGATGATATTTACTTAAAGGAAAAAAATAAACTGTTATACCAGCGAGAGAAATTACACAGGAAATATTGGCTGTTGGACAGGAAGCAACTGCAGATTATCATAGGATGTGGCCACCCACCAGTGCAGGATTTTTCCTTCCTTTCTGGTCTTACTGTCACTTCCCTAGAAGTAACCGTTTTCGCCATTAAGAGCAGGCTTCTGCATTTATTCTAAAATGACATCTCTACCTCCATCCTTCCCTCGCCTCCCAGTCTCTCTCCTCTCCTGCCGTAGACTCCAAGGTCATAGAACTGAAAAACCACAACTTCAGACCCACTCTCATCTTCCAACTCAGCTAAAACCTCTGCAATAACTCTTTGGGTACCTCCTGGGTAACACCAGTTGCTGTAACTAATACAAAATTTCCAGTGGCTTAAAACTGGAGATTTTCCAAACCTACTCAGAGTTAGAGTAGTAAAACGAGTTTCCATAACCCCATAGCATAGTGTCACCAATTTTCAACTTTCTGCCAATCTTGTTTTATCTACCCCTCCAACTTTTTGTTACATTTTTTAGATTATTTAAAAACAAACCCCAGAGACCACAGCATTTCAATTGTAAATATTTTAGCATGTAAACATAAAAAATAGGGTATAATATACTCATCCACAATGCCATTGTCCTACTGAATATGCCTAACAACTATTCCTTAATAACACCTAATACCCAGTTCTTGAAATTTTCCCAACTGTGGAAAAAGTCTTTTTACGATTGATATGTTTGAATCTTTATCATTGGTTGTTAACATCTCTTAAATCTCTTTTAATCTGTAACTATCCTCCTGCACCACTGAAGAAATCAAACCTTGTTCTTTAGATTGTCTCATATTCTGGAATTGACTAACTGTTTCCTTGTTGTGTTGTTGAATTTGTTCCTCTAGCCTTTCCTCGCCCCTCACCAATTTTCCATAATTTAGTCATTAGGCCTAGTTGTTTGATTAGATTCTGGAATGGTTTTATGGGAGGGGGGCAATAATACTTTGTAGGATTGCTTCCCCTTTCTGATAGCTGCCCACCCAGGTGGCCCTCACTTTCTCATATTCATATTCTTGTGCAGTCTCTTCCCTCCTACATTGAATGGAAGAACTGATTTGTGAACCAATGGGACACAGCAGAAATGATGATATGTGACATGAAAAACTGTAGATACGTCCTTTCTTCCTCTTGGATTCCTCAGTCTGGGCTCAAACAGATGTCGGGGGGGATACACACTCTAGCAGCACTATGGAGAAGGCTATGTGATGAGGACTGAGGCCTCCTGCCAAGAGCCATGTAAGTGAGCCATTGTGGGAGGGGATCCTCCATCCCCAGTCAAGCACTCAGATGACTGTTACCTTAGCTGACATCTTGACTGTAACCTCAAGGTTCCTTGATCTAGAACTGCCCAGCTAAACCACTGCTGAATTCCTGATCAGAGAAACTGTGTGGTATGACAAATGTTTACTGTTGTCTGAAGCCACTAAACTTTGTAGTAATATCTTATACAGCAAGAGAAGAAGAAGATCACCAATGCATCACAAACTGTCTGCCTGACATACTTTAATAATGCTAAGATTGATCAATAAAATGTTTCAGGTGTTATCAACCTAACTTTTTGATTATAAAGTTCTCCATGTATATTTCACCTAATAGTACTAATAGTCATTGATGTTCACTGATTAAATTTATTATTTTATAGACATTTTATTTGCATATTGTTTCTTTTGTATTTATTATTTGAGATTCTTAAAAACTTAGAAGTTTTTTTTTTTGTTGTTGTCTTTTTTAGGGCTACACCCATAGCATACAGAAATTCCTAGGCTAGGGGTCAAATTGGAGCTGTGACCTTCAGCCTATGCCACAGGCACAGCCACAGCAACGTGGGATCTGAGCCATTACTGTGACCTATCCCACAGCTCATGGCAATGCCGGATCCTTTACCCACTGAGTGAGGCCAGGAATCGAACCTGCATCCTCATGATTACTAGTCAGATTCATTTCCACTGAGCCATGATGGGAACTCCAAAACTTGGAAGTTTTATGTAGGTAAAGTTAAGAAACACATTTACAAAATTTTCATGTTGTTTTTATATCTCCTTCCTTGATTGGCCTAAGTGAATTAAAAATCAGTGTCCTCAACTCCCGGACTTTAGACTATGCTACAAAGCAACAGTCATCAAAACTGTATGGTACTGGCACAAAGACAGAAATATAGATCAGTGGGGCAGGATAGAAAGCCCAGAATTAAACCCACTCACCTACAGCCAACTAATCTATGACAAAGGAGGCAAGAATATACAATGGAGAAAAGACAGCCTGTTCAATCAGTGGCTCTGGGAAAACTGGACAGCCACATGGAAAAGAATGAAATTAGAACACTCCCTAACACCATACACACAAATAAACTCCAAATGGATTAAAGACCTAGATAGAAGACCAGGCACTATAAAACTCTTAGAGGAAAACATAGGCCAAACCCTCTCTGACATAAACCACAGCAACATCTTCTCAGATCCACCTCTTAGAGTAATGACAGTAAAAACAAAAATAAACAAATGGGACCTACTCAAATTTCAAAGTTTCTACACCGCCAAGGAAACCCTAAACAAAATGAAAAGACAACCCACAGAATGGGAGAAAATCTTTGCAAGTGATTCAACTGACAAGGGATTAATCTCTACAATTTATAAACACCTCTCAATACCAAAAAAACAAACAACCCCATCAAAAAATGGGCAGAAGAGGAGTTCCCGTCGTGGCGCAGTGGTTAACGAATCCGACTAGGAACCATGGGGTTGCGGGTTCGGTCCCTGCCCTTGCTCAGTGGGTTAACGATCCAGCGTTGCCGTGAGCTGTGGTGTAGGTTGCAGACGTGGCTTGGATCCCGCGTTGCTGTGGCTCTGGCGCAGGCCAGTGGCTACAGCTCCGATTCAACCCCTAGCCTGGGAACCTCCATATGCCGTGGGAGCGGCCCAAAGAAATAGCAAAAAGACAAAAAAAAAAAAAAAATGGGCAGAAGGTCTAAACAGACAATTCTCCAAAGAAGATATATGGATGGCCAAAAAACACATGAAAAGATGTTCAACATCACTCATTATTAGAGAAATGCAAATCAAAACCACTATGAGGTACCACCTTACACCAGCCAGTATGGCGATCATCCAAAAGTCTACAAACAATAAGTGCTGGAGAGGGTGTGGAGAAAAAGGAACCCTATTACACTGTTGGTGGGACTGTAAATTGGTGCAGCCACTGTGGAAAACAGTATGGAGCTTCTTCAGGAAACTAAAAATAGAACTACCATTTGAATCAGCCATCCTACTCCTGGGCATCTCTTCAGAGAAAACCATGACTCACAAAGACACATGTACTCCAATGTTCATTGTAGCACTATCTGCAATGGCCAAGACATGGAAACAACCTCAATGTCCATTGACAGAGGAGTGGATCAAGAAGATGTGGTACATATACACATTGAAATATTACTCAGTCATTAAAAGGAATTAAACACCAACCTTTCTAGCAACAAGGATGGACCTAGAAATTATCATGCTGAGTGAAGTCAGTCAGACAATGAGACACCAACAACAAATGCTTTCACTTACATGTGGAATCTGAAAAAAGGACAGAATGAACTTCTTTGCAGAACAGATACTGACTCACAGACTTAGAAAAACTTATGGTTTCCAAAGGAGACAGTTTGAGGAGTGGGGGGATGCGCTGGTGTTGTGGGATGGAAATCCTATAAAATTGGATTGTGATGATCATTGTACAAGTATAAATGTAATAAATTTATTGAGTAATAAAAAAAAGATCAGTGTTTTCATGTAGAAAATGGACTTGTGGTTGCCAAGTGGGAGAGGGGAGGGAGTGGGATGTATGGGGGGTTTGGGGTTGGTAGATGCAAACTATTACATTTAGAATGGATAAGCAATGAGGTCCTACTGGACAACATTGGGAACGCTATCCAATCTCTTGGGATAGAATACGGTGGAAAATATTATGAGAAAAAGAATGTATACATATGTATGACTGGGTCGCTATGCTGTACAGCAGAAATTGGCACAGCACTGTAAATCAACTATGCTTTAATAAAAAATTTTTAAAAATCCGTGTCTTCAAATTAGAACATTTAAAACTAAAATGACATGGGGGTAAAATGAGGGGATATTTATGACATGATGCAAAAGAACTAACCTGGTTTTCAAGGATGCAACTGGCCGCTTCCAGTTGCATGTGGGATTCAGAGAAAATAGTACTGGTTTGTTGTTGCCAGTGAGTGCTGATGTTTACTGATGAACAGGTCTAATATGACTACCAGCATTTTTTGCTCCATTCAGCTTTAAAGGGTCTCCTGGGCTAAGTGTTTTGCAAAGCAGCAAACATTACTGTCAATGTAGTTCTTATTGTCATCGCTTTAACACAGTTTTATGTAACCACTTCTGGGCTATAAAATGGTATAATTCCCAAAGCTATAAGGTCATCTAAAATTATGGTTAAAAATATGCATGCTAATTGTCCACATTTCCAGAAATTATTCACAGCTATTCCTGGTGATAAGAATGGATTTCCTTCCTTCTTTGAATACATCACCTGCCACATATTATATTTTCTAAGTAAATTAGTCTATTACAATATTTTATTTCCTAGGATTGGGAATAGTTAAATGCCAGTATTGTGCTTTAAATGGTTTTCAACTATATTTCCTCAAGGGAAAGATAGTAAGATCTTATTTCACATTTTGTGAAAACACATTTTGTAGAGAAAGGAAAATCTGAAGTTCAAACATTTTAAATGTTCATGTTAGAAGTGTGTATCCTTAACTCATGATTAACTTTGACCAGTTACCACCACTGTGATTTACTTGCTTTTAGGGTTTGCCCTCCATTCAGTTAAGTTATATTTCTCAAACATTTATTGAATATTTTCTAGAGGCACAGCTGTATGCTCAGAAGATGTGAGCTGGTAGAGTTACAAATGTGAAAGAGTAAGGGTATTGGACCCATTGTTCATTCAAAATGGCCAATTAGTTTCATTTTATGAGCAAACTTTGATGGGTTACTAGGGATTTTCAGGAGTGCTCTATAGAAAAGAAATCTAGGGCCACACTCAAGGTCAGCAGGCAGAACTACCATCATCAAAGCGATATTTTACATAGTCTAGGAGGGTGGAAACTTATGGTAAAATTGCAGATTTTAATCTAAATATTATGAGATAATTTTTGAGAAAGGATTATTAGTTCTCAGTTGCTTCATAGAGGAAATAATTATGAACTAGCCTTGGAAAAGGAAAATTTAGATATCAAAGAATGAAGAGGAGAAGGGACATTCCAGGCAATAGGAATCTGGAAGGCATAGAGGTGAGCAATCCAGAAGAGCGGATTGGTGAGATTGAAGCAAAGTTTGCAAGACATATTGTAGGAGACAGGCTGGAAAGAATGTAACCTTTGAACTTTCATCGAAAGTTGCACCCCTATGTTCATAGCAGCAATATTCACAATAGTCAAGACATGGAAATAATCTAAATGTCCATTGACAGATGAATAGTTTAAGAAGATGTGGTTCATACACATAATGGAATACTGCACAGCCATAAAAAAGAACAAAATAATGCCATTTGCAGCAACATGGATGCAACTAGAGATTCTTGTGCTAGGTGAAGTTAAATCACAAAGAGAAAGACTAATACCATGTGGTAACTCTTATATGTGGAATCTAAAATATGGCACAGATGAACATATCTAAAAAACAGAAACAGACTCACAGATATAGAGAATAGACTTGTGATTGCCAAGGGGAAGGAGGAAGTAAGAGGGGGTGGATGGGAGTTTGGGCTTGGTATATGAAAAATATTACATTAAGAATAGGTGAGCAATGAGGTCCTACCGTATAGCACAAGGAACTATGTCCATTCTCTTGGGATAAAATGTGATGGAAGAGAGTATGAGGAAAAAGAATGTATCGTTATGTATGATTGGGTCACTATGCTGTACAGCAGAAATTGACACATCACTGTAAATCAACTATACTCTAATAAAAATAAAATTTTAAAAATACTTGATATTCAAAAATAAAAGGAACATAACTTGACTTCTTAAAGAGGACCAAAATCATTCTTTCCTTAGGTATGCAGTGTCTGGGCTTGATATTTTATATACTTGTATGTCAGACTGTAAGTGCTTAGGAGCCTAAATGATTCTTATTTTGAAAATATAAACAATATGCAAAATGTCTCTTTCTAACATATTATAACAGTATTATCATAGTGGACAGTAAGTGCTGCCCAACATACCTTCCCACTCTATCGAGGACCTTCCTTTGGGAAACCACTCCCCTCTGCTCAGTAATTTATCTATTTCCCCTATTCCAATACATCTGGAGAAATAACTCAGGATGAAGCTAAAACACAGAGGAAGACAGAGTTGAAATATGGAGATGAAATGAGCTCATAGAACATTGCATAAGCCCCTGGAACAAGTTATACCTGAAGCTAGGTAGACCTTGAGCCTGCTGACAAATGAACCAACAAATGCCTTTTCTTAATTAAGTTTGAATTGGATTTTTCCAACAATTGCAACAAAAAGAGACCTAACTTATAGAATTATTTAAAGTCATCACTGCTTTAAGTTCTTTTTTTTATTACAATGGAAAGTTCTTCCTGTTAGTTAAATGTACCCTAATTGATCCAATGTTGTCACTGCTGTGACATGGGTTCATTCCCTGGCCTGGGAATTCCCTATGCCAGGAGCGCAGCTGAAAAAAAAAAGTACCTTTATTAACTTGCTCCTGAAACTATTTTGATTGACAGCCTCTGGGGAAATAGAGAGCTGCTACTCCATTATCCCGTGACTTTTATATCTTTGTATAATGATAGGTTTCCCTACCTCTTCTTGGAATTGGGTCTTTTTGTTGACTTACTTGATGAAGCCTAGTTTCAAATTCTCTTTTTCTTTTATTTATTTATTTATTTATTTACTCTTTTTAGGTGCACACTTGTGGCACATGGAGGTCCCCAGGTCAGGGGTCAAGTCAGAGCTACAACTGCTGGCCTACACCACAGGTACAACAATGCTAGATCCAAGTTGCATCTGTGACCTGCATCATAGCTCATGGCAACGCCAGATAGCTCATCGCAATGCCAGATCCTTAATCCACTGAGCAAGGCCAGAGATCGAACCTGCATCCTCATGGATACTAGTCAGAATTGTTTCCACCGAGCCACAATGGGAACTCCTTGTTTTATTTTCAATGGACACTGCATGAACTCACCTCATTTCCTAAAATTGCAATTAGAACATGAATGGATCAACTAAGACAGTTTATGGAGAAATAAGTTCATGTTTGTCACATATCTGAGTAATATTATAAAATTCTAAAATCATGTTTGTCTTTGTAACAAATAGCACCATGTGACACCTTATATTTTATCTGTCATCTCTTCAGACTCATGGCCAAACTTTTGGGAGTATCACAGGGATGTGAAGGTGTGAATCAAAAGCTACTTGGTTCATTGTACCTTATATTTGTCTATGGTTCCACCAAATCTGTCTTTGGATTGATAAGCCAGAGAGTTTCTCTGGATCTAAAGCTGCTCGCACTGATTTCACACAGGAGCAATTGATTTTCTTTAAATCACACAAATACTGGGTTTTAAACACAGCTGGAGATGGTCTTCAACAAACAAGGAAGAATGAAGGGAAATTATCTTATGTTTCAGTCACTTTACTTTGGAAAATATTGGGTAAGATTTACTATATGAGTTTCTTTTGAAGAAGTTACATGCTCTCATCCCTGTTGGAAAAAACTTAACTTTTCTTATCCGGTACTATAATGATCAGTAAAGAGTTATTAAAGCTAATTATATTTATTTATATTTTTTCCTCCATTTTAATTTTTTTCTTTTCAGGGTTGCACCTGTGGCATATGAAAGGTCTCAGGCTAGGGGTCAAATTGGAGCTGCAGCTGCTGGCCTACACCACAGCCACCGCAATGCAGGATCCGAGCCACATTTCCCGATCTTTAACCCACTGAGCGAGGCCAGGGACCGAATCCTGAGTCCTCTTGGATACTAGCTGGGTTCATTACCTCTGAGCTACAACGGAAACTCCCTAAGCTAATTATATTTGGCAGCAAGGTTTTGTTGTAACCTACTTGCTAAATATAGTTATTTCCAGGATAACTATTTTCATTGTCACTGATTTAAAAGGACATTTATGGCCCAATTGGAAAAGAGATACTAAAATGTAAAAAATCAAATCTATAAAGTATCTTCAAGTAGGTGAAAAAAAAAAAAAGGCCTGGGCATTCATAAAACTTTCAAAAATCTACTGAACAGTCTTTACCTGCTCTCTTATGCACTATTAATTTTTAAAACAGTCATCATTTTAAAGAAATGATATGTTTGGGTTTAAATGTGTTGACCTTCAAGCGCTGGTGTGTGTAAGAACCTCTTCTTGGAGAAAGATAGAGATGTGGTGGTTGGTAGTGTCACTCCTGAGAATGAGGATGGGAAAAGTTGACACTGGGTTAGGCACAAAAGGAGGACACTTGAGACCCCTGCAAGGGCAGAATTGGAGGGTGGCAAAGAGAGAAGAGATGGAGTCTGAAGGAAGAAATAGCTGGTGACATTTTGGCAGTGGAGGCAGTGTTTGAGAGGTTTCACAGCAAAAAATGTAATACCAGGGCCAAGTAACTGAACTTGCTGGGTCACTTGGAGAGATTATTTAATTACTCTAGCCCTGGAATTCCCTCTGAAGCTCACTGTCAAGACCTGAAATTATCTCTCTGAGGATACAGTTCAATCCCTGGGCTTGCTCAGTAGGTTAAAGATTTGGCATTGCTGTAAGCTGCGGCGTAGGCTGCAGATATGGCTCGTATCTGGTGCTGCCATGGCTGTGGCATAGGCTGCAGGTGCAGTTCTAATTCGATTCCCTACCTGGGAACTTCCATCTACCACAGGTACAGCCGTAAAAAGAAAAAAATTTTACTCTAGCCTTAATTTTCTTGTCTTATCTATCATTGAAGAACAAACCAGCCCCAAAGGGGGAGCTGTTCAAAACAACAATAATTTATTTTGCTCACAAATATGCAATTTGTATTCATTTTCTATTGCTGCTATAACAAATTACCACAAGTTTGGTGGCTTGAAACAACACAAATTTATTATCTTATAGTTCTGGAGGTTAGAAATGCAACACAGTTCTCCTTGGGCTAGAATAATGGTGTGACAGGGCTGTATTCCCTCCTGGAAGCCCTAGGAGGGAATCAGTTTCTTTGCCTTTTCCAGCTTCTGTAGACCGCCAGACTCCCTTGGCTCATGGGTTCTTCTTCCATCCTCAAAGCTCACAACGTCAGGTCAAGGGGCTCTCCCACTGAATCCCTCTGACCTGCTCAGCTGCTTCTCTTTCAAGGATCCTTGTGATTATACTGGACCCACTTAGACAATCCAGGATGAATGTCTCTAGTGGAAGGTTAGCTGAAAAGCAGCATGAATTCCACCTGCAACCTCAATTCTCCTTTGCTGTGTATGACAGCACACTCACAAGATTAGAATGTAAATACTTTCCCATTATTCTGCCTACCATAAGCTCAATGGAGATGGCTGCTCCTCTCTGCTGCACACAGCATTAGCTAGGGCAGTTGGCCTGGGTCTGGAGGAGCCACATCTTGACAGTTCACTCATGTGGCTGGCGGGTTGGTACCGACAGTCAACTGGGGGCTCAGTTCCTCTCCATGCGGGCATCTCTATGGAGCGGTGTTGGCTTCCTCACAATATCATAGCTGGCTTCCAAAGACCACTATTCCAAAGGACAGAGAATGGAGACTGCTGTCTCTTAAGACACAGGGTCATTTCCATCATATTCAGTTGGTCAAAGGAGTCAGCACCTACCTAGATTCAAGGGGAAGGGACATTGTTTTCCAAATTTCGATGGCAGAAGTGTCAAAGAGTGTGACCACCTTTAATTCTCTATATTCCTTATTGGTAAAACTGGGATGATCTTATACTTTTGCTGTGAGAATTAGAAATGAGGCATATAAGTTGCCTAATAACATTCCTACTACCTGTCTAACAGTAAATGGAAGGGAAAACTCTCAATGTTTGTTGAATATTTGGATATGTAAAAACAGAAATGCTATGGTTAATATTTGTGGGTGTGGAACAGTATAGAAAGATCATTTTTCAAAACTGATGGTTATGCTCCTTCTTCCCAGAAAAATGTATACAACATGCATTTATGTACACACTCTCTCTCTCTCTCTCTTTTTTTTTTTTTTGTCTTTTTAGGACCGGACCCATGACATACGGAGGTCCCCAGGCTAGGGGTTGAATCGGACCTGTAGCTGCCAGCCTATACCACAGCCACAGCAATGCAGGATCTGAGCCACATCTGTGACCTACACCACAACTCATGGCAATGCTGGACCCTTAATCCACTGGGTGAGGCAAGAGATCAAACGTGTCCTCAAGGATACTAGTTGGGTTCATTAACTGCTGAGCTATGAGGGGAACTCCTTATGTATACTCTTTGGTGATGATTTCAAGGGATTTCCAGACTCGTTAAAGAGCTTTAGCACTAAGACACAGAGTGATATCAGGAGAAAAAAACTGCAGGGCAGTTGTGCATGTGCTGTGAGGCATAATTTGGGATTATTTCCTTTTAAAATCTGGGGCCAGGGAGAGTTTTCATATCTGCTTCCAAGATAGCCTGCTTGTTGTTGTTGGTTGAGTCAGAGATATGGGGAAAAGATGTTCTACTAAAAGTATTAAGTGCGCTTCATCAGTTGTTTAATTTTCTCTGCTCATATAAAGGAAATGCTATCAGATAGGAATCATGTTTAAGAAAGGAAGGAGCTGAATATTTCCATTTTCTTGTCAAAGCTTTTCATCTTTTACTGTATTTTTTCTTTTTCACTTCCACTCTGGCTTAGTGCATATATGAATAATTGCACTTTTCTGCAATTAATCATTGTTTCCATAGCATTTTTTTTATTTTAAATAAAAGCCTTATTTTTCCCTGGTGATCAAAGTCATAGATACTCCTGAGAATTTAATAAGACAGAGATAAAATAAAAGGGGAAAAGTCTTTATAATGTGGAAGGATAACCACTATTAATGATCTGGAAGATGTCCTTCCAGATTTATTACCATGTTTATGTACACATAAAACAAAAATAGGATCAGGATTGTAGATACTCTGCAGCTGTTTTCTTTCTTCCACATCTTTCTATCCTAGTGCTTGTTGGCTAGATCATTCTTTTTTTGGTGGGGGGCTGCATTTGCGGCATATCGAAGTTCCTAAGCCTGGGATTGAATCCGAGCTGCAGTTGTGAACTATGCCACAGCTTCAGCAGCACCAGACCCTTACCCACTGCACCGGGCTGGGTATCAAACTTGCACCACTGCAAAGGCAATGGTGGATCCTTAGCCCATTGTACCCTAGCGAGAACTCACTAGGGTACTTTTTGTTTTCTTCTTCTATTGAGGTATAGTTGATGTATGATATTATATAAGTTTCAGGTGTACTGTGTAGTGATTCACAATTTTTAAAGGCTATATTTCATGTATAGTTATTATAAGATATAGGCTATGTTCCCTATGCCAGTACATACTCACACCTAATTTATTTTACACATTGTAGTTTGCACCTCTTTATCTCCTACTCCAGTCTTGTCCCTCCCCCTTTCCCTCTCCCCACTTGTAATTATGAGTTTGTTCTCTATATCTGTGACTGCTTCTTTTTTGTTTTAATTACTAGTTTGTTTTTTTAGACTCCACATATGTGATATCATGTAGTATTTGTCTCTGTCTAATATCACTAAGCATAATACCGTCCAAGTCCATTCATGTTGCTGCAGATGAAAATATTTCATTTTTTATGGCTGAGTAGTTTTCCACTGGATATATATATCACATATTCTTTATCCATTCATCTGTTGACAGACACTTAGTTTGCTTCCGTATCTTGGTTTTTGTACACAATGCTGCTGTGAATATTGGGGTGCCTATTATGCCTATTATCTTTTCAAATTAATGTCATTTTCTTCAGATATATACATAGGAGTGGAATTGTTAGATCATATGGTAGTTCACTTTTTACTTTTTTGAGGAACATCAATTCACAGTGGCTGCATCAATTTACATTCCCACCAACAGTGTACAAATATTCCATTTTGTCCTCAGCCTCGCCACCATTTTTATTTATTGTCTTTTTTTTTTTTTTTCTGGCCACGCCAATGACACATGGAAGTTTCTAGGCCAGGGACTGAACCTGTGTCACAGCAGTGACTACGTTCAATATTTAACCTGCTGAGGCTCCTATTTGTGTTCTTTTTGGTGATAGCCATTCTGGCAGATGTGAGGTGATAACTCATTGTGGTTTTGATTTGTAGTTCTCTGATGATTAATGATGTTGATTTTTTTCTTTTTGTGTTTTTAGGTCCGCATGCATGGCATATGGAGGTTCCCAGGCCAGGGGTTGAAAGAGAGCTACAGCTGCTGGCCTACACCACAGCCACAGCAACTCAGGATCCAAGCCATGTCTATGACCTACACCACAGCTCACAGCAACACCAGATCCTTAACCCACCGAGTGAGGCCAGGGGTCGAACTCACCACCCCACGGTTCCGAGTCAGATTCGTTTCTGCTGCGCCACGATGGGAACTCCAAGGAAATTACTTCATGTCTCCTCTCCCCTCTCTCTCCTCTTCAATTTATCCTCAGAGTAGTTTGATTGGAAGACTCCATTAGAAAACATGCCTTGAAGATTGTCCCTTGCTATTCGTTTTTACACTGCTCCAGTCTGCAGGGGCTTTCTTTCCTTCTTTCTTTCTTTTCTTCATTCTTTCCCTCCTCCCTTCCTTCCTTCTTTCTTTTGTCTTTTTAGGGCTGCCTCTGTGGCATATGGAAGTTCCCAGGCTAGGGGTCCATTCGGAACTGCAGCTGCCTGCCTACACCACAGCCACAGCAATGCGGGATCTGAGCCATACCCGCAACATAGACCACAGCTCAAGGCAACACCAGATCCTTAACCCACTGAGCAAGGCCAGGGATCGACCCTCGTCCTCATGGATACTAGTCAGGTTTGTTACTGCTGATCCATGATGGGAACTCCTGCAGGGGCTTTCTGCTGAGGAAAGAGCTCTGAGACTTCAGAGACCTGGGATCAAATCTAAATCCCAGGCTCAATGTGCAACTCTAGGCAGTTTACTTACTTCTTTGGACATCACTTTCTTCATATGCAAAGAGGTAAGTGAAATTAGATGGTCTCTCGGCCATCTCTACTTGGGTTTTTGTTTGTTTCTTGGCCACAGTATGCATTGACTTGATGTGGGATCTCAGTTCCCAGATCAGGGATTGAATCTGAGCAGTGGTGAAAGTGCCAAATCCTAACCACTAGACCACCAGGGAACTCCCTGACTCCCTCCACTTGGTTTTCTTCAGTCTATCATGTGCTAAGCATTGCACAAGGGACTTTCCAGGTAGTCTTTATACTAATTCCAAAAGATAGATAAGAGAATCCCCATTTTTCACCCAGAGAAAGTTGAGGGAGATAGAATGTAAGAACCCAGAAATCAAGAATGGAGCCTGGAATTATTAGAATGGGACTGAGCAAGAAAAAAAGTTGGAGTTGCTAAGCTCTTACAAGCAGCTTTACCTAAACTGAAAGCCTGGAGTTTAAGAGTTCTTGCTGGTTTATAGTCCAGTTTCATAAATATTCTCTCAGTTCTGCTTCCCCAAGTTCTGTATAAGTAGATTTAAAAAAAAGGATATTTTATTCTCATTTTAAAGGTGATAAAATAGAGAAGTTAATTGACTTGTGCAAGGTCGGATAGAGAGGAAGTGGTCTTAGGATTCATTTCTTGGTGAACAAATCGCAAAGCCAGGCTTCCAGACCTTATTACAATTAACGTCTTCATAATTAATATCACAGCTACTTAAATTCATTGTGCTAATTTCTTGGTTACAATAGAGGAAAGAATTCTGGGACTCATAACTGAGAAGCACACATTGAGAAGAAAATATTTTTAGAAATTGATATTCAAAATTTACATGGACTTTTACAATCTCAAAATACAGTTATACTACTTTTAATTTACACCCTTTTTTCATGTTTAAATAATATTAGGATATTGGTGATAAGTGTATTCTTTAAAATGAGCAATGGATTCTGTTCAGCAGATAAAGATATATCAAGGGAATGAGAAGAAGGAAATATTGGGCAATACTGTGAATATATAGTTTTAGTTCAGTTTATGAACAAATTATAGGCTCCTAAATCCATGAAGGAACCATCTTGCTTCATGCGTTTTTAAGGTTAAGTACAAATCACTTTTTATTTTATTATTTTATTTTATTTTATTTTATTTTATTTATTTTTCTTTTTAAGGCCACACTTGCAGCATATGGAAGTTCCCAGGCTAGAGGTTGCACTGGAACTGCACCCACTGGCCTACGCCCCAGCACAGCAAGGCAGGATCCAAGCTGCCCCTGCAACCTACACCCCATCTCATGGCAACGGCTGGATCCTTAACCCTCTGGGTGAGCCAGGGATTGAACCTGAGTCCTCATGGATATTAGTCAGGTTCATTATCACTAAGCCTTAACAGGAATTCCCAAATCACCTTATTTAAACAAACTCCCTGATCAAGTGGAATTTAATGTTTCCACTGCAGGACCTTTAGAAATTGCTTTTCACCCTAATTTCATTTCCATTGTTGCATTTTAAAAGAAAGCTTCACATATACAAAGCACGCAGAAATTTCCCATCTAAGAGGACTATGAAATGGGGAATGTGCTTACTCACTGCCATAGTCTCCCTTCTGGGCATTATAGTCCACCTCCTGTTTAGAACCTAGGCAAGAGACCTCTGTGTATAAACACTGTGCCTACTTGGGATTGGGTTTATGATCTCACTTTTTAAACATCTACTTTCATCCCAGCCAGTTCTGGTTTCAATTACATAATTGGTTCAGCTCTCTGAGTTTCCACCACGACTCTCTCTTAGGAACGGCCTTGCTCTCCCTTTTCTCCTTTGCCCTTCCCCTAATCACTGATCATTTTATTTATTTATTTATTTTTAGGGCTTTACCTGCAGCATACGGAGGCTCCCAGGCTAGGGGTCGAATTGGAGCTACAGCTGCCGGCCTACACCACAGTCACAGCAACGTGGGATCCAAACCCTGTGTGCAGCCTACACTGCAGCTCACAGCAGTGCCAGATATTTAACCCACTGATCGAGGGCAGGGATTGAACCCACCTCCTCATGGGTACTAGTTGGGTTTGTTTCCGCTGAGCCATGACAGAAGATACCCTAATCGCTCATCATTTTAGAAAATCTTTCCTTGCATCATTTTCACACTATTTTCTCTAATCTTTTCAAGTACTTTTTCTCATTTCTGGGTAGGACTTTTTTCCTACCTCTATGTTTTTCTTCAATCAGAAAGAATTTTTTATTTAAAAACTTTTTAAAATTTATTTTTTATTTTTTTTGGCCACACCCATGACACATGGAAGTTCCTGGGTCAGGGATTGAACCCATGCCACATCAGTGACCCAAGCCTTACAGTAACAATGCTGGATCCTTAACATGCCGCACCACAAGGGACTCCCCCAAAGAATTTTTTTTGTTTTGTTTTCTCAAAGGAAGAATTTGTTGTTTTCCCAAGTAATTTTTTTTTTAACTTCAGCTTTATTGAGATTGCTGATCATGTGGTAGCTATTTTTCATTTTTTGAGGAAACTCCACATTGTTTTCCAGTGGCTGCACCAATTTACATTCCCATCAACAGTGCACTTATCTTTGTTGGGAGGCTTTTGATTACTGATTCAATCTCCTTACTTGTTATTGGTCTGTTCAGATTTTCTCTTTCTTCATGATTCAGACTTAGTAGGTTGTATATTTCTAAGAATTTCTCCTAGGTTGTCTAATCTGTTGACATATAATTATTCATAGTAGTCTCTTATTATCTTTTGTGTTTTTATGGTACCAGCTACAAAGTCTTCTCTTTCATTTGTAATTTTATTTATTTGAGTTCTTGTTCTTTTTTTTTTTTTTTTTTTTTTTGGTAAATCTAGCTAAAAGTCTGTCAGTTTTACTTACATTTTCAAAAAAACCAACTCTTGGTTTTGTTGCTCTTTTCTATTTTTTTTTTTGTTCCCTATCTCATTTATTCCAGCTCTGATCTTTGTTATTTCCTCCCTTCTGCTAACCTTGGGCTGAGTTTGTTGGTTTTTTTTTTTTTTAGTTCATTGATGTGTAAAGTTAGATGTTTGAGATCTTTCTTTTTTCCTTGACGTAGGCTGGAAACTTCCCTCATAGAACTGCTTTTGTTCCAGTCCATAAATTTTGGTTTTGTTATGTTACCATTTTGTTTGTTTCAAAATATTTTTTGATTTCTCATTTAATTTTATCTTTGTCTCATTTGTTGCTCAGGAGTGTGTTGTTTAATTTCCTCATGGTTGTAAAATTTTCAGTTTTCTTTTATTGACTGTGATCAGAAGAGATACTAGATGTAAGTTCAATACTTTAAAATTTGCTAAGACTTTTTTTGTGACCTAACATATGATCTATTTTGGGGAATGTTCCATGTATGCTTCAGAAGGATAGGTATTCTGCTGCTGTCATAGTTTGAGCAAATACATATCCAGGAATAATAAGAGTCACAAGATTTCCATCCTGGATTTCTGAGTTTTTGCTGCTCTATGTCCGATTGATGAGCTACTATCACTTATCTTTTGTTATAGCAGTCTCACTTTTAGATACTAAATCTATAGTCATTAGAAATAGGTTTAACTGCTATAACAAAGATCACCGAATACCAGTGGCTTAAGAAAGAAAGACATTTCTTTCTCACGTTGCAGCCTATGTAAGCCGGCCATACCTAAGATGGCATCTCCATGATGTCAAGGCCTATGTCCCTTCTACTGTGTTGCTTTTAATATGTGACTTCTTTAACATGTGACTTTTATGTTTTTGCCTGAGATGGCTTCTCTAGCTCTTGCTGGAAGGTCCAGGTCCCAGCCATCAGGAAGAATAAAAAAGGCAGAAGAGTGGAGGATGATCCATTTCGTTTTGAATATAATCAGGGAACTGAAAATGTGACTTTTACTCATAACACATTGGCCAGTACTTGGTCACAATGTCACACTTAATCTTTTTATTTTTTTTTTCCTTTTGTATTTTAGGGCCACACCCACGATATATGGAGGTTCCCAGGCTAGGGGTTGAATCAGACCTGTAGCTGCCAGCCTACACCACAGCCACAGCAATGCAGGATCCAAGCTGCATCTGCGACCTACGCCACAGCTCATGGCAACACAGGATCCTTAACCCACTGAGCGGGGCCAGGGATCAAACCTGCATCCTCATGGATACTAGTTGGGTTTGTTAACCACTGAGCCATGACAGGAACTCCTTCACACTTATCTTTAAAGGAACTCAGAAAATAGAGCTTTACTCTGGGTGGCTATGTGCCCAGTTAACATACTGGGGCTCCACCAATTAAGAAAAAAGAGTAGAATGAATGTTGGAAAGAGCTAGCAATTTTTGCCATATTACTTGAATCTAAATCATATTTCTTTAAAATTCTGATGTCTGTAACCCTACAGTAATGAGTTATGTTGGCTCCTCAATTTTCCTTACCAGGCCTGAAATATTTTATCCTCCAAAATACTCAGACTAGAGATTTAGCTAGCCCATTGGAACCCTCCGAATGGTGAAAATAATCCCTTAAAAAGAGAGCTTTTGTTACTCTCTACCAAGAATCACATAACTCAATATTTTGTTGAAATGGTAGATGGAATCTGCCAGTCTCCAAGGAAACCTTATTTCTTGATGTATGAGGAACCATAACAACAAGGAGGCCAGACGTTAGCTGGGGAAATTACAACCAAGTTTGCCTCGGCCAAAGTTTAAAATGGTCCTATAAGACTTTTTTTTTTCTTTCAAATAACTTACTTTCTGGCAAGGATCTTAGTATTAGTCAGGGTCCTCCAGAGAAAGAGAACCAATATTTTACATATGTGTACATACAGAATATCTTAAATATATATGTGTATAAAATAAGGAATTAGCTCACATAAGTATGGAGGTGGAGAAGTCCTACAATCCTCCATCTGTGAGTGGGAGAACCAGGAAAACCATGGTGTAATTCCCTCCAAGTCTGAAGGCCCAAGAACCAGGAGCACTGATGTTCAGGGGGCAGGAAAAGATAGATGCCCAGGCTCAAGCAGAGGCTACAAGTTCACCCTTCCTCTGCCTTTTTGCTCTATGGGGGCCCTCCATGAACTGGATGATGCCGACCCACACGGGTGAGGGTGAACTTCTTTATTTAGTCTACTGATGCCAGTGTTAACCTCTTCCAGAAAACCTTCGCAGACACACCTCGAATGAATGTTCTTTTCATCTAGTTGGTCGTTCCCTAGCTCGGTCGAGTTGACACAGAAAGTTGATCATCCTGGGAGTTCCCTCGTGGCACAGTGGTTAACGAATCCGACTGGGAACCATGAGGTTGCGGGTTCGGTCCCTGCCCTTGCTCAGTGGGTTAACGATCCGGCGTTGCCCTGAGCTGTGGTGTAGGTTGCAGATGCGGCTCGGACACAGGAATCAACTGGAAGGAGTAACCTAATGGCCAAATCTGAACCAGTTAAGCAGAAAATTTTAAAGTTATTAATTATAACACATAAGATGGAATAGGCATAATCCATATTAAATAAATAGTCAAATAAAAATGTTTCTCCTTAGAATACCTTTCTAATAATAAATGTAGAGGCAATGAGGAAAACAGAGAATCACCATTTGACAAACACCTCAGTAATAGTGATTTTAGGCAAGGATCACTAATGACTGTTTAAATTAATGGGTGAAAGTTTGATGAGAAACAGGATATTTACCAGGGCTCAAAAGTATCTCTCTGTAAAATACAGATTAGCTACAATGGGGAATCAATACGGGGGGAGCTTGGTGGATCTGACCTTAACAAGGAGATCAAAGTGGACATCCTCAGTAATGAGTCATGTTACATCAGGTTCCTCCTGAGAAGTTCACGGCATAACTTCTGCACTAATAATCTTGCCCAAAACAGCATAACCTGAATTTCATCATGAGAAAATATCAGACAAACTAGAATTAAGAGGCATTCTACAAATAACTAGGCAATCCTCTTCAAAAATGTCAAAGTCAAGAAAGATAAGGAAAGATTACAGTACTGTCCAGATTAGTGGAGATAAAGGCAATATGAAAACTAAATGCAAGGTGAGACCTAGAAAAATGTATTAGTGGGGAAACTTGGTAAAATCTGCGTTAACTGCATAATATCAATGTTAATTTCTTGTTTTTGATAATTGTACTATGCTTATGTAAGGTATTAACATTTTGGGAAGATCGGTGACGGTATGTATACATGAAGTCTTTTTGCAACTTTTTCCCTAAATCTGAAATTATTTCAAAATAAACTTTTTTTTTTTTTTAAGAGGAAGAAATGGTGATAAGGCTTCAGAGGTGATCACAGGCATTGCCTAGGTCCTTCCTCCCCTCAAAAGTAATTGAGTTGAACACTGAAAGCACTCTGACATGCATACTTTTTATGCAAAACTTTTATGTCACAAACTTCTTATTCACTCTTCTCTGGAGCTTTGTTTTTCTTGACTCTGTTTATAGTTGAGTAACCAGAACTCTATGCAGTATGCCATATATGGCAATTTTGAGATGAGATACTGTTTTGTATCCAATATCGCTTCATAACTAGGCCTGGGGTTTTCTTTAACTTTAAGCTGCAACAACAACACCCTGCTGGGTCTATGCTCTTAGAGGTCTCTGAATGTGACTTTAAGATCAGATTTCCAGATCACTTCAGAATATAGAGATTTAAAATTTCATTAGAGAGAGCTTGGATTATTTGTCCCTCTTCTTCCCCTTCCCAATGGATTTATCCTAATTTACATGAATCCCCCCCTTTTTCTGATCATTATGAGAAAACAGCTTGTGAATGAAAATTTTGCTAAGTCGCCCTCGGCGGTTTTTGTATCTCCTTTTTTCCACTTACATATAATACAGTGGCCAAAATACAATGCATTTTAAATACATTATCTATAACCTTTGGGGCTTTAGGATATCCATTTTCGAGATGAGAAAACTGAGGTTCAAAGATTATACAATACCTAGAGAAGTATCACTTTAACCACGTTTACAGGATTTAGAGTTTCTGATGATTCCAAAATGCCATGATCCTCAAATCTTCAGGTAATCCTGGGGAATCTCTCAGAGATTCTACCTGGGTCTTACTCTCTGATGCATTTTAACAGCATAAATATCTACTCCTGGCAAGTCACATGGGTGTTCTACTCCTTCCAGAATCGGATTTCTCTGAAAACAGTTAACCGCCCCCCCCAAAACTATAATGTATACTCTGCAGCATTAAAAAAGAAAAAAGATAATTGATCAATTTCTATTAGATCTTTGGCCTCATTTTTAGGCCTTTTGGAATTATTTAGGCATTGGATACATGCCTATCTTCATATTTCTAAAAAAGTTCCATGAAGTTATGTCAAAAAAAATTCCATCCTCATTGGCATTCAATAAATAGTATTTTTCAATGTCTACATCATGCCTGGAAGTGGCAACATTTTAACCTATTAGAGACCAAACTTTAAAATAGTATCTTAAATTACAAATGAACCATTTCTGATCTCATACATCTAATTTTAAGAGAAGCTGTTGCATCTATTAAGTCACCCTAAAAATGTGAGTAAGGAATTAGGGACTTAAGTAAACCGTATTTCTAGGGGTAAAACATCTTCTGTCAAAAAAAAAATTGGGCTCCCTACTGTGTATTTAGAGTTACTGTGCCACATGGGACATAGATATTAATGGACTCATATTTTATTAAATGACCATTCCTGTCAGTTTTCATTTACTATCTTTTTTTTTTTTTTGTCTTTTTGCCTTTTTGAGGGCCGCTTCCCATGGCATATGGAGGTTCCCAGGCTAGGGGTCGAATAGGAGCTGTGGTCACCGGCCTACGCCAGAGCCACAGCAACACAGCAACGCTGAGCTGAGTCTGCAACCTACACCGCAGGTCACAGCAACGCCGGATCCTTAACCCACTGAGCAAGGCCAGGGATCGAACCCTCAACCTCATGGTTCCTAGTTGGATTCGTTAACCACTGCGCCACGACGGGAACTCCATTCATTTACTATCTTTATGCTTTATTCAATCTCTGTGAACCCAACAAGGGAAAGTTTTATGGAATTTAAGATGAAGAGAGATTTCAAATAATTTGGGGCAGAAAAACTAATTCCTGTCCAGAACTTCAGTTATTAGCAACATAATCACTATTTCACATTTTAAACAATACAACAATACAGCAGAGAAAATATACATTTAATATTTCTCTTAAAATGTCTATTTTCTCTATTCTCATTTTCTTTTTTTCTTTTTTTTTTTTTTGTCTTTTGTCGTTGTTGTTGTTGTTGCTATTTCTTGGGCCGCTCCCGCGGCATATGGAGGTTCCCAGGCTAGGGGTTGAATCGGAGCTGTAGCCACTGGCCTACGCCAGAGCCACAGCAACGTGGGATCCGAGCCACGTCTGCAACCTACACCACAGCTCACGGCAACGCCGGATCGTTAACCCACTGAGCAAGGGCAGGGACTGAACCCGCAACCTCATGGTTCCTAGTCGGATTCGTTAACCACTGCGCCACGACAGGAACTCCTATTTTCATTTTCTAATTCATGGTAAGAAGCTGGAATTATACACTTTCTTTAAGGGAGGAAGGTCTGTATAGAACTCTGCAAGAAAGGGAAATTATGCCCATAAATTTCATGAGATGTATCCAGCCAGGAGGTCTTTGGAAACTCATCCATGTGGTTTCCCATCTACTTTCTGAAACACTGCTTAGAGTTATTTAAGAAGTAGGTAGTATCTACATACAGTAGCAAGTTCATGTTATCTCAAAACTCTAGTACCAACATAAAAGATTCATATATTCTGCTTTTATCTAAGTAAATTTGCTTTACTAGTTATTAAGCTCCTAACGAAAGGAAGGTTTTGTTAACTATTCCTACCATTATAATAATTATTTACAATTATATTCATTATATTCCTTGATTCTTTCTGCCCTTTCTTGGTTTCTAACATTTGTTAAAACCAAAAATATAGTAATAAAATTTAACTGGATTATTAAAAGCTAGAGTTACAATGGTTAGGAGATAGAATATCTTAGGTCTTTGGTGGGAAAAAAATACAGTGGAACACTTATTCTATGTTCTAGTGAATGTTCACAGCCACCACTTAAACCTGGAAATATAAAGAGTACCAAAAGCAAAAACAACAACAAAAAAATATGGAGTCCAAAAGAAAGAAATTTACACTGATGTTAAAATTTGCTGATTTCCTTTTATGATTTCATCAGTTTATATATTACTTTGATGAATTCTGTCATCCTTTATAAAACCAGATAAAAACATTGGAGAAAAAAGACCAATTTCCTCTTTTATTTTTATTGCTAGAAGTTAATAATTAAGGCAATCTGTTTATTTCTTTTTCCTTTTTAAAAATCTGTTTATTTCTCACATTAGCAGTTATTCAGTACCTTAACCCTTAGGGCTCCTTTCTGGAAACTTAGAAGAATATTATTGTGATATTATGTATATTTTAGGATACACACACACACACACACACACACACACACACACACACACACACACATATTTTCTTTTTAGGGCTGCACCCACAGCACGTGGAACTTCCCAGGCTAGGGGTAGAACTGGGGCTACAGCTGCCAGCCTACACTACAGCTAACAGCAATGCTGGATCCCCAACCCACTGAGCGAGGCCAGGGATTGCACTCATGTCCTCATGGATACTAGTCGGATTCATTTCTGCTGTACTATAGCAGGAACTCCAGGATCAACAACTTTTTTATGATCCATTAGATAAAAATGATGCTTTGATTGTTTGATTAAATCAATTCTATTATGATAATTTTTGTTATTTATGGAAGCTTTAAGTCTTTGCTACAACAAAGTTCTTAACATTTGTTTTCTGCCAAAAACATCTCAGAATTGCAAAGGATTTAAAGGTTGTTGCCCCCCCCAATCACCCAGCCCCCGGCCCCATTTCTCCTTGATGTAGAAACTCTTTTGTGGATTCCTAGGCAGATTACCATTGATGGTTTCACTGAATACCTTCTGAATGGACCCTTTCTTTTCTTTTCCCCCTAGCAGTTCCTTGCCATTCTGGGAGAGATCTAGCTGTTACTGACCTATCTCTTTTCTTTCCTCTTTCAAAATAAACAAACACACAAATGAACAATTACATCTCTTTTTCACTTTTACTTATTGGTCTTCTGTCTTGTACTTTAGAGCGTTTCTGATGAATGCTAGTTAAGACTATCTAGCACAATCTAAACTTCCACAGATTTTTAAAAAGGAGTTTTGATACCTTTTTGAGTTTTCAAGGGTTAAGGGTGAGTAGGACCTTGAAATTGTGTCCTTAGGTAGTTAAGTCAAAATGGGAGAAGTTAGCTTGGATAAACCACAAAATCAAATTAATTAATCTAATAACACCCTTTGCTGTTTGTAGGAGAAATGCTTTCCTTTAAACAAAATTAAATAAGAAGTAGAGAATTTCCAAGTCAGAAATGACCTTGGATTTAGAGTTCAAGTTCTTTATTCTGTGTTTGGAGGAACTGTACTGAGCATTTGTTAGAGTTCCCTAAGTTCCCAGGGATACGTGGGAACCTCAGGGACTTATCAAATAGTTCACAGACAGTGTGAAAGCTTCAGGGAAAGAATGGAACAATTTTGTTTACACATGTTTTCCAAATGTGAAATTTAACATCATTTAATGTTTTCATTGGAATCTTCCTATCTCAAAAAGTATGTAAAAAAAAAAAGTATATATTGTAGTCTTCAAAGTTTGCATGAATGATAAGGACTGTGTTGATCAGCTTATCTCGTATGAAATATTGACACATAATGCGCTTATTTCCATGTGTGAAATTTGCCCTTTAGAGTTATTACTATGTAATTTTAAATGCCCAGTTCACAAAAAATGCATCAGCAGGTCAAATACAACCTCACAAAGGCTCTAGCTTCATGTCACTAAAAAATTTGACTCTCATGGGTTGAGACAAATGAATTACCACGGTGAAGATGTCACACAGGAAACTGGAAGAGGTAAAGGCACATCAGGAGTAAAAAATTAAATATCTGAATAATAAATTTAATTAGATGGGCAATTTGCCCTCATTTCTGGTATGATGTCAATTATTAAATTTTATAATGACACGAAGCCATTGAATAATTAGTGTAATTTTCAAGCAAAGCAGAGTGAATTCATGGGTAAACCAACAGATATTTTCTTTTTTTTTTTTTTTTTTTGTCTTTTTTTTGTTGTTGTTGCTATTTCTTGGGCCGCTCCCGCGGCATATGGAGGTTCCCAGGCTAGGGGTTGAATCGGAGCTGTAGCCCCCGGCCTACGCCAGAGGCACAGCAACGCAGGATCCGAGCCGTGTCTGCAACCTACACCACAGCTCACGGCAACGCCGGATCGTTAACCCACTGAGCAAGGGCAGGGATCGAACCCGCAACCTCATGGTTCCTAGTCGGATTCGTTAACCACTGCGCCACGACGGGAACTCCACCAACAGATATTTTCAAGGACAAGTTTAAAATATGCTTTCCAGGACAAAATTGCTAGCATTTAAGAAGAGGACAGATTATATAAAGACTTTACTCAAAGCTTCAATTCAACCTCAAACCAGTCAGAATGGCCATCATTAAAAAGTATAGAAATAATAAATGCTGAAGAGAGCGTGGAGAAAAAGGAACCTTCCTACACTGTTAGTGGGAATGTAAGTTGGTGCAACCACTATGGAAAACAATACGGAGGTTTCTCAAAAAACTAAGAAGAGAATTGTCATATGATCCATAAATCCTACTCCTTGGCATACACCCAGATGTAACTATAATTAGAAAAGATACATGCATCCTGATGTTCGATGTTCGTAGGAGCCCTATTTACAAAATCCAAGATGTGGAAACAACTTACATGTCCACTGACAGATGAATGGATAAAGAAGATGTGGCACATATATACAGTGGAATATTACTCAGCCATTAAAAAGAATGAAATAATGCTATTTGCAGCAACATGGATGGACCTAGAGATTCTCATAGTAAGTGAAGTCAGAAAGAGAAGGACAAATACTATATGATATCACTTACATGTGGAATCCAAAACTTGACACAAATCAACATATCTATGAAATGAAAACAGACTCACAGATATAGAGAACAGACTTGTGCTTACCAAGGGAGGGAGGTGGGAGGGGGAGGACTGCGAGTTTGAGATTAGCAGAAGCAAACTATGATATGTATAGGATGGATAAACAACAAGGTCCTACTGTATTGCACAGGGAATTATATTAAATATCCTGTGAGAAACCATAATGGAAAAGATCTGAGCTGCACAGGGAATTATATTAAATATCGTGTGATAAACCATAATGGAAAAGATCTTAGCTGCATCTGTAACCTATACCACAGCTCACGGCAACGCCAGATCCTTAACCCCCCGAGTGAGGCCAGGAATCGAATCCACAACCTCATGGTTCTTAGTCGGATTCGTTTCCACTGCACCACAATGGGAATTCCAACTACAATAAAATTTAAAAAAAATTTAAAAATAAACATTTAGAAAAATTTTCTTTCCACATAAATAGCAACGAATATAAGAATATCCTAAAGAATGGAAAAGGTTCATTGGTTTAGTACTGACAGAACTTTATATACACACAAAATGAATTAAAAAAGCCACATTAGGAGTTCCCGTTGTGGCTCAGCAGGTTAAGGACTCAATGGTGTCGCTGTGAAGTTCGATCCCTGGCCTTGCTCAGTGGGTTAAGGACCCAGCGTTGCCACAAGCTGTGGTGTATGTTGCAGATGTGGCTCGGATCTGGCTGTGCTGTAGCCCTTAGGTGCAACTCCAATTTGACCCCTGGCCTGACAACTTTCACATACGATTTTTACAGGTGCAGCTGTGAGAAAAAAAAAAGCCACACTGTATACCAATCCATACAGTTTTTGCCATAGAAGATAGTTGTTAGTTGACTTAATGTTGGGAAAAATTGTGAAATACTGTAAACATAACTAAACTGGGGCTTCTGAGATTTTGTACTTTCAGAAATGTGCAGAGAAGTAACAAAAGATTGACTGCTTTTCAGGGAAGATGCTGACATATTTTTAAAATGAGGTATAGAACACATTTTTTTTCATGTAGATGAAGTAAAGACTATTTCTATGGTTTTATTTTATTTTATTTATTTATTGTTTCTTTTTAGGGCCGCACCCATGGCATATGGATGTTCCCAGGCAAGGAGTCCAATAGGAGCTATAGCTGCTGGCCTATACCACAGCCACAGCAATGCGGGATCTGAGCCGTGTCTGCAACCCACACCACAGCTCCTGGCAACACCAGATCCCTGACCCACTGAGCGAGACTAGGGATTGAACCTACAACCTCATCGAATCCATGTCCTCATGGATACTAGTCAGATTCATTTCCACTGGGACACGATAGGAACTCCTCTATGGTTTTAACTTGCTTAAGTGATAAATCTCAGTAATACTTCAACATCTTGGCAAGCCTAAATTGATCACTTTAATCAATGATCAATTCAATTCAATCAATTCAATCAATTATGGTTGCAATACCATAATTTTGCATGTTGAGGATGACATCAAGGTTTTCTCAAATCAGATCAGACTAAATTGCAAATAGCTTGATTGTCAAGAATTTTACTCTTCCCCAGGAACTGATGACTTTCTTCACTCTTCAGAGACAGAAATTGATGATGTATTATCAGACATTAGAAAACCATTGTCCAGCAGCTGTGATTGAACTTGAGAAGAGTAGGTAACTAGATGTAAGTTATGGCAGATGTTGCTGATTGTCCCCCGGCAATTATTTTCCCTGTTTCCCTCATTTACGGAGCCATGGAAGCCACGGGGGATAAAGAACAACTGTTCTAGATGGAATCATGTACACTTACACAGGTCAGTGAACAATACGGCCATCATGATCATGTATCCCTGCCCTGGGTAGAAGACAATCGTAACAATCCTATTCCCCTTTGCTTGCAGAAGGGTTGGCCATGTGACAATGCTCTGGCCATGAGACCTAGGGTGAGAGGTCTGGGGCCCTCTAGGAAGGCCTAAGAAGGAAAGCCCACATACTAAGGATAACAGAAGAATCATCCCAGCAGCCTCAGGACAATGTAAAGTCTGCATTGTTGATGACATTGTTGGGCCTCTGAACCAAGTCCAGAATGACCTAAGGACTTTCATTAGGTGAGAAAAATAAAGCTCAATTTGTTTACTCAGTATTATTGAATACCCATGAATTGGAGCAAAAAAAATTGACGAAGCCATATACCCATTCTTTAGGAGAGAATTATTTATCCATCTGTCTAAATATAGCTGCTATGAATATTTTGATGTTTTTACTCCCAGATTTTTCTGTACATATACATGGTAAAACTAGGCTCATCTTACACTGACATGCAGTGGAGTGTCTGGGAAGCTGAAACTTAAATAAGTCCAACAATACTGTTGTTAAATGGAGACAGCATGTCAATACGAGGTGATTTTTTGTTGAAAGGTAAGAATCATTTGAGTAACCTTCCTTATTACTAAAAGGCAAGATGTTTACATTGATCTGCCAAAAGTCTATAATGAGACTTTTTTTTTTCTCCCAAAAAGTCCTTTATCCTAATAACTCCAGAATATAGAGCATAGAGAGAGGGCATGCTGCTTTGCTTAAGGGATCCAGAGGCTTTCTGAGAGTGGAGGTATCAAGACCCCAACCTTCTCTTGCCTGGGACTTAAATTAAGAAAACCTGTTGGGATGGGCTGAGGTGGGCCTAACCACGGCCCAGTTATAAGAAAAAGTAACAAAGTCACGGGAATAAAATGATCATGTCTTTAAAATAGAGTCAATGATTGGGTCCACAACTAAGCTGAAGGGAGAACAAAGGAAGATGTTGGGGGACCCTTGAACCTGCCCCACCTAGTTATCTTGGGAGTTGACTTGTATTGGGTGTAGTAGTTATGAAACTGAATCAAAATTTCCATAACTTTAAGAACCCTGCCCAAGTCAATGTGGAGCAAAACACTGAAGAACGGGTTTTTATTCTTAAGAGCAATTATAGTAAAGGCAGGAACCTGAACCTGGACAAAAGATAACAGTGGACGGACCAGGCATATCAAATCAGGCAAGTCCCTTTGAGAGAGTGCTTCTCTACCATAGCAGAATGCCTCCACAATGGAGAAACATATCTGCTGTATACCAGAGGTTTCACATGTTTATGCCTAGGAGGGTCAGGCAGGTAACATAAATGAGTTGGCTTAATGCAATCATTCACTGACTCTTTAAGCCAACTCCATATCTGTCAGGCACTGTTTTAAGGAATCCATCAGCAGAAAACCTAACCCTACTCCACCCAAGATAACAAAACAATTCACATCCTTGGGGAGCTTAAATTCTATGAAGGGGCATTCATATACAGTTGTATTGAAAGATGATATATGTCAACTAACAAACTCAGTGTTAGCAAAAATATAGAGTAATGGGGTCTGTGCTAAACAGGACTGCACGTGCATTGTCTGTAGGAAGCAACCATGGTGAGCCCAGGTGATAAAGGCAGGTTGGCTGAGTGTCACGGACCTACTGGCTTTTAAGAAATTTTAAGTGCATATTTTTGTGTTTTATCTCCTTGTTTTTAAATGTAGGAGTGAATTCCAAAAGTAAAATATTGTGAGGACTATGTAAGATGTTATTGGAGAGACGGGGTGATGGGTACCTATAAATCCTCTACTATTTTTGCAACTTCCTGTGATCTAAAATCATTTCTAAATAAAAAATTTAAAAGGAAATATTGTAGGTACTAAAATATACGGTCTGGATGTGGCTCGTAAGTTGTCTGTTATAGCTCTTGCTCTTTAAATTGATTCTCTGGTAAAGGAAATTTTAAAGAGCCATATCCATTCGTTCGTTTGTTCAATCTTTATCCATCTATTCATTCAAAATTACTTATTGAGAATGCAATATATGTGTTCTAGGTGCTGGGGCTGTATCAGTGAATAAGACAGATCCTGAAACATAGTCAATGAATAAATTACATTATATTTTTAAAAGTAATACATGCTCTGGAGAAAGTGAAGGGAGGTGACGGAAGATGGGAAGTGCTGGATAGAAAGAGGACAGCAATTTGTAGTTCCCATCATGGCTCAGGGGTAATGAACACAACTAGTATCCTTGAAGATACGGGTTCACTCAGTGGGTTAAGGATCCAGCATTGCTGTGAGCTGTGGTGTAGGTCCCAGACTTGGCTCAGATCCTGTGTTGTTGTGGCTGTGGGGTAGGCCAGCAACTGCAGCTGCGGTTCGACCCCTAGCCCAGGAGCTTCCATATGCTGTGGGTGTGGCCCTTAAAACAAAACACACACACAATCACAGATAAACCAAAAAAAAAAAAAAAAAAAAAAGAAAGAGAGTGACAATTAACATATTTTAGTTACTCAAGTAAGAAGGTGATCCAGTTTTGTTTGACACTGCCCTGAGAAAACACAATGCTGGGGTGAAGGAGTGAATGTTGTTTGGCTCTGAAGACTGTGCCAGGGGTGAGCGATGAGTGGAATTTGGTCTGGATCCCCTAGTGGAAGTATTAACGCCACTCCCCAGGCTGGCAATTCAGTGACCTAATCAGAAATCACACGCACCCATATGTTCATAGCAGCCCTATTCACAACAGCCAAGACAGGGAAACAGCCTAAATAAATGTCCACTGACCTATGAATGGATTAAGATGATATGGAACATATACACAATGGAGTACTACTCAGCCATAAAAAGAATGAAACATTGGCATTTGCAGAAACATGGATGTAACCAGAGATTCTCATACTAAGTGAAGTAAGTCAGACAGAGAAAGACAAATACTACATGATATCACTTACATGTGGAATCTAAAATATGACAAAAACCTATCTATAGAACAGAAACAGACTCAAGGTCATAGAGGACCGAATTGTGGTTTGCTAAGGGGAAAGGGGAGGGAGTGGGATGGACTGGGAGTTTGGGGTTAGTAGATACAAACTATTGCATTTAGTATGGATAAGCAGTGAGGTCCTGCTGTACAGTGCAGGGAACTATATCCAATCTCTTGGGATAGAACATGATGCAAGACAGAGAAAAAGAATGCATGTATATATGCATGAGTGGGTCACTATGCTGTACAACAGAAATTGGCACAATACTGTAAATCGACCACACTTTAAATAAAAGAAAAAAATCAGTATTGCTGAGTATATGCCAATGGTCTCCAGACATAGTTGGGGAAGGTTGCTTAAAATTTCAGGGAGATGAGTAGGAAGAAGTCAGGTAGCCATCATACCTGTTACCATTCCTAAGAGTCAGTGACTTGTAAGTAGCTTGCTCAGTCACCCAGAATACTAAGAATTATAAAGAGAAACTTATTTAGGATTATACTGCTCAAAATAATTCTTTCATTCTACGCACACACACACACATACATTTCTATATAAGTATTTTATTTTATTTTATTTATCTTATTTTGCCATTTCTTGAGCCGCTCCCGCGGCATGTGGAGGTTCCCAGGCTAGGGGTCAAATCGGAGCTGTAGGTGCCAGCCTACACCAGAGCCATGGCAACGCGGGATCCGAGCTGCATCTGCAACCCACATCACAGCTCGCTGAGCCAGGACGGGAACTCCAATTTATTTTATAGTGATGTATTTCCATACATATTACTAAACAGTTTTTCGAATAATGACTTTACACAGTTGTATAGAACACCATTTTTAGACGCACGTTACATGGTAAAATATTGCTTGATAGACATTTATAAGGTTTTTGTTACTTCATTATAACACATTATGTACAAATGAACATGATTGAATATAAATCTTTATGTGAATCTGTGTGTTCAAGTTTTTTTTTTTTTTTTTTTTTTTTTTTTTTTTTTTTTTTTTTTTTAGGGCCACACTAGCAGCATGTAGAGGTTTCCAGGCTAGGGGTCGAATCAGAGCTACAGCTGCCAGTCTACGTCACAGCCACAGCAACTCGGGATCCGAGCCTTGTCTGCGACCTACACCACAGCTCACGGCAATGCCAGATTCTTAACCCACTGAGCAAGGCCAGGGATCGAACCTGCAACCTCATGGTTCCTAGTCGGATTCATTTCTGCTGCGCCACGATAGAATTCCTGCATGTTTAAAAATTTTAAATTCTTCCTGTTAAATTGTATTCTTAAAATATTGTACGAGCTTATACTTCAGCCAAAGCAAATGAGAAAGATCATGTCCTTGTATTATTGCTGGTACTGTGTATTATCATTAACAAAATTCCAATACTCTTTTAGCTTGAGTGGTAACAATAAAATTATTATTTTATTTTCCATTTTTTGGATGCACTCAGTTCCAAGATAATTTTGTTACTTGGAATCTTACATAGGAAATATGCTGAGCAACTTTTCTTCTGGGTTGTTAAAATGTTTTTCTATTCATTTAGACCTAAAGTTTTCAGTGTGGGTTTATCTGCCGCCTAGATATGTGATCTTGGATAACTAATGACTATTCTGGGCCTCTTTTTCTTCAGCTGTAAAATGATCACTAAAGTTTCTAGTGATTTTTAAATGAGAAATGAGATATAACAAATAATTTTTTATTGAATAGTTCTAAAGAATAACATTAGGATTGGGCTGTTAACTTTATTAAGTTGCTATTTAAATCTGAGTAGCACAGAACTGCTATAAATTCCTTTTCAGTTTTAAAAAACTCACAGTGTCTACACAAACTAGTGACTGAACTATAATATGATGAGAAATAAATATGTAAATATTCTACATAGCGTTTATCTTTTTTGGTCTTTGCGATTTTTTTTTTAGCAGAGAGAAGATTATTTCTGGTCTTAAGATTCATAGTTGCTAATTGAATATAATGTGATTTTTATGCTATTTCAATGACACCTTTTACATACTCCCTCTAGTGGTTTAGTGAACATTCCAGACAAACTTAGTTTCTTTTTTCTTTTCTTTTTTTTTTTTTTTGTCTTTTTGCCATTTCTTGGGCTGCTCCTGCAGCATATGGAGGTTCCCAGGCTAGGGGTCGAATCGCAGCTGTAGCCACCAACCTACACCACAGCTCATTTGGCAATGCTGGATCCTTAACCCACTGAGCAAGGCCAGGGACCGAACCCGCAACCTCATGGTTCCTAGTCAGATTCGTTAACCACTGCGCCACAACAGGAACTCTGACAAACTTAGTTTCTTAATTGTACTGTACTGATGCTTAAATCTGTCCTCTTATACCCTTTCTACATCTATCCAGAACCAATAATGCTTTAAATTTTTTTTTTATTGGAGTATAGTTGACTTACAATGTTGTATTAATTTCAGGTATACAGCAAAGTGAATCTAGTTATACATATACCTAAATCCATTCTTTTTTCCCATATAGGTTATTACAGAATCTTAAGTAGATTTCCTATAGTTATTATCTATTTTATGTACAGTAGTATGTATCTATTAATCCCATTCTCCTTACTTATCCCTTCCACCCATGATTTACCCTTTGGTAATCATAAATTTGATTATGAAAAACTGTGAATTTGTTCCTGTTTTATAAATAAATTCTTTTGTGTCATTTTTATTAGATTCCACTTATAAGTGATATCCTATATTTGTCTTTCTCTGACTTACTTCACTTCGTTTATGGCTCTTTAAAGCAATGAATGAGACAACCAGAAAGAGACAGTAGGCAGGATAGAGATGAGAGCCTATTTTTCTTCAAAGCCCAGGTGTTCCTCCAACCTGAAGGTAGCAGAGAAAGAACCTGCAGTAGTCAGCATGGTGTGTCTGTCTCATGGTGAGTCTTGGCAACTTGAGAGCAGAAAAATAGATGGTAAGAGGCCTCCAGAGTGGGGAGCTGATGTGGAGGTCAGGGGTAGGAAAGCTGGAAGAGAGTTCTGGTAACTTGGAATCCTCTGGAAGTGTAGGAATGGGTTCTGTCTCTTCAAGTGAGCTTACACTCTGCATCTTTGAAATTTAAACTCTCGGTTTCAGGTTTTCCAGTGTGCCAAATCTTGGCAATTCAGATATTTTTTTCTGATTTTTTTCATGTTTCTTTGAGAACACACCATGTAGCAGGAGACCACAGACTTAATGGCCATGTACATTCTTGGCAGAGAAGTCTACATCTTCAGAACTGGTTGGGAGTAGGTTTTTCTTTTCCTTCCTTCCTCCCTCTCTCCCTTCCTCACTCCCTTCCTTTTGTCTGTCTGTCTTTTTAGGGCCATACCTATGTCATGTGGAAGTTCTCTGGCTATGGGTCAAACTGGAGCTGCAGCTGCCAGCCTACACCACAGCAATACAGGATCCGAGCCTTGTCTGCAACCCACACCACAGCTCATGGCAACGCCAGATCCTTAACCCACTGAATGAGACCAGGGATTGAACCCACATCCTGATGGACACTAGCTGGGTTTGTCACCACTGAGCCAAAGCGGGAACTCCGGGAGTACGTTTTTCTAAAAATTCTGTTGTTGATGTCTATTTTCTTCTCATGGCTAAGTAGATGAATACAGTTTCATCCTTTGTTTTATCTTTCTAAACAAAATAAAATACGATATTTCTTCAAACACATGCAATAAGGAAAAGGAAAAGCCAATTTGAAAATAAGTTTAGCAAGACACAACAAAGTATGATATTTGCTGAAAGTGCCTGTCAGAAGAGTCTGTATAATGCAGATGGGCCAAGGGAAACAAGATACAATTAAGGTGGAAACTCATTCTCCCAAGAAAGCTGACATGTGAGTTTACGCATCCTGAGAGGTAGGGGGCCAAAGGAGGTCTAATGGTGTCTTATTTAACTTGGCCTTTTAAATGTATAACCCTTGGCTTTCTTAGCAAATATCACCCTTTTGTCAAGTTGACCTTATTCTAATATGTTTTTCTTCTTTCTGCAAATGTGAAGTATTTTTGATCATACAATAGTAACTCAACTAACAAAGTTTGCAACTACAAAAGTATATTATACTCTAATGGAAACCATATTGCCAGAGGAAAGAGTTCCATTCCTTATTATTGTATTATAGTTTAAATAGCTCTCTCAGCAGGACCTCTAAAAGGGCCCAGAAAAATAGCTCAAGAAATATTGCTTTTGCAAAGATTCACACACTCAGTTTGAACATACTGGAAAAATAACAGACTTGCCCATCCAGACAAATGGATGTTCATAATTAGGAAAGAAATTTTGAGATATCATCAACTCCAAGTTGTCTTCTAGTTGCACCACAGGAAAGAGTTGTGCTGTAGAAAACTACAAATCATAGTTCTCGAGCTACTTAGCTTAGGGTTTATTGAAATAGATAATATTTCCTTTCTTTCTTTCTTTCTTTTTCTTTCTTTCTTTCTTTCCTTCCTTCCTTCCTTCCTTCCTTCCTTCTTTCTCTTTCTTTCTTTCTTTCTTTCTTTCTTTCTTTCTTTCTTTCTTTCTTTCTTTCTTTCTTTCTTTCTTTCGGCTTTTTAGGGCTCTACCTGCAGCTATGGGTTGAACTGGAGCCACAGCCACCAGCCTAATCCACAGCCACAGCAATGCAGGATCCGAGCTGCACCTGCGACCTATGCCACAGCTCATGGCAATGCCAGATCCTTAAGTCTCTGAGCAAGGCCAAAGATCGAACACTTATCCTCATGGATACTAATTGAATTCACTTCCACTGCACTACAATGGGAACTCCAAAATATATAATATTTTCTGAATGAGATTTAACTTCTTTTTAATTGAAAAATAGCTGATTAACAATGCTGTGTTAGTTTCTGGTGCATAGCGAAGTGATTCAGTTAGTTATATATGTTCTTTTACAGATTATTTTCCATTATAGGTTATTACAAGATATTGAATACAGTTCTTATTTTATCTTCTTCTTTTTTTTTTTTTTGGCCAGGGTTTCCATGAATGTCTTAAGGTCTTGAGTACAGGTGATCAAAATTCTAGTCCCAGTTGCCCACAATGCACATTTGGTGAATCACTCATTCTCTCTGGGACTTCATTTCTTTTTTCTTTTTTTTTTCTTTTTCTTTTTTTTTTTTGTGTGTGTGTGTGTCTTTTTGCCATTTCTTGGGCCCCTCCCGCGGCATATGGAGGTTTCCAGGCTAGGGGTCCAATCGCAGCTGTAGCCTCCGGCCTACGCCAGAGCCACAGCAACATGGGATCCGAGCCTAATCTGCAACCTACACCACAGCTCACGGCAACGCCGGATTCTTAACCCACTGAGCAAGGGCAGGGACCGAACCCGCAACCTCATGGTTCCTAGTCGGATTTGTTAACCACTGTGCCACGACGGGAACTCCATGGGACTTCATTTCTGATGTGCAAATGACTGTCCTGTATGAGATCACTGCCATGTTCCCTTCCACCTTTAACTGTATATAACTCTATTTGCTCTATTTGACTTTGACCCTTTGTAAATAATCTGAAGTTGAATTAAAGTTGGGAGGAGAAAGGTGGTTTCTCAATTTCTTCAGTTTTGTGTTCTCTCTCTCTTTTTTTTTGGTGGAGAGGTGGGGTGCTTTAAAAAATTTCAGGAGAAGGCATTTCCCTTGACAAACCAGGATGTCATGTCCTAGGAGAGTTAGGATCTGACCTGGCTCTTTGAGGGAAATACGTCAGGCCTGGATAAAGAAGAAGGAAGACTGGATACCAATGAAAGCAGGAAGGACAGAGACGGTGGGAGCTTTGGTTCTGAGGATTTGTAATTGTCCTTAAAGCACATAGACTCAATTCTTGCCTGCTTACCTCCCTGGATCTTGTGTAAGAACCTCCTGCAGAAAATGGTAACAGTGTGAGTGACCTTCACTGGGTTTAATGATTCACTGATTGTAAGAAATATTTTACCTAGAATAACAATGAGTATGTATTTCTGGAGCTTATACCCATGGACCTGGAAGGAGGCCCCCCAGAAGTGTGCCAAGTGGACCAGGGAAGCCTGGCTAGTCTATATTTATCTAACCAGATAATTGAGTGAACTAAAAGGTCTTTTATTATCCTTACGTTGATTACATACCTTGTAGGGTATCCTTAGTCATTATTAAAACCACGTGTATTCCCTGTCTTACTTCTGAGCACCTTCTCTAAAAGTCAATCCATACATGCTCAGGAATGCAAACCATGCTCATTTTGGAGTCAGTGTAAACAAACATAATTAAGGAGGCAAATTTACTTCAGAAATTATCTAATGCCTTCTGCATGAAAATAGAAATGACTTCTGGCTGTTCCCATCTACTTATATGGATAATTGTTAAGTTCCGATCTGATATTTCTGGAAAAACAAGTTTAAAAAAATCTCAACAAGCTTGATCTAATCCTCCATCCTGATATTTTCCACAGTGACAAGTAATTCATGGAGATTACGATCTCAGAATTTTAAATACAATATTCTTAAGACTGAAGTGAAAATAATCTCACAAAGATGCTAGGTAAAACTCATAGTTAGAGAGGTGGTGCTTGAAGAGAGCAGAAACTCTCAGAGGATTTTTGAGTTAGAATACTTTTGTTATATAGGAAAAAGGGACTAGGCAGTCCCTTGGCAGCCATTTTTTTTTCTTTTTTCTTTTTACTGCTGCATATGGAAGTTCCCAGACTGGAGGTTGAATCAGAGTTGCAGTTGCAGGCCTACACCACAGCCACAGCAATGCTGGATCCTTAACTCACTGACTGAGGCCAGGGATTGAACTTGCATCCTCAGAGAGGTAGTGTTGGGTTCCTAACCTGCTGAACCACAACAGGAACTCCTAGTTTTGATAATAAAGGGGAAGAAAATAAAATAACTTCAAAAATTCTCATTAAAATTATACTTTAATATAGTCTCACCAAGACATAAAGACTTAAAACCAAGAAAAATTTCTTGACCCACCCTGAGGTGAATATTAAATCATCTTCCAATGTTTTTTGCTGTTTCTTAAAGCTAAAAGTGGATGAGATTTAATAATGTCTTACTTAGCTTGTGCCACTATAAATATCTAGTCCACAAGAGCCAGTACTTTTCATGGTCAAAATCATTTTAGATTGTAAATATTCTTTTAAAAACATTAATAAATCAATAAAATATGAAAGTGAGACCTGTGAAAGTAATTTTATGGAACAGCATTTTAAGATGATTTAAGAATATCAAACATGTCTCTTAATAGTCATTCTTAACTATTAAATATTCTTGCTTATTTTAGTATGGATCTGAAAAAAATGAACATTCTTATCTATTAAATATTCTTGCTCATTTTATTATGGATCTAAAAAAATGAACTAGTATCCTTTATATTTTGCTTTAAAGCTATTAAAATATTTAAAGTTGTTTATTTAAAATGTTTAAATTTAAAATCCATAAATTCATAACGTTATCTTCTTTTAATTTTAAAACTATTGTTGAAATATTTAAAGTTTGATTACACAAGCAACAAATGAATATATTTTCCTGGCAAAAATTACAACTCCAAAGATCTGAGTCAAATTTTTTTTTGATAGCATATGGAATCTAGGTCTCCTACCAAGATCTGAGTATTGCTATCTGCGTAGAGTATTTTGGGATATAGTTAACATAGCTGGTATGAAATGGCTGTATTATTACATAGCTTGGTTTGTTTTTTTTTTTTTCACTTCATGTCAATTTTTTTTTTTTTGCTTTTAAGGCTGTACCTGTGGTGTATGGATGATCCCAGGCTAGGGGCTGTACTGGAGCTGCAGCTGCGGGCCTATGCCACAGCCACAGCAATGCAGGATCTGAATGTGGTCTGCTGTTCCTTAGTACTTTATGGATTAAAAATCCATTTTTTATTTTAGTTTTCATAAGTATTTAGGTTGTTTCTATTTTGTTTCCAGTGACAAAGAATGCTGCAATGAATCGCATGCTTTTACACAACTGCCAAGTCTGAACGGCATCATAAACAGGATTTTTTTCCCTGAAGCTTTGGTACAGCCAATTCTAAGTCTCCTAAAGATTAATTTTTACCCTAAGGCTCTATCAAGGCATTTTCCCAAACAAAGAACATTCTCTGAGAAGCATTTTGAGACTAGCTGTTAAAGTAATTGAAAAACATCCTACCTCAAGTCCTCTGTGCTTGGCACTTGGGATAGCAAATAGCTGATATTTGACAAACATTTTTGTTGACTGAGTAAGTGATATACTTGAGGCACAAAGAGTATTAGACTGGGAATGAGACAAGAGTTAGGCTTTTGTGACTTGGGTTTGTGATTCTGGGTAGGGGAAAAATCGCTTCTGGCTTTCTTTTTGCTCTTTAGAAATAGAGGATGGTCAACTAGGAGATTTCAAACACCTTGCTCTTTTTTCCATTTTGTAGTTCTCTCTTTTTTAAGGGGCCTGGGAAGTGTTTTCCACAGTGGTGTATATTTAGTAGGTGCTAAAGAAGTATTTGATTTTTATCACAGTTTTATCTAATTTTCACAGTATCGAAATGCAGCCAAAATTTAAATACATGTTTATAAATTCATCTCAAAAGCATGGGTAAAATGAAAAAGCCAGAGTTTAAGGCAATTTGTCACACTAAAAGAACATACTTATGAATCTAGATGTAATCCTAAGATTAAAGGCAGAAAATACAGATCTCTAGGGAGCAAAGGGAAAATCACTTGGATAATCATTTTTTTTAAGCCCACACCTGTGCAGATGGGATTTCCTGGGCTAGAGGTTGAATCAGAGCTGCAGCTCCCAGCCTACACCACAGCCACAGCACCAAATCTGTGACCTACACCACAACTCATGGCAACACTGGATCCTTAACACACTCAGCGAGGCCAGGGATCAAACCTGTGTCCTCGTGGATACTAGCCGGGTTCGTTACCCCTAAGCTACAATGGGAACTCCTGGGTAATCATTTCCTAGGGAACAATTATACTTCTGTGATTGATTTGCCATTTTTTAAAAAGAAAAGCATATATTCACATTGGACTTAAGACAATAAACTATTAGGTATGTCCTTTATTCTATATTCTAATACTTTAATTTCTATAAGAAGGTAATGGTTCACATTGACTTTTTTTTTTTAAATCAAATGTCCATGTCTAATTGCTATACATAAAAGAATCCAGGATACTCTTTGTTTCAAGTAAGTTAGTTCTTACTTGAAAGAGCTGGGGGCTAAATTTAGATTTACAAATCATGAGGAAGAAAAGGGATACATTTGAATATATAAATGACTCACTTTCTATAAAGCTCTTTCCTACTTTGTTGTGAGAGCAGAGGTCAAAATAGAAGAGGCATGCTTTATAAAAATTCTTTTACTGAGAGGAAAGTCTTTAGGAGTTTAAAAAAACTAACAAGTAAAAGATATACAAAACCCCTCATACTCCTATTATTGTGTAGTTGGGTAATGTCTTTTTACAATTTCAAGTATTTGAACCTTGCATATATTAAATATTTTTACTTGAGTGGAACTCAGTTATGATTACTTAAATTACTATTTTCTTAAAGTCAATATGGCTGTGACTGAATCACTAGCATTTCATTTGAAACTATAACCATTAGAGAGTTCCCCTAAGGGCTTTATTCCTTCCTTTTTCTTAGAGTATTCTTATTGTCTCTTCAATAACAATAGTCTTTGCTATGAATTGTTGTGTAAGAGGAACAGGGTGATTGTGTAAACATTCACTATTATGTTATTTTTCACTGAGCTCTTAGAATTTAGCCTTAGGTGCTCAATGGTCTTTGGAAAGGTTAATTTAATAAACATGCAATAGTCTCTGTAAAATGGTAACTTTATGGATTTTTAGAACTGGGAAAGAGAGCGCTTCAGTAGCTGATTCAATGTCAATACCATGATTTCACTGCAAATGGGAAAAGTGTACAATATCTCCTTCTTCCTGATTATTTAAGGGGGGAGCTACAATTTATCGAGGGCTTACTGTGTGCCAGGACCAATGTTAAGGTAGGTTAAGCTCCTGTAATGAGACTGAGCAATAAATTAGTGGCTTCAGATTTGCCGAAGGTTGTTTCTCTCTCAGGGAAGAGTTTGAGCTAGTTGCTGCAGGTACACAGGGACTCGGACTACGAGTAGTCTGTGTGGTGGCCAAGGATCCCTCTGAGGCTATTCCAGTCAGCAAGAAGCGGAAATTCGGTGTAGAAGATTGTGTTGTACAGCGTTTATGGTCTAAGAAGTGTCATTTTGCTTAAATTATATGGGCTGGGCCTTAGGCTCATGGCTGCATCTGGCTGCAAAAAGTGTCTCTAAAATGGAGTCAGTGGCTGGGCAGCAGTTTCCCAAGTACAAGTTTGCCACCAAGAAAGAAGTGGGAGTTCATGTCGTGGCTCAGTAGTTAACGAATCTGACTGGGAACCATGAGGTTGTGGGTTCCGTCCCTGCCCTTGCTCAGTGGGTTGGAGATCCAGTGTTGCCGTGAGCTGTGGTGTAGGTTGCAGATTAGGCTCGGATCCCATGTTGCTGTGGCTCTGGTGTAGGCTGGTGGCTATAGCTCCAATTGGACCCCTAGCCTGGGAACCTCCATGTGCTGTGGGTATGGCCCTAGAAAAGACAAAAAAAAAAAAAAAAAAAAAAAAAGAAAGAAAGAAAGGAAGAAAGAAGTGGAGCACAGCTGGAAGATTCTTCCATGACATTTCATATAACTATCTGATTTAAGTACTACTCTGAACAAATAGGATTCTATAGAAACCAACCCATTACTTATCCAAAGTCATACAGCTTATAAGTGACAGAGTCAGAATTTGAACCCAAGCCTCTTTTGGTCCAGGTTCTTACTCTCTACACCATACAGTATAACAAAAGTTGAAATCAAGCCCAATCAACTGGGTTCAATGAATTGTAAATACTCCTTTTCTTTAGACAGATGTCCTGTAAGGCCATAATATCTACCCTGCACAAAGAATGAACGAGTGTGTTGTTTGACTTGGAATTTCATCTTCGGGTTCTCATTACAACCACAGATGCTGCTCTAAAACATTTAAGGATATCCTGGAAGGTTTCTAACTTAATTTACTTACTTTCATTTCAAATGCATTTGTTGTACTCCATTTTGCTGAGCTAGGTTGACTGAATATCCATCATCTTCCTTGTTTTCTCACCAGTGGAAATCTGGAATTCCCTAGACCCGTCTCATCCAGCGAGTGTTGCAGGTACAGTTCTGCTGCCAATGAGATATAGAGGGAAGTATTCTGCAACTGGCCTCCTTTTGCAAAGAAAAAGGCAAAAGGCCTCAAGTAGAAGGCTTTGGCTCTATTTACCTTATTTTTGCCTCAAATGTGGATGTTATTTCTACGGGTGCATTGGTCACCTCCAAAAGCCCTGAGGATAAAGGTCTGTATGTCAAAGAGGCAGAGTGGGAAGATGGGAAGTTTCTGCTGGACCTTGGTACATCTACCTTGGAGGGCTAATCTCTTGTGGTCCTTTCTCTAATTTGCTGCAGAAAGAAAATACAATGAATGTCTTACTTCCACTTTCATTCTCTTCCTTCCTTCCTTCTTTTGTTTTTAGGGCCACACTCAAGGCATATGGATCTTCCCAGGAGTCCAATCGGAGCTCCAGCTGCTGGCCTACATCACAGCCACAGCCACATCAGATCCAAGCCATGTCTGGATCCACACCACAGCTCACGGCAACACTGGATCCTTAACCCAATGAGCGAGGCCAGGGATGGAATCCCCCACCTCGTGGTTCCTAGTTGGATTCATTTTTGCTGTGCCACAAAGGGAACTCCTCTTTATTCATTTTTTTAAAAAGTATCTTTCTGTTGTGAAGCTGTCCATGTAAGCCATGTAAGGACACGGAGCTGAAGACTGAGAGGGAAGGAACAGCTAGAATTCAAGGGGTAGGAACTGGTTTCTTCACGCTCTTAAGGCAGTTGTTTGTGTGTGTTTCTGGCAAGGCAAAGATCACGGTCCATCAGAAGGGACTGGCATGATGTTGGTTTCTCTGCTTTGGCTTGTTAGGTGACTAGCCGTCCCTGGTTTCTGGAGATGGGATCTGGACGTTCCACTAGACATACTTCTGGGCAGATCTTTTTGCACCTCTGTCAACACTGTTCCTTTCTTCTAGGCTATCATAGAATATGCTGAGGCTGGCAAGTATGCATGTTCTTAACCTAAAGAGACTGAGCCAAGTGTATTGCTGTTACCTGAATGAATGGACCTTCATTCTGTAGTGAAGATGGATTCAAAAAGACACAGAGTACAGAAAATGCTTTGATTTTCTTATATATGTACAAAAGGTTTTCCTTATTTTGTACTTCAGATAATGTACACTCATGTTTCTCTGCCTAATTTTTGGATAATGGAACCAAAAGGAGTAAGAGAAAATAAGCCTGAGCAGAGTATAATAATCATGATGGCAAAGGGTCAGGGTCACTGTGTGACCTTGCAGGTTGTATATTGCACAACTGTAGGGGCTGCTATTCATGTAGATTTTGGTGTGGAAAGTGTTCCATAAAGTTATGCAACATGGTGGCCCTGCAAACACTTAAATAGCATTCGCTATTCTAAGAAGAGTCTACTCAATAAATCTTTACCACGGTCCTATGAAATAGATCCTGATATCCTAATTTTACAGGTAAGGAAACTAAGGTTCAAAAAAGTTCAAGGTCAAAGAAATGGCATAACTGGGATTTGAAACCAAATCTGAATTCATAATCAGGGTTCATAACCATTCTACCACATGGACGGACCCTGGACCCATTAGGACAGATCCGAGGCAAATATTCCCTGTTCACGCCATCATTTCAAAATGATTTTTTGAGTCTTCTGGGCATTGTGCTAGGTCCTGGAGCAACGCAGTTCAACAACCCTGTTTTTAGCCCAGTTTAAACTAAGAAAGTTGTTGGACTGTCTTCTCCTGAGGTTTTTAAATGGTGGTGTTGTCACGAATTTCTGAGGTGAGCTGAAGAAAAGGAACAGTGTGGCTGATTTGTTAGAGTCTTTTGGAAGCACAAAAACCAGGCTGCGATATGGTTAATGGCATCCCAGACACTTCTTGCTGTAAGACTTTCTATTACTCTCCTGATCCCAGAGGGAATAAGCACGAATGTCACCTTTCTTCTTGTCCTCCTCCTCCTTCTCTTCCTCTTCTTCTCATACTATCTCTCTCCTTCTCTTCCTTTCATCTCATCTTACTGCCTGAATGAAAATTCAGAACAATGACCCAAGCCTTCCCTACTGGTGGGAAGCGCGTTAACTCAGTAATCTCATTAAATTTATAAAAATTATGCTAAATGAAACATGTACACATTATAGTTCTGAAGCCTGAGACTCAAACTGTGTTTCATTAAATAAAACGAGTGACCTAAACTCACTCTTTTATGGTCATACTATCCAAATATGAGCCAAATGAACTCACAGAGGAGGCAGTGCAGGAAAAGAATGAAAACATATAAAGAGGCAAAAATCCATCTGCAATCACCATGTTCCTTGTGCATTATAGTTTCAGGCCAAAGAACTTCTCAGTGAACATATTTTTCCCCTTAGGTTGATCTATATTGACAACCACCCATGGACACTAATTTTTTTAAGAGTAGACTGTGGCTTGACAGAGGCAGAGGCAAGCTGGTATTATATTTCACAGAAGTACATTTGCCGTGAAAGCAACGGTTATTGTCATTGCCACTCAATGGTCAATACTTTTCAGTATGAATACCTGGAGTTACATAAATTCTATTTATACCAGCTTCCTTCAGACTGTGACAAGGTGGAAGTAGGGGGATGGGGAGGCCCAGGTTGGACTCTCCCCATGTTCTCTAATTGTTGTTAAGGAAAAAAAAAATGCTGAAGTGGCAGAACGTACCGGGTACAAATGTAAGCAATATTTAACCCAGTCTGTTAATAGAATGAGGTTTGCTTGCTGGTACCCCAGTAAGCCATGCCTCAGAAGCACTGCGGTTTCAAAAATTATTCCAAGTTAGGCACGGCTACAAGTAAAATATGCTGCTGGCTGTGAAATAATGAGAGGGATAATAAATATACAAAACTTGGAATCTCCTGATGCAAAATGAAAGAGATTTCATAAACCCAAGCAGTCAAACTCGGATGAAAAACCCCTGGTGTGCTCACCATGACTAATGCCCTGGCCTTCCATGTGAGAAGTTCAGATTCAATTTCCTCTTCTGATATCTTGCTCTGGAGGTGGCTACGATGGGGATCATTACTGGGACAGCGAGTTCATCTGGAGGTGGTAAGTGTGTGCCTCCAAGGTCCAGGTGGGAGAGAAGGAAAGGTCAAAGCCCTGGTGTGTCAGCATGAACCCCAGAAAGCGTGTCTCTCTAGACCTGGGTGGTGGGGGGAAACTCTGAGAGGAGACAGTTAATAACAGTAACGTTGAGCTTTGCTGTGTCACTATGGAATACTCTTGTTAATTATCCTTCTATTTCTCAAGACCCTGGGAAGTAGTCAAATGAGTCTCATAAAATCATCGAACAGTCAAGGAAACAAAGGCTACCAGAAGGCTTGACCAAGGTCGCATGGTGGGTAAGGGGTTGAGTCTAGAGGAAAAGCCTCATCTTACCCCTGTGAAGAGCTCTTTTCCTTCATATCTTCATTGTTACTCTTTCCCTAACCTGCTCTTAAACCCACATGCTTGGGCGTGCATGTGTGGACACACACACACACACACACACACACACACACACTCACACATCCTCTCCATGGGGCATGAACAAACCAAGCATCCTGTCTAAATTAATTTATTTCATGAGATCATTTCTCCACACTCCATTTCACATTGCCTGTGGAGACATAAACCTAGTCTTGAGTAAAAGAATGAGGACTTTGGTCCCTAATTTGGCCCTAAATGTCATGCAGAAAATGTTTTCTTAACGCAACGTGAGCCCTGGAAGGCTTGTTTGCTTGACTTTCAAACGCTGCCAGACAGAAGACGCATCACCCTAAATGACTTTATAGAGAAGGCCGAATCCTGATGGAAAATTTATGCCTGGGAGGATGTTACTGTACAGAAAAGATTTTTTTGGGGGGTGTACATATGGCTTAGTAAAATTCCTCCTCAGCTGGAAATTCTGGCCCCTGAGTTCCCAGGCAGGCTTTCTTTTGTAGACATTAGCTGTTATGAATGATTAAGATGGTTGGTACAGCCTCATCTCAAATTTCTCAAGTAGAGGAATGTCTCTTAATTAATCATTAAGAAAAAAAAGTAGAAGAATAAAGCAAGACAAAAATTACGTTTGTCTTATTCTAGATAACGTTTTAAGTTCTTTGACCCCACCGAGCCCGCAGAAACATGTCTGTGACACCAAGAAGTAAAATAAATTGCCAGGTCATCACACCTTGCCCACCTCAGACCTCCTTTCACATTCAATAAATGATGTGTCATTAGAGGTGGGCCAGTAGCATCGCAAGGGAGGATGTTTTAGGAGCACTTTTTCTCTCTCTCCTCAACACTGGGGCTGTGGCCGAGAGCCACGGTATTCTAATCTACTTGTCATGAACATCAGTCAAGATGTTCTGATGGTTTCTGAGTGTAATTCAGAGGTCCCTGTTTGAAACTAGCCTCTCTGTCATCAGTGCTCTTCTAAGGGCCTTGGGTGCCAGCAGCTACTATGTAGGATGGTTAATGGTACACAATAGAATATCTTCTCCCCAGTCTTCAAAGAGCCATGCTTTTAGAATAGGACTTCCAAGGCCTCTTTATTTTTTGCTTTTTATGGCCACACCTGAGGCATATGGAAATTCCCAGGCTATGGGCTGAATCGGAGCCGCAGCTGCTGGCCTGCACCACAGCCATAGCAACGGGAGATCAGAGCCACATCTATGACCTACACCCCAGCTCACAGCAACACCAGATGCCTGACCCACTGAGTGAAGCCAGGACTCAAACCCACATCCTCATGGATAATAGTTGGGTTTGTTACTGCTGAGCCACAATGGGAACTCCCTCTAAGGCCTCTTTAAAAAGCAGATACATGAAAAAATAAATAAATAAAGTGGATACATGACATCTGGAAGTGACAATAATCAACTATCTCTTATTTATACCCCCAAACAGTGTTTCTCAATCATAAATGTATGCAAAGTGCATCTAAAACACAGCTTACTACCTCCTGGTCCCAGAATTCATTAGGTTGGGTCTGGGCAGGTATTTATATTTTTATAAATTCCCATGTTAGGCTGATGCTGCTAGTAGGGGCTTTACCCCTTGAGTATCACTGTTCTAGAATTAACTTTTCAGAGTAACAGTTACCTAGTGGGGGTTTGAAGGAATGGGAAAGAGGTAAAATGGGATGATGAAAGGAGAATGAAAAGTTTTTCAGAATTTTGGAATAGTGTAATTGAGGACAAATATAAAAGTGGGCACTGGGAATAGTGTGGGAGAGTATGAAAAATAATAAAGGAGAGCAGGTGGAAGAGGACCTCATCACACATTTAACCGAGGCCAATGCTGGAAGTGACAATTGCCACCCCAGCCATTCCTATTTTCTCCTCTTAGGAATGGAAGCTCTTCAGAACATCAAGTGCCACATCCATCTTTTCCTTTTCTTTCTTTCTTTCTTTCTTTCTTTCTTTCTTTCTTTCTTTCTTTCATTTTCTTTCTTTCCTTTCTTCCTTCCTTCCTTCCTTTCTTCTTTCTTTCTTTCTTTCTTTCTTTCTTTCTTTCTTTCTTTCTTTCTTTCCCTTCCTTCCTTCCTTCCTTCCTTCCTTCCTTCCTTCCTTCCTTCCTTTCCTTCTTTCTTTCTGTTTGCTTTTTAGGGCCGCACCTGCAGCATATGGAAGTTCCCAGGCTAGGGGTCAAATCAGAGCTGTAGCCGCTGGCCTTCACCACAGCCACAGCAACGCAGATCCGAGCCATGTCTGTGACCTACACCACAACTCATGGCAAGGCCGGATCCTTAACCCACTGAGCAAGGCCAGGGATTGAACCCAAATCCTCATGGTTACTAGTCAGAGTCGTTTCTACTGAACCACAACAGAAACACCCAAGTGCCACACCTTTTGACAGTAAACTTTAAGAATGACAAACCAAGCAGCAAGATGTTATCCTTGAATGACTAGAAACTTCTACCTGCCTTTAAAGTTGAATTTAGCCAAATGAATGATGAGAAGAAACTGGAATCCAGTAGGTGATAAGGGGGGGGGGCAGAGGGGGAGGGAGTGGGATGCAGGGTGTACTTTGGGCTGGCATGTTGGGTTGCCATATATTTTCTTTCTTTTTTTTTCTTTTTTGTCTTTTTGCCATTTCTTGGGCTGATTCCACGGCATATGGAGGTTCCCAAGCTAGGGGTCGAATCGGAGCTGTAGCCACCGGCCTACACCAGAGCCATAGCAACGCAGGATCCGAGTTGCATCTGCGACCCACACCACAGCTCACAGCAATGCCGGATCTTTAACCCACCGAGCACAGCCAGGGATTGAACCTGAAACCTTGTGGTTCCTAGATTCGTTAACCACTGAGCCACAATGGGAACTCCTGTATATTTTCTTTTGAATTCACTGAAGAACCTCAGACATGGCACTGCCTAGCGGGGGTCCTTAGTAAACTCTGACTGTGTTGTCCAGACTGGCAAAAGTTCAGGGCAGCTCTTTGTTGCTTCAGAAATGGAAAGACTGAGAACAATTGCCAAGTCTTTGAAGTGTGTGCCTGTGGGACTCGGTCTCACAACTGTTCAAACCTGAAAATAATTAAGTATTTCACCACTGCAATGATTCAGTTGGGGTTAGAATCTCACCAGATTGGAGCTTGACTATTTTTAATGCACAAAGTTTAAAAGTAGTTAAGAGGTGTGGCTCAGAATATAACCCATTCCAGAAAAACTCATGCCCTCATACAGTTTCTGGAAACCCAGGGCCTCTAGGGCAGCCCACACGTCTACCAGTCCTGTTTCTAAAGCAGCACCCAATTCTTTAGACTTTCGTGATTTCGCCTTCCTCCCTCATCAAAAATTGTCTCTTATGCCCTAAGTATGTTCTAAAATAGTGAGTGATGAATAGGTAATCTGATGAACACCATGGTTGGCTTTTTCTTGTCAACCATATCTTAGCTCACTAATAACATTTTCACAGAAATTTCCTTGACCATCCAATGCAGAGCAGTCTTTTCTAAAAATCATCTCACACTATTTTATTTGCTCCACATCATTTACCTCTCTCTGAAATGGTGCTGTTCTCTTGTTTATTTACTAGCTCCCTCCTCACCTTCAGTGTAAGCTCCAGGTGAGCTGAGATCTCGTCACTCTTGTTGACTGCACTCTCTCCAGTGCCAAGACTTGTGTTTGGCATGTAGTGGGTACTTAAAGGTATTTGTTGACTACATGAATGCATTCAAGCCAAGGTGGAGATGAGTGATGTCTACAGGTTAGCCCTACAAGATAAAATACATTTTAACAAGACCCTTAATTCTTTAACTCAAAGGAGCAAAAAAAAAAAAAAAAAAAAAAAAAAAAAAGTGGAAATTTCAAGTTCTTCACGGAAGTCTGTGGGTGGTTGTATCACCTCATGCATTGCTCAGTTGTGTCATGGTGGTGACAAGCCTCATACACATGCTGGCATGCTCCATCACAAGAGAGGACTTTCTAGCCAAAATAACTAATTGGAGTCTCAGGAAGGTGATGGAAAGAGCTTGTCAGCCCAAATTCACCCGCTCCCATTCTATAAGTGCCTCCCTAGAGGGAGTTGTGTCTGACAGTCATTAGGTTACAGATTTTAGAGTAAAGTGACATCATTTCAAAGCTTTGTACTAAGATACAAATCAGCTATAAATTTCAAGTGCACAAACTGTTATCACTGCCTAAAATGAGTCTTTATTCATCTGTTTTAAATTGAAGACTTGCACTTTACTGTTCATGTCCCTTCTGTTTCCAAAAATACCAAACAGGGGAAATAAGAGAAGACAGTGATTGGGATCTTCTCTGAGACCTGTGGAGATACCTTGTTTTTGCTGTTTGCCAGCCCTCTTTAGAGATGTTGAGAAAAGAAAAATCTAAGTTCAGAAAGACATTTCTCAGTGATAATACCTCCCCAAGACTATGGCCTAGAATAGTAATTTACAAAGTGTGGTCCTGGGATCAGCCGGGTCATTGTCACCTGTGAATCTGTTAAAAAATGCAAATTCTACCCCCTCCCCCCAGAGTCAAGGTGTCGGGAGTGGGCTGGGTTCCACTGGAGACTCTAGGGGAGAATACATGTTTTGCCTTCTCGAGCTCTTGGTGGCTGCCAGTGTTCTTTGACTTGTAAGCACATCAGTCCAATTTCTGCCTCTGTGGTCATGTGGATCAGAAATGTGGGTAGGGGTAGCCATTTGTGCTTGGACTAGGTGATTCTGAGGCATGCTGAAGTTTGAGTACCACTATCTAGAACCCTGCTCAATATGCGACCTACAGTCTGGCAGCATCAGGATCACCTGGGAGCTTATTAGATGTGCCGAATCACAGGACCTGCACCAGACCTAATGAATCAGAATCAACATTTTAACAAGATCCCCAGGGGATTGTTATGCACATTAAAGTTAGAGAAACACTGGATCTAGAATCTACAGGCCTGTCCTATAAAAATTTGAGGATATTAAAATATTGTACCTTGCTTTGGCACTACATTTTTAGGCACTGAGATGTTCATTTTCTTTAACACATTTAAAGAAGAGTAATTTAAATTTCTTTTTCCAGGAGAGTTTTTCCTAAAGTGCACTCTTCAGATGAATCCTCTGGAGCACTTACTAAAATTCACCTCCTTGACCAGACCTCTGTTCCATTCAATTAGAATTTATGGACACACGCCTTAGAATCTGCACTTTTTAAAAACATCTTGGTGCTTCTTGTACATTTTGGTCTAAAGGAGGTGAACTTTTGTACGTAGTTTTCCCTAGTTTAAACCTTAAGATTTGCCCTTGAACATTAACATTTGTTAGTTTATACTGAAGAAATTGGCATGAAAACCAATGCTATCAGATGAGAAACACTGAATAAATTTTATTATAAATTAATAATATGCTTATAATTGTAACAATTACAAAGAGTTACTTAAGGCTATACTTTCTTCCTTTGATATTTCTGATATTAGCATATTTAAAGTAAAAAAGGTAACTCTTCTGAGAAACCTAGCAACCTATAAGAGTCTTGGCGAAAAGGCCTCCACTTACGTTGGATAAGAGTCTCTTTTTCTCTGGTTATAATTTTCCCATTAAAATTATTTTTCTATCAAGAATATAAGTTGTTGAGAAAAATTAAAAATGACATCGAGGAGAACTCATCCCCTCATCCTTGTTCATGCCTTCCTACCTTCATTTTGTTGAGGTTGCGTGAGAGCTGCCAAGACATCCACACTGGTTAACAAATGGCTAATTGACAGTCACCCATCTGTTGATGTGATTTCGGCTGTTTTCAGATGGAGTCAATGATCATTAGATTTTGTTTCCCCTCATGGGGGAAAGCTGTGACATACTGATTACCTGACAGTGTTAGAAAGACTTCTGACTTATTGCTTATGGAGACTAAATACATCTTTCTTCAGGTTAGTGGTCCTGTCCCACTACTAGTTTCTACCTAAATCTAAAGTTTAATTATTTTTATTATGGCATATAGATAAGGCAGTTTTTAATGTAAATATATTGTTTTTATTTTTTGTTTGAAAAGTTTTAAATTTTGCTATTTATTGAGTAAGGGATACCATTACATAATTTAAAAATGTGTTTTTCGAGTTTTCCTTTTTTTCTTTCTCTTTTCTGTTTCAGGCCACATCCTGTGGCATATGGAAGTTTCTAGGCCAGGAGTCGAACTGGAGCTGCAGCTGCTGGCCTACGCCACAGCACTGCCAGATCTGAGCAGCGTCTGCATGCTATGCTTCAGCTCATGGCAATGCCAGGTCCTTAAGCGACTGAGCAGGGTCAGGGGTTGAACCTACATCCTCATGGATATTAGTTGGGTTTGTTACTGCTGAGCCACAGCGGTAGAGTTTTAAAATGAACCGTTTTATATTCATCCTCTTTTTAAACAACTATCCACATATTGTGCCCACTCATTCATTTCTTCCAGAGTTTCTTTATGCATACACAAATATAAAATACTTTTTAAAATCTGCATTTTTGATACAAATGGTCCCAGATATACATGCTCCTCCATGTCCTCATTCTTACCACGGAAAACCCTGTAAATATTATTCATACTGCCTGAAAAAGTTTCCTCCAGATATGTTAAATAGGAGTATTATTTCAAGAAGAAAACAATGAAAAACTGAATGCATGGTAAGAGAAAAAGAGTAAAATGAAAAAACTGTAATTGCAGGGCACAGGGAAAAATGTTGGCAGGTGAGGCACCTTGGTGACAATGAAACTCTTCCACCAGCTGCTCACTAACCTTGATGGGTCACTTAGGTTCATTTACAAAATTAACACATGAACAAGAAGCATATATTTTTTAAAGTTATTCAACAAACACTAAAAGATACCTAGGAATAAACCTACCTAAGGAGGCAAAAGACCTGTACTCTGAAAACTATAAAACACTGATGAAAGAAATCAAAGATGACAGAAACAGATGGAAAGATACATCCTATTTTTGGACTGCAAAATAAATATCAGAAAAATGACTGTACTATCCAAGGCAGTCTACAGATTCAATGCAATCCCTATCAATTTACCAGTGACATTTTTCACAGAACTACAATAAAATATCCTAAAATTTGTATGGAAACACAAACAACCCTGAATAGCCAAAGCAAACATTAGAAAGAAAACCGGAGGTGGACTCAGGCTCCCTGACTTCAGACCATGCTACAAAGCCACAATTATCAAAACAGTATGGTACTGGCACCAAAACAAAAATATAGATCTATGGAACAGGATAGAGTTCCTATCATGGCCCAGCAGGAGTTCCCAGAGGAGTTCCTATCATGGCCCAGCAGGAGTTCCCAGAGGAGTTCCTATCATGGCTCAGCAGGAGTTCCCAGAGGAGTTCCTATCATGGCTCAGCAGGAGTTCCCAGAGGAGTTCCTATCATGGCTCAGCAGTTTATGAACCCAACTAGTATCCACGAGAATGTGGGTTCAATCCCAGGCCTCACTCAATGGATTAATGATGTGGCATTTCCATGAGCTGTGATGTAGGTCACAGATGTGGCTCAGATCCTGCGCTGCTGTGGCTGTGGTGTAAGCTGACAGCTCTGATTGAACCCCTATCCTGGGAACATCCATATACTGCAGGGGCATCCCTAAAAAAAGAAAGAAAGAAAGAAAGAAAGAAAGAAAGAAAGAAGGAAAGAAAAAAAGAAAGAAAGAAAGCCCAGAAATAAACCTACACACCTATGGTCAATTAATCCATGACAAAAGAAGCAAGAATATACAATAGAGAAAAGACAGTTTCTTCAAAAAGTGGTGCTGGGAAAACTAAACAGCTATATGTAAAAGAATGAAATTAGAACATTCTCTAACACCATACACAAAAAAATAAACTCAAAATGGATTAAAGACATAAATATAAAACCAGATACTATAGGAAAAACATTGGTAGAACAAAAAGGAAAACATTGGTAGAACACTCTTCAACATAAAGTTCAGCAATATATTTTTGGCTCCATCTCCTAGAGTAATGGAAATCAAAAACAAACAAACAAATAGGACTTAATTAAACTTAAAAACTTTTGCACAGCAAAGGAAACCATAAACAAAATGAAAGACAGTCCACAGAATAGAAGAATATATTTTCAAATAAAGTGACCAACAGGGAATTAATTTCCAAAAATACAAAAACAGTTCATGCAGTTCAATATAAAAAAACCCCAAACAATCCAATCAAAAAATGGGCAGAAGATCTAAGCAGGCATTACTCCAGAGAAGGCATATAGATGGCCAAAAGGTATGCTCAACATCACTAATTACTAGAGAAATGCAAATCAAAACTACAATGAGGTGCTACCTCACACCAGTCAGAATGTATGTGCATTATCAATATTCTACAAATAATAAATGCTAGAGAGGGTGTGGAGAAAAAGGATCCCTTCTACACTGTTGGTGGGACTGCAAAATGGTGCAGCCACAACAGAGAACAGTGTGGATGTTCCTTAAAAAACGAAAAATAGATCTACCATATGATCCTGTAATCCCAGTCCTGGGCTTATATATATCCGGAGAAAACCACAATTTGAAAAGATACATGCACCCAATGTTCACTGCAGCACTATTTACAACAGTCAAGAAACAGAAGCAACCTAAATGTTCATCAATAAATGCATGGATAAAGAAGATGTGGTACATACACACAGAGAGGAATATTACTCAGTCATAACAAGAATGAAGTAATTCCATTCGCAACAACGTATATGGACCTAGAGATTACCACACTAAATGAAATGAGCCAGAGAAAGACAAATGTCATATGATATCACTTATACGTGGATTCTTTGAAAAATGATATAAATGAATGTATATATAAGACAGAAATAGACCCACAGACATAGAAAACAAACTCTGGGTGCCAAAGGGGAAAGTATGGGTGATAAATTAGGAGTCTGGGATTAATAGATACACCCTACTATATATAAAATAGATAATCAATAAAGACCAACTCTACGGCACAGGGAATTATACTTGATATTTTGTAATAACCTATAAGGGAAAACAATCTGTAAAAGAATATATATACATATATACATACATACATATCTGAATCACTTTGCTATATACCTGAAACTAACAAATTGTAAATTAACCACACTTCAATTAAAAAAAAAGGTAAAAAAAATTTCCAGTAGTTTCCCATCACACTCATTAAGTCCTTGCCATGAACTACAAGGCCTACCAGAGCTGGAAAGTCTCCTGAGCATTTCTGCCGTGTTCATTTGCTTTCTTAATATTCACAGTTCTCCTCACGAGACACCATCTGCCTGCAGGTCTCCTTGTTAGTCAGCTAACACCCCGTCTCTACCAGACAGCTTTCCTCATTACCCATCTCAAGTAACTCAATCCCTGCCACTAGAATAAAAACTCCATGAGAGGAGGGAATTTTCCATCTCATCTACTGCTATTTCCTCAGGCGTGGGCTGGTACAAGTTCAGTTTTTAATGGTAATGGTATGTAAAATGGGGTTCATACTTTGAACTATTGTATACATAAGTTACTGGCAAAACTTGATGATTTGCCTTTCTAAGTTTAAGCAATTTCCCCCCCTGCATATTGCATTTTCTCATATGCCTTGCAATCTCTCTGCTATATAAAATATGCAAAAGCATTTTCAGGGTAAGAGGGAAACACGCAAGAGTGATGCTCTGATCTTTTCATGAGGGACAGTCTTGACTATATTTTGCCCAGAGAGACCAAGAATCAGTACATATACAGTGGCAACCAGGCTTAGAGGCCTGACATGAACGCAGTTTTTCTTTTTGGACAGTATCTGAACAGCATTAGTGTAGGATATCACAGCAGCTTTGAGGTCCCAGGCTTGTTTCTCTGCTGACTTGCTTTTACTTAACCATGGACCACCCCTTCTCCTTGTGAGACTGGCCTCTTGTTAAGATTGCATCCATCTGTAGAAATAAGTCTACTTTCTAGTAACTATCCTATTTTTTTTTTTGTCTTTTTGCTATTTCTTGGGCCGCTCCCAGGGCATATGGAGGTTCCCAGGCTAGGGGTCAAATCGGAGCTGTAGCCACTGGCCTATGCCAGAGCCACAGCAACGCGGGATCCGAGCCGCGTCTGCGACCTACACCACAGCTCACGGCAACGCCGGATCGTCAACCCACTGAACAAGGGCAGGGATCGAACCCGCAACCTCATGGTTCCTAGTCGGATTCGTTAACCACTGCGCCACGACGGGAACTCCGTGACTGTCCTGTTTTTGCTTTTTTTTTTTTTTTTTTTTGGCTGCTCCCATGGCATGTGGAAGCTTCCGGGCCAGGGATTGAACCTGTGCCACAAACCACTGCCCAGCCTCGGCAGTGACAACCCTGGATCCTTAACCCACTGTGCCACAAGAGAACTTCAACTGTCTCATTTTCAGAATGAACATATGGCTCTTATCTAAGTCTATAAAAATGGGTTTATTCACCTAAGGACTCAACCCCAAAACTACTTGAACTGATTAATAAATTCAGCAAAGTAGCAGGATATAAGATTAACATTCAGAAGTCAGTCGCATTTCTGTATACCAGTAATGAAATATTAGAAAAGGAATACAAAAATATGATACCTTTTAAAATTGCACCTCACAAAATCAAATACCTCGGAATACACCTGACCAAGGAGGTAAAGGACCTTTATGCCGAGAACTATAAAACCTTAATCAAAGAAATCAAAGAAGATGTAAAGAAATGGAAAGATATTCCATGTTCCTGGACTGGGAAAATCAATATTGTAAAAATGGCCATACTACCCAAAGCAATCTACAGATTCAATGCAATCCCTATCAAATTACCCATGATATTTTTCACAGAACTAGAACAAACAATCCAAACATTTATATGGAACCACAAAAGACCCAGAATCTCCAAAGCAATCCTGAGAAATAAAAACCAAGCAGGAGGCATAACTCTCCCAGACTTCAAGAAATACTACAAAGCCACAGTCATCAAAACAGTGTGGTACTGGAATCAAAACAGACAGACAGACCAATGGAACAGAATAGAGAATCCGGAAATAAACCCTGACACCTATGGTCAATTAATCTTTGACAAGGGAGGCAGGAACATCAAATGGGAAAAGGAAAGTCTATTCAGCAAGCATTGCTGGGAAACCTGGACAGCTGCAGGCAAAGCAATGAAACTAGAACACACCCTCACACCATGCACAAAAATCAACTCCAAATGGCTGAAAGACTTCAATATACGACAGGACACCATCAAACTCCTAGAAGAGAACATAGGCAAAACACTCTCTGACATCAACATCATGAATATTTTCTCAGGGCAGTCTCCCAAAGCAATAGAGATTAGAGCAAAAATAAACCCATGGGACCTCATCAAACTGAAAAGCTTTTGCACAGCAAAGGAAACCAAAAAGAAAACAAAAAGACAACTTACAGAATGAGAGAAAACAGTTTCAAATGATGCAACTGACAAGGGCTTAATCTCTAGAATATATAAGCAACTTATACAACCCAACAGCAAAAAAACCAATCAATCAATGGAAAAATGGGCAAAAGACCTGAATAGACATTTCTTCAAAGAAGATATACAGATGGCCAACAAACACATGAAAAAATGCTCAACATCACTGGTTATAAGAGAAATGCAAATCAAAACTACCATGAGATATCACCTCACACCAGTCAGAATGGCCATCATTATTAAATCCACAAATAACAAGTGCTGGAGGGGCTGTGGAGAAAAGGGAACCCTCCTGTACTGTTGGTGGGAATGTCAACTGGTACAGCCACTATGGAGAACAGTTTGGACATACCTTAGAAATCTATACATAGAACTTCCATATGACCCCACAATCCCACTCTTGGGCATCTATCCGGACAAAACTCTACTTAAAAGAGACACATGCACCCGCATGTTCATTGCAGCACTATTAATAATGGCCAGGACATGGAAACAACCCAAATGTCCATCGACAGATGATTGGATTTGGAAGAGGTGGTATATATACACAATGGAATACTACTCAGCCATAAAAAAGAATGACATAATGCCATTTGCAGCAACATGGATGGAACTAGAGAATCTTATACCGAGTGAAATGAGCCAGAAAGACAAAGACAAATGCCATATGATATCACTTATAACTGGAATCTAATATCCAGCACAAATGAACATCTCCTCAGAAAAGAAAATCATGGACTTGGAGAAGAGACTTGTGGCTGCCTGATGGGAGGGGGAGGGAGTGGGAGGGATCGGGAGCTTGGGCTTATCAGACACAACTTAGAATAGATTTACAAGGAGATCCTGCTGAATAGCATTGAGAACTATGTCTAGATACTCATGTTGCAACAGAAGAAAGGGTGGGGGAAAAAATGTAATTGTAATGTATACATGTAAGGATAACCTGACCCCCTTGCTGTACAGTGGAAAATAAAAAAAATTATTGAAAAAAATGGGTTTATTCAAAACATTTAGGATAATTAATTTAACCTAAAGTTAGCAAAATATGCCATATTAAATTATCTTGTAATTATAACCATATATGCAACGTATTTAGTGAGTACCTACTATCATGAACTGTGCTAAGTACTGAGAGATCATGTATAGTAAACCAGATATGGCCTTTGTTTCCAGGTAGATTAGATGATAATGGGAGAGATTAATCAAGTGATCACACAAATAAATACAAAGTATAATGTGATGAGTTAGCAAATGGGTTTGAGCTGAGATTTGAAGGAAGGGTAGGAGTTGATTAGGTGAAAGAAAAGGATAAGCAGTCCAGGCAGCCCAGGCTCTGGGTGGGATGGATCTTTCCAGAAACCAAAATAAGGCCAATGTGATGACTGGGCGTGATGGGGGCTGTGATAGGAATGAGCCTAAAGAGATGTGTGAGCGGGGAGTTCCCATTGTGGCTCAGTGGTTAATGAACCTGACTAGCAACCATGTGGGTTTGATCCCTGGCCTCGCTCAGTTTGTTTTTCTTTCTTTCTTTTTTTTTTTTTTGTCTTTTTGTTGTTGTTGTTGTTGTTATTGTTGCTATTTCTTGGGCCGCTCCCGCGGCATATGGAGGTTCCCAGGCTAGGGGTTGAATCGGAGCTGTAGCCACCGGCCTACGCCAGAGCCACAGCAACGCAGGATCCGAGCCGCGTCTGCAACCTGCACCACAGCTCAGGGCAACGCCGGATCGTTAACCCACTGAGCAAGGTCAGGGACCGCACCCGCAACCTCATGGTTCCTAGTCGGATTCGTTAACCACTGCGCCACGACAGGAACTCCGATGGTGCTTTTTCAATTGGACAAATGGGTCCTATGGCGTGCCTTATTTTAGTGGAGGGGATCAGGAGTTGAATTTTGAAGATGTGGAATTGGAATGCCTTTAGGAAGCTTAAGAAATAATATGAACTGGGCAAGTGTCTACATTGAATGTTAATGTAAATTTGTATACGGATGGCATTCAAGTCAATGAAAGTAGAAAAATCGACCTAGTGAAACCACTAGCGTACGACAAAAAGGGAAACTCCCAACATTTAATGGCAGTGAAGAAGAGATGAGCTAACAAAGGGGAAAGAGAATTAGCCAGAGGTAGAAAAAAATCCTCAAAGAATATAATGTCTTTGAAGTCAAGGGCGTGACATGTTTTGGGAAGGTGCCAATAAGGTCAAACATCCCCAGTGAAGTGAACATTCGTGCAAAAGAGATGTGAACGTTTAATGTCAGTGAGGAGGACTGGGAGGGAGATGCTGAATATGTAGGAGATGGGATTAGAGAGAGTGACAAGTTCCTGAGAATATAAAAGGGGAGAAGATCCAGAGCTTAGATTGATTGTTGGCCTTAGAGCGGATGAAGGATGTTTTTTTCCTGCAGCAATAGTGCAATTCTGGGCTTATAACAGAATCATCTGGAAGACTCGTAAAATACAGTTTGCTGTCCCTCCACATCCAGGGTTGATTCAGAAGGACTGGAGTTAGACCTGAGACTGCATTGCTAAAACTGCATAGATGATGCTGATGCTACTTTCCCAGGCCTTACATAGAGCAACTGAGGTCAAGTTTCTATAGGTAGCTTCTTATGTTTTGGTTAGTAGATCAGGGAATTCTTGCTGATAACCTCTGAAATCATTTTTTTTTCTATTATAGTTGATTTACATTGTTCTGTCAATTTCTCTGCACAGCGAAATGACCTAGTCATCTATCTGTATCTGTATCTGTATCTATATTTATATCCACATTCTTTTTCTCACATTATCCTCCATCATGTTCCATCACAAGTGACTAGATATAGATTCCTGTGCTATACAGAAGAATGAAATCATTTTGAAGGAGGAGATGAGGTTCTTTTCAGAGAGCAGTGACACGGTGGGCTTGAGAGCAGAGAAATAGGAAATTCCCTTTGTGGAGAGGAGGGGAGTAAAATGGCCTAAGAAATACGAGAGAATAGCCCCGCAGGGTTGAAGATTCTCTTGAGGTTGGTGGTCAGGAAGTCACTGTCATTTTCATCTGCCCTGTTTGGTAGTTTTCTGAAAACAAAAACAAATGCAAAACCAAACCAAAACAAAAACCAGTGGCTCCTCAAATGCAGGCCTGGAGAAATGGGATCATTGGTTGCATCTAGGATAAACAGGCTATAAAATGTGAAAGATGAAAATAGAGAGTGCAAGGTCCCCGGCAAAGGTTTTCACAATTATTGAAATGCTGAAGCATGCGACCCAAGCCAGATGTAGGAGCAAAGAGAGGAGAGGACTGGTGGGTTGGGAGAGAGTAGAGGGTCAATGGCGTGGAGGTCCCAGTGAGGTCAGAGGGCAGGTTCAGTGGGAGGGGGTGTAGAACAAAGGCACTGGGAGAAAGCCAGTTTGTGTTTCCAGTGTGGGATATATGAATTAAAGACTGTAGAGGTGGAATAGTTAAGAGTGATGGTAAAGTGATCCTGGGAGTGAGAAACAAAGTGACTGTAGATGAGGAGGAAATTAAGGAACGAAGGGTACAGTATGTTGAATTGACTCTTTTTTTTTTTGCTTTTTTAGGGCTTCACTCATAGCATATGGAAGTTGCCAGGCTAGGGGTCGAATCGGAGCTACAGCTTCCAGCCTACATCCCAGCCACAGCAACACGGGATCCAAGGTGTGTCTGTGACCTACACCACAGCTCCCAGCAGTGCCGGATCCCTGACCCACTGAGTGAGGCCGGGGATCATACCCTCATCCTCATGGACACTAGTCAGATTCGTTTCCACTCTGCCACAACGGGAAGTCTCTTGAGTAGACTGTTGAATATGACAATTGGAGTCACCAGAAAGATAGGAAGATTTGAGTTGGAGAACAGGGTGGTGACCTATGGATAGGGGTTTAATGACTGAGGAAGAATGATGGTGAGAGAGGGAGAAAGCTGAGGAAAATAGCAAAGACTGAAGTAGAGGATGAAAAAGCCAAATATCACAGACAGGTTTCAGACCATTTTTTTTTTAAATATAAGATTGGAGGGGCCCTAGTCTGAGAGAAGTGTTCTTATTGGAGATCCATTTGCAGAGAGGAAAGGAGAACAGGTACTATTTTCTCTCTTTTTAACAAATGAAGAAATAGGGGCTTAGAAAGCATGAATGGCTGTCTGAAGTCTACTTAGCTGATAGGCTGTGAGGCCAGGTTCAGACCTTGGGTTCTCTGATTGCTAGCCTAAGCTACTCCCCTTTCTACTCCCTCAAGAAGCAGCAAAGCCAAATAATCAAGCAGCAAAGCCAAGTTTTCTCGGCCTCTGTGTCTTCCTGTCTCTTCAAAGGCATTTGTTGTTTCTTTTATTCCCATCAAAGTTTGTGAGGACAAGTTTGGGTTTGTTAGCTATAAATCTTTTTTATAAATGTTTTGAGTGGCTCTAAATGATTCCCTGAATTCTAGCGTCATTTATTTCAAATAAGTACATTAGAAACCAAGAACTATAATGCCTGTGAGTCATGTCTTGGAGAAGGAAGGGAAAAGAGCAAAAGGATAATATTTTCCCATCAAAAAGTACTTAAATTCTCCTTATTCAAGGAGCTCATGTGAACATGTGCTTAATGAATACTTTCGACATATCAAACTCTCCCCCTTCCCTAGCTAAAGTGAAGAATATTGGTGTACAACAGGAAGTGACAGAACATTGTAAATCAACTATAATAAAAAATTAAAAAAAATAAAAAACAAAACAGAAAAAGCTAAGAATAAACCGTATTACAGAGAACACAGAGGTAACAAATATTTTCTTTCTTTCTTTTTTTTTTTTTTTTTTTTTTTTTGTCTTTTTGACATTTCTTGGGCCGCTCCCACGGCATATGGAGGTTCCCAGGCTAGGGGTCTAATTGGAGCTGTAGCTGCCAGCCTACGCCAGAGCCACAGCAACGCAGGATCCGAGCCGCGTCTGCGACCTACACCACAGCTCACGGCAACGCCGGAACCTTGACCCACTGAGCAAGGGCAGGGATCGAACCCGCAACCTCATGGTTCCTAGTCGGATTCGTTAACCACTGCGCCATGACGGGAACTCCCTATTTCTTTTTTTTTTTTTTCTTTTTTTTTAGGGCTACACCTGAGTCATATGGAGGTTTCCACGCTAGGGGTGGAATCGGAGCTACAGCTGCTGGCCTGCACCACAGCCAGAGGATGCAAGCCACCCCTTCAACCGACATCACAGCTCAAGGCAACCCCGGATCCCTGACCCACTGAGCCAGGCTAGGCGTAGAATCTGCATCCTCATGGATACTAGTTGGATTCATTTTCACTCTGCCACGATGAGAACTCCTTAAATATTTTCTTAAATAAATTAAGGCTTATTGTTTCATAACTATCTCCAAGTACTAGATTTAAATCCATGCTTTCACTAGCATCAATTTATTTTACAAAAATGTATCGGGGAATGAAATGCCCACATAAAATCTAGCATCAGACTACTTTCCACAGCTAAATATCTAGAAGGGTCATTAAAATAGACTATTTTAGAATGGATTTATTAGGTCCTCGAGGTACGCATATATATTTGTGTGTGTTCATGTCTCTGTGTGTGTTTATGTGTATGGACATATCCTAAAGTGCATGTTTTAGAACAGTGAAAATCATCAGTGAAAATGTTGGCCAGTTTTTGAATCAGTCTCCATTGATAATTAGTCATGAGTTACCTGCATTTTTGCATATTAAATCAGTCTAGGCCCATTTGAAGCACTAATTGACTCAGCTCTTATTCACAGAGGCATTTGGTTATACTACCGGAGTGGTTCAACTGCTTGCATAGTAAATACATTATTCTGGAATTATATTTAATAGGCTTCTGACATCCATCAAGTAGCATGTCACACTTTGAGGCAGAATTCTCCAGACAGTATTTCAAACTCAATTCTTCAACTGGAATGGAAATAAGAAACTACATTTGATAAAAAGGAAGTACTGACTTGGCAGGATTTCTAAAAAAAATCCTCTTTATAGCTTGCTGGACAAACTGGTAGTTGAGCCTTTTGGAAAAAGAATTAGGTAGCTCATTAGAGGTTCAATTCTACACTCATTTTCCACTTGTTCAGATCAGAGTCTATGGTCTGTCCAGCATTGTATATGAAAAAGGTAAGAGACACAGAACAAACTTTTAATTCAAACCCGTCACCGAAGGGCTTTATTTTAAACTGGTGATTTGGAAGCTATAAATATCTTAATGTAATACTTTGTAGAAGAGTAGTTCACATCCATTCTTTTAAAGGAACCAAGTGAACCAAGTGAATAAAAAACAGCAAGTTTCTAATTGGCAAGATGATGAGACATAGTGTAAAAAGAATAAAAACAAGATTGTAAAAGATGTAAGAGGTAGGAGATAGTATGGTGTTAGTGCAACGGGAAAGTACATTTATAGAAATTAATGTGGATTGATTTCATTATTTCTACAACAAATGTCTACACTTACTGCTGAGAACTACTTAAAATTATATATATATAAAATTAGGAGTTCCCATCATGGCACAATGGGAACAATGAGGTTGAGGGTTCCATCCCTGGCCTCTCTCAGTGGGTTAAGGATCTGGTGTGGCTGTGAGCTGTGGTGTAGGTCGCAGAGGTGGCTCGGATCCTGCATTGCTGTGGCTGTGGTGTAGGCTGGCAGCTGTAGCTCCCAGCTGTAGCTCCGATTAGATCCCTAGCCTGGGAACCTGCATATGCCATTGGTGTGGCCTTAAAAAAAAAAAAATTAAAAGTGAGTCTGTGAATGTGTGTGTATATGTGTGTTTATTTGTTTATTTATGTTTAACTTATCTATATCTAGGGATGTAAAAAAAAACACTGGGTAATCTCAGGTTTTTTTTTTTTTTTTTTTAGTAAAGATTTTTGAGGGTTTTTTAGCATTTTTTCTGAGTTCTTTTTTTTATCCTTTTAGCAACATTATTTCCTTTTAATGTATTTTTAGTTTTTCATTTTTCTCTCTAGTACTTGAATTTTTCCTTTACAAACATTCATAAGTTATGTTATTCTTGTGGTGGGTATCATGTAACTAGTTTTATTCACTCCTTTGGCCTTACTTTTCTAATTGAATTTAGCACAGTTTATAGGAGATATTTACCATGTATGGAGACCTTCAGAAAAGTAGATGTTGCAACTCCCTTTAATAAATCATATCTTTAACAGTGCTGCCTCTTAGCAAATTTCCCCCCAATTATCAACTAAAGCTCGAATAGGAATCAGTTAGCCCTTGTCCATAAGTTATCTTCTCCAATCCTTCTCATTTCTTTTGTGGTTTCTCTCCAAAGTAATCCTTTAATAAAATGTGAAGATAAATAACACAAATGAATGCAGAAGAATCACCCTCCAATTCTCAGAACACCTTTTTTCTCTTTGGTATTTCAAAAATGTGGGGCTCCTGAGAGTGAGATATGAGGTCAAAATGGACTAAATTCCCAATCTCAACTTGGTCTCTTGCTATAGGTGACCATGACTTTGTTAAACCTCAATTTTCTCATTTGGAAAATGGGGAGCATAATGGTGATTTTCTCATTTGAATGTTTGAGGGTTAAATGAAGTAATGCTTATCATACTACTTGACACTTTGTAAGTGCTCAAAATAAATAAAAATCCTAGTTCAGATTTTGACTTAAAGTATATAACACCGAATATTTATTTTACTTTAGGGCTAAAGCATCTGTGTAGAGAAATAAGTTCTTATTTAACATGTTTCTGTGTAAGTGGAATGCACTTATTAGTGCACTTTGCAAACAACTAGGAATTATAAAATAAAACAATACCCCCAAATGAAAGAACTATACTCCACATATAAACTGTATGTCGCAGAAGTGTTGTGTAAAGATGTTAACTTTTCTAAAGCTTAATCCGCTACAACTATGATGCTATACTATTATACTGTTGAGTTCTCACTCCTAGGCAATAATAGTTTCATTTACATAAGATTTTACAAGGCATTTTGCATAGGGTGAGCTAATTTTATCTTCACAAAACTCTTGTAAGACAGGTAGAGAAAATCCAAACTCACTATCTGCAAAATACCTTATTTTGTAGGCACAGAAAACCAAAGTCTGGAGAAGGTGAGTAACATGCCTTAGGACACAGAGTTTTTGAGGAGGAGAAAATCACTTTCTGTTACTAGTTCTTGGGTTCCACAGCCCCATCCCCATGTTGCCTCTGTTGGCCTCAGCAATGACAAGATTCAGAGTCAGGAAGGGAAAGGTGTTTGGTCTTACTCAGATTATCTTCTAGGTTCTGTGCTTGTGAGGGGTCATGAGACAGGCAATACCCTCTAGTTTCTGTCTGTCTGGACTATCCTTTTGTATGGCAATGCATCAAGATGGCATGTAAGACTGAAATGGCAGTGCCCAGGGGTAGGAAAGGGGGGCAAGATAGAGTTTCAACACAGAGAGGGAAGAGGGCCAGGGTTAGTGAAGGGAAGCTGAGCGTAGGGAGAACATATTTACCCTGATTTTTTTTGCCTAGCCACGAAAGGACCTCTATGCCTGCCGTTTCTGAAGTTTCTGCTATTTACTAAGGCAACTAGCAAGTAATAATGACTTGTGCCATCTTGGAGAGCTGATTTTTTTTCCCCAAGATCAGTGGGAGTGAACAAAATCTTTTAATAAAGTCTTCATCTAACTCAACAATAAAAAGGATACTTAACCAGTTAAACAATAAGCGATGATGTGATTAGATATTTCTTCCCAGAAAGTACACAGATGGCCAAGCACATGAGAAGATGCTCAACATCATTAATCATTGCAGAGGTGCAAATTAAAACCACAAGATACCACTTCCTATTCACCAGGATGGCTAAACTAAAAAAAGACAAACAATAATAAGTGTTGGGGAGGATGTAGGGGAATTGGAATCTTCATGTATTGCTGGTGGAAATGTAAAATGGTGCAATGGCTTCAGGAAACACTTTGGCAGTTCTTGAGGAAGTTAAACACAGAGTTGACATTTGCTCCAGCAATTCTACTCCCAAGTATACACTCCAGAGAACTGGAAACATGCTCACACAAAAACTTGTACACTAATGCTTAGAGCAGCATTGTTTGTAAAACCCAAAAACTATAAACAACCCAAAAACTATAAACAACCCAAATGTCCACCAACAGATGAATGGATAAACAAAACGTACATGGAATAGACACACAATAGAATATTATTTGGCCATAGTAAGGAAGGAAGGACTGATTCATGATATAACATGTATGAAACTTGAAAAAAATAAGTCAGACACAAAAGGCTGCATATTATATGATTCCGCTTACATGAAATGTCCAGAGAAGGCAAATCTATAGAGACACAAAGTAGATCAGTGGTTGCCATGGGCTGCAGAAAGGAAGAGTAGAGATTAACAGCTAACAGATATGGGATTTCTTTGGGAGATAAAAAAACATTTTGTGGTTAGGTAGTGGTGATGGTTGCACAACTATAGGACTGAACTGAAAGCACTAAACTGCACACCTTAAAAGGGTGAATTATATTTCAATAAAAAATCTTTTTTTTGGAGTTCCCATCATGGTGCAGTGGTTAATGAATCCAACTAGGAACCATGAGGTTGCGGGTTCAATCCCTGGCCTTGCTCAGTGGGTTAAAGATCCAGCATTGCTGTGTTTGTGGCATAGGCTGGCGGCTACAGCTCCGATTAGACTCCTAGCCTGGGAACCTCCATATGCCTCTGGAAGCAGCCCTAGAAAAGGCAAAAAATAAATAAATTAAATAAATAAATAAATAAATAAATAAATAAATCTTTTTTTAAGATGATGATAATAGCTAACATTTCTTAAGGGGTAGTGCTGGAGACTGTGCTATGAATTTTATGGATTATTTTATTTAGTTCTCACAACCATCACATGGATATGCACTCTAGTTCCATCTTGCATAGGAGAAAACTAAGGCTTACACATTTGTGTAAAATGCAATAATTTGCTGCATGTCTGGTTTCACTACACAGTGCCTCTGTGATAAGCATGGTTAGACCTGATATATTTCCTGCTCTCTCTGTACTGTAGTCACTGGGTTCAACTTCGGAGTTTGGGGACCTTTTGATATTTGTCCTTTCAGGATTCTGCAATTGATGTTCTACTAGTCAGGAATAAGAAGAGCAGTCTGAGTTGTGGCCCACCTGAAACCTGCCACCCTAACAGAGAATTTTGTTGCAGGCTAGTCTTCATTCCTTGTTTGCTGAAACGTCATTCCCTTGGAGCACCCATCTTGACCCCCCCACCCCCGTGCCTGCCCCATGTAAATGAAAGACCTACCGTCCGAGGCTTTCACTGAACTGTGCCCTTCTTTTTTTATAGCACCTATCACAGCCCTCAGGAGATTTGATTAATATTTGTCTTCTTCCCTGGACTATACACTGCATGATATCAGGGACCATGTCTGTTTTGCTCACCACTGTACACTCCCTCAGCAAGTAGCACTGAGCACACAGTAGGCACTCAGTATGTATTCATTGAATGACTAAACACCATCCCTGTGAGAAGACACCGACTATCTTCACACCTCTCTATCGTCTCCTGCTGTACAGAGTTCCTTCTCAGAAATTTATATACCCTTCCTCTGGCTTCTGGATCCAGCATTTCATCTTGGCATGGGACTGGCTTCAGAACCACTGCTGGCTCACACTACTGGAAAGTGACGCACCAAGGGAAAATTCTGGCTTTGGGTCTAACCTCAGAGACTTGACTGAAACATTTCCTATGCACCACGTTCCTCCACTCGGCTTGGGATTCTGGCTTTCACTTCGTGTCTTGTCTCCACCAGCCTTTATGACTGCTCATAACAGCATTTTCCATCAACTCTCCCATGATTCTAAACAATGTTACCCCTACAACCCTAACACCACCACTTAAGTGGTTAAATATGTACCACGCAAAATTCCCAAGATATAAATAAGGGAAGTATCCCAGAAATGTTAATTGCTTTAGGTTATACAAGAAATAAAGAAGTGATAAAACCAGAGTGGGAAACTTAAATAGATTCTTTTTTTTTTTTTTTTTTTTTTTTGCTTTTTAGGGCCACATGTGCTACTAGTGGAAATTCCCAGGCTAGGTGTAGAATCAGAGCTGCAGCTGCCGGCCTATACCACAGCCACAGCAACACAGAATCTAAGCCGTGTCTGTGACCTACACCACAGCTCATGGCAGTGCCAGATACTTAACCCACTGAGCGAGGCCAGGGATCAAACCTGCACCCTCGTGGGATACTAGCTGAGTTCATTACCACTGAGCCACAATGGGAACTCTGAAACTTACCACATTCTAAACTTCTGAAGGCCTTTATTTTATATATTTAAGTTTTTCCTAACCATGCCCAGTGCAGGGCCTGGCACATATTATGAGCTCATTAAATATTTTTGAACGAGAACCTGAAATTCTTGCTGGAAGGGACTCATGCTCCATTCTGCATCCACTGATTCCTGAAATCCCAATATATCTCCCCTCAACTAAACTTCCTAAGCTATACACATTTTGGAGTTGGAATGTCTGAATTATAAATGTAGCTAACTAAACCCACCAAACCAACCCCACTTTCTCACTTTTTCATATCACTAATGGATGTAGGCACCACCGTTTTTACTCACCTTTGGTTGAAACCCATCTTTTCAATTCTCCAATCTCATTACTACATACAGGCAATGGTCAAGTCCTATGGATTCACTTGCATAACACCTCTATGTTTTCATTTCAATTCCCACTGAATTGTCCAATTCAGACTTTCATTCCTTTTCAGTTGGACTTAACTTGATAACAGTTTCAGGCTTTTTCTGCCTTTAAGCCCTCCCAACTACAATAGCATTCTTGATATATTCTTAGAAACTTTCAATAACTCACTATACTATTTTTTGGTGTGTGTGCCTTTTTAGGGCCACACTTGTGGCATATGGAAGTTCCCAGGCTAGGGGTTGAATCAGAGCCACAGCTGCCAGCCTATACCATAACCACAGCAATGCCAGATCCGAGCCATGTCTGCGACCTACACCACAGCTCACAGCAGCACCTGATCCTTAACCCACTGAACGAGGCCAGGGATCGAACCCACGTCCTCATGGATACCAGTCAGGTTCATTACCACCGAGCCATCATGGGAGCTCCAACACTATTTTAAATTACATGAAATTTAAAGTTGGACAAAGCCTTTCAAAAAGTAATCCCAACTTAACTTTCTACCCTTGTTTTTCCCTTCTATGCACACAATTTCTCTGGGCAAACCAAAGGGAACTCTACAGTGTTCTCTAGACATAACTCATTTCCTCTGTCCATGCTACCTATGATTTATTCCTTATGTTCAAATCCCTGCATCTTAACCCGAATATCACAAATGAAAGTTCTCTTGGAACTTTTCTTGATTCTTGTCACCAGATGAAGTCTTGATAATTTTTTTTTCTCTTGTGGGCTGCACCCGAAGCATATGGAAGGTCCCAGGCTAGGGGCTGAATCAGAGCTGCAGCTGCTGGCCTACGCACAGCCACAGCAATGCAGGATCTGAGTTGCATCTGTGACCTACACCACAGCTCATGGCAACACTGGATCCTGAACCCACTGAGCGAGGCCAGGGATCCAACCATAATACTAGTCAGATTTGTTTCCCCTGAACCACAAGGGGAACTCCAAGTCCTGCCATTTTTTTTTTTTTTGTCTTTTTTTTTTCCATTTCTTGGGCCGCTCCTGCGGCATATGGAGGTTCCCTGGCTAGGGGTCGAATTGGAGCTGTAGCTGCCAGCCTACGCCAGAGCCACAGCAACGTAGGATCTGAGCCGCGTCTGCGACCTATACCACAGCTCACAGCAACGCCAGAGCCTTGACCCACTGAGCAAGGGCAGGGATTGAACCCGCAACCTCATGGTTCCTAGTCGGATTCGTTAACCACTGCGCCACGGCGGGAACTCCAAGTCCTGCCATTTTTGACTCTTCTAGTAATCTTTTCATGCTTCTTCTGTGGCTTAGCTACCTTTTGTTATAGCTTTTCATGGGTCAACATCCCAAGCAGATAATGAGCTCATGGTCCATAACTTACATAACTTTGTAACCTGTACACCAAGCTAGCATCTTGTATAGAGTGAGCAAGGGTGGCATTAAATAGCTCTCTTTCTTTCAAAAAATCCACTTCCTTGCATTTAACATGTTAGGAAGCTGACAAACACAACTCTATCTAAAGCCCACTGTTCAGCTCACTCATGTACTCCATGTATAAGAAACTGTTTACCAGCTTCCAATGGTTGAATAATATTTATAATTAGAAAATATCAATTTTTTTGTTTTAGTTTTTGTTTTTTTTTTTTTTTTTTAGGGCTGCACCCACAGCATATGGAAGTTCCCAGGCTAGAGGTCAAATTGGAGCTGCAGCCGCTGGCCACAGCTCACAGCAATGCCAGATCCTTAACCCACTGAATGGGGTCAGGGATTGAACCCACATCCTCATGGATACTATTCAGATTCATTTCTGCTGTGCCATAACAAGAATTCCAGAAAATACCAACTTTTATTAAAGAGGGCATAGCATGTGGTGACCAAAATCTTTAGATAGCTATTCCAACTTCCAACTAATTTTTAACAGGAAAACAATGAGAGGAAAACATAAACATTTAAAGGCACAATGGAGTAGCCAATAGACTGGTCTGTCTACCCTATGGAATGCAAGTTTTTGGCTCCTAAAAATATTTAGCTATCTTTATGGCTGCTTTTGAGTAGCAGTAACTGTCATTAGTTGGGATTCTTCTATCTGGGGGATGAAAAATGAAGTTTGAAAGAATGTTCATTACCATTCAGGTATGTGTTGACCAAATTGATTTTTCATCTGCCAAAACGTGTATATGGCTTCTGTCTCATCTACAGACCTCTGGAACGAAAAGTCATTGATCAAATTAACTCAGCTATAATCCCCCACCAGTTCTTTCACGACTGCAGCTTGTCAACCTTGTACACTGTTTATTTAAACCATGTGAATGACATCATGAAAACCAGCCGCATTTCATCAAAACACGGTGTAGACTCTGAAAAACAATTTGGTTTCACACTACTCTAGGACGTGGTCTTTTTTTCTTTTCTTCCCTATACTGAAAGATAAAATACAAGATCTCAGTTCTTAGTTGTTTGATATTACTCCAGCTGGCCCTCCTCTAGAAAAATGGAAGCATTTTCATGTCATTTAGAATCAAGCCAATGAAAATAGCAAACAAGTCTGTCTCAGTCCTGGAAAAGGAGCAGTGGTGACAGGAACTGTTCTGTTGATGTTCATCTTAGCCTTTAGGTGCCAAGTTCACTTGTCCATGCTGTTTAATGGTTTCCTGTATCAATGCCTGCCAGACAATGTCCAGCAAGGTACTGAGGCCAGGATTAATCACAGAACTGGTAAGCTATTTACCTTGGGTTAGGAAATTTATTCTCCTTTTTTGTGTCCTTATGTTCCTGTACAAGCGCTCATCCTCATCTGCTTTAATTAGAAAAGTTGGTGTATATGTACCATTCTCACCTCCAAGTTGTGCTCAGTTCCTTGTCTCCCATGATGCTTCTGTTGCCACAGTTCTAACATTATTCCACAAACACAGCTTCCTCCTTAGCATAAGTATTAGCATTTATGATACCTAATTTTTGACTATTGGTAGGAGACAGATGAATTGGCAATTTGAAACGGGACCCTCACTTAATTTTTTTTTATTTTTATTTTTTCTGTTTTTTAGGGCCGCACCCACAGCATATGGAGATTCCCAGGCTATGGGTCAAATTAGAGCTGCGGCTGCCAGCCTACAACACAGCCACAGCAACACAGAGTCTGAGCCTTATCCGTGACCTACACCATAGCTCGTGGCAATGCCAGATCCTTAACCCACTGAGCAAGGCCAGGGATCGAACCTGCATCCTCATGGATGCTAGTCAGATTCATTAACTGCTGAGCCACAACAGGAACTCCCTATGGTGAAAATTCTTTAAACTAACTAACCCTACATGTGTTATTAAGCTTTCTTTAGGTACTAAAGGGGTTAAAAAATGTCTAAAATCATAATCATTGTCTGAAAGAAATTGGTAATTTAGCTCAGCATTTCTAAAACTATATTCTGTGGACCGCTAGTTCTAAGACATGCTCTGTGACAAAAGAATTTCATATATAAAGAAGTCTGAATTCCCTCTTGTGAAATCGTAACATATTAAAAGCCCTGAGAAATTCTAAAGTGAGCACATATGTTAAATCTGTTTTGCCTAGAGTTTACCCCATGCATTGAATCATGAATCACTGTTTTTGTATATTACCTCTAAACATCTCATGGAATGCAATTTGGGAAATACAGGCTCAGTAAGCTTGAGTACAGGGATTGCATATACTATTTCTTTGGTATCATCCACAGAAATATCCACAATACCTTTTTAGAAATATAAGGTTAAATGAATATATTGTCGAACACAGGTGGTTCCAGAAGAGACTCTCAAATTCCAGTCCAGAGAAAGGTGTCTGCTGTCTGTATTAGTATTTCTTGGGGAAATTGTTATAAATACAGGTTTCTGGGCTCTCTTCCTAAAGTTTGTAATCCAGAGGGCTTGAGGTCGGGTGTGGTAATCTGCATTAAAAATTTCTCAAGTGACTATCAGTCATGGGTAGTTTAGGAACCTCTAGTTAGTACATGAAAAAAAAAAAAATGAGGCCCAAGGTTGAGTATTCAAGTGTTTCTGAGCTAAGGTTGTCCACTGTGTGGTCACAAACTAAATCCTAGCTTTGAAGGTATATGTACATTATATCTGTCTAAAATATGAATGAACTTGATCACATTAAAAGCACTGAGCCTGAAGGTAGGTCAAGTTACTGTCACATACAGAAAAAATTCATATTTAGCACAAACCCAGGCTTTGAAAGAACTTGGATTGGGCCAAGAAGAAATGGAAATAATAGTAATATTTATTTATTTAAAGTTAAACATCCCCTCCCCAATGTGGATTAATACTGCTGTAAGATATATCATTACTATCTATACTGACTGGCAAAGAAAGAGCTAGAGGGAAAGAGATGGGAAGTATTTCTGGAATTGGGAGTTTTTTGGACTGGTCTTTGAGATGGTTTTAATGGGAGTTTCCGTTGTGGCTCAGTGGTTAACGAATCTGACGAGGAACCATGAGGTTGCGGGTTCGATCCCTGGCCTCGCTCAGCGGGTTAAGGATCCGGTGTTGCCGTGAGCTGTGGTGTGGGTTGCAGATGCGGCTTGGATTCCACATTGCTGTGGCTGTGGTTTAGGCTGGCGGCTATGGCTCCGATTTGACCCCTAGCCTGGGAATCTCCACATGCTGCTGGAGTGGCCCTAGAAAAGACAAAAAGATGAAAAGACAAGAAGCCGAAAAGACCAAAAAAAAAAAAAAAATTGTTTTAATGATACTGCTGGCCAGATCCTCCCCAGCCTGCTTTAAAAGTTGGAGGGTTGTCCTGGAAGTCTGATGTAACTGTGAATCTTGGGTGTTAAGACTAATCAAAGATGATTTTCTTGATGTCAGCATTGCAATCATTATAAAACAGCAATAAAAATTTCTATAAGCCCATAAATTCTACAGTGTCCCATTACCAGAAAGGTTCTATATAGTAATATGTACTGAAACGGTCTATCTATGTCATAACACAAATATCTGAGGTCATTCCTGACTTGGCCCTCTTCTTATTAAAATTTAGCTTATATAGATGCTGTTTCTTAGTTATTTTTCATATATTGCTCATAATCAGAGTTGACTGATTGATAATTTACCTTCTAAAATAATCTTAGGGAAAGTCTTCTAGGTCCAACCAGCTAATACTAACCAAAACGTTTTGGGGTAGCCCTTAAGATTATTTCTCGAGTTGATAAAAATCAGGAGAATTATAAAGAATGTATATTAGTGGTTTTTGAAATTTTTATGGTGATTATTGTGTGCTGCCACCTCTCCTCTTCTTTTTCTTACATTAGGCTTTTTTTTTTTTTTTTGTCTTTTTAGGGCTGCACCTGCAGCATATGGAGGTTCCCAGGCTAGGGGTTGAATTGGAACCGTAGCTGCTGGCCTACACCACAGCCACAGCAACACCATATCCAAGCTGGTGCTATGACCTACACCACAGCTCACAGCAAAGCTGGATCCTTAACCCACTGAGCGAGGCCAGGGATCAAACCTGCATCTTCATGGATACTAGTCAGATTCATTTCTGCTGAGCCATGACAGGAACTCCCTTACATTGGGTTTTAAACCCAGTAAATTAAAAAAAAGACTTTAGGGATTTATTAGCAGGCGATACTTTCACTTTCTTGGGTTGTTAACCTAATTTGAATCTTTATCATGAAGTTTTATTATGGAAGAATAGATCCTTTAAATTGTTTCCTTTGATTGGTTAAATAATTTGATTTTCCATACAGTTGAATGCCATATGGTGATAAAAAGTGATTACATCGGTCTATACTAATGGACATGGAAAAATACTCATTAAATAAAAGGAAAAGATGTTCAAGGTACATAATTAAGTGAAAAAGCAGAATACCAAACAATATGATTCCATCTGTTTAGATTCTATATATTTAATATACAAATTGAAAAGGGAAATAATAGCTAAAGCTTGTTAACCTGAAATGATGTTCTAAACACTTCATATGCATTAACCTATTTAATTCTCACAACCACCTACTAAGATGCCTTCTCTTATGCCTTCCTCCTGCTTTGAGAAACTGAAGCACAGAGACTCTAAGTAACTTGCTCAAGGTCATCACACTAGTAAATGGTTTTGAACCCAGGCAGTCTGGTTCCATATCTCACCTTTTTAACCTCTTAGCTGTAGGAAATGTACCAAAATATTAATGTTGTTATCTGAGGTTTTTTTTCACTTCTATTCCTTTATGGACTGTTGCAGTTTCTTCTTCAATCAACGTGTATTACTTTTAAATTAGAAAGAACAAAATTTTGAATGAATATGAAAAACGCCTCCTCCATCTAAAGAACGCAGCAATAAATACAACAGATGCTCAAATGACATCATACTATTTAGGGTTCAGTCAAGCAGTCTAAACTAAACTCTTTAAGGATTACATATTATCTTAATACCACAGATAAGGACATAAACGTTTTTCAATGTAGTGAATTCTGTAGTTAAAGATGAGTCAGTGGCAAAGAATTGCAATGTAATCCAGTATATCTAAGGACCTGAATTGCATTTTAAAACTTCGATGGTGATGAATGGATGAAAGAACTTTTTGTATTTATCATGGTAAAAGCTCTTAGGCACAAAGCTACAAGATCAGTGTGCCCAGGCTCTGCTCCACTACTGTGCGAACTAGAAACACTGCTTTCCACTTTACCTGCTTAGTGTGCTCCTGCTAACTGATTGGTGACAGCGTCTCACTGGATTACAGCAAAGGATGACGTTTGTTTAAGGGTACTCTGAACTCAACCCCCAAGTCATATACCAGGTCTAGTAAAAGGTTCTTATATAAGGCAGCCTAAATTCACACTGCTGTGCTTCATGATTGCTAAGTAGAAAAAGAACTGTCCTCTCAGTTTGATGATCTTCTGTTTCATCATTTTCAAATGAGAGAAATCCCTTCCTCCTATCTATTATGGTTGAACGCTAATTAGTATGATCTAGAGGAAACCTCATTCTTCTATATAATCCAGTTTAGCCCTTAAATGGATATGAGATTACCATCTTTAGCACTGGAAAGTTTCCAGGTTCCTTGAGAACCTACAACCAAAATAGTGTCTACTGAGTAAATGCTATATCTGTTTGTACTATAACTGTGCTAGAAGTGTTGGGAAAAGAAAAGAGACAACTGTTGTATCACTCCAGTTGATTTGTTGTGTTCCACAGATCGAGGGACAGTTAGAAAGTGCAATTTAGAAATTGGATGATTCTAAATAAAGAGAACTGTTCAGTTGACAAGTGTTAATTGGGAGGTCCAAGATGAGATAGCTTAACGTGTAGAGCTACGTTGTTGGTTATTCCTTAAATTGGGGAAGAACATGTAAATAAGATAAAGTTAGCCATTTTTCTAAGTGGGAACATCATATACACATTGCAAAAAATTTAAACTATATAGATAGAAAAAAATCGTATAAAAATTTCACTGCTCAGATATAAAAGTGTTCTTTTAGCATAACTTCGGACTTTTGGTTATGCATATTTCTTGTAAAAAAAAAAAGACCCCAAAACTGTTTTAAAAGTTGATTTCTCACGTAATGATGGACTTTGGAGTTTTCCTGTTAATAAATATAACTCAGCATTATTATGTTTTAAATAATTGCTTATTTCATTGTAAGAAAGGGTCATAATAAATTACTTAATCCTGTCTTTCTGAAGATTTGGTTTATTCCAACATTTTTGGGACATTATCCACAATGCCACTGCATGCATATAACCCTATGTACATATATCTGTACAAATTTGCATACACATATGTATATCTTTGTATGATATATGTATGTATAATTTTTTGCTCTTTCATTTGATTATTTCCTCAGGAATTTCATGATTGGAATTATGGCTTCAGAGGGTGAGCACAGTTCCCTCTTGATACAGTATTGCTGGATTTCTGTCCAAAAGGGTAGAACCAGTTTAACCCCTGACCCACAAAATGTGTACTGGGCCACATCACCAGTCCTTGGTATGATTAGCTTCTAAATACCTAGGATTGTTCTAGGTAAGAAACTTAGCTTTATTCTGATGACTAGCAAGGCTGAATATCTTTTTACCTGTTTAGTGGATATTTACATTCTTTCTTTTGTGACTTGCTTCCTTTTGGCCTTTGCCCCCATTTCTAGTGAGATATTTATCTTTTTCTAAATTACCTTTTAATTTATTTTTTATACCATCATTATTTAATTTGTCATATACAGCATAACATTTTCCCAGTTCATTTTATCTTTACTTACATATTTTCTTTTTGTTTGTTTGTTTTCATACAGAACTTCAAAATCTAATTAAAATGAAATTGACTACAGAAAAGTTTCCCCAGGGAGCTTCTGTTTGTCATTACTGTTCTTTCTTGATTCAATTCAAAGAAAACAATCTGACCATTAATGAAATATAGGAGCGCTTATCTAGTTTGAATAATAAATGTATTCAGTATTTTATTGTTATAAGTAGATGAAATTTTCTATGTATTTAGCCATTATTTAAAGTTTGAAGTAGAAGTCTTTTCTCCAATGCTGTGTGTGTTATAAGACATACATTTTTACTTTTTTGTTTGTTTGTTTTTTGGGCTGCATCTGGGAACATACAGAAGTTTCCAGGCCAGGGATTGAACTGGAGCTGCAGCCGCCAGCCTAAACCACAGCCATAGCAACGCAGGATCCTTAACCCACTAAGCGAGGCCAGATATTGAACCCTCATTCTCAGGGATCCTAGTCGGGATGGTTAACCGCTGAGGCACAAAGGGAACTCCTATATTTTTCTAGTTTATACTTTAGTACATATTTACATATATATATATCTATCTTTGCATTTTAGGTGCTCACATGGAAACACATACACAGATGTTTAAAAATTTGGTCATTTGGGGAGTTTCCATTGTGGCTCAGTGGAAACAAATCTGACTGGTATCCATGAAGATACAGGTTCTATCCCTGGCTTCGCTCAGTGGATTGGGGATCTAGTGTTGCTGTGAGCTGTGCTGTAGGTTGCAGATGCAGCTCAGAAGCTGTGTTGCTGTGGCTGTGGCATAGGCTGGCAGCTATGGTTCTAATTCGACCCCTAGCCTGGGGACTTCCATGAGCTGTGAGTGCGGCTCTAAAAGTAAATAAATAAATAAATAAAAATTTTGTATCTATTTGCACACTCTCACAAATATGCATATATTATGGCTTAGCAATATCAGGGAGCATTTATCAGGCTCACAGAATATATCAACTATAAGAACTAACACTCCCCTAATGTGGTTAATAGAAAATGGAAGTGTGCTATAAGCAGTAACTGCTAACAGAACTCGCATTTGCACTTTTTTTTTTAGTGCTATGAGACAGTTTAAATCACACTAGTTAATAATGCGTATTTTATTTTTTTTAAAGTGTAGTTGATTTACAATGCCTTAATTTCTGCTTTACAGCAAAGTGACCCATATATATATATATACACACAAACACACACACACATCCCCTTTCTTATATTATCTTCCATCATGGGCTATCTCAAGAGACTAAATATAGTTCCTGGTGCTACACAATAGTATGATATACGTGTAGGTTTTTTTTTTGGCTGCGCCTGTGGCTTGTAGAAGTTCCTGGGCCAGGGATGGAACCTGCACCAGAGTAGTGACCTGAGCTGCTACACTGACAAAGGCAGATCCTTAACCCATTGTATCACAGGGGAAATCCAGCACTATTCTTTAAGTGTAACAAATCTGACCTTTTTATTTTAGTAACTGAAAGGGTGCAGAGGGGACAATAATTCAGCTGTGGGCCCAGTTAGAAGTTTTGGAATATTGCCAAATACCATTTTACATGCACCCACTTACAATGCAAATAGTGATCTTATTGCACAGCCCAGCTCCATGTGTTGAGTCAAAGCTCCTCTGAAGACATCACAAAGTGAGCTGCCACCCACAATTCAAGTCAGTTGTATGTTACCTCTGGCTTTTAATGAAAATGTAAAACCCATGGGCCCAATTCTCCCTATTTGGCTCTGTGCGTATAAAGGGTGAGTTGAAATAAAATAATTAAGGACAGACCAGGAACTTTTAGAAAAACTCAACGAGGGATTAACTCAGACGCACTAAGAGTTGTTTAAATTCTTTTTGACCTTCTCTTATAAACATAGCCTGTTTAGGTAACCTTGACTGCTTTGCACAGTTGAATGGTCGATACAGCATCTCCCTGTGAGGTAGGTTCCTAAGCATTCAATCAAACATGAGACCAAGAGATAGAAGTAACAGTATGTTTAGTACTTGAATTATTACTTCGGGATGTGTTATATAGACTGTTTAAAATAAAAACGGTTTTCATGCTCACATTTCTGATTCAGTTGGGGGCCATACTTTTATTGCCACACGGACTTTAAGAGACTCCAAGCTCATTTCGATTGCTGGTGCAGAGGCATAATATATTTTAGTAATTTGGCATTTGTTTATTATTATTGTCAGTGAATCTGCACATGTGAAATTTATTTTTAGTTAATGAACACTGTTGGACATGAGTAGGCCTCTCAGATGCCAATAGGATACACCAAGACCACAGTGTCAATTAAAAGTTGAGTTATGGTTTCTCTATCTTTTCTTTGGGGCAAATTTTATAGATTTGGGGGCAAGTTCTTTCACCAATCTAAGATATACTCTTTTTGAGGGTATATGCAAGGTGCTAGCAACTGATAAAATATAAAATAATACATAAAATGTAAATAATTATTCCTTACAGCTTTTATAAAAGATTAGAATAAGGATGTGATCTTTTTACAGTGTCATAAATTGAAGCTTTAAAATCTTAAAACCGAAGTATGGTCCATAAGATGACAGATTCTGAATTTAAGGAACTTGAGGAAAGTGACAATTCTGCATCCGTAATCCTTGCAGTGGCTGTGAGATATAAAGGCATTAGGTTTTCAACAGTACTTAGTGGAACTGTATGCAGTGTGGGCTCTCCACTTGGTGCTATATTTAAAATGGTTTTCATGAGGTTTCCTTGAGGATTTGATGAAGTTACACAATGTTTCTAGCATCTTGTCTTAGTAGCATAGAGCAGGGGACTCAAGAAATGTGCTTTTCTTAAGTTAATGACCCAAGCTTCACTAATACTGGCACTACCAGGAATTATTTCCCCCATATTACAGATGAAAAAACTGAGGTTTAGAGATATTAAGAAACTTTCCCAACTCACATAGTAAATGACAGAGCTGGGATCCAAATCTAGGCTTGTGGACACCTAAGCTTAACCTCCTGAGAGTAAACAGTGTTCCCCAAACTTTGGTACTTCAACATCTCATAGTATGAATGAGATTATTCTAGGTGGAACACAAATACATCTTTTAAATGTAATTGTGTGTATAGGTCCATCTATATATATCTATATACTTATTTTTACCTATCTCACCACCCATTTTCTTCTGTTTCGTTTCAGTGGAAAAGCATCAAGAGAAATCCTTCTTATTTGCAAAGAAAAGCAGTTGTTTTAGAAATAAAATATGTGCAATATCCCAGAAACACCTTTCAAATTTATTATTTTCTTTTTAAAACAATATTGGCTTTAAAGGGGTTCACTCTTTAAAAATGTGCAATTCAGCAATTTTTAGTATATTCACAAAGAATATTAATTACTACTATCTAATTCCAGAATATTTTCATTATCCCTCCCCCCAAATTCCCATGGATATTAAGCCGTCACATCTTATTCTCCCCTTTTCCTAGTCCCTGAAAACCACAAATTTAATTTTTGTCTCTAGAGATTTACCTATTTTGGGTATTTCTTATGAATGGAATCAGACAATACATGGCATTTTGTGTCTGGCTTTGTCCAGTCTCCATGATGTTTTCAGTGTTCACCTATTTCGTATCATGTACCAATACTTGATTCCTTTCTATGGCCAAATAACACACCATTGTGTGGATGCAGCACATTTTGTGCATCCGTCCATCAGTTGATAGACATCTGGGTTGTCTCTACTTTCGGCTTTTATGAATCATGCTGCAATCCACATCCATGTTCAAGTATTTGTAAGAGTCCCTGTTTTCAGATCTTTGGGGTAATATATCTAGCAGTGGGATTGCTAGTCTTATGAGAATTCTATGTTTAACCTTTGAGGAATCACCCAACTGCTTTTCACAGTGAGTGTACCATTTTACGTACCTATTAGCAGTATTTGAGAGTTCCAATTTCTCCATATCCTCAATGACACTTATTTTCCATTTTTTAAAAAAAAATTATAGCCACACTAGTAAGTATAAAGTGGCAGATGCATTTATCTTCAAATATATTTGAAAATATAACCATCCTATCAGACTCATGGTATTGTTGGTTTTCCAATCAGGGCACTGGTAAGATTTCCTAAATATACTTTCGTTTAAGTAGAAAAAAGTGAATAGTTTAATGACAATAAGTAGATAAATAATGTATGGATGAGATGGGGATATGGCAAAATCTGTGGAGATGTGAGCCAGGGGAAAGTTACTAAATTTCTTTGAGCCTCAGTTTCATTATCTGTAATAAAAGAGGGCCCTGGACTGCTAAGTGGATCAGATGGCTAATATTCATAGAGTGCTTAAAATGGTGCCTGTATAAAAGTATTCTAAATAAATAGAGAAGGTGGTATTGATGACACAAGTTTGAAACACTCTTGAATAAGTTATACCATGCTCTTCATGAACAGCAACTGGCTTCTTCTAGAGAGTGTAAGCTGTCAATGTTTAACTAAGAAAATGAATGGTGGATTGAATTTAATTGTGGCGTTGAATTTCCCTGCTCACCTGAGGCTTGTGTGATAAAAGGTGCCGCAGAAATGGAGAATCTTCTTGGGGGGTGGGGGGGGGGTGGCCTGGTCACACAGGCACAGGGTAGTCACTGCTGACTTTGTGCCACAGAAAAACCCAAGCTTTTCACTAGCGCCAGCCACCACTCCAAGCGCTGGTGTTTGCAGGGAAGTGTGAAAAGCACCCATCTCTTCTCCTCTTGGATTTTGGACTTCTTTCTTTTCTTCTCTCCCCGACGCCGCCCACCCTTTTTAAAATCCTATCTAATAATTTTCTAATTAATTGGTGAGGCTAGTTTACAATTTGCCCTGCTTGTGGCCATGGCAGAAAGGCAAGTATACTGTGACAAAAAATAATGGTATTTCAGAGTCTTAATAATGGGATTTGACCTACACATTGTTCTGTGGAAGGATCCTGGTTGAAGTCACCAGGAGTCATTTGACCTTTTGCGAAGGGGAACACGACAAACAGCTCCCTTCTCTTATCAAATTCATCTTCTCACACTTGGATGTTAGAATTTAAACATTCATGAGTTACACGGCCAAATCAGTGATTGTTCTACTTGAGATCAGACATAAAGAATTTCCTGGAGTAAAGCAAGAGCGTTAATGAAGAAAAATATTTCACTGATATTTAAAAAAACACTTTAATTTTCATTTATAGCATTATGAGCAGTATAATGTTCTTTGCTCAGCAGTGCCACTGTTTTATGCATCTTTGCAGTTAATAACTTATTCTAGGTATTAAATCTGTCACATTCCTTTTACTCAGACCTGCAGTGAAGAATTTACAGCAGGAGACCCAGAACTGACCCGGCAATTTGAAAACATAACACAGATATGAATCCAATTATTCTTCATCTAAATGCTGACACTTGTGCCCTGCATCAATAAATGACATCTGAACCAGTCATACTTAATGTCTAACTCATCAAAGCCAACCCAGAAGTAAAAACAAAAGGACTAGTTCATGCCCACTTTCTGAAGAGTTTAATAATAATAATAATAAAAAACCCATGCCAGCCTGCTCTATGTAATTTAGATACTGCCATAAAACATATTTTAAAAAGTTGGTTAAAAAACAAAATATGTGCTCCCTCCTGGTGTGCTGGTCTTTTCCCCTTTACTGACTATTTTGCCGTGAAAAAGAAAGAGTTGCTTGTTCAAGTTCATAAAACAAAACAAATCAGTCGCACAGCAGGAATGTATCAGTGGCTTGCTCCTCACGTCTGAAGGTTCCTGCCAAATGCTCCGACCGTTTCTGTTTTTATTCTTTGTAAAATCAGCAACTGGAGCTGCTGAAAATGTTTTCCGTATAAAAACGTAACTAGATCAAACAGTGGCCTTGCAAAGAGAAGGGTGTGGCCAGGGGAGAGTCCTTTGGAAAAATGCGAAAGTTCAAAAGTTGTGGTGTAAATGAAAATTACTTTTAAGAGGTGTAAAGTGTATTTTTTACATTTCACGTTTCTCCCTCTTCAATGGGGAGAAAGGAAGACATTGTAGAACAAGCTAAAAAGTGAAAAAATAAAAAGACTGAATTAGTGCTTCAATCAAGGCAGAAAGGAGCCTTTTTCTGGTCCTCGGTGTTGAAGGAAGCAAAAGGAAACAGAAGGTGAAGAGATATTAGCATCAAGAGAAACAGAGCATGCATGCGTGCACCTGTACACACTCAAAACATGCTCACTTCCCTTTTTAAAGATTAAAGTCAGAGTCAAAGCACAGAAACTAAGTTGGTTATAAGACCTAGTTTCTTATGTTTGATCAAAACTAAATTCTATGTGGAAGAAAAAAAAATCAAACCTTTCTGGAATGTGTTTAACTTCTAAGGGATTACATGAAAATGAAGGGACCTGTTCTCTAGCAACTACCAAGAAAAAATTTCTTAGCCACCTTTTTAACAATGCGTGAAACAGACTTGGGCTTTTTATTCTGTTACCTTTATGTTATGAGAGCCGAATTCCCGCCTATCCTAGTTACAAAGGGGAACAAAGCCAACACAGTATCAATCCAGAACCTCCAGAACTTCAAGTAAAAAGTTTTTTTTTTTTAAAGCCTTAACATCAAAAGTCAAAATGACAGCAAGAACTATCCTCTTCCACCAAACACATCGACTCTATATTTGCATGTGCGCATATTTTAACATATGGAAAAATTTGATCTGGAAAAACCCCAAAATCTTAGCAGTGGTTGTTACATTTTAGGGAAGCAGTGGAGGATGAGGACAGGCGCTTTTAAATATTACTTTGTATATCTTATTTTAACCACAGTGTAGAAGGTAGTGTAACAAGAACCCATGTGCACACCATTGAGGTTTAACAACTAGTAGTATTTTGTGGTCTTTATTTCAGATTCCCAACTTCCTCCTGCCCCGCCCCCCTTTTAAAAAAGAAATAAAACATTACAGATACCATAGTGCATTGATCTATATGCTGAAGAGGATCTCAGACCTCACCTTAGGTTGCTTGGACAACAATTTAGCTAAAACTAAGGTCACCCCCATCCTCTTGTTGAAGGGGCTACACCTAAGTTTGGCTTCCCATCGCACTTGTGATCTCTAACCTGAGCAGAGGTTTGGCAGATCTCCGTGGGACCCACGAACTTCAAATGAAGGGCAGCTGATCCTTCCAGACAACGCTGTAAACAGCCAACGTCAAAAATCCTGACCTTCTAGCACCAGGCAGCCAGGATATTCCCCTATTAATAAGGCATCTTTCTTATCTTACCCTATAAAAATGCAGAAAAACAGGAGGGCAATGTCCCTCCACTAGCGCATAGACTCACCAGTCTCTGTAGGATAGTGGAGTGATGGAGAGGCGTCTTCTCTCTCTGATTGTGGTCTATACACAAGATTTCTCTTTACCGCAATACAGCCTGTTTGTTAACTTGTTCCGGGTGACATTACAGAATTTGTTTTCAATCCTGGTATAGGACAGGTGGTCATCCAGATGGGACTCACCTGACATGGTAGGTGATAACCATGAAAGAACCTAAATGCAAAACAGATTGTGTTTTTCTCTCTTGCAACCTTCTCAAATCCCATTTCTACTCTGCCCAGGGGCAAGCACCATCCTGAGATAGATATGTGCTCCTGTTTTTGTACCTCTATGACATAAATTTGTTTACATGCAATAGATTGAATTGTTTTGTGAGTTTTAAACATTTATATTAATTCTTTTTCTGTAGCTTTCTCTTTTGCATTAACATTATATAAGACCATCCATGTAGGTTTTGCGCATGCATTCAATCTAATAGTCTCTATATCATAATAAGAAAATTTAATCCATTAATATTTAATTATTGATTTATTATTATGAGGATCATGCGTTCCAATTTCCTTTCCTTTTATTCTTTGCTTTACTTCTTTTACTCTTTCTTGCTTTAAGTAAATTTTCATTAATCTGCTGTTTTAGAAGTAATTCAAAATTTTTTTTTAAAATGGCTACCTCTAAATTTTTTTTTTTTTTTTTTTTTTATTTTCCCACTGTACAGCAAGGGGGTCAGGTCATCCTTAGATGTATACATTGCAGTTACAGTTTTTTCCCCCACCCTTTCTTCTGTTGCGACATGAGTATCTAGACAGAGTTCTCAATGCTATTCAGCAGGATCTCCTTATAAATCTATTCTAGGTTGTGTCTGATAAGCCCAAGCTCCCGATCCCTCCCACTCCCTCCCCCTCCCATCAGGCAACCACAAGTCTCTTTTCCAAGTCCATGATTTTCTTTTCTGAGGAGATGTTCATTTGTGCTGGATATTAGATTCCAGTTATAAGTGATATCATATGGTATTTGTCTTTGTCTTTCTGGCTCATTTCACTCAGTATGAGATTCTCTAGTTCCATCCATGTTGCTGCAAATGGCATGATGTCATCCTTTTTTATGGCTGAGTAGTATTCCATTGTGTATATATACCACCTCTTCCGAATCCAATCATCTGTCGATGGACATTTGGGTTGTTTCCATGTCCTGGCTATTGTGAATAGGGCTGCAATGAACATGCGGGTGCATGTGTCTCTTTTAAGTAGAGCTTTGTCCGGATAGATGCCCAAGAGTGGGATTGCAGGGTCATATGGAAGTTCTATGCATAGATTTCTAAGGTATCTCCAAACTGTTCTCCATAGTGGCTGTACCAGTTTACATTCCCACCAGCAGTGCAGGAGGGTTCCCTTTTCTCCACAGCCCCTCCAGCACTTGTTATTTGTGGATTTATTAATGATGGCCATTCTGACTGGTGTGAGGTGGTATCTCATGGTAGTTTTGATTTGCATTTCTCTTATAATCAGCGATGTTGAGCATTTTTTCATGTGTTTGTTGGCCATCTGTATATCTTCTTTGAAGAAATGTCTATTCAGGTCTTTTGCCCATTTTTCCATTGATTGGTTGGCTTTTTTGCTGTTGAGTTGTATAAGTTGCTTGTATATTCTAGAGATTAAGCCCTTGTCAGTTGCATCATTTGAAACTATTTTCTCCCATTCTGTAAGTTGTCTTTTTGTTTTCTTTTTGGTTTCCTTTGCTGTGCAAAAGCTTTTCAGTTTGATGAGGTCCCATGGGTTTATTTTTGCTCTAATCTCTATTGCTTTGGGAGACTGACCTGAGAAAATATTCATGATGTTGATGTCAGAGAGTGTTTTGCCTATGTTTTCTTCTAGGAGTTTGATGGTGTCCTGTCGTATATTGAAGTCTTTCAGCCATTTGGAGTTGATTTTTGTGCATGGTGTGAGGGTGTGTTCTAGTTTCATTGCTTTGCATGCAGCTGTCCAGGTTTCCCAGCAATGCTTGCTGAATAGACTTTCCTTTTCCCATTTGATGTTCCTGCCTCCCTTGTCAAAGATTAATTGACCATAGGTGTCAGGGTTAATTTCCGGATTCTCTATTCTGTTCCATTGGTCTGTCTGTCTGTTTTGATTCCAGTACCACACTGTTTTGATGACTGTGGCTTTGTAGTATTTCTTGAAGTCTGGGAGAGTTATGCCTCCTGCTTGGTTTTTGTTTCTCAGGATTGCTTTGGCGATTCTGGGTCTTTTGTGGTTCCATATAAATGTTTGGATTGTTTGTTCTAGTTCTGTGAAAAATGTCATGGGTAATTTGATAGGGATTGCATTGAATCTGTAGATTGCTTTGGGTAGTATGGCCATTTTTACAATATTGATTTTCCCAATCCAGGAACATGGAATATCTTTCCATTTCTTTACATCTTCTTTGATTTCTTTGATTAAAGTTTTATAGTTCTCGGCATATAGGTCCTTTACCTCTTTGGTCAGGTGTATTCCGAGGTATTTGATTTTGTGTACCTCTAAATTTTTAAGTGCCTGCTTAATAAGGCTAAGGTTGTAAATAAAAGAACCTTAGGCCATTTTTACTCTGATTATCTCCCTCCTATTTTCCATGTATTGATCTAGCATTTTATTGGTCCTCCTATTTACTTATCTATTTGTGTTATTTCATATTCGTATTTTAACATATTATCTATTAAAATTTATTTTATTTTATTAAAGTATAACTGACTGTTACAGTGTTGTGTCAATTTCTGCTGTACAGCATAGTGAATTGGTCATACATATGTATACATTCTTTTTCTCATACTCTCTTTTATCATGGTCTATCCCAAGAGATGGGATATAGTTCCCTGTACTATACACTAGGACCTTATTGCCTATCCATCCTAAATGTAATAGTTTGCCTCTACTAACCCTAAACTCCCATCCATCCCACTCTCTCCTCCTCCTTGGCAACCACAAGTCTGTTCTGTATGCCTGTGAGTCTTTTTTTATTTTTTTGTAGATAGGTTCATTTGTGCCACATTTTAGACTCCACATACAAGATATATCATATGGTATTTGTCTTTTTCTGACTTATTTCACTTAGTATGAGAATCTCTAGTCGAATCCATGTTGCTGCAAATAGCATTATTTTGTTCTTTTTATGGCTGCAAATAGCATTATTTTGTTCTTTTTATTTTATTCCATTGTGTATAGGTACCACATCTTCTTAATCCTTTCATCTGTTGATGGACATTTAGGTTGTTTCCATGTCTTGGCTCTTGTGAATAGTGCTGCAATAAACATAGGGGAGCATATACCTTTTTGAATGATAGTTACATTTTTAAGTTTTTTTGAAGTATAGTTGATTTGCAATGTTGTGGTAATTTCATGATTCAGTTATATATATACACATATCCATTCTTTTTCAGATTCTTTACCCCTATAGATTATCAAAGAATATTAAGTTGAATTTCCTATACTATACAAGAGGTACCTTTTTGAATGATAGTTACATTTTTAAGTTTTTTTGAAGTATAGTTGATTTGCAATGTTGTGGTAATTTCATGATTCAGTTATATATATACACATATCCATTCTTTTTCAGATTCTTTACCCCTATAGATTATCAAAGAATATTAAGTTGAATTTCCTATACTATACAAGAGGTCCTATACTATACAAGAGGTCCCTACATACATTCCATATACCACAGTGTGCGTTTGCCAGTCCTAAACCCTCAGTCCATTCTTCCCTGCCATGTGTCCCCTTTGGTTTGTTTTTGAAATCTTTGAATCTGTTTTTGTAAATAGGTTCATTTGTATCATTATTTATTTATTTAGGAGGAAGTCTAAGATCTCAGAGTAGCAGGAAGTAAGGCTCATCTACTCCCACAAATACATTGAAATACAACTATATGTGGAACTATTTGCACATAAAATTTGTGAAAAACTAATATTTATTTATTTATTGGCTGCACCCATGGTATGTGGAAGTTCCTGGGTCAGACAACATCTGAGACATTTTAGTTCCCTTCCTAACAGGAGTGAACCCAGGAAAGTGTGAGTAGTCTGGAGATCGTGGACTCCCTTCAGTGATCAGGGCTGGTTACCTACACTGCAGTTTACAGCAATGCAAGACCCTTAATCCACTGAGTGAGGTCAGGGATTGAACCCATATCCTTATGGCTACTGTGTTGGGTCCTTAACCCACTAAGCCAAAGTAGGACTCCTGGAATATAACTTTTCTTTTCTTTTTTTCTTTTTCTTTTTTCTTATTACTCAAATGAATTTATCACATCTGTAGTTGTATAATGATCGTAATAATCTGATTTCACAGGATTTCTATCCCACAGCCCAAGCACATCCCCCCACCCCCCAAACTGTCTCCTCCGGAGACCATAAGTTTTTCAATGTCTGTGAGTCAGCATCTATTCTGCAAAGAAGTTCAGTCTGTCCTTTTTTCAGATTCCACATGTCAGTGAAAGCATTTGATGTTGGTGTCTCACTCTATGGCTTACTTCACTTAGCATGATAGTTTCTAGGTCCATCCATGTTGTTAAGAATGCCGGTATTTCATTCTTTTCAATGGCTGAGTAATATTCCATTGTGTGTATGTACCACATCTTCTGGATCCACTCCTCTGTCGATGGACATTGAGGTTGTTTCCATGTCTTGGCTATTGCAAATAGTGCGGCAGTGAACACAGGAGTACGTGTGTTTTTGAGAGTCATGGTTTTCTCTGGATAGATGCCCAGGAGTGGGATTGCTGGATCAAATGGTAGTTCTATGTTTAGTTTTCTGAGGAAGCTCCATACTGTTTTCCACAGTGGTTGCACCCACTTACAATCCCACCAACAGTGTACTAGGGTTCCTTTTTGTCCACACCCTCTCCAGCACTTATTGTTTGTAGACTTTTTGATGATAGCCATTCTGGCTGGTGTAAGGTGGTACCTCATGGTGGTTTTGATTTGCATTTCTCTAATAATGAGTGATGCTAAACATCTTTTCATGTGTTTCTTGGCCATCTGTATGTCTTCTTTGGAGAACTGTCTGTTTAGATCTTCTGCCCATTTTTTGATGCGGTTGTTTGTTTTTTTGGTATGGAGCTGCAGAAGTTGTTCATAAATTTTGGAGATCAATCCCTTGTCAGTTGATTCACTTGCAAAGATTTTCTCCCATTCTGTGGGTTGTCTTTTTGTGTTGTTTAGGGTTTCCTTTGCTGTGCAGAAACTCTGAAGTTTGATTAGGTCCCATTTGTTTATTTTTGTTTTTGTTGTCAATACTCTAAGAGGTGGATCTGAGAAGATGTTGCTGTTGTTTATGTCAGAGAGTGTTTGGCCTGCTTTCCTCTAGGAGTTTTATAGTGCCTGGTCTTCTATCTAGGTCTTTAATCCATTTGGAGTTTATTTGTGTGTATGGTGTTGGGGAGTGTTCTAATTTCATTCTTTTCCATGTGGCTGTCCAGTTTCCCAGCACCACTTATTGAACAAACTGTCCTTTCTCCATTGTATATCCTTGTGTCCTTTGTCATAGATTAGTTAGCTGTAGGTGTGTGGGTTTAATTCTGGGCTTTCTATCCTGTTCCACTGATCTATATTTCTGTCTTTGTGCCAGTACCATACAGTTTTGAGGATTGAGGCTTTGTAGTATAGTCTGAAGTCCAAGAGCCTGATTCCTCCAGCTCCATTTTTCTTTTTCAGGATGTCTTTTGCTATTCTGTGTCTGCTGTGCTTTCAAACAAACTTTAAAATATTGTGTTTGAGTTCTGTGAAAAATGTCCTTGGTAATTTGATAGGGATTGCATTGAATCTCCAGATTGCCTTAGGTAGTATAGTCATTTTGATAATATTAACTCTTCCAATCCAAGAGCATCGTATATCTTTCCATCTATTTGTGTCATCTTTGATTTCTTTCATCAGTGTCTTATAGTTTTCAGAGTACAGGTCTTTTGTCTCTTTAGGTAGGTTTACTCCTAGGTATTTTATTCTTTTGGATGCAATGGTAAATGGGATTGCTTCACTAATTTCTTTTTCTGCTCCTTCATTGTTAGTGTATAGAAGTGCCGTCGATTTCTGTGTATTAATTTTGTATCTTGTGACTTTGCTAAATTCGTGGATGAGCTCTAACAGTTTTCTGGTAAAGTCTTTAGGATTCTCTAGGTATAATATCATATCATCTGCAAATAGTGATAGTTTTACTTCTTCCTTTACAATTTTGATTCCTTTTCTTTCTTTTACTTCTCTGATTGCTGTGGCTAGGACTTCCAGAACTATGTTGAAGAGTAGTGGCGAGATCAGACATCCCTGACTTGTTCCTGATCTCAGCAGGAATTCTTTCAGCTTTTCACCATTGACAATGATGTTCGTTTGTGGGTTTGTCATATATGGCCTTTATCATGTTGAGGTAGGTTCCCTCTATGTCTACTTTTTGAAGGGTTTTTATCAGAAATGGGTGTTGGATTTTGTCAAAGGCCTTTTCCACATCTATTGAGAGGATCATATGGTTTTTATTCTTCAGTTTGTTAATGTGGTGTGTCACACTGATGGATTTGCGGATATTGAAGAACGCTTGCATCCCTGGGATAAATCCCACTGGATCATGATGTACAATCCTTTTAATGTATTGTTGGATGCGGTTTGCTAGTATTTTGTTGAGGATTTTTGCATCAATGTTCATCAGTGAAATTGGCCTGTACTTTTCTTTTTTTATGGTATCTTTGTTTGGTTTTGGTATCAGGGCAATGGTGGCCTCATAGAATGAATTTGGGAGAATCAACTTCCTCTGCAATTTTTTGAAATAGTTTCAGAAGGAGAGGTGTTAGCTCTTCTCTAAATGTTTGATAGAATTCACCTATGAAGATATCTGGTCCTGGACTTTTGTTTGTTGGAGGTTTTTTAATCTCAGTTTCAATTTCAGTTCTTGTGATTGGTCCATTCATCTTTTCTATTTCATCTTGGTTTAGTCTTGGAAGATTGTACTTTTCTAAGAATTTGTCCATTTCTTCTAGTTTTTCCGTTTTATTGGCATATAGTTGCATATAGTAGTCTCTTATGATCCTTTGTATTTCTGTGATGTCCGTTGTTACTTCTTTTTCATTTCTAATTTTATTGATTTTAGTCCTCTTTTTTGCTTGATAAGTCTGGCTAGGGGTTTATCAATTTTGTTGATCTTTTCAAAGAACCAGCTTTTCATTTCATTGATCTTTTCCATGGATTTCTTTGCTTCTAGTTCATTGATTTCTGCTCTGATCTTTATGATTTCTTTCCTTCTACTAACTTTAGGTCTTGTCTGTTCTTCTTTGTCGAACTGATTGAGATGTAAAGTTAGCTTGTTTATTTGAGCTTTTTCTTGTTTCCTGAGGTGGGCTTGTATTACTATAAACTTTCCTCTTAGAACAGCTTTTGCTGCATCCCATAGGTTTGGAGTGTCGTACCTTCATTGTCATTTGCTGCTAGGTATTTTTTAATTTCCTCTTTGATTTCTCAGTGATCCATTGGTTGTTTAGTAGTATATACTTGAAAATGGAAATGGAGGGGTCATGCACTAACTTCATGTTACTCTTTGAGATACTGCCAAATTGTTTTCCAAACAGACAAATGTTATAAAACATTTAATTTTTGCAATTAACTTGGACCTTAATTACATTATGGTCAAAAAAATTTTCCTGGTTCTTTGAATCTTAATCTTGCAGTTGATCCTGCAGTCCTTCCCTTTGCCAGGGAGGCTTTAGGGACTGCTATCTGTAGCTGGAGGTGGGGGCACCCTAGGGGACTTTTTTTGTAGCCCTAGAGGCTAGAGCTGCTCCATAAATGTCACTAAGAGGCTCTCTCTGTAGCTGTAAGGCCTGCACTGTTCTGGTGGTCCCTCCTCCTACTGGGCTGATGGTAGAGTGCTCCCTGGAGCTGTTGTGAAGTAAAAACTTGTGCCAGAGGTCCCCTCTTAGCTCCTTTGGTTAACAGTGCAACATACGCTGATTTCATGGTCCCCTGCTTGACTGCTGGCAGGGATCACGTTGCTCCTGCTATTTTGGCGATCACTCCACCAATCCACCAACCAGTTCGGGGTTTTTGGATGTAGTGCCTGTGTGCGTTATTTCCAGGTTCACTTTGCCCCTTCACTGGGCCTTTTGGAGCTTTCCACCTGTCCACCTGGCCTCTTTTGATTCTCAGAATCCTTTGTGTTGTTTCCAAGTTCACTTTCTCTGCCTCCTATGCAGGTTGCTGCTCTTTACCCACTACTAGCCTTTTGTGACTCCCAGGACATTTTGCATTCTTTCTATTTAGCTTTACCGGCTCCATGGGCTAAACCACTGGGACCTAATTAAACTCAAAAGCTTTTACAAAGCAAAGGATTAAAAAAACAAAAATATAACCCACAGAATGGAAGAAGAAAATCTTTGCAAACAATGCAACAGACAAGGGCCTAATCTCCAAAATATACAAACAATGCACACAACTCAACAACAAAAAACCCAACAACCCAATTGAAAAATGGGCAGAAGACCTGAATAGAATATTCTCCAAAGAGGACATATGGATGTCCAATAGGCACATGAAAAAATGCTCAATATCACTAATTATTAGAGAAATACAAATCAAAACTCTGACTCCTTACACCAGTCAGAATGGCTATCATTAACAAGTCAACAGATAACAAATGCTGGAGAGGGTGTGGAGAAAAGGGTACCCTCTTTCACTGTTGGTGGGAATGTAAATTGGTACAACCACTATGTAAAACAGTGTGGAGATACCTCAGAAAACTAAATATATAATTACCATATGATCCAGCAATCCCACTCCTAGGCATATATCCAGACAAAACTTTCACTGAAAAAGATACATACATTCCATGTTCAGTGCAACAATATTCACAATAGCCACGTCATGGAAACAACCTAAATGTCCATCAACAGATGAATGGATACAGAAGATGTGGTATGTATATGTGATGGAATACTACTTATCCACGAAAAAGATAAACTAATGCCATTTGCAGCAATATAGATGGAACTAGAGATTCTCATACTAAGTGAAGTATAACTATAAAATTATAAAATTATAATCAACTATAATTTTAAAAAATGAAAAAAATAAAATAGAAAGTTTACATATATTACCCTTATTCTCTTAAAAGATCTTCTGGGTGTACATTTTTTCCTCTGTTATTGTTAATGAGAAGTCTGCTATAGTTCTTATTGTGATTCCTTTGAAGGTAGCCTGTAATTTTCCTCTGACTGCTTTTAAGTCTGTTTTCCTGTGTTGGAGATGTATGCTTTCACTAGACTGCTTTTGGATCTCATTTTGTTTCTTCTGCTTTTTCTTTATTCTTTGCTTTTGGGGTTCTTCTTAGATACATGATAGAACTTCTCATTTTATCTTTTACTTCATTTAATATTTCTCCTATATTTTTCCATCTCTATCTCTTTGTGCTATATGCTAGATAATTTTTTTCAGATAAATATTCTGGTTTATTATTTCTCTCTTCCAATATGTCAAATTCACCATTTAATTTTAGACTGAGTTTTTATTTCAACAATTCTATTTTTTCATTTTTTAAAGTGAAAAAATGAACATAGCATATGGAAGTTCCTAGGCCAAGGATTGACTCTGAGGTGCAGCTGTGACCTATGCTGCAGCTGCAGCAACACTGGATACTTTAACCCACTGTCCTGGGCCTGGGATTGAACTTGTACCTCTGCAGTGACCTGGGACATTATAGTCGGATCCCTAACCCATTGAGCCACAGTGGGAACTTCCATTTTTTCATTTCTAAAGACTGCATTTGGGAGTTCCCGATGTGGCTCAGAGGTTAACAAACCCGACTAGTATCCATGAGGATGTGGGTTCGATCCCTGGCCTTGCTCAGTGGGTTAAGGGTCCAGTGTTGCCATGAGGTGTGGTGTAGGTTGCAGAAATGGCTTGGATCTCGCAGTGCTATGGCTGTGGTGTAGACCAGCAGCTATAGCTCTGATTGGACCCCTAGCATGGTAACCTCCATATGCCATGGGTGCGGCCCTAAAAAGATAAAAGAAAAAAAGATAAAATAAAAAAAAACAAAGACTACATTTATTTCTTTTGAAAACCTCTTATTATTCCCAGTTTTTTTGTGTGTGTGATTCATCTTTAATTTTAAAAAATTTCACTAACATAAAAAGGCAGCTCTATATTCTATATCTGACCATTCTAATAACTACCATGCTTGAGAAGACAGTCTAAATTTGTTAATTGTGTTCACTGTCTCTCAGACTTTGCACATTGCTTTCTTTTGTCTATGCCCTTAAACTATGAAGTCATGGATTGATCTTATTGAGTAGGGGTCCCTTGTTCCCAAATTGGTAACTGGAGAAGCTTTCCTTTAGAAAAGACTCATTTTGCCTCTGTCAGTAGCCAGGGGAAGCCATCAACCTTGGAGCAATGTCAACTGCCCTTGATGGTGGCAACTGGTGTGAGGAACTCTGGCATTACTTTCCAACTTCATTGCTAGATTGTGCCCATTTTTCCTAAATGACTTTTCCAGATGGTACCACTACTTTTAACAACTGCTTTAAAGCATACTCACCCCTTCTCACTACCTGTTTTTTTGGCCCTGACTCTGAGGTTTGTTCATCTCATTTTTCTTTCTAGAAAGAGAGGTGACATGGCAGAGATGAGTTGTTCCGCAGTTAAAGAATACCTGGGCACTTCACATGCCAGAAGTGGAACACCACATCTTGTTAATAAACTTATTTTCTGTCTAATTGTCAAAATCATATTCTGCTGATAATACTTAAGAAGTGATACAATCCACTGTTTTTTTATGTTGAGGGAAAAAATTTCATATTCACAGTTACGTAACATAGTTGGAATTTTATGAAAACATAACCCCCATAATCATAGAGGAATATCTATGTTCCCACCTGATGGACAAAACTGAATAAGCTAAAACTTTTTCGTTGTTTTTTTTTTTTTTTTTTTTTTTTTTTTTTTGCCTTTTCTAGGGCTGCTCCTTCGGTATATGGAGGTTCCCAGGCTAGGGGTCTAATCAGAGCTGTAGAGCTGTAGCTGCCGGCCTACGCCAGAGCCACAGCACCTCGGGATCCTAGCCGCATCTGTGACCTACAGCTGCAACGCTGGATCCTTACCCACTGAGCAAGGAGAGGGATCGAACCCGCCACCTCATGGTTCCTAGTTGGATTCATTAACCACTGCGCCACGACGGGAACTCCAAATATCTTTTTTTTTTTTTTTTGTCTTTTTGCCATTTTCTTGGGCCGCTGTCACGGCATATGGAGGTTCCCAGGCTAGGGGTTGAATCGGAGCTGTTGCCACCGGCCTACACCAGAGCCACAGCAATGCTGGATCTGAGCCGTGTCTGCAACCTACACCACAGCTCAGGGCAATGCTGGGTCGTTAACCCACTGAGCAAGGGCAGGAATCGAACCCGCAACCTCATGGTTCCTAGTCGGATTCGTTAACCACTGTGCCACGATGGGAACTCCTGAATAAGCTAAAACTTTTTCTACTGAATCTCTGTTACTATAAATTTGCTTCCGAGAAAATATCTATTTCATCTGGCTTTTTAAAAAAGTAGTACATTAATTTTTTCTATATATATATAATCTGATAAGAATTATGTTTTTCCAGACACTTACAGTCAATTAATCTTTGAAAAAGGAGGCAAGAACATAAAATGGAAAAAAGACAGTCTTTTCAGCAAGAATTGCTGGGAAAACCTAGACAGCTGAATGTAAATCATTGAAACTAGAACACACCCCCACACTATGCATGAAAATAAACTCAAAAATGTCTGAAAGACTTAAATATAAGACAAGACACCATCAAACTCCTAGAAGAGAACATAGGCAAAACATTCTCTGACATCAACCTTATGAATATTTTCTCAGGTCAGTGTCCCAAAGCAACAGAAATAAGAGCAAAAATAAACCAGTGGGACCTAATCAAACTGACAAGCTTTTACAGAGCAAAGGAAACCAAAAAGAAAACAAAAAGACAACTTACAGAATGGGAGAAAATAGTTTCACATGATTCAACAGACAAGGGCTTAATCTCTAGAATATACAAGCAACTTATACAACCCAACAGCAAAATAGACAACAACCCAATGAAAAAATGGGCAAAAGACCCGAATAGATATTTTTCCAAGGAAGACATACAGATGGCCAATAAGCATATGAAAAAATGTTCAGCATCACAGATTATTAGAGAAATGCAATTCAAAACTACCATGAGATACCACCTCACACTAGTCAAAATGGCCATCATTAATAAGTCCACAAATAACAAATGCTGGAGGGGGTGTGGAGAAAAGGGAATCCTCCTGTACTGTTGGTGGGAATGTAAGTTGGTACAACCACTATGGAGATCAGTATGGAGGTACCTTAGAAATCTGTACATAGAACTACAATATGACCCAGCAATCCCACTCCTGGGCATATATCCAGAAAAAACTTTCCTTAAAAAAGACACATGCACCCACACATTCATTGCAGCTCTATTTACAATAGCTAAGACATGGAAACAACACAAATGTCCATCGACAGATGATTGAATTAGGAAGATGTGGTATATATACACAATGGAATACCACTTGGCCATAAGAAAGAGAAAAATAATGCCATTTGCAGCAACATGGATGGAACTAGAGACTCTCATACTGAGTGAAGTAAGTCAGAAAGAGAAAGACAAAAACCATATGATATCACTTAAATCTGGAATCTAATATATGGCACAAATGAACCTTTCCACAGAAAAGAAAATCATGGACTTGGAGAATAGACTTGTGGTTGCCAAGGGGGAGGGGGAGGGAGTGGGATGGACTGGGTGCTTGGAGTTAACAGATGCAAACTATTGCCTTTAGAATGGATTAGCAATGACATCCTGCTGTTTAGCACTGGGAACTATGTCTAGTCACTTATGATGGAGCATGATAATGTGTGAAAATAGAATGTGCATGTGTATGTGTCACTGGGTCACCATACTGTACAGTAGAAAAAAAAATGCATTGGGGAAATAATTATTAAAAATAATAATAATAAAAAAAGAAGTTTGCAAAAAAAGAACTATGTTTTTAGTTAATGAAAGCACAAATGTTCATCTTTCAGTTATCTTCACCTCCTTCAAATATTAGTCTTTTTATAATTGCAGTCTATTAGTAAGAATTCATTAACAATAAGAACAAATCTCAATAAGAACTCTCTTTCTGAAGATTTGCACCATCTTTTATTAACAATATAATCAAACATTTTATTTGATCAGTGCTGCCAACCTCCAGGATTTATGAAGCGTGGTTACAGAAAGTGGAGAAGAAACATGAAATTGTCTTCATTTAACATTAATTCATTCAATATTCATTGAGCATCCATGTAATACAGGAATAGTACTAGAGATAACACTGGTGAGTAGAAAGATGTTCCCTATATTCTTGGAGCTTGTAGCTTATTGGGGGTGGAGGGAGGGATCAGGTAAAACATTGGTCAAAGAATCACACAAATAAGTGAAAAATTTTAATGACATTCACTTCAATGAAATAGAGAGGCATGGTACTATGAGATAGGTGAACTTGACTTGATCAGGGAGACCAGGAAAAACTGATCTAAGGAAGTGACTATTGAGTTGGCAACTGAAGGATGAATAGGAGTTTACCAAATGAGGAAAAACAGTGAGGGAACACCAAGCAGAGAAATCACCAATGAATGGAATATGGCTCAAATAAGGTACTGGAAGAATTTTAAAATGTCTGCAGCCAGGAACACAACCATATAGCGAGATATGGCTAGAGAGGTAATCGAGATCAAGCTAGGGGAGAGTTTGGAATTTTTCTTAAGAGCAAGAGGAAATGACTCAGACATTATGACCCTTCAATGTTTGCGTGTTTGCAGTTAGAAAAGCGTGCAGAAACAGTGTAGACCAACAATAATAGAAAAAATAAAAACCACTATAAAAAAACAAAAAAGGGGAAAGAAGCAATGTTTGAAGAGATGATAACAAATAATTTTCAAAAACTAATGAGACAGATAGATCCATAGATTCAAGAAGACCAGCAAGTTCTAAGCAGAATAAATTTAAAAATAAAGACAAAATAAAGACAATATTTTCACTGGCCAAAAGAAACAAACAAACAAACAAAACCAAAAAACCCAGCATATCTCTAGACTAATGGGAGCAAAAATGGATGCAGTAGAATAATTAAGAGGAAATTCTTGTAGTGAGGGTATTTTGACCAGTTACTTTCAACTAGTTACTTTAGAGTAGGATGTCTAAAAAAAATTGTGCTTCCCAAATCACGATTTTAGATTCTTTTTGATGAATTGCCTTTGGAATGGATTAGCAATGAGGTCCTGCTGTGTAAAAAATTGTGCTTCCCAAATCACGATTTTAGATTCTTTTTAATGCTCAAATGTTTCAAAGTGTACACGAGTTTTGTCAAAAACAGTTTTTTTTTAGGTTTTTATTTTTTCTATTATAGTTGCTTTACATTGTTCTGTCAATTTCTGCTGTGAAGCAAAGTGACCCAGTTATACACACACACACATATATATATATATCTTCTTTTTCTCACAGTATCCTCCATCATGTTTCATCACAAGTGATTAGATATAGTTCCCTGATATAGCAGGATCTCATTCCTTATCCACTTCAAGTGCAATAGTTTGAATCTAGTAACCCCAGACTCCCAGTCCATCCCACTCCCTCCCCCTCCCTGTTGGCAGCCACAAGTCTGTTCTCCAAGTCCATGAGTTTGAAAAACAGTTATGTTTAAGAGTAGTTACTCGGGGTCTCCAACTGATCCAGGTGCATCAAGTTTCCATCACTGAATTACTTAACAAATTAGACAGCTCAATTGATTGTATTCACCTAATAATAACCATACACAAGTCTTTTTATTATTCACTGAAAGCCTCACATGTGCACCGTTTTACAGTGACTATCTCATCTATGAAGGGAAATACCCACTAGCCAGTTCACTCATCAGTTTTTCTAAAGGACCATGGAAGTTTGATCATCAGTGAATGTATGGATTAAGTCTGTAAGTTGGTAAGATGTTTCTTTGACTTGGGATGCTATTTATTATAAAATTCACCATTATTTTATATACTACTAAGAAAAAAATGCTGTCTTTTAAACTATTATGCTGATTTCCCATCACTTACAATTTTTATTTTACACTTACTGAAAGGGCTTTTATGCTGCTAGATCTCTGCAGTGGCTCCCTTAGCACTTACAGTCTAATTGAAAGCATCTTAAAGAAAGATCGGCCTTTGTTAGCATTTCTTAGTTGACTAGACTTGGTTTTGTATTTTTACCACTGAAGTCACATGACACTGTCACACCAGCTTTTCCTCACTACATAAAATTTCTTTTCTCTAGTCTCAGAGATTAAAAAAATTTCCCTACAAACCATACTGCCATGTGATAATATTTTTGTGCTTATCCCAGGAATAAAATGTAGCATGGCTTCATGAAGATGTGGTGACTATCCTTTCCTCGATTCTGTATTCTCAAAAAAGTACAGTTTTGGTCATTTACTCCAGTGGCCATTTCTCTGACCTATACTACAGCTCACAGCAACCCTGGATCCTTAACCCACTGAGCAAGGCCAGGGATTGACCCCATATCCTCATGGATCCTAGTTGGGTTCATTAACCGCTGAACCACGAAGGGAGCTCCTTGTTTATCCATTCTTTTCCTTCCTTCCTTCCTTTCCTCCTTCCTTCCTTCCTTTCCTGCCTTCCTTCCTTCTTCTTCCTTCCTTCCTTCCTTCCTTCCTTCCTTCCTTCCTTCCTTTCTTTCTTTCTTTCTTTCTTTCTTTCTTTCTTTCTTTCTTTCTTTCTTTCTTTCTTTCTTTCTTTCTTTCTTTCTTTCTTTACTTTTTAGGGCCGCACCCAAAGCATATGGAGATTCCCAGGCTAGGGGTAAAATTGGAGCTACAGCTGCCGGCCTATGCCACAGCAATGCAGGATCTGAGCTGCAACTGGGACATACATCACAGCTCATGGTAACACCAGATCCTTAAGCCACTGAGTGAGGCCAGGAATTGAACCCACAACCTCACGGTTCCTGGTCAGAATCATTTCCACTGTGCCATGATGGAACTCCTGCTTATCCATTCTAAATGTAATAGTTTGACTCTACTAACCCCAAACTCCACGTCTATCCCACTCCCTCCACCTCCCCTTTGGCAAACACATGTCTATTCTCTATTTCTCTTGAGTCTTTTTTGTAAACAAGCTGTTATGTGCCATATTTCAAATTCCACATATAAGTGATATCATATGGTGTTTGTCTTTCTCTTTCTGACTTACTTCACCTAGTATGAGAGTCTCTATTTGCATCCATGTTGCTACAAATAGCGTTATTTCATTCTTTTTTATGGCCTAGTAGTATTCCTCTGTATGTATGTACTACATCTTCTTAATCCATTCATCTGAAGGTATTTTAATATGAAAAGTCTCAACAATGTACATAACTCATTCAAAGTGTTGATAACATGAGCAGCAATGACTATGTTTGTGAATGCACAGGTAATGACTACTATGTCAAGGCTGTCCCCTGGCTGTAGGGATTTTAAGGTCCCATTTGATCCTTTTATTAATAAACTTACATTTAAAAAATGTTGCATTCATAGAAAAATTGTGAATATAATATACCCTCAATGCCCCCATATGCATAACTTTCCCCACTGTTTACGTCCTGCACCAGAGTGCTACATTTGTTTACAATGGATAAACCTACACTGATGGTTTATCACCCAAAGTCCATAGCTTACATGAGTGTTCACATTTGGTGTTGCGCATTCTATGGATGTGGACAAAAGTATAATGGCATGTATCCACCACTGAAGTGTCATACAGAGAAGTTTCCATGTCCCTTTTCATCCTCCCTTCCTCCTAAACTCTGGCGACTACTAATTCTTATTACTGTCTCCAAAGTTTTGCATTTTTCCAGATGATATAGTTTGAGTCACAGTACATAGCCTTTTCAGACGGGCTTCTTTCACTTAGTAATATACATTTAAGGTCCCTCCATGTCTTCTCATGGCTTGATAGCTTATTTATTTTTATTGCTAAAGAACATCCCATTGTTCAGAGGTACCAAATTTATCCACTTGCTTACCAAAGGGTATCTGGGTTGCTTCTAAATCTTGACAATTATCAATAAAGCGGCCATAAACATCTCAATGCAGGTTTTTGTATAGATGTAAATTTTCAATTCAGTAGCTTGATTACCGGATCATATGGTAAGAACATATTTAGTTATGTAAGAAACCACTAAACTACCTTCCAAAGGAGCTGTTTCATTTTCCTTTCTCACCAGCAATGAATGGGAGTTCTTATTGCTCCATATCCTTGCCAGTATTTGGTGTTGTTAGAGTTCTAGGGTTGGTCATTCTAATACATCTGAGGTGGTATCTCATTATTATTTTAATTTTCAATTCCTGATTACATACAATGTTGAACATATTTTCATATGCTTACTTGCCATCTGAATCTTTTTTGGTGAGAGGTCTGTTAAGATTTTGGTCTACCTTCTCACATAAAAACAACAAAATTACAACCAACTGCTGAACAACCTTCAACCAAATGGACTGCAAACTTTCAAAAAAGATAGCCTACTCCAGAAGCCAAAGAGGAGGCCACATCAAGGCAACAGGAGGGGCAACCTCACACCCACTAGGTGGGCAGCTCACAGACTGGAAAGTAACGGCATCACAGAGACTCACCTACGGGAGTGAGAGTTCTGAGCCCCACATCAAATCTCTACTCCTGGGGATTTGGCATAGGGAGAAGGAGCCCCCAGAGCATCTGGCATTGAAGGCCATTAGAGTCTTCTTAGAAAAGTACAATTTTACAAGACTAAACCAAGGTGAGATAGAAAAGATGAACAGACCAGTCACAAGTACTGAAATTGAGACTGTGATTAAAAAACCTCCAACAAACAAAAGTCCAGGACCAGATGGCTTCACAGGTGAATTCTATCAAACATTTAGAGAAGAGCTAACACCTATTCTTCCGAAACTATTCCAAAAAATTGCAGAAGAAGGAACATTCCCAAATTCAGACTATGAGGCCACCATCACCCTGATACCCAAACCAGACAAAGATACCACAAAAAAAGAAAATTATAGGCTGATATCACTGATGAACATAGATGCAAAAATCCTCAAAAAAACACTAGTAAACCGAATCCAACAATACATTAAAAGGATTATACATCATGGTCAAGTGGGATTTATCACAGGGATGCAAAGATTCTTCAATATTTGCAAATCAATCAGTGTGATAACACCACATTAACAAACTGAGGAGTAAAAACCACATAATCCTTCAATAGATGTAGAAAAAGACTTTGACAAAATCCAACACCCATTTCTGATAAAAACCCTTCAGAAAGATTTAGAGGGAACCTACCTCAACATGTAGAGGAAACCTACCTCAAAATAATAAAGACCATATATGACAAATCCAGAGCTAACGTCATTCTCAATGGTGAAAAGCTGAAAGAATTCCTCCTGAGATCAGGAACAAGACAAGGATGTCTGATCTTGCCACTACTATTCAACATAGTTTTGGAAGTCCTAGCCACGGCAATCAGAGAAACAAAAGAAAGAAAAGGAATCCAAATTGTAAAGGAAGAAGTAAAATTATCACTATTTGCAGATGACATGATACTATACCTAGAGAATCCTAAAGACTTTACCAGAAAACTGTTAGAGCTCATCCATGAATTTGGCAAAGTCACAGAATACAAAATTTATACACATGGAGTTCCCACTGTGGTGCAGCGGAAATGAATCTGACTAGGAATCATGAGGTTGTGGGTTCAATCCCTGGCCTTGCTCAGTAGGTTAAGGATCTGGCATTGCTGTGAGCTGTGGTGTAGGTTGCAGGTGTGGCTCAGATCCTGCATTTTTGCTGTGGCTGTGGCATATGCAGTTAGCTGTAGCTCTGATTTGACTCCTAGACTGGGAACCTCCATATGCTGTGGGGGCAGCCCTAAAAAGAAAAAAAATTAATACACAGAAATCGACTGCATTTCTAAATTCTAACAGTTTAAAGCAGAAAGGGAAATTAGGGAAACAATCCCATTTACCACTGCATCAAAAAATAAAATAAAATAAAATACTTAGGAGTAAACCCACCTAAAGAGACAAAAGACCTGTACTCTGAAAACTATAAGATGCTGTTGAAAGAAATCAAAGACGACACAAACAAATGGAAAGACATACCATGCTCTTGGATTGGAAGAACCAATATTATCAAAATGACTATACTACCTACCCAAGGCAATCTACAGAGTCAATGCAATCCCAACCAAATTACCAAGGACATTTTTTCACAGAACTTGAACAAAATATCCTAAAGTTTGTTTGGAAGCACAAAAGACCTAGAATAGACAAAGCCATCCTGAGAAAAGAAAATGGAGCTGTACGAATCAGGCTCCCTGACTTTAGACTATACTACAAAGCTATAGTCATCACAACCATATGGTACTGGCACAAAGACAGAAATATAGATCAGTGGAACAGGATGGGAAGCCCAGAATTAAACCCACACACCTATAGACAACTAATCTATGAAAAAAGAGGAAAGAATATGCAATGGAGAAAAGACAGCCCCTTCAATAAGTGGTGCTGGGAAAATTATGCAGCTACATGTAAAAGAATGAAATAATAACACTTCCTAATACCATACACAAAAATAAACTCAAAATGGATTAAAGACCCAAATATAAGGCAAGATACTATAAAACTCTTAAGGAAAACACAGCCAACAGTCTCCAACATAAACCACAGCAGTATCTTCTCAGAGCCACCTCTTATAGTAATGGCAATAAAAACAGAAATAAACAAATGGGACTTAATTAAACTTAAAAGTTTCTACACAGCAAAGGAAACTCTAAACAAAGCAAAAAGACAACTCACAGAATGGGAGAAAATATTTGCAAATGAGGCAACTGACAAGGGATTAATCTCCAAAATTTATAAACACCTTTTGCGGCTCGATATCAAAAAAACAAACAACCCCATCAAAAAATGAGCAGAGGATCTAAACATACAATTCTCCAAATAAGACATAAGATGGCCAGAAAACACAAGAAAAGATGTTTGATATCACTAATTGTTAGAGAAGTACAAATCAAAACTACTGTGAGGTATCACTTTATACTGGCCAGAATGGCCATCATCAAAAAGTCCACAAACAATAAATGCTGGAGAAGGTGTGGGGAAAAGGGAACCCTACTACACTTTTGGTAGGAATGTAAACTAGTGCAATCACTGTGGACAACAGTATGGAGATTCCTCAGAAAACTAAAAATAGAATTATCATTTGATCCAGCATTTATCCAGAGAAACCCATGACTCAAAAAGATATATGGGAGTTCCCATCCTGGCACAGTGGAAACAAATCTGACTAGGAACCATGAGGTTGCAGGTTTGATCCCTGGCCTCTCTAAGTGGGTCAAGAATCCAGCATTTCCATGAGCTATGGTATAGGTCACAGACATGGCTCAGATAATGCATTGCTATGGCTGTGGTGTAGGCTGGCAGCTGTAGCTCCGATTCATCCCCTAGCCTGGGAACCTCCATATGCCATGCGTGCTGCCCTAAAAAGCAAAAGCAAAAAACAAACAAACAAACAAACAAAAAAAGATATACGTACTCCAATGTTCACTGCAGCACTACACACAATAGCCAAGACATGGAAACAACCTAAAAGTCCATCGGCAGAGGAGTGGATAAAGAAGTGGTACATATACACAATGGAACATTACACAGCCATTAAAAGGAAAGACATAACAGATTTGCAGCGACATGGATGGACTTAGAAATTATGCTAAGTGACGTTAGTCAGACAGTGAGACAACAACATCATATCCTATCACTTACATGTGGAATCTAAAAAAAGTATACAATGAACTTCTTTGCAGAACAGACACTGACTCACAGACTTTGAAAAACTTAATGGTTTCTGAATGAGACAGGTTGGAGGGTGGGGGGATGCACTGGGGGTTTGAGATGGAAATGATATAAAATTGGGTTGTGATGATTGTTGTACAACTGTAAATGTAATAAAATTCATTGAGTAATTAAAAAAAGATTCTGGTCTTCTTTTTAATTGGATTATTCATCTTCTTGTTGACTTTTAAGAGTTCTTTGTATATTTTAGATAATAGCACTTCATCAGATATATCTTTTGCAAATATTTTCTCTTAGTCTATGGCTTGTCTTCTTAGTCTCTTGAAGATGTTACTGATTTTAAGACATAATTTTAAAGATGTAAAAGTGTGAAAAAATGTGCATTTGTAGAATCAGTGAAATATAGCAGTTCACGCAGTGGTGTTAAATGAATCTAATAGAAACCAAGAAGGAGGGATCAGACTTGATTTATCATGGAAACTGAATGACATAAGGCCGAGTACAACAGCAATTTGATTCCCTATTTTCTGTAAGGGTGAGTCAAATATAATAGGAAGAAGTATATTAGGAATAAACATAAAATTCTATATTTAGGTTCAGCAGAAAACTAAATATAGAACTACCATATCATCCAGAAATCCCACTCTTGGGTGTATATCTGGGACAGAACTTTCCTTGGAAAAGATACATGCACCCGCATGTTCATTGCAGCTGTATTCACAATAGCCAAGACATGGAAACAACTTAAGTGTCCATCTACAGATGATTGAATTAAGAAGATGTGGTATATATACACAATGGAATACCACTTGGCCATAAGAGGAAAATAATGCCATTTGCAGCAACATGGATGGAACTAGAGACTCTCATACTGAGTGAAGTAAGTCAGAAAGAGAAAGACAAAAACCATATGATATCACTTAAATCTGGAATCTAATATATGGCACAAATGAACCTTTCCACATAAAAGAAATGCATGGACTGGGAGAACAGACTTGTGGTTGCCAACGGGGTTGGGGGAGTGGGATGCACTGGGAATCTGGGGTTAATAGCTGCAAACTATTGCATTTGGAGTGGATAAGCAATGAGATCCCGCTGTATAGCATAGGGAACTACATCTAGTCACTCGTAATGGAACATGATGGAGGATAATGTGAGGAAAAGAATGTATGTGTGTGTGTGTGTGTGTGTGTGTGTGTGTGTGTTTGATTGGGTCACTTTGCTCTATGTAGAAAATTGACAGAACACGGTAAACCATCTATAATGGAAAAAATAAAAATCATTAAAAAATTCTAACGAAATAAAATGCCAAACATACAATATAGAGTAGCGTTGATTTCATGAGCATTTGGTGATGTTAAAAATTGTCTATAAGTTAAAAAAAAAGTTAGATGACTGCCAAGGAAAAAAAAGCTACACACAACAGTTGTGTCTTATAGGGTTATCAAAAGTCAAAAAAGACAAGATTCTCCTTGAGTCAAAGGTACCTTGAAAATCTGAAATTTCCCATAAAGAATATATTTAGGGGTGAGGAAAAACATACATCTTTAAACCCTTGAATCATATTTATCCCTCCCCTACAGGAAACATTACATTTATGACCCATGAGTGCCCAGATTCACATTTCTCATCTCATGTTTACTCCAAGACATATATTTACTGGGTGGGTTCTGTCCCTTTTTACTTATCTTTGCTGAAATATGTAGTAATATTACTGTACATTACATGCATGTATGATGTAGCATCACTGTAATCTAAGTGATGATTACTGTAAGAATAATTTGCACAGAGCAGGTGAAGGTCCTACACTTTTCTATCCTAGCCATTCTGCACCTGGCATCCCATCCAAACCTGCGTGACACATTTATGAAGAATTGTTGACAAATGTGCAGAGGGCAGTGCTACTAACAAGGAATTGTCCTGGTGACAGTAGACTTTGTTTATTAAGAAGAGGGAAACTTAGCTTGGAGAAGGCAGCTTGAAAGCTGTCTTCAGATATTTGAAAGGCTGTCATGTTGAAGATGGATGATATTTAAGATCCATGACCCTGAAGGCAATACAATACTCCATGTGCGGTCAGCTAGGTTGGCACTCAGAGGGAAGATATCCTCCCATTTTCTTGGGGACTGGAAATATGACCAAAGATTTCAGTAGTTTTTGTGGCAGATGTATCACGATTCGCTACTGTTACTTTTTTTTTTTTTTTTTTTTTTTTTTTAAGGGCCATACCCATGGCACATGGAGGTTCAGAGCCGTAGCTGCTGGCCTACACCACAGCCACAGCAACACTAGATCTGGACCTACACCACAGCTCACGGCAACACCGGATCCTCAACCCACTGAGTGAAGCCAGGGATGGAGCCCGCACCCCCATGGATGCTAGTCAGATTTGTTTCCGCTGAGCCATGGCAGGAATTCCTCATGTTACATTTTCAATCAACAAAAAAGTCCAGTTCTTTCCACAAGATTTGTGTTTAAGGCAGATCTTCCTAATTCTGTGCATGCAAAGCAAAGATCTGTACATAGAGACAAGCTTTAATTTCTCCTAATTAAATGAAGTTTTATGAGCTTTACTCTTCAAATTCAGTTTGCTGAGGATTTTTTTTTTGGTAATACTAATTATCTGAATTTGTGTTCCTGTCTAGCTTTTATAATTCACAAACAAGGTTTAATTGTTTTATGCTTTTCAGCCAAGAAAGTAAAGAAAAATATTGGACAAGATGAAACTCAGTGAAGGACTTGACTAAAAACTCCTTTCTCTTTGGTGGCAATTCCTGAGTTAATGTTATTCTTTAAATTTTCCCACAAGAATATCACAAGTTAAGACACATTCATCTTTATGACTTTTCCTTAAAAAAAAACAGTTGAATAGTATGACTGAAAGATGAAATTAGCTTTCCTTGTTATGAATTATTCTTAGTGCAACCATGCAAGCTAATTGTAACCATTTCCTAAATGCTTCTGAGTTATTTAAATATCTTAAAATTGATTTTGTTGCTGAAGAGCAGTGTCAAATGAGTTTTATAATTTTAATTTCTGGAATATACCTTTATCCTCCTTTGGGAAACTGGCATCAATTTCCTACTCTTCTGGCATCTCTTCCATTTTCTGTGTTTCCCCAAAAATCTTTGACAGACTGCATGAATGCACCTGCAGGGTCTTTCATTTACCACAGCTGTGGTCTGTCTGAGGTTAGGTGCCTGATCTTAATCAAAAAAGCATAATTATTACAGTCATAATATATGGGAATTAATTTGTGGAGTCAGTGAATAAAGTGAAAATTGAGTAGAGCCAAAACTACTTTTGAAATCTTTTAAATCACCCAGAGAGAGCATGATTTTGGTATACAATTATTTATATATACATATGATATGAATAGGTATACAGTGAATATAGTACACTGCAGTTTATGTATGTATTATACACAGTAATGTATATATGTAATGTATATATATGTAATATATAATATAAAATAAAGCATACTTATGAAAAAAGCAGTGAATGTAGTATGAGGGCACATAGGTCTGAAATTCATTCAGCGGGCAAAAAACTCTCTACCATTTCATGGCAGGCAGACTGCGAGGCTTGAAGTAAGAGTGGGAGAGAAACTTCTAGTTTTTCTGACTCTGAGTTCCTATAGTTGCCTTCCCATGAATGAAATACTGTTTCATGCCATTCTACTATCACTTGTCCTCTGTTTGGGGCTTTATTTCTTCCTCAAGCTTTATTCTGCTTGGATGGAGTGGCAGAAAATCCCAAAGGGTAGAAAGTCACAATATTTGGTAACCTTGAGTCAAAAAAGAATCCTGCCTGGCATGTGTGGAGATTTTATTTCCCATTGCATTTAACTGCCCCCCCAATCTGTTAATTATTACATGAAGGCTTCATCATTCTGGTATCATACTGGTCTCTTCCTTGACATCATCTAAACTGTTATTCATACTTCAAATCTTTTCACTTAAAAAGAATTCCCTCCAGCTGGACAATCACATGAAAGAAGAACCTATATTTCCAACTGCTTAAATTTTCTGGTGGTGAGAGTAAGTGATACCAAAAAAAAAAAAAAAAAAAAAGAGCCCACATGTCAAATTCTGTGCATTTGGACAAAGAAATGTAAAACCTTGAGAGACTGCACAGATAATCCAAATAAACATTTTCTTATGTGCTCCCCATAAGCTACTGAAAATAGTATTTAAAACCAAACCAAACCTCAGCTGTTTGCATTTTCTCTTTTCCCTGGCCACTGTTCACAGAATTGAGCTCACTCAATTCTTAGGCAAACACAAAACAAAGAATGTGTACTGCCTACCTTAAACACTGCCCCTAAGACACAGGACAATATTATACAATGAAAAACCTGGACAGGGCCAGCGAACACAGCCCTGAGCTCAGGGTGGACTTGAGACATGTTTTATCTTCTTTGATAAATAAGATACAGTGAAATGAAGGCTGGTTTTACTCAGAGGTGGGGATAGGGTGGCTGTGGAGGAGGGGGCGGATACTTTAAAGTAAACCATCACTTTAAAGGGGTCAGTACAGCAGGAAAGAGGCAATAGAGAAATACCTGCTGTGAGGTATTTCATTTTTTTGATGCTCTAACAATGTAGAAAAGCAATGGCACATGAGGGAACTTTCCTTCTCTTTGGGGAATCATAAATAAAATAGTGGTGTAAGCCAAGGACAGAAGAAAAAAGAGACTTCAGATATTTAATTCTTATTTACCTCCTTCTCTATTATGTATGACTCCTGGGCAGGAGAGGAGGTTATAGAAAACATCTCAGCCTGCCCCACTTGTCAGAGCCTCCCAAATTCTGAGCCTGTTGCTCTAATTTACCGCTTTCTGGTCGGTGACTAGAGAAGGGTTTGAAAAGGTCTACAAGAAAAAAAAGTGGTGAGGTTTCTGCTGGATTTGCTCTCAGGGCTTGTATCTCTCTCTGACTGGTAGTGCTCTCCACAGTTTAGGTCTCCACCGAGCCAGGGCTTCTGCTGGGGGTACTTCCAGAAGCTTCCACCTGAGGCAAGGGCTGGGTGTCAAAGATGGAGACAGTGTTTCAACTGACTAGGAGGTGTGAGGAGCATTAAGACAACCTCTGAGCGTGGAGAGGTCCCTTTTCTCCTACCCTCTAGCCAGGGATCCTGGTTGTAACTCTGACAATTTCTTTTCTTTTTCCCTTCTTTCTTTTTTTTTTTTTTGTCTTTTCTAGGCCTGCACCTGTGGCGAATGACGTTTCCCAGCCTAGGGGTCTAATCAGAGATATAACTTCCAGCCTATGCCAGAGCCACAGCAACACCAGATCCAAGCCATGTCTGTGACCTACACCACAGGCAACGCTGGATCCTTAACCCACTGAGAGAGGCCAGGGATTGAACCTGTCACCTCATGGTTCCCAGTCGGATTCGTTAACCACTGAGCCATGATGGGAACTCCAATTTCTTTAAGCATGTACATAAACACTCATGCCATAGACCATGCAGAAGTAAATACCATGTGCTAGTACTTTAGCAGCATTCACTGAACATAAATAAAAATGCAATGTGGTGAAAAGAAAGTTAGCCAGGATTCTGCAGAAAAGGACAATGATTGCCACCTGGATATATTCCAACAAAGCAGAGATGGACAAGCTCTTGCTTCCCCTTGTCACTTCCACTTTGCCATTCTACATTCTTCCCATGGGAAAATAGCCATTGTTCCCTTATTTAGTCTTTTTGAAATGCTTCAGAAATAGACTTACAAACATTTCTCTCCACAAGATCCTTTACTAATAAAGGCAAAGTGAAAAGAAATTGTTTATTTATGTCTGTGTCCCTCAATGGACCTTATGCTTTGATTGGAAAGAAGTGACTTCACTATATAAGCAATTAATAGAGATTCCCTCTAGGACCTTTCAATGATATCACCAGTAAAATTTCAAACCATAATTTGATATTATTAAACTCCAACACAACATTTTAGGATTAAGTCATCTTTTCTAAGTGCTCTCATTAGCACTTAACATCTGTTACAGCAAAAGATTTTATCTTTCTATAGACTCATCACTATTCGATGACACAAATAAAGTGCAGAAGAACTGTCACTTGCCTGAGGTAATTCAGTGCTAGAGATAAATCTAAAAAGTATGTTTCAGTGTTAAAAGCAAGGCATGAATGTGGATCAAGGAAAGAATGTAAAAAGAAGACACGGTGTTATAATTCACTTCAGTTCACAATCAGTGATGTGAAAAACTGATCATTAATCTTGTGTCCAAAGTTTCAGTTTTTGACATAAACCATATATCTCCCCAAGTCACTAAGAAAACAGGATCATGTAATAATTTGTACCCAAGATATTTTTTACACAAAATTAAGAATAAGCATGTCTTAGTAAAATCGTCTGTGTTTTCCTTCCATATAAAATAGAAACCATTGGTCTAATTCTTTGTCTGCAATTAGAATTTGAATCCAGTTATTATTAACTTTCACTGGGATGGAGAGTTAGGAAGCAAATCTGGCCAGACACTTGTGACTGGACAAAATTATAGCTATTTGAATGTAAACTTAGCAGAATGGCTGTTACTATTAGGGGACTGGGACCAGTAGGGCTGAGGCTAAGGTGAAGCAAGGAAGGCACCCAGAGTACAAAGCTGAAGTGCCCTCAGTTGACCCTGATAGACCCTGTCTCCTTAAGTTTTGCAGCCCTTCCCTCAGTCCCAGCTCTGGAGAGAAAGATCAGCTCTATGAGCTAAGTGTACTCTATATTCTGAAGATTGACTGCACATCAGCGATCTGAAAACTAAGGCAATGCACAGCATTGGAAATTGTCATTAATTAGTCCACATTATCCTGTATTTTATGTTAAATTTCCCTTTCCACCATGTAAATAGGTCTCTGGTTAAATGAATTAAATTAATAAGAAAAATAAAATAGTCCTTTCTGGGGAGCATTAATGCAGAACCAATGGTAGCAACAACAAAAAACTGACTGTCTGCCATAGCTATTTAAACTTTCTCCCAGAGAAGTTTTTTGCTAGCATTTTCCTACTGGCCACATATTGTGGATAGAGAGCAAGTTGATTTCAAGTCACACTGTTGTAGGTAGAAGCCTTACCTATTTAATCTACTTTATAAATTCTCACTGTAAGAATATAAGCAAGTCAGTTGCTTAGGAAAGAATCTTTTAAGTGATTGCAAATTTCTTCTTTAAGATCATGCAGTGCTGGGAGAGGAATTGATCAAAGATCTCCTCAATATCTTTCCAATGGTCTAAGATGGAATAAGTCAGAGATGGATTATCTCAGAGTGAAAAGTTGATGGAAAACCTTTGAAGCTGTTTAGAAGGTGGAAAGATGTTTTCTTGAAAATGGCTGATTTTGCACTCACCCATAGCAGTATGCCAGAGCTACACTGGCACAAATGACTTACATCCATAAATTCTCTTTCATCAGCACAAGTGCCACAACTGTCCCTGAAGTACAGAGGTACAGACCCCAGTTTATAGATACTCTCAGCATTTTCCTTTCCTTTCTGATTCTTCTTTTTGGGGGGATATGCTTAGCCTTCAACCAAGGATTGTCTCCTTTTCTTCAGAGAAGCAAAGATGTTTGCCATGTATATATATATATTTACATGACTGTACCTGTGGCATATATAAGATCCCAGGCCAGGGAGCTGCAGCTGTGGCCTATGCCACAGCCACAGCAACATTGGATCCGAGCTGCATCATCATCAACCTATGTCTCAGCTTGTGACAATGCTGGATCCTTAACCCACTGAGTGAGGCCAGGAAACAAACCTACATCCTCACAGAGACAATGTTGGGTCCTTAACCCTCTAAGCCAGAATGGAAACTCTATCTATCTATCTATCTATCTATCTATCTATCTATCTATCTATATCTGTGTATATATACTTTTGAACAAAGTAATAATATGTATATATTATATATGTATCTTATAAATAAATATAAAATAATATATAATAAAAGTATATATACTTTTGAACTAAGCCTCAGTTAAGTTAGAATAGCTCTCTCTGATCATACTTTCTTAAAATAAATAATAAATTGGTAATTGCAAACATTTAAGGCAACTTACTTGAGTATCAGTTTGCTACTTTTCTTTTCATTAAGTTGACAAAGAAAGATGTTCTGCTTCCTACAAGCCACAAATAACTATGAATCTATATGTTTCAGCAAGCCCCAGGCAAATTACAAGTGCTGTAACTACATATAAGCAAACTGTTTCAATGTCAAAGGTTCAATAGCAGGGGGAGGCAATGTGCTGATGACAGCAATGATTCAAATTTCCAAGTATGCTTGCCATCTCTTCTCTGCAGACAGATTTCTTCTGAGCCACCAGTGGAAGCTTCCTAGGGAGAAGCGGCTTTATTCCCTCATGGCAAACAGGAGGAGGACGCTGTGAGGAAGCCGATGCCACCTGGCAGCAATGGTCGCACAGACTGCTGGAGAGGCACAGATTGGAACCCAAGCTTCATCAGAGGGCAGCTGTGACAGCGGCATTTTTCAAAAATGTATTGCAAAGTTCACAGAAGGGGTCTTTCAAATAATTGGAAAATCTCCTTGGATTTCATAGACTTTTAAGAGCAAAAACATCTAATTTGGAAATCAAAGCACTACTTGCTTATTTAATGAATCTGAGGGTAGATAAGAACTTAGGGCCACAGTGTTTTAAAATATCTGCCATTGATTGTGCTGTTTTCACATTTAATATTATAATCAGTTTTCTTTAGAAAAAAACAAAGCCAAAACAAAAACTGGCATTTGGGCACTCACCACTAAAAGAAAAGAATTTAAGAATGTAAGTTTTTCTTGCCTTTTTTTTTTTTTTGCCATGCTCACATCACATGGAAGTTCCTGGGCCACGATTGAACCTGTACCACAGCAGTGACCTGAGCCACAGCAATGACAACCCTGGATCCTTAGCTGCTAGGCCACTGGGGAACTCCCCCAAGGTCAGCTTTCTTAAACTCCTTAGAATCTGAGCAGCCAATCTGAGTATTCCTCTTGTGCTTACCATGATATTAGCAAAGAAAAGGGTAGTTTTAGTGAAAGAAGTATCTCTTTGGGGATCTCACATGAAAATCTGAGAAATACCCTTCTTCCCTGTTAACTTCTTTATCTATTCTCTTCCAGAGATGATTTCTGTACCTGGGTTGATCTATAGCTGAGAAGGATCAGTGGGGATGGCTCTTCTGGCCACAGACAGAATCACAGGTGTAGCAGAAATTTTGAGAAGCATTCACTTTTGATTTCAATCCCATGTAAATTCACATTCATGATGAACGAGAACCATGGGCTCTGTGGCTTATTAGGGGTAAGAACATCTACTTCTTGGCCTCAGTGATTCTGTTCTTGCCACAGGTGGTCTAAGTTTTGTGGAACCTGAAGTTCACACAATTTGGGAGGCCTCCTTTGAACAAAATACTAAGGAATTAGAAATAAAAAAAATTAAGTCCAGGACCTTGAGATCCTAAAGCTTCAGCTTCACTAGCTGCATGGTAAGTCCCCCTCAGGGTCTCACATGAATGTCCAAGGCCCCCTTCGGATGTCAATGCAAGCGGGCTGGATTGCATTTTCATGTTATTGAGAGTGTGGACAGGGTTTTGTCTGCATGCAATTCCTAAGGGTGTCTGGAGGGCAGACTGGCTTCATCACAGGTAAGATCTAAAGCTAGTGGAGTCAACTTTTCTGGAAACGGGGGGTAGCTGGTTAAATAAGAAGAGATGAATGACCAGGCTTTTACCTCTTTCCACAGAGTTTCTGCCAAATGCATTTTCTTAAAGTTTGTGAAGATGAAGAAACAAATAGTTCTCAAATCACACTTGACTCTTTTTAAAAATCAGCTACATGACCACTTGCTTTATCTTTTTCAGTGTTCTAATGAGCCACTCCCATCCAAAGGGCAATTCCTACTTTTAGCTACAAGGCTGTGAACTGAGTTTGAGGCAGATGGTTAAACCTGATCACTACAGGTTGACAGCCTATCTATATATTACTCCAATGGCCACTGCAAAGTAGTACCATCCCCACACAAGCACTAGCAAAAGCCCAGCATCACCCAAGAGCTTCCATCTCCCCATGGATAATGACAACAAGTCCATTTAGGGACTGACATACTCAGACACTGTCTTAATCAATTCAAAAATCACTGTACTTAAGGTTTTCAGCTAGAGTTGACTCATAGTTCAAAAGTGGTAGAAGTAGTTCCCAGAACTGGTAGATACAGAGTATATTAAAATTCAGCCAGGATGGGGTCAGTACCAGGGCATTATGAAGAGGAAAAAAGAGTTCTAGTCACCAGCATTTAACTGGTTCCCTTGATAGCTCAAGGGAATCTATTGGTTCTGTGTTTTTAGTTCTTTCTCCCACATTTCCTGCCTCTGTGTCTTTCTACGGGGCTCTTTTACACAAATCTCTCTTAATCTCTTACTCTCACTTATGAAATAAATACACAATAAAATACATGAGTGAATATTCCTTTTTCTTTAACATGTTTTCCTAGAAGAATAAAAACCCCACAAGGATTGTATCACTGCTCTGAACATTACTCACCAAGTACTGTATTTTAGCACTTTACAGTAGAAATGATCAATACCAATTGGCTAGATTCAAAAATAGGCTCTGCGCCATATGGATGGGAAGGGAATATAAATTAACACTCATACTTTATAGAACACTGTCAGGAATGAGTTCTGGCTGATGTCAGATGTTGGCCAATGTTGAGATTATCCAGCAATCTGCTAATACTAACCAGCCCTGGAACAGTACAGGGAACAAAGCTGTACTTGGCCTCAATGAAAGGCCAGGAAGAGAAAAGCAGGGCAGGGTCACTCGAAACCTGTAGGATGCCTCTTACCTCACAGAACTGTTATGAGGATTAATTGAGCTTATCTACATGACTGCCTTTTATAAACTATAAACCCTTACTTAAAATTTAGACATTATAATTGTCTGAGGCTGGGACGTGTTGAAAAGCTTCCTCATGTTCTCTCATGATGGGAAGAACTGTCCTTAAACTTGAATTCCATTACGATACTGATTTCCTCAAACCCATGCTGACTTGCCTATGGACAGGATCAATGAGGAAACTTCTGCTGTGGGTGGTGGGTGACTCTGGATGATGAATAAGATGCAAGGTAGATTTAGCGGTGAGCTTTACAATGTGCTTGGATGTGGATCTCACATATGGATCACACATGACTAATTCTTTGATCCAGTTCAAGTAGATATTAAGGGCTCAGGACAGATTTTTTATTACCACAGGGCTAAGCATATGGTGGGGGTACAGTTATATCTGTTAAACAAATGACTACACATCTGTAGTCTGGCCCATCCTACTTTACAAGCAGGGAGTAGTCACAAAAAAAAGTCTAAATAATTAAAAATTAAAATAATTTCTCTAAAAGACAGATTTCTCCCCAGTGAAAGGCTGTCATAAGATCCTTAGCTTGGTTGTAGTAAAGAAGATTGAAAGAGCCTTTTTCCTGTTATCCATCCATCCATCCAATCTTCCATCCATTACTCAATAAATACTTATTGAACAACTGCTACATCCCGGACTCTCAGCTCTATTCAAGAGATACAAAGATGAATGAGATATTCCTACCCTTTGTTACTCTCACAGAGTACCTAAGGTACTATTACCACCATTATGATGAAACAGTGGAAAGAGAACACACAGGTTACTATGGAAGCACAGAGTAAGCAGGCCTTATACTGTGCCAAACTCTGTAAGTGTTGGGAGCTGAAGTCTAATGCAATACACACACCCAACAGGGCAGTTAATCAACAATGGTGTCACATATGATGGGACGTATGGCTTTGGATGTGAGCTCTATGGAAAAGAAGAAATACAATTAAGTCATACAGGTATACAGGCACACACGCTCTGTGAAAAAGGGTGGGGGCAAAATCAGAGATCGACAAGGAGAGAGTAAGCATTTCAGATTCATTCACTTCCTTTAAATCAGTGGTTGGACAGTAGAGCTAGAGAGTAATTTTCTACTCCCTTCGCACTACTATAGGATCTCCCATTAAAAGGATCTTAAATTTTACTGAATATCCTGGTCTACCTCTAAATGGGCATATAAAGTCTCTCACGTGGTAGGCATTTCAATGTTCATACCACACAGCCTTACTCAGTCCCTAGACTTAGTATCTACCAGCAGTCTCAAAAGCACTGAGCAAGTAAGGGGTGCGCATGGTGGGAGGTGGTTGGATGGATGGTTCAGGATTATTTTTTAAACCACAGGTGGTAAACTTTGGAGTCTTAAAATCAACTTAATAAAAACCAGTAACATCAAATAGAACAAAATAAAAGTGGTGTACAGTACATGTTGTAAATCTATTCTATTCTATTCTATTTTATTCTATTCTATTCTATTCTGTTCTATTCTTCTCTATTCTATTCTTCTCTATTCTATTCTATTCTATTCTATTCTATTCTATTCTATTCTATTCTATTCTATTCTTCTCTATTCTCTTCTCTTCTCTTCATTTCTATTCTGCTTTTTAGGGCTGCAGGTGTAGAATATGGAAGTTCCCAGGCTAGGAGTCGAATCAGACCTGTAGCTGCTGGCCTGCACCACAGCCACAGCAATGTAGGATCCAAGCCATGTCTGTGGCCTACACCACAGCTCACAGCAATCCCGGATCCTGAACCCGCTCACTGAGGCCAGGGATCAAACCCACATCCTCATGGATACTAGTCCGATTCGTTCCTGCTGAGCCGTGACGGGAACCCCTAAATATAATTTTATGTGTGTGAAATTTTTGTTTCGGTTTTAGGACTGTGTATATGTATGTATTGGATTGTGAGGTAAAATATTTCTTACTGAATTATTGATCAAGATAAATACAAATAGAAAGAGCCCTGTATTGATTTTCCTTGAAGCTCCCAGAGCAGTTCTGGGGCTTCATTCTGCCTGCTGTCTGGACTCCGGGTCTGACCATGCCAAAATCATGCCTCCACTGCCGCTGCAGGCTGTAGGCTGAGAATCATGACAGTAGGAAAACTGAGCTGGGTGTCATGTGACTGGGTCACTATGCAGACATGCTAATCACAATATTGTGAACCCTTGAGAATCACATTTAGAAACGGTACAATGTTGAAAGGGAATAGGGTGGTCACTGTTTGTGGAATTACATTTTAATCAGGGACTGAATTGTGTGCAGTGTCAAACACAGTAGTTTTGCTGGCTTCTCCTTTGCCATCTTGTGGTGGGACAGGATGAGTTCAAGAGCCAGGCTTCCAGCTGCACAGAAGGGCCTCCAGAGTCCTTCAGCAGCAAAGCTCCCTCAGAGCCCACTTACGCATGTGGCCCACACTCTCCATCCCAGCCACTCCCAGCTTGGGTGTCTTTAGGTTACTGCACTGGACTGCAGTGATGCTCTTAGGAGGTGAGCTGATGTGAAGCCAAACAGGGTGATGATGTGCCCACTCCTTGCTCAACACTTTAAGTTCAAAGGATTGGGTTCACCGGGAGGACCAAACCAACAAAACCTCTTTGTGTTCTAGCTCAGCTCTTACCGCTGTGTGCTTCTCAGACCGCTTTGTTGTTGTTAGAAATCATGATGAATGATCATATCCTGGTAGACAAGACATGAGGGAATGGAGAGTATAAAAGAAAGAAGATAACGTTTGTTTCTAACCTCCTGCTCCCCAAGAGTTTTTTGCTCTGGAGGTAGAAATCCTTTAGCGCAGCACCCTCCGCTCATATGTCGTAGTAACTGATATTCCACAGACTTTGAGAGGCCCTCAGACTCTCTCTCATGCTTATGCTTTTCTGTACTACATCATGCAAGCACCGCAAACCTGCTTTAATGAAATAAAACTTGACAGACCTAAATGAGGGTCCTGTCTCATCCTCTTTCTTCCACCCTCTTCCAAGGCACCCCCTCCACAGCACCCTGAACGATTACATTACTCAAAAATGCTGAGTTGAGCTGGAGTAGTTCAAATGTGAGGCCTCTGCAGAAATGATGGAAATACGAGATGCTATGAAGCAGAAATAGAACACTTTGTGAGTGCTTTGTGGGGGGGAGTTTCCTTTTATAGCTATGAATGCAGTTCATGCACTCTGGTGGGCTTCTAGACCTGGCCTGCGAGGTTCCTCCCTCAAGGCAATGCCTCTGTCCCATGTGATTTCATCTGCCTAGCACAGTGTCTGACACTTAATCACTATTTGATGAATGAATGTCTCGTCGCCTCCAATGGTAAAAAATATTTTGATTACACAAAGTCTGTTAAGGTAGACATTATTACAACCTAAATAGGCCACCATGTAATGAGAAGATTAGCAAGCTCTTGAATAGCCTCACTTTGGATTCATCTCAGGAGTAACACATATTTGAATGTGCATTGTTGGGATGTAATTTGCTCTTTTTTCCCCATTTATAAAAGAACATAGTTTTTCGAGATACAGCAAATGATATGGGACAAAGAAAACAAAGGATCTGGCCAAAGAGGTGAAGCTTTAATTTCTTAAAAATTGTGTGTGTGTGTGTGTGTGTGTGTGTGAAAGAGTGAAAAAAAAATTGCAAATGGCTGAAAGGAGAGATACATAAGGAGACAGACAATGTCTCATTTACATCAAGCTGTGAGACCAGATATTTGTTATTGAATCCAGGGAATGAGAGCGCAGCTCTTGTTTATTTACATTTTGTTCACAGTTTGAAAGACAGCCCGAGAGGTAAAATAAAATGAGAGTGCCTCAAATGCCTTCTAAATTTCCCCTTAAATTGAATTTCTTGTTTTATCAGGGAACAATACTTGCACTGATGTTAGCCAGACAGCTAAAAGGTCAACAAGTTCCCTTGGTTGCCTTTTGTCAAGGGTTTTTGACTTGTCTGTGAATAAAGATCTCCCAGGAGGAAGGCAGACCTGCATTTCCTGTCATCTGGAAGACAGCAATGAATTTGAAAATGTTACAAAAAGCATAAGGGACTACAGGCACACCTTCAGACCCACCGCGGATGCCAATCGTTGTGCGTGTAAACATGTAGACAGAAATGTTTTGGATTTGTTCTGTCAACTTTTGGTTGTGAAACAAATGTTCCACCGCAGCCCACCTTGAATACGGAATGAACCCAAGGGTTTTTTGTTGTTGTTGTTGTAACCGCCTCACATCTGATCTGAAGATAGCAGATCACTCTCTGTTCACTCACAATGCAAGAAGCTTGTTCTGTTTCAAGACGTGGAGGAGGGCATTTCAACGAGCAAAGCCCCATTTTCCTGATCACGTTTCTGTTACTCGAACCTCCTCAGATGTTCTTCATCTATTTTTTTAAGGGTCTGAAATTTCTGTATGTTTGGTAACAGCTAAATCTTAACTATTAGCAGCTAGACAAAAATAATTTCCGCTGTTAATCACTTTTTGAAAGAAATGAATTGTTTTTCTCCAAAACATCCCTAGTGGGAAATATTTTACTTCTATCTTTCTTTATGGAAGGGAAAGGGACTTTTTAAACTCCTTTTTAAGCTGGCAATTGATTGTTATCTGGAAACATCATCCAAAGGAGAAGAGGCTTGATCAGTCCTGCAATTTCCTTTAGGCTCTTGAGAAAGCACACAGTTCACTTCCTACATTAATTCCAGTGGGATCACAAATGGATTAAAGAGAATTTAAATTCCTTACTTCAAATGTTACTGATCAAAACATGATTATACATTTATTAGACAAACATTTATGGGGTGACTTCACAGGCAAGAAGTTGAACCAGCTGCTTTAGGGAATAATAGTAATTTCTCCATTTTATCGAAATTTATCACTTCTTGATATTATATTGTTTCTAATAGCCCTTTATAATTTTTCCTTAATAAAATTTTAAGTTAAAATAGCATTAGAGTTACAAAAAATTGTGAAGATAGTACATAGAATTGCCATAATATCTCATGCCCCATTTTCTCTATTACTAACATCTTACAGCATTATGGTATTTTGTAACAAGTAATGAACCAATATTGACACACTATTATTAACTAAACTCCATAGTTTATTTAGATTTCATTAGTTTGTCCCTAATGACTTTTTATCTGCTCTAGGATCTCATCCAGGTATTTCATTATCTTTAATTGTCATTTTCTCCTTTCTTAGACTTTCCCAGTTTTTGGTGACCTTGACTGTTCTGAGGAATACTGGCCAGTATCTTGTAGAATATGCTCCACTTAGAATTTTCTAATGTTTTCTTGTGGTTAAACCGGGGTTTTGTGTTTAGGGGAGGAAGATTAGAAAAGTGAAGTGCCATTCTCATCACATAATATCAGGTATATACTTATTGAAATTTTATCTTATTTTTAATTAAAGTATAGTTGGTTTACGATGTTGTGCCAATTTCTGCTGTACAACAAAGTGACCCAGTTATACTTGTATATACAGTCCCTTTCTTATATTATCTTCCTTCATGGTCCAAGAGACTGGATGTAGTATGCAACGTACTTATAATTTTAAAAATATTTTTAGGATCTGCAATAATATCTCTCTTTTCATTCTTGATATTGATTATTTCTTTAATTTTTTTCTTGCTAGCTTTGATAGGATTTTTTTCAAATTTTTTTCTTTGCTTTCGAAGGACTGGCTTTGAGGATTCCCTCTATTGTTTGTTTGTTTCCTTGTTTTGGGGTTTAATTTCCTCTTCCTTTTCTAATTTCTTGAAATGAATTCTTAGCTATTTGATTGTTACCTTTTCTTTTCTGATATTTTCAGTATTCTAAAGTAAAGGCTACAAATTTCTCTCCAAGCAATGTGTTGCTTGCATCTACATATTTTGATATGTAGTATTTTATTACCATTCATTAAAAAAATATCATCTGGAGTTCCCCTCATGGCTCAGTGATAATGAACCTGACTAGTATCCATGAGGACATGGGTTCAATCCCTGGTTTCGCTCATTGGGTCAAGGATACCCTGTTGCTGTGAGCTACAGTGTAGGTAGAAGACAGGGGTGGTGTTACTGTGGCTGTGGCATAAGCTGGCAGTTACAGTTCCGATTCCATGCCTAGCCTGGGAATTTCCATATGCTGTTGGTGCGCCCCCCCCCCCCAAAAAAAGGCAAAAAAATATCTACTTTTCCTTTTTGACTCCGTGGTAATTTAGAAGTCATTTATCTTATTATTGAAAAGTATGAGGATTTCCTAGTTTGCGTGTTTTTGGCTATAAGTTTCTACCTTAATACTGCTGTATTCACTCAACATATTCTATAAGATTTAAATACTTTGAAACTATTGAGAGTTGTTTAATGGGCTAGGATGCTGTCAAAATTGGTACATGTTCCACGTACATTTGTTGAGAATGGGGAACTCTTTATCAGTTATCTGCTTTACATGGACTGTGTACCATTCCTGTTTTGCCTGCTGCTGTTGTTCAAACTGTAGCTTTGTCCCTGAGCCCACAAGCCACAGTCTCCACTAGGGTCCTCTTCCCAGCTTGTACCCTCCGTAGGCCTCCACAGTGTCAGTTAAAAATCACTGGGTTCTCTTTTCATTTCTATCACATTCGATTTCCCTTTTTTTCCAAACTCAGATGTTTATGAAAAAAATGTGGAATTTCTCTGTTCTTTTGGTGGAGAAGCTTCTTTGCTGCATTGCCACCAACTTTACCTCCTGCTCCGTCCCTAAACATATGGTCCTGTATGCAAATGTTGATTTAGGCTGAATTCTGAATTTTGGGGGTCAGCCTGAATGAGGTCTCACTATACATATAAATGGAATGATTGCCATCTCTCCTGAAATGCTTGGGTACTAGCAAATGTTAATGTCAGCATTTCAAAAATGGACTACAGACACTCATCAGAAGAAAGAAACTTCTCCTGTCAAAAAGAAAAACAGAAAAAAGAGTTTGGGACCTTTCAGGAGGCAGGTAAACATGAAATGAAGAACCACCACCTCCAATGGGAACTTGGATGGGAAGTGGGAATTTGATTCATTTCATGTCAATGAACGTGAGGGAAAATGCAAAAGGATCCTTAAAGTCAACACGTTTCTAAATTGACAGCTGACAGTTTGAAATGGAGCTGGGTCCCTTTTAAGTTGGCAAAGGTTCTTCTTTCATATATACCAGAAAGGTATACCTCCCTGAGGAAAGGGAAAATATGTAATAAAGGAAGCTGAAAAGGACAGGTGCTTAAACATTTCAAAGTAATAGTCTGCACTTCGGCAGTGATAACAGCACAATTATTCCAAAAGGACTTCATCCATAGTGTGCTAAGGGCTTTACCTGCACTATCTTACTCATTTCTCACAGTAACCCTAAGGTTCTTAGGATTTAGGATGTTAAGGAGTTCCCATCATGGTGCAGCAGAAATGAATCTGACTAGCAACCATGAGGTTGAAGGTTCAATCCCTGGCCTCGATCAGTGGGTTAAGAATCTGGCTTTGCTGTGAGCTGTGGTTTAGGTCACCGATGTGGCTCAGATCCTGTGTTGTTATTGTAGGCCAGCAGCTACAGTTCCTATTCAACCCCTAGCCTGGGAACCTCCTTATGTGGCAGGTATGGCCCTAAAAAGCAAAAAAAAAAAAAAAAAAAAAAAAAAAAAAAAAAAAAAAAAGGGGGATGTTAAATGGGAAACATACAACTGAAACTATTGAGAGTTGTTTAATGGGCTAGGATGCTGTCAAAATTGGTACATGTTCCACATACATTTGTTGAGAATGGGGAACTCTTTATCAGTTATCTGCTTTACATAAAAAGTGCTGCCTTTCTGAGGAGGGTATAGAAGGAAAGGGAGATTGAAACTTGGGGAGAGCTGAGCTAGGACTCCTAGTTTCACTTCAAAGAGGAAGGGTGGAGATTGCCTTTCACTTCAGTCCTTGGTGGCTGAAGCCTGTGGAGAGTTCAGTGTGTCCTTAGGAGTTGGATGGGCACATTGGAGTGAGGCAGAGACACAAGTTTGAGAAATCTAAGAGCAAAACCTGTGCCTAGTGCCTGAGGGGGCAGGGAGATGGGACCTGGGCACACTCCCACCAATGGTGGGCAGCAAGAAGGCCTGAGCCCTTTTAGGCAACAGATGCATACCAGGTAGAAAGCAAGCTGGACTAAAGCTCCTTTACATCTTGTTTAAGAAGACTGCCTGGAAAAGCAATGAGATCACTAGAGTCTGACCAGGTGGGGACTGAGGCCGAGCACAGATGGAGGAAAATGCACTCCCTGCCATGCAGGAGCACAGCAGGAGGCTCTCCATGGGGACCTCAGAAGAAGACATGAAAGTGCTCAAGAGAGTAAGTCATCTTTAAGTATGTGCTGGGCAGACATTCAGAACACATGAAGCTACTGCAGAACGGTACAGTCAGGAAAGAACTTTTGTCCCCCCTTTCCTATCTCTCCTTCCCCCTAACTATGTTGGAGTCAAAAAATTCAATGTACGCTAAGATGGGGACAGATCAAATAGGGTAGGTCAAACAGTAAGAAAAAGCCCGTGTCCTTCTAAGTATACTAAGGGGAATTTACAGAAGTCTAGACTCCATAACTGCATGCAAGTCACTGAGAAGGGACCGTTTCTTCATGGTGCAAACATCTACTCAAGTGTCCTACCTCCTTTCTATCCCATGCTCATCATTCCATGATAGGATTGTACAGTTAGGCTGGAATGCAAACAGTTTCTTCTGGAATCAAGGTGGAAATTCTGGTCTATGGAGCTCATTTGAACCACTCCTTCATTCCTAGGCTCCTGGAGCCCTTGGCCTGGACTCCTTGTTTACCTAGATGCACAGAATATCCAATTCAGCAAATATTTATGGTTGTCTACCATGTGTCAGACAATGGGGACCAATGGATGAATAAGGCAGTTTCTGAACTCAAGGAGCTTACAATATAACAGGAGAGGCAGATGTTCATGCAGAGCAGTGTCATAAGAGCAAACAGGGGAAGATAAAATTTGAAGGATAGGGGAGAATAAGGGTCACTCTATGAGGAAAGCTTGAGTCAATCCTCTTCTGCTGTAGCTTTAAGGATGAGAGAGAATTGCGTGATGTAGGGACTTTGGAGGAGAGCTGTGCTATGTGTGTGGTCACAGGACACAGAGCCATCAAGGCATCAAATATCTGAATCTGGCTGGAGCCCCGGGTGCTAGGGTGGAAATGGTGGGATGGCAGGAACAGATCCCACTTCAACCATGTTTTAAACTTCTCATTATAGATGCTGTAAAGCTATGATTACAAGGTTTCAAGAAGCATATATTATTTTATCAGATATTTGTTTTAAGAATGTGGCTCTGGTGGTTGTGTGCAGGAAGGAGGATGTGTGGGGACTGACCACTTCACACCAAGGTTCTTTTGATGGTGGGTTGAAGACAGATGGGAAATTCATAGGGTTCATTTTTTCCCTGCCTCCTTCCTAACAGCAGTGGAAGAGCTACAGAAATTAGCCCAGCAATTCCTGATACACTGTTGTATTTCAGGCACAGATCTCTGTATTATTTCTGGAGTTGATCCAGCTCTTCGCCTTAAATTTGGGGAATTATATGAGTGCAAATAACTCCTCATGCAGAGCGTGCTAGATCATGGCTCAAAGATCTTCTGGGAATTCTCCAACAAGATGAATCATGCCAGACACTAGAGTTCCACGGGTCTTGAAATTTTTGAGCATAGATTGATTTGAGAATCCCTTGAAAATTGCATGTGTGTGCATATACACACATAATTTTTCTTATGTTCTGAGGGTTCATAGACCCACTTAAGGCCATCTGTTGATTTCTTACAGACTACGAACCCCAAGTACAGGATACCTACTCTGAAACCGCTCAATAAACTGGAGGTTAAAATCTTGCGTTGGTGGTCAAGTTCAAAAAGGTTCAATTTCTTACTTCATCTAGGAATGTTTACAGTTCATTAGCCGTCTTCTTGTAGCCTAGAGCTGAAAACAGAGCAGGGCTTTATGTCTAGGAGATCTTTGTCAACTACCATCAACTTTAAGCGTGTAAATACTGCCAGCTTGACTGTCTTCCTGCCACCTTGAGTACAGAGCTATAGGGGCAGATGTGAGTCCAGCTGGGGGCTTCCAAGGAAAGACTGTGAACTCTCAAGTGAAGGCTTATCTTCTGTGGCTGAAGTGGCAACAGTAGTCATGATAGATTACTGACGTGCAGCTGAGGTATATATATATATATATATTTTTTCCTATTTGGCAACACCTGCGGGATATGGAAGTTCCTGGGCTAGGAGTCGACTCAGAGGTGCAGCTGAGACCTATGCCATAGCTATGGCTACACCAGATTATTAACCCACTGAGCAAGGTCAGGGATTAAACCCACATCCTCAAAGAGGCATAGTTGGGTCCTTAATCCATGGATCCACCACGGGAACTCCACGAGGGATATTTTATATTTTCTACCAAGGCTGGGCTTGTGGACCATCTTTGTGTAAGGCAAGCCAATATGGTTCCCACATACTTGACTTTCTCGTTTCATTATCACCATTTTTTTATAACCCCAAATAAAAGAGCAATATTGAGATGAAAAGTAGAAAAGAACCTATGTGTAATCTCATATTACTGCCTGCCTGTTATCTGAGACCCATGAGCCACTGGAAACTCTAAGTGTCTTGCTGAGTTACACTGCAACTTAAATTTAAGGTGTATTTTTGGCACAGTAATTGTTTTAGCAAGTATTTTTGACACCTTGGTTTTGGCACTTCAAAATACAATTTATAGACCTTTACAACTTTTCAAAGGTGGCTTTCTCACATGCTAACTCTATAATTCTGGGTGAGAAATCCATATGCAATGAGCTTCTTTAAAGCTCTGCAAAAGACTGATGGTGTGTACACGCGCTTGAGGAAATACCTAGCATTAATACACTACATATTGGTTTTCTTGAGGACAGAGCAAAACTGCATTCTTTAAGCATAAGGTACATATCTCTTCTGCCTCTAAAGATCTACAGAAAGAGAAACTTTTAAAAATAATTCTGCCATTTTGCTAAATAATAATTAAGACAACAAAAAAGAATCTTGCCAGCATGAAACCTTATCTTTGAGGGTGGCTTTATTATACTGAGACTTTAAAAAATAGTGATATTTTGTAACAGGTAGAGACTTTATTTTTATCAAGTCTGGTGCCACATAGGACCAAAGAGAATATGGCTCTCAAAAATGTGGGTTTTAAGAACTGACATGTACTAGTCCTTATCCAGACTATGAGATCCACAGACTTTATCATTTGTTTATTAGTTTATTTATTTTTTCTTCTTTTTTGGCTGCACCCATGGCATATGAAAGTTCCCATGCCAGGGATCGAATCCAAACTGCAGCTTTGATCTACACCACAGCTGCAGCAACATCGGCTCCTTAACCCACTGTGCCATAATGGGAACTCCCTGTTTGTTTTTTTAAGAATGAACTGAAGTCAACTTTCTCAGAGAATGGGAAGACCCCAGTACATAGCCATACTTACTTCCATTCAATAAATGCTGCTTCCTGAGACCCTAAGGCCACTGGTTAGCTGTGTGATGCTTGTAATTGTGATGCACCACAGCCCCATTCCTTTAAGTTTCCATTTTGTAAAGGAATGTTGTTTTGCACTAATCCTTGACATAGAAGCTTATATTTATAAGAACTTTGCCTGGCTAAATCCTAAATCTTGCTTAAAACTCAGTTTCGGCCTGGTTCCTTTGGGAAATCATCTCTGACTGTCTTTGGGACACATTTAATATTTATGTGCAATAAATAAATGTGCAATAAATTCAATGATAGTAAATTCAACAAAAAGGATGATGCAAGATTGAATAAGGTATAGTTCACACTCCAAACTATTAATCCTTTTGATATTTCATCTAGTTTTTCTACTTCTACAAAGCATTCAACACTATTTCTTAATAAAATTGCCATATAATTAGTATAAATCCTCATAATTTTTAAAGAAATTGGAGTGAGCAAGAACATAGCCTTTGAGGACAGACTGCCTGGGTGTAACCCTTGACTCTTCTTATTAAAAGTGCTGTGATCTCAGCCAAATAACTTAAAATCTCTTGTCCTTGGTTTCTTTAATGAAATAACAGCAACAGTGTTTATGTCATAGGTTTGCTGTATTTGATGCAATCATATATATCATTTTGCTTGCCACCAATTAATTTCTCTAATACTTTTGGCTATTTACCATTACTATCATTTTCAAAAGCAACAGAAATTAAAGCAAAAATAAATCAATGGAAGCTAATCAAACTGACAAGATTTTGCACAGCAAAGGAAACCATAAAAAAAAAAAAAGACACCTTAGAGAATGGGAGAAAATAGTTTCAAATGATGCAACTGACACGGGCTTAATCTAGAAAATATACAAACAACTTACACAACTCAACAGTAAAAAAGCCAACAACCCAATGGAAACATGGTCAAAAGACCTGAAAAGACATTTTTCCAAAGAAGATATACAGATGGCCAACAAGCCCATGAAAAAAATGTTCAACATCACTGATTATTAGAGAATGCAAATCAAAACTACGATGAGGTACCACCTCACACCAGTCAGAATGGCCATCATCAATAAGTCCACAAATAACAAATGCTGGAGGGGGTGTGCAGAAAAGGGAACCCTCCTGAACTGGTGGTGGGAATGTAAGTTGGTACAACCACTATGGAAAAGAGTATGGAGGTACCTTATAAAACTATATATAGAACTATCATATGACCCAGCAATCCCACTCTTGGGCATATATTCGGACAAAACTTTCCTTAAAAAAGACACATGCACCTGCATGTTCATTGCAGCACTATTCACAATAGCCAAGACATGGAAGCAACCTAAATGTCCATCTACAGATGAATGGATTAAGATGTGGTATATGTACACAATGGAATACCACTTAACCATAAGAAAGAGGACGATAATGCCATTTGCAGCAACATGGATGGAACTAGAGACTCTCATCCTGAGTGAAGTCAGTCAGAAAGAGAAAGACAAATACCATATGATATCACTTATATCTGGCATCTAATATACGGCACAAATGAACCTTTCTACAGAAAAGAAAATCATGGACTTGGAGAATAGACTTGTGGTTGTGGGGGGGAGGGGGAGTGGGGTGGTTGGGGAGCTTGGGGTTAATAGATGCAGACTATTGCCTTTGGAATGGATTAGCAATGAGATCCTGCTGTATAGCGCTGAGAACCATGTCTAGTCACTTATGATGGAGCATGATAATATGAGAAAAAAGAATGTGTACATGTATGTGTCACTGGGTCACCTTGCTGCACAGTAGAAAATTGACAGATCACTGTTAACTAACTATAATGGAAAAAATAAAAATCATTATAAAAGAGAAAAAAATACCATTAGTATCATTTTCACATTTTCACTATGCAGGCCACTGTGTCCCCTTCTTTTCTCATTGCTCTTTGTGTTTTCCCCTGAATTTAAGGGGACCATCTCATTTAGAAAAGAACTAATTTTTAGGCACAATTATTTTAGCATTTTCAATATACCCGTAGATGACACCAAACAAATGGGCTGCAGAGTGGTAAGTTCTGGTGATGAGTGTCATTGGTGCCTCACTTTGAAGAATGTGAGAACAGCATCTTTTTCTTCCTTTGTGTCCTGAGCCTCAGAGCTTAAAACGGCCTGCCTATCTGGATGTTAGAAAATGCGGGCTGTGGATTAACCACAATGTACCTTTCTTAGCAGGCATGGGGAGGGGAGGGAGAGAATGGTAAAAATGGACTTGGAAGAATTAGTTTCCTCAGTCCTCAGCTTGAAGTAGCAAAGCACTGGAATGGCAGACGTTTTTACAAATGAAAGTACATTTTCAGAAAGAGAGAGAGCTCTGTTTTCTGAAGTTTAAAACAGAGCCCAACTCATTTTACAACTGTTTTTATACCCCCAGGAAGCAGATCCGAGTGGAGACCCAATTTCTCCTGTTCCAGCCACCTATGCTGAGCCTAAGTGTTGTTTGATCTCTGTATGGAGCATAGCTGCTCTTCTGATTGGTTCAGGCAGGATACCTTATTTGCATGAAGAACAGGTTATAGGCGGGAAGTGAGGAATGGGTGACATTCCTGCCCTATCAGGCTGGGTAAGGTGGGGGAAAGGGCATTACCATGAGACATGGCCGGAGGCTTTCAGGTTTAACCTCCTTGAAGGGGACTTGAAGCCTATAACAGACTCACACCCCCAGCATCTGGCAGTACCAGAACGGAGGGAAGAAAATGGAAAGAGGTCGGTGGTAGTCTGGTTAAAGGGAGTAGTTGTGGGGATTCATCATCAGGTGCCTGCAGCCAGGCAAGGAATGTTCCAGGGTGTATATCCCTGTGCCCTTAGCCATTTCCAGGAATGTGCCTAACGAACCAGAGCTGAGAGACTAACCCGCCTTCCTCTCTGGGAACCAAGGGAGGAAAACGTCATCTATCCAGGAACCCCAAAGAATTCAGTTTCTTTGGCCATAGGTAGTAACCAAGAGCAAAACTTCTGCCTCCGGTTGCTTTCTGAGGCCAAAAATTCCACTCAAAATGGTTTGAGCTAAGACAAGAGTCAATCTAGGGGTGATAAGGTTTACACGAAAACTCATTCAGACTTGAAAATAATAGTTTTTACTCATTCTTCACAGGACAGCAAAAATACTACTTATAAAAAATTTACCTCATATTGTATCACCTCCCCACATAAAGCCCTGCAATGGCTTCTCACTGCATTAAGAGTAAAATTCAGTAAGCTCTTGACCCTGGAAAAAAAGGACCTGGGTGAAGTGTCCTTGCCTCTCTATTCAGCCTCAATGTGTACCAATTCCCACTACAGTGTGCTTTTGTTTCCTCAAAGCACCAGCTATTGCTTGCCCCAGGGCCTTGGCACGTGATGCTTCCCAAGGTCTTTGAATGCTGTGTCTGCCTTCAGATTTGTTTGAATAGAACTTTCTTGGAGAGACTTGTGTATCCCAGCTTAAATAATCTACCCTTCTTTCCCTTACTCTTCATTCTGTTCTTTGCATCCTAAAACTTGTCACGATTTATGATCATCTTCTTCTTTATTTATGTATTTTCACCTCCCCCATCCCATCATACACATTAGAATTAAGTTCCAGGAGAGCAAGGATTTTATTATCTCAGTCACTGCTGTCTTCCGTTTCTAGAACATGAATTGCACATAGTAGGTATTCAATAAATATTGGTTGAATAGATGAGTGAATGCATTGTTATGTGGTTTCAAAAAATACCAGGCTCTTAAAATAAGGCAGAGGCATAGAAAAAGCAGAGAATTGGAAGGTCATAAGACTAAAATGCAAAATATGCCATTCATTTTAAGTTTCTCTGGAGTTCCTGTTGTGGCTTAGTGGAAACGAATCTGACTACTACCCATGAGGATGAGGGTTCGATCCCTGGCCTTGCTCAGTAGGTCGGGGATCCAGTGTTGCCTTGAGTTGTGGTGTAGGTTGCAGACGTGGCTTGGATCCCACATTGTTGCTGCTGTGGCATAAGCTGGCAGCTACATCTCCAATTCGACCTCTAGCCTGGGAACCTTCATATGTCATGGGTGCGGCCCAAAAAACCAAAAACCAAACCAAACCAAAACAACAACAACAAAAAAACCCACCAAAAAACCAAACCAAACCAAAACAAAACAAATCATTTTAAGTTTTTCTTAATGCTGACCCTATATATCTTTATCAATCCATGAATGGAAGAGAACTTTTTTGACACTTTGATGAAAAACTCAGGTTCATGGCTCTCTTTTTCTAAATATAGCCTGTTTGCATGCATTATTAATAACAGCAGCACTTACTATGTGCCCAACACTAAGATAAGGGCTATATATGGATTAAATTATATACTTTCACAATAGGCCCATAAGGCAGGAAGTATTATTTTCCCCATTTTACAGATGAGAAAACTGAATTATCGAGAAGTTCAACTATTACTTAAGGTCATAAAGATTAGAAATAGCAGAGCTGAGATTTGAACCCAGAGAATGTGGCTCCAGAATCCATGCTCTTTACGTCTGTGATGTACTAATCTTTGCCACTCTGATGAGACTTCTATTTTAAGAACTCTCAGGCGATATTTATTTGCTACCATTCAGGTACATGGCATCTTCTTCCTAGCTTATTTCTGTAGTCTAATCAGCCATTTGAGCTAGCAAACTACTGCTGACGTAATGACATTAAGCCTTTCTCTAATCAAGAATACAGCGTTGCCAAGAATGCTCAAGAATTTTACCAGAGTCCTGATTTTGCAGAAAAGTGTAAAAATGCCCATTTCCCCATGGGTTACAAAATAATAAGGTTTTTTCCCCCTTTGTTATCCTTTCAGTTAGTTATTTCAGCATATCACAGCATTAAAACGCTTCCACAGAAAAGGTCAGTCTTTCTCCGATCAAAACACTTCTTGGCTGTTCTGTTCCCAGAGGTGCACACGGGAACAACAATCAATAAGACAGGCGCTTTGACTTACTTTGAGAAATATCCATTAGGTCAACATATTTTGTCGTGGTTTTACAACCAGTAATTTCTCTCATGATGGCATTTCCTAATCACTGGGTGAAAATAACTACGGTTGCAATAATAGGGCTCCATGAGAATCTTTAGAACCTTTTTCAGAACTTTGACCTTAACATTTTCTTTTCATTTTGACATTTTTTTCATAACGCAACGAAAGCAATTTTCAATGTTTCAGACTAAGTGGTAAAATGTTTTCCGGTATGGTATTACTGGCAAAGTAATTAAGAATTGCCAACTGTATTTCCGGTTTTGTTTTTAAATTTTTAAATGTTTGTAGGTTTCAACTACACATATGATAAAGGGAGATATGATTATTATTATAATTCCTCATGAATTTGAATAGTGACTTTTTCCAGGGTTCAGAACCCTGACTGGATATAACCTCTACAAACTTCCCAACTCACTGAGAAATAGAGTCTAGTACCCTATTTTGAAATAGAAGAAAGTAGCAAAAAGTTTTCAAAAGAGAGCTACTGTGGGAATGTATCAGCACTTAAACTGTAGGACTGCCTTTATGGAAAACCTCCTTAGTCTGTGAGTCTGCATGCAAAGCTCTGTGAGATCCTTTAGGAAGAAAAGGAACACGCTACTGAGTTTCCAAATGGGAATACATACAATTGCATTTGATTTTTTTTTTTTTTTTTTTTTGTCTTTTTGCCATTTCTTGGGCTGCTCCCACGGCATATGGAGGTTCCCAGGCTAGGGGTCTAATCGGAGCTGTAGCTGCCAGCCTACACCAGAGCCACAGCAACGCAGGATCCGAGCCACGTCTGCAACCTACACCCCAGATCACAGCAACGCTGGATCGTTAACCCACTGAGCAAGGGCAGGGATCGAACCCGCAACCTCATGGTTCCTAGTCGGATTCGTTAACCACTGCACCACGATGGGAACTCCTGCATTTGATATTTTATGCACGACAATTTGAGAAAGTTCCTGGAGGCTTTATCAAGTACATGTGACCCTTAGAGGTTCATTCATGAGCTATAGCTATGATAGATGTGACAAAGGCCCATAAATAACTCAGACAAATTTAAAGCAAGACATGCAGATAAACTCTGAAGCAGTATTATTGTGAATCCGAATGACATCAATTTGTGTCTCTCCATTGTCAGGTGCTCAGAAATTCTCTCTCAGGACAAAGTCTATGTTATATGTGGTTTGATCTGAAGTCCACTGAGATTCTAAGTAAGATTGTTTTTTTAAATGGGATTTTTAAAATCATGTGAATATTTCGAACACACAAAAGAATGTATGTATATGTATATATATATAAATATAAATCATGAGACGTAGTAATAAAATAATTACTAGCACACCTGCTACTCACCGAAAACCACAATTACTAATACTGTTGTTACTACTAAGGTACTCCTATGGCTACACCATCTTTGAGGTAAATACTATGTTACATTCTGGTTTTGCATGATTTTGAATTTTATACAAAATAATATCATTACACGTATATATGTGTATACATATGTATATATTATACAGTTTCCTGATTTTTTTCATACCCTGTAATGTTGTTACTATGACTATTGTGTGAAGATAGGCTTTATTCAGTTTCATTGCTTTGTGACAATACACTGCGTGAAAATAAAGCAATGTATATATTCCTTTGCCTGTTAGACACCTTGGAGAGTTTTCAGCCAGTGCTGTGAAGGGGATTTTTATACAGTTCTTAGGGGTGCACACAGGCAACAGTGTCTCCAGGGTCTCTATCTGGAGTGGACTTGGGTATAGACCTGAGTCATGCAGAGCTCAAGTGAGAAAAAAGTAATGCCAAATTACTTTATAAGAGCTTGTATCAATACGCCCTCTCCAGCTGGTGACCCATCTTGTCACCTGGGGGGTGGGGATGCTTTGTACATCCTTTGGGGCAACTTCACTTGTACACTTTATTCAGATCCTATGGCTAAAAGAAAAAGTAAAACTTCACCACGTGCTGCTTCCTTAAGTGAGTCAAGGGAGGAGGTCTTTCAGAGAAAAGATATACTGCTGACCTGAGAATAATACAGCATATTACAAAGAAGGTAAAGCGCCCATATGACCAGATGCTGGAGCACACCCTGAGATCCCTTACTTGGCACCTTGAGGTGGGAAAAACAAGCTAAAGTTTTTGAGAAACAAATGGGTGCCCAGGAGAGTGGGGGCGAGGGTGGACATCCATCTCTCACTCTCCTTTCCCAGCCAAGGCTAGGCTGTTAAAGGGGGACAAAAATCACCCTCAAAAATCATGATTGTGGGGAGTTCCCTTCATGGCTCAGCAGTTAATGAACTGCTAGGATCCATGAGGATGCGGGTTTGATCCCTGGCCTCACTCAGTGGGTTTGGGATCTGGCGTTGCCATGAACTGTGGTGTAGGCTGGCAACTGTAGCTGCAATTAGACCCCTAGCCTGGGAACTTCCATACGCCACAGGTGCAACCCTAAAAAGCAAAAACAAAACAAAACACCCCCCAAAAACCATGATTATCCAACATCCCAAGTACCCTACTCAAATAGGTCCAGAACCAAATATTAACTGTGTCTAAGTATCTAACTCATTTTTATAAAATCTTCTTTCCCTAAGCCTAATTGTAGAATTGCATCTTCTCGAGCCAAGAGGCTTATATGCTTAGTCCAGTCAAAACCTATTAGAATAAAGTTGATACCTTGATTGAAATTGAATTCATTTGTGCCCATGTGAAACATGGCAAATAGCAACCCTTAATAAATTTTCCTGTCCTTAACTGAATGAAAATAGGTTTTTATAATTGAATTTCTTTGATGTTTCTCATATTTGCATCCTTGGGAAAATGGAAAGATTTATTATAGGCATGACATGAATTGCCCATCTGTAAAAAATATTTTAATAAGAGAGGTTGCTACAATGACTGGAAAGGATGGAGAGATAAGAATGGGTCTGTCAGCTTTCCTTTATGATGAATTCAATTAAGAAAAGATACAGTGCTGCTTTTACATTAAGATGGTATTGGTGGAGGCAAAAGAAATAAAAGCAAAAATAAACAAATGGGACCTAATCAAAGTTATAAGCTTTTGCACAACAAAGTAAGCCATAATCAAAATGAAAAGACAATCTACAGAAGGGGAGAAAATATTTGCATGATATGACTAACAAGGGCCTAATTTCCAAAACATACAAATAGCTCATGCAGCTCAATATCAAAAAAATTAAACAACTCAATCAAAAAATGGGCAGAAGACCTAAAAAGGCATGCTCCCCAAAAGAAATATAGGCGGCCAACAGGCACATGGAAAGATGCTCAACATTGTTAATTATTAGAGAAGTGCAAATCAAAACTACAATGCGTGGAGATCCCCCTGTGGTGTAGTGGTTAACGAATCTGACTAGGAACCATGAGGTTTAGGGTTCGATCCCTGGCCTTGCTCAGTGGGTTAAGGATCCGGCGTTGTCATGAGCTGTGGTGTAGGTCACAGACGCCGCTCAAATACATGTTGCTGTGGCTCTGGCATAGGCCGCTGGCTACAGCTCCAATTAGACCCCTAGCCTTGGAACCTCCATATGCCGAAGGAGCTGCTCAAGAAAAGGCAAAAAGACAAAAAACAAAAACAAAAACAAAACAAACCAAACAAACAAAACAACTACAATGAGTTATCATTTCACACCAGTCAAAATGGTCATCATCAAAAAGTCTACAAATAATAAATGCTGAAGTGAGTGTAAAGAAAAGGGAACTCTCCTACACTGTTGATAGGAATGTAAAATGTTTCTATGTCAAACACTGTGGAGTTTTCTTAAAAAACTAAAAATAGAGTTACCATATGATCCAGCAATTCTACTCCTGGGCATATATCCAGAAAAGACAAAACCTCTAATTCAAAAAGATATATGCACCCTAATGCTCATACCAGCACTATTTACAAAAGCCAAGACACAGAAGCAACCTAAATAACCAATGACAGATGAATGGATAAAGATGATGTTTAATATATTATATATGTATATATGTATTATATATTATATATATGTATAAAATATGTAGTAATATATATATTACTCAGCTATACAAAGAATGAAATGCCATTTGCAGCAACATGGATGGACCTAGAGACTATGATACTATATTAAGTAAGACACAAAGACAAATACTAGTGAAACAATAGAGGATCCTCAGATAAAGAGCAACTGTGGTCTTTGTTAGGAAATGAAATTATTTCTGTATCTCTTCTGTTAACTGTTATGAATATTACTCATTATTTATTACAAAATAAACAGATATAAATGTGGATGTTTTAAGAGAAATTTAAAGTATTAAAAAAGAAAGACAAATACCATGTGTTATCACTTACATGTGGAATCTGAAAAATGATAAATGAACCTATTTACAAAACGAAAACAGATTCATAGACATAGAAAACTTATTGTTATCAAAGGGGGAAGGGGGAGGGATAAACTTGGATTTGATATTCACAGAAACACACACATAAAAAATAGAGAAACAACAAGGAACTACCATATAACACAGGGAACTATATTCAATATCTTCTAGTAACCTATAACGGAAAAGATTCTGAAAAAAGAATATCTATCTATGCATACATATATACAACCGAATCACTTTGCTGCATATTTGAAACTAACACAACATTGTATATCGATCATACTTCACTTTAAAAAAAAAGATAGTATTGGTGGAAATTTAAATAAATTTAAATAAATCTATAGAAAAGGAGTCAGGTTTTGGACCAAAACATCTGACTCATCAGATTTAGTGGATTTCCCAAGATGTACAAAATCCAGAACTTCCTCACCCCTTTGAACACTTATCAAGAGATTTTATATGCAGTTGAGGACTAAAGTTTTCAGTTGTGAAGTTCCCGTCATGGCTCAGTGGCTAATGAATCCGATTAGGAACCATGGGGTTTCGGGTTCAATCTCTGGCATTGCTCTGCGGGTTGGGGATCTGGCGCTGCCATGAGCTGTGATGTGGGTTGCAGATGTGGCTCGGATCCTGCGTTGCTGTGGCTTTGGCGTAGGCTGGTAGCTGCTGCTCCAATTGGACCCCTGGCCTGGGAACCTCCCCATGCCGAGGGTGTGGCTCTAAAATAAAAAAAATTAAAAAAAAAAAAAAAAAAAGAGGACTTGGGTTTGATCTCTGGCCTCACTGAGTAGGTTCAATGATTCAGCTGTCAGCTGTGATGCAGGTCACAGATGTGGCTTGGATCTGGCGTTGCTGTGGCCATGGCATAGGCTGGTGGCTATAGCTCTGATTCGACCCCTAGTCTGGGAACTTCCATATGCCACAGGTGTGGCCCTAAAAAGACAAAAAATAAAAAAATAAAAGTTTCGGTTTTAATTCTAACCCTCATGACTATTTGCCATCTCTCATGTCATTTCTTGTAATGCTTGTACATGGTAGACAATACATATTTGTGAAAATAATAAATGAGTATAATCAACCACCCTACCCTTATTCTGCCACTACCATGATCTATGATGGGAAGTTAAAGAAAAAGACAGAGAGAAAATGTCTGCTGATATTTTACACACAGTCTATTTTGAGGTTTTATAAACCAAACTTAAATGAATCTTATAAGATTATAAGGTTGAAAACAACAAAAATAACAGGTGGCATTTATTTAGTGCCTATATATGCTCTAGTTACTGGGTTGGATACTTCATATGTAATCTTTATAACTGCTCACAATATAAACCTCATTATTTCCATTTTATAGATGAGTAAAGCGAGCCTGGAGAGGAAAATGACAGAGACAGCTATGAAATCCAGATTCACTTCAGCCGTGCTGTACTGTTGCCCATGAAGGACATTAAGAAATCCTTTCTAATATAATGTTTATAATTGAATTTTTAAGGCAGTTCTTGAAAAATTAAAGATACGCTTTTGATTCAAAGCAAACACCGTAATGCATTTCGTAGGTTACATGGAGCTTCCGAAAGTTAAGAAGGTCATCCTGAAATATACAGACATCGGAAACAAACATTGAGTTGTGTTTATTACTAGAAATACAGAGAAAAACTCAGATTACTTAGGGAACTTAGACCACGTACACTATGGCCCTGTGATGCTAAAAACTACAGGGTCTGTAATAGCCACCCCTGAAATATATTTAAATTATTTCATCCATGTCTGCACTGGAATAGAGTTATGCTATCTGGCTGACCACTCCCAGCCATCTGTATGGAGCAGAGATTTTTGTCCACTGCAAGGACAGTAAGCCAGAGAGTAGCTTTCTTTGGTGTAAGGATTCAATGTCCCTCTGCTTCATGAGGTTTTTCTTTATTGAAAATGACACAACAAAATGGCATCCCGCAGTTCTCCTTTCATTACCCACTGTTAACATTCACATCTTTTCTCTTTTTAAAACAAAGTTAATCCCTTATTGGCTTAACCAACTTTTTTTCATGTTGGCTCATCCCAAGACAAGGCTGTTAGGTGTCAGAATATAAGCAGCGAGAGGTTCTGCCACTGTTCAGCTCTCACCAAGGCAAGTTCTCCAGAGATAACTGCTTAACACTGTGATTGCTTTCAGAGATTTAACAGATATAGGCTCTTACCTTTATACAACAGGACCACATACCCCCAAATGCTGGACATGTTAGTACCCTGCTCCCTGCCCCATCCCCTCATTTGGCTCCACGTCTTATATTTGGGGCCAATAAATAGCAAAGTAAAGGACAGATACAGTGTAATTCTATACCACAGCAAAATTTAGCTTGCTCTCTTGAAAATAGTCATACTATTTTGGGATTTTACAGTAAACAAAATTCAGACAGCAGACCAGAGGGGCCATTTATGAGTTATAAAATTGCCTGGGTGAGATAAGGCAACTCATAAATGATTCAGTGAAGTGCACAGGATAAATCTTATTTCTCACACGCACGGGTCCAAGGAAGATTCTGTGATGTTCTTAGGCACCGATAATGTAAGAGAGGAACACACGTCACATTAAGAACCTGACATGGCATTAGAGTGCTATAAAGTGTTCAATTAAACATGGCAACCACAGGACAAATGGTACCCAGGATACAGTTCTTTGTTTGCCTTTAAGAACTTTAATGTGTCTTATTTATGGAGGGCAAAGAACATAAGGATAGTAAAGTGACAGACTCTAACCCATCTGAAAATATTTGTGCTAGTGTCAAGACAAATAATAAATGGGGCTGCCTCAGGATCTTAGCCTTTTCAAAAGATGGACAGAGTTGCATTTGGTGGATTGCACCTTATGGAATTAGAGTCGACTTAAGGAAAACTGCTCCAGCATCTGTCTTCCTTCAAGCAGATTGTCAAGAGAGAAAAGCACTGGGGAGGAGGGGGTCGATGGAGGAATGGAAGGGAAAGAAATGAGAATGGTGGGTGGGGGGGCAGGGAGAGAAGCGAGCAGGGACAGCTTGCATGTTTTAAACCCTCAAGATAAGCTGTCGCTTAGAACCTTGATGGCTCCAGAACTTGACACACGCGTGTGCCCTCTGGGGGCCCTTTCTTGCTGCTCTGCGGGCAGATCGTGGCCACTGAGCTGTGACGCCCAGGCACTTGCCTGACCTGATATAATGGGCAGCTATTTACTGCAAACAAGGTAGATGGAAGAACATAGGCTTAAATGATGCTCTGGTGTAAGCAGGAATCCACTGGGATCCCTTGCAAACCAGTCAATCTTCTGTTGTTTTTTTTTTTTTTTTCCTTTCTCCTCCCCGCACCCCCTTCTAGGTTGGGACTATTTATTTCTTTCCCTCAGGACCAAACCACAGATGCCTGACTCTGAGCAATGCTTGTCTTCCATCCAACCCCCTCAGCCTCCCGCTCAAGATCAATAGAGTGGGTTAAAGAAGCAATTGCATGACAATAAATAAAGAAAACTAAGTTTGGATACTACCACTTTCAACTGACTGTTTTCTTGGCTTATTTTTTACCTGTTACTAAGAAAAAAAAAAAAGAAAAAAAAAAAAGAACAGCCCCAGGAGGCCTCTTGGTTAGGCTGTCAGATCGCTTCAATGAGAAACCCAATCAAACTTGATTTGTGAAGAGTGTCAGAAGCTGTAGTGAATCATGCAAGCTGAAGCCTCCTCATGCGTGTTTCTGAAACTGGTGGATGTTTATTTCTGCAGTGTCTAAGAACACACATTTGCACTCTACATTTTCTGATCAAGGGGAACAGTCAAAACGGGAAGCCTCAGGAAGTGAATGGGAGTTAACGCACCACCTGGGGGACTGGCACAGTTTGCTTCCATCTCCCAGATCTAAGCCCATGGCAGTAGAAGAAATTATCTGAAAAGTCTCTCTTCCATGGCATCTTGCTATTCAAAGAGCCAAAGGGATGTTATTTCTCTTATTGAATTTATTTCCTGTTAAGTGAGGTCAGACAGGCATGTATACACAAAGAAATCTGAGGCTCAGCAATGCTGGGCTAACCTATCGGTCATGAGGTCCACATTTTCGAGCTTCCAAAATTGGTCCATTTCTCACGTGAATTTAAAAAAAGACAAGGCAAATCTTTTCCTTGAACCTTATCAAGATTTAAGGGGCACAAGTAGGCTGAAAACCTGTTAGTTTGGTCTGAGCCCTCTCTCCACCCCAACATGCCTGCCCTTCTGTCTGAATTTCTTTATAAAGTAAGAAGCTCAAACCGAGGGGCTCTGTTCCACACATCTTTGCCAGGAACGGAAGCCAGGTTCCTAGTGGAAACTGATTCTGGTTTTTTTTTTTTTTTTTTTTTTTTTCTTAAAAGTAAAGCCTACATGAGCTATAGAAGAGATGTTCTTTAGTTTTATTATCGGATTGCAATAGCTGTGCTGAAACTTTACACTATGGGAAGCAGAAGGCCATATGTAGTTTTCAAAAAATTTCACAAAGTAAGAAAAGTCATAACTCTGCCAACTCTCCTGATTCATTCTTTTAGATACTTTTTCAAGACTTTCTTGTCACTTGATAATTATTGACGATAAAGTGGAACAAGAGAGAAAACCAACAGATGCTGGAAATCCACAGATAACCTCTACCTTCAATTTTGTTGATCCTTTTTTTTCTTTTTTCTTTTCCTGCTTTTTCAGGCCACACCCATGGCACATTGAAATTCCCAGGCTAGGGGTCGAATCCAAGCTGTAGCTGCCAGCCTACACCACAGCCACAGCAACTCAGGATCCAAGCCATGTCTGCAAGATACACCACAGCTCACGGCAACACCAGATCCTTAACTTACTGAGCAAGGCCAGGGATTGAACCCATGTCCTCATGGATACCAGTAAGTTTCGCTACCACTGAGCCACTACGGGAACTTCCTATTGATCTTTTCCAACTCATCTTTCCGCAAAACTATTTAGCAGCAGGGAAATTACTTTGCCTCAGTAGAACCCACCATTCCTTCTCCTGTGGGCATCAGTGCAGTCCAGGGGTAGGGGATTGAATAGGTTTTTCTTTTTTTTCCTTTTGAAAATTTCTCTGTATCTGATTCCTTCCTGTGACCTTCAGCTGAGCTCTTGGAAGGCTGATCATGGCTTTGCACACCATGAGCACAATAGACAATTCTGTTTCTTTTTTCAGGCTGCCAAGAGTGAGCTCATGCTCTGAGCTACGTTCACATTTTCCAATAAATTATTTCCAAGACTCTTCTTCCCATATCTGCTCTGAGAAACTCCACTCTTGGCCGTGAGTGTGTTCTGTCAGTGGACTGGTCAGAGGACATTTTCATAGCTATGGTCCCCCTCTGGAGAAACGGGATAAAGGAGCCATGTTGGGGCTCCTTTATAGGAAAGGAAGTTGGGGTTTGGTTATCCTCAGCCGGAAGTCAAACATGTGAAACAATAATGTTTTAAATGAGCACTGCATCTCAGTGAGGAACAGTGTATGTGTGGCTTAGAAATGTACAGTGTGGGGCCGTTTTCTTCTCTTCTGACAAAAAAAAAGATCGCCGCATCATTCTTCAACCGTGCCATCCATGAGAATAATATTTGGGACTTATGTACCAACAGTGGGTAGAGTGTGTGTGTACGTGGTGTGGGTGTTTACGGCATTGTGTCTTCACACTGTCTTTGTAATATGTGTGTGTGATTGATTTCATAGACTATACACACGGAAGAGGAAATGAGCAAGGGTTGGCAGGTAGAGTTTGGGGTTTATGGTGCTCTCTGGACGTGCCGTGACATGCAGCATGTATACGAGCTGCTCCCTGCTCACCGCCTTGCATTCTTTTACAAATAGTGTTGATATTTTTTCAACTTGCTGTAAAGTAGGTTTCCTATCTCAGGTGTTACTGACATTTTAAACCAGATAATTCTTCACTGTGGAGGCCTGTCCTGTGTATTGGGGGGCGGGTATTTTAGCAGCACACGTGGCTTGTGCTCACGAGATGCCCTTCCCTTCCCTCCCAAAATGTGACTGTCAGAAGTATCTCCAGACATTGCCAAATATCCCCCAGGGGAGCAAAATCACCCTCACTTGGGAAAACACTGAGATAACGTAATATATGACCTGTATTCAGCAGTCCCTCTTCCCAAGAGATGGGCAAACTGAGTCAGTTTTACAAAGAAGTTCTGAAGCTACCATTTAAGCCAAGGAAGAGCGCTACTCAGATCTCCCTTCCAGAGGGAATGAAAGACAGGCTGAGGCCAGGCTCTCCCCATGCTGCTCTCAGCTAATGACTTCACACAGCAGAGGCACTGGAGCTGGGCCATTTCTGCCCAACACGGAATCCCTCAAATGAGCAATATTTATTTGAGCTCCCCATGGCCTGGCTGAGACTTGCTCAGAGTTCCATTGCAATCCGAGGCTCTTTCCACCTAATCCTCCTTCCTTCTGCCTCTTCTTTCCCAGTGTCATGACCTAGAGATCTCACAGTCCAGACCTACTTCTTCTTCCCTCTGTATTTCACAGGCATTTTCCCCAAAAACTTTCTACTTTGGTATTGGATCTACTTCCTGGATTGGCTGACCTGACCAGCTGCCATCATCAAGGTGAAATCTTAGCTTTCTTGCTGTTCCCCAAACATTTCTGCCTTTGCAAAAGCAGTTTCTTCTCACTGAAATAGGCTTTTCACTGTTCTTTGCATAGCGGGTTTCACCGTTCAGGTCTCAAACTAAATGTTACATTCTTACTTTTCTGACATACAACCTGGAACCACCTCCAGGCAATGTCCATCACATCACCCACTTTGATGTCCTTCATAGACTTTTTGGTTGACTTTTTTGGTGTGTATCTGTTTCCTTCCTTTAGAATAAGCTCATCACTGACAGGCACCACGTGTGTTGCTCAACAGTGCATTTCTGGTGCCTACAACAGTACCTGAAAATCAGGAGGAAACCAGACTCCCAAGCTCTGGATCTCAGCCCCCTTCACCTACAAAATTTGTTATGAAATAGTGATTTCAGACTAGTTGGTTCTTCCTGGCTTAGAAGAGATGCCTACCTTGTTTCTTTGCCAAAGATTTAGATTTGGTTGTAAATTAATCATAAACTTACTGAAAATGCAAATTGTTTCACAAGCACTAGGCTAAAGGGATTTATAAAACACAATTCCTGCCAGAACATTCACAGGAATTAAGAATTTATCCAGCAAAACCCCAATGAAACAACAAAAGGCAACCTCAGTTGTGGGGCTAGAAAGGGAGTAAGTGGAGAAGGGTATTTGAAGGACAGAGGATGCATCAAGTAAAGAACTGATGGGTAGTTTGGGATTAACATATATGCACTAATGTATGTAAAACAGATAACCAACAAGGGTCTACTGTATATCACAGGGAGATATATTCAACACATATATATATGAATACATATATATGTAATTGAGTCACTTTTCTGTACCCTTAAAACTAATACAAGATTGCAAATCAGCTGTACTTCAATAAAAAAAAATAAATAAAGGGGGAAAGAAACACTTTGTTCTCTAAAGGTATTAAGAACACAATCCAAGATGGCTCCATGTTACTGCAGTATAATCCCACAACACTGGCAAATTTCCTCATTGTCAAATCATCTGAACCTTTTTCCAAGCTGGAGTTGATGCCGAGTTGGTGCTGTCCAATAACAAGGATTCATTTCACTCGAGACATAAGCAGGGACAGCCGATACGTGGCTATCCAGGCTTCCCGTGGCCACAGAGAGCCCATCTAGCTCCATTCCCCCCCGGTTTCTTGCTCTGCCTCTAACCACAGCTGGAGTTTTTTAGGAATCTATGCAAGAGGCAGCACCAGCCTTGTGCCATTATTTTGATAACCTATTACTGCTAGCGTGAGCTCTCAAAAATAAAAATAGCAGGTTAGTAAGGAGCAGAGTTTGATGGAGGACAATACACTGAAGAGGTATCTGGATTTTAAAGCTGTTTGTCCCAGGTTGGTGTAGACCCATCCATGCCACCTGAAGCTCACCTCCTGCCATACTCTGCATGGCTGTGTTTGTCACTTTGGCTGATTGGAGTTCCTAGGACTGTACTAGTCTCTCTTGCCATGTGCAGATGCATGACTGACTCATTCCCCATTCCTCTCTGCCCTCTCTTCCCTTCATGTCAGCAGCTCAGTTTTTTTAGATCTCAACTCAGTCATTACTTCCTTCGTGAAGTCTTCCCTGAACTTTCAGATTTATAAACTCTCGTAGTCCCATTTACCTCTCATTCAGAGCGCCTAATATTTCACACTTATTTGGATTTATCATCTGATTAATGCCTGTCTCATATTATTCTCTCATGAATAATCCAGGAAGGCAGAGATGCCATTTTTTTCTCATTGTTACAGCTCCAGTGCAGGTGCTCAATAAATATGTATTGAATGAATGAAGGAAGAGAGGATTTTCTTTGAGAAAGAGCAGGAATTGTCCAGTAACTAGATCTGCTGGAGTTTCTCCTGTATACTTGCCATGACTATCTACTGATGCCTGAAAAATAGTGAATTTGTTCTGGAAAATTGAGTTTCACTCTTTGCTCAGGATGTATTGTGGAAATTCTTCTGTGATGAGGTTAATAAAATGCTTTCTCGAAACACTTGTGAAGCGAAATCAAGTTTGGGCTTTCACCTTCCTTGAACTGTGTGTTGAGCTACTGATTTTTCCTTGGAGTATTTGGGTAATGGACATTTTCCTTCAATCCTTACAGTAGTCCTTGCTCTAAATTTCACAGTATTGAATGATGCAATTCAAAATTTAAATGCTTAACAATGGAAACTGTGGACAGTAAGTACTTGATGAACGAACTTCATAAACTAATGAAATTACATGTTTGAGTTCAAGTTTTCCTAGTGTGACTGAAAACACATTTGCCCTGTGAATTTAGGATCAGTACAAAGAATTCAAAGTGATTTACACATTCGATTTGATCCAGAGACTCAAGATGTTATCATACAGTTTCTGGCACCTCAAGTGAACCAGAGACTATATTCGGGCAAGCTTCAGAAGACTTCTGTAGACAAAAAAAAAAAAAAAAAGGAATCCCTTCCTCTGTACCCTCCCCTTTTGAGAATTCAAGGTCTTCTTTGAATAGCTCCATCCATGAGTAGTCAAAGTCATTTCAGCCCTGGCACTGTCTTGCTAGGCCATGTGGCTTTCTCTAACGCATCATTGCCGCTGTCACTGACTCTGAGAAATGAGCATCCCCAAACCTCCAGCTCCCCTAGCCCGCATCATTTGGCAGCACTGATCCCAGGGTGCCCCAGTGCCGGTGAGCTTCCCTCAGTGTTTTGTCCTGGCACTTGAGCACAGAAGACTTTAAGAAAACTCTTAGAATCATTTGCAGCTCTGAGCAAAAGATTAAAAAACTGGGGGCAGAACCTCCCCCAAGACCACAGGTCGAGGGGAGAAGATGTAAAGTTCAAAGTTGAGAGCTTGTCTTTGAGCAAACACCCATCTCCAGCATGGCCTTGGTACCCTTACAGAGCCCACTAATGCCCTCCCCTGTTAGAGGGCTGCCTTGTTTTGTTCTTCACTCCTTGTACAAACAAGTGCTTATTCTAATAGCAAGATAGAGGCCAACCTTAAAAAAGGGTGTAGTGATCAGTATCCATCATCTTTCCAAGTGCCTTGTCACTACATCAATTAATACAATTGAGCAAAAAATGTCATGGGCCCGGTGGAAAAACCTTTTCGCAGCCTTTCAGGGGGAAGTTTACTTGCAGCTTTTTTCCCTTGTATTAGCTCCTGTCATCTACAAAACAACAGAACCCAGTGGTGTCAATTATATTTGATTGACTGAGTAAAGCACACACACAAATAAGCGAAAACAATGGACACAAAAATCTATATATGACTCCCCTTGTCAGAGAGAATGCTTGTCTTCTCCATTTTCATGCGGCACGGTGTCCTGCTGCTCCTGGCTTAAATGTTGCCTTCAGCCCCCAAACTATCACCAATTAAGTTAGCAGGGTCTTCAAAGGTGTCAAACGACTCCCTAGGCAATCGGCTCTAACTGCTGTTCAATAAATGAGGTCTAATTTATCAGTTTAACTTCACTTCTAAAAACCTAATGCTTCAGAGTGCTGGGCGCTATTTACCTAGATGGAGGCTTGGCCAGAGCCAGCAGCGTGGGTGAAAGTTATAGCCTGGCTTCTAATGACTGCCCATTTTGTTGGGTGCATATTTTTTTTCCCTGGTCCTAATTTCAACATGCATTTTCCAACTCTGGACTTTCCGGCACTGATCACCTTACGCACACGCACAGGCGAAATCCCTGGGGGCCAACATCAAACCAAGTCTGGACTCTCTTTGGTGCCGACAGTTAATAACGGGGGAGGAGAAGCAGAACCTTTCTCTCTCTTTTCTGTTCTGCCTTTGTGTTGTCATTATGTAGAGACTCACATTTTTAAAAACTCCAGGAGGTTAACTTTGGCAGCCAAACAGGAAATGAACGTATGGGCTCTTGTTCCTAAGTACATTAAACAGGTACAGATTTGGCAAAAGGATTGTTTAAGGAGAAAGTCTTCCGAATAAATGGGCCAGAAATTTTAATTAACAGCTCATGAGTGAAAGTCATTCAAATCCATTGATGAGACAAAGAGAGTGATAATTTAAAGCTCAAACACACTAACTGCACACTAACTACATTAGAATCACTCATATTGAATTATCTTAATATCAAATAAAGACAATGAGCAAGAGAGAGAAAAATATTTCTTGATTGACTTGGACATAGACTTGGAGACTTAATGGGTATATATGTGTATATACATAGTCTTATAATATGGGTTTATTTGCAGAAGAAGGATATAGATAAAATTTGGGCTGAGGTGAATGGGCAATACCAAGTATATATTAAGAAAGTGTTCCTGAGTATATGATGTTTTCATTTTAATGTGAAGACATGGCACTGGGAAGTGTGGATGAAAGTTATGGCCTAGCTCCTAATAGCAAATAGTCCTAAATTTGCAGCTCTATCTCAGTCAAGGGGGTATCTGGAATTTGGATAAAAATCACATTTGTAAGTAAATCTACATAGTTCTGGAGACTCAACATTTTCCCAGGATCCTAAAATATTTCCGAAAGACACTGCACATGATATGACACTGGGGGCAATATTTTATTATTAATATGTTTTCTCTGGTGCCTCTGTAAGTACATTAACTTTGCCCTGAGGAATCCATTAGCCTGGAGGAAAATTAAAATTTGGTTACAGAAAGAAAGCCTGAAGAAATAACATATGCTTTAGCTCCTGACATGCACAATAGAATTTTATAGTAGGAAGAATAACAATATAAATCAGGCCTAGGAGGGATGATATTTTTCAGATTCCTTTGTTTCCCCTTTAGCATATCAAACCCCCAGAGAACCCAGCTCACAGAGCTCTCTGAGGGGTATAGACACCCCAGGATCTTATGGTAGTACACATAGGAAATGAGGAGATGTTTCTCTCTTCACATCTGTGTGTATGTGTATGTGTATGTGTCTGTCTGTCTGTCTCTCATTAGAGAAAATGTGGGAGAAAAAGAGAATTTGAAAAGAGAAGAGTCTGAGTTCCCTTCCCATGCTTTGGCCAGGCGATGGGAAATTATATGAGATAAAAAGTGTTTACAGGGAGTTCCCATTGTGGCTCAGTGGTAATGAACCCAACTAGTAACCATGAGGACATGGGTTCGATCCCTGGCCTTACTCAGTGGGTTAAGGTTCTGGTGTTGCTGTGAGCTGTGGTGTAGGTCGCAGATGCGGCTCGGATTCTGTGTTGCTATGGCTGTGGTGTAGGCAAGCAGCTGTAGCTCAGATTCAGCCCCTAGCCTGGGAATTTCTATATGCTGCTGGTGAAGCCCTAAAAAAAAGTTAAAATTAAAATTAAAAATTAAAAAAAAAGAGTAAAAAAGTGAGGGAAAAGGGGAGAAAATACACAAATTAAACTGGGTGGGGAGGCATGGTCAGCTGGAGGATTGAGTCATCTTGAGATTTTTCCTCCAGCTGTCCTCATTTTCCAACTTGGGTCTCAAGTTATGTAGACCTCTCTGTTCCAACTGCAAAGACTCTCACCACCACGTGCCACCTCCAGTTTCTCTTGCTTTCACTGTCATATTCATGTAGTGTGAGGCCTGGTTACTTTCCATTTAACTTTATGTATGGGAGTCCTTGAGCTTGTTAATTTATTGATATCAGGGATACTTTATTTTACATAAAAGCACAGGCGATGGCATCAAACAGATCTGTGTTTGAAGCTGTACTCTTCTAGGTATTACCTGTGAAACACTGAACCTATTGGTTCACCTGAAAATGGGCATAATATGTAGCCCATAGCGTTGTTTTGAGGAGAGAATTAACTTAGATAATGCATTTAACCCAGGAATGGATACTGTTCCCTGTTCAAAAATATAGGATGGGGAGTTCCCTGGTGGTCTAGTGGTTAGAACTTGGCTCTTTGATTGCTGCAGCTTGGGGTTTGATCCCTGGTTTGCAAACTGAGATCCCACATTAAGCTGCTTCATGCCACAACCAAAAAAAAAAAAAAGGATTTCTTAAAAAAACAAAACAAACAAACAAACAAAAAACCCGTGATGGCTTCTCCTTCACCCACAGGAAAGAAGTCCCAAAACATTAACCCACGTGGGCTAGGCCCTGCCTACAGCTCCAGCGCCATCTGCCTGCATCTCCTAACAAAACTAAACTCCAAGCTAGACCTTAACATTTCGTAATCAACATCTTTCATAAAACATAAGTAAAAGCAAAGCAAAAAGATTTATGGAGAGGTTAGTTTGACTAAAATCTGGTATTCTGCCTATGAAAGTAGTCACTATCATTATCTTTCCCAGTAAAGCCTTAGGTTGTGTGTCTGTGTGCCTGTCTATACAAAGGTCTAACTTTTAAAGGAGCAAGGAGGGAGAAGGATAAATTAGGAGTCTGGGATTAATGGATACGCACTACCATATATAAAACAGATAACAAAACCAACTGTCTGGTACAGGGAACTATACTCAATATCCTGTAATCACCTATAATGGAAAAGAATCTGAAAAACAGTATATACATAACTGAATCCCTTTGCTGTACAGCCGAAACACAACACTGTAAATCAACTATACTGCAATAAAAAGTTGGGGAGTTCCTGTCGTGGCGCAGTGGTTAACGAATCCGACTAGGAACCATGAGGTTGCGGGTTCGGTCCCTGCCCTTGCTCAGTGGGTTGCCGTGAGCTGTGGTGTAGGTTACAGACGCGGCTCGGATCCTGCATTGCTGTGGCTCTGGTGTAGGCTGGTGGCTACAGCTCCGATTTGACCCCTAGCCTGGGAACCTCCATATGCCTCGGGAGCGGCCCAAGAAATAGCAAAAAAAAAAAAAAAAAAGAAAAAAGACAAAAAAAAGAAAAAAGTTGTTTTAAAAAAAAAAGGATGAGTCAAGTATTTTCTTTCTTAAAAAAAGGAAGGGTGATCTAAGGAAGGGTTAGCAAAGTATGAAATCTATTATATTTGTATGTTTCATCCAGTGGACAATAACATTATTTTTGTAAAGTAACGCTAGCACATAAGATGACTTCCTATTTTATGACGAATTTCTGAAATGTTTTACGTTATCATTTTGAAAAAACTACTTAATTCCAAGCATACTGAACCTGCCATAGGACTCTGAGTATGATATGCTGTCATGCTTTCATCCTTTGCTGTTCTAATCCCTCCAACTCCTCTCCTTTAAGTACCGCTTTTGTGTAATTGCCTCCTCAGGACACAACTGATTCTCCTCCTTGAGAGCGTTCCTGTAGCTCCTAAGTGCTCCATAGACCTCGATCATGTTCCCTTTGTTTACGTGCCTTGCTCTTGAGGTTGTTAAATTCTCTGAGGGCAGAAACAGTGTCTCACTCATCTATATATCTTGAGGACACAGCATCTGGCACAGAGTAGGTTTTTAAAAATGCTGAGTGGGAAATGGACATTTCCCATAGACCAAACAGAACATAGTAAGTTCTCAGTGAATATTTGATTAATAGGCAGATAAACCCTTTCATTAAACTTGAAACTGAGTCGACTATGACTATAAAGTTGTAATCAGACACATTTTCACACCTCTAATTTCAATTTCTTAGTATTTACCCACTATCAGTACTTCGGATGTTTCAAGGATAAGTACTTCACTCCTCCATAGATTAATAGTACTATTTGAGTAAATTCTTAAAGGAAACTTAAATATGGTATTCATTTGGAATTTTGACTTCGTGTCAACATTAATAATTTTTGGTGTTAGAGTTCTCTGTATCCCATATAAAAGTACAAAATGACTATTGGTTAGCACTGGACTATGAGCTACAAAGCATGATGACAGAGCTATTATGAAGTTTCATGCCTTTCTTGAATAACTTGAGATGGTATCTTCTATTTCATTAAAGGGAGGGCAGCTCACAGAAAAATCTGAAATAAATGGCTGTCCTCAGAATGTTTTGCACATTTAACAGCATGTTCCTGCTGCAAGGCCAGTGAGGCCCAACTATAAATGATCCTGGTAGAGACACTCTGGAGGGGTCCCTGTTGGCATATGGAATTTTTGCAGGAAGGCAGCAGGACCCAAAGCAACAGCTCAGCTATAAGGTCAAGCCTCCATCTTTCTTGGTAGAAGAATTGGCCAGGACCGGATGCTAGAGGGACCCAGAACTGGACAGATTTTCAGACAAAGACAGTAGCCCCTGAAGAACATGGCTAGGACTGACTTCTAAAAATCAACTTGGAGGCTATCAAAGATGGAGAAAGAAGGCAGGGCTTCCCAAACTTGAATGTACATATAAATACTGGGGGCATCTTGTTAAAATGCAGATTCTGATTCAGTAATGGGTGGGCCCTGAGATGCTACAATAACCCAGGTGACACCAACACTCCTTTGAGGAGCATCTTGCATGGATTCTGCAGGTTTGGAAAACCTGATTTACTCACTTGCCTTAATTCATAAGGCAAATCAGAAAGTCAGAGAGGGACCGAGAATCCTCAGTAAAACATTCCGTCAGTTCCAGTGCTGCTCGGGGTCCTGGAATCTTTTGCTTGATGGCAAGAGTAGGTGTTGGTGGAAGAATTTGCTGCAGGTTTTTTTCTGTATTTATTTATTTGTTTATTTATTTAATTTATTTATTTTTGCTAGTAGGTTTCTCTCTAGGTGAAGCTTTTTAAACATAGAGATCCTCCTAGATCAGGAATCAGAGATGTAGGGGAGAATAATCACATTTATAGAGTTCCATACACAACTCAGATCATCAACTGGATCGTGCCAGCGAAGCCTGGTCTGAGTGAAGAAGGATGGAGCTGATGCTTTGGCCACTGTGCTGAGAAAGAAAGGTGGGGACAAGAGAGCAAAGGGGAGCTTGCTGCTGTAGCTTTTATCTTGTAATTTTACTTTATGCATGCTGCCCTTTAATGCCTGCAGAAACATTATTAACACTCGGATTTAATTTTGGTTTTAAGATTAATATTTCCTGTTTTAGTTTGCTTAAACCCTATTTGGAGTGAATGTGTGTGTGTGTGTGTGTGTGTGCACGTGGGTGCACACATGGGTGCTACAACCTCACCTGTGCTTGACTTCAGGTCCTTGCAAAAAAGATACCAGAAATTTCTGACTTAGAGCGTAAGTGGGCATTCTGAAAACTTAGAACATACCTCACCAGAACTCCGAAAGAAGAAACCGCTGATCCGAAGAAGTCCAAGCAAAAGCATGATGTGTCTTGTTTGTTTGCTACCTGCTGTTTACTCCCATTTAGTCCAGAGACTGATTTCCTGGGTCATAATTGAGGCCTAATTGAGTGAAGAAAAAAAAAAAAAAGCCCATTACTCTGAGGGAGCAGGTAATGTGAATTGAGGATAAGTCAGGATCCAGGAGGCATTTTCTCCGGACTTCTTCTTATGAAGCTATTACTCAATTTTTCACATTCAAAGACATCCCCTAGACAGAATCAGCAGAGACAGGATACGACGAAGAAAAATGACACTGCAGTTCTCGAAGCAAACAAAACCCAATTCCAAATGCTGCCCATCAGCGCAAGCCATTCATCTTCTCTGTAGTTTCATGTCATCTTATTTTATTTCAATCGAAAATCCACCAGGCAGGGATATACCTTTTGAATGATCTGGATAGCACCGTAGATCCAATTGCTGTTCAGTGCCTCTGAGCTTGGAGACTCTAAATAAAACTGAAGGAAAAGGAAGTTCCAGAAGGGGCTGGTGAATTAGGAGAAATGTCACCAGATGCTTATTGAAGCCAATAGAAATAGTAGAAAAAGAAGGAGAGAAGTTGAATTACTGGAAGATCAAGATATTCAGATTGTTCTTCAAAGATGTGATCTGTTTCAGACATTACATGTTAGTGCTGCAGGTGGAATTCAGTTGAAAACTATTAATAACAAACAGGATATGTAAAATCCATATTTATCAATCAAAGAAACTGAAGAGAACCTCTATTCTGTTTTCTCATCTTTAAGATGATAGCTCTAAGGGTAGTTTCAAGAATTAAGCTAGAGGAGTTCCCATTGTGGTGCAGTGAAAATGAATCTGACCAGTGTCCATGAGGATGCGGGTTTGATCCCCAGCCTTGCTCAGGGGGTGGGCAATCTGGTGTTGGCGTGAGCTGTGGTGTAGGTCACAGACTTGGCTTGGATCCTGTGTTGCTGTGGCTGTGGTGAAGGCTGGCAGCTGTAGCTCCAATTTGACTCCTAGCCTGGGAATGTTCATATGCTGTAGGTGCAGCCCTAAAAAGAAAAAAAAAAAAGAAAAAAGAAAAAAAATGAATTAAGTTAGATATATACAGCATATAGCCTGGTGCCTGGTTCAGAATAGGTGCTTAGTAACTGTTAGCCATTATCAAAGCTATTTAAAAGGATTGACGCCAGAGTTTCTGCCTTTGTGCAGTGGGTTAAGAATCTGACTGTCGTGGCTTAGGTTGCCTTGGAGGTGTGGGTTCGATCCAGGCCTTGCACAGTGGGTTAAAGTATCTAGTATTGCTGCAGCTTAGATTCAATCCCTGACCTAGGAAATTTCATATGCCATGAATGCAGTCATAAAATAAAATAAAATAGAAATAAAAGAATTGCCTCAGTGCACAAAAATAATTAACAGAAGATTAGACTATGAACTGGCTCAGTATTACAATGTCTATGCAAAAATTAGATACATTCTTATGTTCCTGGAGGGAGGTAAGCTGTAAATTTGTAGACAGTTAGTTATTCATTCTTAACTCATACTTTGAGCACATGTTATCTCATGAAGTTGCCACTCAAAATTCATTGTCTCCCTAATATAATGCCATGTGAGTGAAATTAGTAAACTAAGACTAAATGAATAGTGAGACAAAAGCAAGGAAAGAAGTAGGTTAAGAGAAGCATTCAGAAAGAGCATCTTACTCAAATATTTCTTAGAGGAGAGAAAGCGTAGACCAGTAAAGTCCTGATAGGAAGAAAGCCTACAGGCGGAGGAATCAGCATGTGGAAAAGGCAGAAGCATGAAATGCACCATGCATTCCAGGAAGCAAAGCAACTGAGCATGGCGAAGGGAAGGCTGCAGTGGGGTAACCCTGCAGAAGTAGGGGCCACGGGATTTCTCAACCAAGTCCAGGCACTCCACACATTTAAATCACAAAATGACAACTTCAGATTTCTATTTTAGTAAGATCACCTGGTGGCTGTACTGAGGATGGATTGGTGGTGTCAGTCTCTGGTACAAGGACCTAACAATTACATATCTGGGGGAGTTCCTGTTGTGGCTCAGGGGAAAGGAATCTAACTAGTATCCATGAGGATGCAGGTTTGACCCCTGGCCTCACTTAGTGGGTTAAGAACATGGCTCAGACCCTGAGCTACTGTGGCTGTGGTATAAGCTGGCAGCTGGAGCTCTGATTCAACCCCTATCCTGGAACATCCAGAAGCCAAAGGTGTGGCCCTGAAAAGATAGACAAACAAACAAACAAAAAACAAAAACATATCTGGGAACTGCTGTGCGTTTTTCTTGTGGCTCAACACAATACAATCAGAATAAAGGTTTCCAGCTTGATTCTTTAGCAATGGATTCTTGATGCTTTATATGGATTCTTTAGCATCCATATAACTGATGTAACTTTAGCTATAGACAACTGCATGATGTCTGGGTGGGAGTTTGGGGAAATTCTTACCCAGCAGCCTCTATTCGTTGAGCAGTAGGCATGAAGGTCATTCACGAAGAGTGAAGCAGGGAGAGTTTGGGTTCTTGTGTCACCGAATTAATCACAGGAGGAAAGTGTGCTATTATCTGTGGTAACATAAAATTACAATTACAGGAGTTCCTGTCGCGGTGCAGGGGAAACGAATCCGACTAGGAACCATCAGGTTGAGGTTGCGGGTTTGACGATCCCTGGCCTCGCTCAGTAGGTTAAGGCTCCAGCGTTGCCATAAGCTGTGGTGTAGATCAAAGACACGGTTCGGATCTGGTGTTGCTATGGCTGTGGCTGTGGCGTAGGCCGGCGGCTACAGCTCCGATTAAACCCTTAGCCTGGGAACCTCCATATGTCGTGGGTGCAGCGCTAAAAAGACAAAAAACCAAAAAACAGGACAAAAAATTATGATTACGGAAGATTTCAGGGACCATGGCGTCAGTGTTATTCTTGGGTCCTCGAACCTTAAGGCTTTTAGGAGCACCGTGGGGGTCTCCCAACTCTGCAGTCTTTACTGCACGACACTGAAAATGCCAAGTGCCCAAGGAACCTGGTCTTTACTTCAGGTTTGAATCATATGAAATTACATATGAAATTACCCTCTTTGACAGATTTTTAACTTTGATGTGGTTCAACTGAATAACATTTTTTATCTATTGACAGAGCTTCAAGTATTTTGAAAACTGAATTTAGAGAAAATTCATACCAGGACAGATAGCTGCAATCTCCTCAGCCAGAAAAGGTGGCGGTTTCTGCGTTTCTAGTGCCCCCCCCCCCCTTATTCTGAGAGCGCTGAAGCCGTGTCTAACTGACAAACATCCTCTTCCTGACCAAACTCTCATCAGGCTCCTCTGAGCTCTTTTTCAGCTGGGCCTCAATTTTGGACTTCCATGTTCATCTCTGCCTTGTCTACTTTAAAATAATTTTTTTAAATTAAATCATAGTTGATTTACAATGTTGTACCAATTTCTGCTACACAGCAAGGTGACCCAGTCATATATATACACACATGCACATTCTTTTTTCGTATCTTCTGATTGTCCACTTTTAGCAAAAATCCTAAGGTAGTTTAACCAGTCTCACTCTTCAATATCTGATCACCCTGATTCCTGACAGGCCCCCCACCCCACCTGGCTCCCCCTGGGTTGATGTCTGCTATCCCTGGTCTACCTTTAGCAAGAATCCCACTAGGTCAGTTTAGCCAGAATCCCTCCTTGCCTCTGAGTAACTGACCATCTGCTGACTCCCAGCACACCCCTTGACTAGAAATCCACACTTTTCCTTGTATCCAGAGTGGAGCCCAAGCTCTCTGTCCTCCTGCAAGACTCCATTGCAGAAGTCCCTACCCCTATCACGATAGTGCCTCTGAATAAAGCCAGCCTTGCTGTTCTTTAACAAGTATCACGAATAATTTCTCTTTGACAGATGGCTGCAAGGAAAAAGCAACGACCTAGCCTGGCCCGAGACTGTGGCCCTCAGTGAAAATCCTGTGATCCTGGTTAACTGTCCCCTGCCGTTGGCTGTTACTAACGCTTCTCATTTAGCCACGGACTCAAAACCAGCCTCCTGCCTGCCCTTGGCTGGACCCTCTCAGGCCTGTGTGTGAAGCTGTACTTTTTGTCAGAGTCAAGGCCATCCATTCTGCCTCTGATCGCTGTTGCCACAAGTTGACCACAAGCCATTCAGGTCATCTGTCGGTTGCCAAGCTCTTGACCTCTCACATGTCTGCCCTTCCTCCCCATGGACCCACATCTCCTCCTCTCCCTCCTAAACCTTCCGAGATGCTCTTGGGGACAACTTCTCAGATCACCCCCTTTCAAGTGGATGGGAAAGCCAGTCAATCAGGATGTACACTGTTTTAAGCAACCACATAGTGGCTATAGTTCCAAGTTGTGTTTCCCATTCCAGCTTTATCCAAAATTATTACAGAATTTCCAGAATTCTAGAATGTTCTAGAATTTCAATTTCAACAATAGGAGCAAGGTCTATTTCTGGGTCTGAATCCTCCTCTTGGGGCGGGGTTAAGACTAGCACATCAGTGACTCCAACAAAAACGGCCAGCGTTTTAACATCCCCTTACCTCCTGCCATGTTCTGTCCTAAACCCCCTCAGACTTCATTCCCCATCTTCTTCTACTTAAGTCCATGGTACATCGTTACATTATTAATTCTCTCAAAAACACTCTTGTCCCTTGCATTAAAATATAACTTGATTGAAATAATAAATCTGTTATTATCCAGCGAAGGAAATATTAAATCTAAGAATCCAATTTATCCCTCATTTGAGGGAAAAGATGAAAACTAGGCAATCAGAGACATAAATGGTAGCTGAAAAGTAACTTTTCCTGCCAGAGTCTTGTATTTTTAGATAATATTCTCCATCTTCACACCATCTACTTAGCGACGGGTGGTTTCACAATTTCCTGAGGTATTGCCTTTCACTTAAACACCAAGCCCCACAGCCAAGTCTTACTTTCTTCTTTCCCAGTGGTTTCTCCACTTTCAAAGTAGTCTGTGGCAAAGTCAGGGATCACCTTCCAGAATGATGAGAAAAGTAGGAGCACTACTTAAATTGGTTTGGGGCCCTAAGGTATCAAAGTCTAGAGTTCCTAAAACTCTGTGGTTGAAAATTATACACATTGCAAATCATTGCCAAGGTGTCAAATGAAAAATTCTAGGAAATGCAACGATTTCAGGGTACTGTGTAGGTTGTGGGGAAGGGATCTGCTCATATTCTGGCCAAGGACTTTTCTCTAATGCCATCACAAGGCTAGTATGCCTTAAACTGATCCCTTTGAACTATTAGTAAAATACTGGAGTAAAGAATTTGACACAGGGCAGTAACTCTCTGCCCCGCGTTCATACTCTGCCAGCTTTGTATGGAACTGGGCACTCTGGGGCACAATGTAGGACAGGCAAAGCTGAAAGTGGAAGGAGGGTCATCTTTTAGCTTATTCCCCTTCTTGGTCTTACTTCCACTCCACTGTCGGTCCCGGCACAGAGTTTATGTACCTAGAAATCATCTATAGCAGAGAACACTGGCTGTTTATCAAAATTCATGCTCTTCTTTCTCTCCCAACTAGAACCTGCTTCCCACACTATTTTGGAGTTGGGTGTGGCTGTGAGCTCAAGCTCTGCATAATCAGATCAGAGGATACACTCATGCTGTGTCTGGGCCATAGCTTTCTAAGAACTTGTGTTTCCTCTAGACTTTTTCCCTTTCCACTGGCTGGATGGGCTGGATGCCACTGATGGTGAGGCCCTGGAGGAGGGACAGAGCCACAGAAGGGAGTCTGTAAACGACTGTGCACAGAACCCCCATCAACCAGGAGCACGTGGTTGGATTCTTCCATGAACAAGAGATAAACTTTTATCATAATTGTCCTTCCCCATTTTTGTCTCTGTGGCCTAGTTTTACCTGAACTCATTCAGTATATTCACCAGATTCACTTTACTCCTTATGAAGTTTTAACAGATCTCTTATATTTATTCAGGAATATTTTGTCCAGCTTGAAAACAAAAGCACTGGCTTATCTATGTAGGAGAACTTCTCCAGATTCCACTTGCCATTTTAGTGTAGCCATTCACAGTACTCAAGCCGAATTATTTATTCTGTATAACCATGAACATTTTAAAAGCTCAGATTTCACTTTCAGCTTTATATTCCTTGTTTCAAATGTGTTTAGTTGTTTCAGAACAACTATTGCTGAACCTGTTTAGGTTTGTAGTAACCCAATCCTAGAAGGAAAGACATTTGTGTAACCGTGGTACATATTATCTTTTATAGATAGGGTCTCCTCAGCCCAAACCACAGTGTGTGTAAAGCTCTATTTTTTGACAGTTGCCTAATTACCACATTTTGTTTGTATTTGATTCGGTGAGTTTTGAGGGACGAGAGAAGGGAGAAACACAAGAAGTATAAAACCCAAATCATGATCCCTTTTATTCAACTCCAAAGGGCATGGAAACTTATGGCTATAACTTCATGGTAACATTAGATCTTTTTGCTTAGAACATGGGCTAAGCCAATGAATGTGTTACCAACAGCTACATCTGCAAAGCCCTTTAGAGCTTACATGATTTATGGAAACTTCACAATAATGCTGGGATATAGCTGGGAGGGTATTTTGATTCTGGGATTCCATTTGAAGGAACTAAGATACAGAGAAAATAAGTGATGAACCTGAGGAACTCTGACTATAACACAGGTGGCCTGCATCAATATCCTTTGTTTCTTGAGTTATATGATACAGTGATTCTCAGCCTCCAAGTGTGCTGTTCACATTTATGTCCTGGGGCATCATTTTTCCTTACGATGGGGGATCTGTAAGAGCTGATTTTCAAGGTTCCTTCAGTTTATGTGTTTTATGACTACATTCTGCTATCTACTTTCATATAAAAAAGTTTCTAGGCTTCCCTTACGCTGAAGGCAAAGGGTTTTCTCTTCTGCTAATTCTGTCTTCACAATGTTGAACGGGGTTCAAGTTTTATTTACTGAAGAGCCCCTTCTTCATTTCTCTTCACTCAACATTGATTTCATGCCTTTAAATTTTGTTTCAAGCTGTGATTTTCCCCTGGAATCAAGCCAGGAACGAAGTTAATCTCAGCCCATTACGCTACTAATGCTTAGCTTCACCTCAGGATGTTTTCCAAAGTACTTAGAAGTCATTATCCCTTAGAGGACCTAGCAGTTTACTGAGTTTCTACTTTGTTTAAAATTAATGTGACCATATAATTTATTATTTTCACCAGGATACTTTTAGTGGGAAAGGAGGCTCTATTACTAATTATGTTGGGACAACTGGAGTTAACTGGGACCATCCCAATCGAATGGACACATATGTTCACCCAGTTAAAAGGCATCTCTTAGGGGGTCAGGGGGGAGTGCTCTGGCTCTAAAATCTAAGACTAGTTTTCTCCCTTGTTATTTTCCACTTTAGCAACCAATTATTTTTTCTCATGTCTTTTATCACAATTTTAAGAACACATTTATCCATGTACTTCAAAATATCGGTATTCCTCACTAGAGTTTTTGTTCCTTAAGGCAGGAACTAATACCACGCACGGCATTTAACACATAGAAGGTGCTCAATAATTTTTTTTTTTTTGGTCTTTTTGCCATTTCTTGGGCTGCTCCCTCAGCATATGGAGGTTCCCAGGCTAGGGGTCTAATCGGAGCTGTAGCCGCCAGCCTATGTCAGAGCCACAGCAACTCGGGATCCGAGCCGCATCTGTGACCTACACCACAACTCACGGCAACGCCGGATCCTTAACCCACTGAGCGAGGCCAGGGATCGAACCTGCAACCTCATGGTTCCTAGTCAGATTCGTTAACCACTGCACCACGATGGGAACTCCGGTGCTCAATAAATTTTTGTTAGATGAAGGAATAAACAGATAAGCTTCCTACTCAAAGGCATAATTATTCAAGATCTCAAAGTAAATAAGTTTTTTTTGCAAAGGAGAGAAAATGCTGGAGGTTGGACTCCTTTGGTAGAATTCAGACCTCAACACAGCTGCTTTGTATTTTTGGTGTCTGGAGGAAGTCTCACCATCTTCCTCACCTATGGCACAGGTTTTGTGTTGAGAAAGATTCAAGTTCAGTGGGCTCTCAAAATGAGTTAACAGCAACTGTAAAGCTGTAATGAAAAACATTTTTTTTTCTCTTCAAGTAGAATAGAGCTAAAGAGCTAAAGAGTAGTTTTCTGGCTGCTCTGGGAGCCCAGGCAGGGGCAGGGCTCTGGGTGCTGAACAAAGGCTTCTGGGGCCATTCATTCCCTCCATATGATCAGTAAAAAAATTCTACCAGATCTATAACCTGGGAAGGTTTTAGAGGATTGATGCATGTGACTCAAACTCAGAAGAGCCCAATTAATGGACTGGACTGCAACTTTAAAACTTACAAAGAAAATGAGGTCAGAAATACCAGAATGCTCATGTGTACTAATCAGCACAATCTCTCCTATGGAGAAATGTGAATTAGTGCCTGGAGATTGCCTAGGAATATAGACTCCAGGTAGGTAGTTGTATGATCTTAAAGTCACTGGAATTCGGCTTGGAGGGCATTGTGTGCTCAGGTCCTCAGGGATGTAAATAACGTCAGGTACTCTAAGGAGCCAGCTTGCAGAAATAGGCTTGCTCCTTCCTGTAAGAGAGTGCAAGTGTTCATCATTTTAATATGTGTGTTTCAACTATTTGTAATAATACACACAATAAACTATTAAGAGTTTTAATATTTAAAATAAGACAGTGGGATCCAAGAAGGAAAAAAAGGGGGGTTCATGGGAAATAATTAGATGTTTGTGTGGAAAATACAGGTCTGTGAAATCCTGTTTGCTCGACAGAGGTGGGTTGTAAATTTAAGCTCCTTCCAGTAGCTAGGATGGAGAAAAAAACAGCGATTCTTTTTCTCCATTTCCTATTTATCATCTCTTTATGTCTGACATATTACCAAATAATGGACTAGTTAAGTAATATCCTGGTTTCAGAGAGTGGATTAGATTGGAAGACTACCTAGTTATTCCAGATACAAATTTACATATCATCTCCCAAGGAAGGTACTTCTACATATGGATGACTTAATTCTTACTTCAATTCAGAGAGTGTTTGTTTCTTAAGATTATTTCTAAACTCTGTAAGATGTGTCCAACTTGGAAGCAGAGCCCTACGTACTGAATCTAATAACTCACTTAAAAATAAAAATAATTATGAAGACATAGTGTATTCTTAGGTGGAGTATGATTAACTAAGCGTTCTGATATGTAAACCACAGATTTTTTTTTTTTTTTTTGGGAAGCAGCAGTTCCGTCCCTCATCACATATATATCATGGCTTGCTATAGTTAAGGCAATACCCTCATTCATTTCTCTTTTTTTTTGCTTTTTAGGGCCACACCTGTAGCATATGGAGGTTCCCAGGATAGGGGTCATATGGGAGCTGCAGCTACCGGCCTACTCTACAGCCATAGCAACACCAGATCTGAACCACATCTGCAACCTATAGCATAGCTCACGGAAATGACAGATCTTTAATCCACTGAGCAAGGCCAAGGATCAAACCCTCACAGATACCAGTTGGACTCATTTCCACTGAGCGACAAGGGAGCTCCCCTGATTCATTTCTTTTTTGACATGGTGAGAGAGCAAAATTCCTTCCATGATTAGCAAATACCTTATGTTCCTTCTTAAAGTATGATATAGACCAGGAGAAAATATCATTTTACTACGGAGTAGTGGTTCTCAACTGTGGCCCTCCTCCTCTATTCTCTCCCATCTTTCAGCCAGATGAGATGCACTGCTGTGATTTAGGTAGGTGCCATGTTCCACAGATGTATTGGGGTTGTAATTGGGTTGAAAATCACTGTCATGGGGAACACTATTTGGGTAAAGACTGACTGTTTTTTATAATAAAGTCATCTTAGCTTGGCCACTAACTGAGACTTGGTAATGTTTTTGCTTTAGTGAGTTTGCTCTTAGAATCATATTGTGATCTGAACTACGTTTGCAAAGAGAATTGCCAAACATTCACATTTGTCCAAACTTGGATACTGAATTTTAAAACCATATATGTACAGATATAGATAAAGAACCAAAAAAAAAAAAAAAAAAAGTCCAGCAGCAAAATGAACTCTATGGCATAAATCTTTGAAAAACATAATAATATGTCATGTAGAAGCTGACATATTGCTGAGTTCCCCAGCCAAGGATGGATAACAATTTTCATAATGTTCAAGGATTGCATTCAATTAGGCATCTGATGTTTCCTTCCCTCATTAGAGATAATCAGTGTCTACAGACTAGATTGATAGATGTTTCTACAGTTTTGGCTTGATGTAGAAAAAACTGGATAAGAATTACAGAAAAATCATGAACAAATTATTTAGCAAAATATTCACAACGAGATTATACTTAAAAATACTTCTTTCTTCCTACTTCACTCCAGGATCTGGTCTTTTTTATGAGAATTTTTGGACTCTAAAACATGCTCATACTGGGGGCAAAATGTAATGCAAAAGATCTTATGTATAAAAAATTTAGCCAATGCACAGGCCTGTACAGATTTTTAAAAGTTGAATGTCCCAATTTAGCAAATGATGACATTACAGCTTGTGAAGGATTCAGCATGAACTTCAAATCTCCAAAACCTAAACTCTAAACTATTCTGTTACTTGGCTACAATAAATGCAGAACATTGTGTGTGTGTGTGTGTGTGTGTGTGTATTATCCTAGGATTATGGTTATGGTTTTTGGCTTTTATCAGATTCTCACAGGGTTTGTAACTTTCAGGAGGGTAAGTTTTACTGTTTTTTTTCTGGCCAAATTGGAAATGTGTATATAGCCACAGGGTTAGTACGGTAAGATTAGGACAAATATAATTAAAATTCAGAGGCTTGGCTTACTGGTAATAGAGGAAGATGTTTGTTATGTAAAAAAGGAAAGCACAGCACCAACTTAGAAAATAAAACTTAATGAGAAGTCCTTGGTAACAATTTTATTAAGCCAAATAAGACATTAATGAGTGAGAATTCGTGGCAGAATTTCCAAGACTCAGACTAAAGAATTGTAGGGATTAGTGGGGACTACATATTGGTCAGATATTACAGCATCTCCTGGTTTGGAAAGTTTAAGTTCATGACAATATTTAGCATTATTTTTGTTTTGATTGGGATTTGCATGCACCCTTACTGGCATCTGGATAGATATTAGGAAATTCGGGACCTCAGAAACCTATCAAATTATTTATCTGTTTCAGTCTCATTTGAAATTATTTGAAGCTCCAAAATCTGAAAATATTTATTGGTGTCTAAATTATGTACCACATACAAGGACTAACATTTTCAGAACCATTTCCATAAGCGAAGAGTACTAAGTTTATACTGGTTCCACACATGTAGCATTTGACCTTGCTGATGGAATAACCAGTAAGAATTTGGTGGCAGAGGAACTAGGCCTAGAATATGGAATAACTGTCTTTGGTCATAGACTCGTACTCTCCACCTGTGTTAATTTTAGATGTAAGCAGGATTAATGAGATAGGAGCTAAATGTGATTTGGGTAATAAGTACCAGTGAGATGCTCACATGCTGAGACAGGGAGAGAGTTGAAACTAGAATTCCTAACCTTGGCCCTTGTACTGGTTATCCATCCTCAAGGTAGCCTTGTTTTTGCTCATAGATAAGAAAGGGTTCCGAAGAGAATGATGTGTTATAGTTCAAAACAAAGAACGGCATCATGAAGGGGTCAGCTGATGGCTGATGTCGGGGTACAAACTCCCCTACAGCGATTTGTGGGGAATTTTGATGCTGTATTAATTCATCAGCAAATTCATTTTCTTGCTTTTTCAGTGCTGCACCCATGGAATATCTAAGTTCCCAGGCTAGGGGTCAAATCAGAGCTGTTTTGTTGGCCGACGTCACAGCCACAGCCACACTAGATCCGAGCCACATCTGCAACCTACACCACAGCTCACAGCAATGCCAGATAATTAACCCACTGAGCAAGGCCAGGGATCAAACCTGTGTCCTCATGGATCCCAGTCAGGTTTGTTCGCACCGAGCCATAATGGGAACTCCCAGCAAATCTGTTCTCTTAGCTGGGAACTTCTCTTTTTAGCTCATAAGAATCTGATGTGTTACGTTCTCCTCCCTTACAGGACTTCCCTCTTTAGGGAGGGAAAAGTAGACTTTCAAGGACAGTTTTTTCTAAAAAGGCTAAGAACTGCCATGGAAAATGTGACTCAAGCAAAGGGGGGGAATATATAGATCTGTATAGATCTTGTATAGATCTGTATGTATGTATAACCTGTGTGTGAACTATATGCCTATAAAAATAAGTATAATATTTAAACATATAACTTTTTTCTTTTTAATGATTTTTTCCCATTACATCTGATTTTATCACTGTTCTGTCAATTTTCTACTGTACAACAAGGTGACCCAGTCACACATACACATATACATTCTTTTTTCTCACATTATTATGCCCCATCATAAGTAACTAGATATAGTTCCCAGTGCTACACAGCAGGATCTCATTGCTTATCCATTCCAAAGGCAATAGTTTGCATCTATTAACCCCATATTCCCAGTCCACCCCACTTCCTCCCCCTCCTTTTTGTTAACCACAAGTCTTTTCTCCATGCCCATGATTTTCTTTTCTGTGGAAAGGATCATTTGTGCTGTATATTAGATTCCACATATAAGAGGTACCATATGGTATTTGTCTTTCTCTTTCTGACTGACTTCACTCAGGATGAGAGTCTCTAGTTCCATCCATGTTGCTGCAAATGGCATTATTTTGTTGTCTTTTTATGTCTGAGTAGTATTCCATTGTGTATATATACCACATCTTCTTAATTCAATCATCTGTAGATGGACATTTAGGTTGTTTCCATGTCTTGGCTATTGTGAATAGAGCTGCAATGAACATACGGGTGCATGTGTCTTTTTCAAGGAAAGTTTTGTCTGGATTAAATACATAACTTTTAAAATTATATTTTTCATCAAAATAGAAATCAGCTTTTGTTTTCTTTTGTTTTGCTGCCCAGGCAGAAGTTCCAAGGCCAAGGACTGAACCCACGCCACAGCAGTGACAATGCCAGATGCTAAACCTGCTGAACCACCAGGGAACTCCTCAAGTCAACTTTTTATTTTTTTTATTTTTTTTAATTTGTTACTGCATTTTGCATCTCTGCTTGCTTAATCCTTAAATCTTTTATTTCTTTGCTCAGTCTTTGCCTCCAGTTTATTTCCAAGATCTGAAATCATGTTTGTTTGTTTGTTTTTAATTTTCTTTTTTGTCTTTTTGTCTTTTCTAGGACTGCACCCGCGACATATGGAGGTTCCCAGGCTAGGGGTCCAATTGGAGCTGTAGCTGCTGGCCCACGCCAGAGCCACAGTAACACAGGATCCAAGCCGTGTCTGCGACCTACACCACAGCTCACGGCAACACCAGATCCTTAACCCAGTGAACGAGGCCAGGGATCGAACCTGCACCCTCATCGTTCCTAGTCAGATTTGTTAACCACTGAGCCACAACGGGAACTCCCTCAACTTTTAATTCTAATCTTTTTGAAGGCTTTTTCATTTTACAGGTTTGATTTCAGCATTTCTGAAGGATTTCTTTGTTCCTTATTTACCAAAAAGGTAAGGTTGAAAAAGATATTTAGCCAAATGTCTGCTTTATCAAACTTATTAAAAAATATCTGGATTATTTTTAATAAGCATATTCAAGAGCTACAGATACACAGAGCAATAAACAAACTGAAGGTCTTATCTCCACAATTTTAAGCACACATCCCCTTTTTCTTTGATTCTGGCTGGGGTCACTCCTGCCCCACTTTGGTCATTCTGCCTTTTCTCTCTCCCAGCCAGAGTAGGCTATCAATATGATTTACATGTGAATAAAGAAGCAGGAGCTGAGTGTTGTTAAAGAGAAGCCTTTGTATTTTTTAAATACATTGAGTCATGAATCACAAAATTTTGTGTGATTTTTAGAGGATCTATTAAAAAAAAGGTACAATGAGTTTGTGTCACTTACACTAGTAAATTTATAGAGTAAAATTAGTGATGATGCAGTAAAATAATCATCACTGTGCTGGAGAGTCTATTAAAGCTAAAATTGCTAAACAGAATTTCCTACTAGAAGCCTGAAAATAAATACAATTTCCTACAAAAACGTGTAGTGCGTTAATATAATTCCATGCCTGAAAGGATAACATAAGATCTGAGTTTAAGGTTACTTTCCATAGTAGATAAAAATTAACTCTTTCTGTTTAAAAAAGGTGGAAAACCCAGAAAGGCTTGTCCTCCTTCTCAGAAAACTAAAAACCAAATTTGTAGTCTTCTTTGGTGGCAAAATCTAGAATCTGTTTAGAAATAATTTAAACAGGACCTTCTTCCCACCTGGCTAATGATCGTTAATCTTCACGCTTTTATGGTATTTATTTATAAATAGTCCCAACTTTTGGTCTCACATTCACAAAATAGTTTTTAATGACTAAGCCAATGCTTTGCATTGTTAGAAAATGTCATCCAAAGCTATTCATTAAGTACCATGGTGGCTTGGGAAGTATGGTTTTACATACAGTTTTAACCCAAGCAGAATAAAGTACTTGGGGCTTATACTACCTATAGTATAGTAACACTCAACACTGGGAATAAAAACCTCAGACTGGCATTTGTAATACAAAGTCTGCTGTCATACCCACCTGAACTATTGGAAGTTCAGAAGCAACTCAGCAATTAAGAAGGGCTTATGCTTGTTTCCCATGGCTGCTGTAACAAATTACCACAAATCTGATGGCTTAAAATGACACATGTTTACAATTTACAATCTTATAAGGCAGAAGTCTGAAAAGGGTTTCTCTTGCCTAAGATCAAGTCTATAACCCACACTGCCATTCCTTGTGAAGGCTCTGGGGGGAAAATCTGTTCCCTTAACCATTCAGTCTTCTAGAGGCTTCCTGATTCCTTGGCCCATGGCCCTCTTTATCTTCAAAGCCCAGTCTAGCTCCTTCTGACTCAGACTTCCCTGCCTCCGTCTTTCAATCTTAAGGACCCATGAGATTACAGTGAATAATACCTCCATCTCAAAGCCCTTAATTTAATCACACCTACAAAATCCCTTTTGCCAGGTTAGGCAACATTCACAGGTTCCAGGGAGCAGGACATGCACTTTTTTTTTTTCTTTTTTCTTTTTCTTTTTTGTCTTTTTAGGGCTGCACCCATAGCATATGGAAATTCCCAGGCTAGAGGACAAATCAGAGCTGCAGTTGCCAGCCTACACTACAGGATCTGAGCTGTGTCTGGGACCTACACCACAGGTCATGGCAATGCTGAGCAAGGCCAGGGATTGAACCCACATCCCCATGGAACTCTATTTTTTTTTTTTTTAAGAGGTGTGGTCATCATTCTGCCTAGCACAGGAGTGTTAACAATATTTTATTACTTTAATTATTGTAATAATATAGAAATACATTTACTTACACAATAGATAAATCTAAATTTCTTCACATTCTCTTCCCATCCAGTCATCTCAGATGTAACACTGTTGCTCATTTAGTTTATGACATTTACTATTATTTTTTGTTTTTGCTGTGCCCACATATATTTATATGTAGTTAAAGTATAGTTTGGTTTGTGGTTTTCTTCTTTTTTCTTTTTTTGTCTTTTTGCCATTTCTTGGACCGCTCCCGTGGCACATGGAGATTCCCAGGCTAGGGGTCCAATCGGAGCCATAGCCGCCAGCATACGCTGCAGCCACAGCAACACAGGATCCAAGCCACATCTGCAACCGACACCACAGCTCACGACAACGCCAGATCCTTAACCCACTGAGCAAGGCCAGGGATCGAACCCACAACCTCATAGTTCCTAGTCGGATTCGTTAACCACTGCACCACGACAGGAACTCCTTTTTCTCTCTTTTTTAACAAAGCCTTTGGGGTTTTAATGCAATTACCTTGGGATTAGAAATGAGTTCCCTTAGTAATATTAATATCTTTACAATATTTAGTATTTCCATCCTAGAACATGGTTTATTGTTTCATTTTTTTCAGGTCTTACTTTAAGGACCTCAGTAAAATTCTACAAATTTTTTTTTTTGAGGTCTTTATGGTTTGCTCTATTTTGTATTTTTTGTTGTTGCTGTCATGGTGAATGTAATTATATTTTCCATTGCATTTGGGAGGGGGCACCCTGTGGCATATGGAGTTCCTGGGCCAGGGATCAGATCTGAGCTGCAGTTGAGACCTATGCCACAGCTGTGACAAGTGACCCTTAAGCCACTGTTTTGGACTACAGATCGAACCTGTGTCTCAGTGCCCAGAGGCACCGCCCATCCCATTGTGCCACAGCGGGAACTCCTCTATTGCATTTTTCTAATGAATTATTACTGAATTATAGGAAAGCTATTTTTTTGTTGCATGCATTATTCTAATACCTAGCCACCTTGATGAATTCTGTAGGTTCTAAATGTTATAGATTCATTTTCTTAGTTGTTTTACAGAGTCAATGAATATATCTAAAAAATGATGAGAATTTCACCATTACCATCCTTTGTGAGAACTGCAGTCTTACACCAATGCATTTAAGGCTATAAATTTACCCTTGGGTTCCATATTGGCTGCATCTAACACGTTTTGATTGTTGTTCAATTCTAAATACTGCAATTTGCTTTTTTTAAATTGTGCTAAGAACAGATACCATGAGATCTACCCACAATAATTTTTAAAGTGTACAGTGCAGTACTGTTAACTGTTGTTAACAGAAGATGTTGTACAACAGATTTCTACAACTTATCTTGTATAATAGAAACTTCATACATGTTGAACAGCTACTCCCCAATTCCTCCTTCCTGCAGAACCTGTAAACCACCAATCCACTTTATATTTTGTTAGTTTGACTATTTTAGATCCCCCATATAAATGGAGTCATGCAGTATTTGTCCTTCTATGAGTGGCTTATTTCACTTAGCATAATATTCTCAAGGTTCATCCATGTTATCATATAAGTTAGGATTTCTTTTCTTGATGGCTGAATGATATTCCATTGTATGTATATATCACACTGTCTTTACACATTAATTTTTTTTCCCATTACAGCTGGTTTACAACTGTCCATTAATTGGTCAATAGACATTTAGATTGTTTCCACATCTTGGCTACTGTGAATAACACTGCAATGAACATGGGAGTGAATACAACTTTTTTGAGATTCTGATTTCAATTTTTTGGGGATAAATACTCCAAAACGGGATTGTTAGATCATATAGTAATTCTATTTTTCATTTTTTGAGGAGCCCTCTGTACTGTTTGCCACAGCAGCTGCCTCATTTTACATTCCCATCCATGATGTACAGATTCCAATTTCTCCACATTCTTGTCAACATTTAACTTTTTTGTGTGTGATAATGGACATCCTACAGGTATGAGATGATTTCTCACTGTGGTTTTGATTTGCATTTCACTGATGATTAGTGACAGTGAGCATTTTTTCACATACCTGTTGGCCATCTGGATGTCTTCTTTCAAGAAATGTCTAAGTTCTTTGCCCATTTTTAATTGGGTTATTTGGTTTGCTTTTCTTTTCTTTTCTTTTTTTTTCTTTGCTATTGTGATTTAGGAGTTCCTTATATATTTTGGTTATTAAAATACCCTTATCAAATTAAATCCCCTTATCAAATGCATGTTATAATTATCTCCCACTCCATTGGTTGCCTTTTCACTCTGTTGAAAGCAGAAGCTTTTTAGTTTGCTATACACCTGCTTGTCTATTTTTGCTTTTGTTGCATTCCGTTTTGAATGAGTATCTCTTCCTGTTAAATATTTTACCTTATCTCCATTAGATTTATAATTAATACTTCTAGTGCCTCTGGCGTTCTTAGTCTAGGAACAGGTTGTTTTTTTTAGGGGTCCTTTTCTGCAGTGACATTGAAACTATCAAAGATGCTGTCACCCGACCAGTAATTCCTGTCTCTTGGACCAGGTCATTGTCCTCCACCACTTAGCAGCTACTCCAGACAGGGCATATCTGTAGCATTTTTTCAGCTTTTTTTGCCTCTTCTGGTGAGCCCCATCACAGCCCCTGATTTTAAGAAATAAGCCTAATTTTGAATACACAGAAAACTTTTGGTTGCCAATACCTCATAAGCACTGAACTTCTACCACCTGCTGATTTTGGATTTGAACATGAGCAGATTTGTGCCATCAGCCCAGCTCAGTGCTGTTTCTGGTGTTGGTATTGCTTTTTTTTTTTATTTATTTTTTAATTTTTTTTATTTTCCCACTGTACAGCAAGGGGGTCAGGTTATCCTTACATGTATACATTACAATTACAGTTTTCCCCCAGCCTTTCTTCTGTTGCAACATGAGTATCTAGACAAAGTTCTCAATGCTATTCAGCAGGATCTCCTTGTAAATCTATTCTAAGTTGTGTCTGATAAGCCCAAGCTCCAGATCCCTCCCACTCCCTCCCCCTCCCATCAGGCAGCCACAAGTCTCTTCTCCAAGTCCATGATTTTCTTTTCTAAGGAGATGTTCATTTGTGCTGGTGGTATTGCTTTTGAATCTAGCTGGTTTTGTTATTTTTTCTGTTTTATCTATCACTGGGGCAGAGAGATTATATGAAGTTATGGCCTTCTCTCTGCTTCCCTTGGTCAGAGGCTGCTTCTCCTGTGTACCCTAATGGCCTCCCTGCTCACTGTGTCATTGTTATCCTGTACCTTCAGAGGTCCTTGTTTCTTATTGTCAGAAAAAGACCTGCTCCTGGGAGTTCCCATTCTGGCTCAGTGGTAACAAACCTGACTAGTATCCATGAGGATGCAGGTTCAATCCATGGTCCTGCTCAGTGGGTTAAGGATCTGGTGTTGCCATGAACTGTGGTGTAGTTTGCAGACATGGCTCAGATCCTGAATTGCTATGGCTGTGGCTGTGGCTGGTAGCTGCAGCTCTGATTCGACCCCTGGCCTGGGAACTTCCATATGTGGCACGTGCAGCCCTAAAAAGAAAAAAAGAAAAGAAAAAGACCTGCTCCTGCTCTGAAAGGTGGAAAGGCTATCTCACCACATCCACCTAAACCTAGTTCTTTATGGTGTTTCAGCATCTTGCTCTTTCTTTTGTTGTTTTGTTTTTGTCTTTTTAGGGCTACACCCATGGAATATGGAAGTTTCCAGGCTAAGGGTCGAAACCGAGCTGCAGCTGCCCACCTACTCCACAGCTCACCGCAAATCCTTAACCCACTGATAAGTCCAGGGATCAAACCCACAACCTCATTGATACTAGTCAGGCTCTTAACCCACTGAGCCACAATGGGAACTCCCTGGGACCTTGCTCTTTCAATTACCCTCTGGTCTTTGAGCTCTCTTTCTCTGCTGCTTTCCTTTCTGAATGAAAACATGCTAAGACCTCCTTTTGACAAGAGAAAACAAACAAACAAAAATGGGGAACAAACAACTCTGCTACTCCCTTGAAGAATAATGGCTCAATATTTCTCATTAGGAGAAATATATTACACTCTATCTAATTTTTTTCCTCCCATCTCATTATGCTGCTTGCCATTCGGCTTCCACTTAAAGCTAACTTCCCTTGCAAAAATCATTAATAAATCCTTATAGACCAAACACATGTCCGTTTCTTAGTTTTCATCTTTCTTAACCCCTCTGTAGCATACCAAGGTGCTGCCACCCCTTTCTGCTTGTAACCCATCCCTACTTCTGTATGTCTTTCCCCAGTGTTCTTGGCTCCCCCCTTACTCATTCTCTATCTACATTTTCCCCTTGGAATCTTCAGTTTCTGCCATTTTTACCTTTTTCACAGATGACCTGAAAAATGTGCTTGTAAGTAAACATGTCACATCTTCTCAGAGGCAGCAAGTTGTGTGAGAAAAATAACTTGGAACCAGGTAGAGCTTACTTCTGCCACTGAGTAATATTCTCACTGAAAATGAGGCTAACAGTACATGTTGGCTTATTGTCACAATTAAATGAGATAACATGTACAGAGTAAAGGCACAGAACTGGAGCTCACAATATTAATTCCTTTTTCTCTTCTTCCTTATAGAAAGAGGCATTTATTTACCTTAAATGAATTCAATAAGCACAAAAATATCCAGTTCTATATTTCATATACACTATCTCTATCTAGCACTTCTTTTGTTTTTGTTGTTTTTCCTTTTTATGGCTGCACCTGCGGCATATGGAAGTGCCCAGGCTAGGGGTTGAATTGGAGCTGTAGCTGAGGCTTATGTTACAACCACAGCAACACCAGATCTGAGCTGCATCTGTGACCTACGTGCAGCTTGTGGTAACGCCAGACCCTTAACCCATGAGCAAGGCTAGGGATCAAACCTGCATCCTCACAAAAACAGTGTCAGGTCCTTAAGCCACTGAGCCACAACAGGAACTCCTAGAAGTACTTTTTACTCTCTGGTGAGACATCTCTAACTAGGTGCCCTAAAAGTACCTCAAGTTCAATGTCCCAAAAATTTACCTTGTGTGTATGTTTTGCTTTGGTTTTAAGCAGTGTAATCACTTTTTCCAAGCTAAATCTCATGCTTCACCCTCTCCTTATGAACTGGTTGGACTAGGGTAGGAATTCTCATCCAGTTTCAACAAGTCTTACTCTCATGCTCTTGGTTGCTCTCAGGAGTGGCAAATGCTTTGAGTTCTGGCATAGTCAATGTTCCCCTTTGTTCGCCTATGCCATTACACCTGCTATTGCTTTTTGCCTTGAAAGAGCTGCTAAAATCATACCCAACCTGCAAGACCCACCTCAGCTGATACCCCTTGGATTGAACTTCCCCCAGTGACTGCAGTCATGTGGGCTCTCCAGCCATGCCTCCAGCAGCCTGTTAATATCCAGCCTAAGGGCACTGGAGACTCTGCTTTGTACTATGGTCATTAGTGTTTACATCTCATTTTCTATCCTATGTAATTTCCCTGAAGACAAAAAGTTTTAAAGTTTAAAACTCATTGGACTCTTCTCATGCAAAGCATTTGACAGAGAGGATGCTCAAGAAAACATTTGTATAATAAGTTTATATACATTGCTGATAGCTTTGAAATTCCTTAAAATCCTCAAGGCAATTGTGAGCATCATACTTCTAATAACAGTCTTAACTTCCTACTTATTATAGCTGGAAGTAGACATGTATGTAAATATATACATGTATGTATATAAATATACATACATATGTGCAGTTGATGCTTGAACAACACAGGTTTGAACCGCATGGGTCCACTAATACAGGGATATTTTTCCAAGAGCAAATAGTAAGTACTACATGATACCCCGATGGTAGAATGTGTGGACACAGAAGGCTGACTGCCAAGCTTTATGCAGGTTTTCAACTGCATGACGTGTGAGTGTTTCTAACCCCTGCATTGTTCAAGGGTCGGCTATCTAAGTACATATACAGATATATGAAAACATCTGAAAAATATCAGAAAATACACACATTTCAGAATTATTTATCTATAACAAGTTCACAATTAGAATTATCTTTAAAAGAGAAATGTCAACCTAAAAATTGGGGGTAAAAAAACCCCAAAACAATACCCTACCATCACAGGATAATCAACAAATGTCCCCATTCTTGTTTAGGTAGCCAGTTGGATCATATGTTCAAGGGTCTGTTGATGGTGTTTTTGTTTTGGTGAATCGCCAGTGCCAGATCCTATATTCAGAAGCATAGTTACAGTCCTAATTACCAAGAGTGTTACTAATTCTTTCATAAGAACTCCTAGTTTATGGTATTCTGACTCTGTGTTCCCAGAGCTTTCTTCAGAGAAAAAGCTTAGTGGCTTATTAACTACTTACCTATTTGAGAAAATCACTTTCAGCAATATATTTGATTACACCTCTTACCTTAAGAATCATTTTGCTTTTTTAAAAATACAATCAATGTTGAGCTGCTTTTAATGCACAACCCATCCTTATTTTAGCATAATGTAATGAAAATAACTTAACTTGCCACCAAAAAATACTGTTTTAGGGAAAGTGAGGTGTTCATTTTTGATTCTCTTATTCCCTCCCCTCCCCCAATATATACATGAAAATAAGTTCCAAGTGGTTGCCTGAATCCCCAAAGTCTCCCAGAAAAAAAAAAAAAAATGAAATCTTCTTTTCCCAGACCACAGTGTAGTGAAATAAATTAGTATAATGATTTATGTTTACTGTTTTAGTCAATTCTGATAGAGATTATACAGACAAAATGACAAACTGCCTTAGTGGTAAACTTAAATCATGTCAGCCAATCTTTAGTTTTTCCTTACCCTAATTGCTCCTCCTGTTCATTTATCTTCCCAAGCAATCTCAGGAAGAAATACTAGTTCAATCAGTGCATGTGCAAACCACCCGAGATAAAAAAGTTTAGTCTAATTTGTCTCGCTAAATTGTAATGCCTCTAGCAAACAAATCTTGCTTTGAAACGAGACTAAAGAAATCTGAATAATTATGGTGCAAAATGCTCTCTTTTTGCATTTTGAAAGATATCATTTATATACAGGTTGCTGTCTCTCCACTCCTACCTCTATACTTCTTTCCTTATTGTCTTTGAAAGCATGCCTTATTTCCAGATTAGAACCAAGGATTGTATGCAAGAGCTTTGCTCAACCAGTTCAGAACTTGCTCAATATAAAAATAAAATATAGACTTAAAAAAAAAATCTGGTAGTGTTCTAAACTGAAAAAGGCTAGGTTGAAAAGTCATTTTTATAAGGATGATAAAGAGATACCAGTTTAAAGTGGAGATAAAAACCTCTGGTCACAGGAAGAAGACTTTAAAGCATGGAAGCTTTTAGGAGATGAGAACAGGGTTATGAATGTGTGTTCTGTGTTTCAAGAGCAAAACTATATATTGGGCTTATTAGGTGCCAACAAATGGGCTACATCACTCTTCATTCGAGGGGACTAGGGAAGCCAGGGAAACTGGCTTCGTCTCTTTCTGTTTTTATTGAAGAGTCAAAAAATACCTTCTCCATGTGGGAAAACACATCCAACCAGGGTTTTGCTCCACTCACAGAATAAGCCTGATTTCTCCAAGTTCTCTCTGGATCTCTCAGTGAGAAGACTGAATCAGAGCTGTTAAGTGCTGCCAAAGACAAGCTGGGTGGCCTTGCTAACAATAGTGGGGTCGAAATTGATAGCCTACAGTGGCCTGCACACACAAAATGAGGAAGAAGTCTCTAAAGCCGTGGAGGGCGTGTGGAAGTCACAGCATCAACTTGCTGTCCCCACCCCCGCCCGCTTGCCAAGTTCCAGATGTGCCTCCTTAGGAGCTTCAGGTGAGAGTCACTCTTCAGGCCAAGCTCTGCAGCATACCCAACCCAGCAAGATGGGTTTCCATGCTTGTCATAAACTGTTAGAACGAAGGATCTTAGATACCATCTATACTTTTAATTTGGCCACACCTACGACATGCGGAAGTTCCCAGGCCAGGGATCAAACCCACGCCCCAGCGGTAAACAGAGCCACAGCAGTGACAACTCCAGATCCTTAACTCCCCGAACCACCAGGGAACTCCTTAGATGCCATCTATAAAATGAAGGCATTGGATGTAATGAGACTCTGGCCTAGAAAAGATTGGGGACTTTCTTAAGGTCATATGGGAAATAAGGTAGAGAGTTGGGACTGAAATTGGGGTACTGCCAAACCAGGAGGACTGACCCTAGACTCTCTAAACCTACCCTAAGGAGAGAACAAGAACAAAGTAAGCCTGTGAAGCACATTTAAAGAAAGAAAAGGCTTGAAATATTACAGCAAACGTGACTCTTTCCTTTAGAAGAGTCACATCCATATCAACATACTTGGACTTGAATGACTAATGCCCTTGCTTTGAGTCTTTTCTTTCAAAGGACTGATAGAGTGATTAATTAACCACTGGATACACATCATTCTGCTAGGAGCTTTGGGGGAAAACAGAGCGGACCATGGCATGACCTCAGGAAGCACATATCTAGTGGACGAGATGGACTAGATGGGTTAATAACTGGCCACAGCACCAAGTCAAAGAAATCAAGGGGATAACTGAAAGTTATTTGAAGAACTATCATGAGAGTACAGATTATGTGGACATTTCTTTTTCTTAGTGGATCTTCGCTGTGCAGGAAGGAAAATGAATAACATACCCAGGGTAAGGGGGAGCAATTCAAATGACAGTCAGTGAAGTCACTTGAGTGCGTGCCCATCTACGTTTTTCTAGCTCAAAAGATAAAAGAATGTGCAATTAGTACAGACAAGAAACAAACAGACCCATGGCTTTCTTACACTGTACAATTTAAGTGCTCAATTTAATATACGTGTAATAGCGTCATCATATTTCTCCTTTGCAGGCCTTTATTACAGAGAGATGCATGGCCCTGCCAATGTAGTGTTTATGGGGAACTACCATCGATCAAATACTGCAATGTGCCAGGCATTGTCATGGGCACTTTGATGTATTTTATCTCATGTACTCATCAGAGCAGTCCTATAAATAATTGTTACTATCTCCATTTTACAGATGAGAAAATTGGATTTTCGAGAGGGTAAGTAATGTGGCCAAGATCACATGGCGAATAAACAGCAGAGCAGGAATTTTTAACCAGACCTGAGGACCCCAGTCTCCATGCTCTTCTCCCTCATTCCATTGCTAAAGCATGATGCTTTGGAGACCAGAGAAGGAAATCAATCATCTCAACCAGCAAAGAAGGATAGACCTTTCACAGGAGAGTGAAGAGGAGAGAGTCTGACTTTGACAGTCAGCAGACAGAAGGAAGCAGGGATGAGGAAAGAGGGTGTGGCACACAGAGGTGCGGACACTGAATAACCATGCACTTGCCTTCTGTCTTATTGTACCAAGACTTCTGGGCCAGAGCAGTGTTTACTACCTGAGAATAATGACTAATACAGGGGGACTAGAACCCTTTTATTCCGGAGACTCAAACCAAAAAGGGGAAGCCTGAAGGAGGAGGGTTTGAGTTGGAACCCACATTTGTGTACATACTGAGAACTTGGGCAATGAGGCCAGAGACAATGAACACACTATGCAACCAGGCAGGGCTGAAGGAAGAAAGGAAGGGGCCAGCCTGGAACCTTTACAGATGCAACGTGTGTCCTGATGCGCAGGTGAGATGGCAAGGTTTGCTTGTTTGCTATTTCCATAACAAAGTGTTTCTATTAAAGGAAAACAACTTCAATATTTAATAGGGAATGTTATCTTTTATTAAAGACCCCATCAACAACAAGGAAATGAACAATGACAGCAACAATTTGAACAAGGAAAGGATCTCAGAGTATTTTGGTATTAGACAACAGTCGCAAAATGTTTTGTGAACTCTGTGTGCAGGTAGGAATTTTTTTGTAATTAAGAACGAGGAAAGATAAGAGAATCTTCACTTCTGTATGAATGAGGACATAATTCACGTCAAACCTCTGAATTCTTATCACTTTCCCAGCATACCCATTTATCATGGTCATCCATCTGCTTATCAGGCAGGCAAAAGGAAAACATCAAAAAGCATGAGCAATCTTGAGCCCTTGAAGAAACCCCAGTATTGGGCGTAACCCTTCAAAACGCATCATCATCAAACAGAAGCTATGTCAACTCCCTCACACAGCAAAAGGTTGTAATGCTAAAGATTAAAGACTTGATGGTACAGGAGAAACAGTTGAAAAAAAAAGATAAATGTCCTCTTCTGAGCTCTTTTCATGATTGTTCTCTGCAACTTACTTTATACAGGATTGTTGGGCAGCAGTTTTCTGAAGGAAAAAGCTTAAGGAAAATATATGTTTTCAAAAACTGAAAAAATTATTATTATTTTTTTAATGACCACACCTGCAGCATATGGAAATTCCTGCACTAGGGGTTGAATCGGAGCTGCGGCTGAGACCTACACCACAGCCATGATGACAGTGGATCTGAACCCCATCTGTAACCTACCTCGCAGCTTACAGCAATGCCAGATCCTTAACCCACTGAGCAAAGCCAGGGGTTGAACCTGGATCCTCACAGAGACAACGTTAGTTCCTTAACCTACTGACCCACAACAGGAACTCCAGGAAGAATTATTTATTTACGTTATTTTGTCGAGGAACTCAAAGCCTATCTTCCTACCTGCAATGCTAAAAGTCAAAGATGCCAGAATGTGAAAGAACTGAAGAAATGGTTGGTAGAAAAGGTGTGGACATAGGATTCAACATGATATTATTGGATGTACCATCATAAAATTTCAAAGCCATAAACCACTCCTAGTGGCAGTGCATTTTACAGAAACTGATGGGCAAAGTAGTAACTGAGATTCTCAGCTTTTATTGCAGGGAGCACCTATCCATGGATGTGCAGAGAGTAATTCAGCAACCACATTTGAGCTCTTGCTACCAAAGGAATATTCTGCAGCATTATCCAGGAAGCCCAGTGGTGTCCAACGATCTACCCCTAGCAGAGACTATAAAATCTTCTCTGTACACTGGCCTTTGGAGGAACAATTATCCTATAGTGAGAGATCATGGGCACAGCCTTGCAGGTTAAAGGGCTGGAGCTTTGCTGTGCACATTGCAAAGAAGCATAGCCTTCGGCATATAAGCCATGGAGGAACTAAGACTCCATTTTGACTAAGTGCACAAAAGGACAAATAGTATGAAATAGAAGGTAGGGAGACTAAACCTTGGAGGACACAGAGGAGGATCCTGGTTTAATCAGACTAACCCTAAACTATCCACTTAGTCACATTAGGTAAAAGTTTATTTATAGGTTCTTTAAAATTCCATATTTAGGAATATGGCATCAGAACCTCAGTATCTTTTTTAGAGCATGAAGTCTATACCTGAGACATGTGAACCCTGAGGTTTCTCAGGTGGCCTCCGGGGAGCCAGGAAACTTTAAAGGTGTTGGAAAATTTTAGGGTGTTATTATGTAAATGTTCTTTTCTGAGGAAATAATTTTCCAATATGCCTAGAACCAAAAAGAGTTGACCACTGTTTTTGTTTTTGCTTTTGTTTTCTTCTTTTTATGGCTGCACCTACAACATATGGAAGTTCCCAGGCTGAGGGTCAAATTGGAGCTGCAGCTACTGGCCTATACCACAGCCACAGCAATGCAGGATCCGAGCTGCATCTGCAGCCTATGCCACAGCTTGTGGCAAGGCCATATCCTTAACCCACTGAGCAAGGCTAAGAAGTGAACCTGCATTCTCATGGGTCAGGTTCTTAACCTGCTGAGCCACAATAGGAACTCCTAACCAGTGGTTTAATACTTACCATATATATAGATGAGCACATGGCTCTTATGCAGGGTGGGTTAGCCATAACTTAATAATCATTGTCAACATATCTTTCATTGCTTAATTGTCACAGTCTTGAATTCAAAGACTCTTCTAGATTTTTCTTCATTGTTAAAATGAAATAGGAAAAACTGCCTTGTTAGGGACAACAATAGGTTGATTCTCGGTGTGGACAAAGCCAGATAAACAATTTCCCCTATTGAAGTGACCTAATGAAGTTTGACTACATCTGGATATGCAATAATTACAGTCAAATCTTGCAAAGTCAGGTGCCTACAGGCAGCTCAACAAAGGTCAAGCCATAAGGTGATAAAAGGCAGTGAAAACTCACCTTTCTCTTAGGAGGCCATAAGGAACTATGGAGCACAGCCCAGGCGCAACTACAACTCAGCTCCAGAAGTTACCATGATGGAATGCATGTCCAGTGTTGCCAGATCTTCTGATTTCCAAGAAGACCTAGAGATGCAGATTTTTTAACAAAAATGTCTGTTATATTAGGAATGTCCAGAAAGAGCATTGTTGAGATTATGGATCTTTATCTGATGCATGACTGAGCCATAAATCTTAGTTTGGGGTTTCATGGATTAAACACTTTCAAAAGCCTTCTAAAATTTATCTTTAAGACTTATAAAACTCTAAAAATATTTTAACTTAAAAATGATAAAATGTAAGAATAGACAGTTAGAAGCTCATTCCTCTTTGAAAATGTATTGATGATATTGTCTGCATGACAATAGAATGTTACTAGGAAGACACTCAAGAAGAGCATTCCATCTGGTGCTTGGGGGAGATGTGAACTTGATCCATGTTGTCTGTAGTAGATAGATAGAGAATCTGTGATGCTATTCATTCTGAAGAGCAGCTGATATTATTTTAGAAGGAGAGTTTTACCTTATATGGCTAGAGAAAAGAGGCAGCAAAGAAGAGACAAAAAGGGAACTGAAACTGTATAAAGCCCTTGCTTCAGGTCTTTCCCTTCCCTCTTGAGATGGGAAGAGCTGGGCTTGCAAAGTCAGGGAAGCCACAGCCAGGCATAGAGGGCTTGTGATCTGGTGAATAGGAAAGCCTGGGTGCTCATTTTGGCAATAGCGATCCCTCTACTAAACATAAAAGGGGAGTTTCTAGTTTGCCCTGGGATACACACCCAAGCCCAAAGACTCAGATCTACCAAACCTGACTCAGCCACACCCTGGAGACATTTATTCTCCCAGGCCCAGTATTTAATTGGTAACGTTGGAGGAGACCCTTAGGAATCATATGAGGTTTGCATTTAGTTCTCGAAGAAATTCAGTGCTTACACAAAGGGCTATTTCACAAATGGCTAACTTGTAATCCTTTTGCTTTAACTCCAGCCAGCAGAGTCAAAGTATGTTTAGTATATTCTAAAAGTCTTCCCTTTATGGAGAGGAATATAGCATTATTTTACATGCACTGGGACTCTACTCTTAGGACACTCATAGGTGTCCATTGTGAGGGCCATACCTATGATAAGGACACTGCATACCTTCTTCAGTGAACTGGCTGTTCAAATATTTTGTCCATTTTTTATTCCAATAGTGGCATTAATTCTTCTTCCCTCACCCTGGCCTGCAGAAAGAGTGGTCACCCTGCACTGGCAGAGCAGTATCAAGAGAGATGGTAAACATAAAATGTTCGCAGAGTGGCTCAGAGTTGCCCTGGAGCCAGCCACTAACAGCAGCAATGTGCAAGATAAGGAGATGCTGGTAAATCAAATCTTTGTTCTTTTAGTGCAATTGACTTGACACCCAAGGAGCTCTGAGCAGAATCTGGTTATGGTGCTGGTATCTAAACACAAGAATAATATCCAATTCAGGAGCTAAAGCAAGAGATGCGGCTTCCAGCATCACAGACAAGACACCCATTTTCACCTCAAAAAGTGTCAGATCTTAGTCATTCTGATGGTCTTTTGGCCTCTTGGCTAAGCTACAGGCTCCAGTTATTCAATCAAACACTAAGCTAGGAGTTGCTCAGAAGGTATTTTGAAGATGTGATTAAAGTCCATAATCAGTTGGACTCTGAAAGAGACTATCCTAGTTAATGTGAGTGGACCTGATGCAATCAATCGAAAGGTCTCAAAAATCAGAGCTGAGGATTTCCTGAGGTAGAAGAAATTCCCCCTTTGGACAGCCCATGCCCAGGACTTGCCCTTCTGAGATGACCTGTCATATGGATTTTGGACTTGCCTAGCCAACTCCTTGCAATAAACCTCTTACTATTTATCTTCTACTGCTTCTGCTTTTCTAGTTAAACTTTCACTGACAGAGTCATCTTCTGACTAACATTCTCTTGGACTATGTAGCCTTAGCTTCATTCTTCATAAACATGTCTTAGCCCATAAAACTTTTAAAAAACAAATTAGTTTCAAATTGTTTCTTTTAAGCAGATATAGTTGCTCTAAAAAAAAAACTTTAATAAGTTTTCTTTTAATAGAGTCAATGACCTTCTTGAATAATTCTTGTAACTAGTGATCTGTTTGTATACCATTTAATTTTGTGTTTATTTAAATTTTATTCCCCCTTCCCCTCTTTTTTTCCTGCATTTTATTGGATTGTTTAAAAATTTCAAAATTTCTCCTACTGTTTTCTTTTGCTGGCTTGAGACCTATACAATGCATCTCCTTTTTTTTAGTGGTCATTATTATATCTATAGTTCTTTATATTTTTAGTGATAAACATAGTCATTTGGTATTTATAGCCAGTTTCCAAGCATGCTTTGAAACTTATTAGGTTTTATGGCGTTCGCATCATGGCGCAGTGGTTAACAAATCCGACTGGGAACCATGAGGTTGTGGGTTTGGTCTGTGGCCTCTCTCAGTGGGTTAACCATCTGGCGATGCCGTGAGCTGTGGTGTAGGTTGCAGAAGCGGATCTGGCATTGCTGTGGCTCTGGCGTAGGCCGGCGGCTACAGCTCTGATTGGACCCCTAGCCTGGGAACTTACATATGCTGTGGGAGCGGGCCTAGAAAAGGCAAAAAAAAAATAGAAAAGAAACTTACTAGGTTTTAAATACGATCAAACAACCCCCCCCCAACATTGTTTTTTCTCCTAGAGCTTCAGTTTTATTATTTTTATATATATTCACATTTGTTTTGATTAATTCTCATAATAAAACTGTTAATTGTTCCCTCTATCATTTCTATATGTCAGGACCAAGAAAGTGTGTGAATGAAGGAGCCATCGTGGCTTTGAATTTAACTTTATATTATAGATTTTTCAATATTTGACATGATCTCAACCAGTAAAATTCTCAAGATGTATCTTAAAAAATGTAAGCCAGAAATGCTCTAAAATTTCACAAAACACAAACAAAAGATGAGGAAACTAGAATTATAAGTTTAATTCATTACTTTTCCCCAAGAGGCATTCTGTCCCTTTTCATGAATTTTTAGAATCTTGTACCACAGCATCAGAAAAGAATAATAAGGCATCCACAAATGCCTTCAAAATATCTGGAAGCCAAAGGTTAACCTTCAGTGGTGCTAAATAAAAAAAAAAAATGAATATAACTTAGATACAGAGTTACAGATTATACAGTATAAAACAGGATTTAATATGCAAAAAAGTTCCTTTTCATTAAATTTTTCTTTCAGAGACATAAAATTGTTCCTTAATTAAGAGTCAAATTTTTAAACCACTACTAATTAAACCAATGTTGTTATTGAGAGAGATTGCAGATCGCAATCCATCGATTCACACAAAGTAATAGCCATTATTACAATGAATTCAAACCTTCTGGGAAAGCAGAACACAAACCCTGATCTTAAATAAGATTCAGAGTTGTTCTAAAAATGGTGTGAGTCAATATTTAATCAATCAGAACAAATCTGTTTTTGTATAAAAATTTAAACACACAAAATGAACACCTTGAGACACTTTTGGAATATATGAAAGCAAACAGTTTCCAAATAAACACAGTCTTGGCTTATGAGTAAAGCCCTCCGTTGTTGTGGGCTGCACAAGTGCAGCGCAGTGTAGACAAAGCATGATAGGGCCATAGATCACAGTAATAACATTTGCAATAAACAATAACAGAACAAAGCAGACATCTATAAGAATCCCACAAGGAATTTACGTTATCCATAATTTTTCTTTACATTTGAGAAACTATGGCAGTAAAGGCCATTACATTCAATGGCACCAATTAATTTCTGCAACTTTTAATGACATCTTTCTGAGTAAAAACCTCACATAATGCCCTGAGCACATGATTGATGGCAGCTTATGTTTGATTTGTACTGGATTCCAGATTTTTTTTTAGTATTTTTAAAGAGTCCCTCTGCAGCCAATCAAGCAATCAACATGAAATACTCAGATTCTCTCTCGAAAAGTACAAGAAAAAAGAAAAGACAATGTGGCTCCTTTCCTGGGCCAATAGATGACAAGTGATGTGATTTAAGTAGTTTTCTGGATGATGGATTACAGAGATTTTTATTTCAAGAGAAAGTGATAGTCAAAGAAAACCATTTAATTCTTGTTCTATTCAAGATATCAGAGTATAATACTACCCTTAAATATGGGTTTGTAATATACAATTTCCCTTTACTGACTTGACTAGACTTTAGCAAAAAATGTCTTCATAATCCTAGAATATACTCCAAGTTTTGTAATATCAATGAAAGGATTTAAACTGAACAAATGGGACCACACAAGAACTTACATAGGTTTTAATGGGCAGGATCAGGGTAAATGAATCCTTGATTAGCATGGGGTTTGGAGAGAATGTCTCTCCTTTAACCATAAAAACTCCAGTCCAAATTTGTTTGAGTAGTTTAGAAAATAAGTCTGCAACCTAAGACAGTAAATACATACTACTGGTGTGCTAGTAAGCCCAAGGATCCTATCCTCAAGGTATGTACTCTTTAGAAGGGACTTCTGGATGGAAAACAGAGAAGTCTAGAAAGAGGTTATAAACATGTGTGCAAGAGACATCCTGCAAAGCAAAAATGGTCTAGTGAAGACCAAATAGTGGTGAGAACCATTTATCAGCAATGACCAAGAAAAGAATACGGAGTGTCTAGGAGGAACAAAACATGCATTTATTCCATACGTGTTTACTGTCTATTTTAGTCTAGATACTGAGATAAGTTTAGAAAGGCTAAATGGCTTGCCCACGTGCACAGACAGATAGTGTAAAGTTGGGGGTCATCCAATTTACTCCAAAATCATAGTTTGTAAACAATATGTTTTAATGCATCATGAAACTAAAACAAAAGGACATTGGATTTCACAATTTAGTGAATTAAAATGAAAAGTAGTGTAAATTTCTCCTATTAATTGGTGGTTTAGATATTTATGAACTACTTTAACCATAGATTTTATTTTTATTTTATTTTATTTTATTTTATTTTATTTTATTTTATTTTATTTTATTTTTTTGTCTTTTTGCCATTTCTTGGGCCCATCCTTCGGCATATGGAGGTTCCCAGGCCAGGGTTGAATCGGAGCTGTAGCAACTGGCCTACACCAGAGCCACAGCAACGTGGGATCCAAGCTGTGTCTGCAACCTACACCACAGTTCACGGCAATGCTGGATCCTTAACCCACTGAGCAAGGCCAGGGATCGAACCTGCAATCTCATGGTCCCTAGTCGGATTCATTAACCATTGCGCCACGACGGGAACTCCTAACCATATACTTTAATCACATAGATCATAATTCTTGTCCAAGTGATTTTATTTATTTATTTATTTCAGCTGCACTTGCAGCACATGGAAGTTCCCAGGCTAGTGGTCGAATGGGAGCTGCAGCTGCCAGCCTACGCCAGAGCCACAGCAACGTGGGATCCAAGCTGCGTCTGCAACCTACACCACAGTTCACGGCAATGCTGGATCCTTAACTCATTGAGCAAGACCAGGGATCAAACCTGCATTATCATGGATCCTAGTTGGGTTCATTATCACTGAACCACAACAGGAACTCCCAAGTGCTCTATTTAACTGCTAGTAGTTTTGTGTTCATGGATAAGGAATAAGTCACACTTAGATACTTGAGGAATTAATGTACCCATGCCTTTAAATTTCTATAACCTTCCCATAATTATCCAAGGTTCCTGGTATGTTCATTAACCACGAATTCCAGATAACCCAGCAATCACTCAAATTCCACAAGCTCTGCTGACAAATAGGGTTTTGGATGACAGAGCTAGATAAGAGAGGATAAAATTCAGATTTTTCCATGATTGTCAATATTACCATGAAAAAGTTCTGTGCTTTTATACCAAGACAAGCCATGGACTATGTTCTGATACATGTTTTATGTACTCTTTCTTTCAACAAACAGAAAATTACATAAAATGATATTTTTTTCTAATGAATAGACTCATCCAGCTTTACTTTTTACATTGCTTTTACTTACAAGATTACTGCTTAACTCTTTATTTTTACAATGTTATCTCTGTAGCTAACTTCTGAGGGTTATTGCATATTAAAGGGGATCACAGAACTGGAAGTAACCTCAGAGGCAATAAACTCTAATATCATTTTTCAAATCCAGAAATAGAAGCTTTGAAAGTACTTGCCCAAGACCACTGAGAAAATCTGTGGCAAAGCCAGGGTTAGACCTCTAGTACCCAGAAGCCTAATAAGATACAGTGATGCTTGCTGATTATTCCTTTTGTGACATCAAAATCAGAGTAACAAGAAAGAAAGCATTGTACTGTGTTCCCCAAAACATTTTAAGAGACTCGAGTATTCTTTTGTTTTCCCTTCTTAAGGAAATACAAACTAAACCTTGCCCAGAAAGATCAGGATGAAACTTAAAGTTATTCCCCCAAATCTATGTGTTAGTATTTTCAACAGTCAATATTGGTCATTGTTATTCCTTTTAGCAGAGGCTGAGACTCTTAATTGCCATGTACCTCTTTTTTTTTTTCCTGTAAAACAAAATTTATTCCTTGTATATGAAAAGCTTATTTCCTACTCAAATAAAGAAACCAAGAGTTGGAATTCTCATTGTGGCTCAGTGGTTAATGAACTCAACTAGTATCCATGAGGACACAGGTTCGATCCTTGGCCTTTCTCAGTGGGTTAAGGATCCAGCATTGCTGTGAGTTGTGGTGTGGGTGCCAGAAATGGCTCAGATTCTGAGTTGCTGTGGCTGTGGCATAGTCTGGCAGCTGCAGCTCTGATTTGACCCCTAGCCTGGGAACTTCCATATGCTGTGGCTGTGGCTCTAAAAAGACAAAAGACAAAAAAACAAAACAAAAAAAAAAAGAAAAGAAAGAAAGAAAATAAAAGAAAAGAAAGAAAGCTAAATGGGAAAGAAAGGTTGGGAAAACTAAATGTGAGGGAAAAAAGGTAAAATGAAGAAAGAGGCCTGAAGAGAGGGAAATATTTAACTTACGGAGTACTGGGGACCATATCACATTCATTGGGATAGCTACTGAAAAACACAAACAGGAAAAAAAAAAAAAGAAAAAAACAAGCATTGGCCAGGATGTGGAGAAATTGGAAAACTTGTATGCTGTTCGTGGGAATATAAAATGGTGTTGCGATGGTATACGGCAAAATTTTTGAAAAACGAAACATATAATTACTGTATGACTGGCAATTCCATTTCTGGGTAAATACCCAAAGAAGTGAAAGCAGAGACTTGGACAGATCTGTGTGGTTCACAAGAGCCAAAACATGAAGGTAATTCAAGTGTCCACTGATGAATGAATGGGTAAAAACAAATGTAGTATATACATAAAATGGAATATTATTCAGCCTTAAAAAGGAAGGAAATTCTGACACATGCTAAAATACGGATGAACCTTGAAGATATTATGCTAAATGAAATAAGCCAGTCACAAAAAAATATGTGATTTCATTAATATGTGGTACTTAGACAGTCAAATTCATAGAGACAGAAAGTAGCGTAGTGGATGCCAGGGCCTGAGGGCAGCAGAAGGGAGAATGGGGGAGTTGTTGTTTAATGGACATGGAGTTTAAACTAGGAAAGATGAAAAAGTTCTGATGATGGCTGCACAACAGTGTGAATGTATTTAATTGCATGGAACTATACACTATTAAATGGTTAAAATGGTAAATTTTATGTTATGTGTATTTCCCCACAATTCAAAAAAGAGAGTTTGGGGAAATTTTTATGAAATGCAAAACACAAATGAGCCTTATCCTTCAGTATGCACTAAAAAAACAAACAAACAAAAAAAGTCCGAAGTAATATTCACTTCTTAGCAAACAAATTCCTTTTGTTTCCAGAACAAGCAATTGTTTTTCAAAGACAGGGGTCTGGGGGCAATTCCACTTTCTTTCCCTATAGCCAATATTTAAAGGCAGGTGCACTCTTTCCACCTTAGAAAAGAGTCACAGATTTCAGAAGTATATACTCTAGAGAGCCAAAATATTTTTTCCCTTGTGCAGTACAATATTTGTTTTGATTACTTCCATTTGAAAATAAATAGCCGAGTCTTTACTTTTGCAATATTCTTCCTGATCGATCCAAAGGCAGCAGAAATGAAATGTTTGTTCTTTCAGCTCCTTTACAGTTAGTTTTTCTTTAATTACAGGAAATTCTCATTATAAATATGCTCTGTGTTATCAGGCAGCATTGGCTATTGGATACTTAGCCTGGCTGCCAAGTTTATTTTAATCTTTATAGCTCCCACCTTGCAAGGACATTTCAACTTCTTCCATATCCTTTTAGAGATTGGGTAATGGCCAAACTGAAAAGGATCACTATTTATTAAATAACAGAATAGCTTCCCAGGAGCATAGATGATATTAAGCAATTCACTAAAGATATTTAAAGAAGTGTTCATTTTCATTGGCAAAATATATAGTATCTTGAGATGAATGTTTGCTTAATAACTACTGCAAGAATATTATATTATTATTACTCTTAGATATTTTAGGAAGCTGCTACTGTGGACTAGATTGATTACAAGGCTGCCATGACACAAAGGATGAACAGATATGGTTCTTGCCTCAGAGGAACTTATTATTTATTAGAGGCATCACATGGATAGATTTTGGTTAACTTTATATAATTTTTTGGTTGAAATGGTTCAGGAGCAGTTCTGTCCCCAATACTGCCAGAAAATGCATTCTTTTCATATATTTCCATCTCTTGTGGTACAAGAACCATATCACATACCTTCCTGTCTACATTAAAATGAATTTTCAGGGAATTCCTGTCATGGCTCAGTGGAAGCAAATCTGACTAGTATCCATGAGGATGCAGGTTCAATCCCGGGCCTTGCCTAATGGGTCAAGGATCTGGTGTTGCAGTAAGCTGTAGTGTAGATCACAGATGTGGCTTGGATCTGGTGTTACTGTGGCTGTGGTGTAGGCCAGCAGCTGTAGCTCTGATTCAACCCCTAGCCTGGGAACCTCCATATGCTGCAGGTGTGGCCTGAAAAAGACAAAAAAAAAAAGTTTATGATTTCATTGTCATCAACAGCATAACTTCACCATTTCAAGAGCCTCTTGCCCAAAAAATACCAGGATTGTTTATTACAGAGATTTCCATAAATTCTTCAGTTGAAAGCATTAATGGGTAGTTCACATCCCCAAACTCTTTGAATCTTTGCTCAAAGATACTTGCTTATACAAAATCAATATATAGAAATCTGTTGTATTTCTATACATTAACAATGAAATATCAGAAAGAGAAATTAAGGAAACCATCCCATTTACCACTGCATCAAAAATAATAAAATACCTAGGAATAAACCTACATAAGGAGACAAAAGACCTGTACTCCAAAAACTGTAATACACAGATGAAACAAACTGAAGATGACACAAACATATGGAAAGGTTATACCATGTTCTTGGATTGGAAGAATCAATATTGTTAAAATGATCATATTACCCAAGGAAATCTATAGACTCCATGAAATCCATGTAAATTACCAATGGCATTTTTCACAGAACTGGAACAAAAAATATTAGGAGGCACAAATTTTCTGAAAGCCAAAGTGATCTTGAGAAAGAAGAACAGAGCTAGAGGAATCATGCTCCCTAACTTTAGACTAAACTACAGAGCTACAATGACAAAAATAGTATGATACTGACACAAAACAAATAAATAGGTCAATGGAATAGGATAGAAAGCCCCAAAATAAACCCAAGCACTAGGGTCAATTAATCTATGAATAAAGAAGCTAGAATGTAGAATGGAGAAAAGATAGTTTCATTAATAAGTGGTACTGGGAAAACTAGACGGCTACACAAAAAAGAATGAAATCAGAGAATCCTCTAACAATACATACAAAAATAAACTCAAAATGGTTTAAAGACCTAAATGTAAGACCAGATACTATAAAACTCCTAAAGGAAAATACAGGCGGGACACTTTTTGACATAAATTGAAGCAATATTTTGTTTAATCCACCTCCTAGAGTAATGTAAACAAAAGCAAAAAATAAATTGGATCTAATTAAACTTAAAAGCTTTTGCATAGCAAAGAAAACCATAAACAAAACAAAAAGACAACTTAATGGTCTGAGAGAAAATATTTGCCAACAATGCAACAAAGGATTAATTTCCAAAATATACAAACAGCTCATGTAGCTCAATATCAAAAACCAAACAACCCAATCAAAAATGAGTAGAAAACCAAATAGATATTTCTCTAAAGATTATATAGATGTCCAAGAGGCACATGAAAAAATGTTCAACATCACTAATTATTAGATAAATACAAATCCAAACTACAATGAGATATCACCTCGCACTGGTCAAGATAGCCATTATCAAAAAATATATAAATAATGAATGCTGGAGAGGGCATGGAGAAAAGGGAATCCTCCTATACTGTTGGTGAGTATGTAAATTGGTACAACCACAATGAAAAACGGTGTGGAGATTCTTTAAAAAAACTAAAAATAGAGTTACCATATAATTCAGAAATCCCACTCCTGGAAATTTATCTGGAAAAGACAAAAATTTTAATTAAAAAATATATACATATGTGATAGAATATGAGAAAAAGAATGTAAACATATGGATAACTGGGTCACTCTGCTGTAAAGTAGAAATTGACAGAACATTATGAATCAACTACAATAAAAAACTTTTTTAAAAATCCCCCCCCCAAAAAAATACATGTACCTCAATGTTCTTTGCAGCACTATTTACAATAGCCAAGACATGGATGCAACTTCAATGTCTAAAAGAAGAAGTGACAATAGAATATTAGTCACAGAAAAGAATGAAATAATGTCATTTGCAGCAACATGGAAGGATCTAGAGATTATCTCATTAAGTGAAGTAAGTCAGACAGGGAATGACAAATATCAAATGATATCACTTATATGTGGAATCTGAAAAAATATACAAATCAACTTATTTACAAAACAGATATAGACTCACAGACATAAAAAATAAACTATGATAACCAAAAGGAATGGGGGGAGGGATAAATTTGGAATTTGGGATTAACAATATACACTAGTACATATAAAAGAGATAAACAATAAGGAGCTATTATATAGCATAGGGAACAATAGTCACTACCTTTTACTAACCTATAACGGAAAAGAATCTGAAAAAGATTATATATAGATAGCTTAGAAAAAGATACAGATGTGTTTATAATCTATATTGACGTAGATGTGTATATAGACACACATCTACATCTATCTGTATATAACTGAAATGCTTTTCTGTACACCTGGAACAACATAAATCAACTATACTTCAATAAAAAAATCTAAAAAAAGATGCTTGACATTTCTACCAATCCTAAACTATTATATAATGACCCTTAACTAGTCATATTCAAGTTCAAGCTTTAAAATATCATCCTGGAACACAGACTTTAAAATTCTAATAAATCAGAACTTGTCCTTCTCTCAAGTCTATAGTATTCACAATAGCCAAAAGATGAAAAAATTAACAACAAAATCCCAAAAATGTTCATCAACGGAAGGGATAGATAAAGTGTGGTATATCCATACAGTGAAATACAATTCAGTCATAAAAAAGATCAAATACATGCTTCAAAGTGGATGAAATTTAAAAACATTATGCTATGTGGGAGAAGTCAGACACAAAAGGTCACAAACATGGTTCCATTTATATGAAACACCCAGAATGGGTGAACACAGTTACAGAAAGCAGATGATTAAGCGGTACCTAGGGATTTGGAGAACTGGAAGGGGGATGGGGAGTGACTGCTTAGTAGTTATGAGCTTTCCCTTGGTGGGTGATAAAAATGCTTTGGGATTAGGTAAAGGTGATGGTGGTTGCACAACAGTGTGAATTTACCAAATGCTACTGAATGGTCCACTTTGAAAGGGTAGATTTTATGTTATGTGAATTTCTCCTTAATTTAAAAAATACCTTTAAGTCTGTGGAGTTGATATTTTCTTTTACCTTCATAAAAAATAAAGTCTTTTGTATTACTAACAGCTTGTTCTAATGATATTTGGGGAGCCAGCATTTGATAGCTGTAATTTAAACCAGAGACCATAATCCTGTTTGGGTTTTGAAAATAGATCACACCCCCCTTGTTTGCGACCCGTGATGACTTCAAAAGCTGAGTTTCAATTTCTCCTTAGCTTTCTTACCCCATGAGTAAACGGTCCCCTTTTGGCCACCATGTTTATATCCTCCTAAGTCTTATCTTTCTATGCTTCAGTAATCTTTAAGACATTATTGATTTTGAGGCACTCCTATTTGCAAATTCTAACCCCTGTTTGGTTAGCTCTGAATTCCTACACACAGTCTGTTTTTCATTATGACGACTTAATCCTTAAAAAAAATGGTAGCATTTATACATATCCAACTTTTGGGTTGTCTTTGCTTATTTATAATCTTTTAAAAATTATTATTTTTTAAAGGTTTTTTTTTGTTGGTTTGTTTTTCACTTTTGTTTACACCACAGCTCACGGCAATGCTGGATCCTTAACCTAATGAGCAAGGCCTCATGGATACTAGTCAGGTTCATTAACCACTGAGCCATGATGGGAACTCCTTAAAGTTAAGTTCTAATGTGGAAACCATGGAGACTCTCTAAAGACATCTTGAACAAGGAGATCTATGGTGAGGACCCTGCATTCGCTGCTACTGGAACAGGTGTGGAAGGGCAGCAGCTGGGCCTCAGCTAGCCTCCAACTGTCTCCCTCAACACAAAGAGGAGAGGTATAATCCTACAGGAGATATTCCCCATTCCTGTCTCATTTGTCCAGGCCTTTTGTTTCTACTCGGAGATGCTTATCCTAACTGACTGTTATTCCAAGTTTTTCTTTATGGCTGTTCAACTTAAAGCGTAACACGGCCAGAATGAGCTCTCAGAACAAGTGTAGTGGGAGGATGCATATGCCTCAAGCTTTGCATTTTCCATTCTGGCCCACACTGCAAAATGTACTCGGATCTAAACACGTCTAAGTCATGGATTATTTGTATAAGTATGTGCCTGCTTTATTCAAACAACTGTTTCATCCTAAAGTCCAATTCAGTAGATTTATCTTCAACAATTACTGGGCTTTGATCGCCCTAGAATAGGCGGTGCCGTGTGGTATGTAGCTGTCCTTTTCCAGGGCACTTCCCTTATCAGGATACATGTCTGTTGATTTGTGGGAAGCTGGCTGTTTTTCGTTCCTGACAAACTCCAGTGATTAAAATGTAGTGGCTTGCTCTTGTTCCCCTGATAAAGGTGACAGCTGCAGACTTTCCAGTAGTGGTGGATATCGTCCATGCAGATTGCTTTTTAATGAAAGCAATATATTATCTTACCTAGAGACCCTGAAGCCTTACCTTGTTAATGTATTCTAGCCTGGCACCACATTTATCTATAAATTAGTTGTATTAAACACACTCCTTACTATTTATCCAGCCTTTAAAGAGTTTTTCTAGGGAGAGGATTTAGCCCTCTTTCTTCACCTTAAGTATCGTTAAACCCAGTGACAACCCCACCAATATTTTTAAGTATAGTTTTGTAAACAAAAACAAAAAACCTCCCCAGGCTGGAAAGGTATTATAACTCTACTTACTAACTTGATAATCTTTCACCACATTTAGCCATTTAAATAAGAGACAAAAGATAGAATCGATTAGAGCTCCAGCCTTTCAGTTGAGTCTCCTGAAAATGTGCAGTAATTCTGAAAGCAAAGTCCATGAAGAAGCATGATTAAATAAATTGAGGAGAAGAAATCAACTCTAAAATTTCTCAAAGGTAAAGGTTTAAGATTTGAGGTTCTAGAAAACCTCTTATTCATATGAATATAAACAAAAAGGCTGTCATAGTTTAAACTCAAATAATCCCTCAACTCTTTTATTATAGTAATCTTTTAACATAATAACTCCTGTGTTAGAATAATCATGCAACTCTTTTGTTATCCCCGTATGTCACATAAGGGTGCAGGTAACAGTACCATGTCTCCTGTAAGAATGGCATCTATTGTCTTCTTGTAGGAAGATGCCACAATGAGGTGCAAACTTCATGCTGTCGATCTGGAAATAGTTACAATACCAAGGCCTTGTAATGACCCATGAACCAAAATTGGAAACAAACAACTATTTTGCTGAATGTGTCCTCTCTGACCTAAACCCAATATTAAACTTTTTACAGAACAATAAATCAAATCCATTAAAAACAAAAAACCCAGTGAACCAGTCTGAACTAAATCCAAACCTACATATTTTCTAAAACAACTGAACTGTAACAAAACTCAAACATCAAAATATTCTCCAACCTGAATCGATATTTCATTTGGTTCAAGTCTCTGAACCATATTTTCTATTTCAAGACAGGATTATTGTTGCTAACCATCCCTTTTAAGGAGGAAATACAGATGGGAAATTCATGCCATAGTTAGGACTGAGTGTAGATAAGAAAAAGATGCTATAAAATGTGTGAAAAAATATCCATTTTATAAATAATTTAAGTAAACGTGCCATCATTCAAAAGAAAGCCAGAAAAACACTGCCAGAGAGAAGAAAATACAATAATCAAATTTGCAAACACTCGAGAAAATATAGGGGAAACAAAGCAGATCCCACTTAAGAAGCGTTAAATTCCATGTTGCGTGAAGAGATTTAATTGTATGGCAGAGGGAGCAAGCAAGCAAAGATACATTAAGCACTGCTAACATCTATTTATATTTTGGATTTCAGGGAATTATATTTACTCTCATTAGAATTTTCCTTATTGGTTATTTTTGTTGATTATGAATGGTAGAGAAATAAGTAGTAAATAGAGAAAAATCGGAAAGTAACTTTTGATCTCTGTGGATAAGAAACTACAAAATTCAAAAGTATATTTGAACTTTTAAGTTACTGTAGACAGAATAAATATTTGGATGATTTTCAGAGACGTTTATTCTGATTTTCAGAGAAGTTCAGTGATTCTCTAGCACCCAAAGTTTTCTAAGTTGGTTTTTATGGTGTAGGAAACATGAATGTGTCTCTAAAATAACCAAAACATATTTACACATTATATTTAACTATGCTCTGGCATACACACACACACACGTGTGTGTGTATACATACATATATATGTATAGATACATGAGTATGCAAATGCACATTCGTCTGAAGAAGTCTAGGTTTTTTAAAAAAATTATTGAAGTAGAGTTGATTTACATGGTTGTGTTAATTTCTCCTGTCTGGCAGTGATTCAGCTATATATATATATATATGTATTTTTTTTTAAGAAGTCTAGCTTTTTATGAATGGCATATCATTAGGGAAATGATCACAGGGCAGAGAATCTACAGATTCATGATTTTTTCTAATGAGTTCAAGTAAACCAATGTTCCTGATAGGAATACTAACATATTCAATCTTTGTATCTCTTAGGGCTATGGTAAAGAGTTAGAAGGTTGACACGTGCTCTCTCTCTATATATATATAGGGGTCAAATTGGAGCTGCATCCACCAGCCTACGCCACAGCCAAATCAACATGGGATCCGAGCCATATCTGCAACCTACACCATAGCTCAGGGCAACACCCGATCCCTGACCCACTGAGCGAGGCCAGAGATTGAACCCACACCCTCATGGATACTAGTCTGATTTGTTTCCACTCTGCCACAACAGAAACTCCTCAAAATACTTATTAAGAAAAGTAGAATATTCCCTCCTCCTGGAAATTTTTCTTAAAGAGATAATCATGAATGTGAAAAGATTTACTCATAAGAATTATCTACAATTACTACATCACAAGAACTATTAATTAATTACCAAACTCCTTTTCTCATCTTCCAGGGCACTCAGCTAATACATATGTCCCAGCTTCTTTTGGAGTTAAAGGTGGATGCTTGATTAAGTTCTATCTAATGGGATGTAAGCAGAAATGTGTGATGTGTGTCACTTCCAGTCTCACTGGTAATTGTTTATGCTCTTTTCCTTTCCATGGTGACCTTGGAAGACACATGTTAAAGATGACGGATCCATATCCAAAATATGACCCAAATGAACTTATCTATCAAACAGAAACAGACACACAGACATAGAGAGCAGCTTTGCGATTGCCAAGGGAGAGGAGGGGAGTGGGGAAGGGATAGAGTGGGAGGGTGGGACTAGCACATGCAAACTATTATATATACAGTGGATAAACAACAGGGTCCTACTATATAGCACAGGGAATTATATTCAATATCTTGTGAAAAACCAAGAATGTAAAAAAGAATGTATGTACATATAACATATATAAATGAATCACTTTGCTATAAGCAGAAATTAACACAACATTGTAAATCAATTATATTCCAAAAAAATAAAAATAAAAAGGTCCATAATATGAAAGGGTATGTCATCCCTGACTCACCATTTGAAGGAACGCTACCTAGTGAGCAGAAAAACTGGTTTGCGCTGTACATGAGCAATAAACAAGTATTAGATTTTGAAATCTGTTGAGACCTAAGGGATTCATCTGTTGTATTATTACCTTAATATGAAAATTTATAATAACAGCAAATAATCTGGGAGGCATCACATCAAGACTTGACCAAGCAAATGACTGTGGAATGGCTGGATTTTTAACACTCCCCAAAATTATACTCTATGGCTGCCTAACTGCCCCAGAAAATATAAAGAATCATCTATTATCAGGTGACTAATATCAATCTAAGGATAGAAGAGCATAACCAGTTTTCTTTTATATTCACTAACTTTTGCTTTACTGATTATGTAGATGCTTCCCCTTTTCATTAACTATATTATATAACCAACTTTTAATAATTTACCTTTATTTACATGACAGGAGCTGTCTTATCTGACTTGTACATAACCAGCTTAACCAGAAAAACCTTGATCTTTCCACTGAAGAACCAATGTTCTGATTGATATCCGTTGCACTTTGAATGTGTGTCATTAACATATCATGTTCCAATATCTTTGTGTAGTTCCAGAACTACCAGTTGAACTGTAATCTTACTGAGGGTTGTTGAGTTTGATTTTTACTCTACTTAGAAGCTATAGATTAGCCTGTTACTATTTCATGGATGCTGGCAGAGGACCCAAGACTCTTGGGTCAGAGACAAAGCACTCTATCACTCATTGCATGGCAAGCAATGGGAACTTCACCATGTTTGTTTTAGTTCTCCTTGTTTCTAAGTCTCAGGAGTGCAGTGTGAAAGGCCCAGATGGATGCTACACATGCAGCTGGTTTGTTTTGCAGCTGAGAAACACTGGAGCTGGGGAATCTACCTCTTTTATAGGAAGTGGTAACCGAGCCTACTCTTTTGCCAGGGAGAGATGTTATCTCCCATAAACACACAACCCTGAGCAGGGATCTGAATGAAAGAGTAGTCAAAGTCTTGTCTCGGTACACAAAGTTGTCTTGAAAAATTGCCCTCAAATATACTATAGACAAGATAATTATGAAACATTGACAAGTATTTCCTAAAAAGGTAGATAGGTCTGACACTGGACTGTATCACAAATTCTTAAAGCTCTCACTGCATTTGAAAGAAACTGGAAATAGAAGTCACAGATCATGCATGCAGGTCTGCAAAATAAAGTCAACAAAGAATTGCAATTAGTACTTACACACTCAAAGGAAGGCTATTAAATGACAAAACTGGCCAAAGAATGTGCATTTCTAGGTCTTAAGTTAAATACATATGGAAAAGATGTATAAGTGTTTCTGACTCAGGGCTTTAACCCACTTTTTCATGTAACTAGTTCTAAGTAGTCTACTTTTTTCTTTCTTTTTCAAGAGCTGTTTATCATCATATGGTACCTAATAATAGCCTTCCAGTGGTCTAGAACTGGGATCTCCTTCTGTTTTCCAAAGAGTGTGTCTCATCCAAGAGGATAAGAGCAATGGGAAGTCCAGAGGCACACTGCCCAATTTTCTCAGGGATTTCCCTTCAGAAATGATTTTCCTCTCTCAGGAAAAAAAAAAAAAAAATCAACACCTTTCAGGTTGCTACAGGTATGACAAACCTAGCTACCACAAGAGCTAGTTTCCAGTTTACGAATCACTCACGAGAAAACATTTGCGGACAATGTGACATTTTCTAGATAGAAAGGCCACCACAAATTAAGAAGGAAGCTATGGTAAATAATCCAATTATCTATGAGATGTTTTTCCAGAGTCTTTCATGAAGTACCAGTTGCCTTTGACTAAGCTGCTGCTACTTCTTCAGATGGTGGATACTGAGGTTCACACCGATCTTGCATGTGGCTCGAAGCCTGGAATTGAGAAAAGGTGACGTGGAAAGCCTTGTGCGAAAAGTGCCAGGCCATGGCCGTCAGTATTATTGCATTTTATGAGCATCTTAACTATGGTGAAGGTACTTTTATTTCATAAGCCCAGAGGACTCCTAACAGGGCAGTGGGCCCATAAACACAGTGGCACATTCACACTCATCAAGTTCAAAGCTTTTTAAACTTATCTAGTGTACTGCAGAGAAGTGACTTGGAAATAGCTTACTCTCAATTCTTATTGAAAACAAATCATGTTGAGAAGGCCACAACCCAGGCTCAGTTTGGAAAATTAGTGTTTCAACCTGAATTTATATTATATTAAGAAATAGAAGGGTTTTATGAGAAAGAAAAAAAAAAAATGGCCATGACTTTTTCCTTCAACCAGAGAGTTCCACAGAATATATATATGCAACCAAACCTGTGAAAGCTCTGACTAGCCCAATTACTCTGCACCCAGAATACCAGTTCCTGCTTTGTAAACTGTTAAACTACTGGGGCCCCCCTTTCTTCACCTCCTTTTTTTAAAGGCTCAGTTCCTGTTGCATCCTGATAATTTGATTAACAAAAATCACCTCCTAATACAGAAAAAAAAAAAAAAAGTGGAACTTCAGATTTAGATTACTAGGGAAAAGAAAGAGATTATCAAAGATCTAAATAATGCAACCAATAGCAAAACATCCTAGTAAATCATACCAACCCAGCTAAATTAGATAGCACTGTCCATATACAATTACTCTGTTGGGCTCCCATGACAGCCTTTAAATGTGACATGTTATTTGACATGCTTGCAATTAGGGCTTAGAAAAAAAAATCAATTTTTTTCTATTCCGCTTAAAATAAAAAATGTACTGTTTTCCAATGAAATGCACCTTTTAAAAAAATTTGAGACAGACAAAAAAGTAATACCAGAACAAACATATCACAGCTGCATTATGAAGATAAACATTTAAAGTCCAATTTTATTAGATTTTATGAAAGGGCAGCACCGAGAAGTAATTACCGGTGTGTTGTATTTACTTTCACATCATTATCCTTACTCTGCCCTGGACAGTGAACAGGCAGTGAGGTTGACAGTCACTGGCAGTGCTGGGTGAGCTTCTAAGAGGCTCTGGGACAACTGTATGTCCCTCTACCTTCTGTTACCTTCAGTGTTGGTCCCCAGCTGCTCTGAACAATCCCTATACATCAGATATGGATAAATATTCAAGGATAAGATTCCAAATAAAATGTTTCCAACATTGTCATTCTTCCCTTTTCATAGTCCCTTGTTGTTTCTAGCATCTTCTGATTTGAAAATCTATAATACATATCTGACATTTCTTGTTTTCTTTCTTTCTTTCTTTTTTTTTTTGCTCCCTAGGGCCATACTGGAGGCATATGGAGGTTCCCAGATTAGGGTTCGAACTGGAGCAACCACTGCTGGCCTACACCACAGCCACAGCAATGCAGGATCGGAGCCACATCTGTGACCTACACCTTAGCTCATGGCAACGTCGGATCCTTAACCCACTGAGCAAGACCAGGGATTGAACCCACATCTTCATGGATACTAGTCGGGTTCGTTACCGCTGAGCCACAAAGGGAACTCCACATCCGACATTACTTCTCTTTCAGCAAGATGTTTTAACCTTTACTACAGTTTGCCCATCATTGCATATCAGATACATACGTAATAGGAATAATAACAATAATAGCAACGAGAGTAACAATGAATAACATTGCCTGCATAGTTTCTATGCACTGGGCACTGTTTTAAGCGTTTTGGTTTTTTTTTTGTTTTGTTTTTTGTCTTTTTTAGCTATTTCTTGGGCCGCTCCCACGGCATATGGAGGTTCCCAGGCTAGGGATCCAATCGGAGCTGTAGCCCTCGGCCTACGCCAGAGCCACAGCAACGCGGGATCCAAGCTGCGTCTGCAACCTACACCACAGCCACGGCAATGCCGGATCCTTAACCCACTGAGCAAGGGCAGGGACCGAACCCGCAACCTCATGGTTCCTAGTCGGATTTGTTAACCACTGCGCCACGACGGGAACTCCTGTTTTAAGAGGTTTCTATGAATTGTTTCAGCTGATCTTCACAGTGACCCTACAGGTGTTATTATCACCAATACATACATCTGCCATCATCAATAGAGTAAGAGAGCCCAGCTGTAAGTCTGAAGGATATCATTGTAATTCTTGCATTAATACCAAAAATCCATACAAATAGGGGGCTTATACTTAAATAAACTGATGAATTTTGGTGAAATCAAGTATTGCTGTAGGCAGAATAATGCCCTCCAAAGATACACACATTCCAATTGTCCAAACCTATGAACAGTTATCTTACATGGCAAAAGGGACATCACAGATGTGATCTAAGTTCAGGGTCTTGACATAGGAAGATTACTGTGGACCATCTGTACAGGTTCCCCCAAACCACAAGGGAAGGGTGGCAGGACAGTCAGAATAGGAAGGAAACAGGAAGGTAGATGCTGCTGGCTTTGAAGATGAAGGAGGGGCTGCAAGCTAAGGATTGTAGGTAACCTCCAGATGCTGGAAAAGACAAAAGAACACACTCTCCTCAATAGTCTCCACAGGAAACAAAGCCCCTCTGACACTTTGATTTTAGCCTGATGAAACCCATTGTGGAATTGTGACCTCCAGAAGTGTAAAACAATAGACATGGTACTTTAGGATACGAAATTTGTAGTAATTTGTTACAGCAGCGAAGCAAAAGTCATACAAGCATAAATGCCGATTTAATGTGTTAAATGTTATTCTGTGGTGTGAAAAAAATACAGAGCCTGTGAGGAGGGTCAGGGAGCGCTCTGTGGGAGCTAGTCAGCTGTGAAGTTGGAGGCAGAACCATCCACACAAGACCTCACTTCTGACACAACTGGAAGTTCAGGGAGTTCCCCACACCACCCTTGGTTTTGATGATTCTCTAGGAGGACAAACAGAACTACTGAGATCTACTGTACTCAATACTTTATTACAGGGAAAAGGCACAGATTAAAATCAGCCAAGAGATATATGGAGGGGGTAGACATGATCAGTTAAGCCAGATTAAAAACGAAAAAATAAAAAAATAAAAAATAATAAAATAAAATCAGCCAAGGGAAGAAGATAATAGGCAGAGCTTGGAGAAGTGCCAGATGTGACATTCCATTGTTCTCTCCTTGTTGAACTGAGGACACCTTAATTTCTTGGCACTGATATGTGACTATATATATATATATATATATATATATATATATATATATATATATTTGTCTTTTCGTCTTTTCTAGGGCATGCCCATGGCACATGGAGGTTCCCAGGCTAGGGGTTGAATTGGAGCTGTAGCCGTCAGCCTACACAAGAGCCACAGCAACGCCAGATCCGAGCCATGTCTATGACCTACACCACAGCTCATGGCAACACTGGATCCTTAACCCACTTAGGAAGGCCAGGGACTGAACCGGCAACCTCATGGTTCCTAGTCAGATTCGTTAACCACTACACCATGATGGGAACTACCCATTCTTAACACTATCTAGTGTGATTACTCCGCACCCTAAATCACAATCTTAGACTATGATCTAAGATTCTCCCACCAGGCATGACACTTACAAGGGCCCAGAGATTTCCTCTCAGAAGCTGAGGTTTTCAGACACACTTTGCTCGTTCCCTTTCTTTCTTTCTTTCTTTCTTTCTTCCTTCCTTCCTTCCTTCCTTCCTTTTCTTCCTTTTCTTCCTTTCCTTCCAGGGCCCAACCCACGGCAAATACAAGTTCCCAGGCTAGGGGTTGAATGGGAGCTACAGCTGCTGGCCTACGCCACAGACACAGCAAAGCAGAATCTGAGCCACACCTGCAACCTACACCACAGCTCACAGCAAGACCAGATCCTTGAGTGAGGCCAGGGATTGAACCAACATCCTCATGGAAAATAGTCGGGTTTGTTACTGCTGAGCTACCATGGGAACTTTGCAGATTAACCTTGGACAAAACTAAATTTTTTACTACACACACATTAAGCTGCATTTAAAAAGTGAGTAGGATTGTTCCCATTGGAGAAAATAAAATGGGAGAAGACATAAGAAAGCAGCATGAATAAAGGCAAAAATGTTTGTGGTATTTCTAAAAAAAATAATAATACAAAAAACTAGTAATCGTCTGCAATTTGAATACAGGGTACTGGGCACTGGGAGATGGGTGTCCTGAAGAAAACGCTGATTGCAAAAGTCCTAACGCCAGATAAAGGAGTTTTGTATCAAGAGAAAGGGGTATTTGGAAGGCTTTTTGGAAGGGAGTGACCTTAACAAAGAATCCTTTTGTAATGTGAATAGTCATCTCCCACTTTGTGTTTTATGAGTTCATGTCTTAGTCATTGGAGTTATTTTTTAAGAAGGGAAAGTGGTACTTATAATGAAGGGGGAAATTCTCTTTTTCTGCTGTAATGCTGACAACAGTTAGTCTGCATAGACTAGACCAGGCCAAGTTCTGGGTGAAAAGCAGAGACTCTGGCAGAAATGCTTCCCCTGACTTCTCATCATCATCTAGAAAATGTAGTATAACTGGGAGAAATCCCAGGAATGCTGGGACAGAACTGAAATGCAAGTGGACTTCTTGCCAACAGCCCCATCTACACATGGCTCAACTGCAAGGAATCTTATCCTACACTTAATTACTTAATCTTTATTTTATTCCCCACAGAGGTCTCATGCCACAATGCAGTGATGGTCAAGACCCAGAGGCAGTCAGAAACTCACTGCCTTAGTCAGCTGAAGCTGCTGCAACAAAATACCACAGACAGGGAGGTTTGAATAACAAATAGTTTTTGCTCACAGTTCTGGAACCTGAGACGTTCATGATCAAGGTGTGGGCAGATTCAGTTCTTGGCGGAGACCCCTTTCCTGGCTTGCAGAGAGCTACCTTCTCACCCTATCCTCATACAGTTGAGAGAAAGTGCTCTGGTCTCTTTTCCTTTTCTTCTTCTTCTTTTTTTTTTTTTTTTTGGTCTTTTCTTAGGGCCACACCCATGGGATATGGAAGTTCCCAGGCTAGGGGTCAAATTGGAGCTGTAGCTGCCAGCTTATGCCACAGTCACAGCAATGCCAGATCTGAGCTATATCTGTGACCTATACCACAGCTCTTGGCAATCCTGGATCCTTAACCCATTCAGTGAGGCTGGGAATCAAACCCACATCCTCATGGATACTAGTTGGGTTCATTAATGCTGAGCCATGATGGGAACTCCTCTCTTCCTCTTCTTATAAGAGCACTAATCCCATCATGGGGCCTCATCCAAAACCCATTCAAAACTAATTACCTCCCAAGGGCCCACTTCCTACTATCACCACTACAGGGGTTTAGGGCTTCAACATATGAGTTGAAGGGACACCATCAGTCCATAACACACACCATTTTTCTCCATTCAGTTTAGAAGTGTCTATGGGGGCTTCCCACACAAAGCAACATTGAGTCTGCCATTTCTTTTCACAAAAAGCTTGTTTCTACACAAAAGCTAAACTTCCAGGTGTCTTTCAGGTATGTTATGTGCTTCCTGTAGAAAGGACTGCAAGATTTCAGTGCCTAAGAATATGGCTTTCATACTGGGTTCATCTTTTGTATGACTTTATGCATCTCTTCTTTTTTTTTTTTTTTTTTGTCTTTTGTCTTTTTGTTGTTGTTGTTGTTGCTATTTCTTGGGCCGCTCCCGCAGCATATGGAGGTTCCCAGGCTAGGGGTCCAATCGGAGCTGTAGCCACCGGCCTACGCCAGAGCCACAGCAACGCGGGATCTGAGCCGCGTCTGCAACCTACACCACAGCTCACGGCAACGCCGGATCGTTAACCCACTGAGCAAGGGCAGGGATCAAACCCTCAACCTCATTGTTCCTAGTCGGATTCGTTAACCACTGTGCCACGACGGGAACTCCTATGCATCTCTTCTATTGAATCTTACCCGTAAAATGAGAAGAGCAGTAACTTTTTTTGTGAGGAGGCTTCACCATTTTGTGGGGACCAAGGAATATTGAGATAGTCATAAACAAATGCCACACAAACATCGTTTTCATTTTCTGGGAGGTTTGTGGGCCTGTTGGAACTGTTCAAGGACCCCTCAGTTAGAAAGCACTGCTCCATGAAGACCCTCTGGGGAAACAAAGAATTCTGAGACTTGGGATCCGTAGTCTCAAGAATCTTACATCTTCTACTTGATGAGACAATTTACAAAGGCAGAAAGTGGACTCCAGAAGGAATTTTCTAGATTTAGCAAATTAAAAAACAAAACAAAACAGATTTTTAGTTAAATGCGAATTTCAGATAAACAGGAAATAATTTCCATTCGTATAAGTATGTTCTCGATTTTGAATGGGACATACTTAGACTTTAAAAGTTCTGTGGTTTTTTTTAATCTGAAATTTAAATTTAACTGGCTGCCCTGTATTTTAATTAGCAATCCTACTCATGAGCCAAGTGAGAAATAAACTTTCTTGGAACTCAAAAGGGGAATGTCTCAGTGGGTTCTCAAGGGAGCAGATGCTGAGGCAGAGTTAAGAGGGCAAAAGCTTTCTTACACAGTAAGACCTGAGAAAGGGAAAGGGAGAAGGCAGGGTTAAATGTGGAGCCACCAGACCTGACAAAGTTTCTGCAAGCACAGCCAGGAGTTCTGACAAAGGACCGCCCACTAGGGGAATCCATGTGGGGTAGAAATGACCAGACTTCTGTCCCCCTAAGCTGCTCAGTCTCCTCCCAGCTCCACCAAAAATAGCCTTCTGGGCTAGTCGATGATGCTCAAAATCCTACCATAAAATGCCATTAGGAGTCTGGGATAAACAGACACCCACTACTATATATAAAATAGGTAAACAACAAGGACCTACCATATAGCATAGGGAATTATATTCAATATCTTGTAATAACCTATAGTAGAAAAGAATCTGAAAAATAATATATATATTACACATATATGTTACATATTATATATATTATATATGTAACATATATATATATTTATAACTAAATCACTTTGCTGTACACCTGAAATGAACACAGCATTATAAATCAACTATACTTCAGTTTTTAAAAAAATGCCATTTCTGGGCAACAAGAGAGAAGTGGCTAGATTCTCTACCTTTTCACACTGAAGAACTATGCTTCCACTAAATATAATTATAGAAAACTGTTTACCAAAAATAGGCTAAAACTCAGATTATAAAATAATATATAGGGAATGGTCGTATTTTGTTAACAGACTGTGTCCAAGTTTATACACATCTCTGCACACACACACACACTACACACAAACTAGGGGGCTAGATAGAAGGGGAGAGAGAGTGAGAAACTTACAGCTAACAGGATATGCACTAAAATGTTAAGGATCATTATCTCTGAGTGGTGGGATTTTCAGAGATTTTTGTTGTTTGTTGTCATTAATATTTTTCTAAAATTTCAACAAGGTAGTGTTATTTTTGTATTGCAAGGCTAAGTTATTATAATTTTGTAAAAGCCATTTACGCTTCTTGGCCTGTCCTTCCCTTCTCACAAGAATTAACTACTTTTCTACACAATATTTAAAACATAGTTGGAACTCAGCCTGGGAAAAGATGCCACCCCTTCTTTTGTCCCACTGGAGAAAGTGGTCCAAGCGGTTTCCTAGAATTCTTTTTGGACCCTATACATCACTATAGTGACAGCATGCAAACCTGATGCATGCTGGGGGTCACGACAGAGCCCATCTCTGCTTTCTTTTTTTTTTTTTTCCCCTATAGAAGAGGAAAAGAACCAGCAGCTTCCTTCCCACCACCTTCTCCCTTCTATTTTGAACATTTAGTTTCCTCTTCATTCTGGGAAGTAAAAACCATCGCTTCACTATTAAAAACACCTTGATTTTGTCAAGAACACTTTGAGATTAAAGAGCTAGATGTGGAATTTAAAAGCTTATGAAAGTTTTATCAGAGATGTAGATGGCTGGTTCATAAAATATGAAAACATTTACATTTACCTTGAAGAAATACTGTGATTTTCTTGGACCATATAAAAGACCTGCCTCAGTGACATTATAAGAAGAAATTCAATACTCTTGAGGAGAGAAAATAAGATCTTCTTTGGTTTGGATGTTTAAAGTTGATACAGTGAAACCTGTGATTATTTTTTTTTTTATTTTCTCATTTTAGGAAGAAGACATAAAATAAGACAAAACTGGAAAGAAGGAAGAAAGAAAAAGCCTACATCAATCACGAATTATGTTTCTATTGGAGAAATAAGTAAGGGAAAACTGAAGATCTGTTAAAAGCCAAAAAAATCTGCTTCTCCTTTATCGCTGGTAGGGAGGGGTGTCTTCCCAGGGGTCCAAAGACAAAATTCTCAACCTACGTCTCAACTCCAACCTGGCTGACAACAGGTATGGTTTCCAAAACCATAACATCCAAATACAGCTGTACAAAGTTCAGACATATATTTAATTCAATAGCATTCTGAACACCTACCACATACCATGCCCTGAGATGCTAAAGATAAAGACTACGAGATGCTCACTTTAGAGGAGGTGTAAGGAGAAAGGAAGGCACATTTCATGACTGCGGAGATTCCTTCCAGCTTTAATATTCTATAGAACAGTTTTCTCAGAGCAATCAGAATTGGAAGGTGGCCAAAATCAAAGCAAACCAGTGGTTTGGCCAAATATAGAGAAAAAGGGAGCCAAAACCCCAAAGAAGGTTTCCTACTCAGCCTGCGGGAAGAGACAGTGGGAAGACTTCCTGGGGAGGGATTTACTTAGCTGAGTCTTGTATGACAAGGAGCAGGTAGGCAGACAGAGCAGAGCAAACAGAGCACTGCACAAAAGGGCCCTGCAGCAGTGGAACAGTCTGCAGAGAGTCTGGGGAACTGAAAATGGGTTGATGGAGTTGGACAGTAAAGATGGGTCTGCCAGAGCGATCAGCGTGGGAGCAGAAGTGGACAAGGAGCCAATGTGGAGGGAGTGACACAGCAGATTAGGGAATCTGGGGGCACCGGTGAAGGGTTTTCAGGAAAAGGGTATCTTGATCAGACCCGAATTTTACAAAAAGACCCTGACAGCAGTTCAGGACATGGGTTTGAGGCTGGAGGTCGGTGGAGAAGGGAAAGCCAAACAAGGAGCGTTGGGGGCCTAATGTGAGGTCCCGAACTGAGGCTATGGGGATAAAAGGAGATGGGTTCCCGATGTATTTAGAAGGCAGAAGTGGAAGAATCAGGTAAGAAATGAAGTGGGCTCAGAAAAGGGTTTCGTACGATGCGCAAGGGAAGATTCCAGATTGACTCCCAAGTTTCTAGCTCCAGCAACTGAGGCAGAGGAGTATTAGCCACTAAGGTAAAGAATAAAGAAAAGGCAGATTTGGAGGGCAGGAAAGACGGTGATTTTGGTTTTGAACATCCTGAGTTATTGATGTGTGGGAGATCACATTTCCAGGGACGGTCTCAACCTTATCTCACACTCTCATTACATTGTGACTCTGATATGTTCACCACTGAGATATGAGGGCCTGTCCCTTCCCTCTAAATCTGGGTGGCTCCATGTGACCGCTGTGACCAACAGAATCTGCTGGAATGGATGCCACGTGACTTCTAAGGCTACATCATAAACATTTCATGCACTTTTACCTTGCTCTCTTGGGATGCTTACTCTCAGAACCTGGCTGCCATATTGTAAGGAAGCCCACACTAGCACCAGCTAGAGAGACCACGTGAAGAGCCACCTAGGCCGGTTGCCTAGGCAACAGCCCAGCTGAGGTCCAGCCAACAGGAACATTAACCATCAGACATCCAGATGACTCCAGGTCCAAACTGTCACTGTCCCAACCTTGAATCTCCCCACTTGAGGCCCCCGACACAATAAATTACAGATCTGCCATCCGTGTGGTGTCCTCTTTTAAATCCTGACCCACAAAATCTATGAGCATAATAAAATGACTATTTTACGCCCCTACATTTTAGGCTGGTTTGCTGTACAGCAATAGTGCCTGGAACTGGATATGTGTGGGATATTCATGTGAACATGTCCAGTGCAGATCTGGCTGTGCGTCCTGGAGCTCACAGTTCAGGTCAGGCTAGAAACTAATAGCATCAAGAGCATATGGATTATAACTGAAGCTGTAGATCTAGGTCCTCTTTTGGGAAGTGTCTTAAGTAAGAAGACAAAAAGGGCGGATCTGGAATCTAAGAGTATACTTATATTTAGGGAGCATTTAGAAGAAAAGAAGTATGTAGAAGAAGCTAAGACTAATACTGGTCAGGATTCCGACTGGAAATGAGAAATAAGTTTAAGTATTTCAAGCCGAGATCTAGGTTCTTATAAAATGATTAGAAAGACTCGGCATCTGCTCCTAGCTTCCAGGGTCACTGTCTTGGCTGTGGTGCACCACCCAGAGGACAGGGCTCGGCAGAGAACTCTTTGCAACCTCACAGATTCACTTCAGCATTGACTGGGTAGGGGGGCATGGAGGCTGCTGCAAAACCTTTTCTCTGGGCAGCCCATGCCTCTTTTGCCACTAATGGTGGAGAAGAATTATATCCACTTTCCAAATGAATGCATCTTAGTGCATCCAGAGTACAAATGGTATCCAGGACTCTGAAGCATGAGAATCAAAGAAACATATCCCAGGTTTCTCCTAGTAGAAAGCATAAAGGGGGTTGAGAATGTATACTGACTATAAAAATCAAAACACAACAAACCAAAATAAAACCCAATGACTATCCAAAGGAATGGGGTTACTGGAGGTGCAGAATAAATTCCACCTCCAGAGTCAAGCCAGGAAGTCAATGTGAGGGGTGAAAGCGCAATGGATTATGGGGCCCATCAACCTTGGGTTCAAATCTTCAGTTCAGTCCCTTATAGGGCTCACAACTTTTCTCAGCTTCTGTTTCCTCAAATGTCTAACAGGGGTGAAAATGCAAACATTGCAGGGTTGGTTGTTGGGAGAATTGAAAACAATACGTGTTAGTAGATGCAAACTATCGCATTTGGAGTGGATAAGCAAGGAGATCCTGCTGTACAGCACAGGGAACCATATCCAGCCTCACTTGTGATGGAACATGATGGAGAATAATGTGAAAAAAAGAATATATATGTGTATATGTGTGTGTGTGTGTGTGTGTGTGTGTGTGTGTGAGACTGGGTCACTGCTATACAGCAGAAATCAACAGAAGACTGTCATAAAATAATAATAATAATCAACTATAATAAAAAAAATTTTTTAAAGACAGTATGCGTTGGGTGCTGGGCACAGAGGTAAAACAGCAGGAGCCGTAAATGGTGGCCTTTATTGTTCCTGAGTCATGACTCCATCCAACCATGGGGAGACCCTGACCCTGTGGAGGGTTCCATCCTTCGCAGTGAGTGAAGAGCAAGTTGCAGGTACATTGGTAGAGCAGAAACTTTCTGAATGACATTTTGTCAGACTTCATCCAATAGCCCTCAGTTTAACACAGCTCCTTTAGAGAGCTTTATTTTTTTATTTTTTAAAATTATTATTTTTGTCTTTGTCTTTTTAGGGCTGTACCCATGGCATATGGAGGTTCCCAGGCTAGGGGTTGAATTGGAGCTGTAGTCACTGGCCTATGCCACAATCACACCACCACCACCAGATCCGAGCCTCATTAGAGACCTAAACCACAGCTCACAACAATGCTGGATCCTTAGCCCACTGAGCAAGGTGAGGGCAGGGATCGAACCTGCGTCCTCATGGATGCCACTCAGATTTGTTTCTGCTGAGCCACAACAGGAACTCCCTCTTTTTTAGAGATCTTTAGATAAAAGATGGCTTTGTATCTTCTTTGAGGGTTAGTTTCAACACAGAAGAATGAAAGAAGAGTTAAAGAAAGTGGGTCAAGACAAGAAAAAGCCGCTACGAGCTTGGTTTACAACAGCTGGTACCAAACTTCAGGTTTCAACGTTGATGCTGATCTTCACACCATGAGCTTGTCTCACCCTAAGGAGGGCTTACTTAGCTTTGGACATCTTGTGAATGCCAGTCTGTCTCTGCTTTCACCTGGGTTATTTCCATTGTTGAATTATACTCTGAAAGATGGAACAGTGAAATACAGCATATAATATCTAAGGTGATGCTACTTTTGAGTTGGGTCAACAAAGCTACATTCTGAACTCTGAGCCTCAGTTTCCCTACTTATATGTTGGGGGAAAAAGTACTTAACTACCTTGCAGGACTGCTGTGAAGATGAAATGAAATTAGTGAATCATGACAGCTGCCATTTACTGACACATATGTGCCAGATTCTGTGCTAAAAACTTTATATACATTTGCTTAATTTAATCCTCAGAGTGAACCTATGAGGATTTGTTATCCCTAAGGTGTAAGTAAGGAAACTTAGGTTTCAAGAGATTAACTTGTCCCAAATCACCCAAATACCAAATGTGTGGCTGAGGCAGGATCTGAGCTCTTGCTCGTGGAAAGGCCTAGCAGGGGTCTGGCATAGAGAAAGTACTCAGAAATGGAAAACGCTGATTTGATAGACCCCCCAAACAGATTCACAGAGAGCAACTTGCCAAGGGACAGGGCTGGGGTTGAAACTTAAATCTCCTGCTTCTGAGTCTAGTGCTTTTGCCTTTAATCTGAACTGTCTTCCCCCTATCAACTCTTTTTCTAGGAAGACTATAAACTTGAAGCTTAGAGAGGTTGGACCTTAACCACATGTGCATGACACCAGCTCCCTCTGCTGGCCGCTACGAGAACTGAAGGCGGCCACCGGGCAGTTGTTCGAGGTTTCTATCTCTGGGCGCTTGACGACCCACCTCCACTTCCTGTATTAAAAAAAAATGAGCATCCTGTGTCCTTGTGTCTTTCATTTATATATTACTACAAAATTATTCTTGATCTTTGAAAACCTTGTGACCCTACCCAGACGAGGGTGGACCCAGACATAATGGGTTCCTCCAATTCTCCAGGAGCCCTGCCCTAAGAATCTAGCATGTTCTCCCCCAGGACCCCATTATGAAGAATCACTACTTCGCTGAGTACTGTAGCCTGGGCCAAACACTTCTGAGGTACTAGTTAATGAGAGGATGAAAGCAGAGTGAGCATACAAAGAGATCTTTCCGGTGTGAGTCCCTCCCATCAATGCTCTGCTGACGTCAATCTGAGGACTTGACACCACACTGGACTCCACCTAGGCTTCGTGCTGCTTCTACATACACCATGGTAGTCAGATGCAGAAGCTCTTGGCATCTAACTCCAGAGATGAAATAGATGGTGTTCAGTAACTACTACCTATTCAGTGGCGAATATCATGAGCAAATGTTGGTGTTTCTACATGATGAACACACCATAGTTGTCTTCTCTCGAAACCCTCTTTTCACTGAGGGTTTAAGGAGACCTTGCATGTAACATGCAATGCATGGTACCTGCCACTCAGAGAGCAAGTAATAAAGATCTGCTAGGACAAAAACCAAAACTAAGCCATTATGTCCTCAGGACCTCTTCAAGCTCTCTAATCTAATGTGCTTCCACAGACTGTGCAGTGGTAGGCTTTTGGAATGAGAATCTGATTGCCAGGCATTTCCTACCCAGTGCCAATCCCTGCCTTTGGTAATTCTGGAATCATCAGCCTTCTCCTGGCATCAGAAACAAACTTGTCATTTGAAATATTTTTCTCATCAATCCTGCAATTACCAAGAGAGTTTTCTGCCCTTTATTTTCAAATTAGAGAAAATTCACCCCAAATTTTCCTTGATAGCTCTTTTCCTGAAAAGGAGGAAAGATGGGGCTCTGGGGAGGGAATGAACTCAATTACAGTACTGACAGAATCTGCCAGTACTGGCCTGGATGTGGTTTTCTATCTTATTTAGGTCGCATTTTTACCAATGGGGACCAGGCAAAGTCCTACTGATGTATATACTTGCACAGAAGTTTCTGTAACTACCTCAAGGCTGACTGTATTTGTATAATCATTTCATTCAAAGAGGGCAATTGGCTAAGGGCACAGCCTGACACAGTCCTGGGCTCATAGCCCCAGCCCCATCACTCACCGACTTGTTAGGCAGTCTTAGATAATTTATTAACTTCTTTGAGTTCTTCAACCCTAAAATAGGGATAATGATAACAAGATGTCTCCTGACAACTCTTGTGGGGGCTAGAGAAAATATTGTAGGAAAACTGCTGGTCACCATGTCTGGCACAGAATAAACAATTAAACAGTCATTTATTTCAAAAAAAGAAGAAGAAGACTGAGCGCCTACTATGTGTCAGGCACTGATCCATGGTCTGGGAATTCAGCAGTGAATGAACGGAGCTCCCTGGTCTCAGAGAGCCCATGGTCCAGCTGGGAGAGACAGATGCTAAACGCGTGAGATACAATATATCTGGAGCGGAGCGCTATTAAGACAAAGCCGAATAAGGGCTCTGCGTCAGTAACAGGAAATCTTCTCCGAGAAAGTGGCACTTAGAAGGAGTCCTCAGTGAAGTACAGGAGAGGAGCCCTGGGGATACCACAGGAAGAGTGGGCTAAACAGGATCATCAGCGAGCACCAGGCTCTCAGAAGGCGTGTGGGCACTTGGACCTTGGAGCAGCAGCAGCACCCTGTGAGGTCTGGGGTGGGAGGGAGGTGCGGAGTCAGAGGCAGCTGGGAGCTTGTGCGCATGCGGGGACCTGTTAGGCATCTGAAGGACCAGGAAGTGGCAAAAGTGTGCAGCCCAATGAGCCAGTATCCTTCCTCCTCGGCTCCTTCTCATTGGCCCTTTGCACCAATCTTAAAAATCATCTTGTTTCATGATTGTTGTTTGCTCTCTGCTTGATTCTGGAGAACTTAAGACTAAAGGGAACTGCAACTTGGGTTATCCCTTTAAGAGAAAGGATTTGAATAAATTCCAATCCAGAGCTCATTCTGCCTTCTATGTTCAGTACTGTTATTAACATTATTGTTATGAATATTAAGTACTTCCTAAAAGCAGCTTATTCTATTTACCACCCAGGAAGGTTTTTATAATTATTCTATTGGAAAACTCACTCATTTGACTTCAAAAAAAAAAAAAAAAAATTAACCCAGAAGGTTTGGTTTATCTAAGAACAAACATGAACGTCACATTTACATTTCCCAAGAAGAAAAAAAAATTGATTGCATGTTTCCTTCAATGCACAGAAGTAAATATTTTATTTTCAAATTTGAGAAATATCTCAAGGCAGTGGATCTCCTAAAAACATAAACCTGTCTATCAAAAATGTGTTTGATGAGGAGTTCCCATTGTTGCTCAGCAGTAATGAACTCAGCTAGTATCCATGAGAATGCAAGTTGATCCTTGGCATTACTCAGTAGGTTAAGGATCTGGTGTTGCCATGAGCTGTGGTGTAGGTCGCAGATGTGGCTTGGATCCCGCATTGTTATGGCTGTGGCCTAGGCTGGCAGGTGTAGCTCTAATTGGACCCCTAGCATGGGAACCTCCATATGCTACAGGTGTGGCTCTCAAAAAAAAAAAAATGTGTTTGATGCCATATAATGGATAGATGAAGCTTCAGGAAGCATCCTATGGTATTAGAGTTGGAATCTTGTTTTGAAGGATATTGAAATTTCACCCCTTTGTGTGTATGTGTGTTTAGGCATATGTATGTATATGCAAAGATGTGTGTATGTATATGTGTATGGGTGTATATATACACATATGCATAATGTATATACACACATACACATACATATATATATAATTTGCTTACACACACATATATCAAACCTGTAGTAGGCAGCCTTATGATGGGCTCCAGATGAACCCCCCAGCCCTGAATTCTTGCCCTTGTGTAAATTCTCTCTTCTCCAGGGGGGGCTGGATCTAGTGACCTGATTCTAACAAACAGAAAAGTGAGATGTTACTTTGGAGACTGGGTTCTGTCTTGTGCACTTTCTCACTCTCTTTCTTCCTCCCTCTGAGGTAAGCCGGCTGCCATGTTGGGAACAGCCCTATGGAGAGGCCCACGTGGTCAGAAACTGATGTCTTCAACCAACAGTCAGCCTGGAACTGAGGTGCCCTGAGTGCGCTTGGAAGCTCACCCTCATCACTTAAGCCTTGAAATGGCTAAAGCCTCAGATCACAGCTTGATCCAGTGAAGGACCATGCGCTAGAGGCAATCACGTTGGGCTATGCCTATATTTCTGAATCTGTGAAATTATATATGTATAATTTTAAAAGCAATATACATATATATGCACACACATACCCACAGCACATGGAGGTTCCCAGGATAGGGGTCTAATCAGAGCTACAGCTGACAGCCTCTGCCACAGCCACAGCAATGCAGGATCAGAGCCATGTCTGCGACCAACACCACAGCTTATGGCAACGCTGGATCCTTAACCCACTGAGCGAGGCCTGGGATCGAACCTGCATCTTCATGGATACTAGTCAGATTTGCTTCTGTTGCACCACAATGGGAACTCCCTCCAGTATTTGTTGTTTTAAGTCACTGAGTTTTCCACTAATAGAGAACTAATCAACAGCTCATAGATGAACCTTTTTCTTTTAGCTTTTCCTTGATATTTTGGTTCAAAGAAATTCCTTAGGAATATAATTCTTACTAAAAGCACTAGGTTTACATTATGATTCCATAAACATAAGCTCCAGACAAAAGGCCCAGGTTTTCTTACTACAGAAACTGTAAAGCAAGTAAATAGGCAAAGCATTTTGAACTGAAATAACAAAACAAATGCTTTAAAATTCTCTCCACTATTATTCATTCCTCTGAAATATATTAAAATGCAATAAAAGAATACAATCAGTTCGGCACACAGTGGCATTTGTAGCACATGCCAGACTCGGGGCCAAGGTGCAGAGGGTACAAGATGGTAGCATATGTCTCTGCCTGAAGTAGCTTGCCATCAAATTCATAGTCATCACTACCTGATATTGCCATAGAGCTCACACCAGCATCCCAGGCCTGGAGAAAGTTCCTGATTCCCACTAAGAAAACTTTCTTAAGTTTTTTTTTTTTTTTTTTTTGAGCAATAGATTTTATTTTATTTTTTCAAATTAAATTTTTAATTGAAAATTTTACTGACATAACTGTAGATTCACATGCAGTTGTAATAAAATAATACAGAAAGAGTCCATGTACCTTTTGCTCAGTTCCCCCAATGGTAATGTTTGCAAAACTACAGAACAATATCACAACCATACCCACTTTCCTCCTCCACCCCACACCCCATCCCTAACCCCTGGCAGGCTTTCTTCAGTTTGGATTAAAACTTTCTAAGAGCACTGGTATTTATTTGCTCTTAGAAAAAGTCAGATAAGCAGGATGATAAGCTATGAATTGGGTCAAGGGGATGGATCTGAAGAAAATAAGGACAGAGAAAGAATCCCTTTCACTTACCTGAAAAATTCCACCAAGTGCAAAGGACTTATAAATGTTGTTTAAGATTCCAGAACTAAGTAGTTACATGGGATTAAAGGCTTACTCCTGTGCAGGAATGGGCCTACTGATGAAAAACTGGAGGTAAAACAAAAAATATCTCCAGAAGCATTAAAATGGCAACAAAGCAAATAGCTCTAATTATGGAGAGAACAGGGCCTCAGACAAACACATAACTAACCCCAAATAAGAAACACTGACATAATCATGAGGACTTCTCGCATAAAGAGACCTGGATTGATGCAAATGATACCGAGTTAGCTAAATGTGAATGCAATATTGCTAAGGTCTGTCTGAAGAGTGAGCACATAAATGAGACCCGAATTAAACAAGACATGCTGGCTAGAAGTCCTTTAAAACTTATTTTCAGAGTCATAAAAATTGTTTGGAAAAGCCAATGATCTAATAATTCTGGAAAACAAAAACTCATCATAAATATTTGTTTCTCTCTAGCAGTAGCTCTTAGTCTGTGATAAATGTACTCATGAGTCATCTCAGCACTGAGAATTTATTCCTGACGAGGCAGACCCGTATAACTTCCCTGGAGCATTTACTGCTAGATATGTGTTCCTCCTGTCTAAACTGCGAACCCTCGGAGAGCAGTCCAAATTATTTTTTAATCCTCAATGAGCCTAATTCCTGGCATGTAGTAGATGATCAAAATCAGCTAGTGGAGCAAATAAGTGATAAAGTGAAGATGTGAAAGGAGAACTTGTGTGAAGACTTAATGCCATAATCCCTCATCAGAGGAGGGCCTCGCTAGACCTCCGCTTCCTCCCCAGGAACCACTAGGTTGTGACCACCCCCCTTGGATGGGAGCCCTACTCTAAAGTGCTACCCTCACCTTGAATCTAGGACTCCTGTTTCCATTCCACTTTATTCATCCACCCCTTCTCTGCTGGGGTTGGGTTTCCAACATGACATTTTCATGACAGGGTGAGCAAAGAGAGAAGAGATAGTCTGCCCATCCATCCACCCAACTGTTACCCAGAGTTATTTTTATCTTTCATTAGGGTTTGAGAAAAATTAATCAGAGCCCAATAAACTCAACAAGAAACAAACATTTATCTAACTTATCCTATTTAACCTAATGTGCTCAGGAAGTCTTCCTTGTTAAAGAACATTTGTAATATTGTCATGAGCAGGATGTCCTGACTGAGGAGAAAAAGATTTACTATGGGATCGTTTTAAAAGGATGGCCTATAAAAATCCATGGTGCTATTGACACATGAGCGCTTTCCCAACTTTGGCTCAAAGCACAATGCCATGGTCATGGCTACCATTCCATTAAAAGTCTGAAAGCATATCTGTTGATTCTCATGTGACTTCTGAAAGAGAAAGCCACCTCTTTATAAAATGGGAAACTGAAACTGTTAGACATGTTTTCTTAACCTGGGACAGAGAAGGCAAATAAATGACTCCTTCATGGCACGTAGTTATTAGTCCATCATGGAGCCTGGGAATGACCCAACATCCTTTTCAATACAGCAAAATGTGGCTACACCATTTGGTGGCATGAGAAGAAACAGACTTGCCATTCCTCAGGAAACAGGGGCAAAAGGTAGCTGTGGCCATGGAGAGATTGTTCTATAGATATCTCAGTAACTGAGGCATGAAAAATGTTCAGATGAGTGCCCTGAATCTCAGGGAGTCTGTTACTGGACTAAGATCACACAGCAAGGGGAAGGCAGAACACAGTTTGAATATGGAATGTCTGGCCCAAAACTCCTTGATGGTACTGGGTGGCTTTTCTTTTTCATGCCCATATTGGATTCCATAGTCCTAACAGAGAGCATAGGAGGGAATAAGTAGACCCACAACCTTAATATCTGTCCTGACTATAAATCACCCCTTCTCCAACCCTCTGCCAAATTATAGCTAGTAGCCATCACTCTTTGTTTAAATTCAAGCTCTTGCCATCTAGAGCTCAAAGTTCATACTCTAATATACACCATTCCCCACCATTGGAATGTGGCTTTTCTACTTTCTGAACTATGAATCTGCAAAAGTATTTCCATCACAAAGCCTTTTATAATAAGCTCTAGCCTCTTGACTTAGAGAACACACCTGAGAAATACAAAAGATTAAAATTAAGAAGCATGTGACTCAACAAATAATTTGGGAAATTAATTTGAGACAAATAATTTGGGAAACAACCACAAGATGAAAGCACACCAAGGAGCTCCTATGACTTGCCTCTGGTCCCCTTCCTCAACACAATGTGGTTTAATGCTTCTGAGCTTAGGGTGGCCACAGATCTCACTGGTGGAATGAGCCCACTTTGAGCTTAGGTGTTCACTTGGTGGGCCATAGTGATGAAAGGGAAGGGGATCAGAGCTCAGTAGGCATCTCTGACCGTCTGAAAAAATTAGTTATTATTCTAATATTGTTTTAGTCATCTCTGCTAGAAAAATAATTCAACTACTGATAGGCCACCTCTTTCCAACAAGAATTAGCTCAAGAGACCAAGTAAGTGGTTTCTATGTAGCAAGATTTGCACTTATTTACACCAGGAATCTTCAGGTTAGGAGGGCCTTGTCATTTTAGCAAGTTGACAACCAGAAGGTCACATTAGATATGTGGAGTAGTAATAAGAGTACTAAACCTGGAGGAGTCAGAAAGCCCAGTCAGAGTCCTAACTATTTTTCTTTTTATCTTTCAGAGCCTTGCAAAGTCATTTAACGTCTGGGATCCTATCTCTTTAACTGTAAACAGGAAATAAGGTTACTTAAGGCTAACCTTATGGAATGCTGAGAATGAAACAGAATAGGAAAGGACTTCAGGATTGTAATAGGACATTGAGCAAGACTGTTCGAGGAAAGGAAGCTTTAAAAGCTACCGTCTAATACCTTTACTTATTAAACCATTGACTAGCCTGTAACCTTGGACATGTTTCTTAACTTCTGTGGGTCTCGGTTTCCTCATCTGCTAAATAAGGATAAATAGTACTACCTACCTAATGAGGCTTCTGCACATATCATTATTGTTTTTTAAATGTTTAGGCAGAGAAATATTAAATAAAATAAAAATTATTGAGGTGTCTCAAGAGTTGTTTCTCATAACATTTTGCCTTACAGGGTGATAAATAAAGCAACAAGAAGACAAGATTTTATGCAAATTATAGCTCATGATTTTTGATGATTGTGAGCTATTTTGCTAGAGGCATTTGAGTCTTGTGACAGTACCTTATCCTTGGGTTGGGTGATGAAGGACTTGCAAAATCCTGTCTTGAGACACCATTCAAACAGAAAAGTGGCCGTAGATGACATACCACTGGTATAAAGTCTGGGCTATAAGATGGACTACAGAAATCTGGTTTTTATTTTATTCTTTTTTTTTTCCATTGAGTGTGGTTTACTTATTCAATTTTTTATTTCCCCAATATATATTTTTTTCTACTGTACAGCATGGTGACCCAGTTATACATATATGTATACATTCTTTTTTCTCACATTATCATGCTCCATCATAAATGACTAGACATAGTTCCCAGTGCTACACAGCAGGATCTCATTGCTTATCCATTCCACAGGCAATACTCTGCATCTGTGAACCCCAAGTTCCCGGAATATTCACCTGGGTCAAATTTTTTTTTTTTTCAGTGATCTAGGTTATTGTCACTGGATTCATCAACTTGAGTAACAGTGCTTCAGGACTCCTAGGTGCTTTAGTTCTTTGGGGCTCATTGTGACATTTGTGCATAACCACATAGAGGAGGTTTAAAGCACAGAACCCCTTCAGCGTTCACTAAATGTATGCCGTCCCCTTGGACATGGATCTCCCTCAGCCGCTACCAAAGATGTTTTGTTTGGCTTTAACCACGCCTTTGTTTCACATATTTTACAACAGGTGCTTTCTTACTCAAGACTCCCCCTCATTCTTTGCCCAGAAGAAAAGCACACCTCTGAAATGGTAATTTTGTGATCACACATTCTGAATGCTACAGAAATGAAACACACACATGAAATATACAGTCACAGGCAACTTGAAACATGCCTCCAGATGTTGCCAGATATGTTCATGTGCAATTCAGGGTAATCCTACAAAACTAGCATCAAACCAACCCATCTGTTTGTGGGAAAGAATTTATGAGCCAACACTGTTGTTTTATATACAGGAGCTTCAGTGGAGACACTTCCAATCATTGAATCCTTTTCCTCAGTGTTTTAATACCATTCCATCAAGGTTGACTAGGCTGGAAGGAAGTGTCCCCTTTAGCTAGTCCATGGACCAGCAGCATCTCCCCATGAGAGGCGCATGGACATGGTGGGCTGTCCTTAGGTGGGTGGGGTGGTGCCCACTGAATGAGTTGAAGGGGAAGCAGTCTCACTCCTGCAGCCACATCTGTTTAGATCAAAGTTTAGCCCTTGATCCAACCTGGGCCAGATTCTCTGTTTGGGCAAACCGGGCAGGGACTGTCAGGACCGTGAGTTCAGGGAACAGGTAGGATTGTTTAATGAGGTTGTTTTTCTACACATAGAGTGAAGTCCATAAAGCATCACTTTAGCAAAGTAAAGGGAAGAAGAGACAAAAAGAGAGAAGGAGATGTGTAGTGAGAAGATGACAGATGATTTGGCAGGAGGGTAGGAAGCAGGGCTCAGGTGGAGATTGGTTTGGTTCCTGACTGCTTTGCTATTCCTCTTTCCCCACCCATGAGTTCGGTGAAGAGTCCTTGAGTCTTTCCAATACAATATCCTTCCTCTCCCTTAGCCTAGGTTGCGCGGCTTTTGCTACTTTTAACCAGGGATCCCCTGGCTGGAACAAATGGGTGGGCAGATATAGTGAGAGGAAAAACTACTGCTCCAACACTGGCTCGTTCTCTACTGTCACCTCTGAGTCCTGCTCTTGCAACCCTATCTTCTCAGATGGGCTACCTGGTGGTGTGTGGGGGGGTCAGCCTTTCTTTATTAGATCTTCTGTCTGTGCAGAAGAAACCAGGTAATGCTAAATCTTTGCTTCATTAATCAATTTGGTAAATATTTTCAGAGCACCTTTCTCATGCTCACACACTTAGAGACCCACTGCAGATGGTCTATGATAAAACTAAGTCTCTCCTCTCTAGGGGCTTAGTGTCAATAGGCTAAATACCTTCTTTAATTAGATCTGTGAATCAAGAGAAAATTTTATTTTAATCCTAGCAATTAAAAAAAATTCCTGGGATTTCTTTGGGGGCCTAGTGGTTAGGATTCGGCACTTTCCCCACCAAGGCCTGGGTCCAATTTCTGGTCTGGGAACTGAAATCTCACATCAAACCACTCATGCTGCAGCCAAATAAAAAAAAAAAAACTAAAAAAATAAAAGGAGTTTAAAAAAATTCCTTTCCTTCTCATTGTATGGCAAATATTCTAACGACAAGCCTTGAGTAAATTTAAAATCTAGAAATGAGTTGATCAGAACTTTAAAAAGAAAACTTTTATGAGTATATTTTCACCTATCTGTTATTTATACAGAATGTTTAGGTATTTAAAAATTCAACTTAAAGTTTTATGGCAAGAAAATCCTACAGATTAATTCCACATCAAACTCTCTGCCTTGGCAGTATTCAATTTCTTTTCTCAAAAAAAAAAATTTTTTTTTAATCTAGTGTTGCTTCTGTGTTTCTGTGAAGAACCTCAGGATCTGACACAGGAGCTATAGAAACTCTGTCAGTGCCTTTTAACTCAGAAAAGCAGTGTTTTCTCAGATCTCAGGTGATGTGGCTCTGGGCAGAGGGAGGCGATTGACTTCCTTGGATTGTACACTCTGCTAAAGCTGCTCTTTACAACTTAGAAACAGGCAAGGAAGAGGAGGAGGGAGGGGTGAAAGCAGAGAAGGAGAAACTAAACCCAGACAAAGGCTTCTATCAGCAGCTGTTTTCCTCCAGGTTCTGCACATTGCCAAGTTCTGCACTGATGCTGAAATAGAAGAGCCTGTGATGTCTCAAGCTCTGTCTCCCTCTGGTGACCACTTGTACTATCTCCGGATTCCTGCAAAGCCTGTGGCCATCCCTATTTTTCTGAGAAGCTGAACGGCCATTGATTAAAAAAAAAAAAATTCCCACTCTTTCCCTCTGAAGAGTCTAATGGGCACCTCAGCTGGGGCGGCCGTGGAACACCAGCAATGAATGACACACGCCTGGGGTTCAATGTCAGCTCCATGGTCTACTATGAAGCATCCTGTGCATCTTTGAAACTCTCTGTGTCTGCATTCTCCTCTGTAACAAGAGGGTGAGAGGTGCATGAACCAGAGGGCCTTAGAGCAAAGGATGAGATACTCTCCCTCAGCACTTGCACGGAGACCATGTGCTACTGGTCAGAGGGCACTGGACTGGGAATGATGAGAGAGACAGCTTTCCCCACAAGCCAAAGGCATCTGCAAAAGATGTATTAGCTATGAAATGGTGAGGATATGTCTATTAGGTGTCAGTTACCTTGTCTGGATCCACAGCTTATACCTTGTTTTATTTTATGTTTGTCTTTTTTTAGGGCCATACCCATGGCACATGGAAGTTTCCAGACTAGGGGTCGAATTGGAGCTGTAGCTGCTGGCCTACCCCACAGCCACAGTAATGCCAGATCCAAGTCCCCTGTGTGATCCATGCCACAGCTCACATCAATGCCAGATCCTTAACACACTGAGCGAGGCCAGGGATAGAACCCGCATCCTCATGGATGCTAGTTGGGTTCATTACTGCTGAGCTGCAGAGGGAATTCTCCACAGCTCATACTTTAAAATCAGATCCTAGGTGGTACGAAACATGAAAAACATATTAAGAATTCCCCAGATCTTGGTCACTAGAAGAATTTAGACATTTCCTTCTCAGGGAGATTCTGAAGTCTGACTTTTTCAGTCAAATCCTGATTCCAGCACCTTTCTGTTGTTTGACTTTGGGCAAATTATTTGACTTTTCTGAGCCTGGTCGCCTCCTCTGTAAAACAGGAGTAAGAACATTCCCCCATCCTCACAGTGTTCTTGGGACTACTAAGTACATCCATACTTGTGCAATGGAAACCCTCAATCTATATTACATACGTATCAGCAATTCCGGTGCAAGATAAGCTTTTTGCTCTGAGAGGAGAACTGAGCTCTGCATCAAGGGAGAAAGCTTGCTAACTCTAGAATACTTTTTATTTTTTATTTTTTGGTCTTTTTAGGGCTGCACCTGCTGCACACAGACATTCCCAGGCTAGGGGTCAAATTGGAGCCGTAGCTGATAGCCTACACCACAGCCACAGCAATGTGGAATCCGAGCCGCATCTGTGACCTATACCGCAGTTCGTGGCAATGCTGGATGCTTAAGCCACGGAGACAGGTGAGGCCAGGGATCAAACCTGTGTCCTTATGGATACTAGTCAGGTTCATTACTGCTGAGCCACAACGGGAGCTCCTAAAGTAATTTCAGAAGAAATGGGGTTTAGCAAAAAGGAAGCTTGCTTTCCTTATAAAAGTGGGGTTTTCAGAATTAGTTGTATATTAGAATTTCTTGGGGAGCTCTAAGAAATGTCAAAACCTGGCTCCAACTTCTGGGGTTCTGATGTAACTGACCTGGGGTGTGGACTGACATTGAGGTTTATAAAAGCTCCCCAGCTGCCAGCAATGTGCAGCCAAGGCTGAGAGTCACTGCCTTAGGAGGATTTCTACATACCTGCATGAAGCTGGATTTTCCTTTCCTTTTCTTTCTTTCTTTTTTTTTTTTTTTTTTTTTTTTTTTTTGCACCTTCATGCAAAATTTGGTAAGGTATACTGGCTAAAAAGCATTTTACAGAGTTCCTGTCTTGGCTCAGGGAAAACAAATCTGACTAGTATCCATGAGGTTGCAAGTTCAATCCCTGGCCTCCTGAGTAGGTTAAGGATCCAGCATTGCCATGAGCTGTGGTGTAGGTCACAGACATGGCTCAGATCTGGAGTTGCTGTGGCTGTGGTTTAGGCCAGTGGCTCCAGCTCCAATTCAACCCATTGCCTGGGAACTTCCATATGCCGCGACTGCAGCCCTAAAAGGACAAAAAGACCAAAAAAAAAGGCAGTTTAAGAACTGAGAATTTTTAAAACTAGAGCAGCCTGACTGACTTTCGAGACTCAAGACAACAAAAGGGGAAAGGACTTCTAAGTCCCACCAAGTGTTTTCATGAATTGCAATGCTCCCCAGGATATCAAACCTGCCTTCTCTTCAAAATCTCCTTCACTTACCCTTGCCATGCCCCGGAGATCCAAAACCAGCGCACAGGTGTGCACATACGGACACATGTGAACCCAAGCCAACATCAAAGGAAGTTTTACAAGGGGTCGGTCTCTGTGACATATATGAAGGGACTCTCTTCAGGAAGGGAAGGAGGGGGCCACCAGGAGACACCTGCCTCTTTATTTGTGGTGTTCTATTTGTCTGAGGCTCAGAGCCCATCTGGAAATAATAGGGTCAGGCAGTGGCCATGAGCCAGACCTTGAGGATACACATCTCTAGTGAGTAGGGGTGTGGGGATGGTGAGGGGAGTACAGCAGGCAACTGAGGAGGTGCAGGCATGGATGGCATATCTAGAAGGCAGGGAAGACGTATCTAGTGGGGACAGCAAATAGCAATGAGGTGGAGGGGAGCTTTCCAGTATAACCTGAAGTGTTACTTGTCCCATTTTTCAATCAAGAGCATAGACTCTGGAGCCAGTTGATCTGAGTTTGAATCCCAGATTTGTGACTCACTCTGTGACTTGAGCATGCCATTCAACCTGCCAATGCCTCAGTTTTCCCACCTGTAAAGTGGCAATGATAACAGCACTAGGAAGAGTTGTCGAGAGGCTTACAAAAAGTATTCAATGTCAAGTGCTTTGATAGCTGGGAACATATGCAGTGTTAAGATTTTTATGATTTCTGAATAAAGGTTTTTAAGTCTTAATGAGGGAAAATTTGATTAAAACGAAAGTGACTACAATCAAAAGAGTTGTACAAGAAAATGAAAAGAGAGCTCTTTGATTTGGGAGACTTCTTATACCCCCGCAATGTGGACCCTTCCTTTAACTTCTGCAGGAGAAGTGCTAGAAGGATGCAGCAGCTGAGATGCAGCTAGAAAAGAATGCCACGTCAGGCCAAAGCCAGCTGGTGTCCTCCGAAGGGACAGCAGGGGATGCTACAGGCAAAATGCAGGCAGAACTGGAATCTTTTCACCTCAGAGGAGAACTTCACGTGCTGTAAGGAGAATGCCTCATCCCTTCTGGGTTCTAGGGATAAAAATTTCTAGTAATTTTGTTGTAGGGGTGACTACAAATAACTATCTCCATTGTTCGGTCTTACAACTCCCTTTTCCACTTAGATGGACCTAACTTACTGACCAAGCTGGTTTCCAGATGGTCCCTGTAGCATGAGGCATGTTAAACCTGCAGGCAGAATGATTATTCTCATTATATTATCTTTGGGGGCAATTCTGCTGCACAAATTCTCAAGGGCAACTCCAGGAAGCTTTTGGAACATAAGATGAAGTTCCTAAGGAGAGACACTGCCCCTCCTTCACGACTGTGACAAACCCACAGACTTTACAGCTTTTCTCACATTATCTTGGGGGTGAGGGTGGGGCTAGGGGTGGGGGTGGGGAAGATCCCCAATGATCACCAGAGTCAGATAGGGTCAAAGGGGTTAGAATAACCAATTCTGGGTCCACTTAAGCACTGATTTAAGAGTTCATAAATTCCCCAAAGAGCTTCAGTCCAGAGAAGAGTCCCGAAAGTGTAAGACTCAAAGAGCAGCATGATCAAAGGAAAAGCTCTTTCAGGGTCTGTGTTAATGAGGGCATCACTCGAAGTTTTCTCAGGAAAGGTTTTTCAAGAGGCTTCATCGTTTTTTTTTAAAAATTAATTAACATTTTACATTCAGCATCCCACAGATTTCACATCTGCCACTGATTTCCTTACTAATTAGAAAAGCTGTTGGTGGAAGAATTGTTAGATGTTTGCATAGTCCAAATTAGGGCGTAATTAGAAGGCAGGGTGTGCACTAAAGAACAGCAGGGCTGATAAACCAGTGTTTACAGAAACAGGAGAAACTTCTTGATCATAGATGCTCGAGCTCATTTCTACTAGAATCCTATGTGAGTGCAGGTACAAATCTCTTTTGACATTTGGCTGGGAATTATCTGAAACTCTACAATCTTCAGAGAGAAGACTCACCTGAGAAGCCTCTTAGCCTCAAATATTAGAGCCATTCAATACCTGTGCTCAGGTGTAATCAGGATTAGACCGGGCACCAGTTTCATTACTACCTAACAATTTTTGGAATGCTTCTAGATAGGCATCTAAAAGGATTTCTTCTCTCTGTGGACTCTCCAGCCTGGCAGGGGTCAAACAGGTCTGGGCTATCCTGGAGAGCAAGACACGGTCCAAGCTGACTGTTATATGACCCCCATGCAGATCCTGCCATTTTGTCTTTCTGATCTTCCTTAGGTACTGACAATAGCCTGCTGATTCAATTTAGAACAAATAAGGAGTATGGGCTGTTTGGCTAACACATAGTGGTTTGCCATAGAAAGTAACAAGAGAGATGTAAAGCATTTCCCTGGCGACAGAAAGTAACTACCCTTGTAAAGAAATAAAACACCTACTGAAAGCCAACACAGGATAGGATATGAGTAACTGGTGAAAATGAGGCTGCTTCCAGAGCCCTTGCTCTTGCCTTGGAAGATGGCAGTGACATTGACAAGAACTGGTAGCCCTTGAAGAAAGGTATAACTCCCGTGGGACTCCTGCTTCCTTTTGTAGAAGGAAAGCACTGTGGTATAGACTGTCATGGATGTGACATGTGGGCTCCAGATGACACCAGCATGTTGTAAAGTCCAACAACTGCCTTCTCCACTCTTGCGGAATCATTATCCACCGTCAATCATATCATCCTACTGCCCCCTGCAACCTTCATGCCCTGATCTTCTAGGTCTGTGGACCTTCCCTTCAGCTTCATGGCTTTGACCACACTCACAACTAGGTTCTTTGATCCAACATGACAGGGAGCCATCTCTGCCTGCTTTCCCACATTGAGTGGGTTTGTACAATGTTCCATACACCTGGCCCATGCTTAAGCATGGGGTGGCACATTCAAAGTCCACCAGGACCAGAGAGGTAGCACAAATAATTGTGGAGACACTAGCCAATTGTGGAGACACTAGCCAACTAGCACAGGCTCCTTCTAGAGAAAGCAGCCGCCACTTGGCTCCAGCCATGTGGGAATGTGGACTGAGCATTTCCCGATATTTCTCATTTCTCAAGAGAAACTGGAACACTGGATTTGTAGAGGAAATTTGCCCATTTTGGAAATGTTAATGACAAATTCAAAACTTTAAAAAACTACAAGTCAAACAAAAGGACACACACACACACCACTTGTACTGTATTCATTCTATATGTGGTCCAGATGGATTCTGCCTTAGGCTGAGGATCCCAGTCTCAAAAGATATAAACAAAAAGTGCCAAAGGAATTTAGAGATGGGTGATTTTAACGTGAGCTGGACGAATAATGGAAGACTATTAGAAGGACCATGACAACTCTTACTGCTTTGTACCAAAGATATAATCTCTAGTGTTCTGCTTATTGTTTACCTTTTCCATTCTTAAATTGGGGATTTTTTTTTTAAATTATGAAATATTTGCAATTTGGGAAGTATTCTGTTCATATAGTACCCTACTAAGTCTCTATGTCCCTAGGAAGCTATTCCTGGCAGTTTATGCATGTTATTTTATGATGTAATATGTTAGGATAGAGGTAAATAAATCCCTGAAGCAAAACATAATTTTTACAACTCAGGAATTTTAGCACAGATCATTTAAAAAATCCAGCAGAGTGACATCTGCTAAAAGAACATTTACTCTCTGAAGACGTATCTATAGCTGAATGTTGCCTTCAGAAACTAGAAATATCTCGTTTTTACCAAGGGCTTGTCTATGAAATAAGGTCACAATCCAAAGATGGTTATGAAAGGTTCTTTTAGAGTGAACATGGTGAAGTGATGCATCTGCAATAACACACTTTTTTTTGTATAATATTTTTAAGGGAGAAAACTGACTTTTAAATTTTTATAATGGTCATAATCACATATTTAAGAAAAGGGATTTATTTCTTGTGGTACATTTAAAATTTTCTTTTTTATTAAGAACTTAACTTATGTGGAATAAAATTCATCCTGTTGTGTATCCAGCTCTATGAGTTCTGAGAAACACATACAGTTATGTAACCTCGGGTGCCATTTGGATGTCGGAAGTCAAATATAAAGAGAGTCTCAAACCTTGATTCATTCACTGCTTCAATTAATTATTTCCACTCATTCAACCATTTAACTCCGAAAATGGACCACCTATGGGGAATACAAAGAAGCGCAGACATGGTCCCAGCCTTCCTGGAGCTTTTTGATTGTAGATGAGCCAGACATCCAAAAGTCATAATGCAGTCAATAGAAGAAACTGCTCTGAAGGATATCTGTACATAAGCATCCCATTCATTCATTTAACTAATAGAATCTGATCCATCCATTGGTACCAGGTCCACTGATAAGCATTGAGAATGCAGCCATGGGCAGGAGAGCCCTCACAAGCTCAGACACCAGCTGCCCTGGGGGAGGATGGAGATCTGGGGGAAGAGCTCGGGGCCTGGACAGAACTGCCTCTGACACTAGGAGCAGAGGGGAAGGTGTGCTGGAGATGGCATAAAGGGTCTTACTGAATTGCCTGTGCAATGTGTCTGGCACAGCCCAGGTCTGGAGGGGTTGAGGAAATCTTCACTGCGAAGGTACAGACATTGCTCAGTAGATTGATTTATGACAGGATAATGATGGAGAAAATATGTGAGAGAGCATTTTCACTCAACTATAATCCAAGAAAGCTTCTGCTTTTCATGCTGCAATCAGGCATAGAAAAATGGCTGTCTGGCTTACAGGGAGTCTATGATCCATGCACTGGCAGAGCCAGGAAAGCCATTTATTACTAATGGGAGGACAGAGAACAGGCCTGGGTGTCTGGTACCAGTCACCCTGCCTAGGGCCCCTGCTGGCCCAGCGCCAGGTGCTGACAGCCGGAGGCTGGGCCCGTAATGAAGGAGACATTGCTGGGGCTCACGCCCAGCCAGCCATGGGTGCTGCGATAAGAGGGCCTAATGGGCTGCCTTGGTTACTCTGACAATCTCAAGGCAGGCAGACGATAGTCAGAGGGAGACAGAGTTAAAGGTTCCTTGGACTGGAATGCTTGGTTTTGTTCAGAGCCATTGGCAGCATCTTCAGGATCTTCCACCATGCCGGGCAGTGTTCATCAGATGACAAACGGGACAGTTAATTTGAATGATGACATGTTTATGGGCTTGAATTCTGTTGCCTGCTCACACTCCACCTCTCCCTTACAAATGAATGGAAATCTCCACTCCAAGCCAAAGACTTGCCTTCATCCTCTTTTGCCTCCAGCCACACCTTTGCAATCTCATCCGCATTTCCCTGTATATCTAGATGCTGGATGCTTTGCAACGCACAAAATCAACTTTAGAGTCAAGTCAGATAGATGGGGAGGTGGGGATTCTCAGCCTTGTCACTATGGACATTTGGGACTGGGCAATTCTGTGTGGCGGGGGCAGTCTTGTGCTTTGCAGGAGGTGTAGCTGTATACCCAACTTCTACCTGCTAGATGACAATAGCACTCCCTCTAGTTAGAGTAACTCCAAATGACTCTAGACATTATTATCAAATGTTTCCTAGGTGGAAAAAACTGCCCCTCATTGAGAAACTCTCAGATAGACCTGGGTTCTAATCCCTAACCACTTATTAGGTTATTCAGCATCTCTTAACCCAATATTCTTGTCCATAAAATATTTTCTCTGGTTGTTGTAATAGTTGACAAACTATAAAGTTGATTAATTCCTGACACGTGGAATATATTTAAAAGGCAGTTATTATTACCATTTCAGAAAATTCATTTCTATGAATTTTCCTAATTTTCTTTTCGTTGTTGTAATAACAGATTTCTGGTGACCAAAAAAGTTCAATAAGAACTGACAGAAATTTTCTTGGCTCTGTCCCTAGCCACGTAAAGATGCTTGGCTTGGATCGCATCACCTAAAAGTAGGTCTCTCTCTGGGAAAGCTGATGTTTTCAACATTCCTATAGGATGGGATCAGTATCCCAGGGAGCATAAAGAGACTTAGGCCTTGTTTTTGCCGGCTCTGGGGTTTGAACTGCATCCTTCACCTCCCATTATGAGCCCACAGGTCACTTGTGGTTTCTGAAGCCAAGATTTGAATCCCCAGACTTTGGGATTCAGGGCTTAGGACAGATACAAACTGATTTAGCAGCAGAGTTTTTAAATGGCTTGTGAAGTAGGAACCATTTCTTGGAATAAGTTATATTTTTGAGAAAATGGCCTTGTAGGGTTGCTGATCAGGGCTTAAGGAATGTTCCCCATCTCCCTCCACCATCTCACCCCACATTCCCTTCTCTTTCTCTCTCATTCTGAGAATATGAACATTTTAATATAATTACATTGAAAAGCATGCTTCAAGAAATTAATATTCTTCTCTTGGCTGATTTAGAAGAAAAGGAAAGGGGAAGAGGCATAGAAACAGGAGACATATTTTGTGGTTTTTCAAAAATATGAGGTAACATATGGGTCATTTTCCTCCCTCTTCTCTTTCTCCCCCTACCCTTTTCCTTTCTATAAAAACCTTTCCTTTTGCTCTACGATCTGCCATGCATAATGATACTTACAAAACTAGGACATAAATTGAATTGAATAAGAATGCCAAAATCAATTGTTTAATTACATTGGAGTAAGCTACATTAGTGTATTCTTTAGTTGTACAGGGATTTTGGTTAAAATTTTACTTTTTCGGAAGAATAGGACCCAAAGAGGAATAAGATAATCTGGGTATCCAAGAAGGAGAAAAACTAATTAGGAAAGAATATATAATAGAGTTATTATGAATATTAAATTAGAAACTGAAAAGAGATTATACAGTGCTCACACAGAGTAAATGGTTAATAGATTTTGGGAGACGAAGCAGAAGGAAAGACAGGGGGAGGGAGGGAGGGAAGAAGGAAATAGCTTGTAAAATAGCATGCAGTAAATGACAAATGAGGGCGAAGATGATTCTTAAGGAATTTAGAAAAGATTCTAGGGCATGGGGTGTTCAGAGAAAACTCGAGGTAAACATGGAGAGACATATGAACTGTTAGACAGTGAATAGAAACGGAAGCCTCAATTTAACCAATAACTTAAGTATTTCTAAGAGATAAACACGCATCAGGAAACATTCTACTAAACATGAATTCTTTTGAATTGCCACAATTCTCCTGTGAGCTCCTTGAAATATGAAGCTAATGTAGGACAAGAAAAATGATTGCTTCTTATATACAAAAGCTCATAACACTACAACCAGGTGGAATTCATCCAAAGTTCACAAGGCTGGCTCAACGTGTGCAAATCAATTAACATCATACATCACACTAACAAAAGAAAAGTCAAAAACCACATGATCATCTGAATAGATGCAGAAAAAGCATTTGACAAAATTCAACATTCACTCATCATAAAAACTCTTACCAAAGTGGGTACAGAGGGACCATATCTCAACATAATAAATGCCATTTATGATAAACCCACAGCCAATATAATACTCAACAAAGAAAAGCTGAAAGCCTTCCCACTAAAATTTTTAATAAGGATGCTCACTCTCACCACTTGTATTCAACATAGATTGGAACTCCTAGCCACAGCAATCAGATAAGAAAAAGAAATAAAAGGTATCAAAATTGGAAGGGAAGAGGTCAAATTGTCACTACATGCAGATGACATGATGCTATATATAGAAAACCCTAAGGACTCCACACAAAAACTATTCAAACTAATCAACCAATTCAGCAAAGTAGCAGCATACAAGATTAACATTCAGAAATCAGTTTCATTTCTATATACCAACAATGAACAATCAGAAAGGGAATACAAAAAAAAAAAAAAAACAATACCTTGGAAGTTCCTGACATGGCACAGTGGATTAAGTCTGACTGCAGTGACTCAGGTCCCTGCGGAGGTGCAGGTTCAATCCCCAGCCCAGGGCAGTGGGTTAAAGGATCTGGCATTGCTTCAGCTGGCACTTGGATTCGATCCCTGGCCAAGGAACTTACATATCCCACTGGTGAAGCCATAAAAACAAACAAACAAAAATAATACCATTTAAAATCACACAAAAGAAACTAACCTAGGAATAATCTGACCAAGGATATGAAAGACTTATATGCTGAGAATTATAAAACATTAATAAATGAAATTAAAGATGATTCAAAGAAATGGAAAGAAATGCATCCCATGCTCTTGAATTAGAAGAATTAATATTGTTAAAATGGCCATACTACTTAAAGCAATCTACATATTTAATGTGATCCTTATCAAATTACTCATGATATTTTTCACAGAACTAGAACAAATAATCCAAAAATTTGTATGGAACCATAAAAGGCCCAGAATTGCCAAGGCAATCCTGGTGGGGGGGGGGAGAGGAAGCAGGAGGAATAACTTTCTAAGACTTACAAAGCTACAGTAATCAAAAGAGTGTGGTATTGGCATAAAAAGAGACACACGAATCAATAGAACAGAATAGAGGGCCCAGAAATAAACCCAGACACCTATGGTCAATTAGCCTTTGACAGAGGAGGCAAGACTACAAAATGGATAAAAACAGTCTCTTCAGCAAGAGGTGGTGGGAAAACTGGACATCTGCATGTAAATTAATGAAATTAGAACACGTCCTCACACCATGCACAAAAATAAACTTAAAATGGCTTACAGACTTAAACATAAAACTAGAAGAGAAAATAGACAAAACATTCTCTGACATCAACTGTACAAGTGTTTTCTTAGGTCAGTCTCCCTAGCAACAGAAATAAAAACAGAAATAAACAAATGGAGCCTAATTAAACTTATGAGCTTTTGCACAACCAAAGAAACCATAAAAACAAACAAACAAAAAGACAGCCTACAGAACGGGATAAAACATTTGCAAACAATGTAACTGACTAGGGCTTAATCTCCACTATATATACAACTCACACAACTCAACAACAAAAAACACCCAAACAGCCCAATTGAAAAATGGGTGGAAGACCTACATAGACATTTCTCCAAAGAAGATATACAGCTGGCTTACAAGCACATGAAAATGCTCAACATCACTAATTATGAGAGAAATGCAAATCTAAACTAAAATGAGGTACCACCTCACACCAGTCAGAATGGCCATCATTAACAAGTCTACAAATAAAATATGTTGGACATGGTATGGAGAAAAGGGAATTCTCCTATACTGTTGGTGTTTATGTAAATTGGTACGACCACTATGGAAAGCAGTATGGAGGTACCTCAGATACCTCAAGTACTAAATATAGAACTACCATATGATCCAGCAACGCCACTCCTGGGCATATATCTGGACAAAACATTCATTCAGAAAGATACATGCACCCCTATGTTCACTGCAGCACTATTCACAATAGCCAAGACATGGAAACAACCTAAATATCAAACAAGAGATCAATGGATTAAGAAGATGTGGTATATATACACAGTGGAATACTATTCGGCTATAAAAAAGAACAAAATAATGCCATTTGCAGCAACATGGATGGAACTAGAGACTCACATGCTCAGTGAAGTAAGTCAGAAAGAGAAAGACAAATACCATATGATATCACTTATATCTGGAACCTAATATATAGCACAAATGAACCTATCTACAGAAAAGAAACAAACCCATGGACATGGAGAACAGACTTGTGGCTGCCAAAGGGGGTGGGGGAGGGAGTGGGATGGACTGGCAGTTTGGGGCCAGGGGTTGAATCAGAATTGCAGCTGCTGGTCTACACTACAACCACAGCAACACCAGATCTGAGCTGCATCTGAGACCTAGGCCTAGGTCGCAGCTTGCAGCAACACTAGATCCTTAACCCACTGATGGAGGCCACGGATCATTCCCATATCCTCTCAGAGATGTCAGGTCCTTAACCTGATGAGCCACAATGGGAATTCTGATATTGATATTTTATTAATTTTATTAATCAGTTGTATACTTCATTTTTAATGCTCAAAATTGACTTGATTACATGTGAAGTACGTAAAAATAGTTTTAACTTTGTTTTTTAAATTTTTTTATTATAGTTGATTTACAATGTTCTGTCAATTTCTGCTATACGGTAAAGAGACCCAGTCATGAATGTGTATATATATATATTTATTCTTTTATATATATATTTTTCCATATCATCCTTCATTGTGTTCCATCATAAATAGCTAGCTAGCTATAGCTCCCTGTGCTATATAGCAGGATCTCATTGCTTATCCACTCCAAATGCAATAGTTTGCATCAACTAACCCCAAACTTCCAGTCCACACCCTCTCCAGCATATGCTATTTGTAGACTTGTTAATGATAGGTGTGAGGTGGTACCTCATTGTAGTTTTGATTTGCATTTCTCTAATAATTAGCGATGTTGAGCATCTTTTTCATGCGCCTGTTGAGCATCTTTATATCTTCTTTGGAGAAATGTCTACGAAGGTCTTCTGCCCATTTTTCAATTGGGTTGTTTGTTTTTTTGCTATTGAGTTGTATGAGTTGTTAACATAGTATTGGAAGTTCTAGCCACGGCAATCAGACAAACAAACGAAATAAAAGGAAGATAAGAAATAACTGGAAAATAAGAGGTAAAACTGTTACTCTATGCAGATGATACGATACTATATATACAAAACCCTAAGGACTCCACACAAAAACTACTTGAACTGAACAACTAATTCAGCAAAGTAGCAGGATACAAAATCAACATTCAGAAAATGGTTGCATTTCTTTTAAATTTTTTTTTTTTTTTTGCCTTTTTATGGTTGTACCCTCAGCATATGGAGGTTCCCAGGCTAGGGGATGAATCAGAGCTGTAGCCACTGGCCTACGCCACAGTCAAAGCTACACCAGCTCTGAACCGCATCTGAGACCTGACAGATCACAGCAACGCAGGATCCTGAGCGAAGCCAGGGATGGAACATGCGTCCTCATGGATGCTAGTCAGATTCGTTTCTGCTGAGCCATGATGGGAACTCCCCTTTTAAATTATTTGTAATTGCCTTGGAATTTCCCCTTTCTGGACCAATTCTTTGTGAGACATGTTATCTAAACCTCAGAGAGTAAACTAACCACTTATTCTCAGTAAGTAGCTCTCTGGAGCAATTGTGCCAATCAGACAGACCTTTGAAAGGAGTGGCATTTATAGTCCCACTTAAGAAGCTGTGTAGTTTGTGGAAAGCACGATCTGTTTGTGTTTCACCAATGTGATCTGTGATCTGGATGGTGACCCAAGTTAATAGGTGCCGTGTTTTCTATGTATTCTACCCTCTTGGCCTGTCATTGGACTCAGCTCTGCGTTACCAACTGGGCATGGCCTCCCAGTGCCAGTTACTCCAGGCTCTTCTCTGGCCATTCCTTGAAGGCTTACTATTTGGCAATTGCTCATAAGGGATTGCCTTTTTTTTTTTTTTTTTTTTTTTACAGATCTATAAAAATAAGATTGACCATAGCTTTACCAGAAAAGCATATTTAGAAAAGGATGGATAATTCCATTGTGACTCAATCATGTCTTCCATGATTTTAAAAATTAGAGTTACATCTCATTGTGTACTTTCCCCTTCAGATTGTATCAGTCATTCTATGAGTCATGGAGATTAGTTATCTTGCTCTCAATCTGCTTGTATGCTGGTGGTCTAGTTTATACTGTTTGCTACTGGGACAATGTGATATCATAAAGATAGTCTTTGACTTCAGAAACTTAGGGTGATTCTAATTACCTTCAAAGGCTTCCATGGAGTGGGGGGGGGGGGCAGGACAAGTTACCCCTCTGCCTTTGTAAAATCACTTAAATTGTTCCTACGTTCCCTTTAAGGCTCTATAACTACATGATTTGTCCCATTAACTCACCCTCTTCTCCTATCACTGCCTCAGTCACTCTGTATACACCACCAGGGGCTCTTCTTCCATTTCTTAAAGATGGCAAGCTCATTTCCAACACAGCATTTTTGGTTTGGAACATTGTTCCCAGATTTCTACCCGGTTCATTCTCTACTTCATTTGGATGTCTATTCAGCTATCACCATCTCAAAGAAGCCTTTCCTAACCACTCTTGAGAAACATGTCACCAGCCTCATAATCAATCTCTATCATTCTATTTAATTATTTCTTCTTTGACTTTCAATATCTGATGTTTTGTGTACATTTATTTATTTTCATTGATTATGTTTTCTCCTCTAGAATATAAGCTCACCTGGAACAGGATTTTCATGTTTTACCTTACCACTATGTCTCTAGTATTATATGTCTAGAGTCCAAAAGAGATAGATGTAGAAATAATTTAAGGAATTAATGTAAGAAATATGGTAGCTAGTTACTAAAGATCTTACAACACAGAATGAGAAAAATTTACAACCACCAACATAGAGTAGGTAAGCAAAGGAGACTGTGGTATTCCATGTCAAGTTTCCGTCTCTCTCTTTGCTTTGCTTTTTTTTTTTTTTTTTTTTTTTTTTTTTTTGCTTTTTAGGGCTGCACCCACAGAATATGGAAGTTCCCAGGCTAAAAGTCAAATCAGAACTCTAGCTGCCAGCCCACACCACAGCCACAGCAACACAGCAAAGCAGGATCTGAGCCAAGCCTGCAAACCACACCACAGCTCATGGCAATGCCGGATCCTTAACCCACTGAATGAGGCCAGGGATTGAACCCACATCCTCATGGATCCTAGTCGGGTTCGTTACTGCTGAGCCATGATGGAAACTCCAAGTTTCTGTCTCTTTCTGATTCCTGGCTTATAGTGGGGGCTTAACAGTATCTATTTTTCTGTGGGGTGGGAGGGCTGCACCCAGAGCATATGGAAGTTCCTAGGCTAGGGGCTGAATTGGAGCTGTAGCTGCCAGCCTACACCACAGCCACAGCAACGCTGGATCCGAGCCACATCTGTGACCTAAACCACAGTTCAGGGCAATGACAGATCCTTAACCCACTGAGCAAGGCCAGTGATTGAACCCACATCCTCATGGATACTAGTTGGGTTCTTTAACCACTGAGCTATGACCAGGAATTCCAACAATACCTATTTTTGCATGAATGATTAAATGCCTCAAATTAAGATTTGGGACTAGACAATTTCCAATGGTTTCTCTAGTTCTAAAATTTTACAAGTCTTTAAAATCTTAAGGGCCATCAATGTTGTGAAATAAGATGTTGCTGGAATTCTCTGAGATCCTAGACTAGGGGAATTCTCTCAATATCATACTGACGAGAGGGAATGTTTAGGGAAGTAATAAGCTTGTGTCTTTTTTTTTTTTTTCTCTTTTCCACTGGAAAAAGCCAGGGAAGATATAAAAAAGAATCAGAGTGTTTTCATAGTGGAAACTGGGCTAAACCAGGGAAGGTGTGCTCCCTATTTTTCAAAGTGCCCTTGTTGGCAAACAGGTAGAGAAGTTTTAGAGTTAACAGCTGTCACAGTTGCAGAGAAGGTCAGGCTTGCGTTTTGCATTCCAACACACCTCTTTCTTCCTGAGTCCACTTTTCACCCCATTTATTGCAGTCTAGCTATTGAATTTCCTCGTGCTGCTGCTTGCCTTTTAAATCTTTCCCCTCCCTGACTATTCTACTGCTCTGCAGAGAGATTTATCTTGTTGCTTTCTCACCCAGCTGGAGTTCCAATACCCTCATTCTCATGGTAGCCCAACCAGTTAAAAGCATTCATATTAAAGGGTTAATGGGACCTAAAGAAATTTTGCATTTTGTAAAAATGGTCCAATGTCTTTCCTAGTCTTCTAGGAGCTGACATTCATGGAATTAAGGTTGTAGTCTCTCTTTCTCACACACATCCACAGACACACAAAGCCTACTGCCCTGAAAAGTTACCCTGCAAGCTTGGATGCAATAAACAAAAGCATGCCTTGGTAGGAATCCTAAGTGAGCAATCATGGCTGTCTACATGCTAAGAGCCTCATGTATCTCCTGATATTCATAGGTTTGGAGGTACAATCTTTGACGTTTTTCTAATCAGATCAAACTAGCAAATAAGGTTTTCAGAAAATGGTATTTCCTAAACATTGCAATTTTTATGGTCTTAAGGAACAGGGTGCAGAAATATGTACTCTGACTTAATAAAGTAACTAAGTAGTAAGCATCTCTTAGAAATTATCTTGACATGCAGCCAGAGCAGAGACCCTCATTCTCACTTTGCCATTAAAGGATTTTATCCCTAATCCTGGATTTCAAAGACAAGTGGTGATGAGGAGTAGGATGGATTTCAGCATCTATGTAACTTTCCTGGAGAGTTTTGAGATTACCAAGGGGAGAGGGCCTACAAAAAGACAAGGTTGTTAATTTGTATCAGGGCCCTCATAATTTGGTGTAAAAATGATAAAGTGACATCATTGTATAACTCAAGATGCTTACACTGGAAAAAGGCACTTATTAAAAAAGTGAGGCCAGTGTCCAATGGTAGCCCTGGACTTGAGGGGGAACTGAGTTTTAGCAGAGAGCCTTGCAACAGTGACTTGATATCGAGTTCCTTTGGGGTGTGAGCAGTGAACCTAGGACAGAGCATATGCCTTGGAGTTAAAGCAGACCTTGAAGATCAGAATTTCCAGGGAAAGGGTCCAGGAGTCTGGATTTTTAATGCACACCTCAGGTGACTATGATGCATCACCAGATCTAAGATCACTTCCTGGAAGCACCTCATCTAGTGGAGCAGAAAAAGGCTGGGGGAGTGTAGACTGATTTCTAGAATCTGAAAGAATATGATCCCTAGAAAATAGGGAAAGGCTGTGCTGGTTTGCAGTCGGGGATGAGAATATGTGAGAGGACTTGCACAGCTGTGGGGCAGGAGTAAGACAGTCTTTAGAAAAAAATTCTTTCTTTTTTTTGTCTTTTTTATTTGCCTTTTCTAGGGCTGTACCCATGGCATATGGAGGTTCCCAAGCCAGGGGTCTAATCGGAGCTGTAGCCACCAGCCTATGCCAGAGCCACAGCAACGCCAGATCCGAGCTGTGTCTGCGACCTACACCACAGCTCATGGCAACGTCAGATCCGTAACCCACTGACTGAGGCCAAGGATCGAACCTACAACCCCATGGTTCATAGTCAGATTCATTAAACACTGAGCCACGACAGGAAATTCCAGAAAATATGTTTTAAAGATCTGACTTCATTGCATTTATTGAGATGTAATTTACATGCAATAAAATACATAAATTCTACTGTAGAGTTTGGTGAGTTTTGAAAAAAATATATTCTCCTATGTAACAACAACCCTAATCATGCTGTAGAACATTTGCAACCCATGGAAAATCTCCTACATGCTACTATGTACTCAATCTCCTGATCAGCTGGATCCATACTCTTGGCGACCACTATTCTTTCCATCATTTTACATTGGTTTTGTCTGTTCTTGAAATGTGTATAAAGGAATCACACTGTACATATTTTCTTTTGTGTCAGAATATTTTTGCTCAGCATAATGTTTTTGAGACTAAATTATGTTGCATATTTTAGTATTCCATTGTATGAATGTGGGATGCTTTCACTTTTGTGCTACTATGATTAAAGTTTATATAAATATCTTATATGCCTGGAAGTTCCTAGGGTTGGGATTGAACCAGTACTGACAATGCTGAATCCTTAATTGCTAGGCCATGAGCAAATGCCCTCTTATGGGCTTGTAAGATTTTTGTGCATACATGTTTTCACTTCTCTTGAGTAAATCTGGATCATGCAGTTGGTACATGTTTAACATTGTAAGAAATTGCTGATTTTCTGTACATTTTTGCATTCCCACTAGCAGTATAAGAATTTCAGATGCTTGACATCCTTGACAATATTTGGCGTAGTATTAAGTCTTTAATTTCAGCCTTTCTAGGGACTACATGGTGTCTCATTTTGTTGTAATTTGGATTTCCCTAATGACTAATGGTATTGAACATTTTTTTTTCAAGTGTGTGTTTGCCATGTGTGTATTTTCTTTTGCAAAGTACTGGTTCAAAATTTTGCCTATTTATTTTGGAGGTTGTTCGGTTTCTTATAACTGAATAGAATTCTTCATATATGCAGGATATTAATCCCTTGTCAGAAATACCTACTGTGAATATTTTATGCTGTCTGTAGCTTACCTTTTCTTTTCTTAATGGTATCTTTTTAAAAGCAAAAGATCGTTACTTTGCTTAAATCCAAGTTATCATTTTATTCATTTTATATCATTTTATTTTGTGTCCTAAGTACAACAATCTTTGCTTGCACTCCAAGGACCCAAATATTTTTATCGTAAGCTTTATTCTAGAAGTTTCATATTTCAGACTTTTATATATAGGTCTCAGCTCCATCTTCAGTTAACTTTTCTTATGACCTAGCATTCAAATTTCTTTTATCTACTGTTTTAGTTAGGGTTCGCCAGAGAATGAACAGAACACACATCTAAAGTTTATCTATCTCTATCTATATGTCTATCTCTACCTCCAGTGTTAGATTTCTTTTAGGAAGTGGCTAATGAGATTGCAGAGGCAAGGTCAAAATCTTGTGAGCGCTTGTTTGGAGGTTCTACCAGGGGAGTGCAGGTAGTCATATACCTTTGACCAAAGAACAGTCCTCCTCTATCAGGGATGGTTGTCCTTTTCAACCAAGCATGCTGCCTTGGGAGGGACGGACATGGAGCAGTGAGGAAAGAAGGGGACCCGCCTCACCAGCCAGACCAGCCGAATCAACCCTGGTGATCAATGGGGTGACAGATGTTGCAGCCAGATTTTTGTGGTTGCCGGGGGGCGGGGGGAGTGGGGTGGATTGGGAGCTTAGGGTTAATGGATGCAAACTATTGCCTTTGGAATGGATTAGCAATGAGATCCTACTGTGTAGCACTGGGAACTATGTCTAGTCACTTATGATGGAGCATGATAATGTGAGAAAATAGAATGTATACATGTATATGTAGCTGGTTTACCATGCTGTACAGTAGAAAAAAAAAATGTATTGGGGAAATAACAAATTAAAAAAATTTAAAAAAAGAGAAAGGAACAGTGTGCCCATGCCACATGGCAATTCTGGGTTCCAATTTAGGGTAGAGCTCGTATTTTCTGACCCAGAACTAGACAGTGCTGTCAGAATTTTCAGTTTTGACTGACATTTGAAAAGCTTTGTAATTTTTTAAAAAACAGAAGAAAATAAATGCTCATTTCTGCATTAAAAAAAAAATCTAGTGGGGGAGGCGGACTGGCTGCTGACTCAGAAGGAGTTGCAGTTCAAGTTCAAAGGCTGCTGGCAGAATTCATTCTTGCTCAGGGGAGGTCAGTCTTAATTCTCTTCAGGTCTTCAGCTGACTGCATGAGGCCCATTCACATTACGGAGGGCAAATGGCTTTACTCAAAGTCCATAAATTTCAATGTTATTCTCATCCAAAAAACACCCTCACAGAACCATCTAGAATAATGTTTGACCAAATATCTGGATACCATGGTCCAGCCAAGTTGACACATGAAAATAACCATCACATCCACACAGATATCCAATTGTACCAGGGCCTCCTGTTGAAAATACTATCCTTTTCCCTCTGAATTATTTTGGGAAATTTTTTTTAAAAGTTGATTAACTATATATATATATATATATGGGTCTATTTTTGGACTCTTTATTTTGCTCCATTGATCTATAAATCTATCCTTAAACCAAAACAATTGTTTTGATTTCTATAGTTTTGCAGCAAATCATGAACTCAAGGAATGTAAATCCCCTAATTTCTGCTTTTCCAAAATTATTTTGGCTTTTTTAGCTCCTTTGCATTTCTATATACTTTTTTTTGGCTATTTTAGGGCCACACTGACAGCATATGGAGGTTCCCAGGTTAGGGGTCTAATCAGAGCTGCAGATGATGGCCTACACCACAGCTCATGGCAACGTTGGATCCTTAATCCACTGAGTGAGGCCAGGGATAGAACTTGCATCCTCATGGACACCAGTCAGGTTCATTAACCACTGAGCCACGAAGGGAACTCCTCTGCATACGTTTTAAAATAAACATGATAATATCTTTAAAAAATAAAATATTGTCAGGAATTTGATTCAAATTGTATTGAAGCTACAGGTAAATTTAGGACAACTGACATCCCAGCAATATTCAGTTTTTCAATTCATAAAAACAGCTTGTTTCTCAGCAATATAAACATATATGAAAACATATATGAAAAAAAGGAATTATACTTTATTTGTATATGTTACCTGCTTTTTACCTAACAGTATAATCAAGAACATTTTTCTATTAAATAATTATCTGCAGTGTTATTTTTAATATGTATGGTTTTGCACATTAGTGAAGCTTCTATTATTGGATAACTTAGCTGTTTCAAACTTTTCACAGTTACATTGTTGTGATAAATATCCTCATATATCAATCTTTGTGCACCTAAGAATGTTTTCTTTGTATAATTTTCCATAAGGAATTTCTGAGTAAGGACATCTTCTTTTAAGGTAATTTCTTCTTTTCATAATGACTCTTTCCTGGGCTTAAGTCTACAGTTTTTACATGGTTGAATTAATGTATTTGGCAAAAACAGCACTTGTTTGATTTCCTCTAAATGCTTTTATTTGCTGGTGGATGGTTTTTGCAGAAAATTCTACTGAATTCATATTAAATCAGGTAAAGATGTGAAATGATATATTTGTTGGTATATTTGTTACTTCTTAATTTTTTCTCATAGTTGATGTGGATTGTGGGTTACATTAGTCCATATATGTGGCTATTTGGCATTCATAGTGATGAAAGATATTAAACCTCCAGCATTGAAATCATAAGGCGGGGTACCACACATAGCATAGTGATTTTCAGACTCTCTTAGAAAAGTGGGAGTCTGGGGACACTGGACCAGCATTCCCACATGATACAAAATAATGGAAAGGAAGTTATTTATTTATTTATCTATTTATTTTTGCTGTTTAGGGCCGCCCCTGCAGCATATGGAGGTTCCCAGGCTGGGGGCTGAATTGGAATTATAGCCGCTGGCTTATACCATGGCCACAACAATGCAGGATCTAAGCCATGTCTTGCAACCTACACCATAGCTCACGGCAACACCAGATCAAGGCCAGGGATTAAACCTGCATCCTCATGGATACTAGTCAGATTTATTTCTGCTGAGCCATGACAGGAACTCCAGGAAGTACTTACTTTAGATCGAGCATGCCCTTTCCTCTTTGTCATAGTTCCCACTTAGCCAGTGTCATTGATTAGGACACAGCTTGACTCTTAAAGGTATTTGGGTTCATACTCTCTGAATTTTTCGAAGAGAACTTTCAAGAAAACTAATGCCAGCCATGTATGGGCAAACCCTGATTTGCTACTTTAAACCACTGTCACATGGTCTCTGCAGGCAGACATGAAAATTTCCTGGTGTGTCCATGATTGATCCTGTCTCCTGCATCCTTCTCCAAGAAATTCTAGACCTCTATCTGGTAATCTATCAGCTCCATACTTTCAACAGAAAACTTCACTCTTCTGAGATACAGAACAGAGATCTTCTCTGTGCCTTAATGAACGGAAGTTTTTCTAGGTTTTTCTAGTTTCTTCAGAACTGTGCAAACATAATGTACCTACACAGCGCCTCTCAGATTGTTAGGCTCTCTGTTTTAAGGATCTAGGGAAGATACAGCTCCCACTTTTCAGTAGTTTTTAATTCATGATACACTTATGCTGGGACCAAATGCGGGATGTTCACTATTTTCCTACCCTACCCAGCCAAAGAGAATTCTCCAATTACCAGATGAATTTCCTGATTCTTTTCTTTCTACAAATAGGTATTCTCTTCTCCTAGGAGAGAGGTAAGGTCAATCTGCATAATCAAGCAATGCAGAAAAGAGAAGGTGAGGAAAGGCAGAAAAAGGAGAAGGATGTGTTGAGAGAAGTTATGGGGAATTGTGAATTGAAATGATCTGGACCGGCAGCAAGGGGGAGGGAGAGGGGTAGAAGACGAAAGGGGGTTTTAATAAATATTGTTCCAGCCTTTGAATTTGGATACCCTTGATGGTTTTTAAGAAACAGAAGGGTTTGAGTCCTTTTGAAATTACTTTTGGCTGTAGGAATCGGTTTCTTGATTGCAACCCTGCTCTGAGACCAAACTGTGTCTGCCCCAGGTTTATAAAGGTTACGCAGACTTAGGAATAGGTTTTCCTCCTTCATACCCTTTTGAAATTGTGCTCTGATTGTATTAATTTGCTGTTCATGGGACGGTAAGTACCGGACACCTGTTTAAACAGATGGAAGATTGTTCCTTCTGGCCAAGAGTTTTGTTGTGTAGCCTTGTGAAAAAAAAAAAAAAATCCAAAACCAAGACAATTGAGACATGAATTTCTGTTTTCCTTTTCTGTTTATATTTCTCATTCTATGGTTTTTCTGAGGTAGGGAGTCCACATTAAAGGTCATAATGCTTCTGGCTCTAGGGTTTAATTTCTTAAACATAGCCCAGGTCAACTGGAGTGCTCGAGTTTATTACTTTTTAAAAACCAAACCCTTGCCAAGCGAAAGGAGAGAAGGGCATGTTTAGATGAAAGTGCTTGATGTTCAAATTCTGCAGTTTGTTGACATTTTATTGCTCAATGCAATTTTTCCTACCCTGCAGGGCATTTTGCTTAATGGTTTCACAAGAACAGTACAATGAGGCTTCAAAGCAAGCCCCAGGTTTCAGCAACGATGGTCTTATTCCAGTTTATATGAGTCACATGTCCAAAACCTTTTATAAATCTGAAGTTTTTCTTATAAATGCTCGAGCCCAGAAAAATATGGTAAGCTACGTTAGCAAGCCATACACTAAGGTGGAAATAAACTAGGTAAGATAACAGATTTTTGCACAGGCTGGAGGGGACAAGACCTGTACCTAAACCTGATCTTAAAAGTACAGTAATCAATTCATTCTGGGATATCTGTCACCAGTGGTCTGATAGTGCTGGCTGTTGAGTATGAATTGATCATAAAAATTGGCATGATGCCATAAGCACTGAATTATTACAAATGCACCAACAAGATGAGGTACAACCCCAAGAAGTCTGTCCTTCACGAGTATTTATTCCACAGGTCAAGGGGAATATGAGCCATTTATTAACTTAAAGTGGTTCTCATCTCTCAACCACATACAACCAGTAAAACATGCCTTTATGAGGGGATATATACTTTCACAGTTAAAGAAGGAAGTGCCAGTTCTTACACTTGGCACTGGAAACACTCTCTCCTCCCTCTCTTATCATTATCTGATTTGAGATCTGACTCTTCTTCTTTCTTCTCATGTTTGCACTGGACTGGGTACTTGTTACAGTCAACACGGTCTTTGCATTTTTTTCTTTTTTGTCTTTTTAGGGATGCACCTGCGGCATATGGAATTTCCCAGGTCGGGGTCAAAACTGAGCTGTAAATGCCAACCTACCCCACAGCCACAGCAACGTTAGATCTGAGCCATGTCTGTGACCCACACCGCAGCTCCCGACAACACTGGATCCTTTAACCCACTGAGCGAGGCCAGGGATGGAACCCACATCCTCATGAATACTAGTCAGGTTCATTATTGCTGCACCAGGAGGGGAACTCCCAACAGGGTCATTGTTAAAAGGTGCAATGCTAAGAAAGCAGGCCCAGCAGAAATGAGTAGGCCTGGAGGAAGACCTGGCATTAATGGTTTTAACAACCCAAAAAATGTTGAGGGGGACTGTGGAATCGCAGTCTCCGGAGGTTAGGTGAAGAAAATTAGGCGCGTTCCCCTGTCTGGAATGGAGTGCCTACACTGCTTCTAGCAAACACGTGAAGGCTGTGGATCGTTCAGGTCTCTGCCCAGCATACCATGCTTTTCTTTTCAAGCAAAGGGCTCTCTTACCTTTCAATAAGAAGTTCTCACAGCAGGCAGAGTGGGCAGAGGCATTTCCTTGCTGATGGTTTCCAACAGGCTAATCCTTCAGGAACTAACAGCAGCCAAACCTGCAACGTTTAGGAGACGGTGGGGTCTGAACTCGGGCAGAGGAAAATGTTAACACGTACGTGAAACTCCATCCGACAGCCCTACTGCAATACTCATTGCACAACAAAGGAAATTTTCAGCCCTGGTTTTAAATTTTCTTCTCATTTGCGGGCTTCGGGACAGACCTCAATGTTATTTTAACTCCGTTTTCTCCAGGCCAGGAGATTTACTTAATTAGGTAGCCAATCAAGAAACCCTGTGACCGAGCACTTTGCAGAGCACAGGGTGGAGGGCTCCTTGAGGTTTGTGGTGTGTCTGGGAAACAAAGGGGCCTCTGGAGAGGTAGTGCAACCATTTAAACACATCTGGGAAGAGGCGGAAGGATATTCAAATAAAGTGACAATTTTATGTGTCCGTTGTGCCAAGATTAATTCTGGTAAAATGTTCCTAAAATCGAGGTGTGATTTTGCTCCACTGTCAGAATTTAAATCCGGGAAGAAACGATAGCTAGAAATTCACTTGGAATGCTGCTCTTGTACGTACAGACAGAAAGCAGTACTTTCCAATCCCTTCTGATCACTCTGAAGCTTAAGGATAAATTGCTTCCTCCTGGAGAGACATCATTACAACCCAGCAATTGTTCCGAATGTGACATCATAGAATTTTTCTTACAGATGTATATACAGATCCAGACAAACAGAGAGGTTTACAGCCATGATGTCAGGAATCCATTCAGACAAGTTACAATAGAATGGTTTCTTTCTCCTTCAAGTCTTTACACATTTTAGAAATTGCCTGAGACAATAAATCTTGCACGAAAAGGCAGGCCCCCAAAGGCAGCCACCATCAATAACAACATGACGGGTAACTTTCAATCTAACTTGTTAATTATTCCCTGTACCTGCTATTCACTGCTTGTAACAAATTTATGACAATTTAAAACGTGTTTATAATTGAAAGTTGATCTCTTTCAACCGAGATGAATTGCAGGCAAATAAATGCCACAAATAACAACATGTAAGTCATTCGTTAACGTATTCTCTGTGCTAAATTAATTCACAAAAGGAAAAGTGAAGGAGGAACCTGGGGTGAGAGAAGGGAAGTGTGAATGACTCACCTATGAGCAGTACAATTTTTGCAAGAGACAAGAGATGCAAAAAAAGGAGGGAAGCTCAAGGTAGAATGAAAGCTCTTTTTCACCTTTTACTGACCATCCTTTGAAACTCAAGTCATAAGTTTTACCTGTGTTAGGGTGTGTTTTCCTCAGTCACGTGCTGTCTCTCCCTGCCCCACCAGTTAAGAGAACAGAATATGGGTTTTTGTGGCAAAACTCAAGTGGGGGCAGAAATAGACTCTTTTGGCATAAATTACGGGAGACATACTTACCAGCACCAAGTTCATTTTTGCCAAGAGAAGACCTGCACCCCTACCCACCTCTACCCACGGGCTGCTAAGAACCATCCTTGCCTCACCCCCTCCACCCTCCCTAGGCTGGGAGAGGAGAGAAAAGTAGAGAGAAAAGGATAACCCATGCTGAATGCTTACCCCAAAGAAGGCTGAACCTTGAAGAGGGTGAAAGACTAAAAGGAGGCAGGCCCAAGGATGGAGATTCAGTGGGGTGCCAGTTTAAGGTCATTTGCGAAGCAGCGGTCAGAATGGGATTAGTTGTGCATGAGAGTGACTGGGCACAGGCCTGGGGAGGCTGAAGGGAGAGGGAGCAGGAATAGACAGCCTTCATAGGGGCTGCAGGGCTGACACCTGTGCAAAGAGAGGGGGTGGAAGAACCTCAGACCACAGTCTATTTTGGGGGAGATTGGCTAGATTAGGGGAGTCCTAGGCCACAGCGGGGCCCAAAGAGACTGGAAGATATGCTTTGACTTTAATGCCTTGGCTGTGCATGATCACTGGCTAAGAAAACACAGAGACGTGTAGCCACAGCAGAACTGAAGGGCTCCCCACAGCAGGGCTTCTTGGAGGGAGGTGGGCAGGGTTAAGGCATTGCCAGCACCATGGCAAGTCCCTGGTGCTGACACAGGAGTGCTGGCAGAAAAGACTCTTAGGGGCCAGCACTAAGGCCCTGCATCTAGGGTAGAGTAAGAAGACAGGTGAGTCAAATAGAGAACCCATCGGAATCTCTTCCCAGCTGTCTCTGTGTTAGAAAACAGGCATTGCTTGATCAATTCAAGGGCTGGCCGAAAATTTGCCAAGATTCTCTGACTTGGACAAGATACCAGGGAAGCCACTTGGCTGTGGACATGCAGTGCTGTGTTCGGATCTCTCTCATTTTGACAATTGATTACACTGATTGGGGCAGCGTTTGCCAATCGCAGTATCTGAGGATTCTTGTCTGCCCCTGTTAAAGGGCAAACACGGAGCCCATGCCTGGCTTCCACCCAACCCAGGAATAGACAGCCTTCATAGGGGCTGCAGGAATAGACAGCCTTCATAGGGGCTGCAGGAATAGTCAGCCTTCATAGGGGCTGCAGGGCTGATACCTGTGCAAAGAGAGGGGGTGGAAGAACCTCAGACCACAGTCTAAAAAGGAAAACACAAGTTATATAAGGTTCTCAACAACACTGGCGCTGCAGCCTCCACCACACACATCCTTGTTCCCTATCGTGCATTTTACACATGTGTGCATGTGATCTGTCTCTTCCTGAGTAGACAATAAGCACCTAGAGGTAACAGTTCTTTTACACATGGAATTAGCATCACCTTGCACGCACAGTGTGGGTTTCAATATCAGGTAAATAAAATGAATGGGAAGGATCAGGGAGGCAGGGGCAAGGTGAGAAAAAAATAACAGGAACATTTTAATTGATTTCAACTTAGTTATTTTCAGAAGGTCTAAGGGTGGCTTATAATAGATGTGTGGCACAGCTATTAAAAAAGGATGAAGAAGTAAGAACAAAGAGAGGGAGTAGAGGTGGAAAGACTGGTACACAGCCAGCCCTCCATATCCACCAACCACACATCATGTACTATATCACCTGCCGCGGTTGAATGAATCCACAAATGCATGACTGGGAATATAGAGGACCAACTATGGACTTAAGTATTTGCAGACTTTGGTATCCGTGGCGGGTCCAGTAATCAATCCTATGTGATACCTAGTGAAGAATGTACTAGAACAAACTAAGCTAAGGATTGCTACTGAGATGGAATGCAAGCTTTACTTTTGGCCTTTTCCTGGCAGGCAAGACAAAAAGGAAAACACAAGTTATATAAGGTTCTTATTAGCTAATAAAAAGAAGTATGCTAGTTTTTCTATAGAAGCAGATTTTTTCCTAGCACTAACTCTAAGAAGAATTTATTTTATGGCCCCTAATAGAGCCATTGGCTTTTAAAACATATGATGGTTTCAATAACAGTCTTATAAAAAATATAGACTTTTTTCTTTATGGTTATTTCTTATATTGATTTTTGATAAATGCCATAGTTCAGAGATGACATTTCTTTGGGAAATTAGAACGCAGTTCAGCCATCGGCAGGGAAATAAGGTTGATGGATTACATCTGGGTCCATACCTGAAGGAAGGACCCTGAGAAAGGTAATAATAATAATGCCCACAGGCTGCTATGTTAAGTATCAATTTGACATTATTAGCAAACAAAGCTATATTCAAATAGAATATAACTTCAGCTGCGTTTCTTTGAAATTTGGCTAAGCGGGTCTGTTGTGGCACATGCAATTTGATTTGACATGGGGCCTTTTCTAGAATAGTCTAAATTCCATATATATACAATGATTTAAAATTGATTCCAGTAGTTCCCAAACTCGGGGGGATGTGAAAAGTATTCTAAAAGTCCTCTGGGAATAAAAGAATGGTTTTATATATATATATATGGATGGATGGATGGGTAACTGACCACTAATACAACATCGTAAGTCAACTATTCCCCAGTAAATTTTTTAAAACAGTCCTTTGGTTTACAAATAAGGTGAAGCTCCAAACACAATTAGACAAGTTGCTTTGGTACACTGAAATTCTTTAAGACGTGAGCAGGCTAATATGCTGTCATAGTTTGAATTCACTGGAAAGTGGACTCTGACTTTGAGATTAGAATGGAGGAAATTTATTAGAAATGGCTCCTCCATCAACAGGGGAGGGGGCAGGATAAGGCAGAGGAAGAAGTTGGACTAAGCCCACAGGGAGCTCTGAAACCAGGATGGCGTTTTGTAATTGTCTGGAGTTAGGTGAGGAGCTGACTCTGTCTACCCACACCCTCACTGGTCACTGATACAGGCTGCTCTGGGAAGAAGGGTTCTCGTGGACAAGGTGACTCTCTTCCACCAAGGGCAGTTCCCAGAGAAGAAGGCTAACGCCCAAGGGCTCTGGGCCAGTTGCCCTGCCAGCAGCTGGGAGAATAAGCCCTTTGAAGGTGGTAGATCACAGTGCGTTACCGGATTTTGTGTGAACTGTTTAGCAAACTAGCAAAACCTACTTCATCCTGCAGCAGAACCGAACATCTCAGAGACCTAGTGGTGGACAGAACACAATTTGTGAAATGTTCCTTTATGCCAGTGAATTGAATATATACTACCTCTCCCGTATGATAAGCACATCAGTTAGGTTTTACATTTGGCTACTCCTACGAGAAGCCAGGTATCAGTAACTGAATCAGTAAAAAGACCTTATTTTACTCACTTACATAACAGACAGGACAGCCCAGGGCTCGTAGGGCTGTTCATGGGCCAAGTTCCTTCTCTTTCCTTCTCTTCCTTTCTTGGCACATGACTTTGTTCTCCTGGCTGCAAGAGGTGCTGCTCGACCCCGGAGGGGAAAGAACAGATGCAAAGACAAGTGCCCGGGAAGCTTCTTCCTCCACAAAGTTTTCTAAAGCACCACCTTATGATTTCTGCTGTTTCATTAGCCAGAACGGAGTCACATGGCCATTCCTAATTTCAAGGGCAGCTGGGAAAGTAATTTTACCTGAGAACATTTAACTGACTTCTCTTAATTAGGAAGAAAGGGAGAAAGGATATTGAGAAGGGAACTAACACTGCCTACCACGAATAACAGCATTCAACCCCTTCCTTCCTTGTTACTGTCCTTCCTTCTTTGTTCCTAACTGGCTGAACAATGGCAAGAACTCATTCTATAGAAACACAGATGAAAAATGTTTATAAGATACAAATGTACTAAGACCACAATGTCACAACAGATTGCTACCCTTTTCAAATTGATGCTGTTCAACTCAGACTTTCCACATATCCTCAAAGACGCTATGCCTTTATTACCGTAAATTTATGGTTACATTTCCACCACTTGGGACAGAGTTGTGCACATGGTAGGCAGTCATTCTGTGTGTGTGTGTGTGTGTGTGTTGTGTAAACAAAGGAACACCTCTGGCACAGAGTATAAGCACTGTGCTGTGAAATGAGGTCATAAAATACATCATGCATCTTGCTGGCATCTTATGGGGAGCCCCTACAGTGGTGGTTTTAGGCTTTGCTTTGGTGTGCTTTTGATTTGGTTATGCCACTGCCAAGTAGGGATATTTCTGATAAGATGACTTCTATAAACATGGGTTTTCAGAAACTTAGGGAAATAACAATTGAAAAACTAGACCCTGGAGTTCCTAAGATGGCTCATTGGGTTAAGGATTGGGCATTGAAGAATTTATTTAAAAATTATTGTCTTCTTCCTGTTCCGTACAGAAGAGAAGCCTCACTTTCTATAATAAGATGATTCCTAAATGTCCTACATATGAAATCATAGTATTGAATATGATTTTCTGTCTATAGACACATTAAACAAAAGACTGCAACGACCTCAATGACACGTCCTTAGGACACGTAGTTATCTTTTCTCCATACCCCATCCCAGGTTTAAGGGGCACATCATTGTTCTCGTCTCCTTCAGGAAGGGTTTTTTGGCAGTCTCTTGACTACTGTCTCAACAAATAGTTCATAGCATCACAAAACTGAACATAGGCACCGTAGTAAATGCCAGAAGATTCTGTATTTCTAATATGCTCCTAGCCGAGGCCAGAGGTGAGAGTGCCTGAACACACTTTGAGTAGCAAGGAACTGGTTTTAAAATGTGACTGCACATTGCAGTCTGGGGGCAGTTTTTATAAGTGCTGATGCCACTTCTACTTCCAGAGAGTTGAATTTGTTAGGGGGTTCAGGTTGGGCATCATATTTTTAAAAGCTCACCCAGGTGATTTTCTTGTGCAGCAAAGTTTGAGAACCACTGCTATAAACCACTTAGAATATCTTTTTTCCACAAGTCCCTCCAAATGAACAACTTGATGGTTGAAATCAACTTCTGAGTTGCTTTTATTCAAGGAGAGTGCCTAGCACAGAGCCTGATTCCTGCCATGTCTCAATCACAATGTGTTGACTACATCAGTGTATAGAAAGATGAGTGTTCTACTGACATGTTCTGGCAAGGATGAGAGGTGATTTACTTTTCATTGAAGACATGGGTCTAATACATTTCTTTTTTTTTTTTTTTTTTTTTTGGTCTTTTGTCTTTTTGTTGTTGTTGTTGTTGTTGCTATTTCTTGGGCCGCTCCCACGGCATATGGAGGTTCCCAGGCTAGGGGTTGAATCGGAGCTGTAGCCGCCGGCCTACACCAGAGCCACAGCAACGCGGGATCTGAGCCGCGTCTGCAACCTACACCACAGCTCATGGCAACGCAGGATCGTTAACCCACTGAGCAAGGGCAGGAACCGAACCCGCAACCTCATGGTTCCTAGTCGGATTCGTTAACCACTGCACCACAACGGGAACTCCTACATTTCTATTTACTGCAATTCCTTTGCTAGGTTTCTTCCAAGGAAGGTCTTATATAAAGGGCCTGGAAATCTTGGGAATGAGGGTAGAGGAAAGGGACAATAAGGGAGGAAAGATGAAAGCAAACAGGAAAGAGAACAAGGGAGAGAAACATACAGAAAGAGAGGAGGCGGAAGGGGTGGAAGAAGATGAATGGGGAAGAAAATGAGATGGATATAAAAATATTGAGGGAGTTCCTGCTGTGCTGTGGGTTAAGGACCTGTGTTGCTCCTGTGGCCACTTGGGTCACTGCTGAGGCATGGGTTTGATCCCCAGCCCCGTGCAGTGGGTTAAGGATTAGGTGTTGCTGCAGCTGTGGCATAGGTTGCATCCAAAGCTCAGATTCTATCCCTGGCCCGGGGAACTCCATATGCCTTGTGACCAAAAAACCAACCAACCAACCAAACAAGAACATTGACAAAATGACTAGTAGATATTCACTAACCACCACCTATTAAGATCAACAAACTTATCATCTCATTAAGAGGCAGGAATCAAATGCTTGGAAAGGTTCTATAAAACTATGCAACAGTTAAAGAATCATGGGAAATAACACAAGTAATGACACAGAACATATAGACAGATCAACAAGAGAGAGTTACAGGCAACAGACAACGCAAACTCCATTTTTATGTGGGAAAATGGTATCAACTCTCTTGTAATGAGTTCCTAATTCTTAATTTATCAACTTAACATTAAGCATTTAGGAGTGACAAAATAACACTGAACCCATTTAGTATCAGCGAGTCTCTCAGGGAGTTATTTAAATATTTATTTTATAGTTATTTCCTCCAGCTTGTACCATCCAGTAGGTTGGCTATGAATATTAACTTTGAGAAAAAAATTTCTCCAAACTTACTTCTTGAAGATATGCTTTCAGAGTCTCAGCCACATGCCCAACCCATGATACCCATCTAAAACTTTCATACTGGGGTTGAGGTCTTGATTCTAATGTTTTTATGAGAATAAATACTGGGAATTCAATCCATTCAAAGTGGTGAAAGCTTGGTATCTTGTTATCTTTTCTAAGAAACATTCTTAATTTGAAATGTTGAACTTAGACAATACAAGTCCCTTTAGTGACATAAAAGCAGCCAGTTTTTAAAAGATGCTGACAGATGTTGTGATAGTTTTTTTTTACAGCAGAGCAGAGTTCTCTGCTCTGCTGGATGTAATTAGGCATGCAGATAGAGCATCACTCTTTTTACTGGCCCAATGGGAGGGAGGTGGGGCCAGGGCCCCAAAGCTGTTCTTACTAAAAGGAAACACACTCTTTCTTTCATATGTAAATGTGTCTCGATTTCCCTAAAGAAATAGGAGTTGGTGTTTTCATTTTTAAAATTCTGCACAATGCTAAGTTTGTGGTAAGGAAAACATCATTTCTATTAATTTCAAGCACACATAATTTATCCATGTCATAAGGAACTTGGATGGTAAAGATGGCATACATGTGTGATTTAAGAACAGCATTTTTCGTGTCCTAGCAACATCATTAAATAGAGAATACATTGTCTTGTGGTCTGAATCATTTGAATCTGCTCAGCTTCCCTATTTTACCTTTTTTGATCTTCCATGCTTAGTACTGTGGTATCTAAAGTGATAGTGTCATAAACAATCAAATTGGTTTCTAGGTCAAGGTAGCATCTCTTTCTTTCAAATTCTTCAAATTTCTTTGCTATGTTTTAATGAGGAACTCTCTGTCTGGCTCATACAATTCCTGCAGGATATCCAGCCATCTTCAGCTTTCAGGTTTAAAAACACACTGTGTCTAGGAACAAAAGTGGGGTCCCTAGGGGACAGAGAGCACTCTCTGGTCTCCTTCCTCTGCAGGCTCCATTCTGGGGCTAAGTCCCAAAGCTTGGCTCACATGTGACTCCAGGGTCACCTCTCCTATACCAGGCAGAAAACACAGGAATCCGCATTTTACATACGCTTGCCATGTATTCTTGATTTGAATCTCAAACACCAAGTACAGAGCAGTGAAATATGAGGAAGCAATCAAAGAGGGCACATGAGCCCAAGGGGCCAAAATCAGAATAGGGCATCTTATTTGAGAAAAAGACTACGTGAGAAATGCAGAAACAGGAGTTCCCATTGTGGTTCAGTGGGTTAAGAACCTGACTAGCATCCATAAGGATGCGGGTTCTATCCCTGGCCTTGCTCAGTGGGTTAAAGATATGGAATTGCCAAAAGCTGTGGTTTAGGTCTCGGTTGCAGCTCGGATCCAGTGTTGCTTTGGCTGTGGTGTAGGTGGGCAGCTGTAGCGCTGACTCAACCCCTAGCGTGGGAACTCCCATATGCCACAGGTGTGGCCCTAAAAAGAAAAAAAAAAAAAAAAAAAAGACATGCAGAACCACACACAGTGCCAGGCTCTGACCACAGGAACTCATAGGAACCGAACAAGGACAGAGTTAACTAGCTCGTAAATACATAGACATGTTGCTCTAAAAGCTGGAAGGAACCTACCTCCCCCACCTCCTAGATATGTAGGGAAGCCAGTCTTTCCCTTTCCCAGATTTATCAAAGAGGCAGTATCCACTGCCCAAGACCAGAGTTGTCTAGGAGTAGAGCCAACGGCACATAGCTCATGCTTCCTGTGTGCTAGGCAGGTGGTCAGTGCCCCATAGAGACAGTGTAGTACAGGACAGATGATGGATAATTTAGTGGGGATAATGAGGAAACGTGTACCAAAGGCAGTCCTGCTATTTGCCAGTAGTGTTACCTTGGACACAGGACATACATTTTCTGAAGTTTAATTTTCTAATCTAGAAAATGCAAGTAACAATACCTCCACATAAACACGGCCGGTACATAAAAGACACTTAAATATTATCTCCTTCTTCTATACTTCGTTGTATCTCATCAAGCCTACGTTTGGCAAAGTCCACCAGGATATAGAATGGCCCATGGTGACCGCAGTTACACTGCTAGTAACTGGTAAGAGCATACACTGCTCCCTCCTACTGATAAGAATACATTCTACTTTCAACCTAACATTTGACAGGCCTCTTACAGTCCATGCCAACACTTTGGACACTCTTGAAATTTCAGCAGAAATGTATTTTTCCATGATAGGACAAAACCATCTGGAACTTACTGCTTATGTGCGTTTGGAGCTGCAGCAACAATAGCGCTCTTATGAACTCAGGCTCCACACTGTCTCCTAAAGGGATTAGACAGGCCTCATAATGTGTTAGAGGCAGAAAAAAGTGACCCCAAAAGGGGCTAAATCCTTGGTTGTCATTAGTATTTTCTCATGTCAACGCTGTGATTTGAGAAGACAGAAGGAACTGACTGACTTGATATACTTGTCTGATCCTTTAGTATTTAGCAAAAACTGGAATGTTTTATTTGACCCCTATGGGAAAGCAGCTAAACTGCGCAGTTTGTTCCTGAAATAAAATAGCAGCAGTCAAAATATTCTTAAAGCCCCTTAGAAATCAGAACATCACAGGTTTATTAGAAAGTAAATGCCCCACGCTTACAGGTGGCTGTTAACATTGTTTTATTTCCTTTATACAAAAGTAGAAATGACAGAAAAAACACTCTTAACAGAAAACAATACCACTGACCTGGTCTCAAGGAGAAGCTGAGCCAAAACTGCCCATGTTACGGGGAAAGGGAAGTTCAACCAACATCCGCAAACACTCATGCAATTGATGAAATACAAAGTGGTGTCAGTGGCTTGGTGAATGCCCTGGGGGGGGGAGGTTGAATAAATCCAATCTTAAAAAAACATATATTTGCCCAGTCATGCTTTTAAACAGCATCTCTTCAAAAACAAGTTATATACACAAATATCACCCAAAAGTGTGTCTTTTATACTCTAGTGCTATAAATTTAAGGCATCCTGATAGTCTGTTCTTCTGCTGGTGAGGCATTGTTCTCATGGTTCTATTTCCACAGAGGACAGTCCCAAAATTTCCAATGGTGTCCAAAGGGCAGCAACGAGAGATAATAAAAAAAATGATTTATAAGAAGAGTTCTTTCGACTCTGGCTCAGCCACGTGCCTTATGCTGCAGGATTTCTTCATTTTTCTATTGATGTCATTATGCCTAAGCAGAAGAGAAACCACAAGGCCAAAATTAGATAAAACTATGGTCAAGTTACAATACAAGGCCACTAAACAGCTCACCAAAAATGGAAATTATCCTCTCACAAACCACACTGAAGAACACTTCATTCCAGTAGGCAAATTATTCCCTTTTCATATAAACCACTCTTTAAACTATAAGAGCAACGGTCATATAATAACGCACTTTGAGGACACTTTGCAATTTGGCTCCGGAAGTAATTTCTCAATCACGCTGACTGGAATCTAGGCAAAATTCTATACTCAGGTGAGTTTGATCCATCAAACAAAAAGTACAGTCCTGCTGGTTGAGTGGAAATAATAGATACTTAAAGTGTAGTCACTGGATTCCCTGGCAACACCTTTTACTTTCTAGTGAGCTTAAGCATTAAAGAGTTTAAAGGAAATGCTTTTCCTTTGGGTGTAAGATTACTGAGTAGGAGCAGGTTAAAAGACCATGAGTGGATAAATCTATGAGAAAAAGAAGAAACTATGGAGCAATAATGCTGTTTTTCCCTCATTACTTGATATCTCATAAACCTATAAGAAGTACCAGCTCAATGAGTTTTGCTTTTTAAATGGATATCTCTCTTGGTAGAAGCATTCATTTTCATGAGATATTCATCCCATTCTGGGTATAAACTCATCAAGAGAGTTATCTCCTGAGCTTGAGGGAGCTACATATTACTAAATTCCTTCTTGTTGCTATACCAGACAAAAACCATCTGTTTCCAGGAATGGTCCTTGCTTACATGAGGATACATGTGGATGGAGAATCCCAAGTGCGGTTCTATGGCCTCAAAATCTACCTATTTATAAATACCACGTGGTATATTCTCAATATTCTAGTTAATATTTGATCATCATCACCATCTGAAAGTTATAATTCTTATTTTTATTTATTCATCTGAATAGAACTTTAGGGAGTTGTTCATGACCAAGAGAGGGAAGAGGGTGAAAGAAAAACCTGGTTGGTTAAAAGACGTTCTAAGAACTTCAAATTAAATATGATGGATTAAATATACACATTTATCATCACTTTCTTATAAAACAACACTAAGGTGAAAGTAAAGAAATAAAAAAGGCATCAACCTAAATGAGTAAGGGAAACAGGAAAGGAGATGATGACATGCAAAATGCCAATGAAGAAGCTGGATGGACATGTGGAATTGATTTAGCAGAGCGGGCAGGAAAAGAAGAAATCTAAGGCCCCTATGGTCAGGGAACCCAACGAACTGATTTGAACTGCAAAACTCAGGAACTAGAAGTACTAGGGACTTCTGAAAGTGAGAGTGGGGGCTGTACGGGTGCTAAAAAATGGAAAGATTCTTTGCAAAACTTTGGAAGTAGCAGTGCATACCCTAGATTACCTTCCTGACCCAGTGTAGCCAGGTGACTGTTCCTTTCCCAATGTGAAAAAAGACCGGTGTTTACAGTTGGCAAGGCATGAACCAGAGACTCTGAATCAACTGAAGTGGGTAGAAACTATGAGGTTGAGTGAAAGCCCCTACAGAACCCAACTGTCCTGTTAGTTTGACCTAGTAATCAGGTAAATAGGCCTTAGAAGGAGACTGGAGTTTCCTTACCTTAAGAAATCAAGTGCCAAAAGTAAAGTCCTATAAATACTGACAATTAGTGAGTTTCCCCCCAAAAGAGCCTAGTACTTAACCAGTCTGCGTAAAGAAACATCTACTAGTCAATAAGCCTCACCCATAAAGACAGAGCTTTTATTCAGCTTTAGTGTTTCGTTCTTAAGTATGAATGAGTCAAGGACCACCAGACACTTGAGAAAAGTGCTGTTATGACAAAGACCAAAATAAATAGAGAAATGGAAGTTAAAGTGAATAAATAGAGGTATTATAGAGAGGTGATGAAAAATTAAAAGAAGAAAAGAAAAACTAGGGAAAATGCTTGCAATTCATATTACAAAGAATTAATTTTTATAACGTGTAATATAAAGAGCTTATATAAATCAATAAGAAAAAGACTAGAATTCCAATAAATGTAAAATGATTAAAAATAGTACATATAATGAAATAATATGTAGCTATGTAAAGGAATGAAGACGCTCTCTATACTAATACATAAAAACCTCCAACATGTTAGGTGAAAAAAAGCAAGAAGCAAGACTGTGTGCATTAGCAGTACACCACCTCTACCGTAAAAAGGAAGGAAAGATAAAAATATCCCTTTGTATTTGCACTTGATTGTAAAATTTAAATGTCTTGCATATAAAATGCTGTGCAAAAGAAAAAAAGAGAAAACCAGCAAAGTGCTATTAGAAATTAAATCTATAATAGCAGAAATAAAACATGAGAAAGGTTGGAAGTTAAAGTTCAGCAAATATCCTAGAAAGAACTTTTAGAAAAAGCAAAAGTATGGATAAAGACAGAAGAATAGTTAAAAATAGAAAAATGCAAAAATAGAAAAGGATCAGTCCAGTGTGTTGGACATTAGAATAACAGCATTTCCAGAAAAGTGAACGGAGAAATTGCAGGGAGTAAAATTTCCGAAGAAATTGCACAAAAACACTTTCCAGAACTGAAGCATATAGGTTTCTAGGTTGAAAAAGCCCACTGAGTGTCCACACTCCAAGAATGAAAATGGAATCACGGCCAAGTGTCAAGAAATCAAAATACTGGTGATAAAGAGAAAGCTATAAAATCTTCCAAGGGACTACCAATTAGAGAGGAACTGTGCTTCCTTAGTTCTTGCTTAGAACTGAGAGAAAAATGAAGTAATCTGTTCAAGACTCTGAGGGAAAATAATTCCCTACCCAGAATTCTACACTTAGCCAAATAATCATAAGCTATATGAGGGCAAATCAATGATGCTTTCAGACAGGCAAGACCTCAAAATTTTAACACTCCTTTACCTCCCTAGGATAGGAAGATGTGTTTGCCAAAGCAAGAGGATAAACCAAAAACAGGACAAGACAGATTCAGGAAATAGGGCTCTATACAGGAGAGAAGCAAAAGGAATTTCCAGGATGATGTATATGGGAAACTGCAGGATGACAGCTGGGTAGCACTGCCAGATAGCCACAGGCCAGACTGGGGCAAGAGGGAAAAGGGTGTCTCCAGGAACAGACTGAAAGGCAGAGGTACTTCTTTTGTCTGAATGCACTGAAAGGAGGGTTCCATCTCCAGCAGAGGTGGTTTTTTTTTTTTTTTTTTTTTTTTTTTTTTTTCCAGTGCCACACCCGCAGCATATGGAAGTTCTCAGGCTAGGGGTCAAATTGGAGCTGTAGCTGCTGGCCTACACCACAGCCACAGATCCAACCAATGATATGTGACCTACACCACAGCTCAGGGCAATGTCAGATCCTTAACCCACTAAGCAAGTGAGGTCAGGGATCGGACCCATGTCTTCATGGATACTAGTCGGGTTTGTTACCACAGAGCCACAAATGGGAACTCTCTCTAGCAGAGTTTTTAGGATTATATTGTAAACTAAAAAATCAAAATTATTGTCTCCAGGGGAAAAAATAAAGTTACATGAATCAGGAAATGTAATAATAGTACACTACATGGATCCTCTGTGATTAGTATTTAGATAGCCATAAGAATAATAAACATCAAATACTGATTTAATCCCAACGACTGATAGAGCTATACTGATGGTGGGAAGAGGACTCAGGGGTGTGTGTGTGTTGGAGTTGGGGGGAGGGCAGTATTGGTTGTCAAAATAGAGCTGGACAAATCTGGGTTATTGTTGAGAACATGAATTTTGGAATTAAGCTAAGTTGAAATCCTGGCTGCATAATTTTTTTTTTTTTTTTGGTCTTTTTAGGGCTACACCTGCAGCATATGGAGGTTCCCAGGCTAGGGATTGAATTGGAGCTGCAGCAACATTATATCCAAGCCGCGTGTGCAACCTACACCACAGCTCACAGCAACACTGGATCCTTAACCCACTGAGGGAGGCCAGGGATTGAACCTGCGTCTTCATGGAAACTTAGTCAGATTCATTTCTGCTGAACCATGACAGGAACTCCCTGGCTACAAAATTCATTACCATAGCTCTGGTGTAACCTTGGGCAAAATATGTAATCTCTCTGTGCCTTGGTTTCCAATCTGCAAAATTTGGATGATAAGAGTATCTACCATATCATTGGGAAAATCAGAACAGTCAATATGCATGAAGCACCTGGAATATTCTTCAGTACACTGTTAAGCGTTTTCATAAGTGTGAGCTGTCATTTTAGGCATCCTACTGGACAGTAGGATGCCAATAGACATTAGAGATAACATGTAAAATTGAAAGACTGCCTGAGCATGTTATTTACAATCACAGAATACTAGAGAAAACATCTGAAGGAAAAGCAAGTGGCTGATTCAGGGGGCAGGAGTAGAGAACAGGGTAGGGGGGGTACAGGGGCAGCCTGTTTTTGATATGAAGCTAACATTATACATTACTACTAGTACTTATAGCACTTTGACAAAAAATTAAATGAATAATAAAAATTAAAAAGAAGTCTCGAGTTGTAGAGTAAGAATATCATCACCATTTGGACATGGATGGAGTATTTCTACTTCACCATAAGAGGCGCTGTGCTCAAAAACACTAAAAGCACATTCTGTAGGACAAAACTCAGCACGATTAGAGTCCATACCAAGTAAAATGTTAATTTGAGACATTTATCTGAATAATATCAGGATGAGTCAAGTCTTTCTGAACCCTTCAATTTCCTAGTCCTGAATTACTACTATTCAAAAAAAAATATGCAAAAGTGTTTGGGTAATTTGAGCATGAATTATTCAGATAATTTGCAGCTCCTTGATTTCATTTTTGGATATAAAATCACATTCTCAGTGACCAAAATTGGAAAGGCTTACATTTAAATAACAGTTTTTCAAGTCATCTAACTTGCTGACTCATCTAGGCATGGATTCCTCATTTCCACAGCCCAGGGTGACCAGACGGCAATTTATTTAGAGGGTTTGTCTAAAACAGCCCACGGAGAGGCACTGCATTTCCCACTGATAACCGAAACAGGTAGACTGAGTTACTCTGGTGATCTCCCTCAGGCCTTCACTGAGAGCATCTCTCTAAATCCCATCTACTAAAAACCATGATTCTGATTCAAAGAACGAAAACGTATACTCAAATTCCCAGTAAGAATCTCACCGTAGGTGGGTAGATGGGAATCAAAAGGCCTAGATTTCTACAGAGTGTACCATTCTTTCTGCGGGATGACAGGCTTCGTCCTTTTTATTCCCCCCCCCCCCCCCGTCTTCTTCCTCTGTTTCCTCTCTAGATCTCCCTCTCTCCCAATACTCTGAAGTCAGAACCACGTGCAGGCACCAGGCTAGACACTGGGGTACGGACTGGAACCACTGAGGGTGGGGCTACTGAGGGTCCCTGCCCTCAGGAAGTTCTTGTACGTTTCATGGAGTTGATGTGTTTTAACGGTCGTCTCTCCTAATGCTCCCTTGATTATGACCTTGCTGAATGAGGGGACATGCGTAACCTTGGCCAAGTAAAATGTGTGGCTTATTGCTAAGGACATCGTTGAAACAAGGGTACTGGCAATCCAGGAGTCTGACATCCAGGACGGTCATGCAGCTGCACAGTTCTCAGCACGGGAAGGAAAACCCCAAATGGCTGTGGCCGGCGGGGATGCTCAGTGAAGATAATGGAAGGTGTTTGGGTAAATATATATATTTATATACATTATTTACTATATATATAGCAACTATAAATATATATACTTACATATATTTATAGTTACCACATATACGTATATATATTTATAGTTGCTATATATACATATATAGTACCACTTATATATATAGTTACTATATATATGTATATATATTGATAGTTGCTATATATATAACTATATATAAACAGTAATATATATACACAATGTAGTAAATACATAAATATAAATATATATATTTACTATATATAGTAACTAATATATAAAAATTATATAATATATAATATAATATATAAATATATAGTAAATAATATATAAATATATATTATATAATATAGTATATAATACTTTTATAATATAGTATAAAATATGTATTATATAATATATACTATAAATATATAATTTATATTATAGAATACATTTTATATGTGTGTGTGTGTGTGTATACATACACACACACATATATATACATACATACATATATACACACATTTTTTTTTGGCTGTGCCTGTGGCATATACAAGTTCCAGGGCCAGGGATCAAACTTGCACCACAGCAGTGACCAGAGCCACAGCAGTGACAATGCCAGATCCTTTACCTGCTGTGCCACAAGGAAACTCCAAGTCTCTGATACTTCTAAGTCTCAAACGACTTGATGCTTCTTTAAAACTCCAACCTTAAGAGAGTTTATGGACAGACCCTGCTCTTTTAATGTGCAAAGACACTCTAGTGGTGGCCAGAAGGTGCAAATATGACCTTGGTTCCTGTACTGATCCCCCTTGGAGTTACACAAATCAAAACTGGACTCTAGGGGTCGGGAAGGAAAGGTAGGTGGAGGTGGAAGAAGGGAGTTGTTGCTTCTTAACTCTGGGGACTACACTTAAACCAGGATTAGCATGCTCAAATATTGTATTTGTAGTGGGATGACTCTGGTTTCCAAGGCAGATCCCCCGGTTTGCACCCCCCTACCTACAGCTGCTGAGTGTTCCCCATGTTCATTTCCTGCCTCCCAAGGGCAGTGCTTTAAGACAGAAGATAGGGTCTTACTTAGTTCCATAGCTTTTTCTATGTCTCAGCTCATCATGCTTTGATACTAAATCTTGTTCCACTGTCTTCCTGTGATGGAATATGCCTTCTCCTTTTCCCCAGAGGGTATAAGGAACTGATGAAAAGAAACTCCATTTGTGAATCACGCGCTCGTCAATCCTGCAAACTCTGGCAGCTTTTATAATGAGTTTGCTAAGTTGTGCCCAGACACTGGAAAGATCCGATCACTTTGAGGATTCCCCATAACACAGGCACTTTTCTCTACACACAAGATTCTTGCAAAACTGTGACCCATTTCAAAGGAGCTGCCACTTAATGGATGTCATCTGGAGAAATGGTTCAAGACTGAGGTCTCCTTTCCCCTCCAAGTCATAGGGACAAAGATTCTGTATGAAACAAGGGTTTTCCCCTCTGAAAGGAATGAGAGCCCTAGGGAGGCAGAGGTGGGGGTGCACAGGACAAGAGCGGGGCCAGAACACCAGAGAAACATGGATGGGGGTAGGCAGGAGACGGAGACCAGAGAAGCCCTAGGGGTTTCTGGAGCACAGTGAGTCACCCCAGGAACATCCACTCCTAGACTCAGTGGCTCTGGACCCCAGAGCCAGTACAGTAGACACAGAGACACAGAAAAACAAATTTCAGATCAGAGATGAGAACTTGAGACTATAGTTTCGGGGCAGGAAGTCTAACGTCTCTAGCGTTAGCAAATACCCTTTGTTACTAGCACCCTAACAAGTCTTCTACACCATTACCTTGGTAAGATGCAGTCTGGTCTCAGGGGTTCCCTCTACAACTCTGCAAGCAACATTCACTCAGCTAGCTTCCTAACACACCGCTGACTAAGCAATTGCATAATTATCCCTTCAAGGATCCTTCAAAAGCCTACGGGTTGAAAACAAATACTTTAAGGTCAAACTTTAAGACTAGATGAAAATGTGGTTCTTTCTATTATATCCAGAGAAGTGATGGGAAGGTTGCCTTTGTGGACCAGGATCAGGGATTCCTTTCTGTGCCGACTACATTTTCCATCATAATTATGGAAATGCTGCTCAGTGGGGCGAAGCCTACACTCTGATCAGGACAGGATTCAGCCAGGGCCTCTACTTCCCTAATGTCTTTCATTAGTGTGTTGATTTTTCTGTTTAGTAGTATGTCCTGAAAATGAGGACAGAAATGTGTGAGTGTGCGCATGTGTGTGCATGTGTGCGTGCATACGAGCATGCCCTGGTGGCAGGGGTACCCTAAACTCAGACCTCCAGGTAACCATCGTCATATCCTCATATCATTTCAGGCCAAACTTGCCACTCTCTTTGAAGTGGCTGTTAAACAATATTGACATATAGGTGAAATCCATGCTACCAGGTCTTGGCTCTGGATGTATAATTCCCAATGTGGCTAATTCCTTGGCAGTAAAACCCACACTAACGGTGTTTATTGCTTAATGGCTCTTTTTTTTTTTTTCTTTTTAGGGCCACACCCAAGCTGGCACATGGAGGTTCCCAGGCTAGGGGTCAAATCTGAGCTGTATCCACCAGCCTATGCCACGACCACAGCCTCAGCAATGTGGGATCTAAGGTGCTTCAGCTCACAGCAACTTGGGTCTTTAACCCATTGATCAAGGCCAGGGATCGAACCTGTGTCCTCATGGATGCTAGTCAGATTCATTTTCACTGAGCCACGATGGGAACTCCTTGCTTGATGTCTTTTTAAGGAGTCTCCTCTCATGTTGGTGCTAGAACTAGGGGTTTTCTAATGTTAACCCCTTGGGCCACAGTGCCACATGGTCAACGAGGATGTGACCAGTGGTGGCCAGGGGTTAATGCCCTCTGCCCACCAGTGACCGGAATCAATGCTCACTGCATGTGTCACAGATCTCAGATAGACTTAAACTCTGGGAAGTGAATGTCTTATTGGCATTTTAAGATAGATAATTGCAAATATTCCCTTGGAGCTGTAATCACTCAAAACTAACTTGTCCTTTTATGAGAAAAAGTAAAGATAAATCTGCTTGTTATAAACAAAGTCATCCTCCACAGTTGAAACACACTGGGAAAGATATTCAAAGTAATAGAGTTGAATCCAATTTTAAAGGGCATTGAAAAGAAATTTAGATTCTTTGCTATCAAGCTGTGACCAATTTAGAAAAATAAATAGCAAACAAAACCTCCTTACAGAGTTGACATTCTTTAAAATGTTATATTTATTGTTCCTCTTTTCCATTTACTAGGGAAAGAGAAATCTTAGGAACTAAAATGTGATTCCAGCGTAGGTCTGGAATGAAGGTCCACTGCCCCACTCTTTCTCCCAGGGCTACACCACTAGGGCCATCAGGGGCATAATGTTTAGAGCAGCTCCAACCCAATGACAATGCCGTCCCAAGTTATATGATCTGGGGCAATCCCTGCCCCCGACAGGAGCCATGTGGCCTTCAAGCAAATTCCTGGGTCAAGATTTGAAGGCATCACTGATGGATGGACACGTGGGTCCCTTTCTTTGTTGCATCTTTCTCTGGGATGCCCTTTCTAAGGGTCCCACAGGGGAAACGAAGCAGGCACCAGAATCAATTAGCATGGGAATCGCATCCACATTCCCACACCAGCTTATGTCTCTGAGGAATCTTTCTTTCAGCCAGAGATATATCCATCCTTACTTTATCTAGGCAGTGGACTGGGCCAGTTCTCTCTGCCTCTGTGTGATGATGAGTGAATCAGAGGAACTCCCCCTCTCTAGCATGAACAAACGAGTGGATTTTCACTTTTCAGGAAACACAAGCCAAACTAAAACCATGATCAAGTATAAGTCAAATGATAAGGCAGGGAGGGGAAGGGGTCAGGATGTTTATTTAAATATACTGAACATTTTTACTTTGAAGTTTCTTTTTGTCACTCAAAGGTAACTGTTAATACATAAGCCAGTGAAGCCTTCAGAAGGACTGTTCCTTAAGCAGAGTAGGAAAGTGGTAACCCAGTTGTCAGATATCTGAGTAGTCTCTTAACCGTATTTTGTGCTCCGATTTTTGTAATCCTATTAGAGTAGGTTGTTCGCTTTGTTCCCTGGCTTGTAAGACGACAGGATGAAGCATATCTGGCAGGAGAATCTACTGTGATACTAATTGTCTGGTTTCTATGCTGTAGGAGCAGGGAAGAAATGGGAGGTATTCTCCTTCCCCTCCCAAGGAGTCCACCCAGCCTTTTGCTTCCTTGCCTCAGGGTATTGTTGGTGACTTCCACTGAAGGGCAAATGCAGAAATTTCCAGGCATCAGAAAATACAAAGTAAGCTGGGGAAGAAACAGAAGTGGGCCAATACCGATGTCTGGGAAGGGAAGGGTTATTTTTTCCTATTTCCCTTCTCATCCAGGCATTGGGCTCCCAATACTGGTCAAGATGCCCTGACCCAGTGTGGCCAGAAGTAGCCCAGACTGAGGCAACATGTGAATCTGACCCAAGCAGAACGCTGGTGACCAGTAAATACTGAAGTGCCAAAGGGCTTCCTGCAACGTAAAGAATTAACGAGACCCCTAGGGGCACCTCCGAAAATGACTGAGATTTACTTTTCCTCTGGCCTGAAGCAGATTAAACGTGATTTAGAGGGAAAAAAAGAAGAGTGACATTTCTTACACCTTAGAATTCTGAACTAACATTTATATCCACAACACATTCACTTGCGTATGTGTGTGTGTAACTATATACACATAGACACACACAGTCACACAAATGTTTCAGAGGATTTTGGAAGGATGCTAAAAGGCATGTCATAGCTTTCTTTTAATTTAAATGATTAGTCTCCTTTAAAAACAGGGGTTGGGGTTCAACTCTTTTGAAATAAAGCAGCCAAGAGGCACTGACTGCATTAACTCCCCTCACCTGCTCTCTTCTTAGAACTCCCCTGTTTTTGCTCTGTTAGAGTCATGGGTATCCCCAGGGATGAAAGAAAGCTATGCTGGGTGGACTTTGCTCAAGGAAGAACCTGAGCCACTAGGGACCTTAGAGGTGATTCTTTGATGGACCCAGTCCATACATTTTTGAATCTTGAACATTTTGTGTGACAAAGGCTACTGTTTTGTTGGTGGGCACTCACTAACTGGCTTCTGGACCAGCATCGTGGTTCCAAATTGCAAGAGTCACTTTGGAATGGCAAGACCTCACTTCTCCCGAGGGCAGCCGACTGGTCACTGAAGGAGCTTTCAGTCTATAAACAGCAATGAAAGAAAACCTCAGCTTTGTTGCAAAGTTGATTCTGATCAGAGGTTGACTCATTCCACCCATGACAGGAAACTTAATTTCTATACTTACTTGGCACTTGACTCCATTAAAACAAAGACTGAAAGACAAGGTCAACTGAGGCACCATGTGTTTGTGAAGGGGATAGACTTAAGCCCTTCCATTACTTGCTCCCTTTCTAAGGTCCGGTTACAAGTCTGCCTGGTTCTATTTGGGGGAAGAGTTGTAATTTCCTGCCTTCTTGGTGTCAGTGCCTGTGAAAAGTGCTTCAGGACACCATTTAAAAGTTTGTGGAAAAGCTTTTAAGTTTAAGGAGGTCCTGTTCGTTTATTTTTATTTAAGCTTTTTTCACAGGAAACAGGAAACAAAACAAAAAGAAAACCTACAGAATGGGAGAAAATGTCTGTGAACGATATGACTGACAAAGGAATAATCCCCAAAATATATAAACAGCCCACACAGCTCAATATCAAAAACAAAACCAAACAACCCAATCAAAAAATGGGCAGAAGATCTAAATAGACATTTTCCAAAAAAGACATACAGAAGACCAATAGGTCCATGAAAAGATGCTCAACATCACTAATTATTAGAGAAATGCAAATCAAAACCACAATGAGGTACCACCTCACATGGGTCAGAATGGCCATTATCAAATGGTCTATGAATAATAATTGCTAGGGAGGGTGTGGAGAAAAAGGAATCCTTCTATACTGTTGGGATTGTAAATTGGTGCAGCAACTATAGAGAATAGTATGGGGGCTCCTTAAAAAACTAAAAATAGACCTACCATATTATCCTGCAATCCCAGTCCTGGAGAAATTCATAATTAGAAAAGATACATGCACCCCTATGTTCACTGCAGCACTATTCACAATAGCTAAGACATGGAAACAACCTAAATGTCCATCGATAGATACGGACAAAGAAGATGTGGTACATACATACAATGGAGTATTACACTGCCTTAAAAAACAACAAAATAATGCCATTTGCAGCAACATGGATAGACTTAGAGATTATGATACTAAGTGAAGTAAGCCAGACAATGAAAGAGAACTATCATACAATATTGCTTATATGCGGAATCTAAAAAAAAAAAAAAAAAAAAAAGGATGCAAATGAACTTAAACACAAAACAGAAATAGACCTACAGACACAGAAAACAAACTTATGGTTACTAAAGAGGAAAGGAGGCAGGGAGGGATAAATCAGGAGTTTGGGATTAACATATACACATAACTATATATAAAAAAGATAACAAAGACCTACTACATAGCATGGAAACTCTACCCAATATTTCACAACAATATATAAGGGAAAAGACTCTGAAAAAGAATATATAGAGAGATACATGTATACTAAATCACTTTGCTATACACTATAAAATAACAGAACACTGTAAATCAATGATATTCCAATTTTTTTTTTAAAGGGTCATGCAATTCAAAGCAAAGGCATGGCACTGCTGTGTGATACACCCCCAGCACCACATACCGTGCATAGTTACGCAGATGCTCTTCAATCAGCGTGTTAGAGGAAAGATTGATGCAGCTGCCGTATATCTCCTAGAGAGGTGCAATTAAAAGTCATCTGAACACATGCAACAAGCTCAGCACATGCACAAGCCTCAATAAACAGGAGGCATGCAGGAGAGAGATTAAAGGACAGAAGATTGGGATACACTTTAAGCAGCATGGGGAACTGCTGACATCTTTGACTCTTGAGCAAGAGAACCCATTAAGTTACCTGGGAAAGTTTTATTCAAGCAATGTAAGTGTGGACCTATTTAATAATCAAAAGGTCTGGTGTTTGGGATACAAGTGTGACTTTTCTAGCTGAAACAAATGTATGCTAAAGTCTTTTATGACAAAGACAACTCACAGTGGACATCAATGTGTAATGAAAATTTGTGTTGGGTTAGAGTAATATTAACTAAAACTTGATTTTAGTATTGCAAAAAGAATTTGGACAGTTCTTAGACCTCATTATAATGGGATTTTATCTTACAGCAAATAATAAATTTTGCAGGTGTGACTCTCTAGATTGCACGATGGATATTCTGGATCTTTCCATCCCTCAGAGAGTTTCATATTTTGGCTGCTATACCATTTTGCAGGCATGGCATGCACAGAGCATGCAGAAAACATGGCCTAAAAAAAGATGTTTGTATATCTTATTCACTGGATTTAAGATTAGAGTGCATGGTTTTCCAACAAATGCAACTATAAAATATAGTTCACAGTGCTCTCTGCCATCCCCCGCGTGCTGGCGAGTGCTTCAGGCCGCTAAAGCTTTCTTAGGGGCTTGTGGTGTAAAATGCCCATGTGGAGGTCCTTACGGTGTTTGCAGTCGAAAGGTCATTCCAAAGTGGAGTAGTTAAGTCTTTGGAAATGGAGTTTCTACTTATGTGTCCTTTAATTGGGCTTGAGAATAAACTATCCAGTCGCATGAGGAGATGAAACTCTTCCTGAGGCAGAATCAGTGCCCAAGGAGGGCCTGATTTCACATGGATTTATTGTCTAATCTTGTAGAAATGCCTCCCAGTCTACGACTCCTCATTCTCAAGGATTAAACTACTTAGGGAAATCTAGGGACCAGAACATAATCTCTTGTGATTTGTTTAATTGTTCTCCCTTAATGTATTTTCCAAGGGAGGAGCAACCTGTACTCTCAGAGGATATAGCTCATTAGGAACACAGGAATCTGGCTTTCTGTGCATCCTTTGGAATTCTGGGGATTCCCTCAAGGTGGCCAAGGGAGCTATTTGTGGTGTTAGGAACAACTCAATTAATTTAAAAGAATAAAAGGGAGGTTCTCCAAAGAACACTCACCGCCTTATTCTTCCCTTTGCCAGCAGAGCTCCCGGGGTTTCCTTTACTGTCTGTGGTCTTCCGTCCAAGTGAAGTTAAGGGCAGCGTGGACGTCTTTAGCTGGTTGGATGCCTGATAGTTATTATTATTGTTTTGGTTGCCACTCAACGTCTCCATGATGGATCGGAAGGTTCCAAAAGGCCTTTTCAGTTGATCCCCTGATTCGTTCCCCGCAGAGGTCCGTGGGAGGGGCCTGCCCTTATCTCTGTCCTTTTCGCCGTTCTGTTCAAGGCCACTTTGCTCCATCTGCACCACGGGCTCCTCAAAGGTAACTCTGAGTTTCAAGTTCTGAGATGTCCGGCGCTTGGAGGATGGGGACTTGAGGGCACTCTTAGGACTCGTGGCCACTTTCTGGGCGGCTGTGCTGTCGGGGCTGGGCTGAGGGGGTTCTGCAGGGGGCTGGTTTGGGGGAGTAGTTCCTGAGCCTGGACACTGGGATTCCAGGTCTGGCTCGCTGCTCTCTGAGGTGGGAGATGGGCTATGGCCGTCCAGAGATTTGGAGGCCTTGATACCAAAGGGAAACCTGCGTCCTGATGCCAATGTGTGTTTCTTTATCATCAAGTGTAAGCTTTCGGCACTGTCCACACTCTCCACGCTTTCCACGATGGGCTGAGGTCTGGGCCTGTCAGCCTTTCTCACGGGTGTGCCCTTGGGGTCCTCAGAGTTGTTGGAGTCTGTGTCCGACTCACTCATTGACCGCTGCATCAGCTGCTTCAGCCTGGCTAACTTCAGTTCCCTCTTCTCCAGAGGGATCTTTTTTGAGTTTCTTGAAGACGCCTGGGCATCCTGGAATTCCAAGGACAGCTTTTCCTGCGTGCAGACGTTTTCTGAGATATCTTTTCCTAATAACTGGCGGAGGATTTTATCAGAATCTTCATCTTTTGCTTTGGCCCTAGCCCGGCTGGATACAGACAGGCTTCCAAGAACCTGAATCCCCTCCTGGACTCCTGGTTTGCTTTTGGCTAGAGACTCCTCATCGGTATCTGGGGATTTCCACTGGGACTTTCTGGAAGCTGGGGAAGATGGTGAACTGCAAGAGAATAAAGGGCACAGGAGATGATTTCCTAGAGGGTTAAAATGACTCAGCCATGAATCACTGCATGGCTTTACTGCTGCTAATAACTTACACATCAGAAAGACTGAAACAAGAATAATTAATGTCTGTTTAAAGCAATTTGTAAATAGTTCATGGTGGCAACCATAACCAGTATCGTATGCCTCATACCTTATGCTATGACGGCTAAATTTATCTACCGTTGCATTGTTTACACATCAATATTCACAAATGTTCTGAACTAATCCCATCTTCAACAATGCTGTGCTATTTCACGGATGAAGAAATAAAAGATTCTGAAAGAGTAACTGAGTAGTTTATAGTCATGGAAAGAAGACACAACAGAGTCAGAGATAAATTCAAGTCTTCTGACCCTAGGATCTGTGCTTTTTCCCTATGATATTTCACTTTTATTTCTCTTTAGAAGAATAAGATGTTTTCTGGAGTTCCCATCATAGCTCAGTGGAAACGAATCTGACTAGTATCCATGAGGATGCAGGTTCAACCCCTGGTCCCGCTCAGTGGGTTGAGGATCTGGTGTTGCCATAAGCTGTGGTGTAGGTCAGAGAAGAGGCTCTGACCCTGTGTTGCTGTGGCTGTGGTGTAGGCCAGCTGCTGTAGCTTTCATTTGACCCCTAGCCTGGAAACCTCCATATGCTGTGGGTTCGGCCCTAAAAAGACAAAAAAAACAAACAAAAAAAAGAACAAAAAAAAAAAAAGAATAAGATGTTTTAGGTTTTTATCTTCTTAAAAGATATTAAAAGAAAGTCCAAAAGAAGGCTCAGAGATTAAAGACACTTAAGAATTCTAACCACCAACATTCCTGGTATTACCTGGGTGAAGAAAGGAGTGATCTGGCCTCTGATTTCTGGGCTTCTAGAAGGTGTTGGAGCTGGTTCTGCAGTGTGACGCGTTGCATTGTCTGCCTGGGAAAGACAAACCAAAACATCTAAGCTCCCTGATGCATGACTACTTCCATAAATTAGTAGGTATAATTTTTCCATGATAATTTACAGTAAGTTGCAATAAATCCAAAAGCCTCATAAATGTACATAACTGTCATCCTCATAATTCAGAAATTTTTTTAAGGATACAGTCAAAAGTACCCCCAAAGATGTTTATTACTCACATTAGTAAAAAACGATAAGTAACCTAAATGCTCATCGGTAAGACCAAATAATTTATAATTATTTCTGTGAAGGCAGCTATTAAGAGTGATGCTATATCTGAATATCTATAATATAGAAAAAAATTTCCCTAATATATGTATATATACACATCTATAAAGTATACAGTATAAAGTGTATCTATATAAACACGCACACACAGTGTATTTTACTTTAAGTAAAAATTACAAAATACTGTTTGTAGTATAATCTCATTACTTCATTTTTAAAAAAATCTCTTTCTCTCTCTCTTCTTCCTACCCGCCCTCTTTTGAGCTGGAAGGATATATTCCAAAATGTTACTTAGTCTTTCTAAATTGTTTGAATTTCTTAAGTAACTGTATTAATCTAGCCATCAGAAAAAAATGAAGCAAGCAAATTACTTCCAAGTTGGCTAAAAACGATAACTTGAATTTTTCTATATAAAAGAAAAACAATGAATAGCAACACAATTTACTCTGGATATAGACGTGTTTGTATTAGAATGTGCTTTAAAGTTAAGAAAATAGGTTAAAAGCCATAGGTTACAGAACGTGAAATTTGTTTAAAAACACATAAGACTTATTACAGTACTTGACAAAAGTAAAGTAAACTAATTCTCATTTTGGAGGAGTAAGTAGGATTTACTGAACTCTGTAGCATTAGTGAGGTACCCCACCGCCCCACAAAGATGTCCATCACATTCTAATCCCTAAAAAGTGTGACTCTGTTACCTTGCTTGGCAAAAAGGGAATTAAGGTTGCAGATGGAGTTGAGGTCACCCTGGATTATTGGGTCCATCCAATCTCACTGCATGTGTCAATAATAGTGAAGAGGAGGCAGAAAAGGAGGTCAGAGAGAGGCAAAGCATGATGTGAGAAGGAGGAGGACTCAATCTCCGTTGCAGACTTTCTAGATGGAGGAAGGGGCTGTGAGCCAAAGAATGCAGTGGCCTCCAGGGGCTGCCAATGACCTTCCGCTGACAGCTAGCAAGAAAACAGAGACCTCGGTCCCACACCTGCAAGGAAGTGATTCTGCATACAATCTGAGTGAGCAAGAAATAGACTTTCATCATTAAGCCTTCAGAAAGGAATGGCAAGTGAAGATATCTCAATTTTAGTCTGGAGAGACCCTTCCTGGTCTTCTGACCCACAGAATGGTAAGATAAATGTTTTTGTTTTAAACCACTGAGTGTGTGGTAACTTCTTACAGGAGTCAAAAACGAATCCACCCAACATCAAAACTGGTAGCCGCTCTTGTGAGCTGGGACAAGGAACTTAACGAATGAGTGACGGTGTTCTTAAAAGAACTGCTGAATCGTGGACACTGGCTTGAGGAAGCCCATCTTCTCCAGGTCAAACGTCACTGCACACGCTCAACAGCTGTTGGGCGCCTAAATCTATTTCTGTAAGATCAAACTTGCACAATACCCTTCCATCATTCCCAAGGACTCTCCTTTTCTCAGAAGTGGTCACTCTCAGTCCTAGTTTGATCCCTAAGACCAGAGAAGTCTGTGACCTCATCTTATCTCACTCATTCTGTGACTCACATACGGAAAACTTAATCATCTAAAGCAGGAGCCAGAAAACTTTTTCCTAACGGGTCAGAGGATAAATATTTCAGGCTTGTGTGCCACACATTCTGTGTCATAATTACTCAGCTCCACTTCTGTAGCATGGACTCAAGCCTAGATAATATGTAAATAAATGCATGTGGCTCTGGTTTTTGCCTTTTGTTTTCCACACTCGTGGCACGCAGAAGTTCTCAAGCTAGGGATCAAACCTGCACCACAGCAGTAACCATCACCCACTGATGTATGGCTCTGTTTTAATAAAACCTTATTTATAAAAACAAGTGATGGGTTGGATTTGGTCCACAGTCCATAGTTTGCTGACCCTAAATGAATGAATAAAAAACAAAAATACATAAGAACACTGAACTTTTCCCACCTTGAAATTTGGTGCTGCATGTCAAGTTTTTTAGAAAAACATTTAGCGAGGGACTAAAATAGAGGAACAAAGACTATGGTCTCCTTTTAAAGGGTTTTTAGGTGTCAAAGCGAATATGACACAGTCAAGGAAGCTACTTGGAGGCAATTAGGTTGACTGATGGCAGGAATCCAAGGTATGAATGGAGGAAAAAAGGACTCTATCCTTTAGATTCTAATCAACTTTAATTCTAACATGTGAGCATGTAAAATATGAATATATGAAAGTATGTGAGCATATGCATAGTGTATTATCTATTACAGCTGCTGTAACAAAGTTTTACAAACTGCCTTGCTTAAATGACAGAGATTTATTTTCTCAAACTTCTGGAGGTTAGAAGTCCAAGACCAAGGTGTTGGCTGGGCTGGTTCCTGCCGAGGCTGTGAAGAAGGATCTGTTCTATGCCTCTCTTCTAGTTTTTGGTGGTTTGCTGGCCATCTCTGGCATTCTCTGGCTTGTAAATGAATCACCCTCATCTCTGCCTTCATGGTCACATGGTGTTCTCCCTGTGTGTCCGTCTCTGTGTCCAAATTTCCCCCTTTTACGAGGGCATGAGTCATACTGGATTAGGCCTAACGCTGACGACTTCATTTTCACTTGATTACTTTCGTAAAGACCCTACCTCTAAATAGGCTCACATTCCGAGGTACTAGGGGTTAGGGCGCCAACAGACCATTTTGTGGGACCCCAATTCAACCCGCAATACCTAGGCTTGTAGATTAGGATCTCTAAGAGAGCCAAAGGTTGCCATTTCTAAATAACAGCTATGTTTATCAACTGTACAGTTGGTAAAAATATTCTAGGAGGAAAAGGCATTCGAGACTGTCTCTCAGCCACATTTTTGGGCTGGAAAACCAGTGCCTTCCATCCTTCCTGCTACATCTTTCTAGGTTACTGGTGCCCTAGAGCCGGAAGGGTACACCGTGCTGTGGCAATACTCAGTGAACTTCTCTGTTCATGTCTAGTTTTGCCAACCTCACCTAGTAAGTACAAGACTAGGGTCTACAACGTAACCTCTCCTATTTGATCTCGTCATTGGCCTACCTACAACTGTCTACGGCATTCGGCTTGGAGACAGTGGAAGAACTGTTGTCTATTAGCGTACATGTGTGTTTTGTCCTAGGATCATCAACAGAGAGTGCAGCCAAGGCCCTGACCTTGAAGAGGTCTACCAATAAAACAGCTATTATAGCTCATGAAAGCCTCTGAGACGCAGTGGTAAGAGATGGAGGGAGGTTTTGTGATTTTTTCTCTGAGTACAAACCATTAGAAAAAATACCACATTTTTTTTTTGTCTTTTGTCTATTTGGGGTCACACCTGCGGCATATGGAGGTTCCCAGGCTAGGGGTCACACTGCAGCTATAGCTGCTGGCCTACTCCACAGCCACGGCAACTCAGAACCTGAGCCATGTCTGCAACCTACACCATGGCTCACGGCAATGCCAGATCCTTAACCCACTGAATGAGGCCAGGGATCAAACCCATGTCCTCATGGATACCAGTTGGATTCGTTAACCACTGAGCCACGATGTCCTCATGGATACTGGTCGGATTCGTCAACCACTGAGCCACGACGGGAACTCCACATTGGGTCATTTTAAAGTTTCTCATGATGGATATATCCATACACTACTTAGGGGGAGTGTCTGCTCATATAACATTGCTGGGAGGATATTAGGTAACATCCAATCATATTTTAAATATGTACATAATACCAGCATTTTTAGCAACATGGATGGACCTAGAAACTATCATGCTAAGTGAAGTCAGCTATACAATGAGACACCCACATCAAATGCTTTCACTGACATGTGGAATCTGAAAAAAGGACAGACGGAACTTCTTTGCAGAACAGATGCTGACTCACAGACATTGAAAAACTTATGGTCTCCGGAGGAGACAGTTTGGGGGGTGGGGGGATGTGCTTGGACTGTGGGATGGAAATCCTGTGAAGTCAGATTGTTATGATCATTATACAACTACAGATGTGATAAATTCATTTGAGTAATAAAAAGAAAAAAGAAAAAAAATATGTATGCCCTTAGCACTGGCAATTCCCTTTATAGGAACTTACTTTTAGAAATAACTGGAGTTCCCATTGTGGCTCAGGATAACAAACCTGACTAGGAACCATAAAGATGTGGGTTTGATCCCTGGCCTTGCTCAATGGGTTAAGTATCCGGTGTTGCCATGAGCTGTGATGTAGGTGGCAGATGCAGCTTGGATCCCGTGTTGCTATGGCTACGGCATAGGCTGGCAGGTGCACCTGTGATCTGACCCCTAGACTGAGAACTTCCATATGCCCGAAGGAAAAAAAAAAGAAAGAAATACTATACATGCACATAAAGACATGAGCACAAGTAATGTTCACTGTGGAACGATAACTGAGTTATAAATCTGTGTGCATTTTCCCTTCCATTACATCCAGACCACCTTCAAGTTCACTTAGCCACCTGCTCTTGGTTGTCTTGTTGAAATGGGTAGAGGACTCTTGGAGGGATAGGAATCCCTCTAATTTTTAAGTTTAAACTTTATTTTTTTTTTCTAATTAAAGCCTAAATTCATTGACGAGTGTATTCTAGGTACTAGTAGGGGGAAGGGAGGAGGAGTGCAGAGTCTTTTACCTCTAAAGCAAGAGAGCAGGAGCAGAGAGAGAAACGTTTCTCCAGATATGAGAAGAGCTAGAGGGTCTAAGGACTTACTGCATGGTTGCATGAATTACACTTCTAACCAGTGAAGGCCTCCCACCAACCAGAGGTCTTTTCTTGCAGGAAAAAAGGAAGAAAAGCTTTTATAATTTTAAAATAAGATGTCATGGATTTTTTCCCCCTAAAATTTAATTTTTATAATTTGTCCTCCTAATCTGCCACCATTACTTTGAGTACCATTCACGATTTTCAGTGATTCCCTTCACACTACACCCACTATAATTTGACTGATGTGTTTTCCAAGGGTGACCTCAGTCCCCTCAGATGGGCAGCAGCTCTTAATCCTTCAGCCTGCTAGAGACCCCCTAATGGCCTCTCCTCCAGCCCTCCTTTCTTCAAGAATTTTGTGGCAACCCTTTAGATATGCTTCCCTGACATCTAGATATGCAATATGTACCAATTTCTTAATCTCATCAAAAAACCAATTTTGGAGTTCCCTGGTAGCTCAGAAGGTTAAGGATCCAGTGTTGTCACTATTGTGGCTCGGGTTATGGCCGTGGTATGAGTTGGATCCCCGGCCTGGGACTTCCACATGCTCCAAAAATGGAGGGGAAAAAAAGAAGCAATTTTAGGTAGACAAAGAGTGTTTTAAGTAACATCACGCTGAGTTTACATTCTGAGGATTTTATGTTCTGTGGATTCATGAATCATCCACTTAATTTTTATAATAAATTTGCCAGTGATGGTTACCAGGTTACCTGCCTGTCATTTCCCAAATATTTTTTCTTTTTGAGAAAACAGAAACTGGCCCGTCTCTAGCCTTTTTCTCTCTCGTGCTCTTTATGATTTGCTAGACTATTAAGGACAGAAGTTTGGAACGATGCCTGTGTGTGCTTTCCACGCCTGCTACGTCACCTGGTCCTAAGATGTGAACACAGAGAGAGGCTCTGTCCCTTTGTCCATGGCAGCTTAAGTTCCCTGCTTAGGAAGCCTGCCCTGCACTTTTTGTTTGTTTAAATATCATTTTGCCTCTGCAGAGATGGCATCTTCAGCATCAGCGCTGGCCCAGAGGACTTGGGATGGAGGAAGAAAAGAAGATGAGAAGGCAGCGAGGAATTCCATGTACGACTGGCCTGAGGGAGAGTTCCAAGGTCCTCCGGGAAGCTAAGCACCATGATGACCAGCCAGACTTGGGTCTCAGGGAACCAACAGGTCACTCACTCCTTCAGCTGTTTGGTGAGCTTCACCACCTGGGAAGCCAGCGACATGCAGGTCTCCACCACCACCAGGTACCGGGAGCACAGGGTGTGTCCGTGGCGCTCGGCGCTCTGGGAGGGCTTTTCCCCTGCATGGTTCTGCATGGTGACATTGGCTCCATATTCAACCAGGGTCTGTCAGAGAATGCAGAAACAGGTGATTGCATCAGGACCTCTCTCTAAATATTTTTTTTTTTTACTTTTTTAAATTGAAATATAGTTAATTTACAATATTGTTAGTCTTGGGTAGGCAGCAAGGTGATTCACTTATATGTATATACATTTTTTTCATATTATTTTTCATTATAGAATATTATAAGATATTGAATATAGTTCCCGTGCTATATAGTCAATCCTTGTTGCTTATCTCTTTTATGTACAGTAGTGGGCTTATGTTAATCCCATACTCTTAATTTATCCCTCCCTCCTTTCCCCTTTGGTAACCATAAGTTTGTTTTCTGTGTCTGTGAGTGTGTTTCTATTTTATAAAGATTCATTTGTAATACATTTGAGATTCCAAATATAAGAGATATCCTAAAATATTTGCCTTTCTCTGTCTGACTTACTTTACTTGTTACAATATTCTCTAGGTCCATCCATAAATGTTATTTATTTATTTTTTTGGCTTTTTAGGGCCGCACCCACGGCATAAGGAAATTCCCAGGCTATGGGTCAAATTGGAGCTTTAGCTGCTGGTCTACGCCACAGCCACAGCAATGTGGGATCCGAGCCGTGTCTGCTCACAGCAACTCTGGATCCTTAACTCACTAAGTGAGGCCATGGATTGAACCTGTGTCCTTGTCCTCATGGATACTACTCAGATTGACTACTGCTGAGCCACAACAGGAACTCCTTAGAAAAGTTATTGCTACATGACTGTAACAGAAGGTTGAATAAAACTTTTTCTGTTATGCCAAAACCAGTTACCAGAGCCCAAGGTGGGCTGGTACCCTCGCATACAAAAGAGGGTCTCTGGGGAGCTTTGAGCAGTCCACATTAGATGGCTCCCTTGAGAGCCTACACGGATGCAGCCCTGACCAATCCCAGTACTATCGATCTACACCTCTGCCCCTTCCCCTACCTCCAGGAGGAGACTGGAATGGGGAGGAGGTTGCTGCCTCCTTAGAGTCTGTTCCTTTAGGAGCTGTGCAGGGCAGTGTCTGTGGTGAGAGGCTTCGCCCCTCTTCATCGGGTGGGTTCGTGGAGTTGGGGTTCGTGGAGAAGGAATTCTGTTTACCTGTTCCTATTTACTTGGGCAGCACATGCAATCTGTTTCTGAACCTACCCAATCAGCGAGAAAAAGAATGGGACAGAACTGTCACGACAGAGGCTGTGAAGCAGCACACATTTTGACCATGTGCCAAGGCAAGGATGTGTCCCATGTATCAAGCAGAGGTTGGAGAAAGGGCTTGCTGGGAGCTGGTTAGCACCTGATTAAAAAGGAAAGGGTTCTTCTGTATGGGGTGCAACTCAGGTGGAGGGAACTGAATGGGGAGAAGGGTGTGAGGTGGGGGTCAGATGGCCCCCTCCTGGTATCAGTGGGGAGGCTCTAGAGGACCCTCTGAAAACCTCATCCCCCACGCCCACCAGAGAGTCAGCATCTGCAGGCTGCCCCAAAGGCCATCAGTGGCAAACCACAGTGAGCTAAAGAAGCAAGACAACTTTCAGGGAGAAGCCGTGTGACCTTCGCCAGTTAAAGAGAGAGCTGACTTCTCTCCATACCTCCTCTTTGTCTCCACCAGTGGAGCTCAGAAGAGAGAGGAGAATAGAAGCTAATGTGCTGTGTAAAAGCTGTTCATGCCTCAGTCCCACGGCAACCCCGAGTCTTATCTGGGTTGGGGAGGAGAACGCCTTGAACCAGAAACAAGACTGAGTTTTTAAATTGGTTTGAAGTACATGTTAACAGTCAAACACAAGCAAAAAGTCATGGCATCTGGCCAAGGTTATCTTAGGAGAGGGGAGAGAGAGAGGTTTGATGGAGCGTGGTTGACGTTGCTAATTTTAAAAACATCAAAACTCTTTTGTATTTATGCTCTGATAACACTGGATTCCCTCAAGTGGTTATATCAATATTAATCAACTGCCATAGTCTGACATTTTTTTTTTTAATACTATCAAGATGAGGTTGTAGACTTCTGGGTTTATTTTAGTAACAGGTAATATTTTTTTTTCCACAAGAAATACGTGTCATTTTTAAAGTCCCAGACTACTTAGACTCGGGTCATGAAGGAGCTTCATTTTCTTTTCAGTTTATGACCACTCACCAGGAAAGGTCAATCTGCCACAAAGCCACCCACCTCACAGAGTGTCACAGAGACCACTTCACTCTGAGCTCTCGGGGTCCCAGCATAAACACACACTGTTATCACTCCCCTGGACTCTGGCCTCTGCAGTTTTCTTTGCAATGTTTTCCACATTCAGTCCCCTCCTCATCTCATAAAGGCCCTTGCTCACCCTCTTTTCTACTTTCAGTCTCTTTGTACCTATTTTTTTTTTTGTTATTCTCACACCCAGTGGATACACCCACTTCTAAGATGATCCAAGTTTCCACAACCATGGTGTCTAGTGCCAAAAATATCATTTGTGTTAAGGGGAGGGATGAACACTCTGAGAGGACAGACCGCCTCTCCTCACATATGAAAAGAAAAATAACTGAAATCTCAAACAGAATTAGTGATATCAGCTGGTTTTCTTTGGCTCGCAGGCATTTATTAGCTGGTAAAAAAAAAGTTTACTTCAAGACTATTAAATACGATAGTGTTTTGTGAAACGGAAAGATGTCCCCTTTGCATTCAATTTATTTTTCCTCCACAAAAAAGTCACGCCGCTCCTTTCATCTTTCTGCAGATGCTGGTCATTATTTAAATTTCCCTCTTTTCTACACCTGCCAATTTCTCATCACTCTTTTTCAACTTGATGTCTTATATTGGGAGGTGCACGCGTGGCCAACAAGAGCGTGGAAATTTCCCAGACACCTGGACGATTTCCTATCAACGTGTCTCTTCAAAGAGCAGCCGGGAGTTCCCGTCATGGCGCAGTGGTTAACGAATCCGACTAGGAACCACGTGGTTGCGGGTTCGATCCCTGTCCTTGCTCAGTGGGTTAACGATCCGGCGTTGCCCTGAGCTGTGGTGTAGGTTGCAGACGCGGCTTGGATCCCGAGTTGCTGTGGGTCTGGTGTAGGCCGGTGGCTACAGCTCCGATTGGACCCCTAGCCTGGGAACCTCCATATGCCGTGGGAGCGGCCCAAGACCAAGAAATAGCAAAAAGACCAAAAAAAAAAAAAAAAAAAAGAGCAGCCGCACGTAAGGAGACTCTGTGGAGAGCTTTCTGCCGTGTCCCCTTCTCTGCCCTTCCTTCTGTTTGTATGCATCTCTTGCCTCTTACTTTTCCATATCGTCTCCTGTCATTTCCCGAGTCCTCTACTTGCTTGAGCCACCAGTTCTCTTTGCCCCGTTTCCTCTCAGATACAGTCTACCCTGCACCCAGTAGGACCTCAGTACGTACCTGTTAAATAAACAAGCACGTGGATTTGGAAGAAAAGAAGCAATACCTAATAAGGTAGAAAAGAGTATTGCTTTCTTGGAGGCATCAGGTATTCGTAACACAGTCTCAACTGTAGGAACTTGGTGATGTGAATGAAAGTCTCTTCTTGAATCACAGCCTTCCGCTGTACATCCTCAGGCCTTTTCCTACATCCCAGGCAGATGTGGGAATGGCGAGAAGCAACGTAATGTCTTTTCTATCAAAGGAAGTCTGGGTTACTCCATTTGTGCTCTGGTTTCCACTGAAATGCCCTCCTGCAACCCTCTCCTCTTTACACCTTCTCCCAGCAACAGTTTGTTTCAAATTAGCCAACCGGGAAGAACGTGCGCCCTGACCTGGCCGATGGGAAGGGAACAGGTACATCACCCGCGTTAGGGATACACAGGGAGGGTCTTTTCTTCCTTGTGTGTGCTTTTTGAGGACCTGCACCCTTCTGCAGAAGTAAAGTGCCTTGTCGAGATCGTCCCATGTTCACGTGTCTCATTTTCCGACACTGATGATCCAAGCCATTCTCCAACAGAATGAATCTATGGACACTGGGTCATTTTTAACGATAAGAATGGTGTGATTGGTCTGATTCTGGTAATTATGATGTATACTCATAAATGAAATTTCAGGTCAGTTCTAAACTTTGTTTCCCATTCAAATCTTTTCCTCTCTTCTTCTCTGTCCCTCCTCCTCCTGCTGTTTAGCTATTTTCTCTCTTTGTTTTGTCATTTGGGGTCGCACCTTTTCTAGGTGAAAAGGCCTATCCAGTTTTTACGTTCATGTGTGCCCCAAGCTTCTGAGGGCCCTGGCAGGCTCCCCCACTGTGTGTGGTCAGGATGGTGGCCCTGGTTTGGCTCAGCTTTGTGCAGCTCTGCATTCAGCTGTGGGATGAGATGCTGACTCCCCTTCTTGAGGAACCTCCATGCTCTCTAGGCAGCCCCCTCGTATGCCCCTCAGGTGGCCTGAGGCAGGGGGAAGAGTTTTCCCCAACTGTGGTTCTATCCCCCAACCTCTTTACATCACGGCACACACAGAACATGGTAATATACTTGAAAGCTATGTTGGGCTAAAAGGGTTAGGCCCCCTGAGGCTGTTGTTGGCACGGCTGGCCAACCAAGGCCCTGCCAAGCCTGCCTATGGGCCGAGGGGATCAATATCGAGCCCCTTGTAATCAGTTTTTGAATGCATTTAAGAAGTTTAGTCCTATACAAAGACAGGTAGAAAACCACAGCTGTCTCCTTAGGCCTTCTACTCCCTACTCTGAGGAATTCTTCTAGTTCATTCTTGACAATTCAGTCCTGTTTTTCAGACACCTGGGAAGGCAAAGTGTGCTAACGACAGCAGGAATGGCCCACTCCTGTGTGAGATGTGGTCTGATAATGGCTTCCTGCTGTCTTGAGAACACAGGATACTTAACATCTATTGTCCTCAGCACTGGGGAGAGGGCAGGGATAGTCCCTCCCAACATGACATCCTGTGACACTCAAGGAGAAACCCAGACAGCCAGTGTCAGCATGTGTTTCTGGAAATACAACTTTGTCAGTTTGATTCCTTATTATCCACTGCAATAGAGAAAGCAGATTTAATCCAGACATTCTCCCAGGGAATAAACTTCCCATTTTCTGATTTATTACTCGATGCCCTCATTTCTGGCTTCAGAGCTGCAGGGCCTGCATACCTGTATGCACCCGAGGTAGCCATGCTGCGAGGCCACGTGAACGGCGCTGTTCCCATCCTGGTCCACTTCATCCAGCGAGATGCCCTGTTCTTGCATGAACTGAAGAAGCCACAGCAGAATCTTCTCCTACAAACACCAGGACAGTTGGTATTAATGGCCTGTCATGTACAAAAGTCTATAATATAAAAGACGAGCAGTTCCTGTTGTGGCACAGCGGGAAAGACTCTGACTAGGAACCATGAGGTTGCTGATTTGATCCCTGGCCTCGCCCAGTGGGTTAAGGATCCAGCATTGCCATGAGCTGTGATGTAGGTCGCAGATGTGGCTTGGATGGTGCATTGCTGTGGCTGTGGTATAGGCCAGCAGCTAAAGCTCCAATTAGACCCCTAGCCTGGGAATCTGCATATGCCACCGGTGCAGGCCTAAAAAGCAAAAAAAAAAAAAAAAAAACCCAAACCAAACCAAACCAAAACAAAAAGACGAAAACAAAACTCCAATGTGTTGGATAAGCTTAGATGTAACCATAGGAACAGAGCATTTCCATTCAGTATAAACCAAAAAATGCATGAATCTGTGACAGAATTAAAGAAAGGAATACTTTGAGAATTCAAAGAACAGAAAGTTATCTCAGAAATGCTCATGTTTTTGGAGTTCCTGCTGTGGCGCAGTGGGTTAAGGATCTGGTATTGTCTCCAAGGTGGCTGGGTTTCAACCTCCGGAACAGAACTTCCACATGCTGTGGTTGTGGCCAAAAAAAGAAAGAAAGAAAAAAAAAAAAAAAAAAAAAGCTCATGTTTTGCTTACATATTCTATAGGTGGAAAAACTGATTCATAGAAAAGTTGGAGCATCTCTTCAACATCACAGACTCAACACTGGAATCAGAATCCAAGTCTTTTGATTCCAAGGCAATGTTTTTGGTACTTTGTTATATTATTTGGAGGCTTCAAGAATATTGTTATAAGACCTCAGACTACTGAGATAATTAGATTCTACTTTAAATATATAATGCTTCAACTGTGCGTTCTAAACCCATAGCTACTATCAAACCGGCTTACAAAAAAGAGGTAACATCTGTAGTTGCCAAGTATAAGACAATGACACGGAAGTAAAACTGGGACCCTCTTGATTTTTCTGACCAAAGGTTGGTGGTGTTTTGAAAGGGAAGGCTTTCTTTTCTTCCATGTTAAAGGAAGGGCACCCAAACCTTAACACAACCTTTCAAAAGGAAAGACACAGAACAGTCAGCGTATGCTGTCACAATCTGTTCACATTTTACCCGGTGAATCTTTTGAGGTATTTTCATGTTATGTTTGGTCTCAGGAGAAAGCAGGGGGATGGGATTACACTGTTTTAAAATAGAAAAATTAAATATAATGTTAAAAAAATATGAGAGTGGTAAAAACAACAGCGTGAAGCTAGTGGGTGGAATTTGACATTTAAAAAGATGATCTTGTATTTGAAATCGTCTTGAACTTCTCCTTAGCCTTTTAAAGGATTTTTTTTTTTTTTCCAGTTATTTGCTCGGACTGGTCATGAACTTTTATACTTTTTCTGGATTAAATTTGCCTTCACCTTCTGAACATGCCAACTAATCTGCTAAAGGAATGCTGGATTAAAAACAGCCAACTCCTTTCATGTTTCACCCCTCATGTGGGGAACAGGGCACTGTTTATGAAGGCATCTGTAACATCAGGAGCAGCCTGAGTATTAGCACCACACTTTTTTCACACATGCAGCGAGGAGGAAGCCCCCCTGACGAGCAAGGAGAGAAAATATAATCAATACATCCAGCCAACCGAGAATACCCGCAGGGAAAGCAGGGTGAGCGTTAGCTGCAAAAGCAGACAGATCTCTAGGAAGTGAAACCCTCCACGTCCCCTACAGAAGTGAGGTGGAGCCAAGCCTGGAGGCCAGGGCTGGGAGTTAGCATCTGGATCAGGATAGGCTGATGTGCTTAATCCTCTGCTTTAGAGGAAAACTTGGAAAAAGTTGTGACTGATATCTGGACCAGAGCAGGGGATGTTTTACATGCACGAGGTAGACTAACTTCTCTTATTTTTTCTAATTACTCTTATTTTTTCTAATTACGTAGGGGGAAAGTGGAATTACTTTTATTTGGAGACAGATGATCAAAGCATGAGATCTTTGCTCCTGAAAAGATCCGGATGAGTAGACGTATCTCAGGATAACTGACATAACCAACTGGTTTGAAGATAATGTCTAAGACATGAAAACATCAAGAGGGCAGGATGCTGTGCCTCCACCAGTGAGAATGACAGCCCCGCCCTTTTCAGTGTTAGTACATGTGCTGCTGAAGCAAGCACAGCCCTGCCATCTTCAAGGAGCCACTGTCAAGCTTGTGGTGACTTGGCTGGTTCCTTGCTATTAAATGTTAAAACAGCAGAGTGGAAGAGGTTTCAAGGAATCAATCAAACACTCTTACTCTACAAATCATAAAACAGAAGAAGACAACTGGATATTCTCTGATATTCCAGCAGATTCTTTCTTTAGCAAGTAAAGCTGAGAGGAGTTCAAGGTATTCAGAAACATTCTGCATGTACCTTCTTATCAGGGACACTTTCATGTATGTTATAGTGGCTATGCCTACTCCACATGCACAGAAAATGCCCTTTACTGTAATTCACAGGGTTTTGACTTTTGGTAATGGAGTTATAGGAAACAAAAATACAATAGGTCCTAAGATTAGGAATTTTCCACTTGTAAAAATCTGGATTTTGCAGGGCCTTGAAGATCTGGGAGAAAAGGAGAAGGTATGTATGCGGGCTGTTCCAGTCAGGGGTGGTCCATACTGTTACCATAACCTGCCTGCTTTTCATGACGGCATGGATAATTCTTTATAATTAAAGATTTGAAATGCAAGACTTACATAAAGGAAGAACCTGTTGCTCAGAACAATGCAAGTTCTTGTACAAACTCAAATTCGGCTTTGTGTTCTGCAGGGTACAATTTAATAACAAGCCATGCAAGTGGCCTGTTTACTGAGAAATTATATGGAAACAATCTCTCCTATGATACTATGCAGAGAAGCACTGCTCACAGGGATGGGCTGACTATCCATCTGGTCTAATAACCAACATTTAGAATTTCTGAGATGGACACAAGATGGCTAGAATCCCCTGGTCTGGGTAAAAGCATGTTTAGCATCCACTCTCCAAGAAATGCTTTCTGCTCTGATTCTGGAGAACATGCCAGCAGAGGTCCATGGTCCTACAATTTAAACAGTGACTTATTTGACAAATATCTAGTAAGGAGAACAGAACAAATACTGCTGTTTTCTCCAACTAAGAAGGTCCCTGTGAATGCATTATATGACACAGATATTTATGCCATGATGCTCACCTCTCCTTTTAGACTTTTTTTTTAACTTTTCTTCTTATATAATTTTTATTTTTCTCCATTATGGCTGGTTTACAATGTTCTGTCAATTTTCTATTGTACACCATGGCGACCCAGTTACACATACATGTATACATTATTTTTTCTCACATCATGCTCCATCATAAGTGATTAGATATAGTTCCCAGAGCTACACAGCAGGATCTCATTGCTAATCCATTCCAAAGGCAGTAGTTTGCATCTATTAACCCCGAGCTCCCAATCCACCCACTCTCTCCCCCTCCTGTTTGGCAACCACAAGTCTATTCGCCAAGGCCATGATTTTCTTTTCTGTGGAGAGGTTCATTTGTGCCGTATATTAGATTCCAGATATAAGTGATATCATATGGTATTTGTCTTTCTCCTTCTGACTTACTTCACTCAATATGAGAGTCTCTAGTTCTATCCATGTTGCTGCAAATGGCATTATTTTGTTCTTTTTTATGGCTGAGTAGTATTCTATCATGTATATATAACACATCTTTCTAATCCAATCATACGTCGATGGACATTTGGGTTGTTTCCATGTCTTGGCTCTTGTGAATAGAGCTGCAATGAACATGCAGGTGCATGTGCCTTTCTCAAGCAGAGTGTTGTCCGAATATATGCCCAAGAGTGGGAGTGCTGGGTCACTCCTTTTAGACTTTTAGCATGATCTCTACCCCGCTTCCCTCCCAGCCCTGTGTGTGTGTGTGTGTGTGTGTGTGTGTAAGAAAGAGAGAGAGAAAGGAAGAAAGAGAGGGAGAAGGTATTAAAGGAAGAATAACTTCAGATCTTCATCTTCCCACAGGCGTTACTGGCAGAGAACATACAATGCAGTCACATGGACTGAGTGGCTCTTCTGTGTTATTTCTGTTTTACATCCAAACACCCACGTATCTATCTACCCATTCAACTTCCATCTAACAAGTGAAAATGTACTTCATGTACCAGCTTTCTCTTCTGTGGATTTTTTGCTCTTTTAGTAACCCTTTTAATGTATGTTTTGTGTGTTCTTAAAGGCAAGGCAATTTATTTTAAGAGGCAATTACTATGTGTAATTTATTTTAGATGTGCTGGACAGTCTAATTAAAAATGTCATTGAAAAGTATGCCACAGGTTTAGTACTGGTATCAATAAAATCTCTACAGTTGTGTAAGTTCTAAAGGAGGCAGCTTTGTCTGTGATCACAGGTCATCAAATCTAATGTGCCATCAATCGTAAGATTCATTCCAGTCTTTGAGACATTAAATATATTTTTAAAAATGGCCAGTAATTTCATATTGTCACTTATTGTATGATAAATGTAGACTCTAGAGATAGTAAAATGTGAAAAAAAATACATCACAGTATTAATTAAATAGGTTAAGGCCTAAATAATTCTTTGTCAAGTTTCTTTTATACTTGACTTACCATGAAAAAAAAATGAAATAATATTTATAGGAATAAAAACAATTAATTGGAAGGTATTCAATAACCATAATAGCTGACATTTACCCACTCTATGTGTCTACTACATGCTGGCAGTAGGCAGTGGTCAGGTAGCTTTTCTCATTTAAATCTCAGAGAAACCTGTAAGGAAGGTTCTATTATCTCCATTTTATTTTATTTATTAATTTGCTTTTTAGGGCTGCACTTATGGCATATGGAGATTCCCAGGCCAGGAGTCCAATCGGAGCTACAGCTGCTGGCCTACACCACAGCCACAGCAACACCAGATCTGAGCTGCGTCTGCGACCTAAACCCCATCTCACAGCAACACCGGATCCTTAAGCCACTGACCGAGGCCAGGGATAGAACCTGCAACCTCATGGTTCCTAGTCAGATTCATTTCCGCTCTGCCACTACAGGAACTCCTGTTATCTCCTTTTTAAAGATGAGGAAACTGAGGTCCGGGGAGACATTTTCTTCTTTTTTCTTTCTTTCAAGAAAAATAAACGTATCCAAGTCTACTGAGCTAGTAAGAGTAGGACTAGAATTTAAACTGTGACTCAGGAGCCTGTGTCTCCATGACTCTGTTCTCCGCCTTCTGAAAACGAACGTCATTGCCCCGTGTCCCCTGAGTCCATAAGAGACACACTCCCTTTGGCCCCCCTGGGTCACAGAAACCACACGAACTGCCTGTCAGTCCATGGGTTGAGGAGCTCTGTGTCGGTTATGCTTTTTCAAAGGTCCTTGGAGAACAGACGGATGCTTATGCCAATCAAAGACTGTCCTCTTTGCTTTCATCTGCAATTGTAGCACTTCCAGTGTTGTTTACTTATTTCTACCCCCGACAATGAAATAATAAAGTCAACAAAATATTTTCTGTTTTACACTGTAGAAAAACACTAACACAGAGCTTGTGGAAGCAACCCCCTTACCCACATGCCTGTCACTGTTCATGACCATTCGTAGGAACTGCTGAGCCTTTCCTTTTTTGAAAAAGTAGCCTTTTTCTTTCTTTCTTTCTTTCTTTCTTTCTTTCTTTCTTTCTTTCTTTCTTTCTTTTTTTTTTTTTTTTGACCTGTATTAGCAGGGCAAACATTAAAAATAGAGAATGAACACGGTGGAGGCAAATGTGATTTTTCTTGGAAAATGCTCAAGGCTATGATGTCTGTTGTTTCTGTAGGAGAATCCCATGAAAGATTCCACAACAAAATGGGAAACTCCCTGTTGAAAGTGACAGAGAGCCCAATGAACCAGTGACCAAGGCAAAACAGGCTGGGGCCCCCCAACACCTGAGGGATGAGAGCTTTGCTGAGACCCTGGACCAGATCATCTGAACATTCGGATTCAAATAAAACAGCCCCAGTTACACAGCCAGCAGCTTTGATTTGAGACGCTTCTGTCTCAACTGTTTCGCCAGTAACATCTCTCTCAAGAGAGAGCAAAGCAGGCCTATCAGAGGACACCTCTGTCTGTACCCAAGCATCCCTCAGTAACCTTCATGCTTCCCGTGGCTAGTTCCGCCAGGTCCAAACAGGCAATGAAATAATTGCACCCTCCGAGACTTCATGTGTCAAGAGGTGGAAAATCAATTCCTATCACCCAAAGATCTATCACTCCAGGAGGCCACTAAAAATTGTGGGCCGCCCTGACCTTCTGGAGTCTTTAAAGGTAATTTTTACAAGAAAAAGGACACAAATTGGGAGGCAAATGGAGCCCATTCTTTAGGAATCTATAGGCGGGGCAGAGGGCAACTAAAATAAACGAAGAGAAGAATTTTCCTCTGTGCTATCCTTTTCAAAGGTATTTACTGAAGAAACAAAACCAGAACGCACTCAAGTGCTTGCTTGATGAAGAAAAACTTGCATGTGCTGAATCCATTAGAAAACTGTTCAATAACAGTCTTCCTTGTGAAAATATTAGCCTTGTAATGGTTCCAAGTTCAGCATCTCCACAGGTTATCTGTTACATAAGTGGCGGCAGCGGATGTAGGATGGCTGGGCAGAATTTGCAGTCCTAATGGGTTTCTATATTTTCCACTTGGGTAAGAAGGCTCTTCTGAAGGCCCTGCTGGAGTGCCCTGCTCAAAGCCATACTTTAGGTCATTAAAAATGCTTATCAGCTTGCAATAACAATCTGAAGACTGATACTACCATGAAGCAAGTGTTTGACACGGCTCTTCACATAGGTCATTTGTTTCCATATTTTCCTCTAGTCCAGCCAAGTAAGCTACACCATCACCCAACTAGTCCCAGAAAGGGCACTTTCTTTTGTTTTGTCCCAACAGTTTCAAAATTATGAGAAGCCTGCTGTGAGAGTTGAATAGAGAAACTGGCACATATAAGGAACATTTCCCAGGACAAAGAAGGCCGGATACCCAATTATTGACTTAAAGTCTCAGAACAGCAATGCAATCCTTTCCTCCTTTTCTTTGCCAGGCTCTTGCAAAAGTGTAGTCAGCCGTTCCACCGATATCTGAAATTCCTCCTTAGCTTTACATAAGCAAGGGAAATCAGGGATTTGAAACAATTATTCAGACGATTTGAGAATAAATAAAATTTTCTTTCATAGTGAGAATGACTTATGCAGACTATTTTTCTTTATGATTCTTCCGGTCATTTGAAAATACTACTCTCCCCTTTGCCAGTCTAAGAAAAAAAGAAAAAGGAGGGGACATCTTAAGCCAAATGCTTATTAGTTCTTAAGGTTGTTTGTAGGACACCATGGCTGGGGGTCATAAGTGCAATACACAAAGAAAATGAAGTGATGCTTTCTAAGGCAGAGGATTTTGCAAATTTTAGATGCGCTTCCTGCTCCTTTCTTCTTTCCATAAGTTTCATACAATGAGCTGTGTTAAGACACCCCTAACTCTCACAATGTATTGTGAAGTTGTAAAAAAGACTTCTACAGCTCTATCAGTGCCACTGTAAACAAGCTACACAAATTGTCTACACAGATGGGAGACAAAACATTCTGGCCCCACAGTCAGAGGACTCAGTTGAAATCTAGCCTTTGCTCTTATAAGTCAGAGGCTACACTCTAGCCTCGTACAATTCTCTCTTCAGTCTCATCTATAGAGTGGGGATAAAATCATGATCCAAAAAGGTTGTTTTAAGGAATAAGTCAGATAATGTACACAAAAGTCAATGGCATGGTGCTTGGTACATATAGGAAACATTATACTTATATGTGTGTGTGTGTAGGCACACGTATACATATATATATAAAAATATATATATTAATCGAAGTTACCATAGCAGAAAATAAACAATCACCTAACATGACTTCCACTAAAAAAAGGCTGTGGTAATATTCTACAAGTCTATTTTTACAATTTGAGATTGTCATGCTTGAAAAAGCATAATCTCCTGTTGACAATACCACAATTTACTGCCACTGGGAAAGTTTATGAGGCCAAAGGGATACAGTTATATGCATGAGAAGCAATTTTCTTTGCCACAAACAAATGTGATTAAATCTATTTTAATACAGGGCTGACTTTATTTTTTTTTAAGACTGAGATTGGTGTTTTGTGGTTCCGATTTTTTTTTTTAGAAAAAGATAATGTATACCCATCCTTCTCAAAGGAATTTGAGTTAGTAATGATTTTTTTACTCCATACACTGGATTGCGATTTGTCTACGTCAGGAACTCACAGTGGGATTTCCTAATGCAGACTTTGGTTGTAACTGAGACTCACTGAATTAGCATGCCGCGTATCTTTAATGGACAGAGATGTTCTTGCTTAATGTCTTACTAAAGATTTTCTTTTTCTTTTTCGGCGTTTTAGGGCCGCAACTTCAGCATATGGAAATTCCCAGGCTAGGGGTCGAATTGGAGCTGTAGCCGCTGGCTTATGCCCCAGCCACCGCAATGCACGATCCAAGCCACATCTGCGACCTGCACCAAAGCTCAGGCCACACCAGATCCCCAACCCATGGAGTGAGGCCAGGGATCAAAACCACATCCTCACGGATACTAGCCAGGTTCATTACCACTGAGCCACAATGGGAACTCCCAAAGATTTTCTTCTTAATTTTGAATTCAAGAAAATCTGTCACTTTTCCTTTTGGCAAAAGTTAAATTTGTTTATTGTAGAAGATTTGGAAAGATGTGAAAAATACAAAAGAGAAAATAAAAGCCACTGTGAAATTCCCACTATGGCACAACGGGATCTGTGGCATCTTGGCAGCACCAGGGTACATATTTGATTCCCAGCCCAGCACAATAGGTTAAAAGACCCAGAGTTGCCACAGCTGTGGCATAGGTGGCAACTGTGGCTTGTATCTGATCACTGGCCTGGGAACTCCATATTGCTCAGGGCGGCCAAAAATGAAAAAAAAAAGTTAAAAAAAAGACACCTTTAACTCCACCCTGAGTGATAACTACTATAAACCTGCTGTGACATAGTTTTTTCCAGTATTATTATCTATTTCTCTCTCTCTCCAAAATTCAAAGTTGATACCAGCTTACAGGAACAGTTTTGTATCATACATTTTAATTCAATATAATGTAATGAATATTGTTCTGTAAAATTCCATCATATGGGAGTTCCCATCGTGGTGCAGCAGAAACGAATCCGACTAGGAACCATGAGGTTGCAGGTTCGATCGCTGGCCTTACTCAGTGGGTTAAGGATTGGGTGTTGCCGTGAGCTATTGTGTAGGTCACAGACATGGCTCAGATCTGGAGTTGTTGTGGCTGTGGTGTAGGCCAGCAGCTATAGCTCTGATAAGACCCCTAGCCTGGGACTCTCCATATGCCGTGCCATAGGTACAGCCCTAAAAAAAAAAAAAAAAAAAAAGACAAAAAAAAGACCCCCCCCCAAATAATTCCATCATATGGATGTTGCTTCATTATTTATCGACTATCCTATCATGGGATATTTAGGTTGTTTAAAACATTTCTTCATATAAAACTGCTACAATGAATATCATCGCTAATAAATCTTTGAATACATCTTTGATGATTTCTTAGGTTTGGATTCCGATGAACTAAAAATTTAAAAAGAAGTAGCTAACACAGCACACAAAAAGATAGTTAAAAATTTCTTCATACCTGGCCGAAGCAACCTGCATAATGAATAAGGCTTGGAAAATCCTTAGAACAACTCAATTCAGCAATGGCTTCTGTTTCACTCACCATCCAGCGAACACACTCTAACTGACCATTCTAGATTAAAAAGAAAACACAAGGAAAGAAAGAAATTTAAAGTAATTCAGGTTTAAAAAACATCACACAGGTGAAAATTTTACCAAAGAAAGAAATCACATGGATTTCAGCGTTTATATCTAGCCTAATTCATTTACAATATATGTGTATTGCCTATTCTATTTCTGATCAAAAGTTTCAACTCTAAATCAACCACAACATTTTTACTGAAATACATTTTCAGAATTTTATCAGTTACTTTAAAATCAATCTATTGAGGTATAACTTGCCCACTATAAAATGTACTCTTTTAAAAAGACATTCTGGTGAATTTTGACAAAGATACACTCTCTTGTAATTACAACTCCAATCAAGATACAGAACATGCTCCCCCAACATTTCTCGTGTCCCTTTGCTCTCACCCCCTCCTCACCTTTGCCCAGGTATCACTATGATTCCCACAGTAATAGAACAGAGTATGCACTCTTTGGCAACTGGCTTTTTTTCACCCAGTGTAATTTTTCAGAGATTTCAATTTTTCCAAGCTACTGTTTGGAAAGAGTTTGTTCTTTTTAATTGCTAAGAAGTATTCCATCGCATGAATACACCACACTTTGTTCATCCATTAACTCTTAGCATAGGCTTTTTCCCTTGAGAAGTTGGCTCAAATGCTACTTTCACTGAAGCCTCCCTGACTTTTCTCCTGTACTCAAATCCCACACCCTGCAGATCAGGAAGGCAGCAGGGACGCATATAATCGGGTGATTAAGACCCAGAATTTGGAATGGACTTAAATCCTTAATTTACCACTTAGTTACCTTGAACCTTGAACAAGTTACTTCACCTCTCTGATACTCAAATTCTCTCATCTGCGAAATAGCAGGGGTTAGTAGCAGCCACTGCACAGAGTTACTATAAAGAGCAAATGAGGCAAAGCATGCCAGCTTACTGGGTGCTGACACAATACCTGTTACCTTATGCTATTAGATCCTCGCAGTAACTCTGTAGGAAAAATGAGACGTGCAGCTGCTTTCTTGGTTTGCACAGTGTGGGACCTTAGCGCAGGAGATAAAAACTACCGTAGGCATGGAGTCAGGGAGGGAGGCCTTTTCTAAAAATGAGACACTTACTCCTATTTGGATAATGGAATTTCAAGTAGTCACCTTCTAACTATTCATGTGCAAAGTCTTCTCTCTGCCTGGGGCATCCAGCAGGATCAGGTAGGTGCTGAATAGCTTCTAGGTGCCCCATTCAGATCTATCTCCTCTAGTCTCTGCCCTCCTTGCTGCCCTGGGGAGGCTGATCTATATGGCTTGGTTCCCTTGCCAGCTGGATACTGCCTGGGTCTGGCTGATGGAAAGCAGTAGCAGGAGACCAAGAAAAGATGGTGAGTTTGAGGTCCTCTCTGTTCCTAGTTTCCCCATTATGGGGGTGCCAATGGCTGGCTGAGTCCTGCCACCACGCAAAGGTCAAAAGTTAGCCAGTTCTATTCAGCCCTTTATCTCAGGTCCTTCCCCTGTTCCTTCAGGTTCTGGGTTAGTAACTATGTTCTGGCTGTTTCCCCGATATACTGCACTTTCCTTATACCCCACTCTCCTTTGTTGTGTGGATAAGCTGTTCAATACACACTTTTCCTTAAACTACACAGTTGGAGAATACAGTGTCTCCAGGAGGACTAAAAAATCCCACTGATACAACGTCCTTCATTCCCTCAGAACCTTGCAATTTACATAATTCATAATTACATAAATGGGTATTTACATGGAACACAGAAATGAAGCAATACTTCTGATTTTGATAATTTGAATCTTCTCTCTCTTCTTTTGGGGGGGGAGTCAGTCTAACTAAAAGTTTACTATTTTTTAAAAATCTTTTTTGAGACCAAATGTGATTTTGTTGATTTTCCCTATTGTTTTCCTAGTCTCTATTTCATTTACTTTTCCCTGAAAAATTTTAAAATTTCCTTCCTTCTGCTTGCTTTGAATTTAGTTTGTTTTATATATTTATTTATTTATTTTTGTCTTTTTGCCATTTCTTGGGCCGCTCCCGCGGCATATAGAGGTTCCCAGGCTAGGTTTCGAATCGGAGCCGTAGCCACCGGCCTACGCCAGAGCCACAGCAATGCTGGATCCAAGCCATGTCTGCAACCTACACCACAGCTCATGGCAACACCGGATCCTTAACCCCCTGAGCAAGGCCAGGGACCGAACCCGAAACCTCATGGTTCCTAGTTGGATTCGTTAACCACTGCGCCACGACGGGAACTCCAAGTTTGTTTTAATTTTTCTAGTTTCATGACGTACATGAGGCTATTAATTTGAGATCTTCCTCCTCCTCCATCTTTTTTTAAACATAGGTATTTATAGCTATAAATTTCTCCCAAGCACTTCTATAGTTGCATATTTAAATAGTGGTATGTTGCCTTTTCATTTTCATTCATCTCCAAATATCTTCCAATTTCCCTTGTAATTTCTCCTTTGATACAATGATTATTTTGGAGTATGTTAATTCCATATACTTGTGTAAATTCCCCTGTTATTAATGCCTAATTGAATTTTATTATAGTTGAAGGACATACTTTGTATGATTAGAATCCTTATAATTTACTGAGATCTGCTTTATGACCTAACGTATGGTCTATCATGGAGAATATTTAATGTGCACTTGACAAAAGTGCACATTCTGCTGTTGTTAGGTGCAATGTTCTGTTAGATGTGCATTGGGTTTAGTTACTCAAGAAAGCAACATTCAAATAAATAAAAAGCTGCAAGAGAGGCAAAAGGAAATATTACATCACCACTATGAATTTGAAAGCAATATCACTTGCCATAATTAGAAATACCAAGAAAACAAAAAAAGTTATTAAATTCCAGTGGGAAATTTTTGCCTGCTGAAGTTTCTGAGCCTTGGGTCACTCACTTGTATGTTAAAAAGGAATATTAGCAGATTATGTGCTTGAAGTCATTTTCTCACCAGACTAGCATTTGGTCTTTGGGCTTTAATCAGACATAAAAAGAGAATTAAGGTTATTTCATTCCAAATATGTTTATATTTTAAAATAATTTATGGTGGCTCCATTTTAGAAAACAGACTGCTCTCACCTTTCAGAAATCCTTCTTTGCAATTACTTTGCTTAACTGTTCCCAAAGGACACTTAATAATGCCTTCAACTCCCACAGTATCTAGTGCTGGGTCCCCCACTAAGCACTCAATAAATTCTACATGCAGCTGGCAGAATTTATGATATTCCACTTAAGGAGGTGAACAGTGGGGGAGAGATGTTCCTAAGGCTTGGTATGACTTCAGAGCCCCTTTTCTCATGTAATCTTTTTATCTGATACCTAGTCTCTGACTCTGTTTCCTGTCAGCCAAGTCATATTATCCGAACAACTTCTGCCCCTCTGTACCAAGTTTGTTTGTCTTTAATGACAGCAGGGCTCTCAGAACTGTGCTAAATGAGGTGAAACACTACTAGTTAGTCACTAGTGTTCAAAACAAGGTCTTACAATGGAAGAATGATGACTCCTTAGGACTCTCTTGATTTCGTCAATGTCCATCACAATGCAGTGAATGGACAGAGGCAGGACAGGTATCAGGACAGATTTCCAAAGAGGGTGGCATGTGTTTAAAATATTTGTATTTACTGCTTTTGAAAATTCTAAAGTAAATGAAGGAGCAAACGAATACTTCCATTTCTCAGATCACTGTCCAGAAGTGAAGTATGAAAAGCCTGAGACTGCAAATCTGTAAGAGCTTTTGAGTCCTAGGGGTTTGATATGTATTTATCATTAAAGCAAAAAAAAAAAAAAATGCTGTTTAAGTTTGCATGCTGAATGTATGAAGGAGAGCCTATGCTGACTGGAGGAGTTTAAGAAGGAATCAACACTTAACATCGATACCCTAGAAGTTTACCCCGGGTCGGCTTAATGACCACTAAATTTCTTATGTTACCTTCCTACTCTGAAGATTCCTACTCTATCAAAACAAGCACTGGGGCGTACAAATTATCAAAAAAGTCTGCATCCAACTAAGTAGTCAGGATATATTCCAAATCCAACTAATGAAACTCTATTTTATAAATACTAAAGAGCAAGGCAAACGTCAATAATCACTGGCTTTGCAAAAATACTTTACTCATCACTGACATATGCCCACTGATTACCAAACCCAATCCCTGCCTTCCCACAGGACTCTGAGATGGGACCAGATTCGTGAATTTGCCATCCTGCATTATTGATAACTTGCCTGTCTCATCCACCAGGCTTCATTCAGTTCCTTAAGAAAAGGGACTATAATCGCATTTAAATCTGTATGGCCAGCACCTGACACAGTACCTGGGGAACTCATATGCATTTTGAATTCCTCTATGCTCAACTCTGACTTCACGTTTGATTTCTCTTTCTTCTTGATGGCTGCCTGCCGTTCAGCTCTTAATTTAACATAGCATTCACAACTAAAGGAAAATTAATATTCTCTGAAGATACCATGTTTTATTTGATCAAAAAATGTTATTTTCTACACTATCGTGAAACAGTACCTAATCACTGAGTAAAATTAAATAAAAACAGAAAACAAGTTTTTAATATATAAAATTTAGCTGAATAGTAAGTAAACTGAAGATACAAAAATTCAGACTCGTGCAAGAGGTACACTGGGGAAGGAAATTACTTGTTTTTCAAGTATAACATGTTCTTTAGTGAATTCACAAGGAGACTTCTTTAACTAGCAAGTTCTCCTAGTAAATTTCAGTATAATTCCATTTGTAAAAATTATGATTATTCAGCTTTTAGAAGACATAACTATTATGTAAAGCAAAGCACATATGCAGAAGCACAAGACATACTATATTTCCCTAAACTTCACTTCTGGCTTCTTAATAAATGTGACTGAATTCTACATTTATTTGCCAAAGATCTTAAAAGTAATTTTAGTTTAATAGCTACCTTCTAGTGATTGTTATATTTTACAGAGGCACTCACAGCAGTGTCATAAAAGACCGTGTTTTCCTGTATCACAGTTTCTAGGTTTTAACTCTATCCCAGTCGGCATTAATTTATGTAGTTTTTGACAGATAACACACAGTGCTCTGCAAGAGCCAAACTCAAACTCGGCACAGATACTCTAAACAACTCCTGATACTGCAGACATTTAAACTTCAGATATAATCCATTAGAAGCCCACTTTATTATCCGAAATATTCGTGAGTGCTAACATCCCCTAAAATGCATCTTTTCCTCATTCATTTTGCTCACTGTACGCACATTAGAAAAAAAAATGAAACAGTCTCACATAGATCCAGGTGCAGTTAAGAATTTAAATTGCAGTCACCATGAGTGACAAAAGTTCTTAGAATGGCAACAGATCATTTCCCTCTCTCCTCATTAGCTGATGTGAAGCTTCCCTTAAATTGGAATATGGTCTCAAAAAAAAAAAATCTCAAAGTTAGTGACTGAAATGATTAATCTTTTAAATGCATTGGGTTCATGTGTTGCTTGTTAGACAGATAACTCTTCTCTCTCTCTCCATTCCAACACTTTAGCTTACTAGGAATCTTAAAAAATAGAAACCCAGCTTTTAGCTGTGGAGAGCCCAGCCCCCAGCCTAGTCACCTAGCCCAGCCCCCAGCCTAGTCACCTTGATGGCCAGGCCCGCGGGAGTCAACTTGTCGGCATTTCGCTCATTGAGGCAATCTTCTCCCATCAAAGAAGTGAGGTGCTGCAGACATTCGGCGTGTCCCTGTGACGCGGCAACGTGTAAGAGATTGTTTCCGTTTTCGTCATGGATTTTGTCTAGATTGTCAGCAGCCAGGTGCGGCTGTACACACAGTAAGATGAGAAAACATTAAGTCAGTCAATCAGAATGAGATGCTGTGGGGTTTTTGCTCTGGGCACTGGGAAGAAGAGATGAGCTTCTAGAAGCTCTGGTGGCAGCTGTGGGAATCTAATAAGTCAGAACTTGCAATAAATTCTGATGATCTTCAGTGACAGTTTTGGTTGTACTGTGCTTTAGAACATGAATGCTCAAGTGACTTATCTTCATGTGAGACAGGTGACAGATGAGTCAGCGAGCTTATAGAGGCTCCAAGCTGGCTAACAACTGCAATGACACTTAGGGCAACTAGGAGGTTCCCTGTCCTGTCTCCTGGAGTCCTGAGGGTCAGGCTGGGTTTATTCCCTGTTGTAGGCTTTAGAATGAATGAACTGCTTGTCCTAACTGTCTGCTTTGCCTAGGACCGTGGTGATGAATGCTGCAGCTAGTGTTCCCACGGGTACCTCCAGATACTTTCTCTCCCAAACTAACTCCTGGGGGCATCTGGAGGCTCCCTGGTCTTTGATTTTCTCACCTCTAAGGACATTCAGTCCCCTGAATACGAACTCATTGACAAAGCTCATTGAGAGGTGCTACATTTGGGAAACATAAAAGCACAGGCAAGACAAAAATAAAGAATGAACCGAAGGAAAATAGAGGGAAAGAGTCAAGGGAAATGGAAAAGACATTTTCAGGAGACCAAAAAAAAAAAAAAATCACTTTATTCAGTTACATTGTTCAATCACATCATCCTATCACAACGCAAAGATGTGTGATAACAGACCAAGCACATCGTACTTATCTATGCCTGGTTTTGGTCTAAGTAGAATCACACTGCCACTATGCGATGATTTTCTTGAATGAGACTTTAATTAATATCACAGTGTCGGCTCAGGCTTACTACTGTTTGATCCAAGTCTGGAAGCCAGAAAAGAACAATGTAGGCAGATGGAGTGTGATTTCAGTTTAGTTTTCTCTGAGCATAAGCAGAACAGACTTTTCTTACATCATGTTACTCTGTGTCTGCAGTCTTTGGAAAAGCTTCTTCTTGTTCCCTAGACATGCAGACCTGGAACTAAATAAAAACTCCACATGGGTCAGAGGCCAATCAAGCTCTAGGGTAAGTTTCTATCTGCGAATGTTTTCAAACATCCTGGTCCAGGTCTTCTGAATAATGATCAGGATGAAACAGAAGACCCTCTATTTACATAGGCGGCAGGTCCCCCATCAGAAAGGAACTGACATTCCCACACATAAGTGAGTGAGAGCACTGGAGCCTTTAGAAATGCAGAAAGAAAGACATTGGGATTCATAATAAAGAAGGCGCTGGGCTTTCTTTGTTTTGTTTTTGTTTTAGACTATGTCTCCTTATTTGAGGTGAATGCATGCAAAGTTCAAGTGAAATAACACTCCCTCTCTAGCCATTTGTTTTTTCCCTGTATTCACCACCTAACTTCTAATTTTCAAACTCACAAGTCACATTACCCAGCTAAAGCCACAAGAAGAGATTAAATAAAGATAGGAGCAAAAGCATCATCATTCTGTTGCGAATGAATGGAGCTAAAAAAACTGGAGTCTCCAGATGGTCCATATGTATACTGAATCTGACGATACTCACCAGCAGAGATATCTGCCCTTCTTTAACGATGTTCAGAATGCTTTTCACTTTCTTCAGGTACTCACTCCTTTCTTCTGGGCCTTGGGAGCCGGTCCAGTTCACGCCACTGACCTGCTCATCTAGTTTGGGTTCTGCGGCTGAGGATTGCAGATGGAAGGCCCTGAGCTGGCAGTCTGGCGTTGCCTTGTCAACTTTGTGACCTTGAGGATCACTAAAGGTCTTGTTTAGGAAGTCTTTACTCTGGTTTTCAGACTCATATGCAGAGCTACATTTAACCAGAGGAGGCGAAGTCTCGGATTCCTCAGTGGAGAGCTTTTGCTGGTCACGGACGACAGAGGGTGCTTTTCTCAAGTAAGGGCTTTTCACAGGAGAAAGAACACAAAACGGGGTCACGTTGGACAGCGAGTTCTCAGCACTACCTGCAGAGCAGGCTTTGCCAGAAAGGCCATTGATGGTTGTGCATAAACCTAAAATTCTTTTCTCCGAAGTCACCTTGGTAAAAGAGGCAAGTTGTTGACTGGATTTAATGTAAGGCACATCCAGAATCTCATCCATGTCGAGGTCGTAGTGCTCCAGTTCACCCAGCAAGGCGCTGGGTTCCGTGCTCTTACTTTGAGGACTACCCTCTCCATCTCTGGGGCTGAGCTCCTCGGGTTGGGGGGCTGGGTCCGAATCACCCCCTTTCTGGTACTCTGCCTTCTGGTTCTTCTGGTCATCACTTTCATTGTTCTCCAAAGTCTCTGGCTGATGTTTCAGTGGGGACACTCGCTTCACTGGACGGAACTTACTGTACACATCAGCGATTCCTGTGGGCTTTTGCGCGTTCGTAATAAGAGTTGAGACACCACAATTCCAGCTGGAGCTAGAAACTGTTTGTAAAAAAATTCAAAGAGGGGACTATTAAACTGAAACGGTGACAATTATCTTGGCCAGGAAGGCAGACAATGGTCCACTCAAGTTATGCTCAAAGGAAGCCTGGCTATAAGGGGACAAATTAAGAGAGAATGTATACTATAAAACGAACAGTTCATACTTACCATTGAAACACAATGAATGATAAAAGAAAGTTGTCACGTATTGGCTCAAAATTAATTTCAAGAGTAATCCCAGTGAAAGCAGATGGTGAAAGAAAACAAACCTAGACACTCAGGCTTACTCCCCCGATGGCTGCAGTTCCCCGACAGTATTTTGATACTTGTCACCTCCCTGAGAAGCACAACTGGAGGACAGGATCCTCTGTGTTAAATGAACTTCCAAACTAATGCAGGGAGAGAAGAGAGGCACACGCACGTGTGCACATATGTACCCCCTTAAAGCTTAAGACGTCTCATAGGAAGAAGGGGTCAATTGCTTAATATTGGGCAAACTTAAACTGAGACCTATCGGGTGATTCCCTAGGTGACTTGTTCGGTGGACTAGGGAAATAAAAGCAAGGAATGAAGTGGTCAGGACTGACTGGACCATGGGAGATAAGCCCTAGCTGAGCCCATCCTACCCCAGACTGAGTGTCCCAGTCAACCCATCCAGCACAGGCCTTCCACGGTGCTTTCTGGCAGAGGACACTGTGACCTAATGGACTAACACTTCACAACAGAACATGCTCTTCAAGCTTCAGTGCTGCCCTCCCTCGTTAGGAAAGCTGGAAACGAACAGGAGGAGAAGGAAGTTGCAAAGGGAAGGTGAAGTGGGCAGACTAGCTTTTTTTTTTTTTTTTTTCTTCTCATTTCTGGACAAAGCTCAGATAAAGACTGTATAGTCTGCCTTTGAGTCAGTGTCTGGTTGAGATGAAGCGTGACGTGAAACAGCAACACATCCAGAGGTGAAGGATAAGTACCACCTCCTCTCCAGCTAGCCTCCTAGGACCCGCTGCCCCTGGCTAATCTCGGTGCAGCCTGACGGGGCCACGGCCTTCTCCCTCAGCCCTAATGGTACCGCTTCCTCTGTGGGACACTCCCCTGGCCAGACACATGACCCAGCACCCTGGGTAACTTGCAGGCCACTGATTTATGGAGTCCTACTCCCTTTCCACTTAGTTTACACCATCCCCCCTCAAAGGGGTGAGGTTTCAGGACATGCCCTCCAGCTGGGGATCTCCCATCTATCTCGCCTCTTCTGGAACAACAGCAGGTGGAAAGTATTTAGCCCCAAAGCCTGTGTATGTGTCTGTTCTTTGCTGAAAAGTAAAGAACCTGAGATGGGGCTGTAATCAGGTTTGTGACTTCGGCAACAGGATCTTGCTACCTCTGATTCTTGGGGTGAAAGTAGCACACAGATTATTTAAAGTTCCTCGAATTGAGAACCTTGGCCATTCCTCTTCCTACTGGGATGTATTTTAAAAGGATTCGGATCAGTTCTGAAACCAAAGTAAGGAGGTGAGAGTGAGTGTTCCAAACCGGAACACTATATCCCTGTTGGTGGGTGAGTTCTTGCCCCAAAGGGGAGCCTAATTTTGCTTTTTGTTTCAAAGGTCTGCCCTAAGTGGTCCTTTTGTGAGGACTTTGAGGAATCTGAGAGAATACTGGATTCTGTCCAATAGGGAATAGGTATTAACAGAGAATGTTCCAGAAGGGAAGAAAGATACCTGGATGCTCTTAAGCTGCTCCTTCCCTTGACTCTTACTGGCTCTGGTTCTTAGCTGTACACAGTACTTGGCATAGAGCAGACAATTAACAAATGCTTGAATTTGAATCTCACTTTCTCCAGCGCCTTAAATCTCCTTTTCAATACCCAAAGTGCATCCTTCTCAGGGATTTACAGCTTAATTTCACAGGGGACAAAGTTCCTGTTAATAAACTCAGAGGAGTGATAATCACCAATGAGAGTGGGATTTTCTAGTTATTTACAAAATGTAAATATGCAAAGGCAAAGACTAATTCCACTTGGTCTGTTATAAATTTGAAAATGTTTCTATCCTTTATATGTCCTCCCCCTCCCCCATCCAAATGTAAAGCTAAAAAAAATAATGCCTGCCAGAAATTTTTGCCAAGCCTTTCTTCCTTTCAAGAACATATGGTTACTTACTTATTTAAAACAGCAGAGACATAGTGAACATAGAGTTTATGATATGTAAATATGCCTTTAATTTTACCCATCAATTTTCTGAAAAACTTACAATATAGTAGGAAACATACATATATATTCCTTCACATTTCTGAGATACATACTCATTATTAGGTATAGGGTTTGCTAATATTTCGTCAGTTATCTTCATTTTTTGGAGCTTCCTGATAATGTGCATCTCAGGATGTAATAAAAAATTTTAAAGCCACATAACTTAGTGGGCCAATACAACAAGATCATTGTACCAATGTATTTATGTATCGTATAAGGTCGGGGGTTCAAAGGGCTACTCTTTTATGTTGGCTTTATTTACATGTGAAATTTTTTCCAAGTGATACAGGGGAATGGATACCATATGTTTCCCAGCTGTTTTGTTCTGACAGGAGCCATTAAGAATGCTCCATGGAAATGAGTTCTGTCTGAGTCTTATGAAAACACTTCTTTTCACAGAAGAGCCTAGAAACTGAAGAATGGGCATCAATATTAGGCTTGTTGTCCTTGTTCAAACCTATGACTCCTTTTTAGGCTGAGAGTAAAATCTGTGTTTTCTAGTCCCTGTCTTGACTCCCAGGAAAAATCCCAGTTATGAAAAATGGATTAGATAACAGTTTTCAGGAGAATGCTCCAATTTATTACTATGTCATATACTTGTCTGAGAAAAAGGACAATTTTACACACACACACACACACACACACACACACGCAAAAGACAAAACTCAATTAGTTTATTTCTCCTAAGCTGGAAAAAAATGGGTATTTTAAGCACAGGCTCTTAATGACCGGCAGGATTTTCACCTTCAATTCCATCAGTCTATTCAAAATTCTACTGATACTGCTGTTCTACCCTGACACCATAATACATTTCTTCTAATGCATGAAACAAAGATCAGACTAACCACGATTATGAGGAAGATTTTCAGGACAAATTTGTTTCCTGGAAATCACGAATAAATACTTCACCTGCTGAACTTTAAATCCCTGAAAAATTTATGTTACCTTATGAGATCTTTACAAGCTCTGTAAGAACAGTCTCTGTCTAATTTCTCTCACTGTCCCTCAAAGCACCCAGCAAACTGCTTTACATAAATAGGTTCTCAGTGACTTTTTGGTTGCGTGGATTCATTTTTAACCTCTTATATAAGTAAATATGTCCAATATACCTTAAGCTTATCTACCTGATTATGGCACAGGTTTTCTAAATGGTCAGTAGGTAAATGGAAATGTACCTGAGGCTGATGATTTATAAGGCAAAATTACTTCTTCCAATCTAACCGGTATTTGGAATGTCTCTGATCTTCAGCAGGATATTTCCCCCTGTGTGTTGACCATCCACAGGTCACCATTTATTCAGTAAGGATCTAACGTGAGCCAGGATGTCCAAGTCTGGGTTAACAAAGTAGCATGTTCTGAACTACGAGCCTTATCATTCTCCATCCTTGCTTGCTTCCTCCCTTCCCCCTTCACTTCCCACACACACACACACACGCACACGCACACGCACGCGCACACACGCACACTCCACTGTCTCTCTTCAATGTACTCCTCCTGGCCTGGATCACACGACCATGTATGCAGGCTCCCAAGTAATCCATCTTTAAGGCATTGCTGACCCTTCTCTTTTTTTGACCCCTGCCCCTCACCTGTTAGGCAGCAAGTCCTACTGGGACCTGATCCCAAATCCCTCTCAAGTTTGGTTCCTTTTTTCTTCTTACTACACTGACTAGATCACACTGGGATCCTCCCACAGCCTCTGCAGGGTTCCATCTACTTCTTTGGTCTCCCTTTTCAATCCTGAGGAACACCCTCTACAGGTGTAAGTCTGATTTTGTCACTTCTTGGCTCAAAAACTTCAGGTGGCCCTGTACCACCTAAAACACCACCTCCGCCCCCCCCCCCCCAGCAATATATGGGATATATGCCCTTGCAGTACCTCAGATGGCTCAGAGAGTAAGTAAGATATTCACCATTCAACTCTTTCTTCTTCTTAATTTAAGGATTCTCAATGACTTTATCCCTCTCCAGAACTTACAAACTCCCTTCAGAATAGTAAGACTGTGGGCCTTCGGCTCAGAGACTTTGATAAGCAAAGAGCTAACAGAAATGCTTTATTTTCACCACATTCATTTTAATGAGGTCGAATTTATTGCAAGTGATATTGATTTTCTACTTATGACACTGACAAATGTTTTAAAAAAATGTATGGTTAAAAGTAAGCAATTTTAGAAAAAGAGGTCAAAAATAAGAGTACAGTGTTTCACAGGTAAAACAAAAATGACAGAGGAAGACTTTGCATGTAATCCAAGTTGTATGACACTTAAACAATGAAGATTTGGGAAACCCTAACTTTCAGGATAGTAACTAAATTCTTCAGCCTGGTCGGTAGTGGGTATTTTATTTTCTAATTTATCTTCTCATCTCAGTGCCCATCATTCCCATGGCACTAATTTTTCCCTCCCTGCCAGCACTCAACTCACCCTTTCTGGATACCCCATGTCCTCCCTTGCTACTTCTTGCCATTGGGCGAGTTTGCCCTCTTCTACAATGCTTTTTGCTACCTTCTCTGTCTGAGATGTAGGCTCATCTGACAAGATTCCCCTCAGGTGTTACCTTCTTGGTACATTTCCTCTGACTTTCCCTGGGAATTGTTGCTCATTGCTTGCCAGTGCCCTGAAGTACACTTCCCTGTACCTAGAGTCAGTCAACGATTTATTAGTGTTTCAACAATTCACTCATGCATCTGCCTCACCTTCTCTCTTGAGGGTCTCTCAAGAGCAAAGACTGCTTGTGAACCTCCTCGTGTTTATAACCAATGCTCTGTCTAGCACGGCATCTCCCAGATGTAGGGGTTCAAGGGCTAAACCCTTTAATGAATGAATGAATGAAGGGAGGAGAGAAAGAAGGAAGACGCTAGACTGAAGATGCAAAGAATATTAAATAAATATGAGTTTTGTCATACTGTCACAATGAGTCACTCTGGCCACATTCTGGACACACTAAGTGTGCTGAATATTTCAAAGACAGTGTTGGTAGAGCTATTAAAGATGTGCTGCATATTGAAGTATTTCTAGACCTCAGCTTCTTCATCTGAGAGAAGCTGAATAAAGGGGTAAGACACATGATTGCTCAGACCTGACCCACCTCTAAATTTCTATGACTGTATGGAATGTCTACAAATAACAGGGCTCTTTATTCTGAGTGACTCACTATGAAACACTATAATTCTCCTAGATCCATGTCTTTCAACAGATCCTCACAAATTTATAATTATGAGGCTAAGCTGATTGCTGACACAGAACAACTTTTTGGCTCCTGGGACTGATAAATTAGTATTTTCTTAGGAAGATAATGGACAGTTTGCTATTGCAACGGTGGATCCAATTTTCAAGACTGAACGTCAGTGCTTGGCTTCTAAAGTGGCTATTTATTTTACTTCTAAATATGGAGTTAAGTGTCCATATTAGAAGATTAGCTTTGGACATCATGAAGAGAAAGAAAAGGGGTGAGTCTAGTATAAAATAGCGTTTTCCTCTTCTGTTTATTGCTAAAAGTTAAAGAATACTATTTTTCCTGAGAAACAAAATGGTCAGCTTTAGTTATAGTTGTCCCAAAATGTAGATAACACTACAAATCCAGAGCTACTGGCATCTGAGACACCTTCAACGGCATGCCTTCCAAGTTCTCTGAGACTCCATTTCCTTCCATTTTTGCACCTAAGGAAGGGATATCACGAAAGATCAGGAGGGTCAACGCTAGAGTCAAGAGTTTCCTTAATTTAGCATAAAGGAAATCCATGGTGGGCACTCTTATTACAAAACACCTTGAGCTCTAAGTAGTGGGGACCGGTGACCTCGACCATCTCATGACAACAGAGAGAAGGCAATGGAGTCTGAGTGAAGACTGTGTGCTGGGTGCTCTTCTGTACCATCCTCGGAGACTAAATTGTAGCCCAATCCACAAAAGAGGGTTGAGTTAGCTCTGATTTGGAGAACTGTGTCCACCATGATGTCAGGAAGAACCAGTGGGTGGGAGGAATGTGTGTTTCTGGAATGTTCCCATGGAGTTTTCTCATCCCGTTCACTGCTGTCACAAATCCTTTATTGAGAGTGTTGGAAGACTAAAGGGCAAGTCCAGAGGACTTTCTTATAAAAATTTTAACCACTGATTTGTCCACACAGAGATGCTAAAGTACTATTGGAAAAGATTCATTGATTTGGTTCTAAACTTGTTGACCACTGATATCAAGCAGGTGTAGAATGTGTCAGATTGTTGTTTCATTATTTCCAGCCCTGCCCAGATATGTCAAGACCTGCTCATGCCACTCGGTGGCCCATCTGCACCCATTTCTTTGTTCTCTAATAACTCACAGATATACTCAAAGGCCCTTACTACTGTGGATAGAAAAGATACTTCTCCACCAAAGAGGCATGTTCTATCATGAAATCAGACTCGAGGTTCTGACACCTTTAAACCCTTGGGCTTCAAAAGCAGGGCTCCCAGAGACGAGCAATGGGTGATTCTGAAGAAAGCATGTGGTGTCAGAGTTATTCTTTCATCTAAAAAGCATGCTGTCCTTCACTCTAACATCAGCAAAACCTCTTGAGTGGATTAAGTCTTGCATCCACTCCAGGCCTCTTTACCAAGCTTCCTTTCTTTCTCTCTCTCTCAGTGCTGAACTGTAGAGAGAGAGAGACAAATCAGGGATGGTGCAAAGACTCATCAAGCAGAGAAGTCAGGAAAAAAGGGGAGTGTCTGTTCAGCGTGGTTTCTGAAAAGTGTTAGCAAGCTCTTTTTCCAGCAGTTTCTGGAAAGAAACACACTTACCAGTTTTAACTGAAGGTGGCGATCTTTTACAGTGCTGATCTACTGTCAAGGGCAGGGAACACCAAAACACTTGGTCCTTGGTCAGGGACAGGAGGCAGACGGGGGAGGGGCAGGGATTGAAAATCCCTATCCTCTACCCTCTACTCCCCATCTCCAGCCAATGGTTCCCAAAACGCCTGTTTATTTTACTTCTAAATAGGGAGCTACATATCCACATTAGGAATACAGCTTTAGACAAAAAGGGCATATGTCTTTAGGGTATAAGAGTGTCCTATTTTTTTTTTAATTAATTTTTTATTTTTTGCTAAATGCTACATGAATTCTATCTTCTGAGAAATGAAGGGGTGAATCTGTGAAATCTGATCCCATGTGGAGAGGGACGGACTTCAAGGTCTGGAGGGGACAAGAAATGGAAAGAAGAACTAGAATACAGCCCATGGATGTGCCCACCCAAGCCCCTGCCTGCCTGGAGTTCTGCAGAGAGAAGAGGGCAGGTACAGGTCAAGTGCAGACAGAGGCTCCTTTAGGACAAAGCCTGAGAGAGCCATGCTGCCTCATTTTTGACTGCAGTTTACTACATGCTTCATAGGCACTGTTATAAACAATGCAAAAAAAAGATTTACATGTATTTTAAAAGTTCTTCCAAATGCTATTTCTTAAGTAGAGTTTTCCTAAAATGTTCTCCATCTAACACTCCAAAATCTAATACAGGGAGCTCCCTGATGGCCTGGTGGTTAAGGATCCAGCATTGTCACTGGCCCAAGAACTTCCACATGCTGTGGGTGTGGCAAAAAAGAAAATAAAATAGCTAATACAATATATTTGTACAAAACTTCCTATGTTTCTGACTCTAAGCAAGTGTACGATGTTACCAGATGTTTGCACAGCAACTCTAGAGAATGGAAGTGTGGTGCTTATGTATTCTCACTTGAAAATAAAGCAGAACTCACTCAGGGAATTTTAAGTGTTATGTGGAAAATTACATTCTATACTGACTGCTCAATTAGGGCCAAGGTCCCTTGACTCCAACTTTCTTTTCATAACACTGCAGAACTGGCTTATCAAAATTAAAATTATTCCCTAAACATGCAATTCACATTTTCTCTATTTGAGTCACATGTAGGCAATGGAATCCAGAAACCAGTAGTAAAACCTGGTTGTACTCATTTTAGATTCATTTTAACTTAAATTCCAAACTGAACCCTCTGCCTAGATTTTGGCAACCACTGACTGTGAAGCAACAAGTGGTTTTTAATAAAAACCTTTCTTAAAAATATTTGAGTGGAAGAATTTCCCTACTTTGTTTATCTTTAGTGGCATTAGCTTAGGTTTACAGTCTTCTTCTCACTGGGAATTTGACTTCAGCTGCCAATTCCTCATCCTGGTTAAAGGTGGCAATTTCTATCCAATGTAAGCAAGAGATACAGGAATATATTACAGCTTGTTCAGAAGTGCTAAGGTAAGTGGAAGGATGCTCAAAGACTCTTACAGGGTCCATTCACTCCACAAACATCTGCTGAATGTTCTCTGTGCACATGGTTACAGGGGTGCAGAGAGGAATGAAGCAGACATAATCACTGTCCTCATGGGGCAAGCAGACAGCCAAGCAAGTACACAGATGAATGAGAAATTACAAAATGCAAAGCACTTTGATGGAAACAAGTTGGGTATTGGAACAGAGAAGAGCTGAGAAGCCAAGATGTTGAAGCCAAGATCTGAGGATGAGAAGATGACAATTATGTGAGGATCTGGTGGGAAATACAAGAGAAAAGATGATTTTGTAAAGATCTGGCTAGAAAAAAGCCCATTCTCAAATGCCTAACATAGGAGAGAATCTGGCAGGTTCCATGGTTCTTATATCTAGAGTACAGTGAGCCCGGGTGAAGGAGATCAAAGATAAAGTTGGAAGAGGCTGCCAGCGGCCAACTCACTTTAGGTATTTTTTGGCAACAAAAAAGAGTTTGGTTCATATCTTAAGTGAAATGGGGTGTTCTTAGGCAAGCGGCAGTTCACACAGAATGAAACGATCAGTTTTACATTAAAAATACATCCTTGTGCCTACTCTGTGATAAATATGGGATGGCAAGGACTGACGGTGAAAAAAAGAGACTCGTTCATGGTTGTTAACCCAGGTGAAACATAAGGGTGGCCTGGCTCAGCTGGGGGCTTCTAAGATGGAGATAAATGGACAGATGGGGATAGCCTTGGAGCACAGAAGACTCAAGACCTGCTGAAAGATCTGGAGTTGAGGGAGAGGGAGAATCCTGGATGTTTTAGCAAATTGAGCGCTGACTGCTGAGGGGGAGTCTGAGTTGGAACAGTTGCGATGGGGATTCAAGCATTCCTCCTCAGAATCCCATGACATGTGATGCAGAGCAGGTCACTGATTAGGAGGCCAGAGCACTGAGGTGAGCAGCAGGAACTAGGGGGCATTTGAAGCCATAACGATGGAAGAGAGATTGGAGAAAAAAGGGAGTTCCCTTGTGGCTCAGTGAGTTAAGGATCCAGTGTTGTCACTGCAGCAGCTTTGGTTGCTGCTGAGGCACAGGTTTGATCCCTGGCCCAGGAACTTCCATATGCTGTGGGTAAGGACAAAAAAAAAAAAAAAATGGAGAGAAAGAGAAAAAAAATGGATGAGCTATCAATCCAGAGAGAGAAACTTGGAGACTAAGAGGAGAGAGCATCCTACTGAATACTTCCATCCCACTTGGACATATAAAGGTCAAGCAGAGAAAGAGGAGGAGATGTAAAGGAGACTAAACAGATGTCAGATTGTAGGAAAAAAATGAGGAGAGAGGTGGTATAATAAAGCCATATATAGAACTACCATATGACCTACCAATCCCACTCCTGGGCATATACCCCAACAAACCTTTCCTTGAAGAAGATACATGCACCCGTTATGTTCACTGCAGCACTATTCACAATAGCCAAGACAGGGAAACAACCTAAATGTCCATCTACAGGTGAATGGATTAAGATGTGGTATATATACATAATGGAATACTACTCAGCCATAAAAAAGAACAATACCATTTGCAGCAACGTGGATGGAACTAGAGACTCTCATACTAAGTGAAGTCAGTCAGAAAGAGAAAGACAAATACCATATGATATCACTTACATCTGGAATCTAATATATGGCACAAATGAACCTTTCCAAAGAAAAGAAAATCATGGACATGGAGAACAGACTTGTGGTTGCCAAGGGGGAGAGGGAGGGAGTGGGATGGACTGGGAATTTGGGGTCAATAGTTGCAAACTATCGCCTTTGGAATGGATAAGCAATGAGATCCTGCTGTATAGCACTGGGAAGTATACCTAGTCACTTGTGATGGAGCATGATAATGGGAGAAAAAAGAATGTATACATGTATGTGTGACTGGGTCACCTTGCTGTACAGTAGAAAATTGGCAGAATACTGTAAACCAGCTATTATGGAAAAAATAAAAATCATTAAATAAAAAAATAAATAAATAAAGCCATGGGGAACGTTTCCAGAAAGGCATGGCCAACAGCTTCAAATTAACGCAGCAATACCAAGAAAGAGGAGAATATCCTTGTCAACGGATTTGACCAAATGGAAGCTGTGACCTTGGCAAAAAAGGTGGAAGTCATACTGAAGATATTCAAGTTAAGGTGAACAGGAAGTGAAAGACTGAAGATGGAGGTTCCCTTAACTCTTTAAGGCAGGCCGGCTACGAATGAGGCCTGAGGTGGGGAGAGAAAGGAGCAGAGGATTAGGGTGGAGCCACCAGAGTGGTACTGTTTGCTTGTTTTTTAGGACAGGAAATAATTAGTATGTGATGAGGGGTAACGACGTCGACAGAGAAAGACACTGATGGTGCAGATAAAAGAGGAGATGACTGAATATTAAAGTGTCAAACCAAATGAAGAGAACCAAAGCAGCTGTCCCAAACCTCAATTATGATACAAAACCCAAAGATGTGGGTCTCCTTTCACCTTTCTTTGTTTGTTTTCTGGGTTTTTTTGTTTGTTTGTTTGTTTTTGTGGGTTTTTTTTTTTTTTTTTTTTGGTCGCCCTGCACCATATGGAGTTTCTAGGCCAGGGATCAGATTTGAGCCATATGCATGACCTAAGTCACAGCTGCAGCAATGCAGGACCCTTAATCCTCTGTGCCAGGCCTGAGATAGAACTGCGTCCCAGTACTTCCAAGATGCCCCCAATTCCGTTTCGCTACAGCGGGAAAACCCTTTCATCTCCTTACACATTCATCCCTCCATCCTACCTCAGATGTGTATTTAGCATCAGCACCAGGCACTGGAAACACCGGAATGAACACCCCAGAGAGGTTTTAGAGACTACTAGAGAAAACTGATAGTAAACTACATTATTAATAGTTTTTAAAATGCACATATTCAAAGAGGTGGAAAAGTACTGGGAGCTGGAAAATAATAAATTGGGGAGGTGCGAATGTAATCTAGGCTTGCATTGTCCAAATAGGAGCCACTAGACACCTGCGGCTATGAAGTACTTCCAACGTGGCTGGTGGTACTGGTCAAAATGATAAAAGTTTTGACTTATTGGGTTAAATAACAAGTATTATTAAATTCATCTCATCTATTTACATTTTCAATGTGACTATGAGAAAAAATTTAAATTATGGAAATAACTTGCATTATATTTCCAGTGAACAGTGGTGGTCTAGGAAGTCTGGTAAAGGAGGCCGTGAGGAGGTGAACTTGGAGGTGAAAGGAGAAAAGGAAGGCCATGTCATGTGAAAGAACACAGCACACTGGAGGACCTGAAGGACGTTCCTTAATGGGACTGGCAGGCAGAAAGCAGGAGGAGATGCGCTTTTGAGGAAGCCTGCTGATCTGGGAGATTTCACGCCGCACAAGGGAAGTTCCCACTGAGCACCTTGAGAACCATCTTTGGGAACTACTGCTTGATTCTGAGCACAGAGTGATATGATAGCTCATCACAGACAACGGATTAGCATCAAAGTGCCTAGGTCAGTACTTCTCGAACTCAAATATGCACAGATGAATCAGCTGGAGAGCTTGTTAGAATGCAGACACTGATTCCAGAGCCTAGACTAAGGACTCAGAATCCACATTTTAACAAACTACTGGGTGGTAATGGTTCTGGTCCCAGATCACACTGTCAGATGCTAGCGCCTGAGCAATCAATGCCATAGAAGGGTCTGGATTTTTGTAGATGACTCTGTACTCTCTCCAAGGACCCTTCAGTTAAAAGATTCTAGGATTCTCTTTCTATCTACTTGCGTTTTTTTGGCCATGCTGCTGGCATGCAAAAGTTCCCGGGCCAGGGATGAAACTTGCACCCCAGCAGTGACAACACCTGATCCTTAACCCACTGGGCCATCAGGGAATCCCACATTTATTTGAGTTTTAAGTGATTTTTTTTTTAAGGGAAGAGTCAGGGCAAAGGAGATAAGTGGACAAAGAGCACTCATTTTAAATGTGAAGAAAGAGTCCACTGGGAGACAAAGGAAAAAAGGATATGCTTTCAGCAAGAAGTGGGGTGCTCTCAGAGATGCTATGAAACTCCCAAACTGGTCACAACCTCCCACCCCCAACCCTACCTCTGCCTTGTTGCGAAGATGGAGCAGGGAAAACACCTCCCTTCCACAGGATCGAACTTCCAAGAAGGAAGCCACCACGAGGACATGCAAGGTCAAAGGCACTTTGCTCCTGCATCAGTTCTTCCCTGTCCCTGTGCCTCATCTCTTTCCCCTCCTGCCTCCATGACAGTTAGCTCTCAGCTTCTAGCTTCTCATCCTTCCTTACCGCCGATTCCCTTGGCTCATTTCTACCGACAGGAGTGTTTCTCAACTGCTGTTGAGGGTGGGAGGTATGTTCCTTAAGAGCCCAATAAAACCAAAACACAGGAGAGGAGACTTAGTCCCTTTCCTGGAAGTTTTCTCTCCCTCTAATACGCCTCATTTTTGATCTTCTTAGCTCTGCAACTTTCTAGAAAAGCAGGGGGCTGGGGGGCTTCTATCTATGATTCAGCAAAGAGAAGAAGTGTTCAGGTAGAGAAAAGAGGGGTTCAAGATGCCATGCATTTAAGCTCTCCAATTCCATCCCTTTACATTATTTCTGACATTACCGGCGTTTCCTTTTTTACTTTTTTTAATCACCCCCTGCTCCTATCTGTCCCTACATTGACTTTAAACCCTTTCTCCCAGAAACATAAAGTGTTAATGGATTAAAGGCAGACCAAGGGGGTGGCTCTGCTTTCCTGAGTAAGTTTTGTGGTTCATTCACAATGATGGCCATGCACATTCTGTAAAAGCAGTGAATGAAACGGCTCCTGCATTATGATGACAATCATATAAAAAATATGCCTCATAAGAGAAATGCAGTAATTTTGTTTTGGTGGCTTGGTTAATTGTAGTTTTTACTTTCCATTTAAAAAACAGGAATTATATCACCTTTATAATTACCGTTTTGTTAAAGAAAATAATTTTTTTTTTTTGTCCCAAGGCATATGGAGTTTCCAGGCCAGGGATCAGATCTGAGCAGCAGTTGCAACCTATACTGTAGTTGAGGCAAGGCAGCCTGGCCCTGCAGAGATGCCGCCAATCCCACTGAACTCCAAAAGTAATTGATTTGACTAAAATTCTCATCTAGATGTTATACTCTACGTATATTTTTACTGTAGCTAATTAGATTTCTGTCATAAATGTTAAGAGTCTGCCACGTCAGGGTAAAGTGTTCATTTTCTTGATTGAGATCTTAGTAAATGTTTCCTTATTCTTTGAATCCATTTTATTAGATCATGTGAAATGGATTAATCAGTAGGCTTTTCAATTTAAACGGCTGTATCAACCTTCATTTTCATGCTTTTAGCATGCAACCTTAATAAAACTAAAATCAGGAGGTTTATATATTTAGCATCATCAGCCATGTCACAGCAGTGTCAAGAGAGTAAATTTCATGTCAATGTATTATTTTTGGTGCTGGCCAAAAATCCTTGAAAATCTTAGAAAACCATATATTTTCAAAGGTTCAGAGTTTGTCACAAAATGTGCTGCACAAGGGCTAAAAATACAGCAAATCTGCAATGTTTCTAAATACACATCCAAAACAACTACTATCAGACTTTAACAGTTTAAAAAGTATAATTTTCTTTTTCAATATCTCTACCATTGAGATATTGAAATTCTTTCAGGATCTCTTCTCAAACGCACCCCTGGTCCATCTGCTACTGGTACGTAGCTGAGTTTTCCGACCTCGGCACATGGAAGTTCTCTGATGTAAAGCTGCATTAATATGTATCTGCCTTATTTCACAAGAAAATTATACCATGAGCTGAGCAGATGCATATTTTGAAAGACTCATAAGACATTTAAAGCACCAGGAATTGAAACCAACGTGTATTTGAATGTCCAATTAATTAAAGAAAACTCGAACTCAATGAAATTGAATATGCTTGATTTGAATACCACATGTTGACCTAAAGTACTTTAGTCCTTATGTGGGGAAAACCATAGAGCAGAGTTAACACTCCTTGCTTTGTGCTCTCCATGAGCACAAAGAAGAGCAGAAATTAAGCAGAGAATACACGCAAACCTTTCACAAACAACAACCCTTCTGCAGGTGCAAATTTTCCACCCATAACCTCCTTGATGCTCATCCTTGCCCCACCTGGCTCCTCTGACTGCACCTGCTCTTCAGCTGCTCAGCTTCACAGGGGCTCTGGAGTCCGGAGACCTAGTTTCAAAAGCAAAACCCCAGGCGCATTATTTGCCTTCTGTAAGCTTCAGTTTCCTCATCAACAAAATGGGCATAATACTGGTCCTGCCTCAGAGAATTATTTTGAGGATAAATAGGCTGTGTGCCAAAAACACGGCTGATTGCCTGTACCCTGAGAACCTAAGACATAACTCAGAGACCCCAGGACACCCATACAGCTCCAGGCAAAGTGTGCCCTCAGGCTTCTTACTCCTAGTTCTTCCTCTTCCTCCTGCCTTCCTATGATATCTGCAATTCCTTCATACTTCTTTTCAAAACTTTTCCTCTTAAAAAATTTGTTTTAGTCATAGTTTAGTGTCATTGATGGCAAAGAGTTTAAAGTATTATCCCTATCAGGGGAACACCTAGATTTTAATCGGAGCCAGTGCCTTGGACTAAAGGGCAGGCCCCTCCCAGGGCGGATCCATGGCACTGGTGAGCCAGTGGAAGGTGCAAGGATGCTGTCCCAGGTCTCTGGTGACACTCGCCTCTTGCCTCTCTCAAAGTCCACCGTGGGGCTGGCCCGGTGCCCAGGGATGAAGGGGGTGAGCCCCAGGTTGTGTCTCCGGCTCACAGAGAGGCTTTCAAGAGCCACCAACAAGGCTCATCTGTACTTGGGTTCCTCCTAACAGGCAGAAAGGGCAGGCAGGAGTCTTGTCTTTCTAGCCCATGAGGGAGGACAGGAAAGATGTGTGTTAAGTCCTGGGGCTGATGTGTGGGGCTGACAGCTTCTGATCAACCTCATGGAGCCACTTCAGGTTGAGTTTGGGGTGTGCCACTTTTAAGAGGGACACTGGTAAACTGTAGTCACTCACAGGAAAGCAAGAAGCCTGAGCAGGATACACTCAAAATCATGGAGGAAATTTTGGTTTGGAGAAGACAAAGCCAAGGGTGACTGCTATGTCCAGACACTGTGGGGCATCCTTGCCCAGGAGAACTGTCCTTCTCTAAGCTTCCAAGGATCCAGGGATGGAAATTTGAGGGACAAGGATTTTGGCTAAACAAAACTTAACCTTTATGACAGTGAGTTTCCAGCCAGGGATCAAACCCATGTCCTCATGGATACTAGTCGGGTTAGTTAAACCACTGAGCCACGATGTCCTCATGGAAACTCACATGCAGTGATTTCTAATCTGAAAGCCCACAGAATTAACTGAAAGTGCCTCAGTTCTTTCAGAAATGGAGGGGGAAAACCTGACCATGTTGAGATTTCTTTCAAAGGAGCTGACAGATAATTCTACAGCAATGCTTTGGAGAGGCTGATTTTTCCACGTGTTTCTTTCCCTAGGAACACTCTTGCTCTATTAGGAAGTGGTTTGCCAGCCTCCAAATGGTCCATCAAATTGGAGGTGTACATGCGATTCTGCTAAAGAGGCTTGAGTTTTCTCCTCATATATCCATTTCCTGTCAGGTCTAATTACTGGTGATTACCTTGAGCACTGGATCTCTACTCTGGGTGAGTTTAAAAGCATCGAAACTTGAACTTGGCCTCCTTCTACACCGCAAAGGAAATATCTAAACATTACCTATTGTGGAAATGGATAGACGTCACAAGGCCTGGAAAAAATGGAATAAACCAGCTTTAGGAAAATTATTTTTAAAATCTTCAGTTAATTCACTTAACTTGGTAAGGAAGAGAAGCTATTTAACAAAGAAAAGAAATTTCCACTTCGTTGGTGAGGGAAAATGCTAACTTTTCAAGTTTTTAAAAAGAAAATATCCTAAAATTAAATTATTTTCCCTAAGCCCAGCATCTGAGAGAGAGTATACATAATGGATAAGGGAGTTCCCATTGTGGCTCAGCAGAAACGAACCCAACTGGTATCCATGAGGACATGGGTTTGATCCCTGGCCTCGCTCAGTGGGTTAAAGAGAGCGGCATTGCTGTGAGCTGTGGTGGAGATCACAGACACGGCTCAGATTTGGCGTTGCTGTGGCACAGGCCAGTGGCCACAGCTCCGATTCGACTCCCAGCCTGGGAACTTCCATATGTATGTATATATATATATACACATACATATATATATACACATACACAGACACACACATATATATGAACATATATATATATACATACATATATATATATATATATACACACATACACACACACATATATATATATGAACAGACTCTAGAGGCAGACTTCCTGAGGCCTGAGTCCCAGCTATGCAATGTAACTGCTATGCAACTCTGATCAAGATACGTAACTTCTGTGCTCTGTGTCTCAGTTTGCCCATCTCTAATGTAAACATCCGAACAGTGCTCGGCTCATAAGGATTTTAGGATTAACTGAATTAATATAAGCAAAGGCCTTACAACCTAGCTTCTAACTTACAACTACTGAAGTGTTTGCTATTATTTCTTCTCACTCCCCACCTCCAATTAAAAAAAGAAAAAGAAAACCTTCTATCTACAAGGTACCTCATAACACCACCACCAAATTCTGATCTTAACAGCAGCTTAGTGACATTCACAGAAGTTTATTTTATAGGTAACAAATCCTAGGCTCAGGGTTATATAACTGATAGTGGCTGAGTGCTGACTCAGACGGAGGTCTTTGGATGCTGAGGCTGGGAGCCTGCTATGGCGTCTCCTGCCTTCATCACTGATCACAGTCAGAGGTTCAACTTTGAATCTGGCCATGCCTTTTAAGGAGATAAGCCTTATGATCAAAGCCTCTGTAAGCCCCACAGAAACATGACGAGTGTGTTTAAAATAAAAAGATTTTTTAAGTGAAGGTAAATGAAAACTTGTACTTGGACTTACAACTATCTTCTATGATGTTTCTGACCAAATATTGAAGCATTATGTTCACTCACACACCCGAAAACACAGAGATAAACTCACCTAGAAAGAGTAATTATTTTCCCCATCTCATCTAAACAAAATGTTGAAAGAAAACAAGCAGTCCAGGAGAAAAGTAAACTAGTTTTGTACAGTCCTTTCAGTTCTAAAGGCCTAGAATTCTGGTAGCGGCACAGGTAGGGGCCATCTATTTATTTTTAAGCACGGTACATATTATCTTAAGTCTTCCATCACCCATGGTTCTCAGGATTCTTGTTACTATCAGAGGTCCAGCTTTGGCAAGGTTAATGGTGATGCCTTAAGAGTAATTACGTGGAAAAAATAATAAACGGCATTTCTTCGTTTAAAGCTATGGTATCATTCCCATCAATATCCTCTTTTATTTTCATTTCTTGCCTATCACAGAGAGAAAAGCAGAGAGGCTTAATTTGATTTACAGAGGGGAAAAACAACCCTGAATGTACTTTTTTTGGTCAAGGGTGGGGGGGCTGTGCAGGGAGAAAAGGTCAGCCAGCTGGTTTTCATCTATATGCCATAATTCTCTGTTTAGTTTACACTATTAAACTCCAAAGCTTTGCTTTAATCTTAACTGTTACAGTATGCCTTACTGCAGATTCTATCAAGTCGCATCCCTGATAGGGTTTCAGACTTTGGCAAAGCACCATCCCCCAGTCTTGTCCTTGCCATATGGGTAGTAAACACATCCAACATTTTTTTTATTGGCGCCTGCATCATTATGTTTTGTCACCAATGGTTTCTCGGGTTTTCCATAATTGCTGCGTATTCTGTGGTTTGGAGCTGCCACAATGATCGCCTGCATTTATTTGTATACAGCTGGGTCCTCGTTGGGGCCTCCCTGTCCAGTTGGCCTTTGGCTGATGACCTAACATCTGTTTGTTGAGGGTGGGGGAGTGAGTGGAGAAGCCATAAAAGAAGAAAAGAGAAAGCAGGAGCAACCTCTGTGAGCCGAGAGAGCTTCCAGGAGGAGTGCCCTACACTCTGCAAGTCAGGGTGAGAGGGAGATGGGGGGAGCGAAACTGACCTGGTCTGTCTTCATTTTGCGAATCACATCTTCGGCACAGTTCCGGGATGGTCTTGAGTGATGTGACTGAATACTGAATGGGAAGCCAGAGGAGAGACAGCGTGTGAAATTTAAAATAAGAGCATTACCTTCCCTCAGTTTGACCAGAATATCAAAACACAAGATATAGTATTTGAGTACAACGTGTATCTCTGCAGAGTCTATCTAGTTTTACCCTGAATGGGCTGTGTGGTGATCTGGCAGCATCCCAGACTCTACCTCTAAGCCTGTAAGTAGATGCAGATTAAAAAGGGGATTGGACACTCCTTTAACAAACAAGGTGGGCTGTAGCCAGCAGACATTCTCTCTCTTCTGCTACTTGTACAAGATGGAAGAACTTTCTGACCTTGACACTTTCCAGAAGATGGCCATATTATTTGCATTCTCAATCCTAAGAGTGAATCTATATTGGGGGGAGGGGGCAGGAGAAAGAGCACCCAGCTTCCTGCAGCATCCAGGACAGCCAGGAAGCTACCTATTGGACTAGAGATACGTCCCTAATGATGACACTTGCCACAGATTTTGCTGTACTCTTCATGGGAAATACCTGAATAATGCTATAAAAAGTGAGGGGAGCACGGTTCTGTGTTTGAAAGCTCATCTGTTTCAAGCATAGATTAGTTTGAATGGAAAGAAACCACCTTGCAGGCACAGTCCCAGGCCAAGTCAGGGGCCTGCTATCAGGACAACAAATTATGACATAAAGGGGCATAAAACAGAAGAGCTACAACAAATGTAAAATCAATAGCTGTGATGTATGGGGATGGCATTTGATGCCCATCAATCTTTCATTGGAGAAGTCTGTTTTAAAACAAAATAAATAGAAGGAACTCTTTCTTTAATCAAAGGCCAAGTCAGAGCCTGTCTTCAATCACACTTTAACTCATAAAACACAACTTCCTAAAAATATTTTGCTCTGTACCTTTAAGAACAATGTTCTTATGTAAATTGGCATGGGTTCTGGATGGCTTACTTCACTGTGGCAAAACTGGGAGGGGGACTGAGAAAAAAACATTTAATCTAAAAGAAAAATGATCATGGGAAACTCATTAGGATTATTCTAGCATTACGAGTGAGGACTGTGTAATCAGGACACATTTGTCAATAAGAAGGTGCTTTAGTTTTCGCTTGATGTTGATAGATGAAGCCCAGTGTCTACATCAAGCCCCCCCCCCTTCCCCAACACTCCTACCCCCTGCTTTCCATACAGTATCAAGACAGAAAGACAGAAGGAGGGGCCGTTGAAGCTATTGTCAGTTTGAAGCTAATGCCAATTGTGCATCACAAACAAATTAAATTTCCAGCACTTCCAAGTGAAAAATGAAATCTCAGATGACTAATTAAAGAAATGACTCTTACCTGTCTGATGCAATAACATCCTGTTTATGTTGGCCCTTCCTCAGAGGCTACAGGTGCTTTAGCAAACCCACTCACACACTCCAGGGAGGGAGGAATGCCTCGTAAGCCAAAAATGAACTCCAAGGGTTTTTCTTCCCCTTTAGGTTACTCTCTTTGGGAATGGGAGGGGGGTGAGTAACATAGGTACGGAGGGCATTTTTCTTGTTACTAATAAGTTACCTTATGTTTCTAGCCAACTACAAGCTCTCTAAGGAAATCTGGTAGCTTCTTGAGACCAGCTGGTACAGGTTAAATAATTACACAGTCTGTAATTCAATTAAAATTGGGCCTTTTGTTTCACCAGTCATGTGCCCCATGAAAGCACCCTTCGGCAAAGTCTTACCCTCTCTCCTTTTTTTTTCCTCCCCCTTTCCTTCCAAGGCAAAATTTCAGAAAGAGGAAAATTTGAGATCGACTGTGTTCCGTAAGTTGCTCAAGGGGCTTAATGATATGCATGGGATTAACCGGGTGTGCTGCCATCTGCATTTCCAGCCACGTGCATCCTAACTGCCACCACCCACCCCACAGTCAGATATGCCAGGATCTCACATTTATTAGCTGCCCCTTCAGCTCTTCCACTGTGACCTCAAAGGTCTATCATGTGCAATCACTAACTTGATGAGGTTTTAAATTTGAACAACACAGGCTGCCTGGCTGGTATAGGGACTGAGCTTCAGGCAAAGCCTAACCTGGCTGAGCGCCACCTACTGCCTCAACCTACATCACACCTGGCAGCTTGGCCTCTCCACTCATGTCATACAAGAATCACCTTTTTTTTTTTTTTTTTTTTTTTGTCTTTTTGCCTTTTCTTGAGCCGCTCCCGCGGCATATGAAGGTTCCCAGGCTGGGGGTCTAATCAGAGCTGTAGCCACTGGCCTTCGCCAGAGCCACAGCAACTCGGGATCCGAGCCGCATCTGCGACCTACACCACAGCTCACAGCAACGCCGGATCCTTAACCCACTGAGCAAGGCCAGGGATCGAACCCGCAACCTCATGGTTCCTAGTTGGAATAGTTAACCAATCAGCCACGACGGGAACTCCATCACCTTTCTTTTCTTTTTGGCCACACCTGTGGCACGTGGAATTTTCTGGACGAGGGGTCAGATCAGAGATGCAGCTGGGGCCTATACCACAGCCATGGCAACCTTGGATCTGATCCACAACTGCAATCTATGCTGCAGCTGATGGCAACTCCAGGTCCTTAACCACCTGAGCCACGAATCGAGCCCACACCCTCAGAGAGACAATGTCAGGTCCTTAATCTGCTGAGCCACAATGGGAGCTCCCAAAGGAAGTCACTTTTGTGAAAGCAACCATCTAAATTCTTTGGGAATAATAAAACTGATTAAAAAAAAAAAAAAAGTCCATGTGCTGCTCCTGGTAATGGAAACAAAAAAGTATAGTAATCTGGGAGTTCCCTGGTGGTCTAGTGGTTAGGATTTGGCACTTTCATCACTGAAGCCCAAGTTCAATCCCTGGTCTGAGGACTGAGATCCCACATCAAGCCATTGCTCAACATGGCCCAATAAACAAACAAACAAACAAACAAATGCCTTCCTTTAAAAAAAAGTGCAGAAATCTAAAAAAAAAAAAAAATAATAATAATATGATGTGTTGGCCAGAAAACCAAAGTTATAAGCACATAAGGAATGTAAGATATTCAGCAATGACTCCAAACTACACTGTGAACAAATTTACCATTCTTTATAAGGACACAAAAGGGAAAAAAATCCACTTGTGGATTTGTTTCATCACAATACTGTGCCAATACTGCTATCTGGACAGATGGTAAACCTTAAGGGGATGGCGTATAGATGGTTAAGTTGTGATATGGAGGAAACACAACTCACAGAACACAAAAAAATTGTTCAGGTCTGCACATTTGGGAATAAGCAAATGACTCAGGATGTCTGCCTTCACAAGTGACCTGTCATAGCATCTCAGAGCTGAAAGGGAAGACATCCCAGGCCTTCATCTCAGTTCACAGGACAGATGGCCTTTTATAAGGAGCTGTCAGGTTGCCAATCCAGCTCATTCTTAGGACAATGCCCAGTTCCCAAGGCAGTGAATACTGTTCTTTTGGTCCTAACAGAACCAAAGCCCAATGTATCTTTCCTGTCTCTGGACCCCAGTCTAAGCCTTTAAATTCTGTTCCCTTGATTCCTATTATCCTTGGGTGATAAGAGAGGAGAGGGGGCTTACAGATGACTGAGGAGTATTATACTTCCTGTCTCTATGTTGCTCTCTAATTTATTCTTTTTCTAAAAATCTAGAAATAATTCCCTGGAGAAACATCCTTTTTGATCCAAACCTCTTTTCCACTCCTCCATCAGGCCTCAAGAAAAGCCCCTGCCAAAGGGTGAACAGCTGTCTATGCTTCTTCAATGTCCACGTGCATGCAAAGCTAAGTTCCCCTTCAGTTCCTTGACCCCCGGCTACCTCCTTACCTGCGATGCCTTCCTCTGGCCAGGCAAATGCCACTGCTCTGCAAGGCCACTTGAGTTCTGCACTCCCCGTGAAATCCTGGCTGACCCATTGCTTCAGTCCTTACTGACCTTACTTTCTGTCTGCCCTTAATAAAAAACAAAAACAAAAACAAAACTACCTTCCCTGTGCTCTTGTGTTCTGTTGTTTGCTTGCCAACACCTGTGTGCCTGTTCCCACAAGTGCCCGAGGGAAAGGATATTCTGGACTTGTACATAGGCATGGAACACAATGACTTATTAACTGTTTGACTGAAATACTAAGCAGTATTAGGATCCCTAGACGTAATATTATAGATGGTCAAAGGAGTTCTTTCACATTTAGGGCTAAGTGGGAATTGACTCCACACACTATATTTACACTAGAATTAATTAGCTTTTTTCCTTTTCTTTTTGTCTTTTTGCCATTTTCTTGTGCCATTCCCACGGCATATGGAGGTTCCCAAGCTAGGGGTCTAATCAGAGCTGTAGCCACTGGCCTTCGCCAGAGCCCCAGCAACTCGGGATCCGAGCCGCGTCTGCGACCTACACCACAGCTCATGGCAACGCCGAATCCCTAACCCACTGAGCAAGGCCAGGGATCGAACCCGCAACCTCATGGTTCCTAGTCGGATTCATTAACCACTGAGCCACGACGGGAACTCCAAGCTTTTTAAAATGCAAATTTGACTAGGATGCTTCTGTTTCAAATCCTTCAGTGGCTCCGCATAGCCTGTAGGAGAAGAGCCATATATACCTTAGCATGGAATGTAGCCCTCCATGAACTCAGACACATCTCTCATTGTGCTCCTCTTTTGACTGTAGTCATACTAAATTTCTTGTGGATACCCCTGCAATATCTTTTCTGACCCTCCTAGACAGAACTTAACCCAGCTTTCAAAGTGTGGTGTTCAGATGAACGGCATTAACACCATATAGGGACTTGTTAGGAATTCATATTCTTTGGCCCCATCCCAGAAATTTTAAGGGCAGGGCCCAGCAATCTGTGTTTTTACAAACCACTCATGTGATTCTGATGCATATGAAGTTTAAGAACCACTGCTCTTTATTTCCTTATGTTGGGTCCATTAAAGAATCTATCACACGACATTTCACCTATATGTGTAATTTCTTTCTCTGCTTACTGAGGGTGTGGACAATATCTTATTTACCAGGGACACTAGGTAATTACTGAACTGAGTAAAATGAATTCTCTTGTGTAGCCTATAATTTTAGTAGCAATGATAATAGATAATGATAGTAGTTAATATGTATATAGCACAAATCTTCTCAGAAAATCCCTTAACTATCAGTCTAGCAAAGTAATCATGATATATTTAAAAGAATAAACCCTTCTAATACAGTAACAACACGAATGCTGGTTGATGCCTTAGCTTTTTGTATAAAGAACAATGGATTTGGAGCCAGAAGCTCTGGATTTGAGTCCTGTTATGATATTGATTAACTTGGTATTTCTGGACAAATAAATCATTGCCTATCTCTGGGGCTCAGTTCCTTTATCTCGAAAACAAAGATAACCATATGAGATAATGTATGTGAAGTCAACTTGCAAGTTGTGAAGTGATGTTAAATGATCCGGTCCTTTAACACATTTCCGTGTGTGTACCACAGGCCCTCCCTCCTCAACTCCATCCCTCTCATGATTTGAAGCTCAGCAGATCAAGGCTTGAGAACTGATGAGGCAGGAAGAGGCGGGCTATGCTGGGACTGGGAAGCAAAGAAAGGACAGTCCAGCCTGTTCCAGCACATTATTCGGCTTCCTTCATCTTTCTTCATCCCAGAGAGGCCATGGCCAAGACCAGACACCGAACCTTAGCTTTGGAAACTACATAGAGCTGCTATGACGTAAGACAATCCTATACATTCTGGCTTACGCCAAAGTTGTCACCCTGCCATGCAAAACAGTTTGAATATGTACAGGATTCATAATAACAGACCGTGATTTCTACATTGGGCTTTGGGGATCTCTGACCACCCCAGAAACTGTTCAGGACTGAAAAGCTTTGGCCCTTCCTCCTGAGAAGTGGAGCCAGTTGGGTGAACAAGCAGACGTTACTCCAATGGTCATAAGCCACAGAAAACGAAAGAACTAAAATCTCAAGCACCTTTTCAAGCTACAGATTTTTTTTTGACAACTAACGTCTCATTAAGTTTCCAAAAGAAACAATTAAGACGGTCATCCAAACAATGATTCTGAAATTCAGGATTTCTCACCCAGCTTTCCAAAATTTGAGCAGGGATCTCCGTGGTCACACGATAAAATGACAAAAATGTGTACGTGTGAACCTAGTAGTGAAAGCTCACACAGCTGAAGTGAGATTTTTATTTTTTTTCTTTCTTTCTTTCTTTTTTTTTTTTTTTTTTGTCTTTTTGCCATTTCTTGGGCCGCTCCCGCGGCACATGGAGGTTCCCAGGCTAGGGGTCGAATCGGAGCTGTAGCCCCCGGCCTACGCCAGAGCCACAGCAATGCAGGATCCGAGCTGCATCTGCGACCTAAACCACAGCTCACGGCAACACCGGATCGTTAACCCACTGAGCAAGGGCAGGGACCGAACCCGCAGCCTCATGGTTCCTAGTCGGATTCGTTAACCACTGCACCACAACGGGAACTCCTGAAGTGAGATTTTTAGAAGCACAATATTTTCCTAAAATTGTGATCCCCCCGCAATGGTCTGACCATTCAATTCAGGAAGGGGTGTCCTCAGCACATCAAACTATTTTCCTTTCTCTGGGGATGTGGTGTTAACACTCCACCCCTTTATTGCTGACCTCTGCTTGTGCTCGGATCTCCTCCTCTTCCATTCATCAGACTCATGCGCTGCCATCATCCCCTTTTCTCTCCTTCTCTTCAGCCACTTTCTTTTTTTTTTCTTTTTTGTCTTTTTACATTTTCCAGGGCCACTCCTGCAGCATATGGAGATTCCCAGGCTAGGGGTCTAATCAGAGCTGTAGCCACCGGTCTACACTAGAGCCACAGCAATGCGGGATCCAAGCCATGTCTGCGACCTACACCACAGCTCACAGCAACACCGGATCCTTAACCCACTGAGCAAGGCCAGGGATTGAACCCGAAACCTCATGGTTCCTAGTCGGATTCGTTAACCACTGCGCCATGATGGGAACTCCATCTTCAGCTACTTTCTTAATATCAGTTCCCTGCTCTGATCCTATAACATTAAACAAGCACCTTGAGCACCTCAAGACCCACTGCCTCCTCAGTGGGCCATGAGTGGACTTTCCTGCTCCTATGTTCACAGACATCTTCTCTGAAAGGACTGCCTTGGTTCTTGTCTCTGCTTCCTCCCCTCTGCATTCACTCCTCCAGCCACAATGGCATGGCATCTGTGCCATCACCTGTGGGCACTGCTCTTACTATGGCCACTAATGAGTTTTAACTGGAAAATCCAATGGCACTTTTCAAACCTTTTTCTTTCTAGCAACCTATCTCTCAGTACTGACCGTTTCCTTCTTTAAATTCTTTAAATCATCCTTTCTCCTCTTTTTCTGTTTTCCTCTTGAATCTCTGAAAACTCCTTTCCAGTCTCCTTTGTAGAAGCCTCTTTTTCCTCCTACCTCATGGGATGTACAGTTCCTTTGTTTTAAAACATTCTTCCCTTTCCACATTCCATGTTTCACAGTGACCTTATGATTCCCACAGTTTTAACCTCCATCTCTGCAAAAGATGTTGGTGATCTACATTTTCAAATATCTATCTCAGTCTTAATGATTGATTGATTGATTGATTTTGCTTTTTAGGGCCGCACCCATGGCATATGGAAGTTACCAGGCTAAGGGTTGAATCTGAGCTCCAGCTGCTGGCCTATGCCATAGCTACAACAACACCAGATCCAAGCTGCATCTGCGACCTACACCACATCTTGCAGCAACACTGGATCCTTAACCTGGTGAATGGGGCCAGGGCTTGAACCTGCATCCCCATGGATACTAGTCAGAGTCATAACCTGCTGAGCCACAACGGGAACTCCTCCAGTCTGCTTTAAATATATTTCTTTACCCTTTCAGGATCTAAAGAAAATTATTATAAACATTCCCATTTTCAAATGCATTTGGTTTTTGCTCTTGTTCTGTTTTTATCTTATGTTCCAAGAGGTACAAAAAAAAAATGAATAATCATCAAAGTCTTTTTTGCTGAAACATGGCTTGTGGTTGGTATCTGGGAAAACTCAGTAATTCATTTTGACCATATTAAGAGTATTCCAGGGCGTTCTCTTATGGCACTGGTTAAGCATCCAGCATTATCACTTCAGTGGCTTGGCTCACTGCTGTGATGAGGGTTTGAGCCCTGGCCCAGGGATTTCTACATGCCTTAGGTGTGGTCAAAAAAAAAAAAAAAAAAAAAAGACTATACCAGGACCAACTCTAATATGTGTAGTGAGCCAAAGACCCACTTGGGTAAAGCTGATAAGAGCACAGTATTGAATGATCTCCCTCTACTGTGAGAAGTAGTCATAGATGGGAAAAGATGTGAGTGAATGAGAATGGCCAGAAGTGACCGAGCAGAACTCAATTTTAATGCAGCAGTTGCACATGTGGATTCTAGAGCTAGACGGCACATGTTATATCCTGGTTTCAAAGTTTTCTAGCTAATTAATCTTAGTGACTTCATCTCTGTATAGCATCAATTTCTTCATCTGTAAACAGGTACTAATCGTATCAATATCAGAATGTGGCTGTGAAGATTATGAGCTAATAATGTGAAACATCAGGACTAGTGTCTGATGCATAGTAATGTATCAATAAATGTTACTATTATTGTCAAAAGTATCAAAAGTGAGCATTTAAAACTGAAGCCAAGGACACTGACAAAAATGTTCAACAGATGGAGCTCCTACTGTGGTGCAGCAAATTAAGGATCCAGTGCTACCACATCTGTGTCATAGGTTTTAGATGTGGATCAGATTCCACCCCTGGCCTGGGAACTTCCATGTGCCATGGGTGTGGCTGAAATAAATAAATAAATAAATAAATAAATGAAGCCAAAACAATGGTAAATATTGAGGCAAAAATTACAAATTATAGAAGATTTATAAAAGAAAGTTATCTCGCAGTAGGGCAGAAGGCTGACTATAAACCTTTTTTGACTTCAATGATTGTCTAGTTTTAATTGTGAGCCAATAATCAATCACGACCAAAATATAAAGACTGATTTCAAGAAAGAAGTTTGAGGAGTTCCCATCATGGCTCAGGGGAAACAACTCTGACTAGTATCCATGAGGACACAGGTTCGATCCCTGGCCTCGCTCAGTGGGTTAAGGATCCAGCATTGCCATATGAGCTGTGGTTTAGGTCACAGATGAAGCTCAGATCTGACATTGCAATTAGACCCCTAGCCTGAGAACCTCCATATGCTGCAGGTGCAGCCCTAAAAAGACAAAAGAAAGAAAAGAAAGCGAAAAGTTTGATATTGTAATTAAATGTGACCTACCATTAAGTTAACCTGACATTTTATAATATGTTCAATTGTTAACATACAGTACTGTAAACTCTGTGAGAGCACAGAACAAGTCAGTGTCACTTACCCCAAGCCTAAACCCATGCGTGGTGCACTGTAAATGTTTACTATATGCCTGTTGAATAGACTGATATAAAATCTAGTTGTTCATAAATGGTAAACTGTCTGTATAAATAACCTGCACAGCCAATCTAATTAACGAATGCCATGACTACTTTCAGGGTAGTCATGATGAGAACCTTCAGGGCTACCTTCGGGATAAGAGAGGAGCCATTAAAAAAAAAATCTGGGAGTTCCCATCATGGCGCAGTGGTTAACGAATCCGACTAGGAACCATGAGGTTGCGGGTTCGATCCCTGGCCTTGCTCAGTGGGTTAACGATCCAGTGTTACCGTGAGCTGTGTGTCTGTTGCAGATGTGGCTCAGATCCCGAGTTGCTGTGGCTCTGGCGTAGGCTGGCAGCTACAGCTCCGATTCAACCCCTAGCCTGGGAACCTCCATATGCCGAGGGAGCGGCCCAAGAAATGGCAGAAAGACAAAAAAAAAAAAAAAAGAAAAAGAAAAAAAAAATCTGGCAGTTGCTCATTCTGCTTGGAAATCACTCTATCTAGAAGAAAGATCTCTTCTCAGGTAGAGATGTCAGTCAGGTCCAAGATTCAGGGTCTGGGGACTTGGGTTCTAGACCTGGACTCTAACACTAGTCACGGGACATGAATTTACAATTCATTTTGTCTCAATGAGATTATCCCTAATTTCTTTCCTGGTGGGTATTAAGAAAACAAGGTAACACATACAATGTCAGAACAAGTGTAGGGCTTTGGATAATGGGGAGCTGGGGAAGGGACCAAGGAGAAGTAATTTAGACTTGAATACAAGACATCACAAAAAGTTGAGACATTCTGAACAGGTGACAAAAATAGATCATATTGAGACACATTAAGGAAAGTTTAAATGTAGATAGGAGCACGGCGACTGCTCGAGGGCAGGGCTGACAGACTGGGCTGTGAGGAAGGGATGGAGACAATCAGAAACCATCTAGGAGTTCCCGCCATGGTGCAATGGAAACCAATCCGACTAGGAACCATGAGGTTGCAGGTTTGATTCCTGGTCTTGCTCAGTGGGTTAAGGATCTGGCGTTGCTGTGAGCTGTGGTGTAGGTCACAGACACGGCTTGGAACCCACATTGCTGTGGCTGTGGTGTAGGCCAGTGGCTACAGCTCCGATTCAACCCCTAGCCTGGGAACCTCTATATGCCGCAGGTGCAGCCCTAACAGAAGACAAAAAAAAAAAAAAAAGAAACCACCAAATGTCTTGGTCACCTTCAAGGAAGCACAGAGGAAAGTACGACAGGGCTTTAGACAATTCCTTGCTAGAGAGGAGACGAGCCAGGTTCTCTGTACCTTGGACATCTTTCTAGTCTTTTCCACACCTAAGACTGGAACAAGAGGTGTATTCTTTACCTGCCCCAACTCAGTACCTGAGTCCACATGATAAGCTCCACATGTCCTTTCTCAAGGTCTTGGTTCCAATGTAATGAAATCTGGGAAGTGTCAGTGGAATGAGCTGAGCAAAAGATGGTGCACACTAAACAGAGAGGGGGCAGGTATTTTAGTGCAAGCGATGCCCTGTGGAAAAATGTGAAAACTCACTGAAAGTGATTTTATTTGCCGAAAGAATTTATTTTTCTACCAGACAGTGGTTTAAGCATCTTAGGAAAATGAATCCACATAAGGCTGTGCTATTGGGCTGGGTTGCAAGGGCTTGGGTCAAAGGGGGTAAGCAGGTGGAAGGACACTTACGTATCTTGATCTCATTTGATGTACACCCAAAAAAAGGCTATGCAGTTGCCCCAAAATGTCAACTTTCACCAAAGCTGCAGTCATGGTGACACAGAAAAGCAGCAAAAATTCCTGTGCTGAGGAATAGATCATTGCACTTCATTCTATTTCTGTATGTGTGCATATATGCCTGTGTGCATGTATTTACATGTACATGTATATATTTATATGTACATGTAGGTATGCATATACATATACATGTATTTGTGTCTGTATATAAATATGAGCATGTGTATTTACATATGTACATAGATATACATTTTCTTATCTTCTCCATGAAATCTGGGACCATGGGTAGAGATGGATTATTATCACCTTACAGATGGAAAAGTTGAGAAACAATGAAATTATCTTAGTTTGTTATATTTTATTTATTTGCACTACACACCAACTCCTTCACTTCCAAGAAGCGGTTTGCAATCGCTTCAGTGACAGCTGGGGATAGTGATGGATGAGGTGACTGGTCCAGGGATAATTCTACTCAACCAAGATGCTCAGAAGAGAGAGAGTAATGCGCTCAGACAGATCTGTATCTAAATCCTGACCCTGCCACTTATCTCTTTGTAACCTTGTGAAAAATCATACTATCTCTCTGATTCTCATTTTTTTTTTTCATCTGCCAAATGGGATAAAAATAGGGCCTGCCTTGCAGAGTTGATGCGAGGCTTAAACAAGACTGACGATTTAAAGAGTTCAGTGTGGTATGTGGCACAGCCAACATTTGATGGCTCATAAGTGAAGCTCTTCAGTGGATCTGTGGTTTGGCCTCTGCTTTATTCAGTCCCATGTATGATACTATTTTTGAGAAGAGCAAATTTGGCCTCTCCTAATAAAATAAATACATCACGGCTACTAAGAACCCAATGGTAAAATAATATTCCAGAGCATTTTTCTTTTTTTAAGACAGATCTGGTTCCATAGGAATAAAGACGGAAATCTGTAAACACATTTGCAGTGACAGAAAAGCCCTACTTTGAAAAGCCCCATGTTTATGTGTGTCGTCATCTCTCCCTCACAGATCTTCAGTTATTATACAAGGTTCCACCCTTTCAGATGGCAGCGTTACAAGAATGTATAGTTTAAACTCTGTATTTTGCAAAAGATGAGCATTATTTTTGAGTCTGGGAAACTTCAAAATAATTTGATTGCCTTCTGTGTTTTGTCTCATTAGGTAAAAGCAAAAAAATTCTAGCTGTTTCTTTTAATACCAACATACAGCTTGTGTTTTAATTAAAACAAGAACCAGGCTCAGGACCAGAGGGGAAAATCATGAAACAGAAACCCTGTAATACGTAAAAGGGGTATGGCTGGAGAGTAAGAAGAGGAGTTTTAAACCGGGGCATCTTTTCAGTAAACATTTTTTCAAATGCACTGTGCATTCTTCTTCCCCCTTCCCGCCACTAAACCAGGGAAGAAGCTTAAGGGCTGCCAGAAAAGGAGATTTACAGAATCCTAACGATACAGGCATCTTTATGGGAAACTACATTTCTTGTTATACCAGTGAATTAGCAAGTTGAACACATCTTTGGGTTTTGGGTGTTTTTTTTTCAACGTTAGCATCTGAATTATCTCCATTGAGCCCTGAGGGCAGTTGTAAATTTACTGCTCCTAGGTTACCTAAACAGGCTAAGAACAAGTATTTCAATATTTTAGAGGTTATCTCTACTGCTTTCCCCATGAAGTCATTATACACGAACAATATGGTCCATTGACAGATGAATAGATTAAGAAGATGTGGTACATATACACAATGGAATACTACTCAGCCATAAAAAAGAACAAAATAATGCCATTTGCAGCAACATGGATGGAACTAGAGACTCTCATACTGAGTGAAGTAAGCCAGAAAGAGAAAGACAAATACCACATGATATCACTTATATCTTGAATCTAATATATGGTGCAAGTGAACCTCTCCACAGAAAAGAAAATCATGGACATGGAGTACAGACTTGTGGTTGCCGAAGGGGAGGGAGTGGGAGGGACTGGGAACTTGGGGTTAAGAGATGCAAACTGTTGCCTTTGGAATGGATAAACAATGAGATCCTGCTGTATAGCACTGGGAAGTATACCTAGTCACTTGTGACGGAGCATGATAATGTGAGAAAAAAGAATGTATACATGTATGTGTGACTGGTTCACTTTGCTATATAGTAGAAAATTGACAGACCACTGTAAACCAGCTATAATGGAAAAAAAAATTAAAATTATTAAAAAAATAAAAGAACAGGAGTTCCCGTTGTGGTACAGATTAAATGAAGCCAACTAGGAACCATGAGGGTGCAGGTTCAAAACCTGGCCTCGCTCAGTGGGTTAAGGATCTAGCATTGCTGTGAGCTATGGTGTAGGTCACAGATATGGCTCAGACCTGGAGTTTCTGTGGCTGTGGCACAGGCCAGCAGCTATAGCTTCAATTTGACCCCTAGCCTGGTAACCTCCATACTCCGAGGGTGCAGCTCTAAAATAAGACCAAAAAAAAAAAAAAAAAAAAAGACATAAAAGTGGATATTCCAGAGACAGTGCTCCTAATTAGCTGGGTGACTCTGGGCAAGTTCTACTACATTTCCACACCTCAGTTTCCTCATCAGTAAAAGATAGTAATATTCCCTTCTTCATAGGATTGTTGTGAGAATTAAATAAGATAATGACTATCCCCCAGGGGAAGTGCTCAATAAGTGTTAATCATTATCATTATTGGAACAATTCTATGCAATTTCACGCTCTTCCCTCCTGATTTCAGTCTAAATGCAGGTTAAAGATCCAAACAATAGGAATATATTTCGAGGGGAAAGTTTAAGTGCAGTTACACAATTACACATGGAGATATTTATGTTTCAGAGTGGTCAGGTTATAGAAGCTCAACTATTGCATAATCCTGTGTCCTAATTTGCTAGACAGCTTCAGTTATTGCTTAACATGTTTTATTATCTTTCAAGTAGAGATTCCTAATTCATCAAAATTATGGGCTACTGCCAGATGATTCCTCTATAAATACAACTGCTCTATTGTATTTTTTTTTTTTTTTTTAAGTCTTGACATGATGCCTGGTCTTTTCCCTGGAGTTCTTTCTTCACCATTGGTCATATAAATATTATGGTAGTATTCATTGAAATAATAACAAAAGCTACCAGTTTTAAGAGCAACTTACTTGTGCCAAGATAAGTGTTTCCCAGATATTATTCTTTCACTCAATCCTCAAAACAACTTTAAAAATCAGGTGGGTATCTCAGAAAGGGGAAGTTACTGTGCTCCCTCCAGCAAAGGTCAGAACGAGGCCGGAGCCCAGACTGGTGCCTTTAAAGCCTGCATTCTTAAAACGTAACTTCATTGTATAGACTCCGAGAGCTACCCCAAACTGATAATCATAACACGTGTCCCTTTCTTGAAACACCTTCCTCCCTACCCCCACTCCCACATCATCATTCACTTGCCTTGCTTTTCCCTACTCAGCTCAAAACACGTGGAGGGGAATGGTTATGAAAGAACCATGCTCTGATCCACATTTAAGTCAAACATCATGATTTTAAAAGGGAGAGAGGAGAAGAGAGGTACCCTCACTTCCTAGTGGTCTTTATGAAGACTAATAAAAACTGTGTGAAAGCGTAAATAGGGAAAGGCTGAATTCACAAAGAGGGAAAGGTATGAAGATTCATCCATGGCTGCATAAAATAGGTGATAACATTGAATGCATCCCAGTAATGCAATTCTTGCAGAGTACTTTTTTTTTTTTTTTTTTTTTGCTTTTTAGGGCTGCACCCATAGCATATGGAAGTTCCCAATCTAGGGGTCTAATCAGGGCTACAGCTGCCGGCCCACGCCACAGCCACAGCCACAGCCACGCCAGTTCTGAGCCACGTCGGCAACCTACACCACAGCTCACGGCAACACTGGATCCTTAACCCACTGTGCGAGGTCAGGGATGAACCCACAACCTCATGGTTCCTAGTCAGATTTGTTTCCGCTATGCCACAATGGGAACTCCCAAAGCTCATGTTTTTGAGACAACTGCCAGTGGCGAGCAAAATATGGAGAAATCCATGGAAAGTCAAGTCAGAAATCATGCCCTTGGTGTTCCTGGGAAGAAAAGTTCTATCACTAGTTTAGAAACAACAACCTTCTCAACACATACCCTGAGAGTCAACCCACTTAAGCTAGGGTGTGAGAGGCCACCATGTTTGCTGGCTGGCCTCTGGCAGAATAGACCACGTGGCCCAGCAGCTCTAAGCAAGGTACAGGTAGACGATCCACTCGTAGCAGCCAGGAGTTAAGCTGGAGGCAGCAGGAAGTTTGCAGTTATTGTGGGAACCAAGAAGTTCATCAGCCCACAGATTAAGTAGGGCCTCAGTGGTCAGCCCATCCCCTCCTTATCAATGCACGACTCTTCCTCAGTATTTCCAACCTGTGTCCAATCTGTGTTTTGACACCTCCCGTGACTGGAAGGATGCCTCTCACTGTTCACAAATTAATAACTTGGTCATCCTTCAGTCCATGTCCTTGTGAATGCTAGAGGATGCAGGCTGTGGCAGAGCCAGTCACATAAAAGCGACTGACATTGATAGGGTTAATTTTGTAAATAGATAAGTTAATGAAAGTGCCTACTATATGCAGACACCTTATCAATTTATTCAGTGAATAATTTTGACAACAATAAAGCAGATTAGGAAGGGGAGGTCCAGTAGGGGTAAATGCCTTTCTCACCCAAGCTCATGAAAAATTAAGTAGGATTCACTTCCTGGGCCATGGGGCCCTAAAACCACACTTTGCCACAACAGGATTTTTGCTGTCAATTTCTACACATAGTTAGAAGAGTCTAGGTGTATAGCAACTACAGCAAAGAAAGGAGCCCAGATAGATGAAGGCAGAACGCCCTGAAAGCATTATTTGCAAGTAGCAATACTTACAGAGATGTCATCGCTGAAGTCAATTTCATCCAAATCAAGGTATTCAGGGGCTTCCATTATTCTTCTCTGCACATTTTGAGTAAAGGTCAAATACTTATAAAGCCCTGGACAAAATAGGAGCACAAAAGAAAAGCAAAAAGGTTAGCTGTTTTATAATCCCAAATTGTACTAATATTTAGACAAAACAGGAAAGCTAATTGAGTGCTAGGGCTGAGCTTGAGAACACTTCCTCCCTTCGAACGTCCTCAGGCTGGCTTTTCAGAAGCGGTAAGCATCACTCCCCCAGGCTCCCTTGGCAGCTTCCCCTGAGTGGCCATGGTCCTTGCTTTATGTCATTTGTACCTGTTTGTCTTTGCTAGAGCAGTTAACTCATGTCAGACCCTTCCCTTGAGATCAATATTAAGATTGACTCAGCCCACACCCTGCTTTAAACAGGGGCTTCGCAGATGGGGAGCAAACCTTGAAATCTTAGGACAAGCCCATTCGGGTGTTTTATGTGGGCATATCCTTGGATCCTGGGTATGGAGTAATGAAACATGGATCTCCATATTAACAACATTAAGGACAGGGCAGATACCAACTAGCCAACAGCAATGGATATTTCAGAATTTGTGGTACAACCTCCAGTTCTCGCCTCAAGAAGATCTAAGTACAGATTTAAACCACAGAGTTATTACATTGCCCTCTACTTCTAACAGCTTTGCCTGACGGTGCCAGAGTGACCCAACACAGGCGCCAGAACGTCCTGAGTCAGCACTTGCCTGGGGGCTGCCTGTGGCAGTTCTTTAAATCTGTCAAGGAAGATACATCATCTCCCAGTTCATTTTCCCATCACTTATCATCATCACCACTGGTGGAGGCGCTGGCACCTACAGACGTCAAGAACAGAAATACAAAGCTTCTGGCAGTGCCTTGCTGTGTGGTTATCTTCTACAGAGCAAACTCTCAGATATGGAAAAAAGAGTCCATTTCCCGTAACTGAGCTCTCTTATTATAACAACTGTCTTATGTACACACACTTGAGTAACTGAAATAATTTATTTTCTCCTCTTTCGGATCTCTAACAAAGGGGTACTCTGTCAAAGTGTGAGGAATACATTATGGGGAAGTGAAAATAAATCTAGGCTGACGAAAATGAGCTTATCAGTACAAGATCAAGAGTATAAAAATACTTGGTTTTTAAAAGGAAACTAACACTGAAGGCATCAATTTCTCATTTTGAGGTTTTAAAAAAACCCCACCCAAATAGCCTAATTACAACAAAAGGGGAAAGGTCACCTGCCATTTCACACCTCATATCCATCATTTGCCTCAATTTTCAGTGTTTCCCCTTCCTTCCCTTCCTAAAGGCATGTATCATTTTTACATATTTTTAATTATAGTGGATACAGAGTTGATCCAAGAAAGGATTACTGTGTGCAAATGAGATTATACATTTAGAATAAATACTAAAAATTCTTCTGAAATCACAGTAAGGTTTAAAATACAAAGAAAACCAATGTGCATTTGATATCTATATACCAAATTTTATTATTATAGAAATCTAAAAATAGGTCCTGAAGCAAACTGCTGGTAAAAAAAAAAAAAAAAAATTATCATTTTTCCTCTAATCCTCTCAAAGCTTTTTAGAAAAATACGCACATTCATACTTGCAAATTACTCAAAGTAACTTTCTCTTCCATTCTGGTAGATTCTGAGAAAATCCAGACACTGGATTCCAGCTTGTCAACTAACAGATTTTCTTCCAATCCAATTTATTTTCACTGAATCTGTACCCCACAATGAATTGCTGACTCACAGAGTCTATTCCCAAGGCTTTGGTAGCACAAAGGTGATTCTGGGTGTCAGGAAGGGGTATGGGCCAACACAGTATCACCAGGAACACAGCAACACAACATGAAGTAGAAAAACATGAGTCAAGGCTGGAGACCAAGTGCATCTTTAAATATATGGAAATATAAAATGCAAATGAACACATCTTAAGCTAAGCAAAATAATAAATAATCGAGTCCCTGTTTGAGGTGTTCTTGACAACATGAAGAGTGATTTCCACTTGAGCAGAGCCATTCTAATGGAACATAACCAGGGGATAATATAAATCATGCTCGTAAAGTAGAAAATCTTTGTATGTGGACATGGAGGCCTGGTAGTGAGATTCTTTTTTCTATAGGCCAGAAAAAAAGAGTTATCACAGTTACAGCCCATTAGAGAAAGGCCATATTTGTCTAGTTGGATGTTCCAGCCTCAGACAAGGGGTCTAAGAGGGGCAGGACTCCCCTTTGCTTCCCAATGGACCCCCACAGGGGGGCTACCTGGGGAGCCATGGTGACTCCTTTAAAATGCCTTATTCTATCTACAACACAATTCCTTTTGTCTGGTTTCAATGTGTATTTCTTTCAAGGTGCCACTTTGAAAGTATTATATCCTTATGTATAATGTGCAAAATCGCTGTTGTTCACCAATCCTGGCCACCTTCCCAACATCACTTGCTTCTTTTCAGTTGAGGGTGAGGTGAGTCCATGGTTGTCCCAACAATCATTACGCTGCCTCTTCCTTCCCCATCTGCTCTTCCACTGAGCACATGGCAGCTTCTAGCACTCCCTTCTGAGGAATTAGGGATGCGATGGCAAGGGATGAGGTCAGGTTTAGAGCAGCTGCTGCAACGGTCCGGCATGATAAGGAAACCGAGCTGAGCTGCAGGTGCTTCTCTCATTATGCTTTCCAGGCTGTGTCCCACCCCACACAGCAGCTCACAGTGGGGACCAGTGAGCCCCCCTCTCTGAGAGACACAGAGGCTCTGGTGGGATGCACAGCTACAGTGGGCACACGCTACAGGCCTATGAGCCAAGTCTGGCCCACAGATGTGAGGTGTTTGGCCCTAGCAGTGTTTCCCCCCAAAATGGAATCTGTTGCCAACGTGCAGACCTTTGGTGATTTCACATAAAATTCTGGATCTCTGGCTTCACTTCAAAAAATATCTGAAGCTCTGGCAGCACAGGTCTGTGTTCCCCATGATGACAACTGGCTGGAGCTGCACTGCAGCTGCCCCACCTGGCTGGGCAGCACGGGCACCCCAGCCTGCCAGCCCCCTCCCCATGGGCTCTTCCCTGCCTGGCCTTGGGGGCCCTTGAGTCTTTGACCCATCCAAGGAATTCAGTTTGAAATACTAAGTGCCATCCTCCTCCATTTCCTTACTGGTGCCTCCTGCCAAACGATATTTAGTTCATTTGTATTCGAATGTTGCATCTGTATTCTGCGATTGTTTTAAATTCGCATACCACAACAGCAGCAAAACAAAATACGATACAAACTACCAGCATATTCCAATTTGAGTTTTTCCAGAGCCTCCATTTTATCTCTTAGTCGAGTAAAAGAAAACCTTCACAAAACATAATAAAATGTTACGAGGTAGGGATTACAGTTTCCTTCATTTTACAACTGGAGGAAGGAGAGACCCTTGCCTTGTTGTCACTGGTGTCACGCGGTTACATGGTGCCATTTCACAGCTGTGACCGGAGCGGGGAGGGTGGAAGCTGGGTCAAGGACAAGCCCCAAAAAAGGTGGAGACCCTCCTCCATGTGGCCAGACCAGCAGCTTGGATGCAAAAAGTCCAACCCCGCTCCAGGCCGACCAGAGTGGGTTGACACCTCAGTGGAAAATATTTTTCAGCCTCCCCAGAAAAGGCAGTCCCACTAAAGACCTTTTACATGGGATTTTTATTGCTATACATCATAGTTGGCCCTGGACCCCTCTGGGCTCTCAGAGCCCAGTCCATGAATGCGGACTGCGCCCTCACCCCTGGCCCTCATCCCACAAGCTGCAGTCACTTGTCCCAGGTTCTCCCAGGGCTCTCTTCTGTATGGATTCCCCCTCCCCTCACACCCCTCTTACAAGATCTGTCTACCTCAGGGACTGCTGACGGGTGAACTCATTCCATTTCAAGCTCAGTTGGGTTTTTAATTTCTCTTCACTGACACTGGCAAGTTTTAATTTCTTATGATGCACTGAGGTAGGTATGTGGTGTGTTTAACCTTTTATGAAGCAGGGAGAGAGGTGAAGAAAGAGTCTGGGTAGGGAGGTGGGAGAGCAGAGAAAGGGAAAGGCAACATTTTCCAATGGCCAAGCTTTACTATTTTAGGTAGGAAAAATTATAGGAAGGAAAAAGAATACAAATATTAAAATGTGGGGATGCAGGGCAAAGTGGCTGAGACTTGCATGCCATGTAGAAGCTACTGGTGACCCCTTCTTTTTGGTATGCCCAAAGCACCGGGAAAAACTTTACCCAAACTCCAAATTGATGCTGGCTAGAGGAGAAAACAAGAATAAAGCAGTAATGAACATCAACGGTGTGCACTATGTCTGTAGGGTTTTTGCTACTCTTGCAGAGCTCTGATAAACTGCCAAGCACAGAAGTCTCCTCAGTGCCTATTAAAATATACAGCAGGGGCTCCTCGCCCTAATGGGTCTATCAACACCATGTCACCTTCTCATGAGTGACCTCAGTGACAGCCTAACTGCTTCCTTCAAGGCAAGATTCGACTCAGGAAAGAGCTCCAGGTAACTAGGAGTCCAAATGAAAAATGAAAAGTAGGCACCAATTTTAAAATAAACCTCCACCCTCCAGTATTATAAGTTTCAGGTGACATTTCAAAAAAAATTTGAATAGTGACTTGAAAATGGACTCTGAAAATAATTCCAAATGAAGACTTTGAAGAATCTGTTGGGTAATGGCTTGGCGTGGCCAACAAAATTTCTTTGAGCAACTACTCTCATTGAATGTACACATTCTGGTGTGCTTGGCTCAGAAAAGGCACACTGATTTGTGACTACAGTCACAGAGCACATCAACTGCTCTACTGAAATTCTTCTTAAAATGAATTGTCTCACTCTTTTTTATAAGGAGTCAGCGTGGACTCATTCTAAAGGCTCATGTTACACAGATTTCTCCTCTCCTGCCAGAGTCACTATTACTACATTCACCAGTGTACTAGGAGGCCTGGTAATTAAAAGTTAGTTGGGCTTGTCAAAATAAATGAGCAGGGTACATTCAGTGATGAGGTAACTTCGGTTGATTTGCATTACAACTTCTTTCTTTAGTCTTTAATTCACTAATTCGTGGGAAAGCACAGCAACTGCCTACACCCTCAGACATACATGTGCATACACACACACACACAGACAGACACACCCAAATTTGTACGTGGATGCACTTTCAGTTTGAAAGCCTACACATAGATACTGAACTTTCTTTCATATAATAAGAGCTCAAAAAAAAAATCATAAACTAAGTACTGGAAGGCTTGGGTGGAAAAAAGTGGAATATATGAAATGTTGTCCCCAGTTGGCTCAGTAGCTTGGCTGGCAAGGAAGTAACTCATTCCAAATGTTGGATTCAGTTTCCTTCACTCTTTGATTTAACAGTGGCCAAGAAGCATGGTAGTCACTAAACGCCTCGTCTTGAAGCAGAAAAATGATAGAGGCAAGAAATTTCTACTGGAAAGAGGTATCCGAAGGAGAGCCAAGAAGTACACATGAGGAGTAAATGGGGAGAGCACAAGATGTGTGGATTTCACCCACTTCTTCATTGATGGAATATTCCCATGTGTACTTGCTGGGTAAGACTGACGCTACTCTCCAGGCCAGTATCAGGCACACAGTGCAAGGGGGAGCTAGACAAGGAAAGAAGCCACTGCCATATACTGTGGTCATTGTTAAGACAAATAAAGATGCAAGAGCCTGAACCTAGACCTTGGAGAGGAGGGAGGTGTGCCTGGTACGAGTGAGGTCCCAGCTGAAAGCTGAAGGGTGAGGGTACAAATAGTGAGGGAGCTACAGGGGCAGGTGGAAGTGTGCCAGGTAGTGCTACACATGAGCAAAGGCCTAGCGGTGAGAATTCTAAAGCGGGATTTCCAGAAGGATGGGTAACACTGATTGAACATAGCTGTTTCTGCTTCCAAAAAAAAAAGGGTCTTGAAGGGTGATGGCCACGGTGGGCTGACAAGCACAGTGGTCAGGAGAGTTGTTCCAAAGCCAGAGGGTCAACAGAGCACAAGTTGGAAGAGCAAATTTTCTGGCATGTTCAGAGAAAGTACAAATGAGTAGGGGCCCTCTAACAGGAAACTTCAGTGTGATACACGGAGCCTACTTCAGCTCCCATCGGGGGAGAGGAGCTGCATTTCCAGTCTGAATGCCCACAGCCATTTGTGACGCAAAACTGCACACCAAGGTCTCGCGCTGGGTGCGTTCATCTGTGCCCTCTCAGTTATGTTTCACAAAGACCGCAGGAAACAAATACCTTTCCAATCTCTTTTGTGGACACAGGGAAATCAAGGCTCAGAGCGGTTCTGGAATTGCCTCACACCCAGCCGGGCTTCTGATGATACACCTGCTTTTCTCCTTTACCTCAGCTTGTCCAAACTACAGTGGTACAGTAACATATCAAACATTTTCTTTTTTCGAGTCTTTTTTTACTGACTTTATTACAGCTCTGTGAGGGAGGCAGTGGGTGTGTATGGTGATTTGCAATCACATCCTTCCCATGTTAAGGATGGCAAAACTCAGGATGGTTTTGGCCAAGGTCATGTACCTAAACAGGCGCAAAGCCAGCTCAGACAAACCAGTTCCCAATAACAAGTCCAGAGCCCTTCTGATTTGTCCCCTGGACTGTTCTGAAACCTGGGCATGTCTTTAAACCACCTAGGTCAGAATTCCGTGAGCTTGTATCACGTTGGGTGTTTACCAGCCATCACTCCAAACGAACAGCACTTTCCTCTCTCCAGCAGAGTCTAAAGAGAATGGGAGGCATGATTTTCATCATGAAAGAAAAGTATAGAGACCTTTGTGTATCTTCTGGCCTTATCCGCAGGCATCCCTGAACTGGCTTATAAAGTATTATATTCCATAGCCACCTGGTTTAATGTTTCATCTTCAGAGAAGATTTGATTATGACCACCTTTCTTTATGTCTGATTAGAAAGGCCAGCAAAAGACTGCTGTACTCAAGAAACTCATTCTAGAGATCAGGATTGTTCTGATAAATCCCCATAAAGATTGGTCTTTTTAGAGTTTTTGTTTGTTTTTTTTTTTAGGTATAGTTGATTTACAATATAGTCTTTTTGTAGTTTTGAGCCCGAGCCTGTAGTTTAAAATTCTTAAAAATGATTTAGGGGTAATTTCATTATTTCTAAAATCTAACACTGAGAATGAATTAACTTATACCAGAACCTCAGAGCCTGAAAGGACCTTAGTTTTTGAGCCCTAAGGTAAAAGTACTTTTCAAATGCATGTGTGTGTGTTTGTGATTTAAAGTGAATTTAATGTCTAAAATTCTTTGGGGGAGAGTTCCCATTGTGGCCCAGCAGTAACAAACCCGACTAGTATCCATGAGGATGTGGGTTCGATCCCTGGTCCCACTCAGTGGGTTAAGGATCCAGTGTTGCCGTGAGCTGTGGTGTAGGCCGGTATCTGCAGCTCTGATTCGACCCCTACCCTGGGAACTTCCAAATGCTGCAGGTGCAGCCCTAAAAAGCAAAAAAATAAAAATAAAATAAAATAATTTTTGGAAGAGGAAGGGAAGAAGCCATGCTCAGAGTAGCTGCGTAAGAAAAGCTCAAAGAATGTAGAACAGAAAAAATATAAACACATGTAAACACAAGAAAATGTGTATTGTGTTCAGTTCTGGATGCCCCTTCTCAAGAAGGCCAAAGCAAAATGGAATATAGGAGTTCCTGTTGTGGCTCAGTGGTAATGAACCTCACTAGTATCCATGAGGACATGAGTTTGATCCCTGGCCTCACTCAGTGGGTTAAGGATCCAGTGTTGCTAGGAGCTGTGGGTACAGGTCACAGACTCGGCTTGGATCTGGCATTGTTGTGGCTCTGGTGTAGGCCGACAGCTATAGTTTTGATTCAACCCCTAGCCTGGGAACTTCCATATGCCTCAGGCGTGGCCCCAAAAAGACAGGAAAAAAAAAAAAAAAACCTGGAATGTAGCAAGATGGAGCAAGGAAGTCAGGACAGCCAGCGGCTGGAAAAGTCTGCCTCATGTGACAGAGCTAAGGAAACACCTAACCTGGAGGAGGGAGGAGCACTCCTCTCTCTCAAAGACTCTAAAAAGCCATCAGGTAAAAGGAGTATCTGCCTTCAAGGGTAGATCTTGGAGGAAGTTTCAGGGATGCCAGTCTCAGCAAATAATGACATGTGGAATAGGCATAAATGGAATTGGCTCCTTAAGAAGATCACAACGAGCCCAGCAAGAAACTGTTCATTTTATTTTAAAGGGATCCTCGGATCCTCTGGGAGAAGAAGAGGAGAAGCCTGCACGGGACAGGAGAGAGAGATGGTCTCTGTGGTGGCAAACCAGGACCTCAGGACACATCTGACCAATTCTGAGCCCGCTCCAAGGTGCTACCATGACAACCTTGTGAAGTTTCCCTTATATTATTTCATCTGTCACCCTGATCCCACCAGGAATGTGAGTGAAATAAGGAGGTTAAGGGAGAGAAAAGGAAAGAGGTAGTTAAAGGGAAACGAATTTTTAAAAAGTGAACTGGAGTGTTGTTCACTCAGTGAGAATATGATTTACTCTCTGTTGTAGATGAAAACTTATCAATTCCACAAGGACAAAACTATGACCTAATGAGGCCCAAACAAAAAGAAAATATCTGGGAAGGAAAAGGAAACATATCTAGCACTGGGACGTTGAGCCTGGGAGCACGCCAACCGTGTCTTGCACCGGCTTCTGGAAAGGAACGATGGAATAATTCAGGAACTGGATCCCCTACTCAGTTATGTACAGGAAACTCTACAAGTCCAAGTTCTAAATTTTTGGCGCACCTGAACTGGTCGGGCTTTACTCTTGATTTTGCAAAGATCGCTTGATTTCTACAGTGAATTTGTTTGGCAATTATTTTTGAGAATGTATGGAACACAGATGACATTCTGATTTCCATTTTAGAGAGAAGCAGACATAACACCAATGTGCATGGGAGCATTAAAGACTACATCAGGAGCCAGTTATCTTGGCTTTGTTTCCACACCTCTCATCGTTTGTGAGGATTAAACTTCTGAGTAACCCTAGCCCAGTGGTTCTCAAAGTTCAGCCTGCATGAGAATCAACCAAAAGCCTTATTAAAACAAATTGCCGGGTCCAACCCCAAGAGTTTCTGGTTCAGTAGGTCTGGGTTAAGGCCTGAGAATTTACATTTCTAACAAGTTCCCAGATGATGCTAAATCTGTGGGTTGGGTCCCAGAACCACATTTGAGAACTACTACCTAAGATCAATGGCTGGTCCCAGCCCTGGCTACATCTGCACTTAATTAAAAGATGGTGACCTCTTCCCCACATCCCCCATCTCCACAGATGTTAACTTCATTATATAAGATCCATGCCTAGTGCCCTTCTGATTAAACTTCCTCAGTGGACTCAACTAAGCATTTCCCATGAAGACCACCCAGGAACCTCAGAAAGTCTTAAGTTTGTGTGTGTGTGTGTGTGTGTGTGTGTGTGTGTGTGTATTTTAATTCCCAGTGCTATACAAGGGACAGACATTGGCCTACAAAATCCTACAAAATTTGGGCCCTGGTTACTTTAAAAATTCCTTTCTCTGTAGCACTTCATGGCAACAAAGATGTTCTAAGTTTCTCCAGCTAATGAGAGCCAGGTTTATAAGTTAGGATGCAGTCTGTTCAGAGCAAGAATCTTGATTTAGGGACATCTACTCACTAGAACTACAGTATAATAAGTCCCGTGTCTACTAATAAAGAAAAAAATGCAAGAATCAAATAAGCATTAGCTCAAAATTCAATGATTATACAACAAATGTGCATCATAAGATATTTAAAATTACTACTCATTGAAGCAGCCCAAATGGCTACACTGGCTAACTATAAAAAAATAAAATACTGCTCATACACTTTAAATTATAATTATAATATGCTTCTTTTTATTAAATCCAAATTCAGAAAGCACGTTACTATGAATATTTTATCAATTCATCCAATTAAAATGTACCAATTCAATAACCAAAACAGGAAATTAAACTATCTGTAAAATCCCCTTTTTTTCTGAAGAGTAGTTTGCTATTTAAGTGATTAAGTAAGAATAGTTGGCTAAATGTCTATAGTAAGCAAATATTTGCGCATCTGTAAATACACACGGAATATGATTTAGCAAGCACTATTTCTTTAATCCTATGCTTTTATCTGTCCTGAATGCACTAAAGACACTTAGAGGAAGGAACATGAACTAAACGTGCTTCTTTATTAGATAAGGTCCACAACTGAAAGTGCAAAAACTGAACACTGTATACTAAGCTAATGTATTTCCAGTACGTGTCAAAGCAGTTCAAGAAAAACATAAGATAAAAACACGCAATTATTGTTAAGTACCTTTAAGATTTCAGCTAGGAGGTATAATCTCAGATTCCACAACATGCTGCTTTTTTAACCCAACACCTTACACAGAGTAAATAATGAATATATTGTTAGTTGAGTTCACCTTCACACTGTGATCGTCGTTGAGTCACTGGAGAACTTCTACACTAAAAGCTGTAGTACTGCACAAAATAATAAATGTTGAGGTAAGTATTTTTCTTCAACATACAATAACCTCATGCTCATATATTTTCTTCCTAACACAGTTTCTCTTGAAGTTTTTTGTTTGTTTTTTTGTTTGTTTGTTTGTTTTTAGGAAGAGTCAATCTTCCAGCCTCTTGTTCATAAACCATCTATTGATGAGGGCTATGGGAACTTCAGCTGAACCTTCCAATGATAGGGTCTGTTTCCCAAAGATTAAAACAGAGGTTTTTTTGCCATTAAGCGTACGGAGAAAGAATAACATTTGCAGGCTGTGCCGTGGGTTTTTCCTCTTTGGCACCACAGAAGGACACCAGCTTCATTTTGTAGTTTACCAGCATCAGCAGGAAAGGACTGAGAGCAGAGAAGCCTGAAGAGAGAACTGTGAGAACAGCTGGGAAAAAGACACAGGCTGCCAAGTCTTTCAAGAAAGAGACTAAGATAAAGTGAGAGATCCAAAGTGGAGTGATCAGCCACATTAATAAAATACTAAACTTGGCCCCTCTAAGGATTTCAGTTTCTGAATCATCATCTCCCATCCAGATGTCGCCATATGTCATCTTCTTTCTTTCTGAAAGGAGAAAAGACATCCAGAAACAGACAAAGACTAAGATGGCTAAAGGAAGAATATCAATCAGAACTAAAAACATTTTCCCATAGTAAAACTCTACTTGCTTGTTTCCAAAGTCAATCAGGCAATCCTTGTGAATCCTCTTAGTAGACAAGAGGTCTGTGTCATTTCCTGCACCCAGGTATTCTGATCTTCTGGTATAAAGTAAAACTGGGAGGTACACTGCCACGCCAGCCACCCAAAGGGCAGAAACCACCTTCAAGGCATGCTTCTGATGGTCCGGGATGGGAGCCTCACTCAAGGGGTGGACAGTCTGGTAAAGCTTCTGGTGGTAGAGCAATGCGAAGTGTAACATGAACCAGATGGCCAAGGAAGTCGTCAGGGCTGCTGTGAAGTGCACAACTTTGCAGCCAGCTGAATCCAACATGAAACCAGAAGAATAAACAATTTTCATGACATTCACCACCAAGTTTTTAATGAGGTGGACAAAGATGAGACTGAAAATCAGAAGAAAGGATGTCTGTAAACGCCCAGTCATACATTTCCTTGTAGAATAAAATAAACACATATTTCCAACAAAGCTCACAAGGATTAGAAGAGTGCAAGCGACGATCTCAAGCACATCTGCGGATGGCTTCATGGTAAACGGCAAATCAGTGATCTCAAATGTCCTTCTTTTCAGTCTGAGTTAATGGCAAATCAGTGATCTCAAATGTCCTTCTTTTCAGTCTGAGTCATCAGGCAATCGGAAAAATTTTAAGAAGTCCTTGGTGAGAAGACTTGGGATTTTCTAATCCACTACATTCGCACAATCATCAACTGGCGTCGCCCTAACAGTTCAGAGATAGTCTGTAACAGAATTCTGCTTGCTCCGATGCTAAAGTGCTGAAAACAAAACTGCTTCTCAAGAGGATTCTTTTTTTATCATCTTGGGGGATTTAACTATAATGAGGAAGTACTAGGTATCATCACTTAATTAAAAGTTCTCAGAAATGTATTTATAGAACTGTAATGCCATTTCCTAGATACAGTGATATAATTTCCAGCAACCATGAAGGAGAGAATAAGATGACATTTGAGACAGCAAAGGAAAGGTGGCCAGAGATGGAAATGCCCCTCTCTACTCGTGAAAAAAATTAAAGAAGTGGGGGAGTCTGAATAACAATTAAAATTTCCAAATAAAATTACATATTACCAGTGCCATTAATTACATGACAGAGATTTATGAAGTGTAGTGGTTTTCTAATTTCTCTACCACTTTTGCAAAGCAGGAATACTATTACCTGTTCTGACGATCTTGAGGTTGTTAGGATTACAAAAGAGGCAGTAAAAAATACTTGGGAGGCTTAGGAAACCATAAAAACAAACAAACAAAAAAAAAACCCTGAAAAGACAATCTACAAAATGGGAGAGATAGTCACAAATGAGGAAACCAACAAGGGATAAATCTCCAAAATATACAAACCACTCATACAACTCAATAACAATAAAAAAGAAACAACTCAATTGAAAAATGGGCAGAAGACCTAGTAGATATTTCTCCAAAGAAGACAAACAGCCAGTAGGCACAATGAAAAATGTTCAGCATCACTAAGAGAAATGCAAATCAAAACTACAGTGAGGTACCACCTCTCACCAGTCAGAAAGGCCATTACTAATAACTCTACAAGTAACCAACGTTGGAGAACGTGTGGAGAAAAGGCAACCCTCCTTCACTGCAGATGGGAATGTAAATTGGCACAACCACTACAGAAAACAGTGTGGAGGTTCCTCAGAAAACTAAGTATAGAGCTACCATATGATGCAGCAATCCCATTCCGAGGCATACATCTGGATAAAACTACAATGTAAAAAGATACATGCATCTGTATCTTCATAGCAGCACTACTCACAATAGCCAAGACATGGAAGCAACCTAATTGTCCATCGACAGATGAATGGATTAAGTTTTGATACATATATACAACGCAATACCACTCAGCCACTAAAAAGAATGAAATATTGCCATTTGCAGCAACATGGATGCAACTAAGAGATTCTCATACTAAGTGAAGTAAGTCAGAAAGAGAAAGAGAAATACCATATGATACCTCTCTTATGTGGAATCTAAAATGTGGCATAAATGAACTTATCTACCCAAGACAGACTCACAGACATAGAGCACAGACTTGTGGTTGCCAAGGGGCGTGGGAAAGAGAGGATGGACTGGGAGTTTGGGGCTTTTAGATGCAAACTATTACATTTAGAATGATAAGCAATGAGGTCCTGCTGTACATCACAGGGAACTATATCCAATCTCTTGAGATAGAATACACACGCACACACAAATACATATATGTGTGGGTGTGGGTGTGTGTGTGGGTGTGGGTGTGTGTGTATGAATCACTTTGCTGTACAGAAATTGGCACATTGTAAATAAATTATAATTTAAAAAACAACAAAAAAGAAATCCTTGTGAGGCCATGTGCAAGGGAATAGAAAGACAGGGATGAAGGGAAGGAGGGAGGGAAGAAGGAAGGAAAAAGAGAGGGAAGGAGAGAGGAAGTAAGGGAGGGAGGAAGGAAGATATTTTTGTAAACATGGGCACTATGTCCAAGACCAAATCTCTAAACTACTGGTTAAAAAAACAGTCTGCTAACTGGGAAGTCATTAGGGAGACCCCACCCCTGACCCCACCACCACCACCACCGCACCAACAGAGTACAAGAGGCTCAGAAAAGATTTCTGTTCTAAGTATGATTGGAGAGTATAGAGCAAGGACAGAAAAATTGCATTAAAACACATTGCTCAAGTAACCACTTTCTGGATGAATTCTGTTGGCCATTTTAGGGATAAACTATTTTCTCTCTACTCTATTTGCTTGTAGGTTTCGCTGTCAATCATCCTATCCTGTACCATCATACATATGCTTTACTCTGATGCAGTGGTGTTCTGGAGCCAGTTTGCATTGACTTGAGCAACTGTGCACATCTCTTCCCAACTGTGCTCAGCAACTTCATGTTGGAAGCTTGAAACGGGGTATGCTGGGAGTGTTTACACCATAGAAATTAGCAAATGCTACAACTCAGGGCTTTTGGCAGAGGAAGAGTTGTTTTACTAGAACAATACTGGCCTGACCAAAAAGTACAGATTTGAGGGATAAGAAATTAGCTGGTTGGAGTTCCTGTGTGGTGCAGCAGAAATGAATCCAGCTAGGAACCATGAGGTTGCAGGTTTGATCCCTGGCCTCGCTCAGTGGGTTAAAGATGCAGTGTTGCCGTGAGCTGTGGTGTAGGTTGCAGACTCAGCTCGGATCCTGCATTTCTGTGGCTCTGGTGTAGGCCAGCAGCTACAGCTCCAATTGGACCCCTAGCCTGGGAACCTACATATGCCGCAGATGTAGCCCTAAAAAGCAGAAAGGAAGGAAGGAAGGAAGGAAAGAGAAAGAAAGAAAGAAAGAAAGAAAGAAAGAAAGAAAGAAAGAAAGAAAGAAAGAAAGAAAGAAAGAAAGAAAGAAGAAAGAAAGAAAGAAAAGTAAAGAAGAAAAGTAAGAAAGTAAAGAAATTAGCTGGTATTTCATCTATATAAGGATAAGATCAGTATTTGGTACTCATCAACCCTTTCAATAAGGATATGTGTAAGAGGTTTATGGCAGTGCTAACAGGTAGGAAAGCTGGATCTTGCAATTCCATTAGGAGGAGGTAGACACTTCCTATTAAACCCCATCCCTAATTGGCTTTTAAGGCAGGTAGCCAAGTCAGAGTCCCCATACCACATTTTTCTTCCCTAACAAATATCCATTACCTCAGTGTCCACGATAGTCAGTCCATCAGGTATTGATAATTTTATAATAATTAAAATAATAAAACAATGATATAGTGATAAGAGTATTATAACAGTCATAGTGGCTGCCATTTATTTAACACCAAGTTGAGCCAGACTCTGTGTTGGTGTTTTGCTTTATAAATGTAACCTGGTTTAATCTTTAATATCATTCTTATTTCACTGATGAGAAAACAGAAAACCAGAGAGGAGAAAGTAAGTTGCTCAGAGCTGCTGAGTAATGGAGACAGGAATCAAAGCCAGGTATGACTGATTCTGCAACCACTGATGCTTAACCATGGCCTCTCCACATGTGCTGTTGGACTGTGGATTTTCTACTGACTGTTCTCCATCTTCCCCTCATGATTTACAAGGGGTACACCCAACACACAGAGCCTACAATACACTCCTCTTGAGAAGTTTCCTCGGGCTTATAATACACAAGTCATGCAGGTTTGGAGAGCAATTAGTCTTCTCCCTTCTCCTTCAAGAAAAATAATACACATTATGGGCATTTACACCTCTGCATCCCATAAAGATCTTCAAACATTCTGCACCAGTCCAAGATGCCTTACTTGAAATGGAAAAGGATTGTTCCCAGCAGCAGTGAGCCCCATTCCTGGCTGCACATAAGCAGAGGCACCGTGACAGCCTGGAGTGAGTTTGTAGATCAGTGAAGGACAACCCTAAACAGCGAACTTAATTGGGGATAATGAATTAAGAAATTGTCTATGTAATGCTGTTTCTCAAATATGTCCTAACAGTAATAATTTATGGAAAATACTACTGATGTCTCAGAGCTGAGAGCTCATGGCAAAAAATGATTTTGAGGGAGTTCCCGTCGTGGCTCAGTGGTTAACGAATCCGGCCAGGAACCATGAGGTTGCGGGTTCGATCCTTGGCCTCGCTCAGTGAGTTAAGGATCCAGCGTTGCCGTGAGCTGTGGTGGAGGTCGAAGACGAGGCTTAGATCCCGTGATGCTGTGGCTCTGGCGTAGGCCGGCAGCTACAGCTCCGATTAGACCCCTAGCCTGGGAACCTCCACATGCCGCAGGAGTGGCCCTAGGAAAGGCAAAAAGACCAAAAAAAAAAAAAAAAAAAAAAAAGGATTTTGAAACCCCCTCTCCCCCCAATAAAGGCTTACATAAACTTTATTTTTCAAAGGATTAACAAATATGTAATATGTTCCTTTGCATCAGGGCAAATGTGTAAAACATGTCCTTTTTTTCCTTCAGGGTTATTTCTATACTAGAAAAACAGCACACATTAAAATATAAGAGAAGTAAGACTATTTTTTGTGACTCTTGGCTTGACTGACACTTTTCTTAACTATGGCACAGAAAGGCTAAAGAGGCACCTTCATAAGACTGCCTCGACTGCTTGTCTACTGAAAGCCTACTGCATCCCCCAGCATAACAATGGACAATACACAGGACTGGAAGCCACTGTCCCAGTCTTTAGCAATCATGCGGTCCAGGGCTAAGAACACACTGATGTATAATATATGCCATATATATTACATTACATGCATATATACATACACATGTATATAATGCATGACATCATTTACTCCAAGATACATTTAATGATTGATAATTAATAAATCACAAATAATGCAGTGTAATCAATGGCGTGGTCTCGAACTCAAGAATAAAACATTCAGAGACGAGAAGGACCCATGTGGGCAGGACTATGTCTCATCTCCAGTTCACAGAGAAAGAAACTGAAGCTTGGAAGAATTAAGCCACTTGCCCCAACCAGGAGGAGGAGGTGGCGCTGAACTCCAGACCCCCGCTTTCAACAGCTCTTTTTGAAAGAGAAGGGGAAGGCGGGAGAAACACAGCTGATGGACTTGTGAAGCAGAGGTGCTAAGAAACCTGGGTGCCGACTCCAAGGCTCCCAGAGAGCTGCAGTGATGAGCCCCTGGTGGGTGGCAGAAAGCCCAGGATGCCCAGGACGCCCTCCTGCATCATGGTCCTCTGAGGAAGGTAACTGTCATGTAAATACTTCAAGGAGGAAAGAAAAACATCTTCCTTTGGAAACTAAACACTGGCTCTGCCAATCCAACTTCACTGAGGTCATTTGAGAACTGAGGAGTTCAAAGGTTCTCTACAGCTTCCATTTACTTTGGCAAAAGATTTAACAGAAAAAGAACTAAGGGAGAATTTATATGGCCCAGGCCGTTTTCCAAATCGCAAACTGCTAAAGTTATTTAGAATTTACTTTAACTCGCAATCACATGTAAAGTGGCTCAGATGTAAATGTTTTCCGTGTGGCTTAAGGCAATCTAGGTTTCCTCAGATGCACATATGCCGTTCTCATATTAAAGATTTGGATTCAAAAATCTCAAAGTATTCTGGGTTCCTCTTGATTAGAGGCTGCGGGTACTTTATGCAAGGCTGGGTCGGAGGAGAAGAAATAAAACACGCTGCCTTCATTTGGGCATTAAGTTCTCACAGTAGCGCTAAGATAAACAAATGGTGCAGGCTGAGGGAAGGGCATTTACTCCTCTAAATTGAGTATGTAATATAAATAAATGTCTTTTAAGACGAGATGCCTGAAACCTGATTCTAGGTCTGACTCTACAGGAGGGCACTCATTGGTTTTAATGATCAGCATAGCCCCTGCCGGGAAGGGCACACCTTCAGGACAGCAGTGTTGCTCTAAGCAGGATAATCCGCTAAGTCACAGAGGGATGCTGCTGGAGATGGTCTGATTTATTCCCTGGCCAGGAACAAACTGATATTTGCATTTTTATATAGACCAAAATGGAGAGAATGACTACATCTTTTATCCTGTAATCAATGGCTGCCTGAAGGGTTTTTTAATTCCCTCTATGGTAGTGATTTTGAGACCAGCCAGGATAGGACAAAAAACCCCGAGCTCCAAATTAGAAGTGAATGGAGAGGAACTTCAGGCTGGCTGGGGCCAGAGCAATTAAATGGTAATTGCCTTTTAGATATACTAATGTTGCTAATTATATTAGTGTGCTAAGTGCTGGGAAATGCAGATAAGGGCTCCAGGCCACTCTGGTGGGGAAAGGGAGCTAAGATTGATTAAGCCTGGCACTGAGCTGGACCCAACCCAGACAGTCTTTTGTGAAACCCTCCGAGTAACCTACAAGGTATTATTTCCTTTAAGAAGGCTGAGGAACTTGCTCAGTTGGTTCCAGTCATACGTGACTGAATCAGGAGAAGTCCCAACCAGGGTTACGTGACTCCAAAGAGCAGGGGGTTGGCAGGGCCTTGAGTTAGGAATGTGGAGAAATGCTGGATTCAAAACTGGAAGAAATGGGGTAGCAGAGAAAGATGAGAGAATCTGGGAAGAAAAAGCCTGCAGGTGCAGGATCCTGGTGGCGCCTTTTCTTACTGTATGTGGAAAGGAAGAGCCTAAGATAGGGAAGCTTTGTAGGCAGAATCTGGAGGAGCTTCTCCATCAGAATACAGGAGGCTGGGAGGGGAAGAGCTGCCAGGGGAAGAAGGGTAGGTCCTGGGGGGTCTACCTAAGACAGACAGGCCTGGAGAACCAGGAAGTAAAGTGGAGGAGGCAGTGCCCACACGGGACACTCTCTAGGCCTGTCTCTGAGAATGACAAAGTCTGTCCCTAGGAATCCGAAGCCTGAAGACCTGGGTTAAATCATGTAAAGCTGTGTCAAGTCATACCTGCTCTGAGCCTCAGATTCCTCCTAAGGGCTTTCCCTGGGACAATGAAATACATACAGCCATATGTGTGTCTGTGTACACGTGCGTACAAATGTGTGTATAAACAAGCATACGCATGTACACACACACGTTTGTATGCATGTATATGTTTATATTTACATACACACAGGGAGGTGTATATAAGGTGATCAAAGGTCAAATGAACCCATTCTGAAGGCTACAGAGTGTTACGTAACTGCTAGTTTTTGTGAATATTTATTTTCTAAAATAATACAAACAGTCATAGAGATACTTTCTGCTTGTAAATGAAAGGTGATTCAAGGGCTCTCTGCCAAAGCCTGGAATTCTAAGTGCACTGTCTTTGAAGCATAAGCTCAGCTCCTTGGCAAGCAGCTGTGGAAAATTCCCCTCACCTTCTCTAGGCCTGGCTCCAGCCCCAAGCCCCATGGTCTCCATCTCTACTCCATCCTCAACGGATTAAACCCATCTCTGGCTTTTTGCACCTGACCACACACATCCTCAAGTCTCACTAACCCTACAAATAAAATCCACCCCAGGTTTGGATTCCATCCCATCTTTTCTCTCCTCTCCTGGAGACATCTCAAAAGGGGCATCTACTTTCACGGTTGCCACTTTCATGTCTCCTCTTACTTCTTAACCCGCCATCATTTTCTACTTCTTTTTCCTTTGAACATTGTTTAGAACACGATAAGCTCCTACTACTAAATCCAATAAGACTTGGACCTGTCTGATACTCCTCCTCTTTTTTCCTTTAAGGGTCTGTTTTGCTCCTTACAGGTTAAAGATCTTGGTCCATTTCTCTTCCCACTCAACCAGTGACCCCTATATGTACAAGTTCCACCTGCTCCTTGACATCACTACCTGTTTGTCCCATAGGCTCCTCAACTCAAACTTGACCTTACGTGGCAACACCATCTTCCACTCGGCTGAGGTTAGAGACTGGGGTATTATTCCTGGCCCCTCTCTCTCCCTCGCTTGCACAGGCAAACATCCTAACAATTAAATTTTTATCCTTTCCATCCTTCGTACCATTTTCTTATTACAGCGTCTCGTTGTTTCTTGCTTGAATGAATTTGAGAAGGACAAAACTAAAGGCAGGGAAATTAGTACATTTTTTGCTTCTTCAAAATCCCTCTTTGAGTCTACACAATTGTCCAAGTGACTTAAAACACAAAGATGGCTTTGACACTTTCCTACTGAAAACACTTCAGTGTCTTCCCACAGCTTTCAGGGCAGATGGCCAGTCCCTCCACCAGGCATGTGGGGTGCCTGCCTACTGTTGAGCTCCTACCGACCTCTGACCCACACTGGAAGCTTAAATGACATGGACACCCTGTGCACACTCCATGCTATTCCTTACCCTGTGTGTTGGCTTATGCTGATGTCTCTATGTGCATCCTCTTCCTCTTGTGACCACCACCCCAAATCATCAAATCCCCACCTTGCACTTTTCATTTTCCAATAAATGGTGGGATCACTTGCCTGTGTACTCTCAGATATATTTCTCTGGTAACTATTTCCTAAGCTCCTTAGAGTAGCACTTCTTCTCTCCGTCTTCCCCACCCCACACACACATGCACCCTTCCCCTGCTCAAGGCAGTGTCTCCTGCTCGTCATCAGCTCCCACAAGGCAGCATCAGTAGCATCATTCTCATCATTCTCGATTGTGCTGGAAGGGCCTAACTTGCACATGGTAACAGACCTCTCTCCTTTAACCTCACAGTCCTAGGGGTGGTAGTGGCTTCCCTGCTTTTGCTAATCTTAGGATTGTCTTGTCCTGCTTAGTTTGGTGCCTCAGCTCTTCAGCACCAGAGTAACTAATGTCCTCTGTTTGAAATAGCTACAGAGGTTTCTGTTTATTATGACTTGACCATGACTAGTTCACTCTGTTTACTCTTTAAGCTTTTTTTTTTTTCTCTCACTTTTGAGGGCTGCACCCGTGACATATGAAGGTTCTCAGGCCAGCGGTCCAATCGGAGCTACTACAGCTGCCGGCCTGCACCACAGCGACAGCCACACAGAATCCGAGCCACATCTGCGACCTACACCACTGCTCACGACAACGCCAGATCCCTAACCCACTAAGCGAGGCCAGGGATCAAATCCAAAACCTCATGGTTCCTAGTCGGATGCCTTTCTGCTTCACCACAATGGGAACGCCTCAGCTTATTTTTTAAAGCCTCACCTGAGGGGTAACTTCGGAAGTAACTGAAGGAAAGCGTCAAGCCTACACCTGACTTTGAGTTTAGATTATCTACCTGCCTCTTCCTCTCTGCAAAGTTCTTGAGAAAATTCCATCCAGTGTACTTACTGTAACTCTGTATTATGATCTGCTCATGCATCTGCCTCCCTCATGATGAGAGCTTTTGTCTCATTCACCATAATCCACAGTGCTCAGCACAGAGCTTGGCATATGGAAGACACTCAAAAATGTGTTGAATGAATGAAAAAGTTGAGTGAATGAAGCAGAGGAAACAAACAGGGATTTTTTTTTTTAATAAGAAATTAACTTCAGCTTAGCCTCAAAAAGTATCCAAAATTTTCTGCCCTGGTGCTGTAAAAAAATCTTACCACAAATCACATCATAGTTTAATATTTTAAAATAGATATAGGACATACTACATTTTGGGGAATGATATGTATCATGAAATCAAAGTCATAAACTAAAAATTTTAGGATTCATGGTTCCAAACAGTCCAGACAGGGAATTGGAGAAAATGAGAAAAGGATGGGTATTTGAAAACATTAAACACCCTAAATAAGACTGGTCAAGGGTCGGAAAGGACAACAAAGCAGGCAAGCTTCCAAAGGGCAAAAACCACCACCAATACCAGAGACAGGTTCTTCTGAGATTCACTTTTTTGTTTGTTTGTTTTTTTGCCTTTTCTAGGGCTGCTCCCGCAGCAGATGGAGGTTCCCAGGCTAGGGGTCAAATTGGAGCTGTAGCCACCAGCCTACGCCAGAGCCATAGCAACTCGGGATCCAAGCCGCGTCTGCGACCTACACTATAGCTCACGGAAACGCCTGATACTTTAACCCACTGAGCAAGGCCAGGGACCGAACCAGCAACCTCGTGGTTCCTAGTCGGATTCGTTAACCACTGCGCCACAAAGGGAACTCCCCAGAGAGTCATTTTATGTTCAAACTCCAGCCTTACCCAAATGTCTTGTATGCGCCTCTTTTTACTACAATTCTCCTCTGTGTTTCCTTTCATTGGAGAAAGCTATTGAATGTTACTATTTTAAAAATTATTATGGAGTTCCCTTCATGGCTCCAGAATATATGGTTAATATACAAAAATCAATTCCTTTCCTATATACTAGAAATTAGCCAGTAGAGTTTGATATTAAAAAAAAACATGATTTACATTAACACTACAAAAAATGAAATGCTTAGTTATAAATCTAACAAAATACATACAATATCTATACGAGGAAAACTACAAAACTAGCAAGACCTAGTCCAAATGACTTCACTAGTGAGCCATTTGTGAACACAGGGTGTCACACGGTCATTAAAGTAGGCAAAAATACATGGTAGTATAAATAATCTGTTTCAAATATGAAATTTTTAGACTATGCATCAAAAGTCTGTACACTAGAAACTAACACAACATTGTAAATCAACTATATGTCAATAAAAAAAAATTAAGCCTCACAGTGATGTCAACTGTCTGAACAATAATAAGCTGAACACAGACATTTATTTTTTCTGATGAATTTTATGTGATGGGTTTCTTCATGATATTTTTCAGCGTCAAACCATTTTAAATCAATCAAAAGATGTTTTTTAAGTCCTGACCAGTTTGTAGCAGCGTTCTAGGTGCTATAGCAAGTGGGGATTATGTTTTCTTTCTTCCTTTTTCCCTTTGAACTTGTCATGTTGGATCCTCAGTTCAAACACTCATGTTTACTTCCAGTTCTACATTCATTTCCCCTTATTCTGGGCCTCACTCTTCCAGGTGAGGTACAGCAAAGGGCCCTGGTCAGTCTCAACCACCTTACACAGGGTTTCCCAGAGAAGGAAATCTGTCACTTCCAGATCAACTCTCTTTTGGGAAGCAACACCAACTGGCAGAACAGGCGTCACAATGGGGACATGTGACTACCTGAATTGCTGGCATTAAGAGCAACAAAGTCAGTGAGACAAACAACAGAAGCCATGGTATCTGGAAACTCAATGTTTTAAATATAGATTCTTTCTCTCTTGACCACATCTTTAGTCTGTAACTCAAATCCCTGAGCAGAATTTTCAAACTCCATCCTCCAAGGTGAAGCTAGCTGGAGCACATGTGGCTGCATGATTCAATTCATTTGCACGTGTCTGTCATCCTTATGTCATTATTGGAGGGGTGCACTGCCACGGCCACCGAACGTGGTTCGAGCTCAGCTCAGTCTCAGTTGGACCTCGGCTTTATTCGTCCAACTCCAATTGAGTTCTTGGCTCACTCCGTTCTTGTTATCTAGTGAAATGTAGACATTCTCCAGTTTCCTCCTCTCCCAATTTAATCTGATTCTGCACTTGGTAACCGGCACGCATTCCTGTGAGTTCCACTGATAAGCCTTAAAATTTCCCCATTCTAATCCACTACAATTCTCTTCAAGTCAATCCTGTAGTTCCTCTGCACATCTTTGAGTTTAGCAGAGAATAAACCTGTCTTTCTATCATTAGACTTTCCATTTGCTCCACTCCCGGGGGTCAAAAACCACCCAGATTCCTAAATTTCCAACATTTTCTCTGTGGTGACTTATACTGATAGTCTTTATACCTCAGTGACAACACTCATACTCATCTCACAGTCTTGCCCGATTTCTACTTCATCATCCAGGGATCACAGGCACTTAAATGATAGAGACTCAGTATCATCATCTGTAAAATAGGAACACTGGATCTCAGAGGGTTTTTTAAAAAACATTTTTGAAGTGTAATTGATTTACAACGTTGTGTTAGTTTCAGATACAGAGCAAAGTGATTCAGATATGTGTGTATGTGTATGAATTTTTTTTCAGGTTCTTTTCCATTATAGGTTTTTATAAGATATTGAGTACAGTTCCCTGTATTATACAGCAGGTCCTTGTTTATCTATTTTATATACAGTAGTGTGTATATGTTAATCCCAAACTCCTAATTTATCATTACCTCCACCTGCCTTTTCCCCTTTGGTAACCGTGTTTGTTTCCTGTGTCTATTTTTAGTTTATAAATAAGTTCACTTGTATTATCATTTTTTAGGTTCTACATATTAATGATACCACATGATATCTGTCTTTCTATGTCTCACTTACTTCACTTAATATGATAATCTCTAGCTCCTTCCATGCTGCTGCAAATGGCATTATTTTATGCTTTTTTTATGGCTGAGTAATATTCCATTATATATATGGGCCACATCGTCTTTATCCCTTCCTCTGTCAATGGACATTTACATCTATCTCTTGGCTATTGTAAATAGTGCTACTATGAATATTGGGGTGCATGTATTTTGAGGGGTTGGTTTTCTCTGGATATATACCCAGGAATGGGATTGCTGGATAATATGGTAACTCAGGATTTCATGAAGATTAAATGAGAATATGTAGGCAAAGTCCTTAGAACTGTGCTCAATAGATGTTAGTGGTTGCTGCTTTTATTATTTTCATTACAGAGCTACTATAATATGTCCAATGATGAGCAAAAATTACTCAGTGAAGCAAAGTCAGGGATGATTAGGAAATCGAGACTCTGCAGCTAGAATTTATAACATTCACATGTTATCTTCCATTCTTAGTTGTTCCCAAACTAGATTAATAGTAGAAAACTACAAGGATCACTCTTTCAAAATCATTACTGGCCAGTTTTATAGAGGGTTAAAAGTTGATTATGCTGACAGAGGGCTAAGGAAGCATGAAAGATCTCTTTCCCCCTCTTCTGTGTCAGGCCTGTCATTAGAAACTGATTATGTTAAAGCAGAAGATCAAATGATACTGATGGAAAAGCTATTCTGAAGAGCCCAGGGACAGCATGAGCAAACATGTAGAAAAAGATCGTGCTGGGGAACTTAAGGTCAGTGATACAACTCTTAATTCCACTCAGGGAGGCCTGGTTATCCAACTGCCAGTTTCAAGGTTGCATAGGGACAGAAAAGTCATCAAGAAGAGTTCTCCTGTGGCACAGTGGGTTAAGGATCATAGTGGCATAGGTTGAAGCTGCAGCTCAGATTTGAACCCTGGTCCAGGAACCTCTGCATGCTGCAGGCATGGCCAAAAAAAGAAAAGTCATCATAACATGAAAATATTCACGGAATTCCCATTGTGATGCAGCAGAAATGAATCCGACTAGCAACCATGAGGTTGAGGGTTCAATCCCTGGCCTCTCTCAGTGGGCTGAGGATCTGGCCTTGCTGTGAGCTGCGGTGTAGGTTACAGACATGGCTCAGATCTGACATTGCTCTGGCTGTGCTGTAGGGCCGGCAGTAGTAGTTCTGATTAGACCCCTAGCCTGGGAACTTCCATATGCCCTAAAAAAAACAAGCCAGCAAGAAAGAAAATATTCATGAATTGACTATTTTAGGCCCCCTGCCTCCAACAAACCTCCCTGCTTACAAGTAGTATCTCCCTGTATCCATTAAATCAACATTTGTGCAAATCAGTCCCACATTGGCTGTGGGATGTTTCAAATCCTCCTTCAGTGCAACACAAATACAATGCAAGTGGATTGGAAGTGAAATTGCAAAGTTTGCAAAAGATGCAGGACCCATGAAGTCAGATACGTTGAGTAACTGCTTAAAATACTCATCAGGTCACTGGAAAAGTTGAAGCAGTAATTTCAGAAATATATCAACAAGGATGATGGTGTATAACAGATGTTTCACAAGAGAATGATGTGGCTATTAAAAGATAAAGACAGGCTTTGGATAAGTTGATGAAGCACAGGACTTTTGCAAAAATGACCATCATTATGTACTGAAAAGACAAACACAAAATAAAGCATGTCATGTAATACGAATGTATAATTTTGTTGAAAGAACTGACTGCCAATTCATTTTAAAGATCCAACTTAAATCACATTAAGTACAGGTATAAATGGACTTATTTTCATAATTTCAGTTTAACTTTTCAAGACAAATTCCAGTGAGGTGAATTTTGTTTGTTTTACTGTTTACTCTGAAAACATGTCCTAGTTTTTAGTGACTTCACTTTTTAAGCAGGCTTTTATGCCTCTCCTGATTACTCTCTGATAATGAGGGCCTCTGGTACATATAATCATACCTTTTTTTTTTTTTCATGGGGAATACTTGGAGACATTACAAAATAAAACTTAAGTGCTAAGTGAAAGCGATCCAAAAAGACACTTCCCTTCTCCAAGCAGCGTTCCAGCTAATGAATTTCGTGAACCTAAAGAGACAGGACTGCTTTTACAGCAACTTCCACGTGCCAGGCACTTTACACGTCTAACCTCTAAAACTTAAAGACAACTCTGCAAAGTTGTTATAACCATCCCTGTTTTAGAGACAGGAAAACTGAGACATAGGCTAAGTACTAATTAGTTCACAGAGCAGGTTACTGGCGGAGAAAGGATTTCGCTCCAGAGTGGGTAAGGTTCCTCAGGAGACAGTGCACCTGGGGCCAGAGGATGGAGGTGGTGGGAACCAGTGACTTTCAGTTCATTGCTAACAGAACCCTACTCGTCACTGGGCTTCACAAGAAAGAAAGCGAAATGTAGTTTCGGGGGCTGGCTTTATCTAGAGCCCACCAGGAGGAAAGAAGGTCTTGAGCTTCAAAGCGGCTCCAGGCAGTCTCCGACAGGTGCCGCTAGAGGCAGCTGAAGCACTGCCAAGCATCCTCATGTACTTGCTGTGGTGAGGAGAAAGGCTGGCTGTGTTACGAAATATTTAGGTCTCCAGGAGCCAAAAGCAATTCTGACATCAAGATGTTAAAACCCAAAAAGAACTGTGGGAAAGTGGTTACAGGTGTTCCCTGGAACAGTGTTTTCCCACTTCGGCATAAAAGAGCCTGGCCACAAGAACAAATAATCGACCCTGACTGTGTGAAGAGGTCCTTAAAAATCCAGTAGGTTCTCCAAGCCGTAGCATGTTCCACACACAGGAATCCTGGTGGCATGAGCTTCTCTTCTTGAGAAGCTGGAGGCATTATTATTTGCAGCTAGCAACACATGCTAGAGACCCAGATCTTTATCTCTAAGCCTACGGATTCATGAGCTGCTCAGCACTCGGCTTTTAAAGACATGTTATGCTTGACTTCTTCCAATAAAAATAAAATACAACTTTCCACTAGCAGCTATTATATTTCTCTCATAAGGTCTTATTCAATAAAGGTATTCACTAATTCATTAAGCTTTCTGGAGAAAGGCATGGCGAATCTGCTAAGTGCATTTGTTTCATTCAAGATCTAAACATCACATGCTGTTACTCAGGGCAACAGAACATTCAACGTGACAACTACTCAAAAATTTAAACGCTCTGACATTATTTTGAGTGTTCAAATACAATAAATTTCTGGAATCTAGGCTTCAGGACATAATTTAGTAAATGATATATTTCTCCGTCTTTAGACAAAACAAAGAGACAAATTACTGTTTTTGAAACCATTCTTATTTGAAAATCATTTTCATATCAACTATATGGAATGATTTCCGATCCAGACAATAATATATTAAGAACTGCTTCCTCAAAACCCTTCATAAAGTGTATTTAAAGGTTTCAGATAAGTTTATAAACATTAAGTCAGAAGAAAACCTTAAAAAGCCAGGAAACAGACTTATTTTTTAATACATGCGATTTGTTAGAAGGAAGACACAAATTCTTAGCCCTCGATTACCTTACTTATTACATATATTCAGAAGTTTCTCTGGGTTCAAAAGTTCACAGCAACAATTTATAAGGGTCTTAAGCTCTGAAGCAAGCCAAAAGGAAAGTGCTGCTTTTAATCAACACTCAGCTACAGTCCTTATGCTAAAACAGATCTTGCCAATCAGTGTGATACAGAGTGCTGCAAGTTCTTACACTGCCAAGACACCTTTCAAAAGCTTGGTTTCCACAAGGTAAATTCAGAAAAGCTATACAGATAACCTGAAAGGCACCTGCATTCCCTATTTTTAACTTTGGGGCAATGCAGCCTTGGAGGAAAAAAAAAATTGTGCACGCATCTTAGAAAAAGGGAGCAACACGGTTTATCATACTATATGGAGACCAGGAAAAATGTGCTTTTCTTCTAGAAGCCTGACAATGTCTTCATTTGAAGGTTGGAGCCCCTAAAGTGAGACTCTAAAGAGAGGAGGTGTAAGATGGCAAAAAAAAGAGAAATTACAAGGGATTCCATTATGAAAACTAAATATTTTCAAGTCCTCCCTTAACATATTAAAAAACATATTTTTTAGCCTGACCTTTGAGCCTATCTTGGAATATGAAAGGATTGGAGAGAAATACTAAAGTGAAGAAGATCTCTCTTTCTGAATGACGCAAGGCTCTTCTTTTCTTTTCCTTCTTTCCCCTCCCGTTCCTCTCTTCTTCCTTCCTTCCACTCATTTTTTGAGCAGCATGTGCAGGCATAGTTAATGAGTATTCAGGACTGAACAAGCAAGACAGGCTTGCTGCCCTCAGAAAACTTTTTTTTTTTTCTTTTGCTTTATAGAGCCACACTCACAGCTTATGGAGGTTCCCAGGCTAGGGGTAGAATTGGAGCTATAGCTGCCAGACTACACACAGCCACAGCAATGTGGTATCTGAGCTGAATATGTGACCCACACCACAGCTCACAGCAATGCCAGATCCCTGACCCACCGAGAGAGGCCAGGGATCGAACTTGCCTCTTCATGAATACTAGTTGTATTGTTTCTGCTGCACCACGACGGGAACTCCAGAAAACTAATTTTTTTAAATGTAGTCCCTGTACTATACAGTAAGTTCTTGTTGTTTATTTTACATATAGTAGTATATATCTATTAATCTCAAGTTTCTAATTTATGCCCCCACCTTTCCCCTTTGGTTACCATACATTTGTTTTCTATGCCTGTGAGTCTGTTTCCATTTTGTCAATAAGTTCTTTTTTTTTTTTTTGGATTTTTTTTTTTTTTTTTTTTTTTTTTGGTCTTTTGAGGGCTGCACCTGCAGCATATGGAGATTCCCAGTCTAGGGGTTGAATCGGAGCTGTAGCCACCAGCCTACGCCACAGCCACAGCAATGCTGGATCCCAGCCACGTCTGCGACCTACACCACAGCTCAGAGCAACGCCGGATCTTTAACCTACTGAGCAAGGCCAGGGATCGAACCCGCAACCTCATGGTTCCTAGTAGGATTTGTTTCCACTGAGCCACAACAGGAACTCCGTCAATAAGTTCTTTTGTATCATATTTTAGATTCTGCATATAAGTGACATGATGTGATACTTGTCTTCGTCTGATTTACTTCACTTAGTCTGATAATCTCTAGGTCTATCCATGTTGCTGAAAAAGGCATTATTTCATTCTTTGTTATGGCTGAGTAGTATTCCATTGCATATATATATAAATATATACACACACACATATGTATATGTACATATGTATATACATGCACTGTATCTTCTTAGGAAGAAATGAGACAATTTGTTTTTGCAGTAGCGTCATCCACCAGAACTTTCTGTGATGATGGGAATGTTCCATATCTGACTGTTTGACATGGCAGCCACTAGCGACAAGGGGAACTCACCTTTAGATTTTATTTCCTTTTGACCTGTCACACTTAAATTTAAATAACCACATGTGGCTACTGGCTACCACATTGGACACCACAGTTCCAATGGATTAATCAGACAATAAACAAGTAAACACAAATATAAAGTCTTCTTAGGTTTGGATAACCACAATAAAGGGGAAAAAAAGACAGGCTAAGGATGCCTAGGGGACAAGGCTGGGTTTTTTTTAATTCAAGTGCATCAAAAAAGGCCCCTTTCTGTATGACATAAGGCATCAAGGCACCCAAAATGTGCGGGAAGAGGATTCCAAGCAGAGAGAACTGCAAGTGCAAAAGACCTGAGGTGAGAGACAGCAGGAAGGCTGGTGTGGCGGAGAACGGCAGGAGTCTGAGGAAACCAAGTCTGAGAAGCAGGTAGAGGGGTGAACGTACAGGGCCTTCTGGCCCATGGAAAGGAGTTTAGAGTTTACTTTGATGCAGAAGGAAGACAGCAAATGGTTCCAAGTGGAGCGTATCATAAGCTGATCTATATTTAATGAGAAAGGAGTAGCTAGTGGGAGGCCAGACTACCAGGATGGAAGAGTGAAAACAGCAGGCAGGAAGGAACTGCATAGTCAGGCCTGATGCCCCTGGGGCTTGGCTAGGACCCTGCCAGTGCCAGGCTCCAACATACGAGGAGGATAGAGCCAACGGGTCTTGGTGATGGGTGATGTGACCTGAGAGGACTTGTGTATGTGAGAAAGGAAAGGGAGAGAGAGAGGAAGATGATTCTAAAGATTATTGGAGAGCTAATCCTAGCACCACCAGACTCTGGGAAGACAGTATCATTTGAACCCTTGAATAGTGAGAAAAAATGGTGCACCAGCTCTCAGAAAGAGTCAGACCAGAAAAGCCCTTATCAACATATCAGGAAGACCATGTGTGTGTGTGTGTGTGTTTGTGCGCGCGCGTGTGTAAAATTTTAAATAAAATATGCCCAATTATTTCATTCCAATCAAAAGAAACCTCTTTAATTTTAGGCATATAAACTCTATAATGACTTTTTTAAAAAGGAAGCCAACTCTTGCAGCAACATCTATTGTTGCCAAAATACATTTTGGCATAGTATTAAACACAATCTACATATATTTAAACATGCATAAATGCCACCCACCTTCAAAACCAGTTATTCTAAACTATAATCAAATGTTATTAGGAGAGTTGGGGTACAGACCACTGAAATCTCTCATTACACGTGTTGTTTTCAAGTGTTTAACCCTGGGACTGACAGCATATTTTCCCTGATAAATCCATGGGTGTGTTACACACAGAAAAGCCCTTCTGTGCATAACACACCAATTATAGTGACTTCATAGAGGTGGTGTCTTTATACGAATGCATTTAACTTAAACTCAACTTTACAGAGAGAGGGAAGAGGAAAGGAAAGCAGAAGACATAGTGTGAGAAATTCCACTCACCATTCCCCTCAATGAGTCTAGGCTGGATAATGAACAGAGGACTCAAGAAAGGAAATCCACCCATTGACTTGGTTCCCACTTATTTCATGGTGTGGGGATCCTACCAGGTAGGGGGCCCTTCTAGTGCTACTGTCTCCTCTCATGTGGCCCTCCGTTCTCTGAGGCACAAAGAAAAAGCACTGTTTCTGATGCTGGAGGGTTCAAGGGAAGGTGGGTGGATTTTAAGGGTGGTTTAATGGGCATTCAAGGGTCATTTTAACTAGACATAACTTCTGCCTCATGCATGGAGTTTATGACCTAATCAATCACCTTACAGGATGGGGGCTCACTCTGTAACATTACTGGCACAGAGTTGCTTCAACCTTACTTAGAAGGAAAATCACGAAGGCTCTTCTATGGCTCTCTCTCAGTTTGAAAGAACTTGAAAATCAAGCTTTCTCAAGACTTTTTTTAGGGGAGGCCATCCTATATATGAAGGACATTAACACAAAAGAGAATATACAAATTTTGAGGGGTCTTATTTATTGAATGTACGGCCTTTGGAACATGGTTTTAAGTCTAAGTTGAGTTTGTTGTGTGTCTGTTTATATAACTTGTGGAGAAGCAAGAGGAAAGTCTTCGCACGGAATCTGCTTACCTCTTTAGAAATGTCTATGGTATGAGGCTAAACTCTTGAACGAAGAACGTATGCACCCCTCACACTCAAACTTTTATTCCACTAAAGATTATATGATCTCAAAACCTAAACATTCCTTTGGAACATAAAACCAGAATTTATATCCTGGCACTTGCAGGTTTGGGAATGATGCCTAGAAAAACAAACATGTTTTCTTTAATTAGTCCTAAAGGAAAAGAAATAGAACTGGAAATTAATATTGTTGGTTTAAAAATGCAACAGAAAACCTGGTTCATAAAGCCTGAAGGAAATCTGAAGTTGTCCTATGCTTTAATCTGAAAAAAAAAGGTAAAATAAATAAATAAATAAATAAATAAAAGGCCAGTTGATCTGCTTTAAAAAGGGATGTTTTATTTACTGGTTTTGATTAGTTTGTGTTTTTGCTCTTGTTTAAACTCCTACTAGGCTGATCACTGAAAATATCACATAACCCTAGTCACATAATATTAACATGATTACTTCACTATATATTTTGCTCCAAGACAATCAGCTCAGTCAGGGCAACTTTCCTTTCAATTGCCTTTGCTGAAAAGTTGCATAAACATCCAAGACCAGTTAATTCTTTCCGTGGGCTTTAAGGCTCATTGACATGCAGATGAGAGCCTGATCAAATGACAAGCCTGGGAGCCAAGTGCTGTGAATGGGTTTACCCACATAGAAATGAGGGGGACTCTAGTCTAGGGGCCCAGAGGGGGATGAGGCAAGAATTCTCGCATCACAGACTCTTTGGAAGACCAGTGTTTCTTGCAAAGAATATTAGACAACACACAATGCACAAAACATTCTTCCTTGAACACAGTGAAACATGCCACAAGCAGAAGTGTGAGGGAAATTCAAGTCCATGCCTTAACAAAATGAAATGCCCAGCTTTCTGAAACAGGAAGATTAATGTGAATTAAGGAAGTGCAAATTCAAATGCCTACTAGGCAGGGCAGGTCATGCAAATGAGTCGGCTAGAAAACCTGAATTCTAAACTCCTAGAAGGCAGAGTCCAGCTGGGTCAGCCTGGTTTCCTACTGTAACCCAGCATCCTGCCCCATATCTGGGGTGTAGTATATGCTCAATACATATGCCTAGTAAATACATATTTAGTAAATAAGTTAATAAATGTCATCATCAAGTAGCTGTGCAATCTGGGGAACTCAATGTCTCTCAGGGTGCACTTCTTTTCTTAGTTCCAAATATGGTGGAAGGGTTACACCAGTGGTTTTCACACTAGCCTAGCCTCACTCCACCCCAATCTTGGGCCCTCCATCCTGTTCCTGCTTTCACTACAGAAGCTGTCTTTCCCCCCAGTGCTCTCATAACTGTGATAATTATTTTAAGCTTTTGGTTGAAAAGTACACTAATCATAATTGTACAGCTTAATGAATTTTCACAAACTAAAGCCATCTCCCCACCTGCCCCATTCAGTCACTGCCCCCTCCCAACCCCAGGTAACCACTATTCTGAATTCTAACACAATAGATTGATTGGCCTTGCTGACTTTATATAAACGGAATCACACAGTAGGTACTCTTGTGCCTGATTTCTTTTACTCAACACAGTGTTTAGAATACTTAACAATACTGCCGTGTGCAACTGTTAATTCCTTCCAGGTCTTAAATTCTAATGATGCTAATTACAAACCCAATATATAAGAAAAAATACTTGTGAAAACATTCAGGGCAATATAATTGATCATAATAATAACAAACAGACCCATAAGCAGATACAACCAAGGCAATAGCATCTCTGTCTACATGTGTATTAAAGGATTTTTCAGGTAGATGGGGTTCCTTATCCACCAGGGATAAGTAATTGGAAGCTGAACTGCAGAACTGCTTTAGAGAAAGTTCCCCCGAGTCTACAGTCCTGGTAATTGTTCAGTTACCTTGGCATATCAACTATGGTTAACCATATGATTATCCATTAAGCAAGGTATAAAGTGAGTAGTCTGTAACTCAACTGCATGAAGATAACAAAAGGAAGTATTTGTTGAAAAATGGACTAATATCCTCTTTTTTTCTTGGCTTGTAACCATGAGGATTAAAAAGCTTGATTCTTTTCACAAGGTTCAGAGGGGGCAAGTAAACAGCTATCTGGAGAGAGAGGGGAATAGGCAGAACACAGAGGAGTTAAAGGGCAGTGAAACCACCCTCTATGACACTGTAATAGTGGATACGGGCCATTTACACATTCGTATAAATCACAGACTATAGGCCAGCAAGAGTGAGTCCTAAGCTTAACTATGGACTTTGAGTGATAATGATTTGCAAATATAGGCCCGTCAAGTTTTTTTTTTGAAGAAGTGAAAAAGTAACTTATTTTTTACTTATTCTTTTTAAATTTTTTTAAAAAATTTTATGAAAATATAATTTACATTTTACGTCAATTTCCACTGTATAGCATAGTGACCCAGTCATATATATATACATACATTGTTTTTCTCATACTATCATCATGTTGTATCCCAAGAGACTGAATATAGTTTCCTGTGTTGTACAGTAGGACCTCGTTGCTTATCCATTCTAAATATAATAGTTTGCATCTACCAACCCCAAACTCCCCATCTACCCCACTCCTCTCCCCTTCCTTTTGGCAACCACGAGTAGGTTCTCAATGTCTGAAACTGTTTCTGTTTTGAGATAGGTTCATTTGTACCACATTTTAGATTCCACATATAAGTGATGTTATACAGTATATGCCATTTGCAGCAACATGGATACAACTAGAGATTCTAACACTAGTCTCATCGATTTTTTTTTCTTTTCTGAAGAAAGGTTTATTTGTGCCACATATTAGATTGCAGATATGAGTGATATCATATGGTATTTGTCTTTCTCTTTCTGACTTACTTCACTTAGTATGAGAGTCTCACTTGCTGCAAATGGTGTTATTTTGTTCTCTTTTATGGCTGAGTAGTATTCCACTGTGCATATGAACCACATCTTAATCCACTCATCTGTCAATGGACATTTAGATTATTTCCATGTCTTGGCTACTGTGAATAGTGCTGCAATGAACATATGAGTACATGTATCTTTTTCAAGGAAAGTTTTGTCCAGTCATATGCCTAAGAGTGGGATGACTGGGTCATGTGGTAGTTCTATATTTAGTTTTCTGAGGTACCTCCATACTGTTTTCCACAGTGGTTGTACCACAGGCTCATCAATTTTAACAAATGTTCCACTCTGGTGGGGGACATTGATGATGGGGGAGGCTATGCTGCTGTGGGGGCAGAAGGGGTATAGGAAAACTATCTTCCCCTCAAGTTTGCTATGGATTAAAACTGCTCTAAAAATAAAAATATGTTAAAAATATTATGGGAAGTGGGAGAATGAACAAATATCCAGGAACTTGCCACAAAGCATACAAATTCTAAAATATTTATACTAATATTTATATTAATAACAATTCATACACTTGTAGCATTGGGAAGACTAAGAGTCTATCTTTACTAGACAACACTTCCCACGAACTTTTACAATAATAACATTTCAAACAAAACTGTTTCTAGCACTTCCCTTTTTATAAGATGAAAGTATAAATCTATGTGATATTCCCAGTGTCTGTGAAATATCAAAAACTGTCTTAGGTATAAAAGATATCCTGGTAATTTATTTAATCTTTCTTATTTAGGATCTGAATTTGGGAAGGCAAAATTCAAAAAGTTTTCAGAAAAAATGTCGACACTTCATTGAGCCAGGACCATGGATGATTTGTCACAAAACACTTGATAACAAGGTAACAAGAATATGGTTAAATATAATCAGAAATAACAGAGCTAAAAAGAAACTTAGTTCTTTTGTAAGTGAGGAATTTTTGCCTTTTGCCTTTTCTTTCCTTAAAAATAAATCAAGAATATAATAACGTCAAAACAAAGCATTTTCTTAAAAAGTTTTGCTATCTAGGAAAATAACAAGTAAATAATAATCTTTGATTTTCCACTGTGTTAATTAGTAAACCAAAGAAACAAGACCATCAAAACTGAGCAAAATTTTAAAGATTGCAGCAATTCTCATACCTTGTTTTCAGACATTAGGTAATAAAAAATAGGAAAAATAACATTTATTTTTCAAGTTTGGCCCTTCATTAGAACAAGACTTAGGAGGTCTGTGAGGTTGAATCTTACCACATAATAATACTACATGTTCTTTACATTAACATGCAGTGCATTAATACCAAAGCAATAAATATAAAAGCTATCTGAAATTTTTTAAAGGTTAGAAAATATCTTTAATAACCTCTAAGAACCTTTTCTGTAGTGAGGAACTATTTTCTCATCCTTATAGAGAAACATGAAGAAAGGTTTCTAATTGTAGCTGTGGTGTAGGCTGGCAGCTACAGCTCTGATTCAATCCCTAGCCTGGGAATTTCCATATGCCTCAGGTATGGTCCCAAACAGGAAAATAAAATAAAATAAAATTTCTTAAAAAAAAGAAAAAGAAAGGTTTCTAATGTTTATGATACCACAAAATCTTAGAAATAAAAAAAAAAATCAGACATTAGATCCAAAAAAATCAGAACATACATTCTTCTCAAGTGCACATGGAACAGTCTCCAGAATTGATCACACAATGGAGCACAAAGCTAACCTCAACAAATTTAAAAGTATAGAAATGATTTCAAGTATCTTCTCTGACCACAATGGCATGAAACTAGAAATCAACCACAGGAAAAGAAATGAGAAAAAACTTACTACATGGAGACTAAACAACATGCTACTAAAAAACCAACAGGTCAATGAGGAAATCAAGAAGGAAATTAAAAAATACCTCGAGACAAATGATAATGAAGACACAACCACTCAAAATTTATGCAATGCTGCAAAAGCAGTGCTCAGAGGGAAATTCATAGCAATACAAGCCTTCCTTGAAAAAGAAGAAAAATCTCAAATCGACAACTTAACCCAATACCTAAATGAATTAGAAAAAGAGGAACAAACAAAACCTAAAGTCAGCAGAAGGAAGGAAATCATACAGATCAAAGAGGAAATCAATAAAATAGAGATTCAAAAAATAACAGAAAAAAATCAATAAAACCAAGAGGTGGTCCTTTGAAAAGGAAAACAAAATTGACAAACCTCTGGCTAGACTCACCAAGAAGAGGAGAGAAAAAACCCAAATAAACAAAATAGGAAATGAAAAAGGAGAAGTCACAACAAATACTACAGAAATACAAAAACCATGAGAGAATATCATATGCTAACAAATTTGACAAGCTAGAAGAAATGGACAACTTTCTAGACACTTACAGCCTGCCAAAACTGAATCAAGAAGAAATAGATCAATTGAACAGACCAATCACTAGAAATGAAATTGAATATGTCATAAAAACACTTCCTACAAATCAAAGTCCAGGAACAGATGGCTTCACAGGTGAATTCTACCAAACATACAAAGAGGAACCCATCCTCCCTAAACTTTTTCAAAAGGTTGAAGAAGAAGGAATACTCCCAAAGACATTCTATGATGCCACCATCACCCTAATTCCAAAACCAAAGATACCACCAAAAAATAAAACTATAGGCCAATGTCTTTGATGAATACAGATGCAAAGATTCTCAACAAAATTTTAGCCAGCTGAATCCAACAACATATTAAAAAGATCATACATCACGACCAGGTGAGATTCATCCCAGGTTCACAAGGATGATTCAAGACACACGAATCAATCAATGTCAAACATCCCGTTAACAAAAGAAAAGTCAAAAACCACATAATCATCTCCATAGATGCAGAAAAAGCATTTGACGAAGTCCAACATCCATTCATGATCAAAACTCTTGCCAAAGTGGCTACAGAGGGAACATATCTTAACATAATCAAAGCCATTTATGACAAACCCACAGCAAATATAACACTCAATGGAGAAAAGCTGAAAGCCTTCCCACTAAAACCTGGAACAAGACAAGGATGCCCACTCTCACCACTGCTATTCAACATAGTACTGTAGGTCCTAGCCACAGCAATTAGACAAACAAAAGAAATAAAAGGCATCCAAATAGGAAGAGAAGAGATAAAACTGTCACTGTATGCAGATGACATGATACTATATATAGAAAACCCTAAGGACTCAACCCAAAAGCCACTCAAACTGATTAATAAATTCAGCAAAGTAGCAGGATGTAAGATTAACATTCAGAAATCAGTTGCATTTCTGTATGCTAACAATGAAATATTAGAAAAGAAATACAAAAATACAATACCTTTCAAAATTGCACTCCCAAAAATCAAATACCTGGGAATACACCTGACCAAGGAGGTGAAAGACTTATATGCTGAGAACTATAAAACATTAATCAAGGAAATTAAAGAAGATGTAAGAAATGGAAAGATATCCCATGCTCCTGGGTTGGAAAAATTAATGTTGTAAAAATGGCCATACTACTCAAAGTGATACACAGATTCAATGCAATCTCTGTCAAATTACCCATGACATTTTTCACAGAACTATAACAAACAATCCAAAAATTTATATGGAACTACAAAAGACCCAGAATTGCCAAAGCAAGCCTGAGGAACAAAAACTAAGCAGGAGGCCTAACATTCCCAGACTTCAGGCAGTATTACAAAGCCACAGTCATCAAGACAGTGCGGTACTGGTACCAAAACAGACATACAGACCAATGGAACAGAATAGAGAATCCAGAAATAAACCCAGACACCTATGGTCAATTAATCTTTGACAAGGGAGGCAAGAACATAAAATGGGAAAAAGAAAGTCTTTTCAGCGAGTATGGCTGGGAAACCTGGACAGGTGCATGCACATCAATGGAACTAGAACACATCCTCACACCATGCACAAAAATAAACTCAAAATGGCTGAAAGACTTAAATATAAGACAAGACACCATCAAACTCCTAGAAAAGAACATAGGCAAAACATTCTCTGACATCAACCTTACAAATGTTTTCTCAGATCAGTCTCCCAAAGCAACAGAAATAAGAGCAAAAATAAACCAATGGGACCTAATCAAACTGACAAGCTTTTGCACAGCAAAGGAAACCAAAAAGAAAATGAAAAGACAACTTACAGAATGGGACAAAATAGTTTCAAATGATGCAACTGACAAGGGCTTAATCTCTAAAACATACAAACAACTTATACAACTCAACAGTAAAAAAGCCAACAACCCAATGGAAAAATGGGCAAAAGACATGAACAGACACTTTTCCAAGGAAGATATACAGATGGCCAACAAGCACATGAAAAAATGCTCAACATCACTGATCATTAGAGAAATGCAAATCAAAACTACCATGAGTTACCACCTCACACCAGTCAGAATGGCCATCATATAAGTTCTCAAATACAAGTGCTGGAGGGGGTGTGGAACAAAGGGAACCCTCCTGCACTGTTGGTGGGAACATAAGCTGGTACAACCACTATGGAGAACAGTATGGAGGTACCTTAGAAAACTATACATAGAACTACCATATGACCCAGCAATCCCACTCCTGGGCATATATTTGGACAAAACTTTCCTTAAAAGAGATACATGCACCTGCATGTTCATTGCAGCACTATTCACAATAGCCAAGACATGGAAACAACCTAAATGTCCATTGACAGATGACTGGATTAGGAAGATTGGTGTGTATACACACACACACACACACACACACACACACACACACACACACACACACAATGGAATACTATTCAGCCATAAAAAAGAACAAAATAATGCCATTTGCAGCAACACAGATGGAGCTAGAGACTCTCATACTGAGTGAAGTAAGTCAGAAAGAGAAAGACAAATACCATATGATATCACTTACATCTGGCATCTAATATACGGCACAAATGAACCTTTCCATAGAAAAGAAAATCATGGACTTGGAGAATAGACTTGTGGTTGCCAAGGGGAAGGCAGAGGGGGTGAGATGGATGGGATGCTTGGAGTTAAGAGATGCAGACTATTGCATTTGGAATGGATTAGCAATGAGATCCTGCTATGCAGCACTGGGAACTCTGTCTGGTCACTTCTGATGGAGCATATACATGTCACCATGCTGTACAGTAGAAAATTGATAGAACAGAGTAAACCAGCTATAATGGAAAAAATAAAATAAAAATTATATTTATATATAATCACTAGAATTCTGTATATGCAATTTGTCCTTTAACAGAAGTAGAAAGCTCAGTAATCACAGAAGACAACTTAGCCAAAAAAGTGAACTTTAGTCCTATTAATGAGAGCCCAACAAAAACACTAATAAGTCAAAAGAGACTATTCCATCTATAGATTTTTTTAAAAAAAGAAGACTTAATAAAAAACTACAATTTAAAAAAAAAAATCACTGGAAACTTGTGAAGACCTTTGAGATTTTTAAGCAAGCAGTGGTGAAATCCTTTTTGATGACAATGTAGAACTGTTTATGCAAGGAACTTCACTTTCTGGGAGGGACTGGATGAAATCCGATAAGAGGAGCCAAGACGAAAGATAATACGTGACTTTCACACAAATTACCACATGTACCAACTTAATATATTTGTGAAAACATCAAAAGCAAACTCTGAGCATCCAAGATGTTGAAGATGGTACTTTGCCAATCATCCATAAGCATTGCTGCTTCTAGCACAGCCATTACATGAATCAGACATGCCCACCTCCTAGAGGATATCAGCAGGTGAGGTCACAGTATCTTGCTTTTTGGGAAATAAGAAGTCATCATTGCTGACAAATCCTTCCTCGTGAGCAAAGGCATCATCTGGTCTTTGGGTATAAAGCCCACATACTGTATACAAACTCTTCTGGTTTGGGATAGGGTTGGCCAAATTTGCTAAGCAGCCAGCCTTCCCCAATGAGGTCAGTGCAATCATCCCAGTTACAGAGGTGGGTCCAAAAACAGAAAGAAGATGCTGCATGCTGCTGCTGAGTGTCCTTTGTTCAGGCCTGTCTAGGTGCTAATGACACTAAATTGCAAACAAACAACAAAAAGCTGCTTACTGGCTATGCCAAGTACATAACTACCACAGACGAAAGAAAGAATGTCTTTGATCAGCCCACATTCTTAATTTTCCTCTGGAATCAAAAAGCACATCTACTAATGGGGGAAAAAGATATAAAATTAAGACAGAAGACACCACAAAACAAAACTCAGGGTAACAAAGGCAAGAGAAAGGATAACACTTTCATATCCAAGAGAACACAAAAGTATATATGCTAAATCCACGGAAAAATGTTGGAGGCATAGCAGAGCTAAGACAGGATCTGGGTTATAGGAACTGATGATCTAGCTCACAGTTAACGCTTCTTACAAAGCTCTCTAGGATTAAAGAAAGTAAACAGCACTCAACACTATAAGCAAGAATAAATACTGAATGTCTTCGTTGTTCCGTGGTCTTTGGTCTTCCCGCTTCTGTCGAGCTTCATGCAATCCCTCAGTACCACACCAATCTATGCTCCTTACCTCATTGTGAACCCACCCTGATTTCATCTCCTACCTTCTTTCATCCCACCTTTTCATCCGGGACCCACCATTCTATCAGGCTTTACCAGGAAGCAGCCTGAGACTGGTTTGGAGACCTGTCTCATGACCCCATCATACACATTCTGTGACCCCCCCCCCCAGGCTTTGCTGCACATATAAGCACAAAAAAACTAAAATAACATGGTTTTTGCCCCCATGCCCTTATAATTTAGGTTGGTCAGTGATGAGCTGTGAGTCAGACTCTGAGCTAAAATACAGAAAGGCAATTTATAAGACTTTCCTAGTAATCAACAATGACTCAAGCAAAACTCTTCAATCCATGTAAACACTTTGTGAGGCATTACTCTTTTTTTTTTTTTTTTTTTTTTTTTGTCTTTTGTCTTTTTTTAGGGCTGCACTGGCAGCATATGGAGGTTCCCAGGCTAGGGGTCGAATTGGAGCTACAGCTGCCAGCCAATGCCTCAGCCACAGGGGCACAGGATCTGAGCCGAGTCTGCGACCTACACCACAGCCACGGCAACAGTGCATCCTTAACTCACCGAGAGAGGCCAGGGGTCTAACTCACATACTCACGGATACTAGTTGGGTTCGTTAACCACTGAGCCACAACAGGAACTCCTGAGGCATTATGCTTTGTGCATAAAAGAAATGCACAAATCTGAACTATAATATCTACTTAGTGTTTACTAAATAAAAATAGTAATATTAAAAATTATATCATCCCAATTAAAAAATATATTAGCTGAAACTAATTCTGAGAAATTGAATTAAGAAAAAAGAAGAGGAGTTCACGTCGTGGCGCAGTGGTTAACGAACCCGACGAGGAACCATGAGGTTGCAGGTTCGATCCCTGCCCTTGCAGGGTTAACAATCCGGCGTTGCCGTGAGGTGTAGTGTAGGTCGCAGATGCGGCTCGGATCTGGCGTTGCTGCGGCTCTGGCGTAGGCTGGCAGCTACAGCTCCGATTCGACCCCTAGCCTGGGAAACTCCATAAGCCGAAGGAGCGGCCCAAGAAATGGCAGAAAGACAAAAAAAAAAAAAAAAAAAAAAGAAGAAGAAGAAAGTATCTTCTTTATTTGAAGGAAACTTGACTACCTTTCATACTTTCTTCCTCTAAAACATAAAAATCAGCAAACCTGTTTATGTACTTACAAGTCTTTCAGGTAGGATGGACCCCTGAATTTAGATATTACCATCCTTACTTAATTTTTTCCATATACAGAAATGTGCCATGCCCAAGAAAACGCAATTTGTAAAACAAATCTGTACAGAGAAAACTTGTATTACAATTGGATGAAAGTTTGAGATTCTCCCTGCCATTAGAGACTTTTCCATAATTTCCTAACTTAAGAACACACTGAGTATCTATCTAGTATAAGAAAATTATAATATCCATGGAGGGAGAACTACAATAGAGTTCTTTCTAAAGAATATTCAGCCGATGGGGGAGCAAAGGGCTGTGGAAGTTCTGAGAGGGTCTACAGGCTGGTAGGACGGGACCCATGATAGGTAGGAAGCCGGTCACAGGCAAGGAAGAGATTCATCCAAAGTATTCCAGCTTGGAGTTCCTATCGTGGCTCCTCGGAAACAAATCTGACTAGGAACCATGAGGTTGCAAGTTCGATCCCTGGCTTCACTCAGTGGGTTAAGGATCCGACGTTGCCGTGAGCTATGGTGTAGGTCACATACGCAGCTCGGATCTCATGTTGCTGTGGCTGTGGTGTAGGCTGGCAGCTGTAGCTCCAACTCGACCCCTAGCCTGAGAACCTCCATATGCCACGGGTGCAGCCCTAAAAAGCAAAAAAAAAAAAAAAAAAAAATTATTCTAGGTTGAGGAAGCACCACATGTTTAGCTAATAAAGGGTGTACTTAACTGGCTCAAGTAGGCTGCACAACGGGATAGACGGTAGAGCAGAGGAGACTAGAGAGAGGTGTGACAAATCTCAAAAGGCCCTGCCTGCCAGGTCTGCCCCCTCTCAGAGACATAAATAACACTATGATGTTTTCTCTTAAGAGAGGAAATACCAGCAGAAAACAACAAATTAAAGAAATACCTTGTTCAAAATATAGAAATGAGTTATAGTTTAAGAAAATTCTCTTTCTTGTCAATGAAGACCTAACATGCCACATTACTTTTTCAAATTTGACTTATTTAAAGGAAAACTTTAGAACTTTTCCATATTTAAAATAGTGTTAATAAGAGAAAACTTATATCAATATTAATTTCTCTGGCTATGAAGCAAATCGTTGGTGGTTTTAAAACCTTTCTGATGTGGTACTTACTAAAACCTCATGGGAAGATTTAAAAAACAGTTGCTCTTGAGCTTTAACCCTCAGAGGTGATGCTTTAGCTGTTCTGGGAGTGGAGCCTGGGTGTCAGTATTTTAAAAGGCTCCTCAAGTAATTTTAAAGTCTGACCAGAGTTGAGAATTACTGTGCTAAGTAAACATGCTGAGATGAGACTAATAAAGAATTTGTTTTTTAATGGAGGGAGGCACATTCTACTCAAAATTCAGTGGTGGCTTTATTCACGAAGTTTTCATTAGCAGAGAAAAACTGCTAATAGGAAAAGGCTAAGCCACTTTTTCAATGAAATAATGAAAACATTTCATGCTGGAGTATTATCTTAAATAAATCTATTAAAATTATATCATAAGGAAAAAGTGTAAGGCATAATTGTACCTATGAAGTGGAGTAAAAACGGAATCAGTGGACATAATTTTTCTTTTCTGACAAAATTCTACAATGGTTCAATCTAAACTGGAGCTATTATTTCAAAAAATACCAAAAAGAATTCATCAATTTTTCCCAGAGTTTCCCCTACCCTTAGATTCTGAAATAATTCCCACATGAAACATCTACTCCTGCCCTCATCCATTTTGTCCTCTCGTTTTAAATTGTTCATTGCTCTCACTCTGCTGGATCCTCATTTATCAATGGATTTAGATGTGATTCAGGCAGTTTTCCAACATCACTGTTTTGAATTAATGACTTTTTGCTATAAATTTGTTTTGTTACATGCATCGTATGTGCATTTTATGTTTATTAGCACTGCTTTTTTCATTAAATTGTTATAAGCGTCTTATAAACAGCCTCAAGCGGATTAATACAAATATTAACTTGATGAGGTTTCAGAAGGCCTACTTTTATAATGAGTCATTTCATCAGTAAGTCTTTTCCTCTTACAACAGCTCACCATGCAATCAGAATGTGAGGACTTCAGATGATGAAGGCTCTTGCTAACCACAACACTTACTCAAAAACACCAGGGTAATCAAGAGCAGTAACTCCATAGACCATGATGTTTCAGAAAGAGAAAAGCCAGGTTTATACTTCATTTTTCCCTTTAACGAACAAAGATGTCTTAACAAATATGAAGGAATAAACTTTATAAACAGTTGTTTCTATATTCCACATTTCTTTAAGGAATGTATAAAATACTTGGAAAATTTAAATGTGTCCATTTGTGTACCAATTGTTAAAATGTTTGGAATGAAAGTCATATGTCTCAGAATCGGAAATAATGGGGGAATCGCAGGTATTTGAATCAAACATAAATGGAATCAATATTTGTAGCATTGTTTTACAAACTGAAAAGCACTTAATTAAAGAGAGAAAAACAAAATAAATATAATTTGCTTTGCTCATGATATGCCTGGTTATGTTGAACAGTCAAAGGCTGAGAAAAAGGGGAAAATAGGAAGGGAAACACTTTAATTTTTATTTTTTAATCAAAAATGACATCAAAGGAAAAATGAGGATGAATGTTCCCCAAATTCAACCTTTTCCTCCCCCAAAGACCATCACAGTTCTATTTTAGAAGAGAAAGTGTAAGACCTTTCTTTTTCCAATATTCGACAAATAAGACACAAACAGAACTGTTTGAATACAGTGCTCATCACTCCAAGCTGTCATGTTCAATGCATTATTTTAATTAAAAATGTAAAGCACTTCTAGGCTGGGATCCTCCGTTGCTATATGGCTGTTGCCTAGGCCAGCAGCTGTAGCTCTGATTCGACCCCTAGCCTGGAAACTTCCATAAGCCGCAGGTGTGGCCCTAAAAAGCAGAAGGAAGGAAGGAAAGAAAGAAAGAAAATAAATGTAAAGCATTTCTAGAAATTGAGAACTTAATCAGAAGGGAGACAAAGGAAAAATCAATATTTAATTTTTTTTTCAAATTGAGGCTATCTATACACATGCGAATGTACCAAAGACTTTCAACTTACCTGGAAAAACAAAATATTCTTATATTGGCTTATATCTAGGCTTATGATTTGAGCATACTTTACACACGACACACACACACACACACACACAAACACTACTGCTATCTTTACAGTCTGCCCTCAAGCACAGAAGCCTGTCCAGAGACAGAAAAATCATTCCCTAAAGCACTCCTATAACCAAAGAAAGCAGAGCTGGTAAGCAGATGTTCTTTGTGGTACAGATGCTATGATGACTACTTTATCCCAGCAAGCTTTGAAAAGCACTTCTCACACAGACCTTCCAGAAAGCTGTAGTGTATTATGGGTGACAAAGAATTCATGGCCTATCTTTTCAAACCATTTGTGAGCAAAATGAAGAAAATTAAGTAACTCTGGCTTCTTGTAGGTCCTACTGAAGTACAGGTGTTTTGCTCCAGCTGCATTAAAACACTGAGTTATCTCTAATCTAATGATAAAAATTAGCTCATTCACATCTGGGAATCATTCCTGCAAAGCTTGCCTCAAACTGTGTTTTAATTATTCTGTAATATTGTTAATGTGATTTTAAAAAAAACCTCTACATGATCCATTGACAACTGCTTTCATTGTATCCATAATTATATCCATATCATTAGTGTCTCTTAACAACCTCACAGTTCATATACCTAAGTAGTAAATATCATTACATTCTTTGTGGCTGCCAAAAGATTTTAGAATGGACTTCTTGGCTTTATGCTACTATGGACTGGACCAGTGAAATATAGATCTCCTTTCGTTTATTCAAACTCCAGGAATTTATCAGATAAGCAGACTAGAATGTAAAAGTCCTGTTATTCAGTGAGTAACGGGAAGGTGTGTATTTAAGGTCTACTAATTCAGCTGTCTTGGGTTATGATCTCTAATAATTTCAGAGCTCTAAAACTCTATCCGTCCATGAATCCATGCTTTGCAGGAGACACAATTTAGTTCACTGGTCAAACTGCCTTCTACTTGAATGCGGAGAAAAGAGGAAGTTTGACTTTGGAAAAATCATCAGTACTATGAGACAAATTCTATTCCCTCATCTTAACACTAGAATCCTACTTTTAACTTCTTCTAATGGTGTGAATGTACTTAGAAAATATAAAGCCACACAGAGCAAACCAGGGGATAAATGAAATGCATTTTTAAGTTTAAAAAAAAAAAGTCTTTGAGAGGATGAATTCTAAAGAACTACAAAGATATTACCCAACTATATGGTGTAAGCCATTCTGTTGGATGTCCAAAAGTCACAGGAGCATGATTTTCTTGAAACTCTAACATCTCCAGAAAGATCTGTAGCCATGGGCTGCAGTGGACCATCTCAAGGAAGGAAATCAGCAGAAGGCATGCTTTCCTGAAGGGCAGTCTATAATCCATCTTTGCAAGCCCCATATCGCCTATCAGATATTCTGCATGTAATGGAAACTTAACACGTCTATTAACTGAACATATTCCTGAAATGTTCTGCCATCACACAGCATTTTATTTTTTGTTTGTTGTTTTTTCTACATATAACGCTTTTTTTTTCCATTATAGCTGGTTTACACTGTTCTGTCAATTTTCTACTGTAACAGCACGGTGACCCAGTTACATATGCACGCATACATTCTTTTTTCTCACATTATCATGGCAGCCCTCAACTCTATTCCCTCTTTCTTTGTTCCCTGTCACCTCCACTAATGCCATTACCATTATAAAACTATACCAAAAAGCCTGGCTCCAGATGTTGAGCAATGTTAGGATCCACAAGAGACAAGATATGGTTATGATATACCACAAAAGCCAGATGGGAATAACACCGGACAGAGAGCATCAGAGAAAAGTCTCAGGCAAGGACCTATGACCAATACATTGTATAAGACTGGGTGAGTCAACCCCTCTCCAAGTCACAGCAAATAAAGGAACAGGATGGACTTTTCACTCTGGTGGTTCTTGCGCTTCTATAACTAATCTATGATAAACTGTGCCCAAACCACAGCCCCAGGGCTGCCTTGGAATCTTCAGGCCTTTATATATCTCAGGAAGAAAAACAAACCTGGTGTTCTTATTAACTGTATTGATCCTATAGTTAAAACTAAGAAACGTTAGGTTTTTTGAAAGGGCTAAACAGGCATTATAATTAAGAAACACATGAAGGCACTCTAATTAACCAAGGACCATAACTTTGAAATTAACATTTTTTGAAAGATAAGTCATCACGGCCCTTTTGTTGACAATACAAGTGAATCCTGGCACCTGTCTACAGCCAGGTCAGTCATTCTTGTCATATACAATTTCAAGTGGTGTTCAGGATACAGCCTGAAGGGGCTGCATTTTTCACCTTGCCTGGTATACATGTCCATAATTCTTCACGACAAATACACATTTGGTGGAATATGTATCTTTACTATTTGCTAAGCTGACTGCATTTTATCCCATTCATTTCTGGGCCTTATAACTAAGCCCAGGATTTTATGTTCCATCTTTATGATGAAATGCAGATTTCCTATTAAAGGCAACTACTTCACCTCAAGAGACTGAGTTGTAGCGACACTTAAAAAGACTTGCATTTGGTTAAATTTAGGGAGCTGAAAAATTAAGTACAAAACAAGAAAAGTTTTGAAAATACAGAATAAAAATTTTAAACTCAATGGATCAATTGGTTGCTTTAAATTTTAAATGTCAGTTGTTAGTCCTCAAACTACAAAACAAGGGTTCCAAGGACTACTGTTCTTGTTCTTCCATACCTTCCTGTGACACACCTAATGATAGTCTTTTGCTTATCGACACATTTTCAATGATTGCTTGTACAAGAAATGTTAGTATTTTCCAATTGTTTTCTGACTTCATGCATCATCTGGGCTTTCTCATTTCCTTACAGCTCAAAGCTTTCTCTTACCTAAAGCCATTGTTTGCTTGGCATGAAAAATGGACTCTAGTACAACTAATTCCATCAAATGAGGGGAAAATCTAAACCTCAATTATGAAGCAATTAATTATAAAACCATTAGATAGAATTATACTCGAAGCCATGCTTCTTCATTAAAAAGTCTCTCAATTTAAGCTATGTTTGCCATCCCTAATATCCTCACTCTGCCTTTTCACCGCAAGTATCTCTAAATAATTGAGTCATTTAAGTCTACGATTTTTCATGGATGGCAAGTTATGTGCCAGGTATTGATCTATGCTCTGCAGTTACAGTACTGAACAAAACAAAATTTCTTGCTCTCACATAGCTTACATTTTGATGGGGGAAAGTGACAATAGATAATTAAATACATAACTTCAGGCTGAGAAGGGTCCTAGGAAGATAAATAGAGCAGGTGAGGTAACAGTCATAGGGTTGTGCAATGTTTGAATAGAGTGGCTATGGAAGGCCTGGGACGATGACACTTGGGTAAAGAAAAGAAAAACAAACCCATCCTGGCCTTAGACCTTAGTTAGCCACGTTAGCCACTGTAGCTCGGTCATCACCAGCGCTGAAAGCTTGATCCCTCTCTCACCATGGTTTCTCATCTGGAGAATCACAGAGCAACGGTTCTCAATCTGGGGTGATTTTGCCCCAAGCAAAGGACATTGGGCAATGTCTGGACATTTCTGTCATAACCGGGAGGAGGCTGCTACCCACCTGCAGTCGGTGGAGGCCAGAGATGCTACTAAATATCCTTCAGTGCACAGGGACAGTCCCCACAACAATAAACGATATGGCCCCAAATGTCAGGAGAACCAAGGATGAGGAGCCCTGCCATGGAGGATGAAGCCTGCCTAGCCTCTCCCCAACACTCAATATCTACCTAAAAGAAAACAAACAACAACATATCATTTCTAAAGACTATCTATGCAGAGCTAATTTACAAAACAGCTTTAGTGATTCATGAAAGCAAGATGTAATTACTAATGTTTTATTATTTCAATTTAAATAACTGCTTACATATAAAAGCCATCTGTTCTTTCAAATATCTTGTAATTAAAACTTGCACTAATTTCAACAGGCTCCAGTTAAAATGCGTGAGTTTTTTAAAATGTGTACCTAATATATGTCTCTGCTTAAATGAAAGATTTCGGACAGTACTGATTGGCTGGAGAACAGTGAGACTGAAGGCAGGGGGGTGGGGCATGAGAAAACTACTTGACCAGCAAGAGCTAAACTCCCCACATGAATATTTAGCTACCCACAACTAAGAGACAAGCAGAAAGTAATTTCTGGTTGACTTTGACAGCTAAGCACCTAAGTAGGTTTCAACATTAAAATGTTCAGTTTTCATTGTATCATTAGAAAATCTGGTTGGTACGAAAGACAATGTTTATAATGAACACATTGGTTGAAACCGTTTGCCATGACATTTTATCCGATGCAAGTGTAATCACAAGTTTAAGAGGAAAGGAATAAAGAGACATTCTCATCCCCCCCCCCCCTTTTTTTTTCCCTCTTCATGGCCATACCTGCAGCATACAGAAGTTCCCATTCTAGGAGTAAAATTGGAGCTGCAACTGCTAGACTACACCACAGCCACAGCCACAATGGATCTGAGCCACATCTGCCACCTACACCACAGCTTTCTGCAAGGCCAGATCCTTAACCCACTGAGCGAAGCCAGGGATTGATCCTGCATCCTCACAGGTTCTTAACCCACTTAACTCACAGGTTCTTAACCCACTGAGCCACAACGGGAACTCCAGTTTGTTTCTTAAAGCAAATACAGAGATAGAATTTCACATATCCATCGCCAGAAGCCCCTATCCCTCTCCAGGATAAGAACAATGTATTCTAAACGTTCTGCCACTGGAAAAAGAGCACTGCCTGCTTGTCACACTGTCACTGTGAAAACAAGTGACAAATGAAGAAGCCAACAATGTGGAGCACTTTATACACACTGTTGAATGAAGAGGACAGTGGGAAGGACACAGGCTGTGTGAGGGGCACGGGCCCGGGGGCCAGGGTGGAGTCCTTTCACCACCACTTCCCTGAGAATAACCACGGCAACTTCCTTAAGTCTCTAAAAGCTCCCATATAAACAGGGAATAAGGTCTTCAAAGTCTTCCCAGGACTATCAAGAGGCTTAAGTGAGACAATGACTGGAGTACCTGTGCTTCGCGGATCGCTCCACGTGACTCAGTAACAAGTGAGAGCATTAGTGAGGAAACTGGCTGCACCTGGACCGAAACGACACTGCCAAATCCATACCCGGCGATCTGAATCATAAGATGCCAGCCCTCCGCTTGCTGGAGGCCACTGGATGCCTGGCGTTTCCATCCCCCCCAGACATGACCTGAGGACCTGTGCACTGGGAGCGGTGACTCCCACTGAGGGGCACAGAGCAGGGCTGGTTCCATTCTTCCATTCCCCAAACCGCCCAACTCAGTCCTTTCCACTCTTACCCTGAGTACTTGGATAACGCGGCAACAGAGGATCAGCCATGGAGGAGAGGAGTAAAATAGGAGGAAAGGAGAAACCCAAAAAATTGCAACTCTGAGTGTATTAATGGCAAGCAGTCAATATCCCAATTACTGTCAGAAAATGCAGCTGATGGGCAAACACAGCGAAAATGCAAAAACACATCCATGGAGGAGTGTTAGGTACCACTCTCCCAGAGACAGAGGCAACTAGAAGACAAAGAGCTTATTTCATTCAAATATACTAGAGAAATCTTCTTAAAGTTTATACTCCTTTAACTTTTGATTCCATGACATATTCAAGAAGTAAATTTATGACAGACAAAGGGTATTAGAAAAAGCTCAATTCAGGATGGGGTGTTGTTCATTTTATGTGTTGGCTATTCCCACTACACCCCATGTATCCTCTACTCAGCATTTCCAAGAAACCAGGGCTGGATTTCAAATGGTGGAGGCTGCCCCCAATGGCACATCCTACAATGGCTCTAACTGCTCTTTTGAGGAGATACTAGACAGACCAAAGTTTTAAACAGTGACAAGATGCATAGAAAATCCCACAGTTTTCCATTAAAAAGTGTTAAAAAAACAAACAAACAAACAAAAACTTGGAGGTTCACTGCACTTGTCTGAATTTAGGCAGATTTTATTTGAAATTTGGGATTGGGTTAATTTCCAAAAGATTAATAACTCTAAGTCTTTAAGTGGTTTGCCTTAATGCACTGAACAGCAGAGAGCCTTCCTTACCAAACTGAGAAAAAGATATGGTTAAGGTACCATAAAACTATACAAAGTGGACATTCCATGAATAAGGTCAATTTCTGTATTTCAGAGTATGCATTACCAATTTTTTGACCACGCCCAAAGCATGTGGAAGTTCCCAGGCCAGGGACTGAACCCACACCATAGCAGTGACCCGAGCTGCCGCATGACACCTCCGGATCTTTCACCCAATGCACCACAAGGGAACTCATACACTACCAATTTTTACGTATTAGCTAGAAAATGCTGATGACTAAAGTAGCCAATTCATTTACTGACCACAGTGCATTACTCTGATGACTGAAAAGAACTGAAGTTTCCAAATCTTCACTGAAGCCAGGAAATTGAGACTGCTCAACCCATAAGGTCTGTATACATCTTTTTCAACACTTTAAAAATGTACCCTGTCAGTTTTAAGAGAGACAAGGTGCTGATTATCCTCAATGGTTAGCCAAGACAGAAAATAGAAATTTCTGGCACTAGAGAGTCTACCCTTAAATATGTCCTTCCTTACGGTAGAGCAGGTTCCTGGGGTTGAAGGAAAGGGAGGGGTTGTAGGCCAAAAACGCATTAAAAAACATTTTTCTTCCCTCTTAGTCCATGATTGCTTGATTCAATTTATGAATGTCTAATCTATGTTTAAACTTAAATCCTAAGGTACTAAAGCTAATTTATGAAAGCTCTCATGTAAGCAGCCTGAAAATCAGCTTAATAAACAGGTATTACTCACCATCAGCAAGTGGCTAATAAATTTGTCTAGACACAGGTGACGAGGCAGTAAAATTTACTCTAAAATTTCCGTGGACTTGTAGGATCGTGTGGTTCGTTCGAATAATGAAATATAAGCGTTCACATGTTTCAATAAAAAGGGTTATTGAAATGACTGTTTATGTTTGTAGCACAAAGAAATAGTAAATATTGAGGACGTTATGCACAATTGACGAAGCTGAATCCTTTACGGGCAGATCAGTTTTCTACATTACTTTCATAGCTGCTGTAAATATTTCGAAAAATGTTCCTTTGCTTCAAGGTGTCAACACTTCGAATTACAGGTCTTTGCTTGGTGATTCTTAGTCTGTATGGATGAAGGAGAGAAACAGAAGCCTCCTTGGTGAGGGAAGGGAGAGGTCGGTGTTGGAAAGCACCAGAATGTTTCATCACTCCCTTCCACTAATTCCCATTCTCATCCCCTAGTGAATTCTTACCAGGTATCCTAGTCCAAAAGGGGTTGGGGGGAATAGGATGGTTCTCTTATCACATATACGGCAAGGGGACCACATCGTAGGGGACCAATCACATGTGGCTCCTCAGTATCTAAAACAACTCAATTGCAGTTTGACCCCTCCTCATCCATCACATGTTTGAGAACCACATGTTCTCTACCAAGCAACCAACATGAAACTCAACACATGGAAAAAACACCTCAGGTACAGCAGAGGAAAGAATCCCCCCACAGTTTCCAACTCTAAGTAGGCTCTGTGCTGCAATTTTTTCTCAACTGCGTGTAAGGGCCATTCATGACCTCCTGATTACTATAACATATTGTGCTCTCAAAAAGGAAAAGGTAATAGGAGTTTGGCTCCTTGTTGGCATTCCATTTTTTTATAGATTATTATATTGTCTTCAAGCTGGGTTGAGTCTGAAATTAATGTAATTAACCTCCTGCTCCGCTACATGCATCTATTTTCCATTCTCATTCATCTTTTTTCTCTGCCCCTGCAGACACACTTGGAAAGGAAAGAAACCTGTGTTCAGTGGTCTCACATTCATTGTTAGTTCCCAGACTTCTGTTCTAGAAGCCAGTGTCAGTCGAATGTGAAAACAACTTGAGAAATCACAAGAGACCCTTCACAGCCGACCAGCTTGCTTTTCCATAAATAGCACTTACATTTTCTGTTAAAAATGTTACAAAAACATATCAAGGATATCATACTGACAAATGATCAGATAAAAGCTAGCCACAAAGGCTTAAATAAGGAAAGGAAATCTCATGCTGAGATTATAAATGGGAAAGAGGAAATTGGGTATTCAATTTTGGACCAATCAATAAAAGACAATAGCCCAAATGAAACAGGATTCCAACTCCACCCCTCTCCCATGCCACTTCTGGGCTAAAAAGTACATACACATGGCTTAAACTAGAAAACTTGAGTATTTTTCCACACGTGAAAAAGAAAATTTAAACCTATGCAAAGTTGGTTTCGATTCTACTCTGAAGATTCTATTAAGATAATCAGTTTCCTCCTCAAATTGTATTGGCATTCCATGTAATGAACAATGGAAGCCAACCCAAGACGCCCGTTTTCCATGACCTAGATGGGAAAGTGAACACTGGAGGCCTCTGGGCCACATGGAGCTCTCATCAGGGATTGATCTGGCCTACTCAGTGTTCTAAAAATAAGGAATTCTACCAAAAAAATCCATATTTTTGTCTTCTTTTGAGAATCAGATGTGGAGAAATTGGCACTACCTTCCCAAATGATCACAAACCCAGCTGCCTCCTACAGACCAAACAACTCCATTCAGTATGCCAGCTGCCACCTCTCCCCTCTGTGTAATACCCAAACCCCCCTCCCAGTGCCCAGGTACCTTCTGCCTCCAGATACATATGACTGCAGGATCCCTAAACTTGAAACAGAGGTGCACATGAACCCTTCTGTAAACTCTATGGTTGGCCCATAAAAAGGGTTTAGGAAATGAACATTCCCTTGAAGACTTAAGCCAAGAGACTCAAATGACATACAAAACCCCACTCGAATACTACAGGGATCTAACGTAACAGTGAAACCTGAAAGTCTTCATTTTATCGTTGTACATTACATGTGAATTCTCGAGATATTTTATTACGACTGGATTTCTAACTTCACTGTAGGAGGAAAAAAAAGGAACTCAAAGGCATCTTTAATTTGGTTCTCATTTATAATCCTTTACAAAAGTGTCAGTGTCAATCAGCATAACCTAATATATGTATGCAGAGATGTGAAACAGTATGACTGTAGTTCTGCGACCGTTTCAATACCCAGAAAAATTAAAAAAAATAATAATAAATTCTTAGTTGATTTTGAATGCAGCACTAGTCATGGTAATTCAGTTAACAGGTGTTTGGATTAATACTGATACATGGCGAATGTGTGTGTTTTAGCTGACTGAATTGTGGTCGTTAATGAACGGACATACATTTGTGATGTATTCAAGTCTCTACATGTTTATATACCAATATCCTTCTTTATGCATTTCAAAAAGGAAACCTATTGTCATCTGTTTTCAATATTAAAGCCTCAAATAATTTACAATGCAGTTATACGATATACATGGACACTGCATCAATCATGCAGAAATACCTGTTTCAACTGTTGCTGAAATCCTCCATTAAATTAAGATTTGAGATGCAACCAAAGACATATGAATAAACTAAGAGTTGCTTGAGAAAACACTTACAAAATGCTTCTGATTGAGACTGTCGTTTACTTCATTTTATCAAAGAATATACATGACTGAAAACATCACAATGACTCACCTTATTCCTTTTTTTTTTTTTAACTATAGAAGATGAAATACTATATGGAAAAGTGACAGATGCCTTAAAGTGCTTCTGGATTATCTGACACAAGCAGTACCCTATTAAAATAAGCAAAGCAACAAGAGAACCTTGCCATTCTTCAAATTGTGCTGTCAAAAACAAGCCAGAGGAAGCCAACTGTCAGGGAGCTATGGAAGTGTTGTGTCATTTGTAACCCGATTCAACTATGGGGATCAGACAACTCTCTTTTCTCAAAATACAGAACACAAGTGTAAAACCACATAGTCAGGGCATTCTAATCAAATGAGAAGCCCATAGGGCATTATTCTAATTTAAATGAGGTTTAAATTCATTTCAAAAGTCACATACTTCAAGTGCATATATTTATGTTTTTCCTAGTAGACCCCCAAATGATTTCTTTCTACTAGTTCCAGAATCTCATAATCATAAATGAAATGATTATAAATGTAGGGCCATTTAAAGGTTGGTTTGCCTTTGTACATACTATACACAGCCACACACACATGGCTTTTCTCTCCCCATATTAATCTCACAAAGGAGGAATCAAGCATGGGATCTGAAATCAGTACACCCAACTGCACCTCTGACTCCTACCACATTTTAGCTTCATGAATTGCCTTTACCTGCTAACACATCTATTAAGTGGGGGCAAAAGTGCAGGACAGAAACCATTCCAGAAGGGTCATGTTTTCATAGGATGCCGGTACACTGTCATCAACACTACAGTCCTGATAAGTGAGGATAAAAATACTTGCCTTTTACCTGTGAAAGCTGTCTCAAGGGTCAAAAGCAATAAACATTCAGTTTAAATATCAAATTTCCTATGTTTGTGAAGACAAAAACCTGGTTAAGGAAGCATGGCTAAAACTAGGGTAGAAAGTTATCCACCAAAGCAGAAAATCTGGCTAAGGTTCAAGGATTCGAACAAACAATGCAGCACAGGATCAAAAAAGGGCTTTAACTTGGGTGGACCTGGCTTAGAGTCACGACTGCACCAAGACCTAGCTGTGTGATCTTAGACAAGTCACTTAACCTCTCTGAGTCTCTTTAATTGTCAGCTGAATCAGAATAGTACCTTCCTCACAGGGGAGTTACAGATTAAAGGAAAGGTTAAATTCCTAATAGAGTACACAAGACAAAAAGTGGATCATTCTATTTATCTATTACATACACATTCCTGCACACACGTGTATTTTCTTGATAATCAGTATGTAACTACACGACCTCGCCCTTTTTCTACACACAAAAAGACTCATTCAAAAGAAATTTCTCTGAGCTTCATTTTCTTTGTAAAATGAAAGCTTTCTGATAATACTATTATATGATATAAATGTACACAAAGTGTAGGGGTTTTTTTATTATTTCCATTTTCTTCTTAAAATTTCACAGTATTTTAGTCATTTATTATAGAGGACACTGTTGCTCCCTGTTTGAGCCTGAAGGACTTACCCACCCCAGATGCTGTGAAGGATGCTGCCAGGCAGCGTTCAGTTGTCCTCTTATCTGGAAATTGCCCCTGACTAGAAAGAGCCCCTTCACTCTCCACATGTCAGCTGAGGCCTTTGGTGAAACTGCATCAGAGCCCAACTTCTGCCCACTCCTGCTTCAACTAGAATGGAAGGTGTCAAGCTTCCAATTAAACAGGAATGTGAATTTTGAAAAGCCCACTGCTTTTCTGTAAATGAGTTATGGTCTCTGTCATCAAAAATGCCTTTATCTCAACTTCATCTAATAGCATCATCAACAAAATGAGCTCTGGTTCACGCCGACATCCCGAAACTCTTCGGGGCTCTGTGAAGCAGAAAGGACTCTACCATGCTTTTACAATAGCTACTGTGTACTGGCTACGCAAGGCAGGCAGTAGTAAAACCTAGTGGGAGTCAATAAACTGAGTAGATGGGACTCGGAAAATACCTAACCAACAAATAGGTTCCGTAATAATGTGACATTTTTATAGTCACATTTTTTAACCATAACAGCGCCTCAATGGTATGCATTATAGTATTTCAATTTACTCATTTATCTAAAATGAGTTTTATCTCGGCTCATAAATAAACAGTGACATTCCAGCAATTCGAAAAGCTCAGCTTCACCTTCTGTTGCAAAGCTCATTTTACAATTACAGAAACATGCCCTTTTGTGCCATGTGGCTAAATCTTTGATTTATGGTTCTTATCTTTGAGCTAACCTCTTTCTGTAAACTACATGAAGTTTGCACAATCTCAGCTATTTCATTCTTATTTTTTATCTTAATGGCTTGTTTTCTCCCTAGTGGCCATGTCTCACTACTGAATAGGTTAAGGAGAAAGTATTTACTCTTTAGCTCACCAAATATTATTTAGTGTCTCAGTGGGTTCTCAGTCTGAACTAAGTAATGCACTCCCCTAAAAGCCTTGGCTAGCTCCTCCAGAAAGCCTTTCTTTTCTGCTGCCCCCTGTTCCTCCCGCTGCATGCTCCAGGGGACCTCACAGCCAAGCTCTTACACGCAACAGCTGCCTCTTCGCCCTTCTTTCCACACTTTGCTTTCACCAGACACGCTCAGCCAATGGCCAAGAAGAAGAAAATGAAAATGGCGCCTCAGAATGGCTTCTCCTCCAGTTCCACCTTGTTTGCCTTTCATTGGTAACACTTGGATGTTTACAGAGTCACTCCCAACTTCTCCCAGAGTCCATCTACAGCTCTAGGTCTTGTCGCAAAATTCAGGGAACAATGGAGCTGTCTTTTGCGGCATTGCACCTAATTTGAAGGAAATCTGCGTCTTGCTCAAGGTCCAAGACGATGAGATAAGTGTAGGTTCCTATGTCTTCCTTCACCTGCATCCATACATTACAGACTTGGCAGGTTGTACTTCAAGTTTGGGGCTCTGGGGTTGTTGCTAATGACTTGTTTCATTACAGATGGATTTTCTTCTCTGTTTTTCATTATTTCTGTTGTTGTCTGGAGGTAGGGCAAAATGTACTTTAACTCCACCATTTAAAATAGAAGTCTTTATAAAACTTTGGTAAAAATATCGGAAGATGCTGATGATAGAAGACTAAGTGAAAAATAAAGGATACAAAATGAGACAACCAGGATGGTGCACAACTAAGGCATCAAATACATGAAGGGGATAACACACCAAAACGTTAAATCAATGTCTCGGAGTTGGAGAATAATTGAAAAAATTTCTGTTGATAGTTCTTTGTATTTTCCAAGTTTTGCTTTTGGTTTTCAGTGAATAAGCATTACATTATATTCAGCAAATAATATTTTTCACATTTATGTAGCAGCACAATCTTGTCTAGGCCCCTTGACTAAAGAGAAGCTTAGACATGCACATTTTTTCATTCAACAAATATTTACTGAATTTCTGCTATGGGCCAAGCACTGTGCTTTGTTTGAGGGGTATAATAGTGAACAAAGGAGAGTCTTGTACACAGCAGCTTATATTCAGGTGGGGGACGCAGATAATAAATAAACAAAGAAACCTAGGATATGTTAAGTTGGGGTCAGTGCTACAATAGAGGAAAAATAACACAAGGTAAAGGCCCAGAGAAAATGACAGTAGATTGAGGGGAGCCATCCAGTGTTTCAAGTCTGTATTGATCAAAGAAGCCAAGGAAGGCAAAGAAGCTAAAAAAGCAGACCCTCAGAAGAGACTCACTAAATCAATACTACAGGTTCATTATTTATTATCAGTTAGATGGTCATTAAATCAATAAACATATATATTTAAAAATTTCTGGGCAATTCTCCTTAAGGACAAATATTTTTACCTTGAAATATACAGTGACTAATTATGTCTTATAAGCATTTGGGAAACAGTCTATTTCAAGGGTCCTTCCTGTTAAGATGTTTAATGGCTAAAATAATGAATAATAAAAGAGATTGCTTAATGACCATCCCAAACCACTGAACTGGAGAATTCCCATCAAACAGGAATTAACTCTGTCCCCTGCTTTAACACACTGTGTGCATTAAATGATTGTTCAGCACTAACATCCCTCCACCTCACCACCCCTTTGCAGGAATTCTGTGGGAAAACTAAATGTTCTGACGCTATATACCCTAATAAACACAAAGTTCCTTGAAATGGATTTCAGCAACAAAATTTTCATTTTAAATATAAACCAAAGCAAAATTTGACCCGTTATAACACATCTACAAAGTGTGATGAAAGCCTGTCAAAAAAGCAGTAACTGCTCCCCTTCCCACTTTTGCTAAGGAATGCTATTGGTCAGGGAGGTGAACCCACACCTCACCTGCTGCTTGCTACTAAAACACCCCAAGAAAGAAAGCACCTCCATGTTAGAGGTTAAGTAACTTCCTCCAGGTCCCATAGCTAGTCAATGACTGAGCAAGAACTCAAACCAGGCACTCTGATTCCAGGGTCCTCACTTTTAGCCATTACTCCCCAGTGACAATCCTTAAGCTTAAGGTTGGGAAGCTTCGTTATTGCTTTTTTTTTTTTTTTCTTTAAGGCCACACCCAAGGCATATGGAAGTTCCCAGGCTAGGGGTCAAATCGGAGCTGTAGCCACTGGCCTATACCACAGCCAGCGCAATGCAGGATCCAAGCTGCAATTACAAACTACACCACAGTTCATGGCAACACCGGAGTCCCAAACCCACTGAGAGTCCAGGGATCAAACCTGCACCTTCCTGGATACTAGTCAGATTCATTTCCGCTGCACCACAACAGGAACTCCCATGAAGCTTCATTTTCAATTGAAAAAAATCTGAATACTTTCACGCTTAAACAATTGTGGACCTAGTTTAATAATTTTATGTGTACATTTAAAGTATCTATTTTTATTTATTATTATTATTTTATGGCTTCGCCCACAGCATATGGAAGTTCCCAGGCCAGGGACTAAATCCGAGCTGCATCTGCAGCCTACACTGCGCCGAGGAGAGATAGAACCTATGCCTCCACAGCAACCCAAGCCACTGTAGTTGAATTCTTAATCCACCGCACCACAGAGGGAACTCCTAAATATCTATTTTTAAAAGCCATTACATATTACTCTCTCATGATACGTCTTCTTTTAACTTTGTTTCTCTCAGGCTGTTGCCACAAAGTTTGCTTCTGCACCCAGATAGTTGTTCCTTTAACCTAATAAACTTGCTGCACCAAGGTTATTAAGACTTGTAAGTTAAATAAAAGTAAGTTTCACAGAAAGTTCTAGGAACACATACTGGGTTTTCTATCTTTCCACCCATCCATCAATCCATCTATCTATCTGTTCAATATCTCTAGGAATCACTATAATAAATTCTCTCCATTTGATTTCTACTGCCTCTACCCTAGTATAGATCTCTTTTAAATTCTCACTTGTTTTGATAAAATACTGTCCTTATTAAAATACTGCCCCATCTTCACTCTTCTGTAACATTCTCTTTCCAAATCATACCTTGATTTTGTTAAAAAAAAGATAATGTATGTAAATAAATTAGCACCTTGCCTGGTCTATAGTAAGTTCTTTGTCAACCACATGATTTTTGCTACAACTAGGAGCCAGACATGAAGCTAAGCACTGGGAATACGGCAGACATGAAGGAGACATGGTGCCCGACACTGAGGAGCCTGAAACCTAGTGGAGAAAAGTAAACAATCGATCACCACACAGTTGTGGAAACATCTCACCCTGACTTGGGTGGAGGCAGAGGTCAGGAGGAATGAGCTGACAGGGTAAGAAGGCTGGAAACAAGAACAGGAAAATTCCCAGGAGACTAATGGACTGGAAATCCCAGGAACTCCATGTCATTTAATAAGACTATAGAAGGGTAGGGGATCAGTCACAGGACCCAGGAGGTTAGACAAATGTGTGTAGGGCCAAAATCAAGGGTTAGAATATCACGCTATGGGTTTTGGATTTTATCCATCAGCAGTGAGAACCCACAACAAATTTAAGAGCAGTCACTGATGCAATCAGTTAGAAAGACCAACCTGGTAACCATGAGAAAGGGATGGAGGAGTGGAGTGAAGAGACTGCTGTGGATTTAATCAAAGAGAAAGAAGACAACAGCCTGAACGAAGTTACTAGAACTGGGCATGGAAGTAAGACAATAACATTGAGCATAACTGAATAAACAACTGAATAAACTGAATAAATAAGACATCTTGTTGAGTGTTTGGAGAATGGGAGATAGTGGGAGGTTCAGGAGATGGGAATGTCATGAATAATTACCTTGAAAATTGGGGCCATTCATTACACTAAGAAATTGGGACAGAGCCAAGATTTTGAGTGAAAGTCATGAATTAACTTTGGGGTGCAGACTTTGTGAGAAATGATGAAACATCAAAACGGAGAGGAGCAGAAGACAAAGAGGATCATAGCCTGGGGCTAGAGATAAAAATTTGGGAGTCATCAATACAAGTGACAGTATAATCCTTGAGTATGGATGACTCAAAAATAAAGGGTTATTCATCAATATCAAACAATGAAAAAGATAAATAACCTCCCTTTTTCCACATTGGAAAGCAAATCAAGTTTTCTTAAAAAAATATTTTATAGTTGATCTATAATATTCCTTCAATTTCTGCTGTACAAGGTGACCCAGCCGTCTATACATACACATTTTTTTTTCCATTGCCCACTTTTTTTTTTTTTTTTCCACTGTACAGCAAGGGGGTCAGGTTATCCTTACATGTATACATTACCATTACAGTTTTTCCCCCACCCTTTCTTCTGTTGCAACATGAGTATCTAGACATAGTTCTCAATGCTATTCAGCAGGACATTGCCCACCTTTAATACCTCGGGCACGCTCTTTGATAGCTCAGCTGGTAGCAGATCAAGACTTGGCTCCCATTGTCATTTGCACATTTTTTTCCTGCCACCCCACACCATGTATCTTTCAAGTCACACCAAAATGCCTATGATTTCCCAAGTCTGTCAGACTCTAACACTCTCTCCTAAACGTCCCACCTGGTGAACACCTACTTGGCCTTCAACTCTAAATCAAATGTCACTTTTCCTGGGAAGCCCTTGATGATCTGACCACCTTCCTTTCTCCTGTTTCCAGGCAGAGTTCATTGCTTCCTCCTCCTTCCTACGAGAGCTCTTGTCCATGTCTCTGCTATTGAGATAGTTTTCTCCTCCATTAGACATAAAATTCAGAGAAGGGAAAGAACTGCACCCACACAGGTACAGGTATCACAGCATGTTTACAGAATGACCACATAAAGCTATGTGTGTTCCATCTGTAAACACCGTCCATTCCTCTACTTAAAAAAACTATGACTACTTCTGTTGCACAAGAACCCACACAAAGTCTTTGACAGTGTGATACTTTCAGTATGACCTACTAAGAATTTAATTTTATTCCCACATTACTAGTATGCATATGGACACAAGTGATGTGGTCAAAACAGAGTAATCATTTAGGAATGATGAATGCACGAGCTCCTCTCAGTGAACACACCACTGTACTTCACTCAAGGCAAAAAAATGGGAAGAGATGAAATCTAAAAAGAAGTAGACAGGTGGGGGGAGCAACAGGAGGCTTCTTTCAGCGCCATCAAGTAGGAGCTATTACGGCACTCTGATACAACATCTCCTCCAGAAAGGACAATTCGAAGACAATAAATAAAGCTTTGAGAAGGTTCAGATTTGTTAAGTGCCCAATATATGATAGGCATATTCTTTAAAAAGAAAGAAGACAGCCACCCTATCTGGGTCTGACTTTGAATAAAAAGCTAAAGAATACTAAGAGATCCAAATGTTCCAATGATAATCATTCCTTCTAGAAGCATCAGCTCTTCTGGAAACAGGATATTTGTCTTTGCCTACTTAGCCCCTTGAACAGAAGGGACAATTTATAAATCCTTAATCTGACTAACATCAAAAGGCCTTTCAAACTGCTCTTCCTCCCATGACTCTACTTAACTGCACAAAAGAGACATTTCTGAAATTCACTTGCTTTCTAGTTAGAGAATATTTATACGAATTTTCCAAGACATTGATACATGCATATTGTCTGAAATTTCAACTACGACTAATTTATGATCAAATGGAAGGAATCTGCAGGATATTTTGTTTTTTAAACTGACCGCTACTTCTTCAGGGAATCTGTTAGTTTTCATTCTTGACAAACAGTTTAATGAGTGGATTATAAGATAAAGATGAGATGGCTCCAAATGTCACAGAGCGACCTATTTTATGTGACTTAAGAAAGAGAACTCTAAGGTGGAAGTAAGAAATATGTGCACGTGCAGAAAATCTCCTATACAAGCATCATAACGCTGGCCTCCTACTTAGCTCTGACTAAAAATAAACAAATATCCCCCAAGTATCTGTAAGAAACTTAGTCCTAAGGATCATCTGTCTTGACACTACCAAGAGGACATTAAGGTGAGCATGCGCAGCCCCAGTTTTTACACGGATTAAGGTGAAGATGCCAAGTCGTCCATGACTCAACTCAATTATTTCTTACTGGTCACAAACAGGGCGTATCACCTTAGGCAGACCGTTTATTCCAAGAAGGCTGAGTTTTCATTTACTAAACACCTTGAAATGGCAACTTTCCTTTCCAGACATGTTGTGATTACGTACCATGTGCAAAGAAACAAAGTCAAAGTCTTTGTTTCACTTTTTAGCTCTAGAACTGAAGCACTGTGATCTTGACTTCCCTGTTTCACATTTTCCATTTTTTCCATTTTTAACACTAACATGACAGTTTTCTTCTTATCTTTTGAAATATTTAATACACTGTCATAACAATGAACATGACAAACTCAACATTTTGAAAGAACAACTGATTTTGACAATAATAGTTAAACTTGTTGACTCTGAGCCAGTCATTGTTTTAAATTCTACCTAAACCATGTTATTCTTACAACGACCTCTAAGACAGGTAATCACTTGCGTCAGGTTCCCATGAGGAAACAAGTGGCACAATCAACTACAATTTGAAGGTATTTTAATAAAGAGATCATTTGCAAAGGTGTGGGCAGGGACTGGAGAAACTGTAAGCGATGGTGCAGTACCCTGAGCTTATAAGACTACAGTGGAGCAGGATCCGAGCTGCGTATGTGACCTACACCACAGCTCACGGCAACACCGGATCCTCAACCCACTAAGCGAGGCCAGGGATTGAACCCATGGTTCCTGGTTGGATTCACTTCCACCGTGCCTCAGTGGGAACTCTAAGGCTTTCTGCTTTGAAATATCAGCTCTCTGTGCAAGGGCCCGCCTCAAATAGATCAAATGGAAATCTGTCCCTGTGGGTTTTTTCTTAGTTCTGCTTTTGAGCTTGGGGAGGCCACTCTTTCATGCCTGATCCTGACTGAAATAGCACATAAAAATCTTTGGTCCTTTCCAGGGACAAGGCAAGTGAGCTGGCATAGCTACTCCCTTTCATGCTGTGCAAGCATTAGCTTTGCATTTTTAAAAACTATTGTACAATGTGTCATGCAGTGAGGTTTGCCAAAAGGAGGGAAAGGGGAAAAAAGAATAGCAGAGTTGATTTCCTACATGCCCGTTTGAATGATTCTGGAAAACTGTCAACCTGGATCATGTTCTTATACTAATTTGACAGTGTCCCACGGATGGCAAGAGTGTGAAACCATCAATTAGCCTCGTGATAACTATTAAGAACAATCTATTTTCTTGCTAATTCTAACAAATGGACAAATTCATGCCATTAAAAACTCAAATACTTGATGTAGTTTATTTCATCCAAGAGCTCTAGGTGAAATCACTCTTTCAAACATTCTCCAAATGTTTACTTAGGTGCACACACCTGGGCTTTCTGCTGCCTACAAAAGCTCTGCATGCACGGGACTTGCTGCATGAATTTCATTTACATACATTATGAGACAGAAACAAAGAAGAATCAATCAGGTCTGTTAGTGGGAGTCGCTTACAAGCCTTTTCTGACCAAATCAATCTGTAACTTGTGAAGCGCTCTGCTATTTCCTAGCAACACGAGTAAACACTGTGCTACATCCAGTGCCCAAGATTTGTAACCATGTTAATCTGTGAGTACTCAACTTAATTAAAGATTAGACTTTTAAATTGTATTTTTAGTGCACAACGGTACTACTAAATTATGATGATCAGCGTTTAAGTGTGCTTATGTCTGCAGAACTCGGGGAATGGAAATGAATCATTTATTTCCATCTTGATATGACTGCTCTTCACCGAGGCGCTATTCTCCAAGTTCACAGGCCTCGGAGTTCATTGGAACTGTATGGCGAAAACACAGCTTGGAGACCTCATTTATGAAAATTCCTTTAAACCTTTCACCACTTTGACAAATCCAGTCCAAGTTCACTGAGCCAATTCAAAAGTAGCTCTCAGGCTTTTTATAGGTTTTCAATTACACCAACACAGCACACCAGAGCCGTCATGCTGGACCAAGGACGCTGCACTTACAGGGAGGCACAAGTTCTTTTGTAAGAGACTCAAATGAAAGCAAGAGACCCCAAACTGGAGCCAACAGAGGAAAAATATTGTCTGTCTTGAACCATCCTTGACTTATTAAAAAGGGATCTTCAAATTACTTAAAGATGGCCAGTGTTTAGTTATTTACAATAGGATATAAGGTTTGATTTTTTTTCTTAATTTAAAAATTACTTTGTGAAAATACTGGCAGCTACTTTGCTCTCCAACTGTTTCAAATAGGTTTTTTTTTGTATGTGTCTTTTTAGGGCCGCACCTGAGGTCCCCGAGCTAGGTTTCGAATCACAGCTGTAGCAGCCAGCCTACACCACAGCCACAGCAACGCCAGATCCAAGCCACGTCTGCAACCTACAGCACAGCTCACGGCAATGCCAGATCCATAAACCACTGAGCGAGGCTAGGGATCAAACCTGCATCCTCACGGATACTAGTCAGATTTGTTTCCACTGAGCCACAAAGGGAACTACAGTTTTTTGGGGTTGTTTCTTTTTTCAAGAATGGTTCAAAACATTTTCTGTATTTCACCCTCCTCCTACACCATGTGTGACAGCAGAATTTACTTTTCCCTGTACATACTCCGAGAAACAAAACCCTCAAGCAGGTCAATGAGCTTTCCAGGTTGAGACTGGGAGTCAATGGTGAAATGGAGGTTAGGCCTAATTCCACTTCTATTTCCACGTACCCTTTGAGTGGGCCCAGAGTAACCGTATTCCTTTCTGAGACAAGAAGCCCTTCTGAAAGTGCTTATATGTCTTAACAGATGAAACACTAATATTTTCTTCCATTTCCAAACTTCGAATTTATTTGAATACGTGGTTGGTGTGGTTTTACGCAGTACCAATCTTTGAGACATGGTTAAATGAATTATTTTAAGTGACATTTATCACTAGAGGTAAAGTAGATAAGCGAGCATATTAGTTGGTGGGGAGCACCTGCAAAATTTAAATACTGGATGTGCAAAGGCCAATTTACTCAAGCTATAAATCACCCCTTCTCTCTAAAACCACTGGAAACATGGAGAAAGCTCATCATTATGACTCTAACAGCTCCCTGATTCGGGCTATTCCTTCTTTTTATATTTAATGTTCTAAACTCAGTTGGCCTTTTTTATAATCTCAGTAGGAAGCTTGTTCAGTGGGTGAGTTTTATTTTGGTGTTTGGTCCGTCCTGTTTTTTTTTTTTTTTTTTCCTCCTTCCTGCTAAATAAGACCATTATCATTTAACATGCAGAACTACAGATAAGTTCTCCTAGAATTTAATATTAGAGGAGGGAAAGCCTTGAGCTAAAGGAAACAGGCCGAAGGGCAGCACAATTCTAGGCTGGAATGTCCCCTTCGACACCAGAGGCTCCCTCAGTCTGACTCAAGCATGGTTCTCTGGCACTAGGCAGGACCAGGGTTGAAAGGCAGGAGGCAGGGCTGGGGAGGGGAGCCCCCAGAGACCAATCCTTGGAGCTCCTGAGGCTACAAATAACCTTCCCCGTCCATGAATGCTTTCAATGTTGCAAATGCCAACTGCGGGCCTCCTAAACACTGCCCCCTGCACTCAGGACAGAAAGATGACCGACACATTCCCTACCCTCAAGGGCTCGGGTTCAAGAGTACCAGCAGCTAAGTACAACACCCCCTGGAACAGCAAAGGCACAAGCTAAGCGCTGGGGGTTGGGGGTGGCTGTGGCCGAGTCTGCCCCTAGGCCTCCCAGGGCCTCCTCAGAGGCCCGGCCTGCAGGCCAGCATGTGAGCCACCAGCCACACGTGGAGACAGAGCACAGCAAGTGTGGCTTGTCTGAGTTAATGCAATATACCCCAATTTCAAAGAGTTTGGGGGAAAAAAGAATGTGAAGAATCTAATTAATTTTTTTTTAACACTAATTACATGGGGAAATGCTAATAGCTTGGATATACTGGGTTAACTAAACCATTACCAAAATTAATTTCATCTGTTTCCTTCTACCTTTCTTACTGTGCCTACTGGAAAATCTGAAATGACCTAAGGGCTCGCATTCATAGTCACAAGCAGACACTTGGAGAAGAAAACTCTGGAGTCTGTCTTGAGAGCAGGTGGGTGAGTGGGGAGAAGTGATTCATGGAAAAAGAGGAGATGAGCCACAAGGGAGCCCACAAGGGGCTACAGAGGGAGCAGAGCTGGCGGTGACTTCTTCCTGAAGAGCACTGACCTGCCAGGCTCATCTACAGCAGAAAGGCCACAACATGAAGGCCAAAACAAAGACCACAGTCACATCACGAAAAAATGAGATGCAGCCTGTGGTTTACAGGGAGCCCTGCTCTGCTGGGGACCAGACCAACTAGGGAGCCCTGTCTTCCCCCTCCTGTGGCTTGTTGTCTAGTCACTCTGCTTGCTCATCTGCAAAGGGGGGCCTGCAAGGAACTGCTCTGCTGTGTCCCCTTTACCCTGTTGATTAAGTCTCTGGAAACCTGAAGTTCTCTCAACACCCAAGGAGAGACAGAAAGGGCAGAGAAGTAGAAACATTTTGGACTTGAGTTGCGAAGCTGCAAAGAATGGAAACTTGTACAGAAGGAACCCTTTACACTTCCTTTTTCATCCAACACGTCACACTTTAATCTGTTAGCCCCCTTCTCCGCTAGATGTGAGCCAGGTGCAAGTGCCAGGAGGTCAGGAACCATATCTGTATGCTGTGGTGACCACAGCATTGAGCGTGAAGCCCGGCCAACTGCAGCCCAAAATAAACGTCTGTGGATGGGCTCAAATGGAGAACATGCAGCCACCTGCGTTGTGGAGGCTCTGCTGCGTTAAAGTGCCCAGGTGTGTAAAGGGCACTCAGGAATGAGTGAGGCTCTCACCCAGGGATGGTCAAGCAGCCATTCTGCATCCCTCTATGGGCACGTTCTGCTCTGCGTGGGGAAAAAGTGGTGACAGGTGGCGGGGGACAGCGAGCTGAGACCTTCCCAGCCCTCGTCTGCTCCTGGCACTGGAAACATGCCTGGAGGCTCCAGGGGCCGAAGCAGCCGCTTGACCTACTCAGCTGAAGGCTGAGGGCAGTCAGGGCTGACAAGGGCTGGGCGTTTCCCTGGCCAGGTCTCATGTCTCACTTGGTGAGATGAATGGGCATGGAAACCAAGAGAAGGAGCAGTGATGCAGATCTGGGCTCTGCATTTAATTCTACGCTCACCACTTGGCAGCCGGGAGACGAGTACATTCCTTCTCCGAACTTCATTGCTCATAGCTTAAAACAGGACTCATCATGCACGTCTTAGGGGGATAGTGGGCTCTGAGGTGCTGTTCAGAAAGAGCTGGCACATGGTGAGCGCAATAAATGGTTGCATGTGATGCATGGTAAACATTCAACAATGGCTATTATCATTCTTCCAAATTTCAGCTTCTAAGCAAGGTTTTTAACCTGGAGTCTGTGGAGCCCCCAGGAAGTCCACAGATGGAAACCCTTGAAACCAAATACAAAGTGGTGTGTGCGTGTGTGTGTGTGCGTGCACATCTTTTTTCTCTAAGGAAAGAATTCCATAGCTCTCATCAGAACCTCAAAAGGCTCTCAGACTGAAAACAGGTTAAGAAACATTCTTAAGCTTCTGTGGCTTCCAAAGTGTTTAGCTCATTTTGTATATCTCTGGTATAAATTTCTGCATGATCCTCAGAACTAAGCCTCTTCCATGCCTGTTCAAGAGGCCTACATTTTACACACAGCAGCACAACTTCGGTGAGAGGCGTTTATTATCTGGCCACAGCAGAATCACTGGAACATGCCTGCAATTTCTAAGATAGAAATTCATCTTATTTTCAACCACGTACAGTACTAAAGTCCTTAACCTCTTTACACACATCTTTTTCCATAGTGTTTCTGACACAACTGATGGCCAAGGGAGGCAGCTGCAATGTTTGACTCCTGGGAAGGGGTCACGTCATTTTAGAACAACCACGAAAACATATTGGATGAGTTGGAAGAGCCCAATTGGAGACTGGGTCTACCCCCTCAGCAACCCAGATGAGTGTCTGGCAACTATGCAAGGTCCAAGAAGAAGGAGCCTAGCAACAAGCAAGCTGCTTCCACTCTTGGAATGTTAGTTTCCGGGAGTTCCCATTATGGCTCAGCGGAAGCAAACCCAACTAGTATCCATGAGAACATGAGTTCGATCCCTGGTCTCACTCAATGGGTTAAGGATCCAGTGTTGTGCGAGCTATGGTGTAAGGCACAGATGTGGCTCGGATCTGGCATTGCAGTGGCTATGGTGTAGGTAGCAACTGCAGCTCCAATTTGACCGCTAACCTGGGAACTGTCATATGCCACTGGTGCAGCCCTAAAAAGCCAAAAAAGAGAAAAAAAGTTTCCTCATATGGAGAAAAGGGGTGATAATAGTAATAGGTCCTACCTGGGGCTGTTTTGAGGATTCAATAATAATAATTGTAAGGCATCTGGTAAATGCAGACAGGAAGCACCTCACAGGTATTAACTATTAGATATCCTCTTAAAGGGAGGAAGAAAAATTATTCCTCATCTGATATCTGAGCCATGGATTCTAGCCCTGAGATTAATTTCTGGTCACTATATTTTTCCACCTCTCTCTTAAGGTAGTTCTTGGTGACCAAGCAGGAAACGAGCACACCAACAGTTGGGAGAATTGCTGCAAAAGCATCCAAGTAGCAATTTCAAAGAGAACCTGCTCTTCATGTCCAATATGTTTTCAGATGCAAATGTGAGAGTCAAGTTAAAGGAAAGAAAATAAGCCTAAAAAATCGTAGGATGAAGGTGAACAATTTAGTACACATATTTCATTCATTTAGAAGTCACTGTGCGTATCTGATGTGAAAGGCACTGTTCTGAGCACAGGGATACACAAAGACAAGAAGGCACTCAGGACATTCGGAGCAGCAGGAGAGACAGACAAGCACACCCAGTGCTGCACCACAGGGTCAAGTCCAATGTAGGGACTAGGTAGGAGGATGTGTTCAGCAAAGAGACAACACTTGGGTTGTCTCTGAAAGGAAGTGTTCACTAGGTCAAGAAAGGAGAAGCAATATTCCACAGAGACAAAAGCACATGCAAAAGCATGAAAATAAGGGAGAAAATGGATAGCTGGTGCTCTTGATGTTATGTAGGCCAGCACAGCATGGGGAGAATATGGGCAGCTCCAAGAAGTCTTTGCTGCACACCCTACCACCCATCCATTCACTGTGACACACAGGAGGCAGGGCATATCATGGGGAACCTCGGAATTCATGGCCATGAACTTGGACTTCTTCTCCAAGGCTATGAAATTTTGAATAGTTCTTTTTTACTGAGATACAACTGACATATAACATTATATGTTTCAGGTGTATAATACAATGATTTGCTATTTGTATAAACTGTGAAATGATTGCAAAACAAGTCAACATCTATCACTATACATAGTATCAACTCTTGTGATAACTCTTAAGATCTACTTTCTTGGCAATTTTCAAATATGCATGCTATTATTAACTTTGGTCACCAGGCTGTATATTATATCCCCACGCCTTATTTATTTCACAGCTGGCAGTATGTACCTTTTGACCGTGGACTCATGGTTTGATTTTAGCTACTTGTCCTTTAGTAAGAGCACTCAGGCAGCGGTGAAGAGGATGGCCTGGCAGCAGAGAGACGGGAGGCAGCATCTTAGACGTGACTTAGGAGTGAAGCAGGGAAGGTCTGAACTCACGGGGGAAGGGGGGAGAAGAAGATTGAGAGATGATGCAGCAGGCCCTGCTGATGACTGGGTGGAGGCGGAAAGGGAGAATGTCAGACCAGGACCATTCAGGTTGATGGCTCAGTGGCTTATTGAAATATGCTCTGTCCTCCAGGGAAAACAGATGCAGCAGCAGCAGCAGATACCTGCTATTTCTGCTTGCAGACTCTACTCTCTCTTCTTTTCAATATGTTCTCTTTAAAAACCACGCATTCTCTGCTCTCAGGTCATGTGTTTTAGGACCACATTCCCAGGTACCTCCTCCACTCCCCCGCCCCGGCCCCACTCCTCACACAGACCTCCCTCCCGGTCCCCAAGGCTCCAGGACATCAAGGGCGAGCCAAGCAGTATGTGCCCAGTCTCAGGCCATAAGAACTGGTTTGGGCATGGGCATATGATCAAAGCGGTCTAATCAGAATTAATCCTGAATTATTCTCTTTTCCCACAGGGATTATGTCTAAAGCTGCTCATGAACATTTACCACCCTGAAGAAGACAGAAAATCAGAAGTGGATCTTCCCTGAACTTTTCCAATACGGGAGCCAGGATATGCCCCTTCCTCTCTGAACACTGGGTTTCTGTGACTTCCTGACAGAGTCCTGACAAATACAAAACATAGAAACAATTTTTTTTTCCCAAAAAAAAACTCAGAGTCTTGGAGTTCCCATCGTGGCACAATGGTTAATGAATCCGACTACGAACCATGAGGTTGCGGGTTCGATCCCTGGCCTTGCTCAGTGGGTTAAGGATCAGGCATTGCTGTGAGCTGCGGTGTAGGTCACAGAAGCGGCTCGGATCCCGCATTGCTGTGGCTCTGCAGTAGGCCGGTGGCTACAGCTCCGATTGGAGCCCTAGCCTGGGAACCTCCATACGCCGAGGGTGCAGCCTCAAAAAAAAAAAAAAAAAAAACAACCCAGAGTCTATTTTTGTAAGTGGTGGATTATAAAGACCTATATTGCTGTGACACCAGTATCTTAAAACATGCATAACTATAAAAGGCATTTAGGGACTTTATAACAAAATCTTCTGTGAATAATGAAAAGCCAGACCCAACTGCTTTAGGAAATGTTACTACAGCAGATAATGGCACATTCACTCATTAAGTTAACATTTACTGATTATCTTCAAGGTTCTTAGATGTGTGCCATATAAACTGGAAAAGTATATGCCCGGGTCTGAGCTGGTCCATCCAAGGCTCTTCCCTAAAGAGCAGCTGTGTGTGCTGTTCGTGCTGTTCAGACTAAATTGTGTGATGTTAGCTAGGCCAGGTGTTTCAGTCTGGCCCCGCAGCTGCGCTCAATGGTAAGAACGCCACCTGAGTTTCAGACTGGCCATGTATAAAACAAGGCTGGCAAAGCAACACCTCCACTGAGCCTACAGGACGTGTTTTGCATTCCTCTCCCCTCTAATAAAACATCCACTGACGTTTATGGAGAAGCCTAGATGACATCGTGCCAGGCTTTCTCCTTCCTCTTCTCTCCATGAGAAAACCCCTCCACTGGCATGGGTTTCACTCTCATTCGTGCACTGACATCTCTATGTGAATATGCCCACACTGTCACCTCCTACCCTACTTGCTTCCCAGTGGCTGGGCCCAAATAAATCTTCAAGTGTTCGTCTCTGGCAGGGACTGGTTGGTTGTGCCACTCTGTGTCCAATTCCGACAGCAGTGCTCCCATGACCTTCGGGGAAGCACCCACCTGCTCCTGAGGTGAACTACTTTAGTGGGGCTGTCAGTCAAGGCTTCTGGCTCACCAGTGTGCCTGCCACTCACACTCGGCCAAAGATGTTCTCCTTCCTGCTATGCTAAGTCCAAGGGCAGACCTCCAGCTGCGTGCCTCAGGAAAAAGAACATCAGTTCCTACTCCCTAGGCCTCCGGAGTAGTTTTGTTTGTATCCTGAGAGGGATTCTGAATTTCCTTTGACCAATAGGATATCCTCCAGGTTGCATTTTGTTTTCTGTTGCTTTATGACTAGAGAAACTTAACTATATACAATCCACTGCGATTTAAATACTAAACAATAGTAATGGTCATAGCATGCTCCACTGCTTATAAAGGACTTTCACATTCAATTTATCTCTTTTAATCCACCTTCCTGGAACTGAATTTTTCTCCTCCCCCCAAATATGTCACTTATTGATTCCTCTATTTCTCACAACAGCACAATCATTCTTTTAGTCACTTAAGCCTTTTTAAATCTCAGAATGATTCTGACCCTAGGCTTTCACTAACCTTTTATAATCAATCACCTAATCCTAAATATGGGATCTTCCAGATTGATTCCTTCCTTTCCACTCTTTGTCAGAGCCTTCTTCACCTTCCAGCAACGAATTATGATGCAGCTATCAGCCTACTGTCTCCCAACCATCCTGACGCCAATGGCAGAGCATATGGCTAAAACTCTATTATCACTGTCTCTCCTCGTCTATGTATGGTTTACAGAATAATGATTATAGGACAATGTTTTATAGGGGCAATTTCCTAACCTCATTTTTAGGCCATCTACAAGTACACTATCTTACGGTACACTATTCCTCAGCAGAAAACAGGAACAAGTGTTTCATAGATGTACTAGATTGAAAAAAAAAAAAAAAAACTACAATTTTTGGCAGCTACCTCTGATTGCTAAGTGTTTTTTTTTCAATACCCCTTGAATCTGTGATTTGTGATTTGATTTGGCCAATGGAAGGGTAGCAAATATAACACAAGCAGAGGCTTAAAAATCACCTTGAACTGGGGTTTGCTCTTTCACCGCTCTTGGAATACGGCTTGTCTGTCATGTAAAGAAGCTCAGGACCATCAGAATGGGAAGCACATGCCCCCGTGACCTGGCCCAATAACTGCAAGACATAAATGAGGCCATCCTAGATCAAACTACCAGCCAACTGAAGATGTCTGAGGAATTCAACCAAGACCAGCAGAAGAACCACCTAGCTGAACCCAACCTAAACTGCCAACCACCAAATCACAGGCTCAAGAGTTGTGTTCAGCAACTACATTTGGGTGTGATTTATTACACAGAAATGGGTAACTGATAAAATCTAAGCAGATTTGGTTATGTTCTCTTCGGAATTCCTTTTCAATGATTATTCAGTGTCTTGGGTGCTCAATCATACAATAATTTCTTTCATGTTTCATGCCATTACTTCCATTTTTCATGTGTCCTATTTCACCCCTTGTAAGTTCCTTGTGAAGAGACTCTGCATTTTGTATTTTTATACTCCATGTATATGCACAAAGTATATACACAATGGCTGTTTAGGAATCAATCAGTAGTTTTCTAGGGCCCAGCTGTCAATTACAACAATAACATTCGTCATTTCAACACATATTTTGATCAATTCAAAAAACTTAAAAAAAGAGCTGATAAGATCAAGCCATAAAATAAAAATCTAGTAATCTAACCTAGATATCTAGATATCTAACCTAACAGTATAATACTGTGCATCATATAGATCATATTAGTAGACATTTCATTGATTCATTTCTAGAAATATTTCCAAAAAATTATTTCTTGTAAGTGGAATCCACACCAATTTAAGGGGCACAAGGAAACATGTATATAAAGGTAAAAGTTTCACAGAAGCAAATATTTGATTTTCACCAGGAAATTATTTTTCTCCCAAGACAAAAATTTCTCCTGTGTGGTTTGCAACCCTAATCTGACAGACTGCCAAAAACAAGGCTTCTATTCTAAGAATGTCACTCATTCTCTTGTTGCTGTTCAATTAGATTTTGCATTTAAAAGAGAAATTCCCTTGTGTTTCTAATAATGATGCACCTGCTCCTTGGGAAATTTCCTCTTTTGACAAGGAATGCCTTCAATCTGGCAAGAAAAACAGCTCCAGGCTTTCTCTGATAATATCAAAGATCATTTGTTTGTATTAGATGTTTATGTGGGTTTCCCTCCTCTTAAGCACAATAAAACACTGCTACAATTCCTTCCAAAACAACAGCACACACAAAGTTTCTTGGCCTCTGTTATGTGTTTCCACTGTACACCTGCACCAGCACAACTGCTGGGAATTAGCAAAGCTGTGACACAGTAGACGGAGAAATTCATCTGCTTTAGTCCCTTCCTTTTGGATCTTAATACATGGTAAATGTCAAATCAATAAATGAAGCATCATCTCAAAGCTACCATCTTGTAACCTTTCCTCATGAAATGCATGCTATGGAGACAATGCAATTTATATTCAAAATTGTACTGCTTATTTATTTTGTGTGTTGGGGGGGGGGGACTCTACGTGCAGCAGCTTGACGTGGAATCTCAATTCCCAGTCCAGGGACTGAATCCAGGCCACAGTGGTGAAAGTGCCAAGTCCTAACCTCTAGATCACCAGGGGACTCTCTTGTATTGCTTGTTGTTTATATTTTATTTCTACTTGAGATGTCCAAAGATCCTTAAGAGAAGCACCATATTTTTTCTTTCTGGGTCTAGACCTGGAACTTGTACATATTTGGCTATGGGTACTCTTCAGTTACTGTGGCCGTCCCGAGTGATTTCTGTGATGATGATGAAAATGTCACACCTGTTCAAATAGCTTTAAGGACACCTTAAAGCTGTCTCCCCAGACTCTAACCATGCTGAATGCAAGCTAACACTGAGATACATCAGAAATGCCCAACAGACCTTTTCTCCTAGATGCAAAGTCGTTTCCACACTGCCTTCCTACACCTTGTCCTCTTTGCCTTTTACAATTTCAATATGGACAAATGAAATACAGAGTTCAACCCAGTCCCAACTGGGACGTCTGCTCCGTAATAAGAGAAATAGGTTTTTGCCTTCCTGCAGATTCAGCAAGGAAAAGCCTGTGCTTGAAAATTACGTGTTTAGAGTGACACCTTGGAGAACTGACATACTCTGCACACATGTAATCCTCATAAACCTCCCCCGACAGCCCTTATTTCATTTTGCAAACTGCACCCTGGCCGGGCTCCACAGCACGTGGTGTGTGGTGAGACTGTCCTGCAGTGGTTCTTCCTTCCTCTGGGCTCTTTGATGGACACTTGTCAGTAAGAGCCAAGAAAAGTAAGACCCAGCCACGAGCAAGTGAAAAATGGCCCCGACAGTAAGCTTCCTTAATTAACTTTCCCAAGGAGAGCCTGTTCCCACAGGAAAAAACACCACGTTTCCCCCCTCCTGGCGGTCCATTGAAAATGAGCAACAATGCTGTTGCCTTTTTGTTTCCTAAAGACTTTCTTCCCTGCGAGCAGTAGCGTGTTCCTCAAAGAATGCTAGTATTTCCTGTGGAAACTGTATGGCTGCCAGTAATGGCTCGTAATTTTCCCTCTTTTCTTTTCATAAAAATGAAATAAACAAAACGTGGCATTTCACAATAGCCAAAACACCAGTTCACCTCACTTACCACCTGCAGATGAAAGTCATCACCAGGAGAGAAGCCAGGAGAGAAACACTCCCGGGTAAAATTGACTCGGAGGAGCCCGCGGACGCAGGACAGCGCCAGAGGGTGGCGGTCGGAGCCTGGGCAGGACCGGGCATCCAGGGGGCCGCGGGAGCAGACGAACGAGGAGGGGCTCCCCTTGGGCCATAGCATCCCCAGGCGTCCCTGTTTTGCTATTACTATTATTGCTGTTGGTACTGTTGATATTACTAGTACTTCGCCCCCTGGTTATCTCGGCTCTTAGAGCCGCAGCACTGCCCATCCCTGCCTCCCATGCGATCCGAGGTGGCAGCAAGAATAATAACCACAAGAAACGGGCAAATGAAAAGAACAATTCTTTGGAAATTGAGGAGAGGGTTGTTCCCCCCTCTTCCAAGGAGACCAGCCTCTTGGCAGCCACCGCCGCGGTTACTATAGAGACCTCCCCCCTAACCCTTTCTGCAGAGGCGCCGCCGCAACTGGAGCAGCTGGGACTCGCGGCACAAAGGGGGCCCGGAGCTCTAGGGGAACCGGGGCGATACCCGCTCGGGTCGCCCGGTGCAAACTTGGAAAGGCTCAGCCGCCCGCGCCGCCGCCCCCAGCTACCCCGCGGCGCCCGCGGGGGACCTGGACTCACCGGGGGCGCCCCGCGCTGCGGCGGCTGGAGAGCACGGACCGACGGACGGACAGACGGATAGACGGCGGCAGCGGGAGCAGGAACCGCCGCAGCAGGAGCGGGCGGACGGTGGAGGCGCTGCCGCGGCCCCACTACGTCACAATGCGGCCGGGCCTCCGGCGCTGCTCCCCGGGCCCCCCAACGGGCGCGCGCGGGAGGGGGCAGCCCCGGGGCGGCGGGCGCGGGGCCGGCGCGGAGGGACGCGGAGCGCGGCGCGGGCTCACAGCCGGGACGGGGGCGCGGCCACCACTGCCTGGGCTGCGGGAGCCGCCGCGCCCTCCCGCTGCCTCGCGCCCGGCGCCCGACCCCCAGCCGGCGAGCACGGCTCCTCCTGGCTACGACCCTCCACGCCCTCCCCGCGGCGCCCCCCGTGCGGCCCACGCCCGGGCCGCACCGCCTCCTCGCCCCCGACCCCCTCCCCCCCGCGCCCGCGCGGGTCCGCGAACCTGCTCTTTCTTTACCTTTGGCTCCTGTACCTCTGTTGCCTTTGCGGCTCTTCAACTGGCCTTCCCCTCTCCTCCCCTCCTACTTTTTGCCCCCGCTTCCCCCTTTCTCCTCCGCCCCCCACCCCCGCCTGGAAGCCTCACCCCCCCGGAGAAAAAATCGCCCCTCACCGTGATCCCGGCGTCAACCGCTGCCACCTCATTGGTCCCCAAACCATTCCAGGGTTTCAGCCTCAGCGAGGAAAAGAGACGCGAGAAGGGGGGAAACGGAACATGGGCACGGTCCTGGGAAACTGCTGTGCTTCAGGAGCCCTTGGCAGAGTGGGGTTTTTTTTGTTGTTGGCACAGCCTTCAGCTCCCAATCTTCCCCGCCTGCACACCCCACCCCACACCCCCGCTCGCCCACCCTCGAGGATTTCACCGAGGAAAGAAGGGCAAGGGGGGTTGCCCGGAATGTTCTGTGCCCAAGAGTGGGCGGTGCATGGAGGAGACTTTGGTCTGAACTAATGGCTTTTTAATTCAACTACATTCAATACCCCAACGGCCCTGCAACAGTAGTAACTTTACTCTTACCGTTTCTTTCTTAATTGGGAGGGGGTGGGGAGCTGCTGGGTGAGGCTTGGGCAAGTCAGCGGTGGTGACTGCTTCTTTCCTTCCTCATTTCCGAAATGAAATCAAGAGGAGTGGAAGCATTTATGCTAACATTGGCTTCCGATCATCTCGCTTTTGCCCTTTGGAAAGCTTTAAATGGTTTTTAAGAAATCCCTTTCCCAGGAGAGATGTCTCAGAGAAGCTCACTCAGCAAAGCCATTGAGGGCCACGCTCTTGCTCCTGGGTGTGGCTGCTCGCCTGAAGCTGCTCCAGAGAAGAGTGTAAGGAAGCAAGTTCTCTGTGCTTAGGGGCATTCTCTTTACCCTCTCAGTTCCAAAAGACAAGAGTGGCGTCACAAACCTGGGAAATTCAGCCCTATCTGGGTTAAGGGCAGTGGGGTAGTGTATTATATATATGTAAGAGTGTCATTGAAAACATATAACCAATTAAAAAAAAAAAAAGCAAAGGACCCGGTTGTTTAAAAACTGTGGTCCCCTGGATAACTAGCATAATACTGCATGCAGCGCCTGTGTAGTTCAAGGGCAGCTTTGTTGGCATTTCAGGAAAGAGATCATTGTACGATTGTACTGTTTGGGGGACATGGTCAGGCCATCCTTGCCCTAGACCTACTTGGACAAGTACAATAGTCACTGAAATAAGGACTATCTTGAAGGCCAGCAAAAGACATTGCACATGCTTTTAATTCCAATTCTTATTGAGAAACTAAATTTCTCTCTGCTTTTTCACATAAATAGCCAAAAGCCTGTTCTGCAGTGTTGTAATTTGTTTATTATAATTTGTCATATATGAGATTTTAAGTACATACATGGAAAGTGGCTTCACAATTTTAAAAATACACATTATCCCTCAGAAAATATAAAATCAGATGACATCATATGGCACTAAAAAATACTTGAAAATATTGGGTTTAATTCTTTCACATCTGGTTAAAATAAAAATGCTTCTTTTTTTTTCTTTTTTTTTTTTTTTGCCTAGTATAAACTCTGAGAAAAGCACATCTTGCTTCCATCCATTAGATATGGATGGAATTGGTGTCACCTTTGATATGTTCTATACGCAAACATACTTTTATTGCCACCCGTTAAAATATGTTGACAGCTTTCTTTTTAAAAATCAAATTTTAACTTATTGAGGGAGTAATTTTTTGAGAAATTATAAATGGCTATCTCCTTGCAACTGCCCTAAACTCTAGTATCTGTCCTGGTAAGACGAGTGTTAACTCAGTGTAAATGGTTCAACAAGAAGGGGCTTGATTATGTTGCGTGGACAGAAAATGAGTTGTCCCAGGAAAGAAAATTCTGGGGTTTTTTTTGTGTGTAACCAAAGGAATAACATGCCAGAGTCTAAAAGAACAATCTTTAAGATATTGTTACAGATATTTTCCCATTTTTTATAGTCATTTTGTTATGGTTTATTCTAACATGTTTTTGATTACATATTTACCATTGTTTCCATGTGATGATTTTTACACTGTGATTTAAACATACGCATATACACATTTTCCCACATAGGCGATGAGTTTGCTTTTATTTGGACTGTTTGTTGGTTTGCTTCTCCTGGACAGAGTTTTGCCAAATCCTAAACCACAAACTGATATACCAAAGTCTGGAAATAGTGAAGTAATTGGGTTGAAACAGAGCTGCTAGGTTTTATATGGGATGGCAAGAAAGCCAGCTTCCTCAGCATTAGGTTGACTTTTTAGCAAGCTAATAAATGGCTCTGCCTACTCCTTCAGTCGCTTCTTACTACCAATTAGTCTGATACTCAGTTCTCTGTTCAAGCAGCTGCCTCCTTAGGCTAGTACGAACTATGAGATGGTTTAGCAGCTTTAGCCACTAGATCATTTCCCCCTTTTCAGAATTCCCATGCCTCTCACAACATGGAGTGTGCAACTCTTAGAGCATTTAGCATAATTCTGCTTCACGTCATTTCTTATCCCCTACTATTTAATCATCAGTTCCCGTCAAATGCCAGGGAGTTCATACTACTCACATTTGGATCTTCGACACTGAGCAGATTTTTAAATTCCAGAGTTAGCTACTGCAAACAATTAGTACAGAAGTTCATTTTGCTGTATATCATCTGCCAAAGAGCTGCCATGTAATTATTCATTCAATTATTACAATTAAACATCTGCCTCTTTCTTTTTACCCAGTTTGCATAATATATTTTTTATTGTGCTACAAAAATTGGATAAACCTGCTAAAACACTGCCAGTAATCAAACAGACATTAGTCTTTTTTTTTTCCTATTCTTTAAGTGTAGATTTGCTTAATAAAACATTCAATTCTGCATTAAATGCTCAGATTTTTAATTCTCACTGCCGAGTCGGGATCAGTGAAGAGAGCCCTGCTTAAAGTCCTTTCTGATTTCTGGTTGGGACCTATAGTTCAATTGGGCCAGACTATTCTTTTATTCCAGAGTCAAGTTTGCTTCATTTGCTATAAAATGTCTATAAGTGACTATAAAATATGTGTATCAAGAATCAAATAACACTTCTTATGCCAGTGTGATTATTTCAGTCATGATAGATGACGTTATGCTGTGGTAACAAACACTCACCCAAGGAGTCAAAACTTACATAGGTTATTAAAAATGTATTTCTTGCTCTCACTATGTAACAGTTCTAGGTCAGCTGCATCTCTGCTTCATGTCTTTTTCACTTTAAGACTCCAGCCTAACGAAATAGCCACTAACGGCCACATTCTGGTCATTCTAGTGAGGGAAAGAGAATCCAGAGGTCTTATACCAGGACTTCAGTGCTCCAGCTCAGGAGGTATATATGTCATTTCTGTTCAAACTCATTGGCTGGAACTAATCATGTGGCTCCACTACTCACAAGAGGACGAGGAAGTGTATCCTACAATATACCCAGGTATTTGGCAAATAAGATGAGGCGATATGAACATATCACCCTTCACTTTAGATCTTATAAAATAGGAGAAAATTCTGTCCTTTACAAAAAGCCATAGAGCTGACATCTGGAAATAGGTGATGAACAGAAATATAAATTCCCCAACAGTTTTAATTTCTCAAATAATTGCAAACTCAAAAGCAAAGAAGTATGTCTGACGAAGAATGATTAGGAGCCCAATTTTCGAATATTTTTAAGTTTCACAGAGCAAAGAATAAGGATAGAAACATGTAGTTTTACCCAGTTTTCCACCTGGTTATAGGACATCCCGCATGTTCTTCCACTTCCTTTACCCGGTACATACGTCCTTATCTTCAACTTCTTAGACAGGGTTCCTCTTTGCTACGCCTGTTGGTCTTTGTGTCCCGAACTGAGTGTGACTTGAATTTAGCATTCCCTGCCTCACTTGTTTTTTATGGTCATTTCTTCAGTCTCCAAGTGTTTTTTGTTTGTTTGTTTTTTGGTTTTTGTTCCCCCCTTCGATATTTCTTCTTTTCTCTCTTCTTGGAGCAAGTGTTAGCCTTTTGCTTATCTTAGCACTTCTAAAAAAGTTACAATTGGGGAGGGAGGTGAAATTCAAGGCCAGCAACTTAGCTGCTTATGATATACGGCAACTATAGCAACTTTAATGAAAGATCCAATATAGAAGAAATGGTATGCATCTTTAATCTGATTCGCTGAGATTATCCTAGGCTTCCATTTAATCCTATTACTGTGCTTACAGATCATTGGGCATTTTGTCATTGGTATTTTTAAATAGAAAAAAAATTCAACCATGTGCGAAAATACAATCAAGTGATGAGTATCTGGCCATGTGTTCTGAGGCAACCTGGGGCAAAAACACCAACTATCCATGAAGATTAACGGGTTTTTGGTAAATCAACTGATTTGAGACCATGATCTTTTTCCCTGTCCCTTCTTCCATAATGAGCCATCAATAGGGAGCAAGAGCTGCTGTAAAGCTGCTGGGATTTCTAGAGGAGCTCTGGATTCAAATTTTATACAAGTTTCAGGCTGGATTTAAAGACACTTCTTTAACCCAGTAGCCAGACTTGCACAGGTTTGAGCTTTATCTCCCTAATTGACTTGGGTTCACTCTTCTCCTTGACTGAGAGACCTTCTGCCCATTCTTAAGCTTCAGTTTTGATTGACAAGTATTATTTCTGCAGCAACCTGAGCCCAGTGGCCTGATCTCTTCCCATGGACTGCACCCACTCCATCTTTAATAGGTGACTTTTTCCCTGGATAATTTTAATGGAAAGCCATTTCCCTCCCTGGGGGCTTGATGCCTTCAGATTTGTTTGAAGTGATCTTCCTTTGGGTCCTATCACATCTCCCCATGTGTCCACTGATGCCTCCAATCTGAATCAGTTTGCAGTTGACAGTGGTGGAATCTGCCTGAGTCCAATGATCCCAGCAATGACTGAGACATGCCCCCACCTATTTGTGTTCCAGGAAATGGCTTACCACAAAGAGCCACCCCCCCCCCACACACACATATGGCTGTGATAAAACTCGCAGCCCCCTCTTTCTCATGACTCCATAGGATTCGTGCATGACTCCCTTGTTTACCTATGACAAGGCCAGACACACACTTTCCCTTTTCTGCCTGAACCTGCTGACAAGACCAGACCCAGACCTTCTAACTTCCCATTCTCTGTCTCATGAATGAATTGCTGAGATTAGAACTGTTTGTCCCTCTTAAACTTGCTAGACACAGAGAAAAACATTTCCTGTTCAGCTAACTGACCTAGACTTCCTCTGATGACAAAATGATCCCAATTGTAAGTCACCCCACCTGTAACTTGTCTGTTTTCCCTATAAAAGCCCAATGTAACATCACCACCCCTCCTCTTGAAACACTGTGATATACAGATTTAGGGTGCTCTTCCTATTGGAAGAGCCCGAATAAACTCAATCATACTTGTCTGGTTTTTGTCTTTAATACCATCCTTTCCTCCTTTTAAATTCTAGTCTCTTTTTTTTTCATCTTCATTAATGGCTACTCCAGTCATTGATGTGAACCAATGACATGGATCTGTTATTTAACCCTAAAATGGTTATTTCTAAGCAATCTTGCTCATACAACATTTTTATCTCTAAGAAAAATAACACTTTAGAAAAAAAAATGGAGAGTGTTTAAATCCTTCAAATTGTACAGCCTAATTACTCAACTTTTTCTTAGGTTTCTTTTTTCTCTTGGTGAAATAAATAGCCCTATATCAGAAGTATTCAATTTAGTTTGGGATAAATGATCAGCATACTTGCTTTTATAACATGACATGTGTATATATAACAGTATCTTAGTTATTAAATACTCAGCCATAGCATACTCTATGCTATACCAAGGGATTGATATATTTTTCAGAGCTGCCAAATTAACAGTCTGCCTGCTGGGTTATACTACTTTCCAACTTGGGCCAAGAGGACAGATACTTTCTGAAATGTAGGCCTAGGATGAATGGTTTCAACAACTGATGTATCCCACAGATTAAGGACCTCTTAACAGAAAGGGAGGGAGGGGGAGCAAGAGAGAGCAAGCGAGCGAGAGAGAAAGAGAGATAGACCCCCTCTCAGAGGGGGCACCTGTAGCTTTCCTCCTGGGAATGATTCTCTCCTACTGGTCAATGTGCCTGAAACCAAACATTATCTGAGGCCATCTGATCCTGACTGCAAATCGTCCTGCCTTGTTCCATTTCCAAGGGAAAAGAGAAAATTCCCTTAAGACTGGGGAACTATGGCTGGGAGGTCTTGTCAAGTTCATCTTCTATAAACATGGAGTAGTTGTAGGCAAAGGGCACATTTAGATACCAGAGATTTCACACGTGTGCATAAAGAGATTAAATTTCTAACTGGAGGTTTTGGTATTTGAAATGAACTTGAGGAGGTTGTTTTAAAAAGGAATGCAGGTCAGCTGAGTGTGGTTAAATGATTTGAAGAGGAACGCAGGTCAACTTCCCCGAACGCCATGCCACGTTTACAGGGACCTGCCACGGTTGCAGAATATGAAACCTTGAAAACACATTCCATTGATTACTTATCAGCTGCAACCAAACTGTATATTGCTTTTTTTTTTTTCTTTTTATGACCACACCTATGGCTTATAGAAGTTCCCAGGCTAGGGGTCAAATCAGAGCTGCAGCTGCAGGCCTACATCACAGCCACAGCAACACCAGATCCGAGCCACATCTTCGACCTACTCCACAGCTTGCAGCAACACTGGATAGATCCTTAACCCACTGAACGAGGCCAGGAATCAACCCCACATTTTCATGGCTACTATGCTGGGTTCTTAATCTGCTAAACCACCACAGGAACTCCTAAACCATATATTTAATTGCATCCATTCCTACAGTCAACTACTAAGTCTCTCTTCTATATTTTCATAATGATTTTACTAGAGCCTATAATTTCTGCTTTGAATATTACTATGATATATATGTACTTGGATTCAGAGTTTCTATTGTCTTTACAAGTAATTCCCCTTTTGTGTCACCTATTCTACCTTGACACCAAAAACAGACATTTGGAGATAACTACATAGCTCTACCGTAAATGATGCCTATGACTATGAAATGGAATAAAGTAATTTAGATTTTATGAGGATTAAAGCTATAAAGTCTTTGACTTTATCTTTAAGTTGCTCCTAGTAGATTAATAGAACAGAAACTTTTCCCCCTTGGCTAAGCCATGCCAAGATATTAGAATTGGTTACCTCTAAGTAGCAGAAAAAAGTGAATCAAATGCATAAGTAATTATAATCCCCAATGTTTCAAGCCAGAAAAAAAAAATCCTATTTCCAAACAGCTTATTTCCAAAAGAAAGACTAGTTCTGAAAATGAAGTAAGAGTTTCAGTCTTCTTAGATATGACTGTTCTGTGAGTTTTACATTCTTCCACAAATTTATAGCTTCCAGTTCCAATTCCTCAGCCTGGAGACATATGGTCCTCTTTAGAAGAAAACAAGGAGAGAAAAACTAAGTATATATTGAACTGGATGAGAAAAGCTGATGGCTGATGAAAAATGTTCCTTGTAAATCATGGGAAATGTTTTAAAGGTGGTTTGAGGGAATAATAGAGAAAGATGTAATTGTTGATAGACTAAATGCTTTAAAACTCAAAGTTCAAAGTAGCCCTATAGTACAGAGGTTAATTACACAGATCTGGGAGTCAGTCTTCCTGGGTTTAAATCTCACCCTTCCTTCTTTCCACCTTCAAAGTTATTTCACGTGTCTGAGCCTCAGTTTCTACAACTACAAAATGGAATGTTGGAGTGCCCGTCCTGGCTCAGTAGAAACAAATCTGACTAGGATCCATGAGGACACAGATTTGATCCCTGGCCTTGCTCAATGGGTTAAGGATCCAATGTTGCCATAAGCTGTGGTGTAGGTCACAGACCTGGCTCAGATCTGACATTGCTGTGGCTGTGGCGTAGCCAGTGGCTATAGCTCTGATTCGACCCCCACCCTGGGAACCTCCATATGTCACAGGGCAGCCCTTAAAAAAAAAAAGCGCAAAAAAATATGTTAACAATGCTTTCTCAAAAGATGGTTATGAGAGTTAAATAAGTTAATATTCTAAGAAAAATGAAAATTGAACCCATTAAAAGTTTTAATAAGTAATTGTTAAATAAATGAATTCTAAAACTATGGCGAATTCACTGGAAAAAAATGGACTCTGGAACTGAGTGCTTGCCAGCTGGATGGAAATGTCCCTATTTCTCTACTTGTATCACGGCATGAAATAGCACTAGAATTCTTTTCTCCTCAGACTACTATAATAGTATTTCCTGATTCCTATATGGTATGTGTATAGCTGTCCACAACCCTCCTTTTGTTATAACTATTTAGATGATGGGAAATATTATTTAGAAGAACTTTCAGTTCATGTTTAAGTATTGCCATTGGTTCTGACAATTTAAGTTTTTTTTTTTAATTTTACCCTCTAATTTTATATTTAACTTTAGTTTGTAAACAGTATTTAACATTCTATCTAAGCCTCCAATGGTGATTTGACTAACTGTTCAGGAAGAAATGAAGAGGAAGTATTTTTTAAAATGAAACATTTTTTAGTGAGGGTATATCATCAGCATTTAACTCTAGGGCTGTCAATATGATTTTGATATGTTGACCATAAAAGTGATATAAGTGGAAAAATACAGTTCCTGGAAGAATGCAAAGTACTTTGTTATACATTTACTCAGCAAATATTTTTGAGCACTTGCTGTGTACTAGGCCCTATGTTAGTTGTTTAGGTTAGATTGGAGGGGACAGAACAGACACATCAGATTGATCTTACGGTTAATAAACAAGTATATTTCAGGGATTCCCATCGTGGCTCAGTGGTTAGCAAATCCTACTAGCATCCATTAGGATGAAGGTTCGAGCCCTGGTTTTGCTCAGTGGGTTAAGGATCCAGTGTTGTTGTGAGCTGTGGTGTAGGTAGGTCTCAGATGCAGCTTGGATCCCGTGTTTCTGTGGCTGTGGCTTAGGACCCCTAGCCTGGGAACCTCCATATGCCATATGCTGTGGGTGTGGCCCCAAAAAGACCAAAAAAAAAAAAAAAGTATATTTCACCATTGCCAAGAGCTGTGAGGGCAAAAGCAAATTACTGTGGGAAGAAAACAAAGAGAGAATTGAATACAACGTTAGTTGGTCAAGGAAGTCCTCTAAAGTTTAAAGAAAGAGGAGAACTTTGTGAACAGTGAGAGAATAGTTCCAGGCAGAGGAACCAGCTCAGGCTACTGAGTATTCTTCCCCCAACCATGCAGAAATCAAAAGTGTATTCAGAGTCATTCTGAAGTAACTAAGTGATTTATAGAGGTTCATATGCAAGCTGCCTCTTGGAATGATAACACACACATACAAAAACAAAAACCAATTATCAGCAACACCATTAACCATATATTCAGAAAACACGAGTGGAAATACTAACACATTAAAGTGCTTGCAAAGCATCTATGAGAACAAGATCACTGCATAGTGCTTATCCCTGGACAGCAAGTCTTCAAAGAAAGTAAAAACTCCTACGGCGTACTCCCTGATGTGAGAGGTTGGAGCAGTGCTATTGGAAATATGTAGTCAAGGTAGAAAGAGATTAATTGTTCCAAAACATTGGAGAATTGAGACTAGAACACAAAGCATATTTCAGAGCAAGTCAGGTGGCAGGAAATCCTGAAGGTCCTCAAAAAGTCTATGAGAATCATAAATAATCAGGTAGATACATTTTAAACATTTTGTTATCTAATATGGAATTTAACTTAAGAACTGGGACCTAGAAATTTGCAGTGTTTCTCCTCAACTCTAACTTTCCACATTTTCTAAAATCTGTCATAACCTTGGCAATGGCTTTTAGCAGCTACACTGACGAGGGGGAAAAATCTTGGAATCTTGGTCCAGATTCGAGGAAGTGAGGATGTTTGAAAAAAAAATTCTATTGTTCACATCCGGAACTAGTCAGAACTAGGTATTATTACATAAAAGCACAACAGGTACATAGCAAATTCTCTAAGTATAGTCTACAGGATCCTTCCAGGGCTGGACCATTCTGTACAGTAGCCACTGGCCAGCAGTCATTATTGAGCACTTGAACTGTGGCTAGTCCAAACTGAGATGTACTGTAAATGTAGTATACGTGTTGGACTTCAAAGTCCGAGTACAGAAGAAAGACTGTAAAGTACTCCATTCATAACTGTATAATCTTGGGACATGTTGGATTAAATAGTATATTGAAATTTAATTTTGCTATAATCATTTTTAATCCAGCTACTTCAAAACTTAAAGATGAATATTTTACTTGCATTGTATTTATATTGGACAGCTCGGTTCTAGGGAGTGTGAAAAATTACCCCCCTCATACCTGCTCCCAAACATCCATCCTGAGCTGTCCTGTCAAAATGGATGGTAGTGTCAGAGGGTGGCTTCGCCAGCCTTAGTTTTCAGTGGAAGGTAAGAGATGGATGTGACACTTACACAGTACCAGAAAAATTGATGCTTGGTAGGAAGACTCATCAATAAGTGTTGGAGCAAAATTACTGATGTGATTTGTAGATATTCCCAAAGAAGGAAACCAGGAACACAAAAAAATAAAACCAGACAAAATACTGCATTATCTTTGTGCCCAGTGACTGAGGAGATGCAGAATATACTATCCTTCAGATTGTTTGTGTTTTTTTGAAAATGAGAGCATGTATAATTCTCCAAACCTCTACCCAGCCTCCCTTCCCCTCCTCTAAAACAGTAACAAAACAAGGAGAAATAAACCTTTACAATCAGTAAGCCAAGGCATCCAGTGGTTATTCCATAAACTACATGACAATAGCCCTACTCCATGTAGATTATTCAACAGATGTTGAAGATGCTTAGCATAAGCTAAGGATAGAGAAAAAACTTTTGTGTCTTCATACTTGGCTGAAGGAAAAATCTGCTTCCTTGAAAAGATCTGTGTAAATGTACACCCTTAGCAAACTAGCTAATATGTCAGGCTTCAAAGTGACCAGACTGTTACACTTACTGTTTTACTAATCCTCCGGCTTCCCCTGTTTTGAAATGGTTACAGAAAAGTCCATTTTGGAATATTTTGCCCTTGGCTTTAACACTTGGCAGAAAAGTTCACTGTTCTCTACTCTTCCTTGCGTTTGTTATAAAGCTGTTTGTCATCTCTAGTATCCGGAACACCTGCTTTTTTTAAAGGACTGCTGGCTCAGGGAAAAGAACATAAGTTATTTTTATGCAACAACTCGCCAACTCAAGATTTTTAAAACCCTGTCTGAAACAGTGTATTCCTCTTTCCATCCCCAGGCGAATAATGCATTTTAAAAATCAGAATTTTTCATTTTACCAGCTTCCTTTTAAGACAAATCATTGGAAGGCAAATGACAGGACAGTTGGGCAAACCAAAGAAAGAGTCTTTTGCTCATAACAGGATACACAAGGGATGAAGAACACAGGCCATCATTTCTGATTCTGCGAAAGATTTTTAAAGAAAGTCAAGAGGGAAAAACATTCAGGAATTCAGGAAGACGGAGAAGATGAGGGAGACTTTTTTTACTTCTTCGTATGGAATGTGACATATTTAAAATGCAACGTTTAGGGTGTTTCTGTTGTTTTTGCCTTCTTGGCAGAGCTTCTCCCCTCTTGTGACAGTTATTAATCTTTTTCTTCTGGGAACTCACCCTTCCTCAGTTGACAGACATGTTGGTTTATCACTTGATCTGCTTCCCTGGCCATAAAGATGGGCACTTGGCCCAGACTAGCCAATCAGAGTCCCTCATCCTCTCAGCCATAGCAATTTCACAGAGTTAGTGGGGGGATTGCTTGGGGCTCCTGAAAAATAGGCACTATTTCTTGTTCTCTTCAGACTGTTAGCTCTGAGAGTGATCTATGTCTTAGAAGCACATGGCTGCCCTCTTTGCTACCCTGAGAAGACGACCTGACTGAGAATGAAGACAATATAGAGAAATATAGATGAGAGATATAAAAGAAAGAAAATCTTCTTCTTCTTTTTTTTTTTTTTTTTGTCTTTTTAGGGTAGCACCTGTGGCATATGGAAATTCCCAGTCTAGGGGGCAAATTGGAGCTGTAGCTGCCAGTCTATGCCACAGCCACAGCAATGCTAGATCCAAGCCATGTATGTGACCCACACTGCAACTCACAGCAACGCTGGATCCTTAGCCCAATGAGCAGGGCCAGGGATCAAACCTGTGACCTCATGGATACCAGTCGGGTTTGTTACTGCTAAGCCATAACAGGGAGGAAAATTTTGATGAAAAAAATTTAAGTCCCTGGGCTCCTTCCTTATATAATCACAAAATTCCCATTAAGCTTCCCTGTTCAGCATAAGCTGGGCTTCTGTCTCTCATGGTCCAAAGGTTCATAACTAATACAGTTTGTTTGAGTGCAAATAAAAACTATGTACAAAAGAGGGAAGAAGGGGTGGTTCAGCAGAAACAAACCTGACTAGAGTCCATGAAGATGCATGTTTGCTCCTTGGGCCCACTCAGTGTGTTGGGGATCTGGCTTTGCCATGAGCTGTGCAGTGTAGGTCACAGACATGGCTTGGATCTGGTGTTGCTGTGGCTGTGGCATAGACTGGCAGCTATAGCTCCGATTTGATTGACCCCTAGCCTGGGAACTTTCATATGCCACAGGTGTGACCCTAAAAAGCAAAAAAAGAAAGAAAGAAAAAGAAAATAAAAAGGGAGGAAGGAAAAAGAAAGAATAATAAGGGCCTCCCAAAAATGAAGGAAAAAAGAAGTGAAAATGATTATATTATTTCTCCTCTTTTCTCTCTCAGTATGTTAGCAGAAAGTATACACAATTACATAAACAGAAATTCTAAAGTGAATATCAATCTCAACTTGCTCACTAGAATTGAATAAAAACTAAATAATTCAAATAATCCAATAAAATTAACTATTCCTGGCAAAGGAGGGAGTCTGCATGCAAAATCACAATTTTTTGAGCCATATCTCAGCTCTGTTTTTTCTATTTTACCACTTCCCTCTTTTTTAAATAAAAATTTGACTGCTTTTAAAAAATAATAAACCCATATATACTCACTTGTTAAAAAAATATAAGTAGTAGAGAAGTCAAGTCATAATAAAACTGCAAACCTCTCATTTCACACCAAGTACATGTTAGTACTCTCCCAGATTGCTTTTCTTGCATTTGTCAAAAAGAATTTCTTTTTAACAAAAAAACAGAATCAAATTATGCATCTTGCTACCCAATTAATTCCTTTTTTAACAATTAAAACGTTTTATGGACAGCTTTTCACGCAAAAACGTATAGTCCACCTCATTCTATGTGGTTGTTGACTGATAGTTCAATGTATTGATGAACATTAAATCTGTCTCTAGTTTTTTGTTGTCTATTGCTTTTGCTGTTAAATGTTGTGAAATAACAACCAACCCTCAATATATTCTTATATTCATCTCCCTTTTATAATTATGATCATTTTTATTATCCTTGCATTTTAATTGGCCCTTGTTCTGCTCATTAGTACACAGAACAAGGACTCGTTAAGACTAATGATTAGAACAAAGGCCAATTAAAATCGCCGTGTTATACTCATCCTTGTGCGCAAATGTGCACACACACTGGTCTGATGAGACAGGCGTCAGTGAGGCATGATTTACAGTGTGACCTGTGAGAAAAGCAACGTAAGTTGATCTGACCCAGGGTTGGTAAAGTCTACATCCACCATCACACAGGCACAGTGGCCCTCCCATGCCTTCATGCATAACACGCAAATCATGCTCCAGGCCTACGGTCTTGGCACATGACTGACCTCTTTACCTCCATCTCTGCCATGTTCATTGTCAGCTTCTGTCCATTACCACAAAAGACAGTTAGTAAAACAGTTCTTCACCTTCAGGCAGACGTCTAGTCGTCCATTTGTCTAGATCAAAAGCCTTACAAGCACCTCTGATTCTGAATTCTGTGGGGGCCTTTGACTTCTGGCAGGATTGACAAAACAATTGCTGCTCTTTAATCAGCCCAGTGGACAGGATTCATTTATTTTACCATCTGCTGTGAATTCCTTTTTAAGGAAACTGAGAATTTTTAAAAATAGTTCAGTTCTTTCTTTTTGCTTTTGTATCCTTAGTAAACCTGCAGACAGTATCAGCCCCCCCCCCCTTTTGCCAGTGGGAGGGGGTGTCGTTTATGACACTGCAGGTTCCTAAAGCCTGACCCAAGTACTTGTAGTATTTTCCTCTCCCTTCTCTAGGCAAGAACACTTGAAATAAAAAGATCCCTTCTTGTGATGGTTAATCACTTGGCTTAATTTTCTTTACACTGGCATTTTTATGTCTGAAAGCAAGGAGATAAGACATGTTGACTGATGTGTAACTCTTGTTCTCAGATAACCTGCGGGAACAGGATGTGCAGGTGCCTTGCCTGTGACCCCAGAGAGGCAGCAGGGCCCACTTTCACTCCTATTGTATTGTCGTCTTCAATATTGCGTCAAAAGGAACAAAATAACATGAGGCGATTTTATCATGAAATCTCCAACTGCAGTAGGTTATGGGGTGAAAAAAGCAGTGGCCAATTAAAACAGCAAGCCCTGCCTCTTTGCTGACAAGGAAGAGAAGCTCCTGATGGCAGATTCCTGTTAAACACAGAAGAATGCCTGAAGCCCAAGGCAACCAGACTTCCGGGACAGCTTTTGTTTTACTTTGTTGGTGATATCAATGAGTCATAAATGGCTGCCATCAAAACAGGGTCCCTTTCTCACCCAAGGCCAGTACTTGACTGTGAAATTGCGGGGAAGGCCAAGTTTAAATTGGGTACCAACCACCTCACCACACTTTCAACTGCCATCCATTTCTCAGAATAGGCCCTAATGGCCCATGCTTCTAGAAGTTCACTATTCTCATCCTGGGCTGGGCTGCCTGGGACCACCCTTGATTCTCAGATCCGGGCTGTGTACCACATCTCGGACTTTTCTCTCTCCACTCCACACATGCCACCAAAATACCCTCGTCTTGTGTCCCACTCCCTCTGGACCCTAATAGGATCTAGAGTGAAGCTGTTAAACCTACACAAATGAAGGTCCCTCGGTGATACACCTCTTGCGTAATATGTGCAGGTAAGAGGCTCTTCCTGAATCTGGTTAGAATGCAAAAGGAATGAATATAATGCAAAAGGAATGAACATAATGGTGGGGCTTTAAGGCACTTTCTTAGGGGAGGTTTTCCGTGACAGAGTTGCTGTAGAAACTCCTTTATAAATTCCTGAAAGCACGTTATGAAGCAGTGCCCTACCACACCAACCTAACCTGGCCTTCTGCCTTGTATCATTTTGACAGGAAACTTGAATGGCTATCCTGAGAGAGCAGCAACTGTAATTTAGCAGTCCTTAGGTCTCCTCCCTACAGCAGAGGAAGAGAGCTCTGCCAGGGAACACTCTTCAACATGAGACACCTTCTTGACATTCTCCAAGAGAAGTAGTACCACATCTTAGTGTTTGGAATATGTGAATTTCACCAATGACTTTTTTCACACTTATATCTCACCTCCTCCATAGCTAACCCGCCCTGCCTTTCAGAGGGCTAGGTATGCTAAGCAATTCCACAGAATCTCATTGAAATGCCTACCATGTTATGCTCAACAAGGGAACACAAAAGAAACACATGTGGGCTCAAATTGGAATGAAGAAGGCAGCACTGTTCCAACTGAATTATTACTTTTGTCTCTTGTCTTTTCAATTCAGTCCTGTCTTTTCTGATATCTTCAAGTTTCTATTTCATACCATGCTTGCTTTTTTAAAAAAAAAAGTATGTGAAATATGATATAGATTCTATATATTTCAATCTTATTTTCCAAGAAGTAGCTGAAAAAGTGGTATGAAATATAGGTGATTTTTTAGATTAAGATCTTAGGGAAGAAAAGTTAATCTAAGGTTCTTATGAAGACGATGGTCTATTTATCTACATTTCTTAAATTTAAATTTATTTCACAGACTGTAATGTTTCCTCTAAATAGTTCTTCAAATGCAAAGATTATTCTTTGGTCCATTCTTCTAGGTTCATTGTGTTCTTTTATAACATAGTTTGGAAGAGCTAATATTATTCTATCACCAGGAGTAGATTTTCCTGATGACTTAACCATTTTGGACATAGTTATATTTAAGCATAGTACTTTCTAATTTTTCAGTAAGTGATGCCTATTTTGTTCAATTTACTTGAACTTCAGCACAAATAAAGAAAATTTACAGGTACCACGTTACTTAATTTCATATTCGAGGAAGGAGCTGTGTGCAGGATAAAGAATAATTGAATGCTTGGATTTGTGAATTGCATTAAGCTCTTAGGAATCAATTATAAAAGGAAAATTTATTTACTTTTCACTCACTTAATTAAATATGTTCATGTCCAAGAGAGGAGAATTATGTGGTTGGGGAAAACTTCACATCTCAAGAAATATAATAAAAAGGAGATTGCAGTTATAAATCCCTAATCAGGGTATCTTAATGGTGACAGGACATTAGACAGAAGCTAATTGGCAATGTAAGAAAGACCTAGGGCAGGAAGGAGACTTGCAAATCAATAGAGTAAACAAGTGGCTGACATCAGATAGATAAGTGAAACTTATTTCTATACAACCATCTGAAAGCATTTCCCTCTTGCTCTCAGTCTGGGAAAAGCTGAATATATAATGTGAAGTGGTGAACAGGAGATGAATTCAGGGATTTCAGGCTTTCAGTTTGGGGTTTTGCCATAGTCCTAAATCATCCCTATGGTCTCAACTCATCTTTTCCTCCTTTCTCCACAAACCATCTGTAAAGGCAATAAAAATATCTGTCATATTAGCATTTGAAGGCAAAAGCTTGGGAAGAAGACTGAATTCTTTTCAAGAATTTTTTTTCTTCCCTAAAGAAAATACCTTAATGACCTGGGCCTGTCTGGATCTGAAAGTTGAGCCACTCCTCCTTCCCCCACCTAGCTGAAAAGGGTACCTCACCTGTGATGAGAATACGCTCACCAATCACTCTCAATAATTAGCCACAACACCTCCAATAAACCTTTATCTTGAGTTAACAATACTTTCCCAAGTGAAAAAGAAATTTTAAAATTTTCCTTTCTTTTTTTTTTTTTTTGGCGGCTTTATGTTGCCAGATCTGGCGCCACCATGTACTCTAGATGTATTCTGGAAGACGTCATTCACATAGACCTCAAAACTCTCAGTGCTCCCTAGCTTTGTGCAGCGAGGTAGCCCTCAGGGCTGTCCAGAGATGGGTGAGAGAATGTGGAATGTGGAAGGGGTCACTTGCCTCGTAAGCACAGGAATTTAGAGAAAGAAATTGGAAACTGAACGTCTCTAGGAAATCTGTGAAAATGTGGCAAGGGGCACTGGGAATGGGATATTGATCCAGTTTGGATGTTGAAGAAAAAGGGCGACTCTAGGAGCCTGGAGACTTGGGAATAACCTAGGAGAGACATTTGAGTATGCCTCCACAGATACACATCCTCCTGCAGGTCCTATCAAAAAGGATTATGGATTTGTGATTTTTTGAGTCCCTCCTCCTGGAAGCAGCTATCCCCAGGGGAGAGGCTCACCCCATGTGAGTAAAAGAGGGACATTTCAAGGCGGACCAAGGAGATTTACTAATGAATCTCATTTTCCTTATGTTCTCCCCTTTCATTAATCTCTGCGTCTTTCAAAAGCTAAAGACTTGGTTCTCCTACCTAAAAACACATGTCTGAGAAGTGAACACTGTGCAGAATTAATTCAAATATGTATATAATGGATTTTAAATGCTTATACTCTTAAAAAAGGATTGAGAAGTTAGGTGAAAATAATCAGTTTAAGATATTTGTTTTGATTTTGTGAAAGCATGTGCTTTTTTTCTTTCTTTCTAACATAATTTTTCAAAAACGGTTTCTTTTTTTGTTTGTTTGTTTCAGGTCTAGACCCTGAAAAACATAAGATGATCAGAAAGAAGAATCAACAAAGAGTAGAGGAAATGAGATATTCTGACCACTGTTGCCCTACAGGGAGACTTTCAATAAAAGAAAACAAGTCTTTTTTGGTTTGAGCTTAAAATATTGAAACTGAGGTACTCTAAGCTACTGTGTATCTGACTTAAAATACTTTGCATATAAAACAGCCAAGTTAGAGAAAGGCTGGTTCAGCTGCAAAAACCACGTGATACCTAAAAAGCAGGCATTTCAGAAGGGGACGTTTTTCATGGTGAGCCAAATAAGAAGCAGCTGGGACTCCAGCATTCCTCCTCACTCCAGACACTCCAAAACTGGGAACTGAAGTGCCAGCTTTATGTGAATGCTGCAAGAGCTTATCTTTAAATAGTCATTCTATTAAATTCATCTTTTATCTATTAATAGGAACACTCCCCTCTGACTCCCAGCCCAAAAACACAAAAAGGGGTCTAAATCTCAAAGGAATATTTCTTCTGTGCTTAAATGACTATGGGCCAGGATGTATATACATCCCCATGAAGAAGTATATAAATTCTTTTTTTAGTAAAAAAAAAAAAATTATTCACAATGCTGTTAATCAACTATAATTTTAAAAAATCATTAAATTCTTAAATTCTATAAATTCTTAAACTGTGAAAATTCCAATCTGCCCTACTGGATAAGAAACCAGGTGGTTCCACAAGAAATGCCCTTGAAATAGGCAAAGCACCTGGGGAAAAATTCTACCCCACTCAAAATGCCTGGAAAATGGGAGTTCCCGTCGTGGCACAGTGGTTAACGAATCCGACTAGGAACCATGAGGTCGCGGGTTCGGTCCCTGCCCTTGCTCAGTGGGTTAACGATCCGGCGTTGCCGTGAGCTGTGGTGTAGGTTGCAGACGCGGCTCGGATCCCGCGTTGCTGTGGCTCTGGCGTAGGCCGGTGGCTACAGCTCCAATTCGACCCCTAGCCTGGGAACCTCCATATGCCTCGGAAGCGGCTCAAGAGATAGCAACAACAACAAAAGACAAAAAGACAAAAAAAAAAAAAAAAAAATGCCTGGAAAATGACATCAGGCGCCTGTTCCCCAAAAGTACCAGGACATAAATGAAAGGCCAAGCATGCTTTAAGCATAAGGAAAACTTGCAGGTCCAAGAGCAGGAGAAGATATTTTAGATATTGTCACATTTAACCCTAATGAATAATACTGTCTGTTACAGCACAGATGTTTCAGATGGTTGCCAACCTTCCAGGCTGTAGAGTTGGAATGGAAGTCAGCGCAGGGACAGAGTCAATGGCTCAAGGTCCAGTTCAAACACAGAGTGCATTTTTATCTGTTTTATCTCTTGTTCTGTCATAACAACACTACACCGCTTGTGACAGCAAACTCTTTAGTGTTGCTGAAACACTGCATCTGCAAAATCCAAGGGAGGCTTTTGCGTATGTATGTAGACAGTCTTCATCTAGGTGACTGACGGTAGGTGGACTCAAAAAACAGCTTGGGGACTTGGACATTCACGCCAAGCACAATCCACAGAGGAAAATTTGGGCTCCTTCATGACAGGGATAGTGACATGTTGTCATCTATCCTCATCCCCTGACTGACACCCATCACATGGCAGACCCATTGCCTTGCATTGTCCTGTATATCAGAAAAGAATGGCCACTGAGGGACCACTCCTGCTGGGGGAGTGGGGCTGCCGTGACCTGACCATTGTGGGAAACACTTATTTTAGGCTTGGGCCATGTCCTGTAAGTGTCGTGAGATGTCTGGGACTGGTCAGCACAGCACAGGTTAGAACTGCCCACATGCTCAGGGTGTATCTTAATGTTCAAGGCCAGCCTGGACCTGCAGTGGAGCTCTTCTTACTTTCGAAGGTGATGGTGGGAAGGTACACAGTCAGGAAGGTCCGAGTCATTCTGCAGTTTGCAAACATACATCTTGGGGTGGGGATGAAGATAATGGCCTGCAGCAGCTATGGGCACTTGGGCCATGTGGTACCTTCCACCCCAGACACCTGCTTTGGTACTTAGCCTGGTCAATTTCTGTTCTCCTTGATCTACCAAACTATCCTAGTCCTGACATTATCCCAGTGATGGATGGTCTGGGTTATGAGTCTACCTGACCAAAACACATTTTGCAAAGCCAAATATTTCCATCAGAGCAAAATAAGTGTGCTTGCCAAAAACTACAAACTCATAATTTCAATCTGTTAACACTGGTAAAAGATAAAGATACAGAACAATCAGTTTCCTTGTATTCTTCGGTCTCCTGTGTTACCTTCACCGTTGTTTTTAACTACCTTTCAACTTCTACTTGCACACCAAGGTAATCACAGCTTTCAAGAAAAAACCTAGGTGTCTGGATAAAGAGGTACCAGTTCAGTCCCTGAGAGCAATTGTCAGGCATCTAGGAGAGGAGTGATCTGTCTGATGCAGAACAATTCACAATTTGGAACCAATTCTTTAAAACTTTGTACTCGATATGACTCAAATGGTGGTGCATGTTTTAAAAATCACTGTAACTACAGCTATTCAAAGAAACACAGACCTAACATGTTTCTACATTAAGGAGGAAAATTCTAAGGAGGAAAATTCTGATCTCATACTCCTGACGTAATGTATGAGAGAAGCCAGTTTATTCAGGTGAGTGAACTAGACCTTTACTGAGGAGGAAAATGCAAACTGGATATTGTTACTTAGTATCTGGCATTTGAGATTACCACATTGGTTTATAGGCTGGGCTTTTTACGTGTGTGTGTGGGGGGGGCAGGGGTGGTTCTTCACCTTGAAACTGATTACTTGAGAAAATGTACAACCATTTATTATTCTGAGCAGTAATACTTGAGACATTTTGTTTATAAGGTTTACGTGAAATCTACTCATCAGAGTTGAGGGTACGCTCCATGGGGCAAGGTAGTAATTAAACTTCCCTGTGAAGCTGTGGGTTCTTAGATGGTGTGTCTCCCAAGAAGTTCAGTCCTGCAATCTTGTGATTACAAGTTTGCTTTGTGATCATCAAAAGGGTAGGTCTGTGTGTGTATGTGAGCAAATGACTCTAAATCTCTATCTACACAGCTGTTTGAAGTACAGCTCATCAGGCTAAATTAAAAACATTCTTTGTTGCTCTGAAACTTTCTTTTTTTGAAACATGCTGATTGAAATAGGTCTATTATATGAAGTCACAATATCTCTGGAATTAGAAAGGAGAAGGAGCAGGAGAGGGTATGAAAGGCCTTTGTGCTAATATTTCAAGAATTTACATATGTGTTGTTTTTGTTATGTCACTCATTAGTCAAATTAGAGGTGGGGCATGATGAAGGCCTACTATTTTAATGTTTGAAAATTTTTTAAGATCAAAACCTGAGGTCTTAAAAATTATTTAAAGAAAATGATAACAGTTATGTTTGGGATGTGATCAACATTCACAGTCCAACTGAACACTGCTTTAAAATTGGAGGGCTCGGAGTTCCCGTCGTGGCGCAGTGGTTAACGAATCCGACTAGGAACCATGAGGTTGCGGGTTCGGTCCCTGCCCTTGCTCAGTGGGTTAACGATCCTGCATTGCCGTGAGCTGTGGTGTAGGTTGCAGACGCGGCTCGGATCCCGCGTTGCTGTGGCTCTGGCGTAGGCCGGTGGCTACAGCACCGATTCAACCCCTAGCCTGGGAACCTCCATATGCCGCGGGAGCGGCCCAAGAAATAGCAACAACAACAACAACAAAAGACAAAAAGACAAAAAAAATAAAAATAAAAAAAAAAATAAAATAAAATTGGAGGGCTCATTAAATTTGATTTAGCCACTTTTTACTAAGATAAAAATTACTTTATGGTTATTGGAAGTGATTCTTACGATTTAAAGGATGTTTAAGATCAGTTTTCCAATAGTTCATATGTGACATGGCCACCTCTTCATTTACTTATGCCTTCTTTTGAATCCAACACACACACACACACACACACACACACACACACACTCACCAGGGTATCCAGATTCTGGGGGAACAGGAAAAGAGAAAGTTAAAATTTGTAAGAAAACACTGCTTGACATCGACTTTACCAATCTTCTCATATGAAAATGCATGAATGAGCATCAAAAAGCATGTCCCAAATTAACTAATTTGGAAATGAAAACTACCCCCCGCACCTCTCTTAAACTCCTTCGAGGATTAGTGTTAGATAATATATGCACTTTAGCTATTTACCAGCCTGAGCTTGGCCAGGGATAAACAGACACAGATTGAAAGAAATTTACATCTGATGTCCTCACACTGACTTTGGCAAATATCCTAGAGGGATGTGTACTAATTTTTCTTTCTTTTCCTTTAGACACCACGGGGAAATTCCAAATTTCCCTAGTGCTTCAGGGCAGCCATTCTTAAACCCTAATCCCCCAAAGAATTCATGCTTATAAATGATTTCTTGATTGCTATGCTTGTGTCAACGTTCTCTTCTTCTATCTCCCCTGTCGATGAAAATATCAAAAAATATTTTAATTGCAGTATTTTAGATATTTAGCGCTCCTTAATTTCTTCATTTTATGGGTAAGGAAATAAGTACCAGCAAGAGATGTACTGAGTGACTGCAGAAGCTTCTTTGCAAAGCAGTCACTGACCCGCCCCTGGGAATCCAAGCAAGCTTGATCAACCAGTGTCAGTGACAGAATTCAGGCCATCTCTTTAACAGCCTAGATGGCCTCAGATTTCCTTGGCAACTCCAGAGACCTTGACTCCTCTGCTCACTATTTCAGTTTGTTTGAATCTGACCTTTTTAAAGAGTCCACCAGATGTCATTCTCTCTGTAAAGCCTCACCAGTTTCTCTAGGTTGGAAAGACTCACTTCCTCTGAGCACTGACAGTTCCTTGCTTATACAGCCTGTGCTCAGGGCGTTTAAGACGTTGTTTTATGCTGTGGTTTCTGGATGAGTATTACTTTGAAGTCTGCTTGAGGGCACAGTGCTATTTACACGTCTGCTCTGCTTCAGTGCTGAACATGATTTTATGCGATACTATGTTCTCTGTAAATGTTAGTTGAATAAATGAATACAAAACTAAATAAATTCATGAATAACAATGCTCAAATGGCATGTTATCTTTGGTGTCAACATCCATACACCACAGTGCAAAGAATAAAGAAGGTCTCGTGGCCTCAGCATCCAACCCGAGGATTCAGTTTCTGGAGCACATTTTACCATTGTTTCCTTTGCATGGAAATGATGAGATTTTTAACTTTGCCTTATGGAATCACTCCAAAAGACAATTCACTTTACCTATCTTGATGTTAATAAATAGTTCATCATCAGAGAATAAAACTCATTAATAAGCCTGCATACTGATGACAGAAGATATACTACTTAAAGCTGCAATTTGCAGATTAATTGAGAAATGCTATGTAGTTAACATTCTATATATAGAATGTGAGATTCTGTGCTAAAACCCAGCACATTTTGGTTTCTCATACACCATATTGTTTTGGGTTTTTTTTTTTTTTTTTTGGTCATTTTTTTTTAGGGCTGCACCTGTGGCATATGGAAGTGGCACCTGTGGCATTTGTTCCCAGGCTAGGGGTCAAAGCAGAGTCACAGCTGCCAGCCTACGCCATAGCCATAGCAGGATGCAAGCCATGTCTGCAACCTACACCACTGCTCACAGCAACACCAGATCATTAACCCACTGAGGGGGGCCAGGGATTTAACCTGAATCCTCATAGATACTATTCAGGTTCATTACCACTGAGCCACAACAGGAACTGCTACAACATCTTGTTTTATATAAGATCTGAGGAGGCAATGCCATATTGTTTGTCTTGTAATATCCATTATGGGGTTTCAGACCACTAGTATTATGGAGTACTAGCCAATATTCCATAAAATAGATTAATAATTCCCTTTTGCCTCCCCATAAAATTATAATTTGATTCCTATAAAAATTTATTAAATAATTAGAAAATAGGAAAAGATTAGAACTGATTTTTAAAATTAAACTTTTAATTTGAGATAATTAGAATTCACATGAAGTTTTAAGAAATAATCCAGGGGTTCCCACTGTGGCTCAGTGGTTAATGAACCCAACTAGTATCCATGAGGATGTGGGTTTGATCCCAGGCCTAGGTCAGCAGGTTAAGGATCTGGCATTGTTGTGAGCCGGGGTGTAGGTCTCAGACGTGGCTTGGATCCCTCATTGCTGTGGCTCTGGTGTAGACTGGCAGCTACAGTTCTGATTTGACCCCTAGGTTGGGAACCTCCATATCCCAGGGGTGCAGCCCTAAAAAGACAAAGAAAAGAAAGACAGAAGTAATCCAGAGAGATCTATGTACACTTTACCCAGTTTCTCTAAATGGTAACATCTTGCAAACCTACAAAACAATATTTAACCAGCATAAAGATATCACTACAGGCAAACTTCTCTCTTGTTGTCCATTTATAGCCACACTCACCTACCTCCACCCCTGCACACGGGCAACCAGTAATGTGCTCTCTATTTCTATAATTTTATCATTTTAATAATGTTATACCAATAGAATTATACTACACAGTAAATAATCTTTTAGGGTCAGTTTTTTTCATTCAGTGTTATTCCCCAGAAATTCATTCATGTTGTCACGTGTATCCTTTTTATGACTATATTCCATGGGGTAGATGGACCACAGTTGAACTGTTCACCTGTTGAAGGAAGGCCACGTGGGTTGTTTCCAGTTTGGGGCTATTATGAATAAAACATTCATTACATATTTTTGTGTGATCATCAGTTTTCATTTCTTTCGGATTGCCCAAATGCAATTTCTGGGTCATGTATCAGTTGCATGTTTAGATTTTAAGAAACTAACAAACAGTTTTCCAGAATACTAACACAATTTTTCATTCTCACCAGCAATGTATATATAAGTAACTCAGTTTCTCTTCATCCAATGCCAGGAATTGGTGTTGTTGCTAGTTTTTACTTCAGGGGTTCTGTTAAGTACTTAGTGATATCTTATTGTAGCTATAATTTGCATTACCCCAATGGATGGTTAATTTTTCTTGTCCTCTATTTTTTCTCAAGGCCTGTAGCTTGTTTTTTCATCCTTTGGACAGTCTTTCAGTGAGCAAAATTTTAAAATTTTGATGACTTCCTATTTATTAATTTTATCTTTTATGGATTGTGACTTTGGTATCAAATCTAAGAACTCTTACCTAGTGACACATTACCAGATTTTCTATTATGAATATGTTACCAAAGATTTTCTCTTATTTTTTTTCCCTAAAAGTTTTATATTTTCATGTTTCACATTTAAATCTGACACATTTTGAGTTAACATGTGAGGGTTGAGTTTTTTTTCCTGTATAGCATTCTAACACTGTGTGTTAAAAAAGCTAATGTTCATCCACTGAATTACTTTTGCACTTTTTTCTTAAAAATCAGCTGAGTATATTTTGTGGGGATCTGTTTCTGGGTTTTCTACATTGTTCCATTGATCTTTAAGTCTGTCTTGGCACCAAAATCACAGTGTCTTAATTACGATAACTGCATTAACAGGCATCATATTTCTTCTACCTCATTCCTTTTCAAGATGATTTTAGCTATTCTAGGACCCATGCCACTCCATGTAAGTATTAGAATAGGCTTGTCTTGTATATGTTGGCAAAACACCTTGCTGGAATTTTGTTAGGAATTATGTTAAACCTGCAGATTGATTAGAGGATAACTGATATCTCTATTACGTTTCCCTCTTTATTTAGGTCTTTGATTTCTTTCAACAGTATTTTGGAACTTTCAGCATACAGATGCTATGTATATTTTGTTAAGTTTATACCTAAGTGTTTCATTTTCTTTGGAAAGATTATTAACGGTATTGCAATTTAAATTTTGTTTTCAGCATGTGCCTCGTTTGTATATAGAAATGGGGTTGATCTTCATGTGTTGATCTCGTATCCCACAACCTTGCTGAACTTACCGGTTTTAAGAGTATTTTTTATGGATTCCTTAGGATTTCCTACACAATCATGTCATCTTCAAACAGGAACAGTTTTATTTATTCCACTCCAACATGTATGTGTTTAATTTTTTCTTTCTCTTCCTCGCCTCCTTCCTACCCTTCTTTCCTCTCTCCCTCCCTCCTTCTTTCCATTTGTCTCATTGCAGTGGCTGGAACTTCCAGTACCATTTTCAACAAGAATGGTGAGAATGGACATCCTTACCTTGAGTCTTACACCATTAAGTGTGATATCTATAGGTATTGATGCATTTTGCCACATTCTATTCCTAGTTTGTCTAGAGTTTTTATTTTGAATGGGTGTCAGATTTTGTCAAATACTTTTGTGTCAAATGATTTGATCTTATGGTCTTTCTTCTTTAGCCTGTTGATATGGTGAGTTAAGTTGACTGATTTTCAAATATTGAACCAGTCTTTCAAGCCTGATGTAAATCCCACATGGTTTTAGTATATTATTATTTTTATACATTGCTGAGTTTGATGCGCTAATATTATGTTGAGGATTTTTACATCTAAGTTCATGAGAGATATTGACCTGTAGTTTTCTTTTTCTGTATTATTTTTGTCTGATTTTGGTATCAGGGTAGTGGTGTTAGCCTCATAAAATGTTCCCATCTCTTTTATTTTCTAAAAGAGATTGTGTAAAATTGCTGTTAATTACTTAAGTGTTTGGGAGAATTCTTCAGTGAAACCATCTGTGCCTGGAGATTTCTTTTTCATGAGCTTGCTTTTACTTACTTATTCATTTATTTACTTATTTATGTATTTGTATAAGTATAGTTTATTCACAACACTGGGCCAGTTTCTGCTGTATACCAAAGTCACTTAGTTATACATATACACCCTCCTCTTTATATTCTTTTTCATCAGGGTCTGTCCCAGAAGATTGGATACAATTCCCTCTGCTGTACAGTAGGATCTTGTTGTTTTCCCTTTCTAAATGTAATAGTTTATATCTACTAACCCCAAACTCCCAGTCCAACCCTCTTCCTCCCCCTCTCCCCCTTGGCAACCACAAGCCTATTCTTTATCTCATGAGCTTTTAAATTACTAATGAAGTTTGGTGTTTGTAGGACGGTTCGGATTGCCTATTTCATCTTGGCTGAGTTTTAGAGCTGTGATTTTCAAGCTCATTTCTTCTCAGTTGTCAAATTTATGAGCATAAAGTTGTCTGTATTATTCCTTTATCATTTTGATGTCTGCAGGATCTGTATTGATAACCATGTTTTACTCCTGGTATTGGTGATTTATGGCTTCTCTCTTTTTATCTGTCAGTCTTGCTAGAGATCTATTGATTTTATTGATTTTTTCAAAGAACCAGCTTTTTATTCCATTGATTGTTTCTACTCTTTTTCTGTTTTCAATTTTATTGATTAATGCTCTTATCTTTATTATTTCCTTTCTTCTGCTGGATGGTGTCAAAAGTGTATTTTTATATACATATTTTTAAGCTAGTGATTTCAGAATTGACATGATAGCCAGTCCATAAGTATAATTTCAGCTGTGTTAAACACTGAATAAGCTTCAAATTGGTAACAATGTTTAGTATTTAACTGTTCGTGGTGACAAAACTTTAGAAAGAAAACAAGAAAATCCATTAATTGGCACATAATAAATTCAGGTCCTACTTAAGTTTCCATTTGAAGAGATTCTGGGTATTTATGAGTATTGTCTCTCCATCTAAAAACATCATATTTGAGGGAAATTTGCAACATAACTCTAAATCACTGTGTGTACATATGTTGAGAGCTAAGAAATTTCTATTAAACGTCTTTCTTCCAAGGAAGGACAGGGAAACTGCAGAGTAGAAAATAAACTGGAGAGAAATGAATTACCCACACAGGAAAGAAGGGATATTTTCACTGAAATATAGCTGGAAAATTTAGGTAGAAGTCTTACACGAGAGAGGGGGAAAGGCAGAAACGTCTGAGTCAGAGAAAGATCGCTCCCTGAAGAGAAGAGAGCTGCCAAAAGAACAGGGGTTTGTAACTGAGCTAAGTTGAGAATAAATGTAGAGAGAAGACAAGACCTTTCTTTAAAAAACATAGATACATTTGAAAAGAAATAAAGGACAAGAAGTAAAAAATACTAGTTAATTAAACTTTAGGACCTTATGAATTTAACCCACAGTTCCTACCCTCTTAAAGCTTGCAGTCTAATCCACTGATTATATTTTACCACATTGCTTTAAAGTATATTACACTTCAAGTAGGTGTTCATCTATTGGTTTAATTGCTTAAGAGAGAGAGCGTTTTTTAAATTACAGCTTTTAAATTTGTATGAACTCCTCCAAGTTTATCCAGCATGTGTCTGCCTTAACAGTGAGTCCTTTTGAGCTTACAGTGTATCAGGCTTCCTGTAGACACCAGAACTGATAGGACGCTAGGTGCTCATTGTTAACATTTGCTGGTGTCCCGGGACAGTCAGTATGTCATTCTAACATTTGTAAACTTAGCTCTGGGCATTAACTTCTCCCAAGCCTCTGAAGATGCCCTGTCTCTCTTTTGCTTTCTCTTCCTCCTTTGTCTCCCGACGCGCAAACTTCCAATAACGCTCTGTGTTCAGGCCTTCACTCTCTGGTCTTAACTTCTAAGACATTTTAGTCTGCAATGTCTGTGTCCTCCCCCCCTCCGCCCCTGTCAAACTCCACGTGAGCTTTTAAATCCAGTGCAGGAGTCACCTGCTCTGGAAAGTCATCCCTAAGTACACATTCTCTCTAGTACTCTTTCTACCCTGTACATACTGTTGGTGTTAACACCCAGTGCAGTGCACTCTGTGCTGAATTTTATACTTGCCTTCCTAACTAGGCTTGGTGACAGAGACTGGGTCTATGACTCTATTGTTTCGAGTTCCTAGCACAGGAACGGTTCTTAATACTAGATAATGTCCAATGAATGGATACATATAAGAAGAGGCAATGGCCACTGGATACCTCTTCATTAAAATAGATTCAAGAGTTTCCCTCGTGGCGCAGCGGAAATGAATCCGACTAGTATTTGTGAGGTTACAGGTTCTATCCCCGGCCTCACTCATTGCCGTGAACTGTGGTGTAGGTTGCAGGTGCAGCTCAGATCCCATGTTGCTGTGGCTGTGGCATAGGCCAGTGGCTACAGATCTGATTTGATCCCTAGCCTGGGAATCTCCATATGCCACGGGTGCAGCCCTAAAAAGACAAAAAAAAAATTTAAATTAAAAATAAAATAGATTCAAGGCATCCACAAAAATACTCAACATATTTGGAGTACGCTTCCTCTTCTGAAGTAACAACAAAGCTAGTTTAAAAGATATTTTTAATAATTGATAAACTTCCTGGACATAGAATCACTGCTAAATAGTATGGCTTGACTTTATGAAAGGATAAAAATCTAAGCAAGAAATGATGCCTTTTGCCTTAAAAAATAATATCTATCAAGAGAATGAGAAGGAAAGTCACAGGCTGCAATATATTTTTGCAATATATTACTTGCAAAAGTCATATATTATACAGGACCATTATTTAAAATATATAAAGAACTCTTAAAACTCAAAAAAAATGTTCAAAAGCAACCAATTAAAAAATGAGCAAAAGAGCTTATAGACACTTCACCAAAGGAAGATATGCAGATAGCAAATAAGGATATAAAAAGATGCTCAAAATCACATGTAATGCATACCTATTAGACTTGGGCGGGGGTGGGGGAGGCTGGTGTGCAGCAGCTTGATACAGGCATCTCAGTTCCCAGACCAAGGACTGAACCCAGGCTACAGCCGTGAAAGCACTGAGTCCTAATCACTAGACCATGAGGGAATTAACAGCATACCTATTAGAATGGGCAAAATCTGGAGCACTGATAACACCAAATGCTGGTGAGGATGTGGAGCAATAAGAACTCTGTCCATTGCTACAGCCACGTTGGAAGACCATTTGGTGGTTTCTTATAAAACTAAACCTACTTTTACCACATGGTCCAGGAATTTGCACTCCTTGGTATTTACCCCTAGAAGTTGAAGACATATCTACTGCAGAGGCAATAGAGAACCAGGCAATGTTTAACTATCACAGGGAGGTATTTTTGTATATTTGAAAAGAAAACATTGAAGTAAACCATGTAGATACATTTGAAAAAAAAATACTGATTTAAAAAGAAACTATTGGACTTTCCGTCATGGCGCAGTGGTTAATGAATCTAACTAGGAACCATGGGCTTGCGGGTTCGATCCCTGGCCTTGCTCAGTAGGTTAAGGATCCAGCATTAGTGTGAGCTGTGGTGTAGGTCACAGATGTGACTCAGATACTGCATTGCTGTGGCTCTGGCATAGGCCAGCAGCTACAGCTCCGATTAGACCCCTAACCTGGGAACCTCCATATGCTGCAAGATCGGCCCTAGAAAAGGCAAAAAGACAAAAAATAAAATAAAATAAAATTTAAAAAAATGAAAAGAAACTATTGGAGTGGCACATACTAAAAGATATAGAGACTAGAAAATATACTTTTCTATCAGACCAAAAAATTGATCAAATCTAAATTTGGACAAATTAGAACATGAAAGTTTGGATGGCTGTTAGATGTAGTGATAACAGTAAAGTCTAATATCTATAGACACATTTTAGCACTGATTCTAAGTCAGAAGTGTCAGAGGATCGTTGTTCCCTCAAATCTAAACTCCTACATTACAAGACACCCATTAAGCCAATAAAGTCATACTTTCCAAAGTGCTATATCCAGACAGTATTATTCAGAGTTACATAGAAATGAGCAATTGGGCCATGAAAAGACATGAAGGAACCTAAGTGAATGAAGTCAATCTGAAAATTCTACATACTATGTGATCCAAATTACATGATATTCTAGAAAAGGCAAAACAATGTCGACAGTAGAAAGATTAGCAGTTGCCAGGGCTTAGGCAGGAGGGAGAGAAAAATAGAGCACTGAGGATCTTCAGGGCAATGAACCTATTCTGTATGATAATGTAGTAGTGGATAAATGCCACTTTATTTTTATCAAAATTCACGGAACTTTACAAATGTCAATCTTAATGTAAATTATGGACTTTCAGTGAAAATGATGCTTTAATGTAGGTTCATCAATTGTAAGAAAAGTGTCGCTCTGGTGGGGGATGTTAATAGGTAGCAGTGGGAGGAAGGGGAAAGGGGAGTATATGGGAACCCATTGTACCTTCTGCTCAATTTTTCTGTGAAGCTGCTCTAAAATAAAATTTATTAGGGGAAAAAAACAAATATCTGTTCAACATTTTTTTGTTTTTTGTTTTTGTCTTTCTGTCTTTTCTAGTGCCGCACTCACGGCATGTGGAGGTTCCCAGGCTAGGGGCCTAATCGGAGCTGCAGCCACCAGCCTACACCACAGCCACAGCAACGCGGGATCCGAGCTGCGTCTGTGACCTACACCCCAGCTCACGGCAATGCCGGATCCTTAACCCACTGAGCAAGGCCAGGGATCGAACCCACAACCTCATGGTTTCTAGTCGGATTTGTTAACCACTGAGCCATGACGGGAACTCCTCAAGATTTTTTTAAGTGCAAGCAAGTAATATAAAGAAGACAGCACTATTACATAACACAGTGCACACCTTGCTACTTGAAGTATATCTGTGGACCAGCTGTAAGGACAGTACCCGTGAGCTTGTTAGAAATGCAGAAGCCCAGGTCTCTTCCCAGACTTACTAAACCACAGTCTGGGCTTTAACAAGTTATCCAGGTCATTTGCATACACATTAGAGTTTGAGAAACACTCATGTAAACAACCAAGAATGAAAACAGAAGCAAGAAGAACCAGGTGTTTTGCTCACCTCCTCCACTCATGTCCTTTAGCATTGGGCAATGTGCTGAAACTGCAGGGATTTTGTCTGTAAATCAAGACCCCCAGCTGGGTCAGAGGTTCTCACATTGTGGTCCCTGGACCAGCGGCATCAGCATCACTTGTACTTGTTGCAAATGCGAATTCTGCTGAATCAGAAACTCTGGGGGTGAGCCTCGCATCTGTTTTTTAACAAGCCTTCTAGGTGTTTCCGACATGAACTGATTTGACCACTGGATGGCCTCTAAAGTCCTCTTCAATGTGAACATTCTATAATCATTTGGAAACATTGTGTCTCAAGATTTTATAATTATATTCATATACATAATTAAACATATACACATGTAAATTATATATATATATTACTCAAAATGAAATCCTTATGCACTTTAAACAATTCACTAGCATTCTTTTTATAATTATTTGGAAATGTTTGTGTCTCAAGATTTTATATGTATAATTTTATACATATATACGACCTGAAATCATTATGCACTTTATTTTTTTATTTTTTGATCTTTCTGCCTTTTCTAGGGCCGCTCCCGAGGCATATGGAGGTTCCTGGGCTAGGGGTCAAATCGGAGCTGTAGCTGCCAGCCTAGCCAGAGCCACAGCAACACGGGATCCAAGCCGTGTCTGCAACTTACTCCACAGCTCATGGCAATGCCAGATCCTTAACCCACTGAGCAAGGCCAGGGATGGAACCCGCAACCTCATGGTTCCTGGTCGGATTTGTTAACCACTGACCCATGATGGGAACTCCTCCTTAAGCACTTTAAACAATTTGCTAGCATTCTTTTTATTTTCAGATAGTGCCTTTACCTATTTAAAATTTCTTCTGCTGCTAGAAATTCCTATTGAATTTTTGTTTGTTTTTTTCAGTTTATTTGTCTGCATCCATGGCATGCAGAGTTTCCTAGGCCAAACATCGAACTCACACCACAGCGGCAACCCAAGGCACTGCAGTGAAAAGTCCAGATCCTTAACTCTCTGAAACACTAGGAATCTTCTCTATTGAATTTTTCAAGTAATGAAAGTAGAGTCCTTGGACTGAGATACAAGAGGAACATCTGACTTGAAAATATCCTTCAGACAAAGAAACTCTGAGCTTGCTGCCCATTAAGAGACAAAGATTTTAATCTGTCATAATAGCTTTTTTTCCCCCTTTTGTAATTAGCAAACCACATATTTTTAGTGCCAGGATGGCTGGCTAGGGTCATTTTCATTATCATAATACTCCCTGAATGCTATGTATGTTCCTTTCATCCAATAAGAAACTTGGGAAAAAAGCAGACAATATAAACATTAATTTGGGTTAATCACAGAAAAGAAGGCCACAATCACATACAAAATTGTGAGTCATGAAACAACTAAAAGGTTTCAGTAAGGAAACATAAAGGCAATAACTGCTTGTCTGCTTCCAGTGGGATGAGAGAATTTGGCTTCCTCTGAAATTCTGTCAGGAACAAAACAGACAAGCTTTACTTTTAACTTCTTTTATCGTAACAAGTCATACGGTAAGCATCAAACAGTTATTGTGAAAGAAGGGAAAAATAGGTACATAATCCAGTAGCTCAGTTTTCATCATCAGACAGTTGTTCCTATTGCTGTGGGAGAATCTACATTCCAAGATTGTGGGGGCATGGGGCCATGTTGGCTTTCACTTCATGAGCAGAGCACTCACCCACAGAGTGCCAAAGGGCCGTCTTTCCTGAGTCTGTGGATTATTTCCCACATACATTAAACCGGTAGTGGGAAGGGGATGCATCTGCATACTTTAGGCTTAGTTTCCCTTAACCATTCATTTCGATCTGCAATCCAGCATACGTCTGGCCAATGCATCACGGGCATGGATGAAATTAGTTGAGAGGCAGGGGTATTCTCCTGAGAGACACTGTTTTCCTAGAGTAGGAAAAGCCACAATGTGAAATTTCTCTGCTGTAGTCATTGGAAACCAGTAAGACGGTCAGAGGGCAGATTCTGCCACAGTATTGTCACATCCCAAGTAGCCTAGAAAAATCCCCATTACTCTTCCCATAATGGAGCTTAGGTCGCTGTAGGATGTGCTAAGGCATATGGAGGGCTTTCCTGAGTTTAGGATTTACACCAGACCCCCTGTTGTAACATGACAATATCTGTCACAGCTTCACTCACAGCACCATGTTTTCTATATGATAAATGGATACTGTGTTCTTCTAATTTTTATTTTTAGAACACAGGCCTAGTGGGAAATTTGGGGAAAGAAGTCCAGATATTTCCTTAGTTTTACCTATTGTGTAATAAAATTAAATTTATTTCTGCTCAACCTGACCATAAAATATATATTATGCATTTATTAATCTCTTTGCTATGCTTGGACTGTACGTAAGTTTACTAAAGACACTGGGGTTTGTCATTCGTGTATTTTATGATATCAGATTTCTGTTCCCAGTTATTTCATACCTGTTTACCCCAAGAGAAAGATTCTTACTGTAGTGGGCTAAATATTACTTCATGTCATAAGCGTTCTATAAATAGAAATATGCCTCATTCCTTTTTTACTCTTTACGAACTCTTAAGAATAAAAAAAAAAAAAATCACTGATTTTTAAAAGATAATTGTAGTCTCCCATTATGTTTTAATTTGTTTTCACTTTGTCCTCCGGAAATGCTAGAAAATAAATGACTCCGGATAAAACACCCGTTAAATAAATCTTCAAAAGTCTTTGTTAGATTTTAGAAGTAACTCCTCCACAGGCAATTTGGATCATGTTCAGCACAAGTGTGAATCATCTATATGTAATCTTTGAGAATATGTTGAAAAGAAGGTCTTTGCAGAAGAGAAATTACCTTACGACAATTCTATAGCATCTGGTTCACACCTGGAGAAGTAAAATTTAGTGTTGCACCGTGATAATTTTAGAACTGTAATGTGAACTGTCTATATGGATTTTATATGTTCTTATTTCAGACTGTTTCTACTATGAAAACAATTTGACTCTTTTTTGTGCACAACAAATACCTGAAGTAAATGTTGGAGAGAACCGATTAATTACATTGCAGCATTCTCTCAAATACCAGCCAGAGGCAGCTGCCTGTGAATGAGTAAGTCTTTGTGTTACTATAACGCTCAGATATTTGGAATCTTTCTTTTCTTCTCTTTTCTTTTGTCCTTTGTCTTTTGAGGGCCACACCTGTGGCCCATGGATGTTCCCAAGCTAGGGGTTGAATTGTAGCTTCAGCAATGTGGGATCCGATTTGCGTCCGCAGCCTACACCGCAGCTCACAGCATCGCTGGATCCTTAACCCACTGAGGGAGCCCAGGGGTCAAACCCGAGTCCTCATGGATCCTAGCTGGGTTTGTTAACCACTGAGCCACAGTGGGAACTCCTAGAATCTTTACTGTCTTTAGTCTACAGTTTTCAGTCTAAGCCTATGAACAAACCTATTCTCAAGATTGGTATGTAAAACCTATTTATGCAGAGGAGTAACATATGACATGCTTTCAAAATAATGCAAAAATGTTGGTGAATATAAGCATAGAATGAATTTTTCCTTTTGGCATTGTCGTGGTTTCCAAATGTGATTCTAATACATTCCTTCATAGTATCAAATACGATACATAGGCAGGCATTCAGAAAATATTTTTTTCTTTGCATTTCCCTTTTGGCATATCACTTCTGAAGTTTTGCATATGTAATAATTTTGATAAAGGTGAGACATCTCTAGAAAACTAATTTTTCGCAGATGATGTCAAACAAATTTTCACATTATCTTCATTAACGGAGCCCCTCCTTTCCATTTCCTCTTTCTAAACCCTCTATTATGCAGGTCCTGTCCACGTGGTTTCCTCATGTGGGTTTGCTGATGTGAGCTCATATACAGGTCGACACACAGAATTAAATATTCTGTAGCTAACTTTAGACACCGTCTTCTTTCCTGGCCATTTTTTTTCCTTAATATTTGTGGCCCTAATTCTACCACTTGATGTCTGAGATCAGGAGAGATAAAGCTGTGAAGGAGGCCAAGAGTGGGTTCAACATTCTCCTTTCTTTATCACCTCTCCCATTTTTCCTTCCTCTCACTGAATTAGTGCCCTCATGATACCTCGAGACTCTCTCTCTTTTCCTCCCTGCACACATCTATCCCCTGGGAAGAATCTCCTATTTCTGAATATTCCCTGGTTCTACAGTCCATCAAAATGCATCTATTTTGTGTTATGGGGATTTTCTCTTTAATAGATGACAAGAGCACTAATGAATTAAGCATGCAACTACCCCATCCACATGAAACTGACGAAATGTACTCACGTTTGCCGAGGGCATAATTCTTCCCTAACCGTGTGCCCCTTTCTTGTCTTCTAAGACTTAACTCAGGTCACCTCCTCAGAAAGCCTTTCTCTGACCTCCTTCCTCTAGATATTCTCCATTTCATTACTGATTATTTCTGTCACAGCATTAACACATTTTTATTCACCGTCTTCATGTTTACCAAAAAGCACATAAATCATAGCTCTCCAGTTTGATAGATCTCTACGGGTTGACGTCCTCGGACCAGGGAGTATAACATGGCCAGAATCCAGAGACTCACCTGATGCCCCCTTTAGATCATTATTCCTCTTCCACCCCAGTTAGTCACAATCCTAACCTCTGTACCCAGGATTAGTCTGCTTTTTTTTTTTTTAAACTTTATGAAGTAGTATGTGCTTTTTTTGTCTGACTTTTTCATGCACTATAGTGTTGATGAGATTCACCTAGGTTGTTGTATAAAGCTGTAGTTCACTAACTTTATTGCTAAACAGAATTTCAATGTATTACTCTACCACAATGTATTTATAGACAATTTGGGACTATTACAAATAATACTGCCTTGAACATTTTGTCAGTTATTTTGATGCATATATATATGCATGTCTCCTATGTGTAGAAATGAAATTGCTAGATCACTGAATACATTTTTTTCAGGCTTGATATATGTTACAAATAAATTTTCCCAAGTGGTTGTATCAATTTACACTTGCACCACCAAAGTCTGAGAGATCCACAGCTGTAGTAACTCTTATATTGGTGATCCTTTACAAAATCTTAGCCACTTTGGTGAATGTGTTGTTATATCTCATTGGGGTTTTGACTTGAATTTCTCTCATGACTTAGTATATGTTTATTGGTCACGTGGATAGTCTCTTTTATGAATCACTTGCTCGAACTTGCCCATTTTTTTACTGTATAATCTGTTTCCTACTGATCTGTAGGAGTTCCTTATATATTCTGGATATTCATCCTTGCAAAACAAATGTATCAAAAATGTCTTCAGCCAGATTCTGGCTTAACTTTTCACTGTTAATGAGGTCTTTTAATAAAACAAACTTCTTAATCTTGATGTAGTCTAATTTATCAATATTTTTATTTATGGTTTTTTTGTTTCTTTTTTTTTTTTTCTTTTTTTTTTTTTTGCCATACTCACAGCATGCTTAAGTTCGCAGGGCCAGGACTCAAACCTGTGAAAACAGCAGTGACAACATGGATCTTTAACCCACTGCACCACCAGAGGGTTACATTCTTCTTTAAAAATATTTTTCCATCCCTCAAGGTCGGAAAGATATGTTCTGATTATACTTCCTAAAAGCACCATTGCTTTACCTTTTACGTTTAGACCTACAATCCACCTGGAATTGATATTTGGATATGAAATGTAAAAAGAATCAAATTTCATTTATTTTCATATATAGATATCCAATGTCCGCTATCATTACTGAAAAGAATGCCCTTCCTCCACTCTAAGCAGGATAATTTTTTTACCATAAAACAAAATTCCTGTTGAGTATAGGCCTGTTTCTAAATTCTCTGTAATATTCCTTTGATTTGTTTCTCCTTTTCCAAATACCATATTGTTTTGATAACTGTAGATTTCTGATATGTCTTGATGTCCACTGGTCCAAATCTTCCAAATTTGTTCTTCAACAAGATTTTCATGGGTATTTTGGGCCTTTGCCATTTCCATATACTTTTTAGACTTAGCTCTTTATTTACACATACACAGAAAAACAGAGACAGCTGTATTTTCCTGGGAATGTAAAACCTGACAAAAGCATAATGACAAAGAAAAAAAAGCCTTTCAGGAACCTCTATTAAAAATCTAAAATAGGAGTTCCCATCGTGGCACAGTGGTTAACGAATCCGACTGGGAACCATGAGGTTGCGGGTTCGGTCCCTGCCCGTGCTCAGTGGGTTAAGGACCCGGCGTTGCCGTGAGCTGTGGTGTAGGTTGCAGACGCGGCTCAGATCCTGCGTTGCTGTGGCTCTGGCGTAGGCCAGTGGCTACAGCTCCGATTCGACCCCTAGCCTGGGAACCTCCATATGCCGCGAGAGCGGCCCAAAGAAATAGCAAAAAGACAAAAAAAAAAAAAAAAAGAATCTAAAATAGAAGATTCATGGTGGCTCAGTGGGCTAAGGATCCAACATTATCATTCAGGTCACTGTGGTGGCAAGAGTTTGATCCCTGGCCTGGGAATTTCCACATAACATTAAGTGCAGCCAAAAAAAAAAAAAAAAAAAATCTAAAATAAAATTTGGAAAAGGACTACATCCAGCAAACTTCTAACTAAAAATGTAGCCTCTGACTAGTATTCACCTACTTGGACAAGCTACCTAATGTCTCCATGCCTCAATCCTGCATTTTGCAAACTTTACTTGTTGTTCTGTGAGGTTCAAATGAAATAACATATGTAAAGCACTTGTAAGAGTGGCACATATGTAGTCAATAAAAGTTGCTATTGTTATAACAGTGTCATAACACAGCGCGTCTTCTTTTAGTCTCCTACTATAATTCATGATTTATATGTCTCTCTCTTGTTAAATTATAGGCTCCATGGAGGGACCACCCTTGGCCCAGGCAAGAGCCTGTGACCCAGTAGCTACGCTTTAGTAAACCCTATACATCATAAGCACTACAATGCTAAATTTATTAAAGGACATGACGTGGGTCTTAGTCACTTGAGAGTCAGCCTTGAAGACTGGCACAATGTAGCCTATCACTCTATTACAACAGCTCTTCTGAATACACTGTTTAATTTCTTTTTTCTTTTATTTATTTATTTATTTTTTGGCTGCCCTATGGCATATGGAGTTCCCAGGCCAAGGCCAGGGAATACATCCAGGCCATGCCAGATTGTTAAAGCAGTGTGCTGGGCTAGGGATCAAACCTGCTTCCTAGTGCTCCAGAGATGCTGCCTATCTCACTGCACCACAGTGGGAACTCCTGAATAAACTGTTTAGATCAAAGGGATATTGTTGTCCATGTTTATTGTCCAATGTCCTCAAAACAAAGATGACTGCATTTGAATGTTGTGAAAGTTAGTTGGCTGTACCACTGCCCATGTCAGAAGCAAGTGCTTCTCTGTATAAGGGGAAGAGTCAATGAGCACAGGTGAGCTTAGGGAAGAGATAAGACCAAGTTATTAACAAATATTCCCTTTTATATAGTGCAATCTATTTTTGTATAACAGTCATTTCTTTGTAGAGACAAGAGTCTCTTTTTTTCCTTCTCTTTGTGTTCCAATTTGTGGCTCTGAAGGTGAGATTTAAAAAAAAAATTATTGGAGTACAGTTGACTTACAATTTTGTGTTAGTTTCAGATGTACAGTAAAGTGAATCAGTTATACATATTTATATATCCACTCTTTTTCAGATTATTTTCCCATGTAAGTTATTACAAAGTACTGAGTAGAGTTCTCTGTGCTATATAGTAGGTCTTTGTTACTTATAGATTTTATATATAGTAGTGTATATATGTTATTCCCAACCTTATACTTCATTCTTTCCCCTAACATTTCCACTTAGGTAACCATAAGTTTCATTCTGAAATCTTTGAGTCTTTTTCTGTTTTGTGAATAATTTTTGTATAATTTTTTGTTGGAGTCCATATATTAGTGATCTCACATGATATTTGTCTTTATATGACTGACCTCACTTAGTATGATAATCTGCAAGTCCACCCATGTTGCTGCTAATGGCATTATTCATTCTTTCTATGGTTGAGTAGTATTCCATTGTGTATATGTTCCACATCTTTATCAGTTCCTCTGTTGATGGACATTTAGGTTGCATGTATGTCCTGGCTATTGTAAATAGTACTGCAATGAACATTAGGGTGCATGTATCCTTTTGAATTATAGTTTCCTCCTGGATATATGCCCAGGGATAGGATTGCTGGATCTTATGGTAGTTCTATTTTTAGCTTTTTAAGGAGCCTCCATACTACTCTCCACGTTGGTTGCACCAACTTATATTCCCACCAACAGTATAAGATGGTTCCATTTTTTAAGGTAAGACATCCATATGAGTTGCCCATGGTGGCTGAAATATTTAACAATTCATATATACAGGTTTGGACAGAACATAAATGGAGTAGTTTATTCATTCTTTACCTTAGTAACAAAAGAGATAATCAATGTTAGAAATGCAAAGTTTTATTTTAATGAAATATTTAGTGGTATTTCATTGTTTCCCAATTTTAAACATTTTTGGATTTACTTAAATTTTATTTAAAAGTTAATTTACATGAATAAGTTCTTCCGAAAAATAGGAGAGGGAATATTTTCAAACTCTTTTTTTGGATGCTAATCATCCTGATACCACAAGAAAAGAAAACTACAGACCAACATCCCTAATGAAAAAATAATGCAAAAATATTCAATAAAATACTAGCACACTAAATTCAACAGCACATTAAAAGGACTTTACACCATGACCATGGGGGGTTTATTCCTGGGATGAAAGAATAGTTCAACATACACAAATCAGTCAATATGATACAACACATTAACAGAGTGAACAGAAACATGGAAATCACACAACCTTTGAATATATACAGGAAAAGCATTTGACAAAAATTCAATGTCCATTCATGATAAAGACTCTCAACAAAATAGGTATAAAAGAAAATTACCTCAATATAATAAAGGCCATATGTAAAAATCCTACAGCTAATATCATAATCAAAAGAGAAAAATCAAAAGCTTTTCCTCTAACATTTGGTACAGGAAAGGATGCCTACTTTTGCCACTTCTATTCAATCTGGTTATAGAAGTCCAAATTTGGAAACAAGATGGCAGAGTAGAAGGACTCATGCTCACCTCCTCTCACGCAAATACCAAAATTACAACTAAATGCTGAGCAACCATTAACAAAATAGACTGGAAGCTAATAAAAAAGATACCCTAGATCCAAAGACAAAGATACCCTAGATCCAAAGGCATCAAGATGGTAGGAAGGGTGATTATGTGATATAAGCAATTCCATACCCATTGGGTAGGCAACCCACAGACTGGAAAATAACTGTATCACAGAGGCCTTCCCACAGAAGTGAGAATTCTGAACCCCACACCAGGTTCCCGAGCTCAGGGGTCTGGCATTTGGAGGATGGGGCCCCAAAGCATTTGGCACTGATCAGGGCTTGAGCCCAGGAGCTCTACAGGACTTGGGGAAACAAGACTCCTCTCTTGAAGGGTGCACACAGGATTTCATGTACAGTGGGACCCAGGGCAAAGCAGGGACTCCATAAGCATATTGGTTAGACTTATTTGTGGGTCTTAGAGGGTTTCCTTGGAAAACAAAGGTTGGCTGTGGCTTACTCTGGGACAGGAGACTGGAGGTGGAGGTCCTAGGAAATAAACATCAATGTGAGCTCTCATGCAGCCTGCTATTTTGGAAAAATCTGGCCCCACTCATCAGGGTTGAGAAGCTCCAGGCCAAACAACAAATAGGGTGGGGACACAGGCCCACCCATCAGCAAATAGGCTGCCCAAAGTTCTCTCAGGCACACAGACACTTCTAATCACACCCATAGACAAAGCTCCACCCACCAGAGGGATAAGACTCATTGCCATCTACCATTGGGCAGGTACCATTCCCTCCCATCAGGAAGCCAGTCACAAGCCTCTGTATCAACTTCACCCATAAGGGGGCAGGCAATAGAAGCAAGAGAGGATATAGCCCTGTAGCCTGCCAAAAGGAGACCACACTAAAAACTACACAAAATGACAGGGCAGAGAAATACGAGCCAGATGAAGAAACAAGACAAAACCCCAGAAGAACCACTAAACAAACTGGAGATAAGCAACCTACATGAGAAAGACTTTAGAGTAATGATAGTAAAGATGATCCAAGATCTCAGGAAAAAACTGGAGGCAATGATTGATAAATTACAAAAATGTTTAAAAAAGAAATAGATTTAAAGATTAAACAAACAGAGATGAAAAACACAATAACCAAAATAAAAAAATTCACGAAAATGAAGCAATAGTAGGATACAGGAAGCAGAAGCATAAGTGAGGTGGAAGACAGATTGGTGGAAATCACTGATGTGGAACAGAATAAAGAAAAAAGAATGAAAAGAAATGAAGACAGTCTAAGATAACACAGGGATAACTTTAAATGCAGCAAAATTGGTAATATATGGGTACCAGAAGAAGAAGAAAAAGAGATGGAGAAAATATTTGAAGAGATAATAGCTGAAAACTTCCCTAACTTGGCAAAGGAATCATTCATTTAAATCCAGGAAGCACAACTAATACCATATAGAATAAACCCAAGGAGGATCTCTCCAAGACACATTAATAAAACAGACCAAAATTAAAGACAAAGAGAAAATATTGAAAGGAGCTATGGAAAAGCAACAAATAATTTATAAGGGAACCCTTACAGAGTTATCAGCAATTTTTCAGCAGAAACTCTGTAGGCCAGAAGAGAAAGGTATAGCATATTTAAAGTGATGGAACAAAAAAACATACAACCAAGAAAACTCTGCACCACCAAAGCTCTCATTCAGAGTTGAAGGAGAAATCAAAAGCTTCACAGGCAGTAAAAGCTACGAGAATTTAGCACCACTAAACCAGCTTACAACAAATACTAAAGGAACTTCCCTAGGAGCAAAAGAAAAGGCCACAAGTAGAAACAAGAAAACTGCAAGTGAGAAGGTTCATCAGTAAAGGCAAACATATAATAAAGGTAGGGAAGCATCTGCATACAAATAGGATATCAAAATCAGCAATTGTGAGAAGAGGAGGGTACGAATGTAGGATACTGGAGTACAATTGCACTGAAGAGACCAGCAACTTAAAATAATCTTATATAACTATGTATATATACATACATACATGGTTATATAAGATTGTTATACTGCTATACATACATACATATATACTCCTATATCTGAGCTTCATGGTAACTGCAAACCAAAAATCTACAATAGATACACACACAAATAAGAAAAAGCAATCCAAACACAACACTAAAGAGAGTCACCAAACCACAAGAGAAGTGAACAAAAGAAGGGGAAAAAAAAGACCAACAAAAACAAATCCAAACAATTAACAAAATGGCAACAAGAACATACATATCAATAATTACCTTAAAAGTAAATAGACTAAATGTTCCAACCAAAAAACGGAATGGCCGAATGGATACAAAAATAAGACCTACCTATATATATATATGCTGTCTACAAGTTAATCACTTCAGTTTTAGGGATACATAAAAACTGAAAGTGAGAAGATGGAAGAAGATATTTCATGCAAACAGAAAATAAAAGAAAGCTGAAATAGCAATACTCATATCAGAGAAAATAGACTATAAAATAAAGATGGTTACAAGAGACAAAGAAGGGGATTACATAATGATCAAAGGATCAATCCAAGAAGAAGATATAACAATTGTAAATACATATGCACCTAACACAGGAGCACCTCAATATAGAAGCAACTAACAGCCATAAATGGAGAAATCAATGATAAAACTTTAACATGTCACTTACAGCAATGAAGAGATCATTAAGATAGAAAATCAACAAAGAAATATAGACCTTAAATAATGCATTAGATCAGATGGACTTAATAGATATTTATGGAACATTCCAGCAGAAAGCAGAAGAAATATGCATTCTTCTCAAGTACAAACAGAACCTTATCTAGGACAGATCACATTCTAGGCCACAAATTAAGGCTCAGTAAATTGAAGAAAACTGAAATCATATCAAGCATCTTTTATGACCACAACATGATAAGACTAGAAATCAACAAGAAAAAAAAAAACTACAAAAAAACATGAACATGTGGAGATTAAACAATATGCTACCAAACAACCAATGCATCATTGAAGAAATCAAAGAAGAAATAAAAAATACCTAGAGACAAATGACAACAAAGACACAATGATTCAAAACCCATGGGAAGAAAAGCAGTTCTAAAAAGGAAGTTTATAGCAATACAAGCCTACCTCAGGAAATTAGAAGTCCTAGACAGAGCAATTAAACAAGGGGGAAAAAAGCATACACATTGTAAAGGAAAAAGTACAATGAATTCTTTTTACAGATGGTATGATCATACATGCAAAAAATTCATAAAGGCTCAACAAAAAGACTGTTAGAACTAATAAATTCAATAATCTTGCAGGATACAAAAACAATGTACAAAAGTTGATGGCATTTCTATGCAGTAATGATAAGTAAAATAAGTTCTAAAAGAGAAATTAAGAGAACAACCCCATTTACAATAACAACGAAAAGAATAAAACATTTAGGGATAAACTTAACAAAAAAGGTAAAATACTAGTATACTGAGAACTTAAAACATTGATGAAGAGTTTAAAGAAAGCACATATAAATGGAAAGACATCCTATGTTCATGGATGGGAAGAATTAATACTGTTAAAATGCCCAAACTATCCAAAGTGGTCTGCAGACTCAAGGTGATTTTTATCAAAACTTTAATGGCATTCTTTACAGAAATAGAAAAAAAAAATCCTAAAATTCATATGGAACCATGAAAGACCTTGAAGAGCCAAAGCAATTCTGCACAAGAAGAACCAAGCTAGAAATCTCACATTTTCTGATTTCAAAATATATTCGAGTATTAGTGGTATAGTGGTGAGCATAGCAGCCCTCCAGAATATGTCCAAAGCTGTAGTAATTGAAACAGCAGGATACTGGCATAAAAACAGTCATATAGACCAATGGAACAGAGTAGAGGGCCCAGAAATAAATCCACACATTTACAGTCAACTAGTCTTTGAAAAGGCACTAAGGACACACACCAGGTAAAGAATACACTCTTCAATAAGTGGTGTTAGGGAAACTGAATATTCCCATAAAATTGGATCCTTATCTCACCATGTGCAAAAATCAATACAAAATAGATTACAGACTTAAACATGAGACCTGACAGTAACTATTGGTAGAAAACATGGAGAAAAAATTTTACTTTGTAACCTTGTTTCTTTGTTGTCATTTGCTTCTAGGTATTTTCAAATTTCCTCTTTGATACAACACTCCAAATCCTATGGGATGCAGCAAAAGCCGTTCTCAGAGGAAAGTTTATAGCAATACAAGCCCACCTCAGGAAACAAGAAAAAGCTCAAAGAAACAAGTTAACTTTACATCTCAATCAGCTCGACAAAGAAGAACAGACAAGACCTAAAGTTAGTAGAAGGAAAGAAATCATAAAGATCAGAGCAGAAATCAATGAAATAGAAATTAAGAAAACCATAAAAAAGATCAATGAAACGAAAAGCTGGTTCTTTGAAAAGATCAACAAAATTGATAAACTCTTAGCCAGACTTATCAAGAAAAAGAGAGAGAAGACTCAAATCAATAAAATTAGAAATGAAAAAGAAGTAACAACAGACATCACAGAAATACAAAGGATCATAAGAGATTACTACATGAAACTATATGCCAATAAAACAGAAAACCTAGAAGAAATGGACAAATGCTTAGAAAACTACAATCTTCAAAGACTAAACCAAGATGAAATAGAAAAGATGAATGGACCAATCACAAGAACTGAAATTGAAACTGTGATTAAAAAACTTCCAACAAACAAAAGTCCAGGACCAGCTGGCTTCACAGGCAAATTCTATCAAACATTTAGAGATGTGCTAACACCTTTCCTTCTGAAACTACTCCAAAAAATTTCAGAGGAAGGGATACTCCCAAACTCATTCTATGAGGCCACCATTGCCCTGATATCAAAACCAGACAAAGATACCACAAAAAAAGGAAAGTACAGGCCAATATCACTGATGAACATTGATGCAAAAATGCTCAACAAAATACTAGCAAACCACATCCAACAATACATTAAGAGGACTGTACATCATGATCAAGTGGGATTTATCCCAGGGATGTAAGGGTTCTTCAATATCCGCAAATCCATCAGTGTGATATACCACATTAACAAACTGGAGAGTAAAAACCATATGATCCTCTCAATAGACGTGGAAAAAGCCTTTGACAAAATCCAACACCCATTTCTGATAAAAACCCTTCAGAAAGTGGGCATAGAGGGAATCTACCTCAACATAATAAAGGCCATATATGACAAACCCACAGCAAACATCATTCTCAATGGTGAAAAGCTGAAAGAATTCCCAGGAACAAGACAAGGATGTGCACTCTTGCCACTACTCTTCAACATAGTTTTGGAAGTCCTAGCCACAGCAATCAGAGAATTAAAAGAAATAAAAGGAATCCAAATTGGAAATCAAGAAGTAAAACTATCACTATTTGCAGATGACATGATACTATACCTAGAGAATCTTAAAGATTTTACCAGAAAACTGTTAGAGCTCATCCATGAATCTGGCAAAGTCGCAGGATACAAAATTAATACAGAGAAATCAATGGCATTTCTATACACTAACAAGGAAAGATCAGAAAGAGAAATTAGGGAAGCAATCCTGTTTACCACTGCATTCAAAAGAATAAAATACCTAGGAGTAAACCTACCTAAAGAGACAAAAGACCTGTACTCTGAAAACTATAAGACACTGATGAAAGAAATCAAAGATGACACAAATAGATGGAAAGACATACCATGTTCTTGGATCAGAAGAGTTAATATTACCAAAATGACTATACCACTCAAGACAATCTACAGATTCAATGTGATCCCTGTCAAATTACCAAGGACATTTTTCATAGAACTCGAACAAAATATTTTAAAGTTTGTTTGGAAGCACAAAAAACCCAGAATAGCCAAAGATATCCTGAAAAAGAGAAATGGAGCTGGAGGAATCAGGCTCCTGGACTTCCCACTATACTAAAAAGCAACAGTCATCAAACTGCATGGTACTGGCACAAAGACAGAAATATACATCTGTGGAACAGGATAGAAAGCCCAGAATTAAACCCATGCACCTACAGCCAACTAATCTACGACAAAGGAGGCAAGAATATGCAATAGAGAAAGGACAGCCTGTTCAATAAGTGGTGCTAGGAAAACTGGACAGCCACATGGAAAAGAATGAAATTAGAACACTCCCCAACACCATACACACAAATAAACTCCAAATGGATTAAAGACCTAGATATAAGACCAGACACTATAAAACTCTTAGAGGAAAACATAGGCCAAACACTCTCTGACATAAATGACAGCAACATCTTCTCAGATCCACCTCTTAGAGTAATGACATCAAAAACAAAAATAAACAAATGGGACCTAATTGAACTTAAAAGTTTCTGCACAGCCAAGGAAACCCTAAACAAAATGAAAAGACAACACACAGAGTGGGAGAAAATCTTTGCAAGGGAAGAAACTGACAAGGGATTAATCTCTAAAATTTATGAACACCTTCTGCAGCTCAGTGCCAAAAAACAAACAAACAAAAAAAAAACAACACAAAAAAACACCCCATCGAAAAATGGGCAGAAGATCTAAACAGATAATTCTCCAAAGAAGACATACAGATGGCCAAAAAACACATGACAAGATGTTCAACATCACTCATTATTAAAGAAATGCATATCAAAACCACTATGAGGTACCACCTTACACCAGCCAGAATGGCCATCATCAAAAAGTCTACAAACAATAAGTGCTGGAGAGGGTGTGGAGAAAAAGCAACCCTAGTACACTGTTGGTGGGAATGTAAATTGGTACAACCACTGTGGAAAACAGTATGGAGATTCCGCAGAAAACTAAAAATAGAACTATCATTTGATCCAGCAATCTCACTCCTGGGCATCTATCCAGAGAAAACCATGACTCACAAAGACACATATGCTCGGATGTTCACTGCAGCACTATTTTCAATAGCCAAGACATGGAAACAACCTAAATGTCCATCAACAGAGGAGTGGATCAAGAAGATGTGGTACATATATACAATGGAATATTACTCAGCCATTAAAAGGAACGAAATACCAACATTTTTAGCAACATGGATGGACCTAGAAATTATCATGCTGAGTGAAGTCAGCCATACAATGAGACACCAACATCAAATGCTATCAGTGACATGTGGAGTCTGAAAAAAGGACCCCATGAACTTCTTTGCAGAACAGATACTGACTCACAGACTTTGAAAAACTTATGGTTTGCAAAGGAGACAGTTTGGGAGGTGGGGGGATCCGCTGGGGTTGTGGAATGGAAATCCTATAAAATTGGATTGTGATGATCATTGTACGACTATAAATGTAATAAATTCATTGAGTAATTAAAAGAAAAAGTTTACTGACATTTGTCTTGGCAATATATATTTTTTTTCATGACACCAAAGGCAAAGGCAACAAAAGCAGAAATAGACAAATGAGAGTATATCAAACTAAGAAGTTTCTGCACAGCCAAGGAAACAACACAATGAAGAGACAACCTGTAGAATGGGAAAAATATTTGCAAATCATATATATGATAAAGAATTAGTATCTAAAACATAACACATACTATTCCACAGCAGAGGAAAGCAGACAAAAAACTTGATTAAAAAGTGGACAAAGGATCTGAATAGAAATTTATCAAAAGAAAACATACAAATGGTTAACAGGTATACTAAAAAGTGCTCAGTAACACTAATCATCATGGAAATTCAAATCAAAACCACGATGGCCTATTACCTAACATTTGTTAGAATGGTTGTTATCAAAAAGACAAGTGTTGCCAGGAATATGGAGAAAAGAGAATCCTTGTACACTTGGTGGGAATGTAAATTGGTACATAACATTATGGAAAACATTATGGAGTTCCCTCAAAAAAAAAAATTAAAAACAGAACTACCATATGATCCAGCAAGTCCACTTCTGCGTATCTGTCCAAAGGAAATAATATCTGGATCCTGAAGAGATATCTTTACTCCCAAGTTTACTGCAACATTCTTTACAATAATTATTCATAATAGCCAACAAATGAATGTGGTAAAGAAAATGTGATATTTCTCTCTCTCTCTCTCTCCCTCCGTTCTCTCTTACTCTCTCCCTTCCTCCCATGAAATATTATTCGGCCTTAAAAAAGAAGACACCTGGAGGACGTTATGCTAAGTGAAATAAGCCAGACACAGCAAGACAAAACCTACATATCTCACCCACATGGAATTTAAAGTAGTCAAATTCATAGAAGCAGAGAGTAGAATGGTAGTTGCCAAAGGTCAGGAGAGGGAGGGGAAAATGAGATGTTGGAACAGATACAAAGTTGCAATTTTGCAAGATGAATAGGTTCTGGAGATATATAGCATGGTAACAAGAGTTAACAATATGATATTGTATTCCTGAAATTTGCTAAGAGGATAGATTTTAAATTTTCTCAAAACACACATACACACAGGTAATTACGTAAAAGTGAAGGGCAAGTTATTTAGCTTGATTGTGGTGATCTTTTACAATAAATACATACATCAAAACATCAAGTTGTAGACTTTAAACATACACAAATTTTTTATGTCAAAGATAACTCAATAAACTTATTTTAATTTATGGCTTTAAAATATTTAGACATATGGTATGTGGGCTTCCATTTGCACTCTTGACAAGGCCTGGAAAATATGAGGTGGGTGTCTTCTTGAAATCAAAGACATGTCTTATTCCCCCCTTGATTCATACATAAATGCCAAATGCAAGATTCTGCACAGGATAGGTGCCCTCTCTTCCCCAAATGTTTAACCAACAAATGTATCTTTGTTGAGTGAATTTATGGTGGGGCCATCACATATTTTAGAGCTGGTAAGCCTTTTGACATCTTTAAATTCCACCTAGAATTTAGGCACTGTCTAGTGCAGCCCTGAGTAAGGTCACTGCATGCTCAGACACCCTGCCAAGAAGTGTACTTCTTCCTTCTTAACCACTTCCTTCCCCAATAGCTCAAGCACTCCTTCAGAACCCATCTCTTGGGGATATCAGATTAAACAGAGCAGGAAAACTGGTAGAAAGGTTAATGTGATTGGATCCAAAACTTGGAATGGTTTAAATTCAAGGGTCGGGTTGCTAATTTTAGTCCCTGGGTAGGATATTCAAAAAGGAGACTGAATCTCTGTTTAAATAATCTTCCTTAATAATGATGTAAAGTAAAATAAATTAGTTTTAAAACGTCCTGGAGTCAAGGCGACATTTTTTAAAACATTTTGGTTTGTGTGTATGCCCACTCGGACTGGATATAGATGAACATAGCCACATAAAGTTGCCAGTTTAGGGGAAAAAATACCAATACAGTTTTGGGCTTATGACAAAATGTAAAAAATATGATATAGACCTCCCACTGAGTAGCTCTGAATCAACCAATTTTTATTTAACCACTGTGACACTTCTCTTTCCATAGTTATTTTCCTGCCTCTCCTCACCACCCCATTCCCACCATTCTTACCCAGAAAAAAAAAAAACATTTTAATAATAATAAGGATAAATTTTATTTTAAATATCTTAATCTGTTTTAATGGTTTAGCCTAATTTTTTTTTTTTTTTTGTCTTTTTAGGGCTATACCAGTGGCATATGGAAGTTCCCAGACTAGTGGTTGAATCGGAGCTGCTTGCCTATGCCACAGCCACAGCAATGCAGAATTCAAATCATGTCTGCGACCTACACTACAGCTCAAAGCAACGCCGGATCCTTAACCCACTGAGTGAGGCCAGTGATGGAACCAGCATCCTCATGGATATTAATTGGTTTTGTTATTGCCGAGCCACAACGGGAACTCCTAAATTCTTTATTTAGGTTCAACATACTACTGCCATCCAGGCACACAGAACAACCTCCATTTTGGAATTTTATAATTCTTGTCCAGTGAGAGGCTTTCATATGTGTAGCTCTACATAGGATATTTTATTTTCCAAATTAAATGAAAATATTCCCTGCAGAATTTCAACTCTCAGAAGGTCTTCTCTTTGGGGTTTTAATGGCCTTTCTGCTTTGCCTTTGCAGCCCTGTACCTTGTATTAAGCAAGATGTGCTTTATAAGCCAATAAATAAGAATGATAATTGCCTTCATGTTTATCAACTCAGACTCTTTCAGTCTTGTCTTCATCATGCATTTTGCCACTTAAGGCAAAGTCAAGGGCTTGCAGTTTGCTTATATTTATCTATTGTCTGCCAAGTGATCCTCTGCTCTAAAACTCCCCAACCCCCCACAAACCAGGATGAGAAAAGGAGTTTAAGTTGTTCTTATTTGATGCCTTTATTTGGTTCTCTCGTATTTCTGAGGCTTACTTTTCATCCATAAAATTAAAAATAGAAGTGAAAGTCATTTTTGTTTTTATAATTAAACCCTCATTTTACTAAATTGGATTTCACTGGCAGGACTTAAAGGCATAACCTTCCGCTTATTATCACCATCATTTACAAGCCCTGCCCTCATTAGTCCTGTGGCAGATGACTGTGGTTTGTGCTTTTTTGTTGTTGTTGTTTTTTAATATGTGTTCCTTATTGTTCTTTGGAAAGGGGCCATTGTTAACATGGAGGTTCTTCCATATTTCCAAGTTTATGTTTGCCAGATGCTCTAGAATAAATGATTATTCAAAACATATTTGAATCCTGTTTGTTTTCTTCCATTGCCTAAGTTTTGTACCCAAAGACTAATGAACTTAAAACATAATTTTCCTCTTATACATTTAAAAATTAGTCACATGCATATGCAAGACTTTTTTTCTGCCTATATACAATGTAGAGTTAACTCCACAACTCTGCAGAGTCCCTTGTTACCAAGGTGTCTGAGGCTCAGAGAAGGCAGTGTAAGGGGAATGGCCAAGCCACAGGAGAAAGTTGTGGTGTCTCTGTTCCCATCACCATGATGGCAAGGTTGAAGGCCAAACTTGCACCAATGGTCAACCCATCACCCATTATCCAACAAGTGTCAGGACTGTACAGTAAAAAGAAGTGTTTTAATTGTATAGATGCCTTTAAAAAGGAGATATCTTGGGTTACTAATGGTCTCAATCTCTGAAAAAACTAAATGTAGGTTGCGGTGATATTTTTCTTCATCAACAAGCCTTATTGTTTTTATAAATGCTTCTGTAACTATTATTATTCTCTTCTTAGCAAGTGCCAGTAACTTTCGCAGAAGGCATAGCCAAAGAAACACGAATGTGAAAAATACCAGTCAGTGGGTCACCACAGGAGTTAGAGAAGAACCTGGGCATTTGTAGGTGCTGAATACAGACTGCAAGCTCAAATAAGCACCCCAAAGGTAAGGTAACCTGTGCATGCTGTCAGGATAACAACAGGGGCCCAAGGCAGATGGCATCAAGGCTCACTCAGCAGGGAGGCCACATTCAGCAGCAGGGCTGGGAAACTCAAAGACAAGTAAGGAGCTTACACAAAAGTAAAAAATTACAGCAGGGCTACCGTATGGAATTGCTTACCAGAGTGTCCAAAGCAAGTATGACTCCTGAGACTAGCTAAAAAAAGGCACACAAACCAATGCAGAGGAGTGTTTCTGTTTTACACACACACATCCCTCTGGAGTCAAGCAGACTCCCACCCTTGATCTTGATTCTCAGATTTCATTCATCTTAGCCTGGCCAAGAAGCACTGCAAAAGGCCTGGAGCTAGAGAGTGTAGGTGAAGTTCAAAAACACACACATCATTAAAAATCATTAAAAATGTTTGTAACCCAAAGTGAATTCATCCACAGCCACAAAACTTGGCTTCTGACAGGTGAAATGGCTTGGGCCTTCAGTCCTTATTGATGCAGAAACCTGACCGGGTGGTGCCCAAGTCCACAGGGTCCCACAGTGAGGAGGAGGAGCCACCCTTCTGCACAAGTGGGAATCTAAGTTTTAAGCAAGTTCTTTGCCTCTTGCTCCTTCTGCCTTACAAATCACACTTGTTGGCAGTAGTAAAATAAAAACCCATAGCTCCTGAGTGTGCCCTTGACAGAGTACACTGTCTATACTCAAAGAGTAAAGGATTTTCTATAATCGCAATGTAATTCAAAGTTGAACTGAGTCATCTTTGGTTTTAGAACAAGAAACATAGCATTTAAGACATCAATAAAGCATTTTTTCCCTATGGAATTAATGTACAAACAGACTGATATTAGAAAGTGGGGGAGAGAATGAAAGTATTTACCTTTTTATAAGATGAGTTGACGTAAAATCAAATTCTATTGAGTTTTTTTTTTTAACATAGCCCTAAATAAAAATAGAGTAGCATATACAACTAAACCCAGAATAGTTAAAAGTATATCTTTTTTTTAAAATTTTTTTATTTTCCCACTGTACAGCAAGGGGGTCAGGTTATCCTTACATGTATACATTACAATTACATTTTTCCCCCCACCCTTTGTTCTGTTGCAACATGAGTATCTAAACAAAGTTCTCAATGCTATTCAGCAGGATCTCCTTGTATATCTATTCTAAGTTGTGTCTGATAATAAAAGTATATCTTAATATATATCTAATTTTCACTAAAAGTATTCAGAATATGGCTGGATTAAGCTTTGACTTAACATGGAGAAAATGTTATCCAAATCTTTTTTTTTTTTTTTTTTTTTTTTGTCTTTTTGCCTTTTCTTGAACCGCTCCCATGGCATATGGAGGTTCCCAGGCTAGGGGTCAAATCGGAGCTGTAGCCGCAGGCCTACACCAGAGCCACGGCAATGCAGGATTCGAGCCAAGTCTGCAACCTACACCACAGCTCATGGCAACGCCGGATCCTTAACCCACTGAGCAAGGCCAGGGATGGAACCCGCAACCTCATGGTTTCTAGTTGGATTCATTAACCACTAGCCATGACGGGAACTCCCAAATCTTTCTTTTCTAAAGAATGACCCAGAGACTTGAAGCATTAAGCTGGGAGCCTGTGAGAAATGAGAAATTGCAGGCCCCAGCAGGGTCATATTGGGTCAGAATGTACATTTTAATAGATCTCTGGGTGACTCCTGTATACATGAAAGTTTTTGAAGCACTGATCTGAATTAACCATTCGCCAAAGGCATTACCAAGTAGGCTTTAGAAAGTCACTTTTTCCTCCAGCACCACATATAAACTTGCAAGTAAAGTAAAAATCATCTTTGCTATGCAAATACAACTTCAGAATGAATCCCTTAATAGCCTCTTCAAACATTCTGGACCCACTATGTATTTCTTTACTTCTCTACTTCTTTCCCTGAAATACTTTCTAGGGTAATACCTTCTCTTTTTGCATGGTTTTTTTTTGTTTTGTTTTGTTTTGTTTTGCCTGTGACTTTGGGAGTTTGAATAACAGCTATGGCAAGATAACAGAAAGGGGAGTTCCTGCCTGGCTCAGCAGTTAGCGAACCTGACTAGTATCCATGAGGATGAGGGTTCAATCCCTGGCCTTGCTCAGTGGGTTAATGATCTGGTATTGCCATGAGCTGTGGTGTAGGTTGCAGAAGCAGCTCAGATCTGACGTTGCTGTGACTCTGGTGTAGGCCTGCGGCTACAGCTCCGATTGGACCCCTAGCCTGGGAACCTCCACATGGCGAGGCCCTAAAAGGACAAAAGGAAAAAAAAAATAACAGAAAGAATTAATACTGAGAGATTTCTAGGAAAGAAAAATAAATGACAGACAAACAGAAATAGAGAAGCAAAAAAAGGCATGAACTAGAGAAAGAAATATCTATATGTATTTTATATATATGATGCATGTTTATAGTTTTTCATAGTTTTTGTTAATTAAAAAATTGTAAATTCTTATGGTATTCCCATCATGGCTCAGTGGTTAACGAATCCAACTAGGAACCATGAGGTTGCGGGTTCAATCCCTGGCCTCACTGAGTGGGTTAAGGATCTGGCCATGAGCTGTGGTGTAGGTTGCAGATGCAGCTTGGATCCCGTGTTGTTGTGGCTCTGGCGAAGGCTGGTGGCTACAGCTCTGATTGGACCCCTAGCCTGAGAACCTCCATATGCTGCGGGTGCAGCCCTAGAAAAGACAAAAAGACAAAAAATAAAAATAAAAAAATAAAACAAAAAATTGTAAATTCTCAAATAATACATAAAAGTAGTATTGTCCTGAAACATCACCATGAAGGGAGACTTCTGTTCTTTTGTTCTTTTAGTGGCTCAGCATCCATTCACCCTTCTCTGGGTAATTATACCGCCAGTTTTCATTCAGCAAGATTCCTCCTCTCACCCTCTGCCCAATCCAACTTTTAGGCCCCATGCTATAGGTATTATCCTATATCATCTCTGGATGTGGTGGCCATATGGTGACAGAGCACACAGGTCTAAATCAATCAAAATTCACATTCTCTAGATCACAGTGTTGACTTAGGTAGAAACACACATCCCAAGTGAACCAGCCAGGCCTGGTGAATCCAGAGCTTTCAACTGAGTAATTAGAGAAAGACTTTCTTTCCTTCATGCTAGTGTTGAATTGGAGAGGAGGAGAGGCAAAAAGTGTGGTAGCTACCTTGTCACCATGAGTGGAGATACTGAAGATAAAGCCACCATAGAGGAAGTAGGGCAGAAATTTGGAGACAGAAAAACTGGCTCTTCCTGATGACCCTGTTTAAAGCCCTGAAAAAGATGAGTCTGAAAGCAAATAAAAAATGTACACTTTTCAGCTATCCAAGCCAAACAGTTTCCTGTTTGCTTAAATTAGATTGGACTGAGTTTCTGTCAGTTTTTCAAGAGAAATATAACAGATACATGCTTGTGTACTTCTGGTTATACATCTGCATAGATGAATCACATAATTTGTAATTTCACATTCAGTTTATTCTTTACCTATTTTTAACCTGCTTTTCTCAAAGCCCGCAAAATATCTTGCATCTCTTTCTGAGCAATTATATTCGGATCTGTATTTGTTCTCTTATTGTATATATGGTATTCTAAAATTTGTCCTATCACTTATTGAATCATTTTCATACTGAGGGATATTTACAGATTATTTACATACATTAAAGAAAAATCTCATACATAGATATTAACTTAACCTGTGCAATAATCTCCTTGGGGTAAATTTCTAGAAGTGGAGTTTTTAGGTCAGAGGTATCTAAGTTATTATACATACTCCTACACTATCTTATAGAAATTCACCAGAATTACATTTACACCATTAGGACTTAGGCAATTCAGTGTTCCCTACAATCATATAAACATCGGCTAATTTCATAACTGAAAAATGTGTGTCATTTCTTTCCCATTTCTCTAGTAGTAAGAGTGACTATTTTCCACATGTTTATCAGTCTTTGCATTTCTCCTTTTGTGAACCACTTATTTTGCTTTTACCCATTTTCTGTTGGAGTGATCTTATTGATGTGCTAGAGCGCTTTATATATTAAGTACATTAAACTCTTTATATAAAGTATATTTGCACTATTGCATGTATTTCCTAGTTTGCATTTTGGTTTTGGATTTCATTTAAAAGCTTATTTTACAATACAGAAATTTTACATCATTATGTAACTAAATTTATTTATGGATCTTCTATTACTTATATTGCTTAGAAAGATTTTGCTATTTTAAGAAATTATTCACCCATAATTTCTTCTAGTATTTTCTGGTTTCTTTCTTTCCTTTCATTATCTTTTTTTATATACATTAAAATCTTTTATCTATACCCAAGTTATTTTACCATGAGGGATTTAGGTTTCTTTTTCCCAAATCTCTAGCCGGTAATCCGAATGTCATTTATCAAAAATTCCATTCATCTCTTACCAATACAAAAGGCCATTTTTATCATATACTTAACCACCACATATCCTTGGATGTATTTCTGGGTACTTTATTATGTTTAAATTCAGACTGCTTCTGCTTTCTGTAGTAGCTTTGTAATTTAGATTTGTAATTTAGTTGGATAAGTATTATAGTTCTTTTTTTAAACTTTCCAAATTTTCTTATCTTTTTTCATTTATCTATTTTCAAAAATTAATTTTAGAATAGTTTAGAACTTGTATTTCAATATTGAGTAAAAATACATGGATAGTATATATTATTTTTGAGGGAAGTGACTACATGAACAGCCTTAAGATATTAAGGACTGGTAACCACAAAATGACATGTAGTTTCATTTATTAAATTATATTTAATATCCTTTACTGGAATTTTTTAGTTTTCCTTTATATACCTACAGAATGTCTCCTAATCTGTTTATTCATATATATTTTATTTCATCTTTATTACTATTTTGAATACAACTTTTCTTACATTACCTTTTTTGCCAAATGCAGATTATTATCATGCTAAGAATGTCTTTTTATTTGTAATTTTTGGGAGGTTTAAAAAAAACTTTAAGTCAGAAATAGGTCCTGAATTTAATCAAATACCTTATAGCATTTATTATGATTTAACTAACTGAAAGAAATCAATGTATTTCCCAATACTGAACTGAATACATTATTGGGATTAATCTAATTTGGCTATATTGATTACTCTTTGAATGTACTGCTAAATTCTCTCTGCTAATATATCATTCAGAATTTTTGTGAGGAAAGAAAGAGAGAAAGAGACTGAGGGAAAGAGGAAGAAAGAGAGAATCTGTTTGATGTTGTTATCACACATATCATAAAAGAATCTGAAGTGAATTCCTTATTTTGCTGTTGCTCTGGAACAAATTCAAATCATATTGCAGTAATCTGTTTCTTAGAAGAATGAAAAAAATTTCCAAAGACACCTTCTGTGTAGGAAGCTTTTTGGAAAATTTTCACAACATTCACAATTTCTTGCACAATTATTAGTCTATTTCTTCTTGGGAAAAAAATCTAAGTTTTGCAAGTTATTAGTATAGATTTGTGCAAAGTATTTTCTTATGATGATTTTCTCATTATCTCATTTTCATTGCTTATATTATGAGTTCATGTTTTTTTCTCTCTTGTTCTCACAGATTTGGTAGTGGTAAATTATCTATTTATTTTAATGTGTTTAATTACCACTTTTCCCTAACCAGTCCTTGAATTCGTTTATAATTTCTATCATTTTTCTCATGATGGACTTTTGCTTCTCATTTTAAAAAATGTCTTCCTTCTATTTTTCTAAAGTTTATTTTGGATTCATTTTTCTAGCTTAACAAGTGGCACCTTATTCACTTATGTCCATTCTTTCTTTTGTGGTAATATAAACTTATAGTTTAAAATTTTTTTCTCTCACTGTTATTTTTCAGACATTCTGTAACTGTCATTTTATTTTTTATTTAACCTGAGAATTATCTAATGAAAATATTTATTTTCTTTCTAGGTTTCTTATTTGTTTCTAGCACAGAAATCATTTCTGTCAGAGGATGTTGCCTATAATATTTCTACTTTGGGAAACTGAGTAGGTTTTATTGTTGTTTCAAAATATATTATAAATATCTATTGGTTCTTGAAAAAATGATGCATTTGTCTGTTTCTAGGATTTGATATTTGAAATCTACACATCTATTAATGAATATTACCCATATTACTATTCAAATCTTCTGTATTTAAATTATCCTTTTTATCTATAATAAACAAAAAGTGAGGTGTTCCCTTTCACTATTATTTCACTATTATTATGTTCTTATAAATATATCCATATCTTCTCTAATTTTGTATTTTATACATATTTTTACTAATAAGGAATAGTTATAACTTCTCTGTAGATTTTAACCTGCATCATTGGGTAACACATGACTTTCATCTTGAATTCACCTCTACTTGATAAAAATAATGTTTTCTGCCACCACTTTGTTTATTTAGTAGATAATTATGCCATTTACTTTTACCATCAAGCCAATATATCTGATTTTTTTTGTCATACTAATGATCTTTTCTGCTTTTAATATCTTGCATATCCTTCCTTTGCCATTTTCCTCTTTGAGGTTTGAAAAAAAAATACAGACTCTTTTAAGTTCAAGAAGCAATTGCAGTTACAATTTTAAATAAAATGCTTAAACCTATGGTTCTCAATATATCAACTTTCACTTAAACCTTCATTCTCCTCACTGTGAGAAATTAGGAAATAAATGTTAATCTTGGCAATCATCATCTTATTTTCTAAGTGCTTACTCCCATCTCCCTCGTTCCAAAGCTGGAAGGTCTGATGCACAAATTATTTTATTATTAATTTGTACCATAACTGTACCAAGTTGGTGGTCCAAAAAAATATCTACTACACAGCTAAAAACGGAGACGAGGGACAAGCAACCCAAAATATTTGTTCAAGGACACAAATGTTATCACTTTCTAGAAGGCTGCTTTAACTCATTCGCTTGACTGACAACAGAGAGACTGTCTCAAAACTGAAAATTGTGGTATGAGTGACCCAGTCTTATTTTGTGCTGCTCACACCCTTCAGTGGCTTGTAGCCATTATATTTTAGCTTTCAGTCTCCCTTCTCATTAAAATGCAAAAGAGGGAAATATGGTCAGTGTTGTACAAACAAAAACAAATACACTGGAGAATAATGCTCTGCTCGTTCTTTGACAGTGGAAACCTATCCTATATTGATTAAGCAGCTATGTAGCTTGATTCCTTTATTATTTTTAGAACTGTAATATTCCTTATGGCATTATATTAAAAATTAACCCATGGCAGGGGGATAAGGGAAGAGAATGAAATGTACATTCCCACCCACCAAAATTGTGGCCAACTGGCAGAAAGCAAAAAACATGTCAGCCTGTCACCCTGCTCTGGCTCAGAAGGAAAATAATAGCCTTTGTTCCCATGTAGTCTCCAAGTACTAGGATGAATCCTGAGACCTACCTTTTTCTCTTCAGGTTTGCCTTTCTGTGTGTGTGTGTGTGTGTGTGTGTGTGTGTGTGTGTGTGTGTGTGTGTGTGAATCCTCATGAGTACAAAGATGCCTGCTGGAAATGTTTCAGTCCCTCTGTTCACATGTAATCAACATTCCCACTGTCTTCTTACACTGAGTTTTGGAAAGTGGGCCCTTGCAGTGCCCCATGGCTGCTTTAATTAGCCAAACAATCAGGGTTAGGAGGCCCTAACTCTTCTAAGGGATGTCTCCATGTGTATGACTAAGAAGTCTGCCTGGCAACAGAGTTTAAAGAGAAATGCACTGTTTTTTCTCTCTGTTTTGGAAACTGAAAGAGTTGTTTCTTTTTATCTTTTTTTTTTCCTGTTACTGTTAAATTTTATTGACTATATATAAAGTATTAGAGATCTTTTGGATCTGATTATGATTTGGGTCCAGAAAATGTGTAATCCCCAATGAAGACTATAGTAAAAGAGCCAACTCCTTTCCAAAACCATAGTAATCAGATGTTAGTATATGAATAGCTTTTGGCTTGGCTAGGAAACTTGTCCCTTTACCCCATCTTTTTTCACTTAAGCTATAAACTTTAGGAGTAATTTGTTTCCTTTATCAGTCAGGGTCCTTGCAAGAAAGAGCTGGCACATTCAAATCAGTTAAATGGAGGATCATACAAAAGATACTTTTACAAAGGTGTGAGGATGGTATAGAGAAACCAAAAGGGATGGAGCAGTACTTGGGGGTAAGGAACACTAGGGAACCACTCCCATCCCAGGCCTGAGAAGGCAAGAGGGGGACATAGCTCCTGGAATAGGGGAGAAAAGAAGAGGGTAAAGAAGACTCCTCACAAGAGCTGAGCTCTTCCGTTAAATTACATGGCCGGCCCAAATCAACCTGCAGGGAGGAAATGGAAATAAATGCCCAAATCTCACTCTCCTCTTCCCTCGGGCCTCCTGCTGGTGCTCCCACTGGTCAACCCTATCAGATCTCAGAGGGCAAGAGAGCCATGATGCTGAGAGCTGTTAGCCTCCTGGTGTGCAGGGTATGGAGAGAGGGTGAAGGGGCAGCTGGAAGAGATCAGGCACATTTTTACTAAAACCAACCAATATCTATTCAACAACTACATGTGAGGAATTTCTCATTTCCCACATTTCATCATCTACATTAACTGGAATCCAAGGAGAATTTTCCCATGGAACTTGCATGTTTAGGTTGTAGGAGACGGCTATGATAAAGTGAAACAAAATTGACATGTGCTGTCACAAGATGTGTATTCCAGTACTGACGTCATCACGTGCTAGTTGTAGAACTCTGGATGAGTCATGTCTGATCCCTTGTGCTCAATGGTATCTATCAGTGTGGTGATGATAAGTCAAATATGTTTTGCTTCTGTCACAGAATTGGTGCTAGTATGAAGTTATTGAGTGCATAAGAAAACACGCTATGAACCCTAATAAACTTTAATTTAGTTTGGAAACATTTCTGTGAAGCCATGACATTTTCAGCCTCTTTACAAGTCAGACTTTCCTCTTTTAAAAAGGAGGCACTCTTGTCAAAATTGCTTGGTTGTTTAACAGTTTAGACATTTGTATCTTGTGGAAGTAAATGAGTACTCAGAATGTATACACAGACTTTCCCCAGGGAATTCCCAATTTCCTTCATCACATCAAGGAAATCTTATAAATAATGTCATATATGGAGAAACTGTTTTGCTCATTAATTACATAGTTACCTCCAGAGAGAGGGTCTGACTTGCCAAGAGAACTGGTGATTTGGCTCTCGCTGGGGAATTAAAGATATGATGCAACAGGCATTGCATTAGGGACCTTTGGGTATTGTCTTCCTAGCTCTCTCCCTCTGGAATTCTGAGCTGATTCCAGAGGTTATGGAGAGCCATGAAAAGTGCAATCCACAGGTACTTTGGGATGTATGCTCTGGGACTAGTCCAGCAACAAGAGAGTATCTTAATTTGGAGGACTTTAAAAAACTTGAGAGATATAAGTAGACAAAAAATGTGTATGAAATAGACCAAAAAAAGCAATAAAACAAACGAAAACTCTTGAAGGATGGAAAAAAGAAAGAAACTAAGACAGGAAAACCTACCCATTTTGAAATTAAAAAACACACAAATAACAATAAAAATAATAATGTAAATCTAGACCTAAAAGTATTTAATAAAGTAAAAGTTAAAAATAAATAAAGCAAATATTCAACATAAAGTAGAGACTAAACGAAGAAAAAAACACCCAAAGAAAATATGAGGAGCTAAAGATAAAAACAGATTTTAGTTAATTAAAAGCATAGAAGAATATATATTTAAAGTCAAATATTGCCTCTCTGAAAATATCAATAAACAACACTTTTGTAACCTGATCATGAATAAAAAAACATTAAAATGATAAAGAGAGCAAAAGTATAAATACAGTAATTCTTTTAAAGCAAGAGAACATTTTTTATCCAAAGTAATTTCTTAAATTGGAATGACTGTCTATTCCAGAAAAAAATATAGATAAGATTTCATCAAGAATTTAAAAATAGAATAGACCAGAAGCATAAACAAAATATAAAATATAGACAAAAGCCAGAACCAGAACATTTTATAGATGGATTCTACAAAAGCAGAGAAGTACGTTAAAAGAAGAGAAGGCAATAGCTCTTAACTTATAAAGCTAGATGCAAAGCCCCTAAATTTAATGTTAGCATTTTTTATCGAGGTATAATTCACAAATAACATTAGTTTCAGCTGTACAGCATAATGATTCAGTATTTGTAGGTATCGTGAAACATTCACCCTAATAAGTCTAGTTAACATCCATCACCATAGATAGTTGTAAAAGATGATAGCACTTTTGAAGAGCTTCATTGAAAGGATGATGTATATTGTGATCAAAAAGGGTTTAACATAGTATTGCTAAATATTGGAAACATGATAGACAAGTAGGTCAGTGGGACAGTTTAGGAAATCCATAATACAGAAATGCATATATTTTTGTATATATTTGATGGAATATGCAAAAGTGGAACAATTGACTCTCCTTTAAAAAAAGATTAGATTCTCAGTTCAGGCAATTTTTGAAAATTCAATTCGAATAACAGGTTAAGTATAAAATAACAATGATGTACATTATAACCAAAAAAAGGATTAAAGTAATAAAGTTAGATACTGGAAAATTGATAGTCAGTTTGATGGATAGAACAGAATGGACAAAGCCAGAGACAAATTCTTCTTTTTTTTTTTTTTTGGTCTTTTGCCTTTTGTTGGGCTGCTCCTGCGGCATATGGAGGTTCCCAGGCTGGGGGTCTAAGCAGAGCTGCAGCCACTGGTGTATGCCAGAGCCACAGCAACGTAGGATCCGAGCCGCATCTGCAACCTTCACCACAGCTCACAGCAATGCCGGATCCTTAACCCACTGACCAAGGCCAGGGATTGAGCCTGCAACCTCATGGTTCCTAGTCGGATTCATTAACCACTGAGCCACGATGGGAACTCCCAGAGACAAATTCTTGAGGGGAAAAAAATGTACTATACAATAAGTGGTGATCATCTAGTTAAAGTGAAAAAAATTAAAGTTAGATCTCTATTTCATCTCATGCTAAAAAGTTAAAAAATGAATTTTAGGGAGTTCCCGTCGTGGTGCAGTGGTTAACGAATCCGACTAGGAACCATGAGGTTGCGGGTTCGGTCCCTGCCCTTGCTCAGTGGGTTAACGATCCGGCGTTGCCGTGAGCTGTGGTGTAGGTTGCAGACGCGGCTCGGATCCCGCGTTGCTGTGGCTCTGGCGTAGGCCGGTGGCTACAGCTCTGATTCAACCCCTAGCCTGGGAACCTCCATATGCCTCGGGAGCGGCCCAAGAAATAGCAACAACAGCAACAACAACAACAGACAAAAAGACAAAAGACAAAAAAAAAAAAAAAAAAGAATTTTAGTTGGCTGTGTTGAGTAAGTATAAAACAAACAAACCAAAAAAAAAAAAAAAAAGAACTTTGAAAGTAGTAAAAATATACAGATATATTTCCTTGCTTCATTTTGGTGAGGAAGGTCTTACTGGAAAAAAAAAAACCTGCAAAAATTCAGACTTCCTGGTGAAGACTAAAGTTTTTCTCCATAAAACTTATGAAACTTTTGGGATGTTACATTACTGGCATAGCACAAAGACTCCATCCACATATGCCCTCTTTCTCTCACTGATTATGATGGAAAACTCTGGGCAACTGCAAAAAAAATTTGAAGACCCTGAAAAGTAGACAAAAGTAGGCAGATTGTAGAAAGGAGTCAAAACTTGGAGAGGTAATCACAGAGGGATGAATTTCTCATTATTTTTTCTTTTCTCTGTGGCTCTGCCCCTACTGTGGGCCACAGTCTTGGAGTGTGGCCACAGCAGCAATATTGTAAGTAGCTAAAACTCCAAGAGAGATCCCATGTTTCTGGCCCTCAGAATAAAAAAAATAATGTCCAGGGGTTGGAGAAGGAGAGGAGACTCCCAGAGGGGAGAGCTGGAGAGGAACATGCCCAGGTTCTCCATGTGAACCTCTACAATCTCAGGTTCAGCCTTGATGTGTGGGAAATTTTAACACCTATCTCTCAGCAAATGATAGAACAATGAGACAAAAACTTTATACAGATATAGACTATCTGAACAACACTATCAACCATCTTGATCTAATCTGGAGAACACTATATTCAAAAAGTAGAGAATACTACAGATTTTTTCCCCAAGTGCGCACAGAACACTGACAAAGAAAGACCATATATGGGGCCATATAACACATTTTTATAAAATTAAAAGAATCACGGAGTTCCTTTCCTGGCTTAGCAGTTAACGAACCCAACTAAGATCTATGAGGATACGGCTTTGACCCCCAGCCTCGCTCAGTGGGTTAAGGATCCAGCATTGCCATGAGCTGTGGTGTAGGTTGCAGACATGGCTCAGATTCTGCGTTGCTGTGGCTGTGGTGTAGGCTGGCAACTGTGGCTCTGACTCAACTCCTAGCCTGGGAACTTCCACATGCTGTGGGTACAGCCCTAAAAAAAAAAAAAAAAATTTAAAAGGATCGCAGTGATACAAAGCGGATTCTCTGACCACAAAGGAATAACGTAGGAAATCAATAGCAGTAACATATCTGAGGAAACTCCTAAATATCTAGAAATTAAATAATAGTCACAGGTTAAAGATAAAATCGGGGGATATTAGAAAATATTTTGAATTGAATGACAATGGAAATACAAACACAAAATTTTTGTGATGCTTCTAAAGCAGTGGTGAGAGGGAAAGTTGCTTTAAACAGTTTTATCAGAAAGAAGAAAGATCTAAAAGCAAGGACCTAAATTTCACTTCAAGAAACTGGAAAAAGAAGAGAAAAGTAAACCCAAGGTAAAAAGAAGGAAAGAAATAATAAAGATTAAAACAGAAATCAATGTAGTGAAAAATGGACACTAGAGCACCTGCTTAGCAAAGTCCAAAACTGGGCTGGAAAAGATCAACAAAATTGACAAACTCTAGCTAAACTGATAAGGAAAAAAGCAAGAGAATATAAACCACCAATATTAATAATGAAAAAGAAGTTTTCAACACTACAGATATTTAAGAATAATAAGACAATGCTACAAGTAACTTTATGCTAAAAAAAATTGGAATACTGAAATGAATACATTTCCAAAAAATACAACATATCAAAATTGATGTAAGAAAAAAAATGATATAAATACCTCTAGCAATTCACTTTGTTATCAAAAGCTTCCCAAGAAGAAAAAGTCCAGGCCTAGATAATTTCACTGCTGAATTCTATAAAACATTGGAGAAAGAAATAACACATCAATTTTATTCAAATATATAAAAAATAGAGGAAGAGGGCACTGCCCAACCCAACCATTTAGTAAAGTGAGTAGAGTATGTATGTTCAGTTGATTTTTGGCCACACTGTCAATGCAATTCAATGGGAGAAAGATTTTTATTTTAACTAACATTACGGAATCAAATGGTTATCTACAGGGGAAAAACGAACATAAACCCTCACATCACATGATATCCAATATGTAACTCAAAAGGGGTCACACATACAACTTTAATACACAAAGTGAGAAAACTTCTAGGAGAAAGCCCAAGGAAAAAAATTGCAACATTGGGGTAAGGAGACATGTCCTAGTTAGAATACTGAACGCATCATGAAAGAAAATGACCAGTGACCTTGCTATAGACGTACTGAATGTTTGCAGGCCCTCCAGAATTCAGGTGTTGCCATCCTAATCCCCATTGTGATGGTATTAGGAGGTGGGGCCTTTGGGAAGAAACTAGGTCATGCATTACATCATTGCCCTTAGAAAAGGGACCTCAGCATTTCCCCACCTTTCCATCCTATGAGGATACAGCATAAGTTGGCTGTGAACCAGGAAGTGGGCTCTTACCAGAGAATCTCTCTACGCTTTGATCTTGAATTTGTCTAGCTTCCAGAACTGTGAGAAGTAAATTTCTCTTATTTATGTTGCTTGTAAGCCACCCAGTCTATAGTACTCTGTCTTGGCTTTGAGTGGACTAAGAGAGAAATTGGTACTGAGTGTGAGGTGTTGCTATCACAAACACCTAAAAGTGTGGAATGAGTGAGGGCTGGAAGTATTTTGAGGTGTCTGCCAGAGAAATCTTATATTGTTATGAACAGACCATTAAGAGTGATTCTCAGTAAGAGCTCAGAAGGAGAGGAGGAGAGTTCTAAGAAAGGTTTAATCTTCACAGAGAATACCTGAATAATCGTGACCAGAATTCGGGCAGAAATATGGACTACAAAGGCACTTTGATGAGGTCTCAAATGGAAATGGAGACCATGTTACTGGAGTTTCCCTGTGGTGCAGTGAGTTAAAGATCCAGGTTCAGTTTCGGGTCTGGGAACTTTCAAGTGCTTGGGTCATGGCCAAAAAAAAAAAAAAAAAAAAGCAAAACCAATCAACCAAACAAAAAAACACCAAAAATCCTATTACTGAAAATTGGAGAAAAGGTGATCCTTGTTATAAAATGCCTACTAACTTGACTGAAATGTATTCCTCTTCTGGTGTGTTGTGAGCATTGAAATGGAATACTGACCTAAAGTAATTTTTAATCAAAGCCTTAAAGGTGTGGTTTGGCTCCTTCTAAATGCTTATAGGAAAATGTGAGAAGAGAGAAACGACCTAGAGGCGGAAATGTTATACAAAAAGGAAGCAGAACTTAGAGAGCCTACCCATATTGCTTTAAAAAAAAAAAATGAGAGGAGTTCCCACTGTAGTACAATGGGATTGGCAGGTTCAAACACCAGCCCTGGCACACTGGGTTAAGGATCCAGCATTGCCACAGCTGCGGCTTAGGTGGAGACTGCATGTCAGATCTGATATCTGGATCAGGACCTCTGTATGGGCAACCAAAAAAAAAGAAAAAAAAAAAAAAGGCAAAGTGTGTTTGGGAGAGAACACTAACGGTACGCAAAACATCACTTTGACAAAGAGGTTAGAATGAGGGTGCACCATGGATTTCATCAGCAGCCTCAGCAGGAAAACTATCAGTTTGAACTGAAGAGGAAGGAGATGGGAAGGCTAATGAGAGACCAGACTGATGGACTTCCAGGGCTTGACAAGATGGAACCCTGGAACTATCTGATTATGAATGTATGCTGTTAAAGAATAACCCTGAAGGCAATCTGGAGATCATCAGAGCTGCACCCTTGGTTTCAAGTGGGGGAGATGATCACCTCACTTTCAACAGGCCAGATGGCTTCTGTCCAAAGCCGTAGGGGTGGCCCAGAGACTTGCAGGTCCCACCCAGGCCTAGTGAAGCTTCAGGGGCAAGACCGCCACCCTAGTGGTTCATAAAATGGAACTTCTGCCCCAGTGGGTTGTGAAGAGGGGACCCTTGCTTCACCAGCACCTGGAGGGCAGAGCAACAAACCAAAGAGGATTATGCTTGAGCCTCTCAATCTCATGGCACTTGCCTTGTAGTCTGGACTTCTTTGGGATCTCTTAATCCTTTCATCTTTCCCATTTCTCCCTTTTGAAATGGAAATGCCTATCCAGGCTGACCTTCTCCTAGTGCCTGTCAGGCCACAAGTATTCCTGCTGAAAGACCTTTGCAGTTGTCGCTCTGTCTCAAGGACTCCTCTCCCCGGTCTTGGAATGGGCTGGATTCTCTTTAAGTTTAATGCTCAAATAGTGCACAACAAATTTCCCTGATGACTCTGTCTCAATAGAACTCCCATCACTCTTAGTCACCTATCCTGCTTTGGTTTTCTTCAAAGAAAAATATTTATCTTATTCTCTCTCCCACCCCCTCAATGAAAGCTCCGAGTTCAGTGATTTTGTGTTTCCCATTAACTGTTATATTCCCAGGGTCTGGAACACGGTAGGTACTCAGTAAATACTTGTTTTCTGTGGTTTTAAGAGCAGTACTATTTATTTTCTAAAGAGAATTATGTGGTGTGCTATGATTCTCAAATGTTTGCTACCTGCTCCTACCGGGGGATTGATGATACACTCTTCCCCGTGGAATTCAGGCACGGCTGCGGGACTCTCCCTGAGCAGAAGCTTTAAGAGCCTGCACACGGTTCGCCATGTCTTCTTGCATTCTGCCATAATCACCAGTGATGTTTTGGACAGAGGCTGCTCTGTCAGCCTGAGCCCCAGAGAAAATGCTGTGGAGCAAAGCCACCGTTGATCATGCGGATCTGTGGTATGTGTAGTAAATAAACTTTTCTATATTAAGCCACTGAGATTTGCGGGCCATTTGTTTCCAGAGTATAACCTAATTTATCCTAACTGGTACAGACACCTATGCAACCACGGACCAAGAAAGGGCCCAAGAGTATCTAAAACATATTGGACAAATTACCTAAGTTTGCCTGAACTGGCTCTTCCTCAACAGCCTAGTTCTTTGCCACCACAATGTCTTCTTTGAAAAGATAAACAAACAAAAGCACTAAGACATTTATTTTGACATCATCTGAAGTTATTTTTTAATTATTTACATTTTCATGAAAAAGCATTATTGAGAAAAGTAACTAAAGTAGCTTATGGATTTAAAACTGATTCCAAACAGCATAACTTATAATTGAATAAGAGGTTTATGAATAACACAAATTGTAAAGTTTTGCCTCCAATCAATTGAACAAGAAAATCCCTGGGACTGATATCTTCAAATCTGTATTATTTTTGAAGTTTCCCAACTGATTATGATGTAATCCCAAAACCAGGTATTCGAGGTAAATGTCTCTGTACTTATAACCTTAGGACATACAGGGAAATACGCAGACCAGCAAGAATCCCCATTCTACCCCACTTAAAAACACAACCAAAGGCACGACTTCTGTAATCCCTCATTGAACTGCAATGCTTCAAATTGCCAATGGGAATTTTTATAAGATAACTTTATAAAGAACAAAATATTTGCTTTAGTTTCAATGGTCGTTAAGTGGAAATGGCTTACTCTTCTCAAGAAAGCATCACCTGGAACCACTCTTGTAGAAGAAGATAGAAGTAAGAATTCCATTATATTTCTTTTTCTGTTTAGACATTGTAAGACTGACTTGAATTTGGAGGAGAATTTCCTTTATTAATACAATATGAGTTAGTTGGTATATTATTTTCTAAGCTGTAATTCAGATAACGTAGAAGCAGTTACGAACAATCTTTAGGAAATACTAGAACTTTATTGCTAGGTGCCAGAAACCTCCAGTGTTGGATGTGAAGAATGAAATTGAACGCCACACGGATATTTCCAAACGCAGGCAATATAATGAAGTCTTACTTCTATACAAAAAAGGCCTTGTCCCCCAATCTGTACCCCATCCCAAGAGCTCTCCCTCACGGGGATGAAAAAATGAAAGAAAGGTTTGCCGCCTTTGAACACTTATTTGACTTTGGCAGGGATGAAGTTCTCATAAAATTTAAATGTTGAAGGAGAGGGCATTTGTGCTACTAATAGATTGGAGAAAACACACTAAGCTAACAATGCTCTGAAAGGAAACCAGAAATCTTACACCAATTTAGAATGTATTTCCTTCTAGGAGCAAGGGACAATCTTATGGAACAATCCCTGTCCCAAAGGAGCTGGGTAGCGTAGTGAGGGTCACCAAGCCAAAGCAATAGCTGGGAGCAATGTGGTTTGCTGGATGCCAGGATCAGCTCTGCCTGCTCTGGCAGCAAGTCAGCCTCATCAAGATATTTATGCAGCATTCAGGGCAAAACAGAGATAAACATCTGTCAATGCTGACAGATGGGAGAACTGGTCTACCACATCTTGGCTTCTTTGCCTTCATGTTTAGTAATACAAACACAAATGAGATTTTTCTTTCCCATGAAGTAACTAATTTAGTAGGTAAGTTATTTCAAGTCCTAGAATTACTACAAAGAAAAATAAATTCTTTTCTGGCATCACCTTAAAAGAAGAAATTCGGTGGGTTTAGGTTCCTTTAATCTATATAGACAAAGTAATACCTTCTTGTTTTAACCATTCCTTAGTCCTTCCCCCTCCCATGCTTTCTTCATTTCCACTTAAAAAATGGCTTTTATCTTTTGAATTTTGTGATTAAACTTTGCCAACACTAGGCAAAAGTACAGATTTTAACCAATTATTGGCATTATTTAGAATAATTCACAAACCAAAACATAATGTTTGAATTATTCAGAAAACTAGGGCGATAAATATATATCACACGCAAACAGAAAAAGAGACAGAGACATAGGTATGACACATAGACCTTTCCGTACAGCTCTCAAATACCAGGTGATCTTGCTGTATTGCAACCTTTGTGCTCAAATCAGCCTGTCAACTAATGAAGGTAAGAGTTGCCTAGAAAAATCTATAATTTGTGTTTTTCCAAAATTTTAATTGAAAACGCTTATAGCTAACAATGTTTTATATCTGTTTCTCTTTTCCTATTTTCAAATGACTTAATTTAAAACCTAACAGATTAGGTGCTTATCATCACAGGCCGAAGTCACCTAAATGTAGTTATAAAACATTGCTGGGAAAAGTGAGAAAATGATTTCACGTCTTATGGCGACCTTACTGTTTTGAGAAGCAAAGCGCCTCTTTTATTCTCATGCTCCTTCAAGCTTCTGATTTCTACATAATGGCCAGCAAAGTTCAACTAAGCCTCCAAGCTTGTCAATAGAACAGTGTCTTTTTCCTGAAAAGGAAATCATGGCACTTCCCCCAAATCCACTTTATCCTGGGGGAAATGTTACTTTGGGGGGGTAAAATTTTAAAGAATATAGAAGTTGTTTGTCTGCAAGATCCAATGCAAAAAAAGGGGGGCGGGGAGAATCTCCATTGTTCCCAAGTTTCTGTAGTTTTGTAATGCAGTTATTTTCTAATTTCAAAATTTGAAAGAAAAATAATCCCTATGAAATATCTTATCATGCTTCATAGCGCTTTGTAGTATTTCTTTCATTTATAGTACTTATGGCCTACTAAAGAATTTTATATAAATATTTTATTTCCCATTAACCTACAAATTCCATAAAGGCAGGAGTGTGCCTGCCTTGCTCACCTCTGTGAAATATATTTTTTTAAGTTAAGGCGTAAAATAATTTGAAAAAAATGAAAGGGTCCAAATGACTGAGCCCATCTATACAGCGGGAACAGAGATACTTTTTATGTTTTTGCTGATCACAAACAAGTTGTCCAAGCCACTTCCGGGAACTCATTCCTTAGTGCTTGTCAAAGTTCTGATAATATTTACAAAGTGCTCTGAAAGTTATCTAAAATGCTCTGAAAATGCTCTAAATGCTTTGCCAATTTTTAAGAAGTTTTCGAAACAGTGATCTAAGGAGAATGCTAATTATGTGAAGCTATTGTTACACACAGAAAGCATGAATTTCTGAGTATGTGAGAAAGCACTGAGTAGTTTGGCACAGCACCGCAGTGGTCAACACATTAAGAATCCTTGTCAGAAGTCTGCATGATACCGCTTATATGTGGAATTTAAACATAAAACATTCTAGTGAACATAACAGAAAAGCAACAGAACATTAGGTTACCAGTGGAGGGAGGGGCAATACTGGACTGGGGGAGTAGGAGGTACAAACTATGAGTGTAAGGTAAGCTCAAGGATATAACAGGGGGAATAAGGCCAATATTTTTTGGAGTTCCTGTTGTGGCTCAGTGGTAACAAACCTGATTAGTATCCACGAGGTTGTGGGTTCAATCCCTGGCCCCCACTCAGTGGGTTAAGGATCCAGCATTGCTATGAGCTGTCGTATAGGTCACAGACATGGCTCAGATCTCAAGTTGCTGTGGCTGTGGTGTAGGTCAACAGCTTTAGCTCCAGTTCGACCCCTAGCCTAGGAACTGCCATATGCTGCAGGTGTGACCCCCCCAAAATAAATAAATAAAGTCAATATTTTTTAAGAACTGTAAATGGAAAGCAACCTTTAATAATTGTATAAAAAATATAGGAGTTCCTGTCATCGGCTCAGCAGTTAACAACTCAACTAGTATCCATGAGGACGTGGGTTTGATCCCTGGCCTCTCTCCTTGGGTTAGGGATCCAGCGTTGTCGTGAGCTGTGGTGTAGGCTGCAGACACAGCTCTGATCCCACGTTGCTGTGGCTGTGGTATAGGCCAGCAGCTGTAGCTCCAATTTGACCCCTAGCCTGGGAACCTCCATGTGCCATGGGTGTGACCCTAAAAAGACAAAAGACAAAAAAAAAAAAAATTGTATAAAAAAAAATTAATTATTTTATAAAAGAATCCTTGTCAGGGGTTTTGTTCACCAGTAAATCTCTTGGGATCTTTTTAAACTTGGAACTGTGTGTCAAGAACTGAGAAGGGTCTGACATCTTAACTTACATAAAAGTAAATCAGCTTGCTGCAGTTTCATACCGGCTGGCAGATGACACAGGACTTCTGGATCAGAGACACAGAATGTTTATTACATGCAGCAAGAGCAGTAACATTTCTATGCCAGTCACTGAACCTCAGAGCACTGGAGGGAAAACCGTACTAATCCCATGCAGTAGGCTACACCACAGGAGGGGAATCGTGAACTCGGGGAGCCTGAATCTTTTATGATGGCAGGGAGCATGCCTGTGTTTTAGCCTAGCAGAAGATGCTCTATTTCCCAAGCAGTCCACTCTATATAGACATCCTTAGAAAGATGGTCCAGAAGAAAGGTCAGTCTGTATCTTTTGTGTAAGATGTATAACAATGTGAGAGACTCATGGAAAATTGTTTCTCAGCACCTTGTCTCTGGAAGGTTTTTTCCCCCAGGGCCTGTATTAAGTTAATTGACACACAAACTAAAAAGTACAAAGACATCCTCCTGTATTCTACATGGCTCACACGCATGGACGTCAAGAAGATGGAATAAGATGAGCAAGAAGCTAGAAAGCCAAGTGTCCAGCTAAGAAGATAGGGGAGGAGGTGAACACCCTTTCTATCAAGTGGCTTTGGTATGTCAGATGAGAGTTACAGGTGGATGCATTTCTTACATTACAGTTATAAGGAGAAGGAAAAACTCCAAATAAGCTCTTCTGCTCCCTTGACAGAATATGCTGTCATTTGGGACAAGTTAAGTCACTTTTCTTTACTTCAGCCTTATTTGGAGCTTATGAAAGCCAGAATAACCCTTTAAAGGCTGTTTTACCTTCTCTTAACACACAGCTGCTTTGTTATCCTCAAAGGCCAGAAAAGACAAGGACAAGAGTTCAGATAAGCCAGGGTTTACAAGGGTGAAAGAAAAGGCAGAAAAGCCATTTGTTACCTGTCATTCAAGGACCCAGCAGTGCTGACATGGAATTCCTCTGAATCTGGCTGATTCCTGCTCTTGTTAGTGCATTTATGTTAAAAGTGAGCAGGATTTTTGAAGGTTTGGAGTTAGAGGAAGCCTTGGTCGTGCTGCACAATTACGCCTTTAAAAAGAAAAGAAATCTCCTGCCTTTGTTCTTCAGAGAGCGCTTCCTGCATACCAGGCCCTCGGGGCATACAGATAGTAAGTGTAAAGGTTTTTTTCAAGGTTCATAAAAAGCTCCTGAGGATTTATAAATGGTTTCATCTGTCAGAAACTATTTATGCAGACTTGGCACTTAGAGTGAATTATTCTTATTAAGCAAAAATTGAGAAAATTGCTCCAGTCTCACCCAGAAGGTACCTGCAGTCGATCAGGAGCTAAGACACTCCATAAGCTATAAACTTCAGAGAAAAGAAATTGCATGTCTCTCTGGATGTCTGTGTGAAATGAACGGCTCCAAAGAGACTATGTCTCAGCTTTGTCCCTCAAGCTGCTGTGCTGGATGGTTTTTCCATTCTCATCCCCTAGGGAATGCGGGGTGGGGGGTGGGGAGCAGGGTGTTTGAAAAGACTACATCCCAAGGACAGGCACCCCTTTCCCCTTCTCCAGGGCTCTCTGCTCAAAAACAGCATGTCCACTGTTGCAAAGCACATGTAAAGCTATCCAAGCACAGTTATGAGCGCAAGACACTGTGCAGAATGCTCTACATGAACTGTTTTATTAATTTCTAGCAATAATGCCGTGAGGTACTGTTATTAACCTCACCGTACAGATGCGGAATTCAGGGGTGGAGATGAAGGAATCCAACCAAAGTTGCATAGTTGTAGTGACAGATCTGAGATGTCACCTCAGGCAGGCTGACTCCAGGACCGACTGGTCCACCCCCTACCTCCACAGAAGTCATAGGATGGCCTGATTGAGCTGGTGAGTCCAGGGACTCATGAGGGAATTTCACTATACAATCATTTCTCACAGTAGCCACTCACTCCAAGTTTTAGTCCTTTTCCAAACCCCTTGTGTCTTTTACATTTTCCCCTCTTCTTTCTGACTTCAGAAGGCCTTACCAGTTCTAATTTTTCATTTATTTGCCAGATATTCTCCCATGAAGTGCTTGGCACAGGTAAAAAGCTCAAGAAATGTTTGTTGAATAAGCTTAAAAAGCAGGTAATTGCCATTCTACTGGGCTCATTAGCGTCAGAGCCATTCATTGCACACATCCTGCCTTGAGATGTCCCGTCTTTGTTCTTTCATTTGAATACATAAATCCCCCCATTTACACCTTACAACATCTGCTCCGATAGTCTGGGATCACCAGGACAGCATGCCAAGCTCACTTGAGCTAATGGCCCCATTATAAAAACATTTTAGAAAGCTAACCCTTTTTTTCCCCCCAAAGTTCTTATTTAAATACTCAATCAACACTTCCAGCACTGCTCCAATCACAATCATAGTTTTCCAAGTTTCCACTGATAACATTTATTAGATCTGCATGTTCTATTAGCAGTCATTCTAATAGCGATCAGCATCTAAGACCTGATGTTCTGGTCCTCCCAGGGTCCTTACAATCATCTTTAAAACCATACATAGGAGATAAAACCAAAGTTGGGAAGAGAGGAAATGCCTTCTAATTCGTGTTGAGAAAGGATCTTAAATGTTATGTAAGTTGTGTCAGGAAGAGTTACATCAATCAACAGTATTCATTGATTGCTGTTTTCCAATCAGCAACTTAGATCCTCTTGGCTATTGGCCATTCTCTCTCTCTCCTGATACGACATTCCTATGAGCTGTTTTTTTATTCTATGGCCAGTGCTACCTCGGAACACTAAGGTCCAAGGGGCAAGAATGAGGCAGCTATGGTCAGCTCACCATATAAGGATGCTGTCTTTCCCTCAATTGCTGATTCCTTTGAAATCCCAATTCTATACCGAGAAAGGTCACTTACATGCTGATGTTTCCTTCGAGAAACTGAGACTTCCACTTTAACTCTGGCTACTTCTCACACCCATCTCTAGTCAAGTGATCCTACTCAAAGTGGAGCCAAGGAAGGAATTTCACTCCCTTTTTTCCATCAGACTCTGTAGCTCAGAGTCCTAAGTGGGCTTCAAAACTCTGGACACATTCCAGGAAAAGAGTCTGGGGTCTAGACAGTGGCATTTCACCGAAGGGCTCCGTAGACTGTTGGGCAGAACTCGTCCAAGTGATTTTTGCCATTCCACACATGGGATCTTTGCCTCTGCCTACTCTCCATCCCATCACCAGGACATTCCCCTCCCCTAAGGAGTCATTCATGACTCTTCTCAACTCATTCCTGGCCTTCCTGGCTTGAGTCACCCTCTATATCCATCTCATCCATACCACCTACCCCGAGCAGATTTCCGAGGTAGAGATTTGCATGCAGGGAGTCGAGGGCCTACTTTGGTAAGGGATTCCTGGAGGGAAGTGAGGCAAGCAGGACTGGGCAGAGAGAGACCTCAGGTTGTGATACGGTCACAACAGAGGCCTCTCTAATCTCACAGGAGGGTGGGCCGCTAGGATGCCCTGCAGAACCCTTCACCGAGGCAAGAGGCCCAGCGTTTGTATCCTGGCATCAATCAGTCATTGGATATGGGTAATCCCTGGGAAGACGACGAGACCTTGGCCCAGATGGCTCTCTTCAGCTGAGAACAGTTTCTGGAGGGGTCTCAGCTGAGAGACTTCAGCCGTCGACAGTCCTGGCAGCTGGCAGAATGAATGGTTTTGTCCTCAAGTGGGGGATCTGGGCGGCCTATCATGGCATCCATCATCCAGTTATTTTTTTTCTTTCTCCTCTCCCACACATATTTTTCTTCCACCCTGGCCCTCTCTCATAACATTTGTACTTGCATCTCCAGAATCCTGGGTCCTTCCTCCAGCTAGGCCACTCACATCTCTCTTTATTAATTTGGGTCTTTCTCTTTAGAGATATTCTCTCTTCACCGCCAAGTTGTCTGCCATTCTTGCTGACCCCTCTATTATCTGAACATCCGCCATGTGTGGTGTAAAGGAGCATTTAAATATAGTTGTCTTTTAGTTGAAGCAGCAATGTCATTGGTTTGTGCACCTGAGGGTGAAGGGTGAAGGGGAGTATTGTAGGCAAGGGGAAAAAGATGTGTTCGTCTCCTTATGTGGATCACAAACAACTTGAGGGTGAAGACAACAGTTTTAATTTCTTGTGTATGAAGAGCGGTGTGCACATTAAAAATTCTTGGAACCTTCACATACAACATATAAATACATACACACACACACACACATTCGGCACTTAATTATGTGCCAAGAAAGCACCATTCTAGGTACTGGGGTTTTAATGGTAAATAAGATAAATAAAGGCCCTACCCTCAAGGAGATTACATTGTGCTTATTAAGAACTGGAAGTTGGGCAGTTCCCATCATGGCTCAGCGGAAATGAATCTGACAAGGATCCTTGAGGACGCAGGTTTGAACCCTAGCCTCACTCACTGGGGTAAGGATCTGGCGTTGCCATGAGCTGCAGTGTAGGTCGTAGACATGGCTCCGATCCTGAGTTGCTGTGGCTGTGGTGTAGGCCAGCAGCTGTAGCTCTGATTCAACCCCTAGCCTGGGAACCTCCATATGCTGCAGGGGTGGCCCTAAAAAGACCGAAAAAAGGAAATGGAAGTCAGTCTACTTATTTTAACATTTTATGAGTCATTATCTGGAGTTAATACTCACGAAGAAGCTCTAGTAGAAAAATCTTATGTTTTCCACACCTGGTGAATCTATCTTGTGGTATGAATTCATCTAGAAATCTCAGTAATGTCACACAACAATTTGTCACCCTCATCACACCCTCATGTGGATGGGTGGCACTCCACCTTGGAGCTCTACCAAGAGGAAAACCAAGCTCTCTTCATCAGAGAAAGACAAATCTCAGAGACACATTGGCTCTTAACTGCCTCAGTCTTTCTGCTCCAGCTCATTGACTTTAATTAGGCACCTGGCCTTAAGTTAACTGCAAGGGAGGCTGGGACATGTAATGGAAAAAGTACATAAGCACTGAGCACTAACTGTCTCTGCCATAATAACCACTGTCAATATTTCTGTGTGACACACTGTTCTAAGTGCTTAAAGAGCCTGTACCCAATTCCACTGTGGTGCAAGGTCCATATCAATGATAATTCTCAGACACCAGCTGAGTGTCCTATCACTCAACCCAGTTCCGACACTATCTATCTGGAGACACCTTCGAATTCCACAGGTTAAGGCCTCAGTCCCAAAAAACCATCCCCTCCCCCTCCACTTCAGCCACCAATTACAAACAAGATGATCAGCTTTCCTCCTGACCGACTAGCTTTCCATGAGAGGTTCCACCAGCCCCTTTCTTGGGCTGATTAATTTGCTAGAGCAGCTCCCAGAACTGAAATACTTAAGAGATAACTGGCTTTTTAGAAAAGAATGTGTACAAAACTCAAGCTACGGGGAAAGGACATAGAGCTGTTGCCAGAGCTGCTCCAAGTTTTTGCTCAAAGCTATCACCCCCCATCTTTAGCAAAAGTGACAGAAATTTTTAAGAAAGGAAGTTACAAACACAAAACTAGGTGGCACCAGCTGGGACCAAGAAGGTGAGGAATCTGAACTTCAACAGACCCTGAGTCTCCTTACAGGCTGATTTCACTACATTAGCATATTAAGTGACACACCCACTGGTGGCCATGATGAGGCATTAAGGACCAAAAAAGGATAGAAAGAGGGTGGCACCCCATTTTCCTTCAGAAAAAGCCCCACCCCTTCCCTGGTAGATTAATGCATATGCCTTCCCATCTTTAGACTCAGTCCTCCTCCCTTTGTCTTTACTCTTTAAAATTAAATCTCTCTCACCATGTGGGGCAGAAGTTGATCTGTGAACTTAGTTCCTGCTTCTCCATTCTTCCGCCATTGAATAAAGCCTGTGCTGTGTCGATCTCAGCTTCCATTACATTATTTGGCTGCTTGAACTAGTTAGAAAGAGAGCAGGAAAAGAGGCAGAAAGCCTTGGCCAGGTGAGGACTCAAGGAGGGTCCATGTGACTTAATTTGCTCTTTCCAGGCAAACCATTCTCCTGGTTTCTCCATGCATTCACCAACTTGGAAGCTCTCTGAAATCCATCTTTACATAAGCATGATTGATTAAATCATTGACCGCTGCTGATGATTAAGTCTGGAGGTGGCCCTGTGTCCTCCCCCTGAGGTCAAGGGGTGGGGCTTAAAATTCCAACCCTCTAATCACATGTTTAGTGCTTCTGGCAACCTTGGGCTCTTTCCAAAGGTCACCTCATTAACATAACAAAAGGAACCTTTGGTCTTTCAAATTCTTCTTGTTATTATCTCAGTTCTAAATGTGCTCTGCTTGAAAACACTTCTGCTGTTTATAAGTTATTAGTAGTTTAAGTCTTTCAATAAATTCCCTTTGAATTAATAAGCGATGCCAAAGTCTGCCAAGAACCTTACTGAAACTATTGATGATTAAAATTTTATTGTCTCTACCCCACCAAAAAAAAAAAAAAAAATTCCTACAGAGGTAGCATTTACAGAGGTTATTGAAACATACATGTTTTTTATGAATAGGAGTCTTCGGTGACTTGGGAAAGCAAAATCCTTCCCAAGGGCTCAGATTTATATACAAGTTTTCATTCCTCCTATTCTACCCTGACTCCTCCTATTCTTGTTTCCCTGAGAACAGGAGACCAAAGATAACTGAAATTAGGTTTGCCCCAAGGATGGGGTAAGAAGCTGGACAACTTGAGATGCTTGCACAAGGAAGGGCGAGAAGAGCCTCTATCGCCACCTGCTGGGCTCCACAGTTTTCATCAGACTATCCAGTGTTACCACCTCTGATTCCAGATCTCTAACTTCTGGCTTCTTTTGCAGGCTAAATGCCCTCTGACATTTGTCAATCTCTGTTTCAATTTGGATGGAACATTGTTATGAAAAAGAAATAAAAACTTTAGCCGTCAGCATCAACTACTCTTTAAACTCATGCTGATTCATAAACAAGGATAATAACTAACCACGTCGCCACAGCACTCAATTGCTTCCGAGTGTTTTTCATTAAACTTAAGTGAAAACATTTCCCAGGATGCAATTTTAAGGAAATATTATTAATCACATGCCTTGATTAGCCTTGGTCAGTGGAATAAATAAAATGGCTGAATAAAAATGATTTTCTTCTTTATGAATATCCTCATTTTACAAGTTTGAGTATTGCTGAAGGTTTTCGTTTCCTGGAAAAATATAGTGAGTTATGTGGAACGCTTTTCCAACTCATATTGATTTGCAATGATGTTTGACATTTTTTTTGTCTTTTTTTAGGGCCGCACCCACAGCGTATGGAAGTTCCCAGGCTAGGGGTCAAATCATAACTGCAGCTGCCAGCCTACACGACAGCCACAGCAAATGCCAGATCCAAGCTGCATCTGTGACCTACATCACAGCTCACGGCAATGCCAGATCCTTAACCCACTTACTGAGGCCAGGAACTGAATCTGCGTCCTTATGTATACTACTCAGGTTCGTTAACTCTGAGCCACCACAGGAACCCCCATGTTTGGCATTTAATTTCATATGGCTTCGCATTTTAACTATCTGATTACATAGTAACTATTGATGTGGACATCTTCAGGGTCTAAAGCAAAACTTTCCAATTCTTTTCTAGAGCACTTAAGAGAATAAACATTTCAATTTAACATGTATTTAAGAAATGAACAAAAGCTTCTAGTAGTTAGAAAATTTCTGAGTGTGCTGTTTCACTGTTCTCAAACTTTCAACTCCCTGTGTATTTACTGCCCTTTGGAGTTATCTGAGAACACATGACTGTGAAAAAGGGGATGCCAAGGTTTCCATAAAACAAGTAGAAAAAAATGTAAAACGATTGTTACTGGCAAAAAAAAAAAATTAGCATAGGTGTGTGAATGGAATTCAGGATTGAAGATTTACAATTTTAAACACAAAGAGTGCATATTGTAAAAATTCTAATTCTTCGTAAAAGAATTCATTAGTTTGATTCAACACAGATCAATATCCTAGTAGAATTATTTATATTATTCAACACACCTGAATCTAGAATTCATTTAGAAGAAAGAAGAGCAACCTTTTTTTTTAAAGCAGACCTTTGCGATATAATATCAAATGAACTCCAAAGATCCAGCATTAGATCAGTAGAAGAGAATGAAACATAAAAAATAAACCCATTTGTATATAGAATAAACTAATAAAGCCATAGAAAAACTTCACTGATGAAAAAATTTCGATCCCTATTATGCCCAATATAGCAATAAAATTTAAGAGGAATTAAAGGCCAAATATAAAAAGTGGAAAAGTCTAACATATTTTACCACACTCATGTTCAGCGGGCCGCCTCTTGTCCCAGTACAGCACCACTTACAGTGGGGTTTAAAGGAGGCCCACAAATCTCCCTTAACTCGCCCACCACGCCTGACACTGCAGCCTAGAAAGGAAACAACTGTGCATCAGGCCCCATGTGCTCCAGGGTCGACCCATCTCCCAGATCCATGGGCCAAGAAGTGCTCCTGGAGCACTGACCTTCTCCAGCCATCCCTATTTCATTAGCATCTCACTGGGAATTACACCTCTGCTTACTTTCAACACCACCAGAAATTCCAGCTTTCCAGGGTACCCCGGAGACTCTCATCCACAGACAGATCTGTAAATTCCCTAGACGTTACCCAGCCTTCGACATATCCCCCACCTCTTTCTACATAATTTACAGAGACTAAAGTAAAATGAAAATGGGGGGCCCCCTGTACAAAAATTGGTAATTATTTTTGACCTTCTTAGTATTAAGTTCCTTCTAACAACAAGACATTTAATCAAGCCTAGGGGCCTTCTAAGTGTGGGTTCCACAGAATACATGGTTTATACCTTCATGAGACCACCTATATTCCCTAGCCCAAACCGTTTCTTCATTGCCTAATAATCAGCTATCAGCAATTTATCTGTATTGAACTTTTTTTTTTTTTTTTTTTGCTTGTTAACGGCAACATCAGTAGCATCTGGAAGTTCCCAGGCTAGGGGTCGAATTGGAGCTGTAGCTGCTGGCCTACACCACAGGCACAGTGACCTGGGATCCAAGCCACATCTCCAACCTACACCACAGCTCACAGCAATGCCGTATCCTTAACCCACTGAGCAAGGCCAGGGATCAAACCCGAGTCCTCACGGATATTAGTTGGGTTCGTTACTGCTGAGCCACAATGGAAACTCTCAATGTATTGAACTGTTTTTGCCTGTATTACCAATTTTCTTTTTTTTTTTTTTTTTTTTTTGTCTTGTTGTTGTTGTTGTTGTTGTTGCTATTTCTTGGGCCGCTCCCGCAGCATATGGAGGTTCCCAGGCTAGGGGTTGAATCGGAGCTGTAGCCACCGGCCTACGCCAGAGCCACAGCAACTCGGGATCCGAGCCGCGTCTGCAACCTACACCACAGCTCACGGCAACGCCGGATCGTTAACCCACTGAGCAAGGGCAGGGACCGAACCCGCAACCTCATGGTTCCTAGTCGGATTCATTAACCACTGCGCCACGACGGGAACTCCCAATTTTCTTTTTTAAATATTCAAAATAATTCTTCCTACCCTAAATCTATGCTGTCCCCTTGAGGGCACCGTCAGTCTCATATCCCACTGACCACAGTGCTTGGGGAATGGGGTAGATGTCATCTGTTCTCTGCATTGCTTTCCCTTTTTAAAATTTTCTCTTCCTTCTTCAAAAATCCCGTTTCTTTCAACCCCATACCATCCATCTACACCACCTGCTTGTCTACATGCCACCCTGTTGTCCAGCCAGCACGTGGTCCCTTGCAGGTGTTAAGAGATTTTATGTTGAGAGAGCTAATACATGTCTTGGGGGAAAAAAAAATGGGCAGAATACCTGCCATCTGCAAAATAGGAGCTGGCATACTTTAAGCAAAGTGGCGCCTTGGCTTGAATCACTCACAGTATCTAGGTATTGCATCCTTATATTCTGCGTAAGTTTTGTCAGAAAATTGGCCAAAAGATGGCCCATTAGGAAGCCAAATTGGTATCTATACCTTCAATATTTATGACTTTTCCTAAGCGTCTGGGGTGCAGGGGAGATGAAGGCGCCACCTGATAGAACTAGGGATATAGTCATGTTTCTTTCAGAGTGTGCTGCTGGTATCAACAGAAAACCAGATCCTGACTCTGCCTGGCGGTCCCTTGCCTGTGCGTGTGGGGAGAATGTCCCTACTCATTGCTTCCTAATGCTGCCCTCTTCTGGCGGAGCGAGCTCATTGCTAGAGCTGTGGAAATGAGCCGGCTCAGGAGGAGAAAGGGAATTGGGGGCTAGAGACGGGGATACTGTGAGGGAAGGAAAGGAGGAAAGGGCAAATGTGGGGACAAAATGGGAAAAGCAGACTTATACCCCTCCTAAACTTTATGTTCACTCACCCTCGTTCTCCCTCTAGATGTCATCCTGTTCAGTGTCCTCCTCAACCAAAACAGACAAATCAACTTTTCAGACTTGCTTTGCACCTTCCTCAAGGTGAGGGCTTGGAAGAATGACTTGATAACCACCCTGATCTCTTCCGTGTCGTCGCTCCTCACCTTCCTTGCTCAGCCTGTCCTCTGAGTAGCTGTGCAGGGTCCTGTCCCAGATAAACTCCATGCACAACACGCCTGCTCTTGAGCCCCTCCCGACCCCTGCCGTTTGCCCAGCTATACATGGGGTCTCCTTTTAACCCTCTGTGCTAACGCTTTACCACCTTCTGGATCTTGGTTCTTCCACTCTGGAAAATACCACACTGATGACAGAAGCTAGGCAGGAAGCATGTTTTAAAAAGAGGAAGACAAACAGGAGTTCCCGTCATGGTACAGTGGTTAGCGAATCCGACTAGAAACCATGAGGTTGCAGGTTCGGTCCCTGACCTTGCTCAGTGGGTTAAGGATCCGGCGTTGCCGTGATCTGTGGTGTAGGTCGCAGACGCGGCTTGGATCCTGTGTTGCTGTGGCTCTGGCGTAGGCCAGTGCTGCGGCTCCAATTCGACCCCTAGCCTGGGAATCTCCATATGCTGCGGGAGTGGCCCTAGAAAAAGGCAAAAAGACAATAAATAAATAATTAAATAAATAAACAAATAAATAAAAAGAGGAAGAGAAATAGCAGTTTTACCCAGAGCAAGTAACTCAACCGTGAACCTTGGTAACTTCTTTTATAGGTTGAACCCGCGGTCTAAAAGCTCTGCACTGGTCTTTCTCATGGTCAAAATCAGGCATTAACATAAAGGACATAGAGCTTCCCACCGCATTTCACCTGGTATATGCTGATGTCGGTATTACACCTAATGTTAATCCCTCAGGCTGCTTTCAGCCACAGGCCAGGCTGGCCTGGAGTGCCAAAGGGATTAATATGTTAGCACATCAGCAGTGGACATACTGGTTAGGAACCTGTGGTCCAGAAAATGCACTAGATAAAGGCAAAGGAACATGACTTATCAAGTTATCAGGAAGTCCTGTGGACAAACCCCAGGGAGTAACAAAGAAAATAAACCAATTAGGGTAGAAAGAAAACATATCCGACCGCATAATTCTTGGAGTAGACAGTTTCTGTGAGTTTCTCCCCTGGGGTGTCTTTTAGTGCCCCCTGCCACCTCTACCTGTTCATCCTCTGCTTGTGAGGTCTTCATAGCAGTGGCTTTTCTCCCATCTGCTTTGGCTGCAGGAGCGAGAGCCTGTACACCTCCGTTTGTCACAGTTGCTTGCAGTCGTGTTCCTCACTGATGCTTTACTGAAGCATGTTGAACCACATACCCACACACACTGGCCTTCCAGGGTCGCAGACCCCTTTGCGGGCTGAAATAACCAGGATCTAAGTCGCTAGTAGATGACGTCAGGAATCCCAGGCCTCTCCTCAGGTGATTCTGAGGATTACTGCGGACTGCGCACCTGCTTTGGCTATTGCTCACCATCCGTTGTTCCTAGCTGCTGCCTGGGCACGCGCCCTGCAGTTTCAAGGGCTTCTTTGGTCTGGTTGTCCATATGCAGACATCGGCTCCCTTTCTTTCTGAACTCCACTCCACACTGCAGCCCAGGTTACAACAAGGCAAAGTGAAGACTTGAAGATAACGTACAGAATTAGAATTAGAAAAAGAGAAAGAGAAAGGACATTTAAAATTCAGCAACAGTGCTGTTGCTCCTAAGGTCACCACCCTTGTCCCAATGTAGGGCGCCCCCTATCTGCCGTCTTGCTGGCCTGTTGCTGTGATTTCAGTTCCTCACATAGGTAGGAATTCCCCTTGACCTAGTTCTGAACCCCAAACTCCAATTTCTTTTCTGTCAAACTCCAACCAGAGCATGAAAAACCAGTTAACCTAATAATGATCCCTCAAAGTTGAAGTTCTATACACTATAAACATGGCATTCACAATCTTTTGCGATATGTATTTTTTTTGTCTTTTTAGGGCTGCACCTGCGGCATATGGAAGTTCTCAGGCTAGGAGTCAAATCAGAGCTGTAGCTGCTGGCCTATGCCACAGCCACAGCAACCCCAGATCTGAGCCACATCTGTGACCTACACCATAGCTCAAGGCAACGCTGGATCCTTAACCTGCTCAGCAAAGCCTGGGATCAAACCTGGGTCCTCATGGATACTAGTCAGATTCATTTCCATTGAGCCAAGATGGGAACTCCTGCAATATTATTCCTTGCCCCAATGACCCTTATGAGACTCAACCAGGACTGAACTTTGCATATCAAAAAAATAATACACACACAAGAAAGTAGAATCTTTCCTTCAAATACTGAATGAAGTATTCCTTCCTGGTATATGAAAATGGCTACAACTTTAAAGTTTCATCTTTTTTCTGCCCTAATTTACCAATATTGTCTGTCTTGATAGCAAGAACCACTTCTCTAGGGTTTAGACCCAAATATTGTCAGTTTGGGAAAACAACAATTTTAACAGGAAGCCAGGAATAGATTTATGTTTGAGCTCACGGCAGAAACTCCTAATTATTCCCCCCAGTCCCTAGTCACCTCTTCCTCCTGTTATTGTAGTGAGAACACAGTGTCTACATACACCTCCTTGGACTCAGGTACAGCCATGTGGCTGAGATTTAGCGCACAAATACGAGTGGAAAGATAAGCACTTCTTCTAGGCCAAATGGGTAAATTCACAGTCTTTTCTCCTTGTAGCTGAGCTGACAGGAGAGGACCTCCCAGGGCAACTTGTGTGTCAAGTTGAAAATGGCAGAGACTTCCTCCACCTGGGGCCCTGAATGATGTACTGTAGGAAGGATGCCACAATAATTTCTTCCCTTGCCTGGGGCTCCTTTAAAAGCAGGAAATAAGCTTCTGTCTTACTCAAGTCCTTAGGTTTTTGGTCTATTTGCTATACCACTTACACTACCTTAATATAAGTTCTAAGAAGAAACCCTGCCAGAGGTGTCTCTACTCAGATGTGGAGTTAGCTGAGGTCTGTGTGGTGTGACGAGGGTCCCTAAAGGCCAAGGAGAGGCTCTTCCCCATGCCCTCTTCACTGCCACTCCAACATTGTATCTAAAATTCCACCACGCGGACTTCATTACTCTGGATAGAGACAGAATACTTCTTAAAAACTTCTTTTAAAATAACCATTTTGGAGTTCCCTTTGTGGTTCAGTATCCTTGAGGGTGCAGGTTTGATCCCTGGCCTTGCTCCGTGCGATAATGATCCGGGGTTGCCGTGAGCTGACGTGTAGATCACAGACATAGCTCGGGTTTGACGTTGCTGTAGCTGTGGTGTAGGCTGGCAGCTCCAGCTTTGATTGGACCCCTAGCCTGGGAATGTCCATATGCCACAGGTGTGGCCCTAAAAATAAATAAAATAAAATTTCACCTGAAAGAGATAGCTCATTCAACTCTTATCTCCCATGAACCCTTAGCTCCCATGAACCCCTGAGTGTGAATGTCAGGTGGCTGACAAACTGAGCTGCAGCTGCTGGCCTATACCACAAACAGGGCAACTCTAGATCCAAGCTCCATCTGTGACCTACACTGTAGCTTGAGGCAACACTAGATCCTTAACTCACTGAGTGAGGCCAGCGATCGAACCCAAATCCCTGTGAATACTAGTGGGATTCTTAATCTGCCAAGCCACAGCAGGAACTCCTGAAAGTAAATGTTTTGCTTGATAATTTGGCTCGGTGCCCTTCCCCTACCCTTTAAGCACATGTGATGGTCCAGCCTACTTTTTAGATCTGCACATAGCTCCTTAGGAAAGCCCTGGTGAAGATCATCAGAGAATGATGAGATATGTTTGACTCACGTTTGCACTTTCAGTGTTTGGGTGTTTTGATATTTTTCAGTTAGAACCTTATTTAGGGATCCCTATACCAATTACTGTCTACCCTTTCAGATTATGCAGTTATTTCCTCTCCACAGTTCATGGAATGGACAGAAATGTGGGAAGGGCAAAGTCATGGAGTCATTGGCACAGAAAGTCAATTGCCAAATAATTCAACTGCATTTGTCCATTTATTATTTTTTTTAAAAAAGTGTGCACATGTGACAAAATTAGTTTAGTGATTAAAATATTAACAGGACATTAAAATTAAATAATTAAACTGCATTAAAAATCTGCATCCAGAATTTGTACATGTTGTGAAATAGCTATGTATTTCAGAGGTTGCACACCTTGGAACCACTTTTGTTGGGCTCTCTGCCCCTACAGACTTTGGTAATGGTGCCCTCTGGCTGATAGAAGCAGCAAAGGTGGCCACTGGCCTGTATGAATATGCGTGCTCTACTTCTCTGATCAATAGGAGGGTTTTATGTCCTACCCTAGGCCACATACAGGCATAATTTGTTGTATTGTGCTTTGCTTTATTGCACTTCTCAGATGCTGTGTTTTTGTTTTGTTTTACAAATTAAAACTTTGTGGCAACCCTGTAATAAGCAAGTCTACAGTACCATTTTTCCAACAGCATTTGCTTATTTTATGCTTGTGTGAATTACCGAATCACATTTTGGTAATTCATTAACCACTTCAAATTTTTCATTATTATTATATGTTATGGTGATCTGTGATCAATTATCTTTGATGTTACTATTTTCACTGTTTTGCCTTTTTTTTTAAGCAATAAAGCACTTTAAAATTAAGGTGTGTTGCATTGCTTTTTTAGGCATAATACTATCGCACACTTACAGACTTCAATGTAGACCTAACTTTTACGTGCACTAGGAAACCAAAATTTTGTGTGACTTGCTTTATTGTGATATTCATTTTATTGAGGTGATCTAGAACTGAACCCAGAATATCTCCGAGGTCTGTCTGTAGATACTTCTTTTATTAGTTGTCTGTTGCTGCCCTAACAAATCACTACAAACTTGGTGGCTTAAAAACACACATTTATTTTCTTATACTTCTGTAGGTCAGAAGTTCAACCCTGATTCACCAAAGAAAAACAAGTTGTTGGTGGGGCTGTATTCCTTTCTGGAGGCTCCAGGGGAGAATCTGTTTCCTTGTTCATTCAGGATGTTGGCAGAATCCAGTTCCTGTGGTTTTAGGACTGAGGTTCCAGTTTCTTTGCTGGCTGTCTGCTGTGGCTGCCCTTAACTCCAAGAGGTTTCTTTCTGGCCTTACACAAGCAGGAGGGTGTTGAATCCTTCTTATGCTGCCACCTTTCTCATGAATTCTTTTTTCTTCTCATTCCACTGTTAAGGGCTCATCATTATATTGGGTGCACCAGATAATCCAAGATACCCTCCCCATTAAAAGTATATATATATATATATATATATATATATATGCTACACCTGTAGCATGAGGCAGTTCCAGGGCCAGAGATCGAACCTGCAATACATCAGTGACCCGAGCCACTGTGGTGACACCAGATCCTTAACCTGCGACACCACAAGAGAATTTTTTTTCTTTTTTTAACTTTTTTTTTTTAAAAGGTCCATAACCTTAGTCACATCTGCAAGATCTCTTTTACCCTGTAAGGTAACATATTCGTAAGTTGGGAGGACTAGGGTATTGACATCTTTGGGACCAGTATTTTGCCTAACACATGAGTCAGTGAAGTATATTATCTCAAAACTATTGGTCTATAGCATCATCAGGGTGAATCAGTGTTGGAATTTAGCCCCCAGGAAGCCTAGGACAGGTTTGATTTTTTTACTTGCAGTTGGTTTATATCCACGCTAGCTTCATCTCATGTTTCCAGAAGTAGAAATTAAAGGCATTATCAGGGTTCCCATTGTGGCTCAGTAGGTTACAAACCCAACTAGTCTCCATGGGGATTTAGGGTCAATCCCTAGCCTCGCTCAGTGGGTTAAGAATCTGGTGTTGCCACAAGCTGCTATGTAGGTCATAGATGTGGCTTGGATCTGGTGTTACTGTGGCCATGCTCGTGGCCAGCAGCTGCAGCTCTGGTTTGACCCCTAGCCTGGGAACTGCCATATGACACAGGTGTGGCCATTAAAAAAAAAAAAAAAGGCGTTATCAGAGATACTCTGGATTCTTGTGCTCCCAGCACCTCTTCCTGCCACCTTCCTCTTATACCCAAAAAGAATAGTAGTTGAAGCTTGTACCATTCAAATTCAACCTTGTGGGGGGTTTTAAGAACTAAGTTAGCCTTGGTATAGAGAACATAAGACTTTATCACACTTTTCCGTCTGAGTGTTACCTATTGAATATTTTTATAACACAAATGTAAAAGAACTGAGCATAAAGGTGTACCATTCTTTGCTAAATTAGCAGTGTTTTTCCTGGTGTACATTCTCTCTACACCACCCAATTTGGCCCCTGCTGGAAACTTGACCATGTTTCGTGTGTGCTGTTTCTTACAAGTGCCGGAAAACCTTGTCTCCATCTCTGACCACGGTGCTTGCAGAGAGTGGGCAGGGCAGCAGAAACAGGCACAGCTGTTCATGTGGGCCAGACAGAGTCAGGAGAGAAATAATAAATGATAAAGGAAGGTGGACCATTGCCAGAGGAGGGAAAGGCCTGGTCAGGACTGGGGAAGGAAAGGGCTGAACTTCCTGTCCTGACTTGGTATGGCATTAAAGCCATATGAGTTGGTATAGACAGAGGTGTAAAAAAAGAAATGCTGCTAATGTCAGGAGCAGATATGTGCAGAGAGACAAAGAGCTGTTTGCAGGTTTTCAGAGGTGGACCACTCTGTATGTCTGCCTTCTTTCTCTTTCCTGCTCACAAATGGGTCTGCTTGTCAGTAGCAGCTTCTTCTTTTTAATGATTTTTATGTTTTGATCATAGTTGGTTTATAGTGTTCTGTCAATCTTCTACTGTACAGCAAAGTGATCCAGTCACATACATATATATTCTTTTTTTCACATTATCCTCCATCATGCTCCATATCATAAGTGACTAGATATAGTTCCCTGAGTAGCAGCTTCTTGTTTTGTTTTGTTCTGTTTTTAAGGGCTGCACCCACGGCATACAGAAGTTCCCAGGCTAGGGGTCCAATCAGTGCTCTAGCTGCCGGTCTACACCACCACCACAACAACTCAAGATCTGAGCCAAGTCTTCAATCTACACCACAGCTCAAGGCAATGCCGGATCCTTAACCCACCGAGCAAGACCAGGGGTCGAATCCATGAGCAAAACCTCATGGACACTAGTCAGGTTCATTACCACCAAGCCACAATAGGAACTCCCTGTAGCAGCATCTTTTTTTGTGTAGAGATTCAGGCTCATGTTCCCCAGGCTGAAACAGTGTCACCTGGGAGTCATCCTTAGAGATACTGGGACCCCACTTGTAAATACTTCCAAGGCCACCTGAGAAGCTCCCACACAGCTGTGAGAGATGTCCCTGCTTACTCATAGGAGGAGAGTCTTCCTCTCCACACCCCTTATGAGGACAGGCCTGCTCTGTCTCCAATGATCCCTTGTGATCGTACATGCCCTGCAACTTTGATGTGAATTCAATGTACAAATGAGCAGCAAGAAATCTTGGAATGCTTCTCATAACCACAGCTAGAAGGAAACTCAACCGAAGATCATGCAGCACCAGTTGACAGAGCAGAGAGAGAGAGAATTACATTGCTGCCGATGCCTGCAATAACATTACATCCCAGACCTGTAACTGTGTGAGCGAGGGTCTGAGCTCCAAGTACCTTCATCTGGGGTCTGCTCTTCATCACCGAGGAGACAGTCTATAGGAACCATGGCCAGGATGTGCCAAACATTGCTGAATAAATTAGTATTATTATTTTTAGAGTGCAAATATCTGCATGGATGTAAACAGATTATGGGGACGGTGGTTGGCAGAGAGCAGGTAAGCTCTTTCCTGTTCATGGCGAGATTTTGATGACTTGCCTTGATGATAGATGGGAACCCTTGGGTTGATGTCACTGTAACCGAGCTTGCTCGAGATTTGTTGGCTGAGATGGAAGTGGGAGAGAAATCCCCACCGCCAGCACCTTGATGTATCTCAAGCTGTTCCCTGTGGAGGTGATTCTTTTTGTTTTTTTTTTTTTTTGTCTTTTTTTTTGTTGTTGTTGTTGTTGTTGTTGTTGCTATTTCTTGGGCCGCTCCCGCGGCATATGGAGGTTCCCAGGCTAGGGGTCGAATCGGAGCTGTAGCTGCCAAGCCTACGCCAGAGCCACAGCAACGCGGGATCCGAGCCGCATCTGCAACCTACACCACAGCTCACGGCAACGCCGGATCATTAACCCACTGAGCAAGGGCAGGGACCGAACCCGCAACCTCATGGTTCCTAGTCGGATTCGCTAACCACTGCGCCACGACGGGAACTCCTGGAGGTGATTCTTAAAGAACTATTTAACCACTTTAAGAACCCAGATTTAATAACCCCTACAGATAAAGTTGCTTTGTTTTTCTCCTGCTTTGAAAGCAAAGCACCCAAGAATCTCTCTTTATGACCACAAACAGCCACTCATTTCCAAAGTCAAAGCCAGAACTTCTTTCTTTCCCTCACTATTTGGACTTCCAAACATTATAGAATGCAGTAGCAGCTTCTGAAATACAATGCAGTCCAAACGTTTGTTTTTAGCCCAGATATAGATAAACCCGGACCAGGAGTCAAACTGAAATCATGCTAAAATTCCCATTTGCCTTGGTTACTAAACGTTTGTTGGATCATTGGTCTCGAAGTAGTTAACCTTATTAAGGATGATATCTAGCACAAAAGGCAGGGAATAAGGTTGTGGGTTTGGAAGTCCAACAGTCACCAATCTGTTTTCTTACTCCAATCCTGAACTCAAGTTCAGTGTGGCCTTCAGTTAACTATTTTAGTCTATCAGTTTCCTCATGTGTAAAGTATGGATAATATCTACTTGTAGATTGATGTGAGATTTACATAAAGTGATAAATAGGAAGCACTAAGCCCAGTGCCTGACTCACAGTGCACTCATTGCATATGAGAGGTTATTGTCATTTTGTTAATGACAAAAGAACTAACCCATCAACTATATGTCATTAAAGGCTATGTCTTTTACAAGATGCTTATTGGGGGATATATAAAAGGCTATTTAAAAAGTTCATCTCTTGCTCCCTTTGGAACAGGAAGGAAAAACAGAATAATTAGCATGATTATTGTAGCCTAACCTTTTATAATATGCAGATATATGACAAAATTACCAGGTGAAATAAATCTGCTTGCATAATTTGGAGTTAACTGTGCTGTGTAAGGTCATGAATGCAAGGCTTGCAGGAACCTGATGGGTCCAGAATGGGCCTGAAATTCAGCCATAAAGTGAACAAAAATCTCAAGCAAAACTGCTAGGAGCCCAGGCAAAGCAGCGCTGCCTGGGGGAGCAGAATTTCCTGGGCAGAGAACCTCCCTGGCCCTGGCCTCTTCCCAGGAGAGCCCCGCCTCTCTGAATACACATTCAAGGACTCTCAAAGCCAGAGCAGCTGCACAACCCACTTATTGTGCAGGGGCCTTGGGTGGGGAGACCAAGAACTTCCTGGCAGTCTTTAGACCTCAACAATAAAGCACCTATAAGCCCCGAGGAGGGCAAAGAGAACTCCTGCTGGACTTCCTCTATAGGAGGAGGGAGCTAGCCTCCACCCATCTGACGAATCACATCCCACCAAACTCCCAGCATATGACACTGGCACTGATGCTCAAGTTTCCTTGTAGCATTTGTCGCTGTTGGTAAGGGAGTACGTGTTAGGTATGGTCCCAGTACTTTAGGCCCTGTGCTCTTTTTTATACGTCCCTCCCGTTGAATCATTTTATGGAGCAAAGATGATTCCCAGGCACTAACTCAATTAAAAACATTTCCCTGGATCAGAAAAAGCAGGGAGTGGCACGTTATTTCAGAAAGCACAGGGATGGGAGGGAATCCAGTTTTTCTCCAGACCAAAGAGTTGCCTGAAGTCACCACCCACCACCACGCCTCTGTTCAGTGAATAATAAGTCCTAATTGTGAGGCTCAAGATCTTGTTTGGGAAAACAGACCAGAAGAAAAATGGCAGCAATCAGCTCTGAAATTTCCTGGAGATTAAAAATGCCAGCTCTGATGAGGCACGACCACGTGTGATTCTCCCCGACAACCGTGTGACAGGCGAGGCCCGTGGTGTGTCTAGACACACGCACAAAGCTGCTCGTTAAAAGCAGTGACATAGTGGTCATGCCAGGCCACCAAAGCACCCATGCTCCACGGCCTTTGGTTAATTCCAGTTTTGCTTGTTTCCTCTCCTTCCCTCCTTTTTTTTGCTTCCCTACCATAGCCCAGCTTTTTCAAAAAGGATGTAATTCCTGTAACTCTTTCGTAGGGAGAAAAGGCTTTACTTGGCGACTTTTGGTTTACAGGATCGTTGGTGAACAATCAGTCTGTCTGGCAGGAAGGTACGCCCGCAAATATAACAGGGAACCAACTGGCTCTGGGCACTTGTCCAAGCGGCTTCATTTAAGGCATCGAGATCATAGAAACCCTTGGCTGAAAAGTTAAAGAAAAACAGAAGAAAAAAAAAAAAAAGAAGAAGAAGAAGAAGAAAGAAAGAAAAAAAGAAAATGGGAAAATGGATCAGTTTTCATTTTGGAGAACCATGCTCTACTTTTTATGGAAAATATTTTCAGGAAATACCTGTTGACTGAGGCTTTTAAACAAATCTATTACTTTTGCCAAAAAAGAAAAAAAAATGTGCTGCTCACTCTTTTAAGTGTTGAGAACAGTTAGCTATGAACCAGAGGCTTTTCAGTCCTCAGCTTTAAAAACGGAAAGATATTGTTTTATGTGTTGTGATATGCATTCTTCACTAATTATTAACATCTTTGCTTATACATTATTATCTTGCAAATATAACTTTTGGCTTTCTTTCAGTTCATTCTAAATATAAGCTAACAAAAGAAAAAGAAAATGTATTTGTATTTGCCTCTTCTGTAATCCTTCAGTGGAATGTTTTTAGAGGCCAAAACTGACAGTTGAGAGTGAATTTAAGATGAATTATATCCTAAAAATTTATCATCTCTTTATGGCCATAAACTCAGAAATTCTTTAAGTAATTAAAATGAAGAATGCAAACAGAATAGTTAATCTGATGAAAAGAAGTGTCCTTAAGAAAACAAGGAAGACAGCTGAGAAATGTACAATCTTCATTGGCAGAGCATTGGAAAAAAGGCATATGGCTTTATTTTAGAGAAACACTGTGAACTTTAGCTTTAATAAACCTTATTTAAATAGAATGGCTTCAGCATATTAAATTAACTATGTCTTAAAATTGCCCAAGATATGTCCCACAAAATGTAGCCAGGCACTCAAAAATATATCACAAAGTTTAAACAAAAATTATTTTCACAGCATGTATTTCTTCACTAAAGCTCAGCCAGTTCTCATATAACTTCTATCTAATGGCTCACACAACCATAGCAAACCTTAGATTCTTTAACAAGTCTACTAGTATTCTTTTTTTTTTTTTCCTCCATGGGAAATTAAACTTCAGCACAACAGTACAACCTAAAATTTCTCCATTGGATAAAGCAAGTATTACTTAGTATGTAGGATAGGAATGTATATTTTGAGTGCTTTAAAAACAGCTGAAAAAAGAATGGCACTGACTTTCTCCTTACTCATATGAATTTTTTAATATGGACTCAAAAACTCCAGAGTTTTCACTGATTCTCACTTGAAGATGATTTATCACATTTCTAAACATTTTAGGATTTGGACTTTGGATCTAGGGAAAGAGTTATTGGAACTCTATGACTATTGTAAGTCCATGGGATGGAAAGGGGAATGGGAATTCTCTTTGCCTAGAAAGGAAGGGTACCTTCAGAAATAACAATAGTATGGCACCTAGAGGAAAACTGCAGGAAAGTGCAATTATGGGACTTGCCTTATCCACCTGTCACCAATAACAGAAGAGTGAACACTTCAGGGCTTTCAAAACAGTTATTTCTCTCACCTCTTCTATAACTGTGGTAATTGTGGTCAAGCAGAGAAAGTGATAAAGATAAGAAGTGAAGGGAACATATTTTTGACACCAAATGAGAAATGCTGGGAAGAAGTGTTTCAAAGAGGTAAACAGGCTCTGTGAGCAAATGCTCTAAATTCAATTGATGAATATTTTCATCCTGAGCTTTTTTTCCCACTTGCATGCAGGGTCCTCTTTTTGGCAAGGACTGTGAAGAGTTAGGTTCCAGCAGCCTCTAGAACTTGATCATGACAATCTAGAATCCACTCTAAAGGTTGTTTAAAAAAAACTCTTTTTGGGTCTATCTCTAACAAGAGTGTTTTGGGCAAATTGATACTAAATGACCTCCAAGGACCTTCTGGATGTATAAATCTATGGTTACCTAAAGAGAATCAATTAATCGAATGATACTTCTCTTAAAACCAAGAATGGTTTTCCTTTGAGGAGAATCAGGGGATCGACTGGAGAAAATGACAAGGGTAGAAACACGATATCTGAGTTTGCAGGGCAAACATTCTCTGTACTACTTCATCTCATCCTACATGAGTAAGCATAAGGCTCCACAGGAGGCCACACACGGCAGTTTTCGATGTTCCAGCTTCATAGGGCTTGTGCAGTGCTTTACAGACTATTAATTGCAAATTTACCAAAATCTGGATATTTCGTATAGACGTCAAGATTTCCAGGTTCTTTTCTATTACTGAAAAATATCCTCACGGTAAACTTAAGGCTAAATTTCTTAATGATGACATCAGCTGGAACGGGGTGGCCACTGTCCTTTTAAGGACAGGTGGTGTTCTCCAGCTCCTCATAGCCCCCACTTTCCCTTTTTTCACACATGGATGAATTTATGCAATTGTATAACCCAACTGGTGGACCCTGTAAGTATTTCTCTTTAGTAGCCCTGCTTTATGAAAACTAAGACACAGTCATATTGGAAAACAGGTTTCCAGCTGTGCTCAAAGGTTTTTTTAAGCTTCGTGTTTTTTAAGTAGTTTTTTTGATACTATATGAAAGTAATATCTGAGAAATAGAGTAAATTCCAGTGAGTCCCTCTTCTTGTACAATATGCCAAGATGCAGTATCTTTTTGTCTCAGCATCTGAAGACAACACTTTGAGCAGACATTCTGGAACCATTTGTTGTATTTGGCTATAGACAAGGCAGTGCACGTTGCTGATTTCAGTTGTTTGAACAAGTAAGAAAAGAGTACCACTACTTTTAGGTTTAGAGAAAAAAGTCTCTTCAACGTGCAAATTCTTTTCCCCCACAAACTTACCAGTTATGGTCCTGACTTCCGGTTTTTTTGGTTCTGGTCTCCTTAACTCTTTAGGCAATAAGTTGTTTTCGTTATGCCATTTTTTCAGACATTGTGGTTCATGGATCGCAATTGATTTTGTTCCATATTCACGACCACAAATGTAGCAAACAACTGTTGGTGGACGCCTTATCATGGTTGGCTGCAAGTAACGGAAAATATCTTTTAAAGTTCAGGCTTGAAAATTAAATTATCACATATTTAAATGAGATAGGCAAATCAATTTTTTTTTTAAGCCTAAACTTTCTGGTAAGTTTAACTTTTTTTTTTGGCAGTGAAGAGAATAAACTACACTATCTGACTCCTCAGTTTGTTTGGGAAGAGAATAGGAAATAAAGAAGAGCTAATCAGAATTCTACATATTGATACTTTATAAAGTGCATTTCTCATTTAATAAATACTGATAGATTGTCTCCGGACTCTTCCCCATGCTGAGACACTACAAAGAGAAATCAGGTATGAACCACCCTTCAGGAACATCAGGCTCTAGTACAGCAATATGCCTGAGACATCATGACAGTCACAGAGAGTGTTTATAACAAATACGGCTGTGCCCTCTATCTTTCCCTTGTGTTAACAACTTTCTGCTGCACCTGTGAGATTCTCTGTCTTTTTAAATCTGGCATAGACTTCACCTACAGGCAGGACAACTAATCAATTACAGATGGGAGGTGGTGAATACTTACACAGCTTCCTCACTCTGGCTATTTCCATCGTCTTCCAGAAGTCCCCAGTGAGATTGTACCATAGTTGCTTATTAACACACTAAGTTTCCTTCTCTTCCCTGTCTCTGATCCCACTACTTTATCAGGGTTCCTGAGATCACTCCCTGCCACCCCCCAAAAAAACCATTCTTGAACCATATCCTTTTCTTAACATTTGTTTCTGGGAGAACCAAATCTAAGCAAGAGTTAAAGATATAACCCAATTGGGAGTTTCTGCTTCTGCTAGGATATCGAAAGTTACAAGAAACATTTCTCCCACCTAAACAATAAGAACAAGCAAATAAATATTCTACGGAATATTTTATTTTTTGATTACTGGATACTCCAGGTTGCAAGGTAAATTAATGAACTAAAAGGACTGCCTCAGTTTGAGGGTAGATCAGCAGACACAATAGAAAACCTCCCATACCCCAACACAAGTTGTCTGCCACAAAGAAAAGGGCAGGAGAGCTAAGTGTGAAACCTTCTGAGGTGCAGCACACAGGTACTGTGTACAAAAGCTTTCCTGCCCACCAGGTCTTACTCCTAGTAATGGGGTGACCATCCAATGTGAAGAGAGGCAGGAGCACTGAGAGAAAACCTCACCAAGACAGGAACGTAGGGCCTGCCTCAATGTGAGGGTAATCATGGAGAATTAGGCCATGACCTAGACCCAGATAAGAGCAGTGCACTGCTGAAGGAGGCGTGGCAGCACTAAGAGGGATTCCCTCTCTGTTGTAGGCATGTAGGGTCCACAGGAGTCTAAGTGGGTGGCAGAAGAACTGAGACGAGATGTTTGGCTCCAGGCCTTATACTAAATACAAGGCAGGGGAAGTTTACCATCGGGGAATTTAAAGCCTAGAATGCATTGAATATAACTAAAAATGAAATATCTGAGAAGCTCAGATAACTTCAAGCAAGATACATAAGAAAAGAAAACTAGATATGCTAAAAAAAAAACTGCTAAAAACCAAAGATAAGCTTGAAAGCTGTCAGAGAAAACAGAAACAATACATACAAGAGAATAGGGAAGCAATGAGAAGAATTCCAGGTGACTTCTCATCAGAAAAAAATGAAGGACAGGAAAGAGTGGAATTACATTTTTAAATGCATAAAGGAAAAATATTAAAGTAATTTCAAAATTCCATATTAAGCAGAAACATCTTTCAAAAATGAAGGTGAAACTATGATATCTTTAACTAGATAAAAGGTGAAAGAATTTGTCCTCAGTAGAGTTGCTTTATGGGAAATGCTGAAAGAAATTCTAAATGACGAAGGAAAATATCAGCTAGAAATCTGGTTCTATAAGAAGGAATGGAAATACTAAAAAACACAAATAGGTCAATAAATTAAAGCAATCTTTAAAAATTTTTCTTAATTTTTGTACATATCACTTTAGACTATGGGCTCTTTAAAGAAAAATAGTGAAAAAAGAATATGAAGTTTATAGTCTATAAATGTAAAGCTAGAACAAAAAAGAGCACAAATTATAGGGACTAAAAGTTGGAAACAGATTGTTATAGAATTCTTAGATTTTTCTTGGACTAATTTTTTAAATGTAGAATATGATATGATAAAGGTTCATTTTTCATCTGTATAATAACCAATAAAGCACAAAGTCATACAAAGAGGAATAACTAAAAAATCAACAGGGAGAAAGAATAGTTTTTAATAGATTGATGAGTTAACTACCACCCAAAGAAAGATATGAAAAGAGGAATATAGGACCCACCTTCCGCCCACATGAACAAAAAATAGGTAGGAGGAAGAAGTGTGATTAAAACACCAAGGTGGTAGACAATTCTAAATATGCCAATAATTTCAGTAAATATAAATGGACCAAAGAACACAATTAAAAGGCATGGATTTATAGATTAGATAAAAAAAGCAAGTCCCAATTGTATGATCTTTATAGGAAACATATTGTATGAACATAAAGACACAGATTATGAGTAAAAGGATGGGAAATTTTTCATATAAATACTAAACTGAAGAAAGTAATATGGCTATATTACTAAAATGTAATTAAATTCAGAGAATGGAAAAGTTTCTTCCAGTTGTAAAGCTCAGGGAATGTTTTAAGGAGGTAGCATTTGAAGAATGGGTAACTTTAGATGACACAGCCAGGAAGGGATGGAGAAAGATATTGTAGACTGAGGAAAGAGCATGAGCATAGCCCCAAGGACAGGAATTTGAAGGTAAGTACAGAGAGGAGCAAATAATTCAGCTTGCCTTATGCCCAGTGTAGCACAAAGAGCTAGAATCAAAAAGGTAGGCTCTAACCATGCTCTGAACAACCATGAATGTCATGCTAAGATCTGGATTCTGCTTTGTTTTGTGATAAGCTTCTAGGCAGGGAAATAACATATAATTTTACTTCAGGAAAGTCAATCTGGCTGTAAAGTGACTAAAAGGACTAGCAGGGTAGCATGTCTGTGAGAGTTTGAGCACACATGGCTCTCGTAGGGATAAGAGAATGATAGGTCCAAGAGAACACCAATAGTTTATTCTAGATAACAGGGAAGATGGTGATATCACTTACAGAAAGGAAGAAATTGGGAAAGATGTTGAGGAAGGGGGAAAAATGGATTCTGTTCTGGATCTGTTGTGTTTGACATACTTGTGGAATTTAAACTTGAATACGTCCAGACAAAATGAAAAATAGAAGCCTATAATTCAGGATTAGTGGGATTTAGAGCTATTTTCCTAGAAAATATGTTTAAAACTATAAAAATTCCAGAAAAGCCATATATAAAGAGTACATGGAGAAAAATTCCTGGGAGAACATCTGTAATGAGGAGATTGAGCAAGGGAATTGCAGCCCAAAAAGATAAAGGTTCATGTTTGCAGTTAAAGAAACAGGGCATGGAGACAAGATATTCCATTCAGAATTCTGGAAACATTTCTAGTTCCAGAAAGTTGGTGTCATCAATTCTGTGGAATGCTACAGAGAGTAATGGGTGGTTGAGGAAGGCCAGTAAATTTGGTTGCCAGGAGATTATAAACCAGTAACTTTGGAGAGTTTAGTTCCAATGGAGTGATAAGAATAAAAACTAAATTGTTAGGAGTTAAAGATTAGGTCAGGAAGAAGAGAAATAAACTTTCCAAAAGTTTGCAGAAAGGAAATTTGAGAGATAAGTAGAGCTGAGGAAATATTCGTTTTGTGGTTGTTTTTAGGACAGGAGTGTTTGGGGCAGAGAGAAAGAAACTATAAGCCTAAGAGAAAAGGGATAATTAATAGACAAAGACTCTGAGGAAAGGGGAGGAGATGAAATCAAGGGTGTAACTGAAAATGTTAACCTCTGAGGAAAGGGAAGAAAAATCAAATAGATGAAGTATGAGGAAGGCTGCAGAGAAGGGAGGAATAAGAGGAGCTAATATAAAAGAATTTAGTCTTCTAATATGAGGCAAAGTGGTCTTCAGAGAATGGAGACACTTAAATTCTGGGAAATGGAATGCAAAAAATACTAGGATTAAGTACTGTGGGAAATGTAATAGTGATTCAATTAGGGAAGGATACTCACTGAGTAACAGAAAAGGCCCAGTTAAATTGAACTGCAAGAAATTTCAGCGGAATTAAATGACCTTTTTCAGTATGTCTTAAGTAGCACTGGATGGCATGAAAACAAACAAATCAAGTTGTCAATATAGTCTCCATTAGGGGAATAAAACATGGTAAAATGTGTGCATGTATTAGAATCAGCTTGCTTTAAATTAAGACTGTTGAGGGTTCCACCTGTAGTGGAAAGAGAACAGGGCAAGATTGTATCATAAGGAAACACATCGATGATTTCTATCTATCCAAGCAGAAACAATAGATTCTAGATGAGTAAATCTATGATGAATACAGATCAAGCAAAACAGAAAACAGAGTTACTCCCTGGATGATCCAAGTCTTTAAAGAAGTGCATTATTTGGAGTTCCCATTGTGGCTCAGTGGTAATGAAACTGACTAGTATCCATGAGGATGCAGGTTTGATCACTGCCCCTGCTCAGTGGGTTAAGGATCCAGCATTGCCGTGAGATTCGGTGTAGGTCACAGACGTGGCTCAGATTTGGCACTGCTGTGACTGTGGTGTAAGCCAGCAGCTATAGCTCGGATTCGACCCCTAGCCTGAGAACCTCCGTATGCTTGCAGGTATGGCCCTAAAAAGACAGATCAATCAATCAATCAATCAATCTCCTTTAAAAAGTGCATAATTTGAGGTAAAATATTTTTATTCTATTATTCTATACTTATTGATGCCAATAGACTATATTAATCAAAATAAGTAGTTTTTTAATCTTTCCTTCTTTCTAGCCATGTAGCAAAATCTAACACCTGACAAGTGATTTTAAAAATACTTGTGGAATTCCAGGCTTAAAGAATAAAGCAGAAGTAATAATTTTCAAAACATCCAAAAATTTCTTACTATTCTTACATGTTTATTTACTTGAAAGTTTAATTAAATGCAAGCTTTTTAGTTTTAAAATGTTACTCTTTTGTCTTTAAGAATAATGAATTTATTAAAATTCCATATGGAAAGTATGAACCAAATCTAGTATTTAACCAAGCGTATAAGCACAATAAATGGTATGGGTTATAAATGAAGGCATTCGTGTCACATTATCATAAGACTTCTTTTGGAAGGAAAAAATTAGAAGGAAACAGGCAGACACAGAGGCTAGAAGACATGCACAAAATAACTTACAGTGATGTGGGAGAAAATTAATACCATAAAAAGACTAAGATGTTCTGTATTATATTTTCCAAAGCCTGCCCCATGCTCTATATTTGTGGTTGAACTGCAGTTGAACCTGCAACATACTCCATATTCTTCGGTTTTGAACATCTTACTCCCAAGCCATGCTCTAGGGAAGTGCAAGCAACCCAGACACAGGGCTGAAGAGAAAAATGCATCCCTATGGGTCTGAACACAAATAAAAGAATCTCTTTTATTGTTCATTTATTTCAAAATTGTCAGTCTGAAGCGTTCAGAGAAAGCTGACCAATTTCCAGCTTGTGGTTACTGCCTTTGCCCTAACTGCCAAGGCTTTACTCTTCAGCCTCTTCATTATTTTCAGATGAAACTGGACGTGTGGACGATGGAGAGGAGCAGAAGAGACCATAACCCCAGAGGAAAGGGCAGAAGACCCCTTCTTGGCTAAGGTGCCACCGTGACTGAGCAAGGCAGGGGCGGGGAAGATGTGTCCAGGGCACTTGACTACATGGGGCCTACCTGGGCCAGCCACTCTGAAAGTGTAATCAAAGGAGGGCAAATAGGAAGTCAGTCTTTGCTCTGAAGAGCAAAGGATGAGATCAAGTCTTCCTGTCAACATCTCAGATAATATTTTTGGGGTGAGACCCCACGTTTCAACATCGGGATAAAAGATTTTTTTTAAAAAAACCACCTCTGAATCTCCATAAGTACTATTTCAGGTGTGAACTGTTTTATGGGGGTAATTAAATGCCCCTCCACAGCAAGTTTATTAGGGCTAATCACAATTTTGCTTTTGTTCTTTCAGTTTCCTGGGAAAGTCTGATTAGGTTGGATGTAGACAGAGGCCCTTGAACATTTCAGGGAAGGTTTTCATATCTGTATATTTCTTTCAACTTGAATCTACTAACTTTCATATGTTTTCAATCATTTTGCTGGCCACTCTTGGAATTATTCTATTTTCCATGCAGCACTTTTTTTTTTTTTTTTAATGTCTTTTCTCTGTTAGGAATGCCTCATGTTCAATCTTTTAGACCAGAGCTGTGCAACGCAAAGGAAGTGGACACTTGATAACTTTTCCCCTGGTCATTTTGTTGTGAGCCACAAGGGAAATCCAATCCCTTCATTTTGTTGTAGCATCACCATTGAATCAAGGGGGAAAGAATAAGGACCAAGAAAAGAGGGTGGTTTGCTAAAGAACCTTAAGAGAGGGTTTGTGAAAAGAAGAATGGACATGGTTCCAGAAAAACTAGACTAAGATACCTTTTTCAAATAGTTTCAAATAGCATTCGATGACCTCCCTGGTAGCTCAGGCTGAAAGGAAACCATGGTGAATTACACAACTCAATAGTTAATAGAGCTTATAGAAGGAAGAATAATAGTTGGTCAGGAGGGAAGATTATTCCTAACATTAAATATTACTGCAAGAACTTTAATGAAAGAATATTGAAAACTAAAATGGAAATAATTACTGGCACTTTTACAGAAGATCAGAAACATTCTACATTTGGCTATTTCTTATATTAATCCCACAATAAATACTAAGTAATAATAGTGTGGAATTGCAGTTATGTGATATTATTCATTAGGAGAACTAGGAGAACGTGCTTCAACGATGTAGTTTTGGGGAGATATGTTGTAAAACAGAAATTAGTAACATATATGGGGCCTTAAGCTGCTTTGAAAATTTAATGGGTGCAATGGCCATCTACCCAGAAAAATGCTCATGGATAGAGAACTGTGGATATGATTTGGAATGACTGGCAGACTCCCTAAAACCTATCCATTAACCTCAGAAAGGGAGCTGTTGGGTTGTTAGAGCCAAACCTTTTCTTTCAAATAAATGTTCCTTTCTGTAAGGAGCCATTAGGCCCATTTAAATGCCTCAAAAAGTATGAGTTAAAGCCTGAAAGAACTTATGAAATATATCACCTCTGGCTTTAGGAAAATCTTAAGTCCTGCATTGCATAAAACAGTCCCTAATATACCTGTTGTCTTGATTAAGTATTAATAGTTCCTTCTTTTACTCTAAAATGTCCCCATTTGGTTGATAAATTAAACACTCACTTTTGAAAAACATCAGTAAAATATGAGAAATCAAGAGATGAAACAAAAATAGCAGAGAAAAAGCTCAGAAATATATATATATATATATATATATATATATATATGTGTGTATATGTGTGTGTGTGTGTGTGTGTGTGTGTGTGTGTGTGTGTGTGTATACATATATAGTCTTTTTAGGGCCTCACTGAAGTATATGGAGGTTCCCAGGCTAGGGGTCGAATAGGAGCTGTAACCGCTGGCCTAACCACAGGAATGTGAGATCAGAGCTGCGTCCGCAATCTATACCACAGCTCAATGCAACCCCAAATACTCAACCCACTGAGCGAGGCTAGGGATCAAACCTGCGCCCTTTTGGATGCTAGTCAGATTCGTTTTCTGCTGATCCATGACGGGAAATCCAGAAAGCTCAAAAATATTAAAGCTGTGATTACAAGGCTGGCATTGACTCCACTTAAACACACAACTAAAGTAAAATGACTATAGAAATTATGGTTAGGGAAGAGAATAGAAAAGGAACACAACTTCACAAAACAATAAGACTTAAAAAAAAATGGGAAGAGGAGGTGTGTGAGAATGTTAGTGATGCCAAATTCTCCACCTTTCATGGCAAGCACCCAGTCAAAGCGGTATAAAACGAACACATGGGAGTTAATTTTTTTTTTCAAATTCTGTAATAGTTTATCTTTGTTTTTTAACTTTAGTGGGTCCCTTAAAACATAATATTCTTTTAGTAAATATATATTTTTCTGAAGTTCAGCAATATCATCCATTTCACTTTGGTTTCATTTTGTCAAATTTTTCATATTAAATATATTATTTATTAATAATAACTTTGATATGATGATCTCAATTCTATGAAAATCTTCATGTCTATTTATTCATATGTTTATCTACATAGGGATATGTCCAGAGTGATATTCACTAAGGTCAAATTAATTTGGGGGTAATTTTTATGCTAATTCTAGACTTAATGAACTTATGTCATTTTTATAAGAACAATAAAATAATAAAAAAAGAATATCAACTCCTGAGTCAAAACTTAAGCAACAGGGGGAGTTCCCATTGTGGCTCAGTGGAAATAAATCCCACTGGTATCCATGAGGATGTGAGTTCAATCCCTGGCCTCACTCAGTGGGGTAAGGTTCTGGCATTGCCCTGAGCTGTGGTGTAGGCCTCAGAAGCAGCTCAGATCTGGCATTGCTGTGGCTGTGGCTGTGTCTGTGGCCAGCAGCTGCAGCTTTGATTGGACCCTACCTAGCCTGGGAACTTCCATATGTCGTGGGTGTGGCCCTAAAAAGCAAAATAAAATAAAATAAGACCAAACAAAACCAAAATAAAAAAGCCAAAACTTAAGCAGTTATTAGGTAATTAAATTAGCCCTAAAAGGAAAAATTAAATGGAACCCAAATTAACTTCTGAAAATTCCTTAAATAAGTGATAAAGAATGATATTCAAAGCATTATATATAGCACAGTTTAGTAACGTAACAAGTTAGTAACTGAAGTTAGAATTAACATTAGGAATGAATACTGCTTTGCATAGCATAAAAGAAAAGTGCAAAATGAAAATACTTACAATATATAAAACTATATTATTCCAATAATACTATTTTATTTTGCCAATGGTTTATATTTGAATATACATTAGTTAAATGCTTGCATGATGTAACTTAACTGAATCTTATAATTCAGCTCCATTACCTTAAAAAGCAGTAACAAAGACCTGGAAAAATAATCTCAAGGCATAATTTAGCACAAGTCTGTTTCTATCACAAGATAATCTAAGTATAGCTCTTCCTGATATTTTCATTTTGTTTAGGCTTGTTTCCCTGGCTTGGCTGCATTTACTGAAAAAATGAATTCACAAATAACTAATGGGTTGGTAGGGTGTGAGCCACCTTATGTTGAAAATGATAGCCAAAAAGACGATCTGGGGGATGGATGGACTGAACCATCCCCTTGGGTTCTAATGTTGCTCATTATGGGATGAACTGACAAATCAACTTATAATTTTCAGCTTCCCAACTGCTTCCCTCCCCTCTGTGCTAGACTATGTTTTGTGCTAACTTGGCTAGTCTCATGTGATATCAGGAATTTCTGTGGTTCTCAGAAAGGATACAGAATAAAGTCTGAACACTTCTGACCCATTTCATTCATGCCCAGTCTTAGCACCGTGGAAAAGGTCTGCTAGCCACATCAAACTTGACCCCATTCCCCAAGCTAAAGGCCACAATCCTCAACTTTGTAGCCTCCATGACTTTATTCATCTGCTCTTCCATCAACAAGCATTTAAATTGAGTGTAAACTCTCACCGCACTGGAGGCTATGGGGGAACCCCAACGATTAGCTTTCAAACCAAATTCAAAGGCAAAATTTATAAGTGCCATGATACAGAGACAGACTGACCTAGGAGGCTCAGGTAAGAAGAAAAGGAAGAGTCTTGACCTTCTATAAGCCAGTGAAGTGGGTGATATTTGAAATGGGTTTGTTGAATGGGCAGAACTTTACTGATGCGGGGAGAACACCCTCGAACAAATTGCCAGACAGCATGACCTCTTCCACAACTTTTTTAGTTGTACTGTAGAACATTAACACAAAAGCTTTGAAGTCCATAGTGGAGTAACTAGAGGAAATGTGAAAGCAAGAGTTGGTCTATTTACCATAGGGCTGAAACATGACTATCAGACCTCAAGAAAGCAGCCAAAGGTTGACACCTTTTTTAGGGTCTCCCTGCCTCTCATCTTAGTCCTGACCCCAAACTCCATCCTCTTGTCATTAGAAACTAGCCATGCTTCAGTAGCTGGGGAGGGATCTATCAGTACTAGAAGCAAGTACTTCATACACCAAGAGAGCTGCCATAGCCATGTTAAGGCATTGTATTATTGTGGGAGTCAGGCTGGCAATGAAAAAAGTATGGAACGTGTCTTGATTGTGTTGAGTCCTGAGTTTAAGGATAAGGATTTATTTATTACCTTTGAGACAGAATCAGATCAAGGAATGGGCCAGATGAGGCAGTTTATAATTTTCACATACTAAAATATCTTGATTCTTCCATACTGAAGAAATGCAAACTGGTTTTGTCCTTACTGAAGTAGGCAGTACACTTAAGTGATAATAAGAACACTAATGCAGAGTTCTGGTTGTGGCTCAGTGGGTAAAGAACCCAAAATAGTTCCCGTGAGGATGCAGGTTCAATCCCTGGCCTCTCTTGGTAGGTTAAGTATCCAGCACTGCTGCAAGTTGTGGCATATGTCACAGATATGGCTCAGATCTGGTGCTGCCATGACTGTAGCAAAGGCCTGCAGCTGCAGCTCTGATTCAATCCCTAGCCCAGAAATTTCTGTATGTTTTAAGGTGCAGCCTTAAAAGAGAAAAAGGGGGGGGGGAGCACTAATGCAGCACTGGAAATATTCATGAATAGCTAAACAAACTGTAATCCCACCATTCAATGGACCATTAGTCAGCAATGAAAAATAACTACTGCTACTTGCACCAACATGGGTGAATCTCAGAATCATTGTGCTGAAAAAAGTCAGACACAAAAGACTATATTACTGCCTGATTTCATTTATATAAAATCTAAACTAAGCTGTAATGTTTAAAAATCAAACCAGGGGTTTCCCAGAGGCTGGAGGTAAAAGGAGAAATAAAAGCTATAAGGGATCTTTGGGTGTGGTGAAAATGTTTTCTATCTTGATTATCGTGGTGAAACAACAGATACGTAAAACTGTCAAAACTCATTGTATTGCATGTGGTTAATGGATGGAGTTTATTGTTTATATATTATTCCTCAGTAAATCTGATTAAAAATCACTCATGCCGACCTAATTTAGTGGAGGGTTTTTGAATGGCCATGATCACGCAATGCAGTCAGTTCAAAGTCAGCAGTACACATTTTCAGATGAAATTCCAAAATCAAATGATATATTATAGGGTGACTTTTGCCAGAAATTGGAGAATATTTTTAAGTGATCTAAATTCTAAATCCTTTGTCTCCCACGAAAGTCTCCAATTAAAAAAAGGAGAAGTTCCCAGTGGCTCAGCAGGTTAAGGATATGGTGTTGTCACTGCCGTGTGGCTCTGGCTACAGTTGTGGTGTGGTTTCCATCCCTGGCCCCAGAAACTTCCACATGCCATGTGCGGCCAAAAAAAACCAACCAACCAAACAAAAAAACCACCAAAACAAACAAACAAACAAAAACAAAAACAAACAAACAAAAAACGGAGAGAGAAGAAGAAGAGGAGAAGAACTAGAGAAAATTAGAAAAAGTTTTATTGAGCTTCTTTTCCAGGATTTTTTTTTATTATTATCATTTTTTGCCAGAGAAAGTGCACTAGGCAGCAGCTCCATTCACACACAATTTTACCCAGAAAAGTCCAATTCTAGGGTGTCAGGGCTTGAGCCCCTGCACCTGGGATGATATAATAAAAGCAAAGGTAGCTTTCCATGCCCATGTGAATGGCATTTGAAATATAACTGGCAGCAGTTTCTCATATTCCAGTAAGTCATCTTGAAGAGGAACTTCAAGGCCCTTTACTATAAGTGTGTGTGTGTGTGTGTGTGTGTCTGTAAGCATGTACACAAAAGACAAATTAGGCAAGTTAGTCATTTTCCTCAGCTAATTCAGGGAAATTAAAAGGCTCTGTTTGTGTCAAACTAGTGTTGTGTCCTCCTTTCTATTTCCTCTGGGCTTGCCTCTGACCTCCCTTCAGCCTACAGTGATCATTTTTAAACACATTCCTCTCAGGAAGAAAGAGCTGAGGCCTTTGGCTCTAGACAGTCACACAAGTTACCTGTCTGCTATCAGGGAACAAGGAAGCTTCCCACATCTGCACAATGGAAGGTGACGATTAGTTGGATTTATTGATTAGCTGGATTTATTTGCTGATTTGCTGTCATTGAAGCAGTTGGCCTGTTTGTGTTTTGCTTTGTTTTGTTTTGTTTTTTTGGAACGGATATTTTAGTGGGGCTGAGCCAAAACAACCATATCAGAATGGAAAAGATGTCTTTTTTTTATTACCAAATATGTATGTAAATAAAATGTCTGGCTCTTTTCCCCAAGTAACATGCTTAGCACATTGCTTAGAAACAAACAGCTATTGCTGAAAGTTTATTCTTTTTTTTTTCTTCTTTTAGGATCCCTGCATTGAAAGAACCACACGCCTTGTGTTCATTTGGGGACATTCATTAACCTAAGAGTCAAAGAGTCATCAAGGAACCCAGAGGTGAAAGAACATCCTGGCCTGAACCACCCCTTGGAGTAAATTAGAAAACACACCTCCTTAAGACACTTTCAGACCACCTGGTTGTGATCATTAATCTGTAATGATACAAGTCACAAGATACAAAAATTTAAAATGGTGCCCATGGAAAGGAATACACAGGACAATCTTTGTCATGTCTCAAGATGTGGTCTAGAACTGTCCCTATATGTTGTTACATACTGCTTTTCTAATGGAGCATGACTGGTAATGAGCCCAGTATGGCCAGCCTGTAAACATCAGGGTTAAATCATAGGTTCTTCAACTTCACAGAAGTCAGTAAAACAATTGGATTCTAGATATTGATACTGAAGTTGCACTGTGAGCAGAAAGAAAGCAGAGACATCTGCTGAAACACAGCTGAGACCAATTTGGAGCTGAGACTGGCACTTCCTGGAAATGCATTGGAAGAAAGGGTTGTCTCTCAGGAGGTGATTCAAGTGTAACCCAGATGCCATTGTTCAGGAAGAATGTTCTGATTACAGTCAATGTGCCAGGCACTGGGCTAGGGACAGAACTGGGAATTGACCCAGATGGTGGGGATGATCGTACCACCTTAATTTGGGAGTATTTTAAAAATTTTTCCTAAGCTCTTTGCCTGAGGCAGTAAGTCAGGTTGACAGATCCCTTTCTGGTGTGCACGGAGCCCATGCCCCCTGAAATTAGCCAAGGAACGGAGGCAGGGCAAGAAACAGATTTGCTGAGTGGAGCATGCATCATTGACTCCTCTGCCCACTGATAGGTTGGAACTCAGACTGGTTAGTTCTGAACACTACTCTCCAGATGGGAACCCTCTCTAGGATCCTGGGCTTTTTGTGACCCTGTCAAATTCTTAGAAAGTTTGGTTTCCAGATGTCTGAGCCACAAAAATGGTCTCATTTTTCCGGAGTCTCCAACAGGGGATCCGAGTGATGGCTGGCAGTTAGGGTGAGCTACTCCATGCCCAGGCATGACATATATATTGTGCCAGAGGTCCCTGCAGACAATTACTACACAGCTATGTGTAGTAGTTGACCCGGATGGTCCATCTCGCCCAGGCTACCCCACAGAACTACCTCCCCTCTGCTTCACACTCTGGATCTCTGACTGTAAACTGATGGACCCACTGCCATTTCCACCAACAGACATCCATGTTTTATTTGACTTGCCCAATGTTCTTAAAAATTTCAAATGTGAATATCCTTAGGTGGAAATTACTCTCCAGGATACCACAGGCTCCAATTCCCGACTGCCCTATATACAGCTGCCCAAACCCTGAAAGCATATGAGCTTGCTAAGACTCTTAGCAGCTTATTTTTCCACTCCCTCTCCCCACTTTTCTTCTCAATAAAAGATCCAATGCCTTGGATCTCATTTCTAAGAAATGAGCTAAACTTATAGTTAATTTGCATTAAAGTGCTAATAGCTAGAAAAGGCTAGCTACCTATCTGGGGGATCTTTGCATTTAGCTGAGATTTCCTATGGTATCAGTGCTTTCAGTGAAGGACTGAATTTCTGGCTCTGGAATTTAAAATCTAGGGGGAGGTATTTTAGAAAAGAAGTGTTCAGTAATCCATTAGCGATAGACACACTGAAAATTCTCTCCTCTCTTTGAATATAAGCACTTAGGCAACTTGAACAGAACTTGACAGGAGGCATAAAACCTATCCATAGGCAAAAGAAGCCCCTCTGTGAAAGGATGAGACTGGTTTCCGAGGGCACATCAACAAAGTAACTGTGCATTAATCCTCTAGACACTCTCTTGCTAGAGGATTTTTTGCCTTCCCTACTTCTAGCTGGATCTCCAGCTAACAAAAACAGGGCTCATCCTGCCAGGGTCTGAGGAAGTTGTTATGGGACCGTGCAGCTTTTGAATGGATATCATTCCATCAACAGTGTTCCTCTTTCTGCATGACAAAATTAAATAAAGAATTTGGGCCTTAGCTTCTGTCTCAGATTTTCCACACTCCTGATCCCTCCTATTAAGCCAAAAATGACATGTCTGTGGCTAGTGCTCAGGGCATAGCAGTAGAATGTAGTAAGGTAGGGTGGGAAAATAGAAGGGAAAGTTTTTCTCCCCTGTATTTGAGGAAAAAAGAGTAAAACCTCTTTTAGAAATCCTTGTGTATATTCCAATATTGAAAACATCTAACCAAGTAACAGCTAACAATTACAAGGCAGTTTCTAAGTGCCTGGCCCAGTACTAAGTACTTACATGCTCTATCTCAATACTTCCTGTAATAAGCCTCTGGCTAAAATGTAATATCTGCATTTTACAAACCAGGAAACTGAGGCACAGCACTATTAGTAAGTGGTGAAGCTGCTTTTTGCCTGGACCGTGGGTCCTCAGACTGTCTGTCACCGCACTGTGACAGGGAGGAGGGAGAAGCTGACACCTGACAGTTTGTCAGATGCAATTCCAGGTCCTTTGTGGGTATTCTCACATTTAACCTCTTGCCCTGGGGAACTGAGGCTGGGGGTGGAGGGATTAAATAATCTGCTCAGAGATATGTGATTTCATTATGCATCTGTCATCTGATTCCAGGTCTGATTTCAGCAACTTCTAGAAATGGGGGGTGGTGGTGGTAAGATCATCAGTGGTCAGCAGAGATCACATTCTGCCTTATGTGTCCACAGAGTCAGCCATTGCATGGATTTGAGAGAATCTGGCAAAAATCCCTATTTCTGCTGTCTTTGCTACCTCAAAAATTCATTCCTTTGGATTAAACACTGCTTTCTCCCCAGATCCTCTTTCAAAATGCAGATAGCCCCATGAGAGAGATTTTTCTATGAAGAATATTAACAGATTTTCTCAACCGGCTTCCAGCAATAACAAGAGGTGGGGGTTGGTAGGAGCAGGGAGCTGCAGAGGGTGCTGAACAGAGAAGGAGACCCAGGTCACCCAAAACTATTCACAGTCAGACTTTTGCCTGCAGTCATTTGAAACACAATTTCAACAAACTTGACTGAGACCTAACGTGTATAATTAAGTTTCCATTCCCCCAGGCATGTCCTACACAAGCAGAAAAAGTATCAATAGCATTTTAATATATAGGAGTTAAGTATCAAACCTCAACAATCCCAGAGTTTGATTGTCTCAAAACCACTGGTATTTCACATTTACTTCTGGTGTTTTCAAACAATTCTACCCAAATGTCACATCTGGAAGGATCGTTGTTTGAAATTAAATTGTTTTTGGAAATCACTGGATGCCACGTAAAGGAATTTTCCAATCCAGCCTGTCTATTGGCCAACTATTAGAGAGTCTGCTACTTGTGATTTGGAAATTTGTTTTGCTCCTTTTAACAATAGGAAAGACTTGGCCATTCATTTGGAAATGCTATTAACAAACATATTTTCATGTACCTGATTTTTTAAAACAAACAATTGATATTTTGAATATATGGTTGGCATTTCACTTACTTGCTCATTGTGAGATACAAGGCTGAAAAATACAAGTCAAAGAATTCCAAATTAGAGCTTCTGTTTATGAAAGGAATACAATTTCTTAGCTGAATTTTTTTTTTCTTTTCATATTTGAGATAATTTTTTTTTCTCATCCCTTGGAAGGATATTGGTTGGAAAGTGAAGTGTTTGAGGTATTGATTTAATCTCTTGGCAAATTCTTGTAAGAATGACTTTCCTTGAAGAAAATGGATAGAAGTTGTCCCTGGTATCTGATTCCCATTCCCCTCAGTTTGGCATCAGGCCTGACTCTCATGGTCAGATGGCTTCCGGGCCACAGGGTAAAATGAAGCAATGGGGAAGAGATAAGAAAAACTTAAAAACAGTGGCATGCACTCAGTTTTTCTAGCTTCTATAGTTAGAGAGAAAAAAAGTAATGCATAGGCACTATCTCACCTGGAACTTGGAAGCTGGGTTATTTCCGATACTTGGTTTGTCTATGAGCTGTATGCTAAAGGGTCCCCAGCTCTGGGGGAAGGCCCAGGAAAGAAGTTTTCCAATGAAAAGAAGAAAGATATCATTTTGGATAGGACAGAAAGAATTCTAACCCTAGGAGGGAGGTTTGGTTTTCTTTATCTTCTTCTTACCTTTTCTTTTTTCTTATCAGAGTTTTTCGTCCTAATCTCTTTCTCCCGCCTCTCTCTATCTCTGCCTCCAGCTTCCTGAAACTCTAGGTTGGTACCAGTGATATCTTTATCCTTAAACAAAGGTAGCCCTGGAGGTCCTGTCGTGGTATAGCAGAAACAAGTCTGACTAGGAACCATGAGGTTGCAGGTTTGATCCCTGGCCTTGCTCAGTGGGTTAAGGATCCAGCATTGCCATGAGCTGCGGTGTTAAGTCAAAGAGGTAGCTCAGATCTGGTGTTGCTGTGGCTGTGGTGTAGGCCTGCAGCTACAGCTCCAATTCGACCCCTAGCCTGGGAACATCCATATGCCACAGGTGCGGCCCTAAAAAAGCAAAAAAAAAAAAAAAAAAAAAAAAAAAAGCAAAAAAGCAAAAACAAAAAACCCGAAGGTAGCCCATATATGAGCTGCTTGTGGACTTTAAATGACAGGGTCATGGCATCAGAGTTGGTGCTTCGAGCAGGATTATTGGAAACTTACCGAGTTCCTCCATTTATTAAACCCTTCTTCATTTTATAGAACTTCTCTCTCCCTATAAGACAGCCTGATACTGGTAAACATTTGAAAGAGACAATGGATGTAAAAAGGAGATGAATTACATAATATAAAGGGAAAGCAAAAGGTGAGTCCCAAGTCAAATTGTTTCAATATTCTGTCTACTCATAAAGCTGAACTTGTCCTCACATCTCCGGTGAAATTCTGTTCACAGGACAATCACTTTTGTTTCAATAGGAAATTTTTCAAGGTTGTGTTACACTGACTTTGGTGGAGTTTCAAAGAATTTTGGGAGAGATTTAACTTGTTGACTTTGGAATTTGTATTTCTAAGAACTATGTGTATCCGTTCAGTCATTACTTAAAGATTTCCTAAGTATCTATCACTGGAAAATGTGGTTGCCTGTGTGTTTGGGGCTGGAAGGAGGGAAACAGGGGTGACATGGAGAAGAAGGCTTCAGAAGACACATGAAGTCATTTAAGCTATATAAATTATTTGAGAGTATAGCATGTTGTAGTTCTGTTCATTTTAGGCTTGAATAACACTTGAATTTATGTGGTCTTCTCCTCTCATAGAGGTTAAAATCTGTGTTTTTCTTTTTAGAGAAGCAGAAAGCCACATATTGGGGCACCAATACAAAGACACCTATTTTGCTTTCATCTTTGGGCACTAGGAGAGGTAGCTGTAACTCTCTCCATGCACATGTGATATATCATTATAATTTGAGGTTGGTTTTTTAAAAAATAAACATGTTAAATTGTAATTTGTACAGATGAGTATTATTCTTCAAGTTTTTATATTAGAAAGCTATATATCAATTGTTTCTCTAAAATGTGTAACCCCCCAATACATGCATATTTCACATGTTGCAATACACACAGATTCTTCTGGGTTCACTTCTAGAGCCAACAGTTACAGAAGACAGCAGTCCTGTTACCTTAAAGTTGTGCACTGTACACCTGAGAGCCGTGGGATCCTAGAATGCAGCCCTGATATGCAGGCATGGTTGGCACCAAGGAAAGATGAAGAAGTGGCCCATGGTGCTGGCTATTAGTGGCCCAGTGAGCAGCATCATCAGGGGGTGGTTTGTGAGGTCAAGGCTGGTTTCCATGACATCAGCACTAATGAGCCTGAAGAGGTGGACTAGGGCCACTGAGGATGATTATAAAGGTGAGAATCTCCAGAAGAATCACACTGAACGTTTTTTTTTTTTACCACCTCCAAAGATTTCCAAGTCATTCTTGTATTTGGGAATCAAAGAGGAAAATGGTTCTAGAAGCCTTAATCTTGACTTCAGAAACTCAGTTTAAATGAAGGCATCAAGAGACAAAGGACTAAGTAGACTGTCAATAGTCACTTTTTTCTCTCTCTAGGTATGTCTTTCTCTCTCATTGGATAGGCCTGCTAAGTTTATATTTTCACTGATAAAATATAAAACGTAAGCTAACAGATTCCTTCCTCTTCCAACTAGCAACCAACAAACTTGCTGCCTTCATCTGCATTTGGCCTCCTCCTGAAAGGGAGAAACGTCCTCTCCTATTAAACCCCTCTCTTTTGCACAGGCAGGAGTCCATCCCCCTGGTGCCCATTCCTCCTCCGGGTTTTACACTTACACTTTTACACTTTACTTACCACTTTTGTTTGTTTTTGTTTTTGGCTGCACCCATAGCATCTGGAAATTCAGGGATCAAATCTGAGCCACAGCAGTACCCCGAGCCAGTGACAATGCTGTCCTTAATCAGTAGCCCACCAGGGAATTCCTCTTCTGCTTTTTTTAAACTTTCTTTTCTCTCTAGTGGATTATAATGTAAAATATTCAAATGTAGTCTATAAGCTTCCAGTTTTTAAGGGAATCTCTCTTAACCAAACATCTCTATTTCTGGCTTACCCGTTATTTCTCTCCTAATCTCCAAGCCAAACGTCTCAAAACACATCCTATCTTTACCATATGTATGCTCTACCCCCACCCCAACCATGATTCTGACTTTGTTCTTTTCTAGTTTATCAAACTAAATCCCCATTGCCAAAGCAATGGGGTTTTTTTTGGCCTTTATCCTACTCAACCTCTGTGCATTGCACAGTGGTTTTCACACATTCTTATTCTTCACATTTTTTTCTATTGCAGCTTCCAGGGCACCATACTTCTTTAGTGGTTTCCCCACTGTTTCCAGTCACTCATTCTAGCTCCTTCTCCTCTAAGCCCTAAATACTGTAATGTCTCAGAGCTCAGCCCTAGGTCTAATGTTCTAGCTCTGTATTCATTCTGATGACTTAAAATATATATTAACAATGCACAAATGTATATCCCAGGCCAGTTCCTCTTTTGAGATATATTCGGCCTGACTTACCTACTCAGATAACTCACAAGCATTTTGAATTCGATATTCCAGAATGGAATAATTGATCTTTACCCTGGAAAACCTACCCTTTTCTCAAGTCTTTCCCATGTTAGAAAAGTGGCACAGCAAGAGAAGTTGTTCAAGCTAGAAATCTGAGGGTCACCCTTGACCTTCCTTCCCTTCCCTTTCCACATCCCAACTATTACCAGGTTCTGCCCACTACATCTTATCTCATCTCTGCTACTAACACCCTAGGCCAAGCTTCCATCTGTTTTCTCCAGGATTCCTGCAACAGCCAAATAACTGATTTCCCTATGTCCACTGAGCAGCTGGAGGAAACAGTGCTGTTTCCACACTTTATCTAGTGTGCCTGTCCCCGCCTTCATTAGGCTCTGGCTACACACGTGGACTTTTTAGCTCCATGTTAAGATCCTCCTTACCTCAAGGCCTGCACACATGCTGCCTTTGGCAAGAATATCTTCTCTGCCTGCCATTCTCTTCCCCCCACATCCTGACTCCCGGCTAACACTTTCATACCTTTCACATCTCAGCTGATATATCACTTCCCCCAGAGGTTTTCTCTAACCAAGAATCTGAACATCCACCTCTGCCATTAGATACTTTACATCTCAAGTTGAGATTTTATATTTATTTTCATTTGTTTCATATCCTTTCTTCCATATGATTAATAATTCCAGGAGATCAAGAAATGTGTCTTTTTTAATAACTCTATATAGTACTTAGTCCAATGCTTAACAATAAATATTTGTTGAATAAACAAACTTCTGTCCTCTTTACCTTGCTTAATTAACACTCATAAGCCTGTCAGTGTAGCCATATCCTTTTTGTGTCACACATATACTTCTCTCTTTAGTGACATAAAAAGGTGTAGGTCATTGGAATTAAACAGCTGTGGCTCTGACACCCACTACTGAACCCGCTCTGTGACTCTGGGCTAATTGTTTAGCCTCAGTTCACCCACCTGGGAAGCAGGAAATAATCTCTTTCTTACAATAATATTATGAAGATTCAAATGAGAACGTGTATATAAAGTACTAATCATAAAGGTAATCAATAAAAGTTAGGACTCCATCTTCCATACCTCCTAATATACTTCAAATACCTTTCACCCAGTAGATACACATACACACGTATACATAGACAACATCTGATAATGTGAGAACAGCCATCCTATCCTTCTGAATCTTTCTGTTTGTGACTTTCCCACTGAGAGGTTTGCCTTTAGAGCATGAGATACTGAGACACTGAACAGCATTTATGATATTAAATCAAACATACAACTGTAGCCCGAAACAACCGGAGCCTGTATTACAAGGGGACATTCTCAAATATATTTGGAGGTAATACAAAGAGAAAGGCAATAACATTTTTGATAGTGTAGAAGACATTACATTCAAAGAAAACACCAGATGGCAGCACCAGATGCTAGAGATGCGTCCGCTGGGATTTTTAGCTCAAACCTGAGCATCTAGGATGTCAAAGGTAGCTTAAAACTATATTCAGGGAGACTAACCTTTAAAAAAAAGAGATAGATTCCCTAAAGGAAAATAATGCCTATTTTGTAATATATTACAGGATTTTTAGAAACAGTGTTTCACGTGTTACAAGCAAAATACTAAGAAAATAACACCAAATGTTATGTAACTAATAAAAGTGAACTAAACAAAGGCTTTATTTTGGGTTGTAGTAATATTTAACTTTGCCAATCTGTGTTCCAATTAGCCAGAAAGGCCTTAAGTCAAAGAATGAAACACTATCAGCTTATAGAAAAGGGTAATTTTTCACAAATATTAAAATGTATTCACTCACATTAAAATAAGGGGCAATAATGACCTCTCTTCATGTACTTTTAGTGTCACTTAGGACATTGCTTGCTAAAGCAGACATCAAAGGGTCTCATTAAGTAAATGCAACATTAAAATTTAAAGTGATGATCTATGTTTTTCCATACTATGCATCAAAATTTTGTCTGGAACACGACTTTTAAAATCCTATTAAATTGGGTATTACTCTTTAAGGCTTTCCTTCTTTTAGAGGAAAGAAGAGGACTACGAGGCTGCTAGGACACTTGTATAAAGGAAGACCAACACCCCAGGGAGTCACACCTATTAAATAAAAATCTTCACTGAGAGTTTTAGTCCTCATACATACTCTTGGTATCCTTCACAACTTCATTGTGAGATCAGGGAGTGAGAATTCAGCGCTACATTTTGGATGAGAAGCAACAGGACAATTCAAGCCCATCCAGTGGTTAGAGGGCAAAGCAGAGCTGGCAAAGGCACCCACTGCCGACTTGGAAGAGGGTGGTCTCAGTGGCATTTTTTTAGTTTTGATTGAAGGGAAGAGGAGCATCTGTGTCATCGGAGAACCGAGCCAGTCGATGGAGGAGGAACATTCCCGGCGGAGGGAAACACTCTGCCAGTGAAACAGTCATTGTTGCCCAAGTGCAGTGAATTGTTTCCAAGTTCTGTGATCATGATGCTGAAAATATTTTTCTCACCTGAGTTTACTCAGGATTGAGCACCCTGAGAAGATCAGGCAAACCTGCTGATTCTAATGTGAAGTCAGATCAAGGATGCCAGAGGAAAACAGTCCTAACTGATAAAAGAAGAAACGAAGCAAACGTCTGAATTGAAAAAAGAAGCATGTGTGTCATAGTCAGCCAAAAGCTGGTTCGCCACAGGCAGATGAAATTCTGAAATTTAATAATGCACAAGGCAGGGATCTTTATGGAAATGAATGATTCACTGCACTATCTAAATCTTAGATGACACAAAGAAAGAAAAACAGCGATAGACAGGGTCAAATTATAGCCCAAAGAGGAAACTACACTATCCAGGAGATGCTTTCTGCCCAAAGCACAATGCAGTGGCAAAAGTTTTTTCAAAGGAAGGAATAAAGGGGCAAGAGATCTTGGGCCACTCAGAAGCCTAGGAGTTTTCTCCATTTTAATGAACCCAGGCTTGTTCTAAATCTGGCAGCTACAGGGACCCTATGTTGGATGACCTTTCTATACCCTCCATGAAAGCCTGTGTGGTCCCCCAATGGGCCAGCGCACATCTGACGGCAGTGTGTGCCAGTTTCTCACTGACACGCGCCTTTTCAGGTCGAGAGCAGGCTCGGCTCTGCTCTGACGCAGCCATGTCCTCTAGATGCCCCTGTTCTGACGGACTCTCCCTGTACTCGGATCTAAACGCATCAGTCATTGACAGCCACCACGGGCCTCTCCTCCTGACATTCTTTCCTCCAGAGGATTGAGTCAGGAGGTGTCCTCTTGTGAAGCTGGGGGCCCAGGCCAGCCTCTTTCAGCAGTAGTGACTGAGTGAGAACATGCTATTCGCAGCCTGCTGGCTCCACTCTTGGGAGCACAAAGTATGTGTTACAACAACAAGCACGAGACTCCTGACCACATTCTTCCCTATCTCGAGATCTGTAATGAGAACATTTGAAGTACATGCATATAATCAGGAAACAGGGCTGGAAGTCAGCATGCTAAGTGAGTTTCTGATTTGTGGCTCTGAGACATAGATTCTTTCGCTCTCTGAATCCAGACCCCACACATTTTGGAAGGAAAGCAACAGCCAGAAGATGAGAAAAACAGTTCATGTTTATGAGACCGGCCTAAAGCCCATGCCACACTTACAAGTTTGGGTTTTCATTCGGCAAAGAAACTAGCTGTTCTTTCTTCAAGTTCATTGGAAAATATGCCCATTAGTCTGACTCTTTGGCTTTAGGATCATTGTCCTAGAATCTTCTAAACCAGTAAGTGAGAGATCATTTTATTTTAAATATGGAAGTTAGGGAAAAGTACCCAATACTTGCCAAAGTAGTTCAATAAAAAAGTAAGGAAGAAAAATTGGATTAAAAATAAAGGATGGCTCCCCATTCTCCATTCCTTCTGGTTTAATTTTGTTTGTTTGTTTTGTTTTGTTTTGTTTTGTTTTACAGTAGCTTGGATAACCTTAGTTTCCTGAAAATAGTTCATTTAAAGAACCCCTGCAAGTGGGAGATTTCAAGTCGAATGCCATAGAGAAAAGAACGGACCACCTCCTATTTCTCGGTTTGACATCCCATAATGTGTGACACAGGACAGTACAACCACATACCTGGCTTCACGGTAGGACAAAGCACAAGGACCACACCCTGTCTTGCAGGTAGCCACACTCATAAGCGTCCTTCCCCTTTCCAGTTGTTGATGACACCTTAGGTAAAGGCCCAACAATACTTCACTCTACACGTTGGGGACCCCTGGGATAATACTCCTTTACAATTGCCCATGTCAGGGGCCACAGCCTGGTGTCTGACTCAAACATGGGGTACAGAGCAGCAGCAGGAATTCAGCACTTCCCAGATCCATGAACACACCTAGCTGGCTTTGGGTCTGCCCTGGGGTTAATTCCCCACACATGACAACCATGTTAAGTATTAAAAGAAAAACATGCTGCATTTTAGAGCATGTTTATTTCTGCAAGTGCTCCAGTGTTTAATTACTGCTAAAGTCATTTGGGGTTTTTGACACAGATTCTATTTTAGTAACATAAACTCAGCATAACTCAGCATTGCCAAAAATGAATTCCTAAGGTAGATGACTAAAATAAACCGGTAATAAATATTGGCTGTTGGAATGGGAACTATATCTCGGTAATGTAGACACAGCATTACTGACTCATTTTCAAATAACAGTCTCTCCCAAGGATTATTGGTATGAGGGATCAGAGAGGAAAGAAGTCCATCTCTCTTTTAGGCAGCAGGATGGAAGAGGACTACGAATACACCAGGCGAGGATGTTTTTACATCTAATTTGCCAACAGAAATATAGCCCCTGGTGTCTGACAAGGGATCCATTTGAAAAGGCTGCATTGAGGCAGAAACAAGACATTGAAAGAAACCATCCTAGGAGTCGAGGCAGCTGATTCTGGGGACAGTTTTCTCTTATTCTCCGGGAAGTTAAAATGTACTCCCAGGCCCATCCCACGCATCTCCTGTGGCATGAATTACCTTATCAATCACAGAGGGTGCTGCCATGTTCCTTTGCTGTTTGGATTTAGGGGACCCTTTTAGACCACCTTTACTCTCTGAGGTCAAATCCTGAACTTTTGGGCCACTAGGTTGAGCTCTACAACTTCTCTGGTGCACCAGAAGGCGGTCAGGGGCAAAGGTCCGGCTACAATTTGGGCAAGACACGAGCTGAGCTTGACTTGGCCCTTCTTGGTTGGACTGCCCAGCTGGAGGGGGCTGAGGCTTCTGTGGAAGTGGTCGGCGGAGCTCCCTGGGGAGCCGGTTGTTTTCAATTTTCCACTTTTCCAGGCATTTGGGCTCATGTATGGGAAGAGACAGGGTGCCAAATTCCCTACCACAAATATAGCAGATAAAGGTCCTTGGTCGGCTTGGGATGCCACCAGAAGCTTTCTTGAGACCAGCAAGATCATCAGAACTACTGGGGTTTGTTACCCCGGGCCCCTCACCCTTTGGCTTGCAGCTTCTCTGATGAACAAGGAGCCGGTCTGGCAAGAACGTGCGGCCACAGTATTCACAGGGTAGCAGCTGAGCTTGGGAACTCTGGAAGGCTGCCTCGTTTGCTGCCTGGAGATTGTAGGACCCACTGCCCCTGAGAGGCGGTGGTTTGGAAGGTTCTGGCCTCCTCAGGTGCTTGGGCAACTTGCTGTTTTCAATACGCCACTTCTCTAAGCACTGAGGCTCGTGAATGCCAAGTGATTGGGACCCAAATTCTCGGCCACAGATATAGCACACCCGGAACCCAGGCCTGCGGGATGGGATCACAGGGGGGCTGGGCTGGCTTTCTGACATAATCCTCCTGATGGACCGTTTTGAGAGTATCACAGTTCCAGGTCTGTTTTTCTGATGGTTTGTCTTTATTTTTTCACCAGGATTGGCGTGCTCTGTTTCTGGCAAAAGGCTAGAATGGGAGTCACTAGATAGAACAGCTTGGTTTATAAGGAAGGTGGGCTCTTTAGAATGATGGAAACACTGCTGCAATTTGTTGGAAACCCTTTTCTCCTTTCCTCTTTCCATTAACAAAGAAGTCTTTCTGTAGTGCTTGCTCTGATTTCAGGCCAGACGCATTTTGGGCTTCTGCTTAGAGAGAAGGTTAGTCAGGTTGGCTGTGCTGGGGTTCCACATTGTAGCCAGTACCTTAGACCCAAAGACCGTGACTCAGAGCTTCATTGCAGGGCAGCAGTCTGGAATGCTGGAAAGTCCCCATGAAACCTCAGATGCCTCCAAGATCTGCAGGGGAAACATAAATCAAGAAGTTAGTACACACACACACACACACACACACACTTACTTCTTAGATTTTAGGTTGATAATAAGCAGTGACTTTTCCTTTGAACTGGTATCCCTTTGGCCAGCACAGTAATTAGCACATAGGATTTATTCAGTAAATGTTGAAATAAATATGCATAAATTTTCCATTCTGAATTACACTGTTACTGAAAGCAATGCTCTGCCCAAGGAAGATGCACAATTACAGTACATCATAGACACATATGGCAAAAACCAACAGGCATGGTGGTGAGATCACAGAGAAGAGAACCAAGACCTGTGAAAACTAGATTAGTGAAACTGCAGGTATTGTAAAAAGACCTCTTTCCACTACCTTAGGGACTCTTTTCAGTGACGTGGATCCCTTTGTCTGTTCTTTGAAGCCGGTAGACCTCCTCCCAGAGAACAATTGTAAAAGGAAAAAATAAAATTCTTACTATTACAGGCAAAATTAATTTTATTGAAATAATTTATCATTTACTTATAGTTGTGATTTATATTTTACTTGAGCTATAGTGATATGCCAGATTTTTTGAGTGTCCATGGCGCTAAGGTTAAGGACCCTACAGAAGAAGTAATTCAATAGTGAATAAAAGGATTATCAGGGAAACCTTTAAAGAGAAAGGGGTAAAATTCTTGTAACCTACCAGGTATCCAATCTTCTTCACTATAGGACTGGAGTACTGATAAATTGTGGCCATAACTGTCAAGCCAAGAATGCAACCCAAGGCTATTGTCTTCCAGTTGGTATATCTGTACATTCTCCCTGGGATGAAATTTCTCAGATTTCACTTGATGCTTTTTTTTTTTTTTTCATAGCTATTGGGTTCACGTTCTTATTTTATATAGATATACATATCTATATAGGTATTATCTATCTATTTGACTGTCTTTCTATGTTATAAATATCTTTCATAAAAAACATGGCCAACAGTTTTCCTGAACCAGGAGAAAGGGCTGATAAGATCTCACTCTGGGCAGAAGCCAAAGGAGTTTTTACCTTGGGGAAAGGCATGAGTCAGTTTTACCCCGGGTCTACAATCTAGATAGAAAAAAGATTATTTTCAAAAGTCTTAGGACCGTCTTCATTTCCTGAAGGATGACCTCACTCTGGATTTGAGGCTTTTTAGCATTGGCTCCCAATCACAGAGGAAGTAGCACCTGATCTGAGTCTGGACCCTGCAGGCCACAGCAGACACTTGATTTCAGACAGAGCAAGGACAGCCATGCTGGTAACACCGAAACACTCCGTGGGTGTTGCGTTTGACAAGGGACAAAAGAGTTGTGAGATTTGTGTCCAGTTCCTATATTTTGATGCCAAGAAAGATCTGAATCTTTGTAATTAGGGCTATCAAATCCGATCTGGCACAGAAAAGGAAGTTATTCTTCATTTTGACAGATCCTAAGACAGTGATATTAACACGTGACACAAGAATGTGTTGGCCCCAAACAGAATGACCAACACAGAAAATGAAGCTTGAAGAAACACAATTTATCACTTGATCAGCAACATCCAACAGAGAAAGTGGCTCTAGAGAACACAAGGAATCCAGTAAAATTATTTCATTAGGTTTTAATCAGCACATGGGTGAAATAATTCCCCACTCTGCTTTATTGGTTCTGATTTCTTGTTCACCCACTCTGCTTTATTGGTTCTGATTTCTTGTTCACGGAGGATCTCCTGTTTTAGTTTTAGTTTCTCATTTGCCTTGGTATCAGGAAGTTGCAAACAGCAAAAATACTTAAGAAGATAGATTGGAAAAAAATCAGTGCAATCAAACTTACTTCCCCTAAACTGGCTCGCGCAACACATGAAAATACTGGGAAAGCCTCATGGCTTGCCCCTTATCATAAAGTAAGATAATATTTACAGAATGTCAACTATGCATTAGATATTGTACTAGTTTTTTTATGCACATAATTTCAGTTAATTCTCAAATGATTATGAGGCAGGTATTACTATTTCAGTTTTATAAATGAAGAAACTGTGACTCAGAGAAGACAAGTAACTTGCCCAAGACAGTCAGTTTCTAAATGACAGAACTGGGAATCAGTTCCAGCTCTCTTTGGCTCCAATACTCGAGTCTTTCCATTATTCATTCTGACCAAAATTCCACCGGCAGAGCTTCTTCTCTTAAGTTTTTATCCCGGTTTTAATGTACAATTCATATGCCCCATGGGAAGGTAACTAAGCTCTCACTTGCTTTTATGCTCCCCTTTAGAAGAAGGAAGAGGTAAAAGGGGGAGGGGAAGGGGGCACAGAAGAGAAGTCTCTGAGATGGAAAAAGCAGGTGAGAAATTTGGGCTATTGAAGACAGAGTTTTTCCTTAATGGACAGGGATCATTTTGTTTTGCTGTAAGTGGTTTTCTAAAATTTTCTCTGTGTAATGTACAATACATATCCTTTTCCTGACCTCACCAACATCTTTAAGAAAAATAAACACTATTAGCAGGGGATGGGGGTGGGTGAGGGGAATTAGGGTGCTCTAGAGGGTGCAGGGAGAAAGTCAAGGCAGCCCAAAAAGGCTAGACGGCATTCAGTTAGTAGCCTTTTCACCATTTTGATAAGGGATGGATCTTTATGCATATGTGTGTCTCTACAAATATTTTCTCTGTAGCAAACACAACAAAGCATCATTAAAATTCCCACTGAATCTTCATCTTTTCTTTTCTTTTTTTATCATCCTCTTTCCTCATCCAATGTCCTCTTGAAAACTGTCTTACTGTATCAATGTATGAACAATGGGGTAGCTAGAAACGAGTGAAGTTTTGGGGAAATTAGGTGTCTACTGGAGAAATTTATGATATTTTTGCCAGTGACTCTGCTAAGGCAATGTGACAAGGCACAGCATGGCCAAGCTGTTCCATCCTATAAGTTAGTTCTAAAAGTAAAAGTTCTGGAAAATACTAAATACATACACTTAAATCACTTAAGAATTTGGCCTGTCACCCAGACACGTCGTAAAGTAATGTTGCTAGTTTATAAAGAGAACCACTTTGCAAAGCCAGCCAGTTTTACCCCAAGCATCTGTTCACTCCAATTGGCCTGAATTATTCATTTTGACCATATTTGCACATAGGCCATTTAAAGAATGTCTTGGAAGGCATCACGTTTTATCAATGTGATGCCATTTTTCCATGCCCTTTGGGGTTCATGGGAAGGGAGAGGCAAACTCACAAAGATGAATATAATACCCATGGAAATCCAAACCCCCATCTGAGCATTAGGAGGTGTTTCTCTGAACAAGAGAGGAAAGAACACAAGCAAAAGTGTGATTAAATCTTTTTAAAAATAATTTAGTCCTTTGAAACAAAATAAATATAAGTGATAATATGACCCCTTTTCTGTTAGCATAGAATCTTATTTATTTATTTATGTATTGTCTTTTTATTTTTTTAGGGCTGCCTCCATGGCATATGGAGTTTCCCAGGCTAGGGGTTTAATCAGAACTGTAGTCGCTGGCCCATGCCAGAGCCACAGCAACGTGGGATTTGGGCTGTGTCTTCGACCTACACCACAGCTCACAGCAATGCTGGATCCTTAACTCACTGGGTGAGGCCAGGGATCAAACCCGCAACCTCATGGTTCCTAATCGGGTTTGTTAACCACTGAGCCATGACGGGAACGCCTAGAATCTAAATTCTTTAAATGGACAAAGGAATAAATAAAAAAGATAGAGCTGGGGTTTATGCTGGCTCTGAGGAAAGTTATAAAATAGAGGAGGTTTGTCTTCAGTATCTTCCACCCACCCATTCAGCAGCCTCCCCTGCTGGTACCCCCTTATATACTCCAGTCTTCCTTACCTATGAAATCTAGCTTTCAAAAAAGAGCTGATAGACTCTTTTACACCAAGGCTTATGAATGATGAGGTAATATACCTCCCAGAGCCTGGCAGAGACAGCTTGTTCCCTACCAACAGTTATTCTGCTCAACACCCTCAAGTTAACAGAGCCCCCACTTTCTAGCTGGGCGCATGATTTCCCAGCCAAAAGTCTACGGGCTTCTTTGGAGCTAGTGGAAGTACTGTGTGGGACTTATAAAAACTCTTCTTGCAAGCAGAGGATACGACCTGCTCCTCTTCCCTTCCTTCATACTAATGTCTGATGGCTGGAGCTCTAGCCATCATCTTGGTCCAGATTACTTTAGCTCTGGAGTGTCTTCCTGGGGCCTCACTAACATAAGAGAAACGAATACTTACTTGTATTTTAGCTCCTTTTTAAGAGTTTTTTACTCACATGAAAACCTACTATTGAGTTATAGTTACTGGCTAGGTACAAAATGAATTCTAATAGTGATATTTCAAATTTCAGGATATTTTTGATGAGGAAAAAACTTTGAGAGGGTTTATGGGGCAAAATTGACTTATTAAATATATGCTTTTCCCTAAAAAATTAGAAATAAAAAAGCTTAAAATTGTAAATACTGAGCCAATGGTTCTTAAGAAACTGACTGAAAAATACTTCCTCTTCCAGGATTTTTTAAACAATTTTTAGAAATTTATTTATCTTTTTCTGCCTCACCTGTGGCATATGCAAGTACCCAGGCTAGGGAGATCCAAGCCAGAGCTGTAACCTATACTATAGCTATAGCAGCACCACCTGCACCTCCACAGAGACAAGCTGGATCATTAACCCAGAATTATTTTTTTTTTGAAGAAAATTTTAATTACATTTTGCTTCAGGAGAATAGAATCCTATTTTTTTCCATGAGCTTCTGCAAGAGCTAAGAGGCATCGTTGTTGTGCCAGTTATTAGCAGATTATCTCTGTATTCCATACTCTCTATATCCAACTTGGTGAGGCTAGCACTATGACTCTGCACACCCTATTTCTGCTTTGCCAGCTGGCTCTGCATTATGTTCTACCAATTAGTGGCGCTGGAGAGAAAACGCAAGGTTAGAGAAAGAGAGGGCTTACTCCTTTTTAAAGGGCTTTCTGTCTGCTTTTTGGGCCCTGTATCACCCAGCAATACCTTTTTGTTTCAGCAGAAGCAGTTATTTCCTGTAGCAGCAACTGAAACCAGCTTACAGTTTTTCCAGTGTTTGTAAATCACTTACTTCCCCTCCCCCATCAGACAGTACCATCAGCCAGTCTTTTCTTCTCTTTGAAATCAGATTTTCAGCTTCATAGGATGCTTCTTTTACGTTTCTAAGTTTTAATAATTCAAACGTCTTTCCTCTGATCCTTCAGGCCTAGGGATGGTAGCTGCCACCTCCCTTATATAGTAGTGTCCTCTTTTCATCCTGCTAGTTAACTAAGTAACAACTTCATTCTCAGTTAACAACTCTTTACATTATATTCTCTCTGTTTAAATAACTAGTATGGTTTCTGTCTCCTGACTAGTACAACCACTCTCAGAATATAAGTATTAAAAATCTGTGATATTCAAGCTGTGTATTACCTTACTACTACAATAAATATAACTCAAATTATTTCATAGCATCTTAGAAAATAATGTGATTCTTAATAGTCAACCCTCATTCAGACTACTGAAATGTATTTTTATGTTTATATCATCAGTCCCCTTCAAGAGCTAGAATGTGCTGCTCTTCCATTTTTGACCAAATGAATTAAATCATAAAGGGAAACCTGGCATTTTAAGCATATTCATATTTTCCCCAATTTTATATAATACTCTTCCATTGCCGACTGCCACTGCCACAGAGGGAGTCAGAGTAAAGCCATCCCATCCATAGACCAGGGATGACTAGAAAGTGTTAAGGGAAGCTGGTTCAGCTCACCCTGGCTAGTTCTCTGCATTCCTTTCTGGGTAGCATCTGGGCCAGCGGCATTTGCAGTCCTCAGTAATTCTGATGTGCATGAAAACAACAACTGGGAACTGGAGGTGGTTTGGTTTGGGCAAGACAGAAGCAGTGTCTGAAAGGTAAAAAGTGGAAACACTTTCAGAAAAGCTATTTAGCCTGAGGCATGACTTCAAGGGAATATGCTATCCATACTAACATTCCCAGACTGATATATAATAGTCAATGAAGAATTTCCCGTCCTTGACTCTCCACTGTAAAGAATTTTAAACCAAGATATAAGTTCTTTTACTTTTATTCAATCTAATTGTCAGGTGTGAACATAAGAGTCTATATATACTGTTAGGAAAGCAATGAAAACAGAAAATGGGAGAAATGCACTCTTGATGCTTCTAAGTAGAGCCTTTTGCAAGGACATTTTATGTTGTTAAGGTTCATAATATCATCCTATGAAAGCTATTGTTAGGCCAAGACTGTAATTCTCACCCTATATGGAGCATCCAAATTACAGGGTACGCAAGAGTCATAAATGTCACACAGGTATGACCGTGTAATTGTAATACTGTCATCTGAAGTGGCACAGGACTAGTTATGGAAACCACCAGTATAGTCACATTAGAAGCATAAAATGTATAGAAATTCAAAAGACATAAAAGAAGGGGGAAGAGTCAGGCCAATGAATAACAAATCCATATACCATTTTTTCTGACATTTGGGGTAGTTCTATTCCAATAAAATAACTATTTCAATAGCTCTTTCTAAAGACTTTAAAGCAATGGTTCATAGGCCAGATCTGATTCATAGATGTATTCTCTTTGGCCTACAGAGAGAAATACTAAATATTTCAAATATTTCTCAAATATTAAATATTTGAATTAGTTGCCATTATCTTAAAATTGAGAGATGTCACACAAAATCAGGATTATTGTTTTCTTTGAAAAAGGGAATATCAGGCCATAGAGCCCATCTTCCAGTGTTGCAACATCCCACATAAGCTGGGATACTGACTAAGGGCTGAGCTGATAGAAAAGACAGCCAGTCTTCACTCTTGCAAAGTTCATCAGCCCCTTGTTCATTAATTCACAATTCGTGATTGATTCTTAAAGGCACTTGAGTTTGTGACTTTTTGTGATTCTTGCTTTAAAATGTCCCTTTCCTACATTTCCTTTTTTTTTTTTTTTTTTTTTTGGTCTTTTTAGAGCTGTACTTGCGGCATACAGAGGTTCCCAGGAGAGGGGTCAAATCAGAGCTGTAGCTGCAGGCCAGGATCTGAGCCTCGTTTTTGACCTACACCACAGCTCCCTGAAATACCGGATCCTTAACCCACCAAGTGAGGCCAGGGGTTGAACCTGCATCCTCATGGATACTAGTTGGGTTCGTTAACCACTGAGCCACAACAGGAACTCACCTTTCCTCCATTTTTTTTCTCCTCAATTAAATATGTGAAAATCATTTTAAGGAGCACTTCCCCCAGAAAACCGAGAATCCAACTGAAGTCTTTTCTATGGGAGATAATTACTAAAAACATGACATATTTATTAGTAAAATTCAGAAGGGAATCTTCCTAATGAAAGCTGAGTGAGGTTAAAATACTTAGTTCAAGGAGGAAGGGAAATATCCAAGGCTAAAAGAACCAGTGAACTGAGAAAGAATTTTCATACATTATTAAAGGGTCATAGGAGAGGATGAATCTAATTTCAGAAAGAAAGAAAAAAAAAAATCAAGCAGCCTGTGTTTAGATCAGCCACAGGAGAGATGACAGAAGAAGAAAAAAAAGAGAAAGAACGGAAAAAGAAAAACACAAACAGGCAAGAAATTGTTTTGGAGACCATCTGAACTTTTTGGAAGCATTCCCATAAATGTTTAGTAATCCATTGATATAATAAGAGCTACTCTTCTCCTTTTGTCAGAGGCCCTTGATTTACCATTAAATGATTTCCCAGATGAAGAACGGTGGATATCTTAGGTTATTAGTCTAAAGAAAGAACCAGTCAATAAAAAGAACCATAAATAAGCTATTTATAATATGGACTATTGTTACATTTCCAAGATTTGGGCTGGAAGTACTTCCTCAGAGAATTATGCTTCCTTGTAGGGATTATAGACTTTGGTGAATGTTTCCTTTCTGCTATGCTATTTTGTCAAGTACCATCTATAAGTTAGTTTGAACTAGAAATGTATAAGGACAGCATGGTAATTCCTTCTCAACAAAAAATGAGATATCCAATGTCCATTAAGTTTCTAAATTTGGTGTATTAAGATAATAAAAAAATAATGGGGGAAATACTACAGATACCCTCAATTTCATATTAAGTTAAAAAAAAAATGGCAAATTCATTGTTTACCAGTTCCCTTCATGTGATATGCTTACACAGAATTCCCACTGTCTTCACACTCTTGATTGACTGTCTCAGAGGGCTAACTCAGCGCAATATCTTTGGCACAGATTTCCAAACCACAAAGTATTAGTGTCAGAAGTGCAGTCACTAGACTAGTGCCTCCAGGTGGAAACAAACAAAATGAAGAATACAGTTGCCCTTCAAGGGAGCTTCTTGGCCAAGATAGACTGGCATAAGACAGATGGGCCTCACTGTATCCTGGAGGAGGCTTTTTTAACCACATCACGCATTCAGCCTACAAAAGCCTCAAAGTTGTGCCTTAGCTCTACCCACCTCTGGGAGGTTGGTACCTCCCAAAGCCTGGCTAACACTTAAATTGATCATCATAACCATTCATTACAGACATCAACACCCTTCATTAATAATGCTCTCTCCACCCAGAGCTGTTTCCGAGGAAAATCCCTGGGAAGAAAATCAAAAACAGGGCCAAGCCCCTAAGGTCGGCTGGGTTTCGGCTGTGTGTGTGAATGAATGCGCCTCTATTTTCTGATGCACTTAGCATGTCTTCTCTGGTGGTGGCTCTGGAGATCCAGAGTTCCGTTTGTGAACGCCCACCAGCTGAAGGCTGTTTCGGAACATGGGCTTTTTTGTTGCTCTTCTCCCCAGGTCTCTCATCCCCTATGTAAATAAGTCATTAAAAAGCTATTGTCATTCGTTAAATTTCTCCGAATTTTGTGAACAAGGAACTCTTTCACAGGCCAGATGGTTTGAACTTGTGGATGGTTCAGAATCTTCAACTACAATCTCTTACTGCTCAGGAAATCTTACATAGGATATCCCCTGTTGGAGGAAACCACTAAAAGGAATCTCCTGGGGTTTAAGTCTGTTCATTTTCCACATCCCCAGATCCCAGGCCAAACATGAATTGTGGTGACAGCTCTTTATCTGCAAGTGTTCTTAGCTTATAGTTTACTCTTTTTTTGTGGCTTAAAGTTTACTGAAAGCCTCCTTCCACCCCCATGCCCAATAATTATCAAACAGTGAGGAAATTAGTGAGAGTATCAACTGCTTTGTTCTCTTTTCTTTAGTAAGCAAAAGGAAGATTCATGTGCATTCTAAGTCACATTTAGTGTGAGAAAGATTGGAATATCTGATTCAAAGAGAATTCAATTTAAAATCAATTTTGTGAATTTTTCACCCTCTTATGCTTTCATCAGGCTCTTTTCCCACCCCACATTCTGTGCTCTCTTTCTCTCTCTCTCTCTTTTTTTTTTTTTTTTTTTTTTTTGTCTTTTTGCTATTTCTTGGGCCGCTCCCGCGGCATATGGAGGTTCCCAGGCTAGGGGTCGAATCGGAGCTGTAGCCACCGGCCTACGCCAGACCCACAGCAATGAGGGATCCGAGCCGCGTCTGAGACCTACACCACAGCTCACGGCAACGCTGTATGGTTAACCCACTGAGCAAGGGCAGGGACCGAACCCGCAACCTCATTGTTCCTAGTCGGATTCATGAACCACTGCGCCATGACGGGAACTCCTGCTCTCTTTCTCTTTGCCTCATTGTTCCCACTGTCTTTCCGTCTCCACTTTAAGTCTAGAAGGACAATCTAGCATGTTAAGGACAAGGTGCCACCTGCAAAAGACAATGTCAACCAGCTCACCAGTAGAAAAGCATGGCTTATATTTTAACTCTATTATATTCTGGAGGAAGCAGGATGAGAAGTGATGGAACCAATCGAATCACACAAGTTCTCAAGAGTGGAGAATGTTTTCCCAACCTGGTGAAAGAGATGGGACCTGAGGAAGGGGACTCAAGCAGCCATCACTGACTTTAAAAGCAGAGGAAGGGGGCTGTGTGTTAGGAATGTGTGTGGCCTCTAGAAGCTGGAAAGAGCAAACAAACAAGCACAGGGTATCCAAAAAGGGACACAGCCTGCTGATACTTTGATGTAAGGATTGTTTTGAGTAAATGAAAAGCCAGATACAAGAACAGTTCTCTGCCCTCCCTCTCTTTGCCTAAAAAGCAGGAGATAAATTTGTAAAGGTGCCTCCTTTTCCCATACCAGGAAGAGAAGAACTCTTCATCACCAGCAAACAACTCTGACTTTAATCAACCTTGTCTTGCACTTCTCCACAGATTCATTGTTCTTTGTTAAGGTGCTATATAAACCTCTTGTTTTGACCACCCTTTGAGGTGCTCATTGCTGAGTTCTCCCATGTGTATGCACAATGCACTTGTTAATAAACTTTGTTTTTCTCTTATTTATCAGTCTTTTGTCCGTTCATTCCATAGGCCCAGTCACTGAACCAAAAGGGAAATGTTTTCCTCCTCTCCAGAGCCTGAGCATAGAAAGGAATATGCTGCACAATGACGCTTTCTGTGTAATGCCATTAAAAGGCATCGATAGTTCATAGTCCTGTTCAGCCAAATCATTACCCAATGGGCATGCACTATATAAACACAAGCAAAGCAAAAATGAAATTTGGAATATACTGTACAACTAGCATAGGAACATTAGATATGCTGCCTATAGCACTCAGAAAGAAGAGGTTGATTTTTGAGATTGATTTCATTTCACTACAAAGGTGAGTGGGGATGAGTATTTTGCCCATAATTAAGGTATATCTGGAACTTTTCCAAAGGTAGAAGGGGGTAATACAGGAAAAATTATTGCATCAGTACAATGTAGTCACCCACTTTCCTTGCTGTTTTCCTTCCTGTGTGCTCTTTCATAAAGAAAGACCTACTCAGAAGTTCCTGTTGTGGCTCAGTGGGTTAAGGACCCAACGTTGTCTGTGAAGATGAAGTTCTGTGAGGATGCAGGTTCAATCCCTGGTGTCGTTCAGTGGGTTAAGGATCTGGTGTTGTCACAAGTTGTGAGGTAGGTCACAGTTGTGACTTAGATCCAGTGTTGCTGCAGCTGCAGCTCCAATTCAACCCCTGGCACAGGAACTTCCCTATGCCTCAGGTGTGGCCCTAAAAAGAAAAAAAAAAAAAAAAAAGAAGAAGAAGAAGAAGAAAGAAGAAAGACCTTTTCAATAATTCAGCGTTGGCCTGAGTGTGTTACTTAAATCCTGGATGAATGGTTGGTCTGCCTTATCATTGTGTCCCCAGAATACACCTGTGGTCCTAGTATTTGCTCTTGAGTCAGGTCTCCCTCAGTTGGCAAATAACTATTTGGATCTAATGGCAGAAGTTTACGTTTTTCTAGGTGCATTTCGTCCTGTTTGGTTTTATCATATCATGATCCTTTAAAATGTCTGTTGTCACCCAGATATTAAAAATTGATGAGGAGTTCCCGTCGTGGCTCAATGGTTAATGAATCCAACTAGGAACCATGAGGTTGTGGGTTCGATTCCTGGCCTCGCTCAGTGGGTTAAGGATCTGGTGTTGCTGTGAGCTGTGGTGTAGGTCACAGACATGGCTCAGATCCTGAGTTGCTGTGGCTCTGGCGTAGGCCAGTGGCTACAGCTCTCATTAGACCCCTAGCCTGGGAACCTCCATATGCCATGGGTGCAGCCCTAGAAAAGACAAAAAAAAAAAAAAAAAAAAAAAAAAAAAAAGAATTTATGCAGATTTGTAGATTCACATGTAGTTGAAAGAAATAATAGAGACCCCTTTTCCTCTCCCCGAGTCTCCCAATCATAACATTTTGCAACATTATAGTAAAATATCTCAACCAGAACATTAATGCTAATACAATTAACTTTTACTTGTATCCACATGTGTGTGTATATTAAGCTCTATACAATTTTACCATGTGTGTTCATATGCACCACTGTAGTCAATAGTTTGAACATAAGTATCCTTGCATTTTATTCATGTTGCATTTTATACCCTCATCCCTCCCACTCTCCCCTTCAAGTCCCCATCTCTTTTTGCCAGAAATCATTAATCTGTCTTATATTTCTCAAACTTTTCATTTCAAAATGTTAATAAGTGGAATCATACAAAATATAACCTTTTGGGATTATTTTTTTCTGCATAATTCTCTGGAGATTCATCCAAGTTCTTATATATCAACTATTAGCTGCTTTTAGGTTTTGATCAGTATTCTGTGGTATATATGTTTTGTATTATCTGTTGAAGGACATTGGGCTGATTATAGTTTGGCTCTTACAAACTAAGCTATTATGAACATTTGTGTGCAAAAAAAAAAAAAGTCATTTGAGGTGGTGCTTGAAAGATAAACAGAAGTTAGATGGGGAGAGAAGAGGAAAAACATTTCCAGTTGAGAGAGTAACACACACAAAGATCTGGGGAACTAAAAGAGCATGATATGCTTGAAAAATTGTGGGACTTGGTTTGTGGCAAGGATAGGTGGGTATGGTGTGTGTGGTGGAGGGGGTTCGTGGAGGAGGGGTATGAGTGTGTGTATGCCTATGAGTAGGTGGGTATGTGTACGAGTGAATGGGTATGGGGATGTAATTAGGTGTGAACAGATGGATGTGAGTAGATGAGTATGTGGATGGAGGAACATGTGTATGTGTGTGAATATGGGTGTGTAGATGACTATTATTTGGTGGGTCTGGGAGGACCAATGTAAGCAGACAGGTGGGATTATGGGTATGTGTATGAGTGTGAGTGCGTGGAGATGGTGACTGGATGGTTATGATGTGAGGGTACAGATAGATGTGTGAATTGTCAGATGTGGTATGCGTATAGATGTAAGTGAATGTGTGTGTGTGTGTGTAGATAGGTGTCAGTGACTGGGGTGTGGGTTGACAATGTGAGTAGATGAGTGTGAGTGTGTAGAAATGTAGGTGTGTGGGTCTGAGTGTGCTGAGGGATATGAACACTCTAAGTGGATGGGAACTCTAAGTGGATATGTATATGCATGAGTTTGTGTGTGTGTGTGTGTGTGTGTGTGTGTGTGTGTGTGTAGATGGGTAGTCGGAAGGGTATTGGGTGAAACGATAGAGGGAAAATAATGGTGACTAATTAATATAAGTAACTGGGAAGGGAAGTTGGGAACAAATTATGAAAAGCCTTATAACTAATATCAAGAATTTTGATATCCCTATAGGAAATGGAGAACTTTTATAGATTTTCTTTCATATATAACACACAATTTAAAAAAGATCATGAATGAGGAAATCTGGAAAGTATCAACATTTAACATTTAAAGATCAGGTCAAGTTAGTTCTTTGGTTTCCTAAAAAGATCCATTGCAGAGTTTACTCTAAAACAAAACTTTTCGTAGGAAGATAGATCCCTCTGATTTACAAAATGTAATTTGTACCTAACTTCTTGAGACTATGTGTTCTATACAAAGCCATACTTATATGTTTCTTCCAATCCTGAAATTTCGTTTAATGTTGGTTCAATGTTGCCTCCGTGTCCCATCTTACGTTATTAGTAGCTGACATGTGTCTAAACACTTTTGCTAAAAACCTTGACAAATACTTCTGGACTAGAAAGCGAACTTTCTGCTGTAGAATTTTGTTGTATTTAGACAGAACTTAAAGAATGAAAGTATTGATTTTCAGTAGCATCTTCCCTTTGGATGCTAAATCAATTCCCATTCCCCCTTCTGTGGGTTATGGGCTCAGATCATTCATATCTTAATCAAGATTACATCATCACATCTGGGAAGTAAAGTCCAAATTGAGAAAACTCAAATACACTAGTAGAGTCTAATTTGCTAAGAAAAAGCAGAAAATGTAGCTTATAGCCAAGAATTAAATAGTACTCTCTTAGTCTCCACTTTAAAGTACTTTTGCATGTCCTTCCTGTAAACTTGGATCTAGTTCAAACAGTAGCTCCAAAATGTATGTCAGCTATAGAATCCTGGGCTATGTCACCTCTCTGTGCTTCAGTTTCACCTTATGTTTGGTAGGGTGATAATATCTTGCAGGGTTATTGTAAGGATTAAAAGTAATATAAAGTGCTTAGCACACTGTCTGGTAGGAGGCAAGTATGATATCATAATTGTTATTAGATGGTTTTAGTAGGTCTTCTTTCCCATATTTTCATAAATAAGCAGGCTAAAAAAGGAATTAGACTAATCATAGATTTTTAAAATCCTTTTTTTCTAAAGCAATCTAAGGAATTCTAAAGTTCTTATACTGAAGCTAATTAAAATCACATTTTATTCACATTTCATTAAAAGACCTGTAGTCCTGACAAGGAAAAAATTCTGAAAAGTTATGAGAAATATGAGTACATTTTCTAAAATTATCAAATCAAACCAGTATGGAATATTTTAATCATGTGGCTTGTCACACTGTTAGCCCCTCCTAAAGAAACCTGTCACCACTTAGGAGAGGTGGGCCTGGTACTCATGTTCTCTAGCCTATTGCTCAATCCCCAAACCCTAGCTGATTGCATCCGAGCTGGTCACTGGATGAGTGCATCCGAGCTGGTCACTGATTGCATCCTAGCTGGTCACAAAGGCTATCCATTGTAGGCTCATCTATAGTCTATGACATGACCTAACATAAACAGATGAACTGGCCCAATTATAATTCTTCTCTTTGGAAGGGTAATAGTAATGGTTGCTAAAACAGAGAGGACACTGAGAAAGAGTTGTGAAGTTGAGCAGCACCATGAAACATCAGAATAAATAAGTTAAGCATGAGAAACAGAATATACAGAAGACCCAAATACACATTTCTCCAAAGAAGACATACAGATGGCCAACGGGCACATGAAAAGATGTTCAATATCATTACTACACATCAAAACTACAATCACTTCACACTGGTCACAATGATGATCATGAAAAAGTCTACAAGTAATAAATGTTGGAGAGGATGGGAAGAAAAACAAACACTTCTGTGCTGGTGGGAACATAAGTTGGTGCAGCTACTTTGGAAAACAGAATGGAGGTTCCTTAAAAAACTAAATATAGAGTTACCATGTGATCCTGCAATTCTACTCCTGAGCATATACCCAGAGAAAGCTCTAATATAAAAAGATACATGCACCCCAATATTCATAGCAGCACTATTTATAACAATCAAGACATGGAAACAACAGATGAATGGATAAAGAAGATGTGGTATATATTCACAATAGAATATTACTCAGCCATAAAAAAGAATGAAATAAAGCCATTTTCAGCAAGATGGATGAACCTAGAGATTATCATACTAAGCAGGTAAGCCAGACAGAGAAAGACAAGTATTATAATTTTTAGCTTACATGTGGAAGCTAAAAAAAAAAATGAAACAATGAACTTATTTACAAAACAGAAACAGACTCACAGACATAGAAAACAAACTTATGGTACAGTTCCCACTGTGGCTCATCAAATTAAGAACCTGACTAGTATCCATGAGGATGCAGGCTTGATCCCTGGCCTCGCTCAGTGGGTTAAGGATCTGGTGATGTCACAAGCTATAGTATAAATCTGAAGCTCAGATCCCATGTTGCTGTGGTTGTGGTGTAGTCTGGCAGTGGCAGCTCCAATTCGAGCCCTAGTCTGGGGACTTCCATATTCTGCAGGTAAGGCCCTAAAAAGAAAAAAACAAAAAACAAAAAACTTATGGTTACCAAAGGGGAAAGGATGGGGGGGGGAATAAATTATGAGTTTGGGATTAACACATACACACTCCTATATATAAAAAAATAACCAACAAGGGCCTACTGTATGGCATAGGGAACTATATTAAATATCTTGTAATAGCCTATAATAGGCAAAAATTTTTAAAGAATATACATGTGTATGTATAAATATATATATATTATATAACTAAATCACTTTGATGAACTCCTGAAACAAACACAACATTGTAAATTCACTACATTTCAATTTTTTAAAAATTTAAAAAGAAGATGGAATAGAAGATTGAGTGGCTGTGGGTGAAACAAAGGAGAGCACCGGAAGAGGCTAATGTTGGGGGCGCTCAGGTGAAGCTCCATGAGGGCTTGTCACTGCTACTCAGATGCAAAAGACATATGATGTTCTTTAGTCTTCATATCTTGCACTATGTCTAGAGAGTATCTGCAGTCCTGGAACTTTGTGATAATCTTATTAGAGAAGGTAAGAAGGCTTTGTTACATCAAAAATGAGAAATTATATTCAGATATTACCGATTGTCAGTGATGTCCGGTATGAAAGAAGAAGGAGGCCACCTCACAGGTGTAAAAGCAGTGACCAGCTCAGGCTTGCAGAGCTTGACTGTGGATGGGCCTCTTTCTTCATCTCTAAGGAAAGCAAGGTGGGGTATCTAGTTCTATCCAGACTTATGAAACAACTTAAGATAGAGATATACTGAGTAAAGGGCTGAAAACCCAATGGGGATAATACCTGATTATTAACACTTTATTCAACAGAAATAAAAAGAACTTGGTTGAGAAGCTCTGAATTTCCTCTAGAATTTTGAAGCTATTATGAAAATTATCTATTATTTTGGTGTTTGCTCCAGAGAACAAAGTCCACTCAACTCTTTGGCCCAGAATTCTCTCAGAACAGGTAGTTCTTGCACTTCCTGAGGCTGCTTGTTTGATTCCCCAGTGTTCCCATATTCTTGTAATAAATTCCCCACTGTTTAAGTACATTAAAAGGCTTGGGTAGAACTGGATATTTAAATAATTCCTTCAGCCCAGAATGCTGCTTCTGGCAGTGGAGTTCAGAACAGATATTTAGTGACAATTTTTCTGAGTTCCCATTGCCACGACCACCTTATTCATTAGAGATATTTCAAATAACCCAATCTTTTCATCTGTGAGTTATCAGGCTAACTATTACAATATGTTTACTCCACATACATATCTAGTATCTACATATTTGTTAGAATTGTATGTTGCTACAGATAAAAAGAATCCTACTCCGGTCATTTAAAGAAACAGAGGTATATCTTTTTATCAAAGTAAGGAGTCTTTTTTGAAAAAAGCAATCTGATTCTTAGTAATACCAATGCTTCAGTGATGGTCCTAGCCTTTCCCTCATGGGTGCAACTACTGCACTATTACTACGGTAATATTTGAATTATGTCATTCTACTATCTTCATCTAGGACAGATGGACAGATCCTAGGGTGCCCAATTCCAGAATCTAGTATAGCTCTTTTCCCTTGTGGGTTTTCTGTGAAGGTTTGTGGTTAGCCCAGCTTCCAAGTGAACTTTTCAGAGAATTCCTTCAGCCTAGGTCCATGGGATACCAACAACACTTACCATGAGCATCCTCTTCCTTTCATTCTCCTCCTTCACCTTTCCTGTCCCTTTAGACCTAGAAGTCCCATCTACAAAGGCTACTCTGTTCAAAGACAGAGATGGCAAATAACTCCTAAGGTGACTAAAAAGGCTTTTAGTCTACCTTAAGAATTATTTCATTATCCTGGATCCCCTAATGGGAAACTGCAGATGAGATGCATGTAGTAAGTTCTCATTTTCTTTCAGTGTGCTTTAAAAATTTCTTATTTCTGCTTTTTCTATTCACTGTTCTTTTCTCACAGTTGCCTTCTTAAGCTTCCATTTAAGTGCTGTAAGCTGGTTTTCATTTATTTGCTCACAGTTTTTCTAGTTTTCTAATTTTTCAAATACTGGAATCTTACAATTCCACCAAGTATATGTGAAAAATAGAATAGGCTGAAACATCTCAAGGCATTATGAAATCAATACTTGAAAATGCATAGATTTTAATGTCTTTTAAAATACCATGTGGAAGGATGACACAATTTTAGGTTAAAACTTTATCTTTTTTGGTTAATTATGAAATTCCAGTTACAAAATTAAGATTGAAACAGATTCAGTTACACTAAAGACTGTTAAATTGTTGGTGAATTACAACAACTTTATTTAGTCCAACAATGGATAGTGTCCATTTCAGTAATTACAGCTAGAAGACTATTCCTGTACTACTTATTAATAAGCTTTTTCTGGGAATCTCTGCTGAAAAGTTTATTTGGAAACTTCTTGTCACCTATAAATACCCCAAGAGTTAAAATAATCAAACTCTCCTTGACATGGTATTTGAGATAGGCTAACTGAAGAGGAAAATGTGGTTTTAATATTTGTTGACCAAAATGTCATGTGTTTCATATATAAAATGGTTTACTTGGAACTGAACAGATAAAGCCATCCAAAATTTATCCTATTTTAATGTTGCAAAATCATTTGGTATTTTTGTGAGGAAATGCCATGAATTGATTCAAATAATATAAAAACTATTTTTTTTTACTACACATTTCTGATTTTAAGATGAATCATAACATAAATAATTTTTTCACAAACTAAGTATATGTATTTCCATCCTTTCAATGAACATAACAGACTTGCTTAACAAGAGGCTGGAATCTTATTAGTTAAATTTATTATCACTTCAGTGAGCACTCTGCTTCCAGTTGCTCACACGCAAACACACAGATACACACACACCTCCACACATTTCTCTCCATATTCCTTCTAGTTCAAGAGAATAGATTGGTAATCATTTCCAATCTTCATTTGGCAACAAATCCATGCCAGCATGCCAGTTCATCTAGCATTTATTGGGTAATGATGTGCTGGATTGTAACGAGGTCAGATTGTACTAATAAGGACAATTGTTGGCTAAACATTGAATTCTGAGTCTTTCTCCACTCACGTATTGTTCCTATTGCCAATCTTCACTACTTTTCATTTTGTTATTTATTCATGTCACAGCAATTGTACCAAAATAACCTTAACCACATCTTTTGACGTGGGAGAAGTCATAGTGTTGGTCAAGGCAGGTGAAACGATAATGAAGGTATCTTCCTTTGCCACAGTTCATCAACTAGGTTCTGGATCTTACTGTGGGCTTGCGTGGGAGAAGTGGGGTCAGGAAAGGAGAGCAAAAGAAAAGGTAAAAGGGACTTGCAGACAAACTAAAAAATATTTAGAATTTTTGGCCCCATATGATTGCCTACAATGATTTGACAGAAAAGTAAACATCTTACTTATACTAGTCATCTTCTTATACTTTCTTTCTGCTCACTTTCTCCTCTCCTGTCCTCTTCTGCTTTCTGGGTCTTAATGCTCCTCCCTGCCCATATTCTTTCACTCCTGTCTCCATTCTTCCATTGAAATCGGATAACCTCTTGTGATTCTATATTCATTCACATATAAACACTTTCACCTTTGTCACTGATGTCGCTGGTTATTCCTCCTGAATGTTTTTCTTGCCCTCCTAAGTTAACTGCCGTGCAGGTGAGTGGATGGGCCTCACCATCCACATGTTGTTACAGGTATAGTGAGTGAATAACCATGCCCGCCCTCCTTCTAATCCTTCTTTTTTCAGAGTAGTTACATTCAACTACTTAAATTATAAAACAAATCCTAATCCTTCCCTTATTAAATGTTCTGTGATTGCTGCACTATTCTTAAAACAAAGTCCAAACTCTTGACCATGAAAGTCCCCTATAACGTGGTCCCTCCCTAAGCCTCTGCTTTGATCTCCCTTGACTCTCTCCCATGGGTACTGTGCTTTAACCACGTTCACAACTCTTGGTTTCTCAAATAAACCAAACTTGCTCTCATTCCAGGGTAGGTTTGAGAGAGAGTGGAAAGGGGCTTTGAACATACTCTTGCCACTGCCTAGAATCTTTCCCCATTACTTACACAGCTTTCTCATTTCGTTTTCCAGATCTCTGTTTAAATATCAATGCAAAGACTATTCTTTCTCAAGTAATTTCCTTGTTTCTCTGTAAAACATACACACACAAAATCACAAGACACAATGCGTCTACACAGATGTGTGCACACACGTACACATACATGCATATACATCATAGAGACACAGGTGAACACACACAAGCACATATGTATCACTGCTGTCACCACCATCACAGTTACGTGCACAGTTATGACACTGCTGTTAATTTTGTTCCCAGTACTTACAGAATATGTTTTTACCTTGTTTGTTTGTTTACATGTGTTATATATGTTTCTTTCACTTGAATGTAACCTCCAAGAACATTAGGGGCTCATTTTCTCTTTACATAGTTGTATCCCCAGCACCTAGGCCACTGCCAGGTGCATTGTAGGCACTGACAAAATATGCTGAATGTTGAAAGAGCTGAGTGAGATTAGTTTGATTTTAAACTAAATTTTTAAACAAAATTATCCACATTATTTAAGTAGAGGAATAAAAACAGAAAAAGACTTTTAAAAAGGGTTATAACTTCATTTTATAATGTTTTCTCAAGTCTTAAGGATATCTGAACATCTAACCCTGTTTAAATCCTCCTAACACTACTAACTCAAGGAATTAGTATTCTAGATTTAGGAGTACAACCAGTCAGGACTTTGTATCTGTGGGGTTTGCACCTGCAGAATCAACAAACATCAGATATTTAAGGAGGAGATGGGATTAAGATGGCGGAATAGAAGGACTGGAGCGTAACTTCTCTCCTAAAAACAGCAAAATTCACAACTAAAGGCTGAGCAGTCTTCAACCAAATGGACCAGAAACCTTAAAAAAGATATCCTACTCCAGAAGACAAAGAGGAGGCCACATCATGAGGTAGGAGGTGTGATTACACAATATAACCTCCCGGGTGGGAAGCCCCACAGACTGGAAACTAACTGGTTCACAGAGACTCACCTACAGGAGTGAGAGTTCTGAGCCACACATCAAACCCTCATGTGCAGGGATCTGGCACTGGGAGAAAGAGCCCCTGGAGCATCTGGCATTGAAAGCCAGTGGGGCTTGTGCACAGGAGCTCCACAGGACGGGGTGGGGTGGGGGGACCCCATTCTTAAAAGGTGCACACAGACATTCACGTGCACTGGGTCCCAAGGCAAAGCAAAGTCCCCATGGGAATCTGAGTCAAACCTGACTGCAGTACTTGGAGGACATCCTGGGAAAACAGGGGTGAATGTGGCTTGTTGTGAGGGAAGGACATTGGAAGCAAAGCCTCTCAGGAATACTTGGAGGTGGCCATTTTGGGAAAATCTAGCCCCACCCATCAGTCAGGGCTGAGAAGCCCCAGGGCAAACAACAATCCAGGTGGGATCACAGCCCCACCCCTCAGTAAACAAGCTGCCTAAAGACCCCTCAGGCACACAGTTGCCTCTAATCCCATCCAGAGACTAAGTCCCACCCACCAGAGGGACTGGAATCAGCTCCACCTACCAGAGAGCAGGCATCAGCCCCTCCCATGAGGAAGCCTACAGCAAGCCCCCATACCAATCTCAGCCACAAGGGGGGGAAGACACCAGAAGTAAGAGAGGCTACAACTCTATTATATGTAAAAAGGTCACCACACCAAAAACCTATAAAAATGAAAAGACAGAGAACTATAACTCAGATGAGGGAGAAAGGAAAAACCCCAGAAATTCAGCTAAGCAATGAGGAGATTCTCAGCCTCCAGGAAAAAGACTTTAGACTGTTGATGCTGAAGATGATGCAAGACATTGGAAATAAACTGGACGCAAAATGGATAACTTACAGGAAACACTGAGCAAAGAGATACCAGATATTTAAATATTTTTTTAAAGTCCAGTAAGTTTCAAAGAGAAAAACTTGAATTTGCTGCACACTAGAAATAATTTACATAGAGTTTACCTTGTATTTACAATGATTTATGCAGTGTTTACTTTGTGTTAGGTATTGCAAGCAATCTAGAGATGATTTAAAAACATATGAGACGATGTATGCATAGGTCCTATGCAAAGATGATACCGTTTCGTATAAGGGACTTGAGCATCCATGGATTTTGTTATCCACAGGGGGTCTGGGAACCAGTTGCCCAAGGATACTGAGGGAAGACTGTCCACATACCAAACCCAAGAGAAATGAGAATCCAGCCAAAAACTATATACTGGGTCAAGCCTGGTACTTCATGGTAAAGAGTGTTTATCAAGTAATGAGCAACCAGCATCTACAGCAAGGAACTCCCCCAGAACAGAGCTAGACAAACATACCACAGATGGCCTCATGACTAAGCAGACATATGCACTGGGTCTGGTGCTGTAAGACTAGGTAGAAAACTGAAGGAAGGAAAATCACAGAGTTAGGCTTTTCTGAACTGAGATTATTCATATATCATCTCCTTGACTACATGTGTTCTGAATGCAGATGACTTTCAAAGTTTAATTCTCCTTAGAAGTTACGTTTCTTCTGAAGAGAGTCCCCAAAGTACTGTGCACTCAGAGGAAGAGCAGTTTCAAGGCCACAGTTCTTTAAATGTCGGTGTATAATTTTGGAAGATATTTAATCAGAATTCCTTGAAGATTATAGCAAGGATTGACAAACTACTGCTGAGGCTAATCCTTGTTTTGTAAATAAGGTGTCACTGGAACAGAGCCATACTTATTCATTTATGTATTCTTTGACTGCTTCTGCCTTACACGACAGAGTATACGGCCTACCAGACCTAAATTATATACTATGTGGCCATTTATAGGAAAAGTTTCCTAACCCCTGAATTAGAGCATACGAATGAAGACTCCATTTTATTTTAATGGTGAAACATCCAATTATTAATCAATGTGAATTTACAAGATAGCGCTCAAAGCAACCAGAATCCTACCAAGTTTTTTGCTTGCAGAGAACTCCACTAGCCTCCTCTTAAGAGCCTTCTCGGAAGTAAATGTTCAGCTGCATTGCATTCTGGACATTCTATTTGCAATTTGTCATCACTTTTAACCTATTAACAACTTGCATCCTTTACATTTTCCCTTCCTGTTGCCCCTGACATTGTGTATGCCTCTTGCTGTACTTGTGTACTATAATATTTAGAAAATGCTTCTACTATGTTTTTAAGATTCCACAGGAATCTCTACTGCTTCTTTAGGGAGGGTGTTCTGGAATCATTCACATTCTTCTCTCCTTACAACTTATTTCATGAATTGCATATACTGAAAATATTTCATTCACCAGAGAGTTTGGGGAAATTATTTAAAATAATAAAATAATATTCATTTAAATTATATAGACCCAGAGAAGAAACAGACATATCAAGGTCCAGTTTGTGAACAAATTTCTCTTACATGTAATATATAAGATCCAATTTTTAAGATAAGCTGGAAAATGCAACTGACAGAAGCGACAGTTTACATTCTCAGGCTCAAAAGAAATGGCTATTTTATGACAATGATAGCAAATCTGGAAAGCCTGAGGAAATATTTTTCCTTAGTAAACATTTTAGTTCACTGATAATTTTCTGTCAATTCATAGGAATGCATAAAAATATTTAAGCAGATGCTTATTTTACCAGGCATAGGGTTTTTTTCTCTGTAATTGTGAAAAATACATTGTTAAATACACAATTGAGTGGAGATTATAAGTACTGTTTTCTTGCAGAAATTATGAGAGGAGTTTTCTCTCCTCTTTCCCTGTCTACAACAGTGTCTGGAATACAGTAGACATTCAATAAAAGTCTGAATGAATGAATGAATGAAAAGTAAGTTAAAACTCTACTCTGTATAAATAGTTTTGAAAAATTCATCCCTTTACTGGGATTTTCATTCTTGAATAAATTTATACCTGTGTACTTCTGACTTTTGCTTATTATAGAATCACTTTAAATCAGATTACTACCTGGAGAACAATTTGAACAACATACAAGCAAGAATGCCCAACCTGATTCAACCTCTTGTGCATGGTTTCACTGGCAAGCAGTCATGGAAGGACCCAACTTGTACATCTATTCTGGAAACTTGCTTCATCTCATACAAGCCAAAATGAGCTGACTTATTAAAAACTAATAATGCCAATAAAGGCAAATAAATAGATTAATGTATCAGAAAAGAGTCCAGAAATATATGGCCAATTCATTTTTGGTAAAGATGCCAAGGTAATTCAACAGAGGAAAATCTTTTAAACAAATGATGGTGAAACAACTGGATTCATGTAGCAGAAAAGTTAATATTAACTCTCTACTTTCACAAAAAAACAAATGTTAACTCAAGATGGATCATAGAACTAAATGGAAAAACTAAACGATGAAGCCTCTAGAAGAACGTATAGGAAAATAATTTATGACCACGACATTTACAAAGATTTCTTAGACAAAACACAAAAGCACCAAACATAGAAGTAAAAGAATTTAAAATTTTACTTCATACAAATTAGAAAGTTCTGTTCTTAAAAAACATCATTAAGAAAATTAAAAGGTAAACCATAAATTGGGAAGAAATGTTTGCAATATATATATTGATACATATATGGCAAGCAATCCAAAATGCTTTGCTTAATACTGGGCAAAAGCTTTGAGTAGGTTATTCACAACAGAAAATGTATAAAATATCAATAATTTCATTAAATAATAATAAATATAATTCATTGTTATTCATCAGGAAAATGCAAATTAAAACCACAGAGATACCACTATACACCCACTAGAATGGCTTAAAATTTTAAAAACTGCCAATAGTGGAGTTCCCATCATGGTGCAGTGGTTAACGAATCCAACTAGGAACCATGAGGTTGCGGGTTCAGTCCCTGGCCTTGCTGAGTGGGTTAAGGATGCGGCATTGCCATGAGCTGTGGTGTAGTTTGCAGGCAAGGCTCGGATTCCGTGTTGCTGGGGCTCTGGCATAGGCCAGTGACTACAGCTCCGATTAGATCCCTAGCCTGGGAACCTCCATATGCTGCGGTAAGCGGCCCTAGAAAAGGCAAAAAGACAACAACAACAACAACAACAACAACAAAAATTGCCAATAGGAAAAACCGAAACTTCCATATATGCCTGGTGGTTGTGTGAAATATTATACCCACTCTGGAGAACCATTTGGCAGTTTTTCATAAAATTAAATCTATACCTACCTGATGACATGGACATTCTAACCCTAAGTAATTATTTAAGAGAAGTGAAAATAGATGTCTACAAAGAGAACATATATAAATGTTCATGACAGCTTTTACTCTTAACAGTGAAAAACTGGAACCAAGATAAAAATACATTAACAACTAAATGGATAAACCAATTATGGCACATTCACAGAATAGAATATTACTCCACAATAAAAATGAGCAAATTATACACAATGACATGGATCTCTTTCAAAATATTATATTGAATAAAAGAAGTCAGATGCAAAAGAGAACACAATTATTTCATTTATATGAATTTCTGTAACAGGAAAAGCTAATCTGGAGGTGACAGATCAGTGATCACTTGCTGGGTAGGTGGGTAGAGAATGAACTACAAAGGTTAATGGTCATGTTCTTATATTGCATCATTGGTGGTAAAGCAGATGTAATCACCAAGACTCATCAAACTGTGTACTTAAAATGGGTGAGTTTTATTATACGTGAATTATATATTAATAAAGATGATATAAAGAAAAAAACATTTTAAATGGGCAAGATACGAATAGATAACTAACAAAAAAGAGAAACAAATCTTCAATGAGTTTGTGTAAAAATACTTAACTTCATGAGTGATAAAGGAAATGCAAATTATAACCACAGTGACATATTATTTCATACCCCTTAGTGAGTTAAACATATATCTATCCTATCATCCATCAGTTTTAGTCTACCTCTGAACCCAAGATAAACAAAAACATATGTCCACCAAAAGTCTTATGCAAAAATGTTTATAGCAGCTTTAGTTATAGGAGACCAAAACTGATTGACAAATATCAATCAAGAGGAAAATAGATAAGCGGACGTGGAATAAATCTATAAAGCAATAATACCTATTATAGGAAGTGAACTAATAATATTTACAGCCATAGGAAGAATCTTAAAAGCATTCTGAGCCAAGAAAGTCAGATACAAGAATACATATTGTACGATTCTACCCATATAAAATTCACAAATAGCCAAATCATTCTCTCGTAATTGAAATCAGAAGAGTGGCTGCCCATGGAGGGAAGACTGACTGGAAGGGATGAAAGGAAAATTGCTGGGTGATCAACATGCCCTATGCCTTGATTAAGGTGATGGTTTACACGGCTGTAAAAACGTATCAAACTTACTGATTTTTAGGAACTTGAATTCAAGAACTTAGGATAAGTTACATTTCACTCCAGGTGAATTTTATCTCAGTTAATAAAAAAAAAAAATCTACCAAGTCAGTTGAATAACTATATCCTTTTTCACCCCTTTTCGTTCATGGATAATCTGGCTTAAAAACACATAATTCTGAATTAATGTTAAAAATAGATTTTATCTACTTTTCTTTAAAGTACATTTTAAAAATCATCCTTTTAAATGGAATTTGATTCTCTCTAGTCATTGAAATATTTAACCCATACTTCACATTATTGCTAAAATCATCTAATGAAGTAAAATATTTGTTAATTTGTTTAGTAATACTTGAAGTTTTTTACTTAAGGACTGACTACTTTTCTTTGGATTCCTTTTCTATAGCAAGGGACTATTTACTACACACTGGTGAGAAGCAAGTGGAAAAGAGCAAGGTTAATGTTGCTAGTTGACAGGCAAAATTTGAGACCGATTAGCTACCAGACAATAGAGAAAGAACACACCTTCTAAGAGGCTCACCTTATAATGTTTGTTCTTTATCTTTCTATTTTGGTTTTTGTCATAGCCTGCTGAACCCCTCAGCAGGGAAGCTGGTGGCAACAGGAGCAGAATAGCTGGGAGCTCTAGGATTCACATCCCCTCTTCTGGGAGTTCCTGCAATATGTGAGGCTGGCTGCCTGGAACAGGAACCCCAACCTTTGTTGCCTGGAGGTATCCTGGCAACCTGTCAACAAAAGGGACAGGAGTGAGTTCTATAGTAACAGATTGGAAAACCCAAAACAAGGGGTGAAGAAACTCAGAAAGAGATGCCAAGATAGGTATGCACCTCAACTTTTTTGGAAAATGACTCTGGGAATTTCAACAATGGACTAAGCATCACACAAAGGCAGGCAGAATAATTTAAGACACAAGGCTTGTCATGGCATGGGAATTGAGTGGAGACACAACTTTTTTTCCTAACTAAGAAAAAAAATTACTAATTGCCCTATTGATCTTTTCTAGGGTCTTTAAAAAGGATTACCTATACAGGAGAGCTTGGCCTCTGAAAAGAAGGAGATGGATATTCTCCATGGTTTCCAAAGGGTGCTTTGGTCTAAAAATGTTATAAAATGCAACATATAGAAACAAATTAGTTTATTTTCTAATGTGTCCTAAGATAGAAAAACATTATTTGAAACTAAGTCAACATGTAAAAATGTATCTAAAATAAAAATTTTTTTTTTAAAAAAACTTCTATTTAAAAATGCTCTGAGCTCCTATGTTAATCATGGTATAATCCTAGAAAAATTCTTATAAGTATTAAACTTCATGAAATAAAACAAGTTTATTAACATAGAGGGACGATGCATAATCTATTTCTAAATGAAAAAGAGAAGCTACAAAGCAGAATATGTAATATGATCTCATTAATCTATATGTGTGTCTGTCTGTGGGCACATGCCCACATACATGCACTTAAAGAACATATACCAAAATGTTAACAGCAGTTATCACTAAATAATGAAATTAAGAAACATTTCATTAAATATTCTTTAGGGTTAGGAATTAGGGGGGCAGGGAAAACTCTAATCTCCAAGATTCCAAAATCCTGTCCTTCACCCCCAAGAGAACTGAATTGGGATATATAGGTAATTCACAGAACTATTGATTCTGTTGAAATGACTTCAGACCTCACAGTCTAAAGACCCCACTGGATAAATAAGTTCTACATTCTAACACTCTATAATGCTCTAGAGATGAGTCCATATGTCCTCTACAGGGATTTAAAGATATTACAATTATACTATCACATAAAATAGTTCTAATTTGGATGCTTTTCTCCTGAAACCTTTCATAAGATGCTACACAGAGATGATAAAGCACGCCTAAAATAACTTAAGAGCTGTTATAAGAGGGACTAAATATTGAGATGAGGCAAGAAAATTTAGTTTCACATTTGGCTTCTTAGAAATTTGTGGGTCGCTAGTAAATATATTTCTTACTTTATACAAACTGCATGCTTTCTTGGCCCTATTGTGAGCGAACTGAGATATTTCTCTAAAGAAATTGCCCAATAAATAAACACTATCCCAAATGCACACAGTATTCGGTCCAGTGGCCAGCTATTTGAGCCAAATGGCAGAAGAACAAATAGGAAACGCTGGCCTAGGATAGGACAACCCCGGGAAAACACCAGGAGAGCAGATATTTTCTTGCTAAAATAGGGCAAAGAGTTCTTTATCTGGACTGGAGTGGCTGCTCTCAGGAGGCCTGAGAATAACAGTTCTTCCAGCAGTGGGCACAAGTGTTCGCTGGGTCACTAAAGGTGCATTAACAGTCCTCTCTTCCCCAGTGGGGTTGCTGAGTTGCCAGCTGCTTTTCTGCATTCATCAGAGATGTTTCACAAAGCGGTTGGAGAGATGCCTTTGTTTTCTTCCCAATTCTGGACCCATTTGAAATTCTTGGGTTTGTAGTTGAGGCTTATATTGAACTTCTTGGTATTTAAATTGATTTCATCTTGGAAAAATAGGCCTTCCTAGGTATCTTCCTCTCCCTCTCCCCCTCCCTCCTCTCTCTCTCTTTGACTTTCGAAGGAACAAAAACTTTTAGGCAGATTATTTTTTTTTAAATTAAGCTCAAAAGTCACCTTGGACATCATATAGCTTTACAACACAACCTTTTGATGATTTAAGTGTAAATGAAGCAGAAACATATGGATTCCATTTCCCATAAATCACACGTGATCCTTAAAAAATCAAGGGAGAATGTGCTCAGCAAGACGTATTCTCTTTGGCTGAACCCAAAACAACTGAAGAATACTTGGAGGCCGATAGATACAAAATATTTACCATCCCTACTTATAACATTGGAGGAGAAAAAAAGCCCTTGATTCATGGTGACAGTTAAACTGCTCACATATGTTAAGAGGGCAACCAGTAACTAGCACAAGCTTAAAGATAACTGTGTCCTTTCTTCTGTTCCCACTTCAGCCACTCAACTCAAACACTGATCAAAAACACTGAAGCCCTTACTTAACAGAGCTAGTCAGGTTTGATATTGCTTGAGCTTTTCTCACCTCAAACAACTGTGAGTTATTTCAAGCTGTTTGATGTCCAGTCATGTTTGTGTCACTGTGGGATGACGCCAGCCTCTACCAATAATCCAGATCTGATCCCTTGTGGCAAGAGCCCCACCACAAGGAATTCTGGCTGAGTTCCCCCTCTCCCAACCCTGAATAAAACCACAGCTGTTGTGCCTGCACAAGCCCCTGACTTTTTTCATTAAAGGAATAAATCATGATGATTTCATGGAGCAGGAGAAATGCTGCTCCTTGCTGGTATCTCTGATTGTCCCGATGTCTCTTCATTAATGCAAAGTTCAAATCTTACTTTGAAAGCTACTAAGAGTCCTTTAGAGTTCATTTAAATTGGATAGGGGCTACACTTTGTGTGGAAGATTTTTGTTTTTAACAGCAGCAGTAGGAACTTAAATTGGATGTTTGTGGAGTTTGGCAAAAATACATCCACTGGCCATCTTGTCCTCTTTTACCAATTTATTGTTTACTTCCCCTTTGCCTTACCAAGTCAGAAACAGCCAGTGCCAGCCACCTGATATCAGTTGTTTCAAATCCTTTAACAACCCTGCAAGGAAAAGCATTAGCAGCCTTGTTTTACGGATGAGGAAATGGGCTCCCGGGCTTTACTGGGCTTGCCCCTATTGCAATGCTAATCCAAAGCAAAACTGGGACTGAATTGTGCCGTTCTCTTGTCCAAAGACACTCCTTCCACTGCCTCCTGCAAGATCTCTCTACCAGACGGCCACACAGAACAGTCTGACCTCAAAAGAGAGAGCCATTTTTCAAGATATGCCTTTTGTCACAAGAAAAGCCTTTCCATTAAGTGTTACTCACTGCATTGAATTTGAAAATGTCTAAGTTTAAAGTATTGCAAAATGTGTCCTGTGGTAGATTAGAAAGAAAAATGACGGGTGTGTGTGTGTGTGTGTGTGTGTGTGTGTGTACATTTCAAATATAGACTTCTAAAAGTTAAAAAAAGAAAAAGTACCATATTGTAGGGGGTTCAAGCCCAACAGATCTCATATCCTCAATTTCCCACCCTTCCCCAGGATTCTCTGCCTCAGGGTAGTGTTTCTCAACTTTTTTTTAATTGTCTCCCCCTCCAAGTATTTATATATATATATATATATATATATACATATTTTTTTTAAATTCTTCCCCATACCACCACCATGAAATTTTAATACCACAGATATACCTTATATCTGTTTATGTATTGTGGTCCTTTAGTGGCCTACAAATCAATGTATTACCTAAGATTATGCCACCCACAAAAAAACAATTTTTACTGTCCCCAGGGTAGGGGTGGGATGCATGCCAAAGGGACATACATACAAAAAGAGGACAATGTTGGCTTCGGATAATCCTATAGTCAAACTGATGCACAGAAAAAAACGACCAACTTAAAAAAAAAAAAAAAAAAAAAAAAAGCATAAATTGTCCCTTAACTGTGTTCAAGAGAAAAATGGACTTGTTTGAAAAGGGGCAATAAATGCATTATATTTTTTATACATTTAAGTGGTTTTATCATAGAAGTGGAACTCTTGGAGCTCAAGTGGATTTTAAAGTAGCATCTAGCCTAGCCAACTATCTTCAGGCAAGAAGATATTATTGGTCTATTTTATTTTATTGTCTTTTTGCCATTTCTTGGGCCGCTCCTGCAGCATATGGAGGTTCCCAGGCTAGGGGTCTAATTGGAGCCATAGCCACCGGCCTATGCCAGAGCAACAGCAACGTGAGATCCGAGCCGCGTCTGCCACCTACACCACAGCTCACGGCAACGCTGGATGGTTAACCCACTGAGCAAGGGCAGGGACCGAACCCGCAACCTCATGATTCCTAGTCGGATTCGTTAACCACTGCACCATGACGGGAACTCCAATTATTGGTCTATTTTAAATCGATGAGGCATCTAAGCTGAGGACATTAGTTATTTGTTTATGTGCTATAGATTTAAACTCAAACTCCAATAAAAAAAAAAAATTGTCAAAGGACTCCTTTGCTTTATCTTTGGCCTAAGGAAAACATGCCAGGAAAAGAGAAGGATTTTTTGCTTTTGATCTTACTTCCTATGGACAGAGGATGTTTCTTCAGTAATACTTCTTGCTCTACTGATAATAAAATATTTTGTATATGTTGTGCTATAAAACCTTCTGTTTCAAGGTCCTGAGATTCTAGCTTTTAAATATTTGCTGTGAGTCTGGACAACTCATCACAGATCTGGCTCTCCAGGCCATTCTGACACTGCTCTCCACCCTTCTCCTCCACCTTGTTTTCCAACACCCACTAAACCAGGACTGAGCACAGTACTTGTAAACAGTAAATAGTAGGTGTTTAGTAAATATCTGCCTGCTAAGTGGGGGAACATACATTTTTTGTTATAAGAGATAATAGTGACCCGTTTGGTTGAGGATAAAATTACAAGATGTTAAGTCCAGATTAATACTCAAGGTTTTCTATTTAATGTAATGTAAACATTTTGAAATAATTTTGCCTTTCTTTTCAGAGAACTGGCAGAAGTTCAAACCCTTAGGGCATGGGAACAATAAATGCTTAATAAATACTTAATCACTAGCATATTACCCACAGATTTCCTAAGCTGGTTTAAATTAGAATGTTCATGACTGATAATGGTCTAATATTTTACCTTTTCATGTGTATTTTATGAAAGGCATTTTGATCTCTTAGTTGAAAATAGTAAATTATAAGGGAATTCCCTCTTATTTTAATTCTTTCCACACGTCTCAGAAGAAAGGATGTTTCTTCTCTAGTATTTTGCTTCCCTATTTGGTCCCTCCTTTCTAGCACCTCTAATTTCTTCTCTTCTACTGGTTTCTCCTCTCAATCTTCAGATAGTCTCAGGAGTCCTCTGTCTTAAAAAAAAAAAAAATCTGTGTTTGTTGTGTGCGCACACCCTCTTCTTGATAAAGAGGAGTCTAATTCACTGCCCCTATTCTCCTCATATCTTCCTTCATTTTAAACACCCTCTCTAGCCTATCATCTGGTTCATATGCTCTTCTCTCACTGAAGCATCATCTTAGAACATCATCAGTGCCATTCTGATCAACTCATCCAAGAGTATTTCTCAGTTCCCTTCACCCACAATGACGCTGATGCACTTAACACTGTTACCTACCAACCTGTTAGAAATTCTCTCCTCTCTTCTGTTGGCCTAAAAAAAGTACAAATTCCTCAGACTGATTTCAAGACCTGATGAATATCCAAGACCTATCCAAGAAGAGTCCCAAACCTAAGTCACTGCCTGCAGTTCCCAGTGTGGAGGCTATAGGTCACTAGGCTGAGCGAGTGGGGAGAGAGATGGCAGCTGATCAGTAGGGAACACTATATTCTGAGACCTAGAAAGAAAGAAGAGAGGTTCCTCTCGTGGTTTGCCAAATCTTGAGGCAGGCAGTTTGCTACTATTGAGTTCTCCCTTTGCTATGAGAGGATGGAGCTTTCTGACTTTCCTCACTCTCTTTGCTGAGAGAGAAACTTGGTTACAGTAATAACATGCAAAAGCATTATCTAAGAGTTAGTTACTATCAGCAAAACCATGTGTGCTTGCCTTGTAGAAGCTCTTCCTGAACTCCCTGAAGCTTTAAGTTAACTCATGTAGCAACCATGTTCCCATCACCCTAGCAAGCTGCCTAATGAAGCTGGAGTGGAGGCACATGGTAAGGAGCACCATAAAAGGGCAGTACTGTCCAGAAACCCACCCTAGTCTGACTCTGTATCAACCAAAACGAAACCTGATAGGAATATCACCCTTTGAATCGGTAGTTTTCAATGGCTGGTGATTGCTCCCTCCATTCCTAGTGACCTTACATTTGGCAATGTCTAGAGTTATTTTTGGTTGTCACATACAGGTTTGGGGAAGTGCTCTTGGCATTTAGTGGGTATAGGTGAGGGATGCTGCTAAGTATCTTACAACACACAACAGAGTCTTCCACAGAATGTGGTTCAAAATGCTGAGTGCCATGGTTGAGGCTTGTGCTCTGGACTCTCTGAGTGTTCAAATGAGAGTGCTTTCTTTCCAGAACAGCCTGTGTTAACAGCTCTTTCCAGACTCATGGTGCATAACTAAGGGATTACAGTTACAAATGAAGCAGCAGGCACAGAGATTTTAAGCAACTTAGTCATATTTCTACAGCCAAGTGAGGACACCTTTGAAATGTGAATGCAGGCCCTGCCTGACAGATTTCGAAGCCTACGTTCTTTTCCACATCATCTGCACCAAACTAGGCGGTAGACATTCAGTCTTAGGTGACTAAGGGTGAAATCACTTCTGTAATGCAAAAGCCAGCTAGAGAAAGTACAAGGACAGAGAACTGAGCCGAGTCTTCCCCAGTGAAAGCTACAATGGAATAAGAGTGGATGAGAATAAAACTAGGCGACATCTAAACTGTGGCCAAGTACACACTCTAAGGTATGAAGATAGAGCTCAGTCACAGGAAACTACTAAGACAAAGTCAACTGGATTGGTCAAAGGCAGCCACACCCATGTTTGCACCTAGATAAAGCACAGGCTGGCACAGGCCCTTGTAAAGAGATGATCCCAGTTAGGTGAACATGGTCTTAACATGGTCTGCTTCTTAATGTGCCCTGTTTCTTAAAACCTTTTGGCTTTTAGCCACCTAGCTCTGCTGTACCCCACAGCTTCTACCCAATAAGGGAACTTCTCACTTCCCCTCTTACTTCCTGAATATTCCTTCTCAGAGCAGCTGCTCAATACACAACCATTAACTTGTGAACTTTATAGGTACTAACATATTGCTTTTGGCTCATGTTGTTATTTTAAACAATATATTATCCTTCCAACATCAGATGCAGAAAGAAAATTTTATTTTCTAAAGCAATGGAGTCCCTGACTTAAAAAATATTAGCTATTTCTGTAGTCTAAACTCTAGTCCACTTCATTTTTATAATAGAGGCTACTAAGGTCCAGAGGGAGAAAATGATCTATCCAGTTTAATGATGAGCCAAACATATTTATGAATGTTCTTTTTCGTTGTCGTTTGATATTATTATTCACTTCCTTGAATGGGGTATATATGTGTGTGGGAGGGAGGGAGTGAGTGAGTGAGTGAGTGTGTGTGTGTGTGTGTGTGTGTGTATGAGATCTCTGTAGGGGCCTCCTAGCCAATGTGATGAGAACTGTGTGCAACTAAAACATGCCAAGTACTGTAAGGACTGACCTACCCGCACCCCTGCCGCCCCCAACTCTTCGCTTATCTGTACAAGACCACTGACTCATTTGTACTCTGGATTTAAGGACATGCTCTTGAGTATGTCTGCAGCATTTCTGAAGTCAAACAGCTGTCTCTATACTGAAGATTCTTCTGAGTTTTTCTGCAAAGATTTCTGTTCCTCTGGAGTTATACCCAATTTACACTACCATATCAAACAGATAAAGCTGTTTGATGGGTTCACTGGGAACACATATTTTCCAAGGAATTAAACCAAAAAAAGATTTGGTTGGGAAGGATAGGAATACAGCCCAAAGCCCATTCTCAAAATTTAAAAATGAAAAAAGGGAATACATGAAAAAATAAATCCTTTTCCCACCTCTGACTCACCAGTTTCCCACCTCAAGATGTACTGCAGCAGCAACCTATGTTACCAGTTTCTTGCACATTCTTCCAGAAAGTCTATGCATTTACAGAAGTATATCTATGTACGAATATCACCTCTTGACCTGCAGGCTAGTGCCCTTCCCACTCCTCTCTATGGCCACCACAGCTTCTATTGCTCAAGAGCAGCCATGACAAAACAGATGACACATTTGTCCTGTTGAAGGAAAAGTTGGTGACTCAGAGAGAAATTGTTCCATACACCTTTCATCCTCATTACCAGGTAATTTTGCCAAGGTCAAGTGGTGACATTCTGATTTACTACTAAGCAGAATGAATACAACTCACATTTGACGAGAATCTGAAATTCAAATACCAAAAAGAAAAAAACATATTTCCTTAAGGCTTCTAGTTTCATAATCAAACTTGCTCTTTTGTTTTGTTTAAAATATTATTTTCCCTTTGGTTCAATGAATACAGTCTATCTGAAAAAACAACAACAACAACAACAACAACACAAAAACAAGGCCTCCCCCAAACCTCAACTTAATCACCAAATCTTTAAATTTAAGATCCAGTTTCACAATATTTTTGAAACCTCCATTTAACAGCTCAGAGAACAAGAACCCAGGAGCCTCATTGTTTTCACTGGACACATTAGGATGAGCCAAAATCCAGGCTCCAGGTATGAAATGCAAATTTGGCTGACTGTGGATTTGACATTTACTAGAACCTGTATTCGAATAAATCAGGGATACATTTCTCTTGGCTCTTACAGAGAGCTTTTTAAATAGTGACTTCAGCCCTCCTAAGGATTTTGTCCAGGTTGCCGGAAAGTGAACAATTTTCACAAGTTTGTTTTGGCATCCATGGCATAAATTTTTATTGAAAGTCACAGTTGTTTTAGTGGGCACCACACTCTCCCAGGAGATCTCTGTAGGGGCCTCCCAGCCAATTTGATGAGAACTGTGTGCACCTAAAACATGCCAAGTGTTGTAAGGACTGACCTGCCCTCCAACTCTTTGCTTGTGTCCACGACCACTGACTCATTTGTACTCTGGATTTAAGGACATGCTCTTGAGTGTGTCTGCAGCATTTCTGAAATCAAATAGCCATTTCTATATTGAAGATTCTTCTGTTTTTTTTTTTTTTTTCCTGCAGAGTTTACTGCTTCTCTGGAGTTATATCCAATTAATTCTATCATACCAAACAGGTAAGGCGGTTTGATGGGTTCAGTGGGAACACATATTTTCCATGGAATTAAACAAAATAAAGATTTGGTTGGGAAGGATAGGAATGTAGTGGAAAACCTATTCTCAAAATGTCCTTTAAATAACCCGTGGGGAAGAGCACTGATTTAGAAGGCTTCAAACAAATAGGTAGAGGCAAGGTATTTTGAGACAAAAAAGGGGACACCTGTTATTTCTACATTACTACACATAAATCATCATATAATCACCAGGAAGTCAAATTAAAATTGGCTTAAATTGGAGTTTATAAGGCCCTTGTCCCATGATTGAGAGGTCCCCCATATTTTTCCTTTATTATTTTTTTCTATATGCCATTTTATAATTGTGTTTTACTACTTCGTAAGATTGGAAAACTTGTTAGAATCTTACTTTATGAAACACTTAAGAAGGCTTAGCTTATTAAAGCTCAACTTTGAAATGGCATAATTCTCATTTAAAAAAATAGACTAAAATTCTCTAAGCTAGTTACTTCATATTTAAAAAATAACTTTCTTAATAATTTTTCAATAAGGCCAGAAAACTAATGCATGGCCAAAAAAAAAAAAATAGATGTACTTGAAAATACAAATCAACTGTACTTCAATACAACTTTAAAAAATGAAAAAAATGGTATTTTATTAGCTGTTCTCAGTGAAAAGAAAATGTTTCATACCAACCAGAATAGAAAGGAATCCTGCTATTTTATAATTTTCACCTTCCCTTCAATTATTCTAGCTTTAATATTTTCCCTTTGAATTTCTCTGTGTTAGACAGCACTCTTAAACCTCAAGATTATAAAAACAAGAAACCCTTCCAAAATCACACGGGTAAACTCTCAACCTGCTGTTAAAAATACTACTGGTGTGGCCAATGCTTCTTTCTCTGGGCAGGTTTCATAGGTTAATGAAGTCAGGGAGCCACAGCAGGTAACAGTGAACAGCAGTGAGCATGGCCTTCTGCACCACTCAGCTGCCAGATCCTGGAAGTTGTCCCACCAACAGTCATTCTCTGCCTCATTTTCCTCTCCCTGTTTTCCACTAAAAGGGCTAAAAGAGGAAGATTCTAATGCTCCCTTCCACCTGGTGATAGCTCTGTCACCAAGTTCCAGCTAAAAAGACATAAGAAAAGGATTCTAAGGGCAGTGCTTCTTAAATCACCTGGGGTGAAGTTCCCATTATGGCTCAGTGGGAACAAATCTGACTAATATCCATAAGGACGCATGTTTGATCCCTGGCCTCTCTCAGGGAGTTATGATCTGGCATTGCCGTGAGCTGTGGTGTTGGTTGTAGACCCGGCTTGGATCTGGTGTTGCTGTGGCTGTGATGTAGGCCAGTGGCTATAGCTCCCATTCGATCCCGAGCCTGGGAACCTCCATATACCGAAGGTGTGGCCCTAAAAAGATGAAAAGAAAAGAATCACTTGGGGATCTTGTTAAAATCCAAATCGATTAATCAGGATGGGGACTGGGACATTGCATTTTAGTTCCCAGGTGAAGGACCATCCTGGCCTCTCAGGATCACAATTTGAATAGCAAGGTGTTAGAGGGCTTCTGGCAAGATTTTCTACCTTGATTTGGTCAGAGATGTGCAAAGAGAAAGCTGATTCCTGTCCTTTCCTCCAGTGTCCTGCTTTTGAATAGGATTGAAGAAGGAGGTGGGTGTGGGGCTGTGTCAGCCATCTTGTATCCAAGAGGGATGGAAGCTAACAAACTGAGAACAGCAAGGCAGAGGAATGGAAAGTGTAATTTTGTCCTGATATTGACTAATCTTGGGACTGCCTATCTTTAGACTTCTTATTTTAAGGACATAATAAATATCCATAGGGTTTAAGTTACCAGTTGTCATATTTTCTATTATGTGCAACCAAATAGTTCTTACCTATTACATGAACTAAGCTGATCCACTCAAGCCTGGGCTTATAATTAATCAGTCCAGAGGCATATCCCATCTTTATAGCTGGTGGCTAACAGAGAGACAATAGATCTGGAGGATGGTAATTCCATGGCAGCAAGTCTTCTAGAACTGACAACATTTATTCATGTGCTTCTGGAAGAAGAACTTAATTCTTAAGATTGTAGCAACTTGCTTTTTAACCCCTGGCAGAGAAGCATGGGATAGGAGGATGGAGAGTCAGAAGATGCCTCTTCTGTGTCCTTGTATTGCCTCATTCTTCTAATGAAATTCTTCTGAGGAAAGAGAGAGTAACTTTTTTCCCATGGTAGAGCTCATAAAGTGAAGTTAGCTGTTGAAACTCATCGGCATTTGCAAGTACCTTTTGATCTCCAATACTGAGGACATGGGTTACAGAATTACAGTAAATGAACCAACAAGTATGATTTTGGAAAAAAACCTCACTCTTGTTTCTTTTTCTATTGAACGAACACTGGTGGGTGTAACTTTGTTCACAATGCATGTTGAATTTCTTTGCCTTACCTCAAGTGCTTTTACCCGAAAAGAACTCCAATCTTTTCATATCTGCCCAAATCTGTGATAGCTTTATTTTTACTATCTCAATTTTCTCATTGTAGTAGTTAGGGTATAATCTTATTTTCAATACAAAACAAAATAACTGTAGCTTAAATTATGGAGAAATTTATTTATGTCTCATTTAATGGTCTGAATGATACCATTGTGAAACAGATATACAGTTTCATGGTGTCAGGACTCGAGTTTGTTTTACCTTGTTGCTCCACCATTACTTTGCTTCCATCTCATGGTGTAAGGTAGTTGCTCAAGTTCCCACAATTATATCTCTGTTCCAACCAGTCAGAAGTGGGGAAGGAACAATGGAAGTGATGTCCTTTTCATTTAGAGCCATGTGAACCTTTAAGAACCAAGTGCCCAGGTAGAATTCATTTTTTTTTTTTTTTTTTTTTTTTTTTGCTTTTCAGGGCCTCACGTGTGGCACATGGAGGTTCCCAGGCTAGGGGTCGCATCGGAGCTGCAGCTGCCGGCCTACCCCACAGCCACAGCAACTCAGGATCCAAGCTGTGTCTGGGACCTACACCACAGCTCACGGCAATGCCAGATCCTTAACCCACTGAGTGAGGCCAGGGGTGGGAGCTGCATCCTCATGGATACTAGTCAGATTCGTTTCCACTGAGCCACGATGGGAACTCAAGTTTTTTTTTTTTTTTTTTTTTTTTTAAATTAAATAAAGATGTGAAGAATGCATTTGAAGAGTAAGAAGTCTCTGCCACACTCATCAGTCAGCGGGCTAAGTGGGGTTGTAGCTGTCCTTGAGTAATTACAACTTTTTTAAACCTCTATTATTGTCCTTTGGAAATAACTTCAGGTATTTTGTTTCCATTGCAATATAATTTTATCCCCTTTCTAATGATGTTTATTCCCCCAAGACAATGTACTTTTGTAAAGAAATTTTACAGTGGTTCCATATTTTTATTACTTTCTTTTTCTTCATTTCACTCTTATTAACGTTAGTTCAATATCTTCTTAGATCCACAATATTCTTGTCAACACAAAGAAACTCCACAAGCTTGAAAACTATTGTAGGTGAGTACACAATTTGGGTTCAGACACTGATCAGCTTAACAGAAGTGTGGAGAATGGATAGGCTGGGTCTATCAAGTCATTATGTGCAAAAGGACCCAACTAGACTTCTGGCAGAGAAATTATCTGAGGAGAAAAAGGAATCTTTTAGATGCATTGGTTTATTTGGGGTCCTTAACGCCAGGACAGAGGGTAAGGATGATTATGTGCTTAGCCCCACTGATGTCTGTCACTATGGTCTAGCCACCATGATCTCAAATTTGAGCTCAGAGACAAAGAGGACTGTAATAAAAAAAATGAATAAAATGAATACAAACAATATTTTTGAGAGTATATGGCATTCTTATATTGATGCTAGAAGCTTCAATGACAATGCAAGGGAATATTTGTATTAGATGCAACAGTCAGAGCTTTGGTTTAGGTGCCATTATCCCTGACTTATGGCATTAACATTTTGGCTCAGCAGTTGCTGCACTGTGATAGAAAAATCTCTGCTGTGCATTGTTAAAAGAGGGACTACTTTGTTCATTGTCATTGTCACAGTGATTCAGAGCAAAAGAGAAGATTACAGATGGCACACTGCTGCCAAAAGATCTGGCTGCAGAGTGCAGCAAGAGTTTCCTGGGTACTTCCAGGACTACTTTGGAAGAATTTGAGGGTTACAAAGCAGGTGATGTATAAGTAGAAAAGTACTGGTTTCCTTCTTTCTATGATCATGAGAATAATCTTCATTAACAGTTCTCACAATTCCATATTTCCCAATGGCTATTGTATGGATATGGGTCAAAGTGAGCGTATTTGATTCCATCTTCTACTGGCTAGTGTTTCCATCTGAAAGAGATACACATCACTTTTGTTCTCATTCCGTTGGCCAAAGTAAGTCACAGCCTTAAGAAGGGCAGGTAATGAAAATAATTGCCACATGCCCAGAAGGAGGAGAATCAGAACATTTATAATAATCAAATGACGGCCACAGCACTTAAACAGTGAATTACAAATGTTATATGATAGGCCTGGAAATATATATGATAGCTATAACAATCTAAATTACATTACTCCATCTAATTTGGGAGCCAACGACTGCATTAATTACTATCTTCCTTACTTGGAGCAACTCTGCGTGACACTGCCTAAGATACAGGCTGAGCCTACTAATGCACAATCTAATAGCCAAAGAGTATAAAGGAAACCATGATTCTATTCATCTGTATTACATTGAAAATTTGGCACGTTAACAAAAAGGTCTCACATTTGATGATTAAAATAAGTTTCATTTCAAAAGTATTTTCCACTTTCTTCTAGCATGGTTACTGTGGACAGGGTTCAAACTTGGAAAATTTGTGAATAGGGTATAATTTAGAGCCCTTTCATTATTGTTTGGGGGTCATACCTTCTTTCCACTTTCTACTGGTGCTTTCTAAGTCTTCTATAATTCTAAGATCCTCCCTAAGCTTTCATTTTTTCTAAAGAGAAACCTTCTTAGGAATTGTTTTCTACTGCAAAATTCACTATAAAAATTTAACTCTACTTTGACCCATTCTTTAAGGACCCAGCTCTTCGATAATTAATATGAAAAAAACAGTTTATTAGAAAGTGTTCATACAACTCAACAACAAAAAAACAAACAACCCAACTGAAAAATAGGCAGAAGATGGAGCTCCCATTGTGGCTCAGTGGAAATGAATCTGACTAGTATCCATGAGGACACAGGTTTGATCCCTGGCCTCGCTCGGTGGGTTAAGGAACCGGCATTGCCGTGAGCTGTAGTGAGGGTCACAGACATGGTTCAGATCCTCCATTGCTGTGGCTGTGATGTAGGCTGGCAGCTGTAGCTCTGATTGGACCCCTAGCCTGGGAACTTCCATATGCCACAGGTGCAGCCCTAAAAAAGCAAAAAAAAAAAAACACAAAATTTTAAAGTTTAAAAAATATGGCAAAAATGATCCTATCTACCAAACAGACAGATCACAACCACGAAGAACAGACTTGTGGTTGTTGGGGGTGGTGGTGGTAGGGGGGAAATGGACTGGGAATTTAGGGTTGGCAGATGCAAACTGTTACACTGGGAGTGGATGGGCAATGGAGTCTGTACAGCACATGGAACTGTTTATGACTGGATAACTTTGTTGTACAACAGAAATTAAAAAAACATTGTAAATCCATTATACTTCAATGAAAAAAAGTGTTCATGACCAAAAGGAATAGAATATTTGATCTTCAGAAAAGAAGCTTATGGACTTGGAGAAAGAATTGTGGTTGCCAAGGGGGAGGAGGAGGGAGTGGGATAGACTGGGAATATGGGATCAATAGATGCAAACTATTGCATTTGGAGTGGATAAGCAATAAGACCCTGCTGTATAGTACAGAGAACTGTATCTAGTCACTTGTGGTGGAGCATGATGAAGAATAATGTGAGAAAAAGAATGTATATATATATATTTGTGTGATTGGGTCACTTGGCTGTACAGTAGAAAACTGACAGCACACTGAAAACCAATTATAATAGAAGAAATAAAAATCATTAGAAAAAAAGAATATGTGATCTTTTTCACTAATATATTTACAAATTAACAAGGCCTTTTATATATGAAGCCACAGGAGGAAGAAATAATAGGCACTTCATTGTTTAGGACAAGAATTATGGGAGATTTTTTGACAATAGTTTCCCCTGGGGATTTCCCTCAAATCATTCCATAGATACTGCAATGATAGTTAAAACATAAATACTATATTGTTCATTCTTCTGATGTTAAAATAACCTAAATGATACCATCTGATGGTGGCAAGGGTACAGTTTAACTGGCCCTTTAATACACTGCCTTGTATAAGAATAAGATGACTTTTATTGGAAAGGAAACTTGGGTTATCAACTTAACAGATATATCAAGGATTAAATCTGATTGTTGATGAATGTTAAGTAACATGCAAAAGAAACATTCAAATAATCTGGCATATGATCCCTTCTGCAGGATACCACTGTCTTTTAGCTTTTTGTTTACCACATATCTTTTCTTGTTTTGTGGGCTTCACATATCAGTAGCAGTGCCTGAAGTGCACTACTCTCTTTCACTATCCCATCCTACATCTCTGCTGACTAGTTCTTTATTCTTAAGGGTTTATTTAAATGTTACTTCTTCTTGGAAGCCCTAGCAATCTCTGGAATTAGAGAGTTGAGCCCCATCTATGTGTTTGCAGAGAACATCTATTCCCCCATTTAAATCGCTATCTTTTGTGGACTAGTCTGCACCACCCATAATAAGGAAAACTTTTTCAGGACAGAGATGGTGTCTCCCTTGGTCTTTGTCTTCTTCCTAATATGTCAGGAATAGTACTTGAAATAGTGCTCAAAAAGGTACTCTGAGTAAATTAATTAGTATATTTAATATTATAGAAAATTATCCCTTCCTAATATACTAATTGATTTATCCTTGCATGATGTTAGGGTTTCAAAACTTAACTACTGTAGTAAATCAATAATAAATATAGACAGACATACTCTATTAGATACAGATCTAGGCAAATTAATTGTCTACAAATACATAAATAGTCCTCCATCAGGTTAAACAAAATCACAGTGATAATCTTAAAGTCTTGATTATCAAACTTAAATCTCAGACGTATTTCAAATGGTCACCAATAGGGGATTATTTAAATAAATGTTAGTGTTACCCATGAATAGAATAATACACAGCCATTGAAATGATGATTATAAAAAGGAGGGTTGACCAGACTATGTTGTAATACTGAAAAGCCTTATAATAAAATGCTAAATGATTGCAAAGTAAGACACTAAATCATATGGGCATCATGACTATATGCGAAAATATGCATGAGAAAATACATAAATTAGTGATTGCACTAGAGTGATGGATTGTGGGAGATTGAGTTATATTTTCCTTTAGTTCATATTTTAATTCACAGTGATTATGGTACTTTTATAACTAAAGCATGTAATAAAGATATTTGTGACTTCAAATGCGAATTAACATGCATTTGGGTGACAAAATAAGAATCTGACTAAGCATTATAACTCAAGGTTTGAAAGATAAGATGCTAATAATGGAAACTAATATTGATGGGATAAAAGTAGAGATTTTATTTAGTGTGACGAAGTAACAGGAAATAAATTACTGGTCCTATAACAAATGTTTCTTTGGCAGAACTCTTTTTGCCCAAGAGAATGAATGCAGTTGCCTTGCTCACCAAGCAGGGAAGAAGGCACACCTGGAAGGCAGGGATGTTAATCATAACAGGAAATGCTTGTGTATAATGTCTGTCTGATCTTTGTAAATAGAAATGCTAAATTTGTATGTGAAACACCTGAATGACTGGGTGCCAAACGAAGAAAGAATTTAAAGGTAGAACAAGCAAATAGCTAAACAAGGGAGTGTTTCAGAGAGGAAATATCATGTCAGGCCTTGGCTCAAAAGTAAATGGTCTTCTTGTGAAGAGAAGTGTTACAGCATCTATTAAACACACACTCAATCCACTCAATCACAAAACAAAACCCATCTGTTTAAGATTAACTTTTGCAGTAAACATTTTAAAGGAAGGAATGTAGAAGGCAAATATAAACTGTAGAACAAAGTCTATACTCTTGGGATAAGTAATACTTCCTTTAAAAGAACTGCAGTGCTCGAGAACTTATTCTTTATACCAAGAAAATTAACAATTAGATGCACAATGTTAGCAGAGACATATTCAGTTCTTTGAGAGGGAAGACTGTTATAAAGCTGAAAATCAAGCACATGATCACATTATATGGCATACAAAATTTCCTTAGCTGCAACTGACAAAAGAAAAAAATATATATAATTGGAGTGTATCCTAAAAATTAAAAACACAAATCGCATATCTTAAAATCATGCCTTAGATATAATAAATCGGTTGGCTACTCTAAGAAGTTATTTGTCAAGAACTTCAACACAGAATCATGATTTACTAACTTATATATGGACACTAGCTTTGAATGAATGTATAAGCATGTCTAAAAGGATACATTTGAATGAGTAGGGTTGGGGCAATAGTACTCTAAAGGCTAAACCGAGGGTTGTTTTTATCCACTTTTCAGTGTTTTTATGACTAAGTTTCCTGCATGTGGACACAGACCATATTAGATATTTAGCAAATGGAAAAAAAATTCTATTTTTTATATTCTTGTTTTTTAATTCTTCCTGTTTTTAAATATCTGTGTTGAGAAATACACTGTAGTAAGTCTGTCCAGTTTGGAACTGCCTCTTGGTCAGTGTTGGATGGCTGGGAGCTGTGCTATTCAATAGCATAACCACCAGCCACACGTAGCTATGGAATGTAAATGTAGACAGTTAATTCATTTCAAGTGCTCAGTAGGAACATGTGGCTACCATATTGCATAGTGCAGATTGTAGAACATTTCCATCACCACTATTAGACAGCACTGTCTGGGGGAAGTCTGACAGAGGAACTATTCTGTAGGAATATTGGAGTGGGGGGGACCGGTAAAACTCTAAAGAAGTGGCAGTGAGATCTGAAGCGTGGGGGTGAAAGTTGGCAGCGTTGGTGGAGGCAAGGTCCTTACTAGAAAAGAGGGCTTGCTGGTTATAGAAATTCTGGAGTATTTTTACAAAGAGTGGTAGCTAATTCAGTGTGAAGTCCTGCACCCTGTCCTACACATGCCCTTTGTTCCCCATCTTCAGGAAATTCTCCACATATAACCTTGGGTCAGTGGTATTTAGGGGAGTATAAGTCAGTGTCATGGACTGTAGGTGAAATGGAGAGTGGAGGTTAGAAATTAAAGTGAAAGACAGAAAAAAGGAAAAAAAAAAAAAAAAAGACATCTCCTCCCCTTGTTACTCTGAACTACCCCCAAGGAAGAACCCCCAGAGAGGAGTTGACGTCAACTTTTATTTAAACTAATCAAAGAATAGGGCATCCCAGTTGATCCTAGAATTACTTCATTTTGCCAAATGACACAGGTCACATATACAAGAACAAAATTATAAATTATCATTCCTTTGTCTTTTTTCTGAGAGACAATAAACATTTTTTAAGGCATTAAGGAGGATAAAATAAAGAACACAGATGTATTTTTCGCTACTTATCCAGCTCAGAAAAGGCTTAAATTAAAAAATATATGGATAATTTTAGTTTTGAGGTGGAAATTCCCTGCTTGTTGATGAGAGATCATATTGAAAAATTCTTCTTAGCTTTCTTTTATCTCTGTTTGCTCTTTGCTACCAGTTTCAAAAATGTTAAGAACAGAAAGAGCCTACCCGCAGAGCCCTTTTTTTGAGGTAGATGTTCCGATTGAGAAATAAAATAAGGCTTATGTCATGAGGTTTCTGGGTTGTCAATACCAGAAAGTATGCTAGCTTTTGGGGTGGGTGCAAGAATGACTGACTGTTCCTTTGTTTTTCAAAAACCAATAACATCCACCATATTAAACAGGAATTTGATGTTTATTTGTGGATTTTTTAAAAAGCCTTTTGGTCACTCTTGCAAATAATGCAGACTTCCAAAATTAAAGGAATACCAAAATAACTGTGGCATTTCCTCAGTTAAGCAGAAGGGTTTCTTCAGATTTGCTGCATAAACACTGAACATTTTCTTTCCCTCCAGTAACATCTGTGAACAAGTTTACCACTTGAGGAAATGAAGGACTAATAACTACATCCAGACATGGGTGGGTACAGGTGCTTCAACACATGGTTCCACAAACACATCCCAGTTCCGAAAGTGGGCTATTTCTGACCTTTTCAGACTTCAGTTGCACTGTGTGCTGGCCTAGGAGAAGGGTGACCCGGTGGCATGGCTATCAGCAGCATCATCTAAAGGGACTGTTTTTTTTGTTTTTTTGTTTTTTTTTTTTAATGGCAGAGCACATTCTCTGAACATATTGACTCTCTGAACAGAGAACATCAGCCCAACAATTTATTAAAAGCAATTGCGTATTTCTTAGGTCTAGCCAAACATTTGGTGCATGTTACACAACCCTCCAAGACCAAACTTCAGTCCTACTTCTTTGAAGGAAAGCTTCCCCAAGTAGCCCAGATTTTGATAAACCTTTGATTCCCCGTGGCAACCATTGTCTGGAAAGTTCACTGAGCACTTAACCATGTACTTCTATGTAAAAACTACCTCTTCCATTTGTAATGAGAAGTTATTTAAAATGTTTATTGTATTTAATTTCTCTCATTTAAAATTTCTCCTTCTTACCTCTAGCTACATCTCATACTCTTTAATGACAAAAAGAGCTTTTTATATTTATTTGTTTGCTAAAAAATTCTTAGTGGGATAGATTGTACCTAATAGGCCTTAATATATTTTTGTTGATTTGAAAATAGAATTTTGCTAATCCACTCCAAGTGCCGTGAGATCCTGCTGTATAGCACAATGAGCTATATCCAATCACTTGTGATTGAACATGATGGAGGATAATGTGAGAAAAAGAATGTGTGTGTATGTGTGTGTGTGTGTGTATCTATCTACCTACCTAACTGCGTCACTTTTTTTCTTATATAACTGGGTCACTTTGTACAGCAGAAAATGAACATTGTAAATCAACTGTAATAAAAATAAAAAAAGAAAATACACTTTTTAAATTGCAATTTATAAATACACATGAATTCCTAGGCTGTTATAAAATTATTTGGGGTAGCAAGATGACATTTGTCTAACATCTGGTAGTATGAGAGGATAAAGGATTAAATTTTATTAAAATTTAATAAAATTAAACGGGGAGTTGGTGGGTATTGTTGCAGGACAATCCTTGTATCTGAAGTTTCAGAGTAATCATCTGATATACTAGCTGAAGGAAGCCTACTGAATCAATCAAGTACATGAATCCACACTGCCTTCTTTTAGCATTAATCATCAAACTAAAAATTAGACCCTCTTCTCTGATTCCTAATATCCATGTTTGGAGGCTGATTATTTTAGAAGTTATGCTGTTCTAGTCATAGACATATAATACCTGGGCTTTCCCCATAAGTGACCCTGGGTATATAATCAAAATGATAAATTATGGTTCACAGTAATATTTAACAATTTGCTAAATTTTATGAGGTGACTCATGTAGTAATCAGCTAAACATGTTCAATGCTTATTATGTCACTGGTTTTCAAATCTGATGTTTGCAAACAAACTTTTTTTCAAAAGACCTCTTAGAAGATCTAGAACCTAGAGAGAAATGAACACAATCTATGCTTAAATACCTTGAAGAAAAGTCTGGAAATTGGGATTATTTGGCCTGTTCAACAGACAAAGTTGTAAGAAGGAATTAGCTTTTCTCAACTTTATCAAAAGACAGATTCAGAAAAAATGCACAAATGTTTTCAGTACCTGTAGGTTAGGAGGGGATATTTCTTTCTTCTTATTCTTTAAGATGGGCAGCTTGGGGCATTTTAGTAAGACAGAGACAAGAGGCAGGTTTTCTTATCATACAGGTATATCAAACATGTATATTTACATGAAATCAACACTGTAATTGAAATAGTGAACATTTCATCACTTCTATAAGTTTCCTTTTCCCTTCTGTATCCCTGCCTCCTGTCCCCCATTTCAACTAGAACTACCATCCCCAGACAACTACTGTTAACCTTCTGACACTATAGATTAGTCTGCATTTTCTAGAATTTTATATAAATGGAATCACAGAATGTGCTCTATCGTGTTTAGCTTCTTTCATCAACATAATGATTCTCAGATTCACCCATGTTGTACATTCCCAAACAGCTTAGTTCTTTTTATTATTATATGAATAGGTATCTCTTTCAGATGCAATGGGCTGCTTCAGATATTGGGTATATCTTACTTTGGTATTTTTATTACTTAATTTTTCCATCTCCCTGTAATTGCACCCAGGAACTCAGCTTTCCAGGGACCTCTAATTGCTATTCCTTGGATAAATACAAGTAATGGCTTTCGGAAGGTGTGCAGCCAGACAGATACAACAGGGTTTGAAGGAAGCAGGAGGTGATATTTTACCTGAGAAGAATACGAATTTTTAAAATACTACTCAAAGTATTTTTTTCTCACAGTAATCCAGTTTTCGCCCATCCACAATTGCCCTTTAGCAATTAAGGCTAGACCCAGGGTTTTATTGCTCCATGGAAGGAATAGTAGACAGATATTCCCCAAATCAAAAATGCCATTGCTCAGATTTGAGTATAAAAGCAGGCCCTTTTGACTTCTTTGTGAAATTGAAATCCAGGCCTCATTGAAACAGTTTTTTTTTTTAAAAATATAAAACTTCTTGTTATACATCAAGAATAAAACCTAAGGGTCTGAGAATATTTACTGTAAGCCAGAATAAAGAGAAGAATGAAGACAGGTGTAAAGGAAGATTCCATCCAACAGAAATAAAGAAATATTCCTCTAATTTCTGTGGAGCAGAGCCAAGAAGGCTGAGAGCTAGATGAACGGTCATATGCAAGTATTCTATCTCCTCTGTCAGGGTCAATGTCCCTGGGGTGAGGACAGCTATCACGTTGGGGGATACTTCAAAAGCATGGGAGCTAGTGGTCTATGTCCATTAAACAATCGGGGAGATTATGACCCTTAGTAAAGCCCCTTAGCATATCCAGTTTAGTGTTATGGGGCTACATGGATCATAGGATCAGAACAGCAACGGCTGAATGAGGGGCCTTGAGCTGTCTCACAGAATACTGTACTTGCAGTGAGGTGTAGAGAAAACAGGCAAAGGTTCTGGGGCTTCCCAATGGGGCACTCATGCACAGGACAGGTAGCACAGGATTGTGTACATAAAGGCAGTGACTCAATCTGCAATCACTGACCTGTGAATGCCAGCACAACACAGTAGCACCAGGCCAGACAAGACCAGTTACAATTCAGCAGGCACCAGCACAGCCCTCCCAGGAAACAAGGTAAAAGGAAGATTATTTCATTGAAAGCTAGTGAGAAAAAAATTGCCCTCTACCAAAGCACTAAGGCTGTATTAACCTCCCCTTATATCCAGATGCCAGTTTGAGCAGAAAGGGAGTAAAAATCTTGAAAAATCAAAGAAAAACCTCACAATAAATCTGAATTTTTCAGAGAATAACTTGCCTTTAATTGGCAAGTGCAATTATTTTTCTGCCATTAGCTGGAATAGGGTTTCCAAGGCAAGATGAGATCAGCTGTAAAAAATAAACTATTTTGTTGTAGATGTGAATCTTGGTGTATATTTTTAAACCCCTCCACTCACTGCACTACACATTCCTAAGTGTTTGCAGCCATCTCTAAGGCAGAATTCTCCAGGGAGAGCACCTTAGTGTGATGCAGATGCCTCCAATCTCCCAGAATCGGAGACTGGAGCAGCAAGGTTACTTCCCTCTTTGAGCAACTGATGCTGCTGCCTTGTGTACAACAATCTTTCAGAATGAGTCAACACAGACATTGACGCTTTGCTGAATCAGTTCATATTCTTCACACACTTTCCCTCACATGGGGAAAGGCACGAGAATTAGATTCTTGTTCTTACCCTTCTTCAAACATGAAAAGTATACATCAAAGGGAGACCCAAGGAAAGTTTATACAGGTTTTTATCCCATTGTTAGTCTTATAACTAGTTCTATACAGAGTATTTATGAAAATAACAGAATTTATACTTAATTTTTAACTTCTAATTGTTTCTAAAAGTCACCTTTGGTAGAGATTCTGGTGGATCTGTGGTGCAGTGAGTTAAGAATCCAGTGGTGCTACTGCAGCAGCTGAGGTCACTGCTGAGGTTCGGGTATGATCCCTGCCCCAGGAACTTCCACATGTCACAGGCGTGGCCAAAAATAAAAATAATAAAATAAAAATACACATTTATTCGCCATTGTGCAAAAGACTGCACATTTATTTTTTTATGTACAGTCAATAGGTCAAAGGATTAAGTATATGCTGTTTTTAAAAAAATAAACTACTTCATCATGCATTATCTCTAATTTTTATTTCTTTAAGATGAATTGATATCTTGAAGATACTTGTAAAGCAATCTGAGCATAAAATTCTTCTACAGTAAAATGAATTTCCCCTCTTCCCATATCTTATACTAATTGTCCATATGTAATTCAACAATTTTTAGTGATTCATCTCTATCAAATCTTTTAAAAGCTTTCAACTTTTATACAGAAACAACTTTTTTTCTATATAACAGTTTCCATAGAAACAACGTTCCCATTTTTTCACTCATATTTCACTAATTTATGTAATAATATATATATACTTGAAGTTATGTGTATGACTGACAGATTTAAGAACAAACACAACTATTACATGGGTAAACATACCTCAAATGGTAGGATCTTGGCTGACTGAAAAAAAGCCTGATGACTCTCCACATTCGGCAAACTGTGGACACCAGTGCACTTTATGGAGGGAAGTGGAAAATATTGGTTAGTATGGCAAGTTGATGAAATAGTCATAAGTTAATAGAGCTTCTCACAAAATCATTCACAGCAAATTCATATTATTACAGGAGGATTTTTTTTTAGTGCCCACTACCAACACCCTTTAGTGACAAAGTCAACTTAGTTTTCATTTACTCACTTTATAGTGTTCAGTACAGGCACTCTAAATATAATCCTACTGTGATTTTTTAATTGTTGTCTTCTAGCTTTGAAATACTATTTCTTTTTTATACACAGGGAACTCTTAGCCAAGTTTTCTAGTTATCTCCACCTTGTGTTTCTGGGACTATTCCTTATTTTCCTGTCACTGTTTGTCCCACCTTTTATGTACTCTCTGGATCAGTTCTAAATCATCTTCTAAACTTAAGCTTTTTTTTTTTTTTTTTTTTTTTTTGCCATGCCCATGGCACGTGGAAGTTGCCAGGCCCGGGATCGAACCTGCCCCATAGCAGGGACAATGCTGGATCCTTAACCTGCTGAACCACCAGGGAACTCATCCATTTTTATATGTTTGAAATTTTCCTTAATAGAAAGCTTTTTTCTCTTCCATTTTGTGTTTCTTTTTTTACTTTAGGCATAATTATAATTATGTTTCTAATTCATTTTTAATGGAAAAAAGATTATTAGGAGGCTACATATTCAATTAAAGTAAAATCAACCTTAAAGTAATGAGCCTTTTCCCATAACCACTCCAGTCATCGTTTGTAATTTATTCATGGTAGTCATTTTTATGGTAATTAGACACATTATCCTGGGCTCATCATCAGAGAGTTAACAAATTTTAGAGTATTGCTATTTATTCATTTTAAAATGTTAATGAAAACCTTCTACAAACCAGGAACAGGGTGGTAGGAAGGCTCCAGGGTTACCTGCAGTGACTGAATATAAATATTCTCCCTTCAAAATCCAGGTGAGGGAAATATCCACTAAATCTGTGTTGGATTTTAGTTATTTTCCTATTTAGGGGAGCCAGGTGTACAGCATGCCTCATCAAAAGTCTGCTAAGGTTTCCAATAAGAAATATACTTTTCAGGAAGTTCCTGCTGTGGCTCAGGGGTAATGAGCCCGACTAGTATCCACGAGGATGCAGGTTCAATCCCTGGCCTCACTCAGTGGGTTAAGTATCCAGAATTGCCATGAGCTAGGCATAGGTTGCCTAGCTGTGGTGTAGGTTGCAGATGCGGCTCGGATCCCATGTTGCTGTGGCTGTGGTGTAGGCCAGCAGCTGTAGCTCCAATTCAACCCCTAGCCAGAGGACTTCCATATGCCGCATGTGTGGTCCTAAAAATAAATAAATAAATAGTTTTTATGAGAGTAACACATTTTTTATATTCTGATTATCTTTATTTTATTTTCTATATTAGAGTTTATTTACAATATTATACTATTTTCAGGTATACAGCTTAGTGATATATTTTTTAAATTATTACAGAATAATGGGTATTATTTCCCTGTGCTGTACAATATAACATTGTTGCTTATTTATTTTGTACATAGTAGTTTGTATCTTTTAATTCCCAACCCTTATCCTGCCCTTCCCCTCTTTTCTCTTCCCAGTGGTACCCAATAGTTTGTAACCTATATCTGTAAGAGTGTTTCTATTTTGTTGTACTCATTTATTTTTTCTTCAGATTCCAAACATAAGTGATAACATAAAGAATTTGTCTTTCTCTGTCTGACTTATTTCACTAAGCATAATACTTCCTATGTCCATCCATATTGTTGCAAATGGCAGAATTTCATTCTTTTTATGAGTGAATAATATCCCATCATACATATACATGATTAACTCTTTAGCCATTCATCTGTTCCATATCTTGGAAATTTTAAATAATGCTGCTATAAACACTGGAGGGCATGATTCTTTTTGAATTAGGGTTTTCACTTTCTTTGGATATATATCCAGGAGTAGAATTGCTGGAACATATGGTAGTTTTATTTTTAGTTTCTTCAAGAGGCTCCATATTGTGTTTCATAGTGGCTGCACCAATTTATATTCCCACTAACAGTGTACCAGTGTTCCTTTTCTCCACATTCTCGCCAACACCTGCTACTTGTAGACTTTTTGATGATAGCCATTCAGTAAGGTATGAAGTGATATCTCATTGGGGTTTTCATTCCAGTTTCTCCGAAGACTGGTGATGTTGAACATCCTTTCATGTGCCTGTTGGCCATCTTATATCTTTGGAAAAATGTCTATTCAAGTCTTCTGCCCATTTTTTAATTGAGTTGTTAATTTTTTGATATTAGGTTATATATGATATGAAGTATTTACATATTTTGCATATTCCTATTATCTGTTCTATCACTGGCAAATATTTTCTCCCATTCAGTAGCTTGTCTTTTCATTGATCATGATTTCCTTTGCTGTGCAAAAGCTTTTAATACATCCCACGTATTTATTTTTTCTTTGGTTTCTTTTGCCTTAGGAGACTGATCTAAAATATATTACTATGATTTATGCCAAAGAATGATCTGCCTATGTTCTCTTCTAGGAGTTTTATGGTTTCTGGTCTTACATTTGGGTCTTTAATCCATTTTGAGTTTATTTTTGTATATGGTGTGCGAAAATGTTTTAATTTCATTCTTTTACATGTAGCTGTCCAGTTTTCCCAGCAATACTTATTGAAGAGACTGTCTTTTCTTCACTGTATATTCTTGCCTTCTTTGTTGTAGATTAATTCACTGTAAGTTCATAGGTTTATTTCTGGCCTCTCTGTTCTGTTTCATTGATCTATGTACCTATTTTTGTGACAAAACATATTCTGAGTATTTTAAATGTTATTGATTTATCTAAATAGATTACATTGGGATAGATGAATAAGATAAATGAATTAGCTTTTAGAACTGGCGTCATTTCTAACATAAAAAGAAGGTACATATTAATTATAGAATGATACAGTAAAAAAAAATTTTTCAATTTGGTAGGAGGCTACTGTCAGGTCTGTGATTTGATTTTGTTCTACCTACAGACATATAAATTAGCCTGTTAATGTTTCATGAATGCTGGCTGAAGACACAAGACTCCTGGATCAGAAACACAGAAGTCTATTACTCATGGCACAGTAAATACATGTATCTGTATATTTACATGGGCTCCCCTGTCCCCAAGTCCTATCAACTTGAACCAATATGTTCAGATTGATTTGATGCACAGTGTGTTTGCATCATAGCTAAAGTGCACTGAACTTGGTGGAGTCTACTGCTTTAAATAAGTAAACAAACAGTAAACAAACCTGTTCTTTTGTCTCAAGAAATACAATTATCTCTTCTCTCAGAAGAGATTGAAAGTCAAAGTATATCTTAGACTAGAAACTATGTTAGGCAACATCTGTAGTAACTCCCAACTCTGACATGCTATGCTCTCTGATTTTCTGTTGGTCATTAGGCAGAAGAGTCTCTAATTCAATCACAGTTTTTAGATAGGTGGAGAAGATATGAGTTTTCAGTAATAAATTTTACATTTCTCATTCTGAGATTCACCCCCATTCTACTTGATGCCAAAAACTCAAAGTAAAATTTAGTGATTTCATAGCTATTGAGGTTTAACAATCCATCACATTGGGCTGCTCCCTTTCCCTGGGGTTTGATGCTCCTAGGGGCTTATACAGATACTGCTGCTGTATGAGTGAGCATGGGAGAGGAGGAAATGTTCATTCATTTCCTCATCAGCTCAGGGTGTTCCTGTTCTACATGTCACTTCTGCCATGTACAAACAGGTCATATGTAGGATTCCCTTGGACTGATGTGAAGTCATGAGAAAAAGAGAAGAGCACGATGAGTAACAAAAGTATTACTCTACTGTACAAGGCTAATCAAATACTGCTTGACAACCAAGGTGCTAGAGTGACGGAGGGAAATAAGACTCTAACTCTTGTAAAGTTGTGTCAATTTTCCTCACATTCTCTTGCCTCACATCTGAAGCCCAGCATGGAGTTTGCTCTGGTTGCACTTAGTATATTTCATAGCAAAGTAGACCTAGGAAAAGAAAAGTCTCCTGAACATTACTCACAGTGACCAGGAGAGGGCACCTAGCACAAATGAATGAAATGATTCTGCCAACACCAGGTTTTAGATTCCTCTTTGACTCTACCATCTATACTTTATAAATCAATTTATTTTATGTGTCCATGGCAAACTCCTTTGATCTAAGGATAATTACAATTACACATCTCTCTTGATGATAGTCCCCAACTATATAATATCCCAGGTGGCTGAGATACTCATTTTCCCATACAGGACATAGGAACAAGTCCATATGGATATGAAATAATTTCACAGGGAAGTATATATTTTTGGTAGACAATTTCTCAAAATGAACACATTAGAGGAATTAAAATTGTGTTTGAGCAATCTTTCAGAAGAGGGAAAACATATACTTATTGAAACTTTCTCATAATGAAAAACTTCTGATATGTTTCCTTTCCTTCATCTCTTACACATATATTTGGTTTGGTTCAGACTGTGAGCTCAAAGAATTCACCTGTGATCACACTAAAATAAAAGAAAGAATACTATTCTACTATAAAATAAAATAAGACACTATATTCCTTAGGGGGAAAAAAAAGAAACTTGAATTCTATGTACTTCATTTTAGGCTTAGCATAGACATAAATAACAATAAATTGGCCAACCATGTTCTTCAGACATATAATTTTCTTTCTTCCCAAAGCAGACACTCCCTGGGAAAATACAAATAACTTCTAATTTCAAAGTTCTTTGACACAAAAAGAAAGTAGGCCACCTTGACCAGAGCACAAAATAATCTTTTCTAAGAGGACTTGAATGAGTACATCATTATTCAAGAAAAAAATACATACCAAGATTTTTTATTACTCTGTTTTGTTTCATTTTCAAATACTTTTAATAGCCATGGGGAAAAATATTGATGAATCGACTTTTCCAAAACAAAACCATTATGTCTTAATTTTAGCCTGAAAGGGGCTCTTCATTTAAGTATTTTAGAAATGACATTATGGAAGAGAGTAGCTGAGAGACTTGCTTGGGGACACAAAATGTTTCCAAATTTGGGGGTAATATTCCCACCCACGAGGCACTGACTTTTATATTATATAGTCCCCTACAAATTCCAAACTGTTTGTCTTTTTAGATATAAAGAAATGTCTATAATCAGAGGAGATTATGGCTTAACTTACATTTGGTAACTGTTTGGGAGCTTAATGCTTTAGTTTGGGAACCTAACTCTTTCTGATTCACAGGAAATACATTTTGCTCTTGGTTGACAATTCACATTCTATGTCATTAATTATAATAAACACTACTATTATGAGCGACTGATCTGTCCCATTATCTTCTCAACTATTTTCTAAGATAGTTTTTATTATCCCCATTTTAACAAAGAAAAGATTGAGGGGACTCAGAGATACGAAGTAACTATCCCTAAATTCCGAGTCATTAGTGGCAGAGGCAGAATTGGCACCAGCTCTGTCTGATTCCTAACCCTTACTGTCTCCACCATGCCTCACTTCTCTTCAATTGCATAAATTATTTTACCAAACTGAAACGTGAATGTCATTTACTGTTAATAGCAAACAGTGACGACTTTCCTGACTTTCTATTTTTTCATTTGAGGCAGAAAGGGGTTACACAGTGAATTAAATTTTTACTGCCTCTGGTAAGAATCCAGAAAATACCATGGATTCTTATAAAAAGTACATCTGGGTTAGTAGGCTGAATACCTAATGCTACATACATTTTCTCTAAGAGATACTATTATTAATCAATATTAAGTCATTTTCTAAGTCAATAAATAAGTCTACTTATTTATTTCATTTTAAACCAAGACAAAAATCTTATTGTTAGATAAAATACTTAATCACCTAATAATCAAATTCTTGAAACAACAATATACAGTTGTGTGTGGAAAATATAGATTTCAGGAGGATTAAGTAGATTGTCTCAAAACCCTGTTCATTCACTTATACTCAGAGGGCAATACAATTTTTAAAATCACTTTCATGTATTTTACCAAGTTTAAACTAGGTGATATAACATGCTTTAGAAAATCTAAGGCTTATTTTTAAAAGATTACGTACATAAAATGTCAGAAGTGCCTACAATCCTTTTAAATTGCTGCCGTTTTCCTGAGATCCATCAGTATCAACACAACAGGCAAGGTTTTTTCCATGTGGTCACTAGCTGCCTGAGCCATTGCAGGAGTGCTCAAGACCAGCTGAGCTTTGGGGAAAATACCCAGAAAATAGGCAGAAGATAGGTTTCTGGGAGTTTCAAGACAGTTTTCAGCCTAACCACTGCCTGTGGATCTGTCCCTCTCCTGTGGGTTGTAGCAGTGAGACCTAGCCTGATCCATGTGTTGAAAGAGTCTGTGTAAGGGGCTGCTGTGTGGGTCAGAGTGCCAGTGTATCCAAGCAGATCCAGTGAACCCTAAATGCTTCCCTAAATGTGAACCTGGGTGAAGTCCTGGTCTTCCAGCCGGGAGCTGGCCCAAGGGCTAAGTAGCTGGTTGGAATTCTGGGACCTTGCATTCCCGTTGACGAGTCAATCAGTCCACTTTCTCCCTTCAGTTGACTCCTCCAGTGCCTTAAGGGAGGGAATCCACCACATTCTATACCCACTTCAGCTCTGTCCTCTACACTGGGATTGATGCTGTAGCAGGAAAGAAAGTTGGTTGTGGGTAGGTGCCCTAAGAGGACCCAGGCCAGCTCCAAGTCACTGGACTGGAAGGGCTCCCTTTATCTTCTCAGTCTCCTTCCATCCCAGTCTGCTCACCTCTGACTCTGAAGCCCCAAATACCACTTCCAGCCTTTGCCTTTTCTGTCAGTCAGTAGGGAAAACTGTTCCAACCCCAGCTTCTGCACTTACTGCCTATGTGACACTGGAAATGACTTCATTTCTCTGAGGCTGAGCTTCACCTTCTATGCAAAATACAAATGACATGCAATGTGTAAGTTTAAGGTATGCAATATTTCAGGAGTTCCCTGGTGGCTGGGTGGATTAAGGATCCAGTGTTGTCACTGCTGTGGTGCAGGTTCTAGCCCTGACCTAGAACTTACCTCTGCATGCCAGAACAGTCAAAAAAAAAAATTAAATCAACACATTATATATATACATTATATAACTTGTACAATGTTACATGTCAATTATATCTCAATAAAATCTTTACACCAAAAAGACTACAATATTTTAAAATACTGCAATATAAACCATAAATAAACTGAAAATAAGATTTTGCTTAGAATATCACTACTGTAAACAAATGAGAAACAAAATAAAGCTTATTTCATTAATCTACAATTAACTACTATAACTTAAAGTGAAAGGACTAACAACCAGGAGATAAAAAACATGAACACTTAACAGGAAATATAAATTACTTTTAGACTTAAGATAAGATGTTCAAAATCACTCATGACAAAAGAAATGCAAAGTAAACCTATAAGAAAAATAACCATTTCCAGTTATCAGGTTAATAAAGATAAAAATATTTGATAACACCCTGAGCTGAGCAGGATAGTCCCAGAAAATAGGTGCTTTCATATACTGCTGATACAAGAGAAAACTGAAATTATACTTTTGGAAGGCAATTTGGCAGTGACTAACAAATTAAAAACACACATACCAGAGTTCCCATGGTTGGCGCAGTCAGCGGGTTAAGGATCCAGCGTTGCTGTGGCTCTGGCTAGGCTGGTGACTACAGCTCCAATTCAACCCCTAGCCTGTGGGAACCTCCATATGCTGATAGTAATGAAGTGTTTGAACCTATAGGACCATCAGGCTAAAACACACAATTATAGGAAGGGGTTAGTACACTTAAAAAACAGGCAACCACAAGCCAAAACCAAACTTTGCATTCGCAAAAAATCAAAAAAAAAAAAAAAAACCACTCAAGCAGATAATAACTGGAGACCATCCAACCAAAAAAAGAAAGAATGGAGAACCATAGAATCAACTGGAACATGAGGTTCAAAATGGCAATCAATAATCATCTGTCAATTATCATCTTAAATGTCAATGGACTGAATGCTCTGATCAAAAGACACAGAGTGGCTGAGTGGATAAAAAGGCAAAAACCTTCAATATGCTGCCTACAAGAAACTTACCTTGGGACAAAGGATACATATAGACTGAAAACGAAGGGGTGGGAAAAAATATTTCATGCCAATGGACATGACAGGAAAGCAGAAGTCGCAACGCTCATATCAGACAAAATAGACTTTAAAACAAAAGACATAAAGAAAGACAAAGAAGGACACTATTTAATGATTAAGGGATCCATCCAAAGAGAGGATGTTACTATTGTCAACATATATGCACCAAATACAGGAGCACCCAGATACATACAACAAATATTAAGAGACACAAAGGGAGAAATTGATGGGAATACAATCACAGTAGGAGACTTTAATACCCCACTCACACCAATGGACAGATCCTCTAGACAGAAAACCAATAAAGCAACAGAGATCCTAAAGGAAACAATAGAAAAGTTAGACTTAATTGATATCTTCAGGACACTACATCCAAGAAAATCAAAATACACATTCTTCTCAAATGCACGTGGAACATTCTCAAGAATTGACCACATATTGGGACACAAAGCTAACCTCAACAAATTTAGGAGGATAGAAATTATCTCAAGTATCTTCTCTGACCACAACACCATGAAATTAGGAATAAACCATGGGAAAAGAAATGAGAAAAAAACCTACTCCATGGAGACTAAACAACATGCTACTAAAAAACCAATGGGTCAATGAGGAAATCAGGAAGGAAATTAAAAACTACCTTGAAACAAATGATAATGAAGACACAACCTCTCAAAATCTATGGGATGTTGTGAAAGCAGTGCTCAGAGAGAAATTTATAGCAATACAGGCCTTTCTCAAAAAAGAAGAAAGATCCCAAATTGACAACTTAACCCTCCACCTAAATGAATTAGAAAAAGAACGAAAAAGACCTAAAGTCAGCAGAAGGAAGGAAATTATAAAGATCAAAGAAGAAATCAATAAAATAGAGATTCAAAAAACAATAGAGAAAATTAATAAAACTAAGAGCCAGTTCTTTGAAAAGGTAAACAAAATTGACAAGCTCCTGGCCAGACTCACTAAAAAGAGGAGAGAAAGAACCCAAATAACCAAAATTATAAATGAAAAAGGAGAAATCACAACGGATACAGCAGAAATACAAAAAACCATAAGTGAATACTATGAACAACTATATGCCAACAAATTTGACAATCTGGAAGAAATGGACAATTTTCTAGAATCTTACAGCCTGCCAAAACTGAATCAAGAAGAAACAGACCAACTGAACAGACCGATCACTAGAAATGAAATTGAAGAGGTCATAAAAACACTCCCTACAAATAAAAGTCCAGGACCAGATGGCTTCACAGGTGAATTCTATCAAACATACAAAGAGGAACTGGTGTCCATCCTCTTTAAATTCTTTCAAAAGGTTGAAGAAGAAGGAATACTCCCAAAGACATTCTATGATGCCACCATTACCCTAATTCCAAAACCAGACAGAGATACCACCAAAAAAGAAAACTATCGCCCAATATCATTGATGAATATAGATGCAAAAATTCTCAACGAAATCTTAGCCAACCGAATCCAACAACATATCAAAAAAATCATACACCGTGACCAGGTAGGGTTCATCCCAGGTTCACAAGGATGGTTCAACATACGCAAATCAATAACATCATACACCACATTAACAAAAGAAAAGTCAAAAATCATATGATCATCTCAATAGACACAGAAAAAGCATTTGATAAAGTCCAACATCCATTCATGATCAAGACCCTCGCCAAAGTGGGTATAGAGGGAACATCACTGAACATAATCAAAGCCATTTATGACAAACCCACAGCAAATATAATACTCAATGGGGAAAAACTGAAAGCCTTCTCACTCAAATCTGGAACAAGACAGGGATGCCCACTCTCACCACTGCTATTCAACATAGTTTTGGAAGTCCTGGCCACAGCAATAAGACAAACAAAAGAAATAAAAGGCATCCATATAGGAAGAGAAGAGATCAAACTGTCACTGTATGCAGATGACATGATACTATACATAGAAAACCCTAAGGACTCAACCCAAAAACTATTTGAACTGATTAATAAATTGAGCAAAGGAGCAGGCTATAAGATTAACATTCAGAAGTCAGTTGCATTTCTGTATACCAGCAATGAAATATTAGAAAAGGAATACAAAAATACGATACCTTTTAAAATTGCACCTCACAAAATCAAATACCTCGGAATACACCTGACCAAGGAGGTAAAGGATTTATATGCCGAGAACTATAAAACTTTAATAAAAGAAATCAGAGATGTGAAGAAATGGAAAGATATTCCATGTTCATGGATTGGAAAAATCAATATTGTAAAAATGGCCATACTACCCAAAGCAATCTACAGATTCAATGCAATCCCTATCAAATTACCCAGGACATTTTTCACAGAACTAGAACAAACAAGCCAAAAATTTGTATGAAACAACAAAAGACCCAGAATTGCTAAAGCAATCCTGAGAAGCAAAAACCAAGCAGGAGGCATAATTCTCCCAGACTTAAGGCAGTATTACAAAGCCACAGTCATCAAAACAGAGATAGGCCAATGGAACAGAATAGAGAATCCGGAAATAAACCCTGACACCTATGGTCAATTAATCTTTGACAAGGGAGGCAAGAACATAAAATGGGAAAAAGAAAGTCTATTCAGCAAGCATTGCTGGGAAGCCTGGACAGCTGCATGCAAAGCAATGAAATTAGAACACACCCTCACACCATGCACAAAAATAAGCTTAAAATGGCTGAAAGAAGACAGGACACCATCAAACTCCTAGAAGAAAACATAGGCAAAACATTCTCTGACATCACCATCATGAGTATTTTCTCAGTTCAGTCTCCCAAAGCAATAGAAATTAGAGCAGAAATAAACCAATGGGACCTAATCAAACTAAAAAGCTTTTGCACAGCAAAGGAAACCAAAAAGAAAACAAAAAGACAACTTACAGAATGGGAGAAAATAGTTTCAAATGATGCAACTGACAAGGGCTTAATCTCTAGAATATATAAACAACTTATACAACTCAACAGCAAAAAAGCCAATCAATCAATGGAAAAATGGGCAAAAGACCTGAATAGACTGTTCTCCAAAGAAGATATACAGATGGCCAGTAAACACATGAAAAAATGCTCAACATCGCTGACTATAAGAGAAATGCAAATCAAAACTACCATGAGATACCACCTCACACCAGTCAGAATGGCCCTCATTAATAAGTCCACAAATAACAAGTGCTGGAGGGGCTGTGGAGAAAAGGGAACCCTCCTGCACTGTTGGTGGGAATGTAAACTGCTATAGCCACTATGGAGAACAGTTTGGAGATTCCTTAGAAATCTATACATAGAACTTCCATATGACCCTGCAATCCCACTCTTGGGCATCTATCCGGACAAAACTCTACTTAAAAGAGACACATACACCCGCATATTCATTGCAGCCCTATTCATAATAGCCAGGACATGGAAACAACCGAAATGTCCATCGACAGAGGATTGGATTCGGAAGAGGTGGTATATATACACAATGGAATACTACTCAGCCTTAAAAAAGAATGACATAATGCCATTTGCAGCAACATGGATGGAAGTAGAGACTCTCATACTAAGTGAAATGAGTCAGAAAGACAAAGACAAATATCATATGATATCACATATCTGGCATCTAATATCCAGCACAAATGAACATTTCCACAGAAAAGAAACTCATGGACTTGGAGAATAGACTTGTGGCTGCCCAATGGGAGAGGGAGGGAGTGGAAGGGATCGGGAGCTTGGGGTTATCAGATACAACTTAGAATAGATTTACAAGGAGATCCTGCTGAGTAGCATTGAGAACTATGTCTAGATACTCATATTGCAACAGAACAAAGGGTGGGGGAAAAAATGTATACATGTAAGAGTAACTTGATTCCCATTCTATACAGCAGGAAAAAATAAAATAAAATAAAATAAAATTAAAAAACACACATACCTTTTTACTCAAAAATTCTCTTTTTAGGACAATATTCTTGCATATATATTCAAATATGAGCAAAAATCTGTCTACACAAGGATATTCACTACAGCATTTTTTTAATAATAGCATGACATTAGAAATGAAGATATATAAATTGGGCTAGTTACACAAATCAAGCTCCATATAGGCAATAAGCACTATATAGATAGTAGCAAAACAAGCAAGGCTATACTATAGTAATATGTAATGGCTGTAAAGACAGGTGGATGTATATGTATAATTTTTAAGCATAAAATAATCTTATAATACTATCTTTTTGTGTTTTTAGAATAAACATTTTTGTATGCTTCTATATGAATGGACATATTACATAGGGGGTACACAAGAAATTGGTGAGAGACACCCCAGGTAAACTGGTATCTAAACCGGCAGAGGTGAAAGTTTGTTTTCACTATACATTCCTTAATTGCACTTTTAAAATTTATAGCATGTGCACGATTCATTTTCTTTGTTTCTTTAAGAGTAAGGGCTTTGTGGTCAAACACATTTGTATGAAGTACCATTTCTATTGCGCCATACAGATTATGTAATCTCTCAGCTTTATGATAAGGACAATCCCCTAAATAGAAAGTGCCATTTTTAAAGAACAAATTTTAAACAACAGTGGTGACTTGCTTGTGGTAGATTTTCAGGCATTATGATGGTATAAGGGAAATATGGGGTAATAGCTTCCAAGATGACATGACAGTTGCTTTGCTACATAGAATTCCCTACCCTTCTTCTGGCAATCATATTCAGATAATCCTTTGGAGAACTATCATCTGCCCACTTCTCAAACCATTTGTTCTGAGTGGACCTAATGCTTGATACTGAGTGGTGACATGGAACTTACACCTGGCCAATAAGAGCTTTGCAGGCCTAGTCACTGTAAGGTACAAGCAACATTTAGGCAAGACTGTCATCAGCATACCATAGACAGTGCTATTCCCAATGGTACCTCTGCCTGCCCAGATCCACATATACATTGATCACTGGTTGAGAACACATTTCCTCTTCTATGTGGACACCAACATACAAGGAGTTGACTTCCAGCTAGCATCATAAGTACTGTCTTTAATAAGCCAGTTAATTCTTCTCTGAGGCCAGCTGCTTCTGTGCAATGAGGTACACAGTAAGATTTACAAATCTTGTGAGAACCAGCACATTTCTTTACTCTGTTTTAGTAAAATTTTGTAGTGTTTTAAAATGGAAAGTATTTTTCTTTCATGTGTGGCTTTGTAATTGGGCCCCTGTGAGATTAGATCCTACTTATAGGTCAGGAAGAAATGCTTTAAGTAGGATGGAACATGAGGCAAATTAGCATTCCCAGGTTAGGTGACAACTTCAACAAAGGTCACCACAGATTTTTAAAGCAGGGAAAGAATAGAACACAGGATAGAAGGGGCTACATTTGCTGTCATTGGAAGGTTAGTGGGTGTTTAGTTTTTGGGTGAACAGAATTTTCCAAATTCTTCCAAGGATCACTTCTCCAAATTCCAGAATCTTACTTTTCCCCAAGATATGCATTTTCACTTAAGAGACTTGGCAAGCCATTGAATTCAACCTATGCTGTAATTTAATAAGCCATAGGGTCAGACTCTGGTTTCTAGCTACCAACAGCCACAAGAAAGAAGATAATCTTTTAAAGCTAAAAATTTCCTGGTTCTCTAACCACACTGAGTGGATAATTTAAAGTTCTGAATTTTTTATTTCTCTTTTTAATCTCTCTGGTGCACACAGCAGCCAGTTCACCCCTAGTCATCCTGTCTTTAGACTGTGCCATCTTATCCCTCCAGCTATCAAAACCATTTTTCTATAGGCACTTCAAGCCAGGTGACTACACGTAATAAATTAAGTAACTATTTCACCATCAGTCTCCGTAGATTATTGTTATTCCATTATTTAATGATAGTTTGAGCCTTACTTCCTACGAATCCAGGTAGCTTAGACACTACTACCTCAATCAGGATTTAGTCACAGATAATCTCTTAGGCTTTGTACTACACCTCAGCCCTGGAAAAAGCTACTGAATAAATCTTGAAACTTCCTTTGCAGCAGGAAATCCTAATTTGGGCACAATCATGCCTACCAGCAAAATAAGCAGAAACTGAAGAAGGGGAACCTCTGCCTTACATAAGAACCTGATCCTTCAATCCTAGCTCCAGCAGACTCTGAGAGGTGCAAATGTTAGCTTTTCTATCCCTCAGTTCAGGAAGTCACACGAGGCGGGCCACATCCCCCATAAATCCCAAAACAAAATTCTAAGAAGCTTGAAACAAATGACCTCACTTACTCTTGGATTTGTAATAAATGTGGTTTCTGGATGCTTCAAATTTACAAAATGTTAATGAGCTACATTCTGAGTCTAAAATCCGCTTAAACACAATGTTTTTCCCAGCTAGCTTCCAGTGGGTTGGGACTGTATTACCTCTTGAACTTCCTTGTCTATGTGGTCAAAGCCTGAATTCTAAGCAAAACAAATTAACTTCTAGGGATTTGTGAACTGAAAGGTCCCATAAATATCCCTTTAAAGAATGTTTACATTTATTTAAAGAACTTTTGGGGTACAGTTTCATATATCTCCATGGGAGGGATAAGAAAATAGTTCAGATACTACAGGTATTTTACAGGAATATTATCTTCTTGAGTAGTCTTTTTATCTGTTTCTTAGAAAACATACTGATCATTTTATTTACATTAGCTGACAAAGAAGGAAAATCATATCCTGATTAGGTACAGTAATTTTCTAAAATAATGAATGTTAAAGTGACTTATGCGTAAGGGAAAACAAACTGGATAAGAGCATTCAAGCACACAGATGTCCCTATATAGCAGCAAGCCCACTGAAAACAGAGACACATATGTGCAAATTCTCAGATGAGACCTGTACAATCACATCTCATGGTTTAGTGTTTTTAATATATGGACAAATACCGAAGGAGAAAAATGTTATACTATTTGTTTATGTTAATGGTTTGAGGTTTAAAAGCGAAAAGAAGTTGTGTGAAGATAGGTTCAATGAACTGAAATAAAAAGGGAGAGGAAACTAAAGGTTTTATAATCATTTTCAAGACCTAATAAATGTGCAAAAGTGCATAACTATTCAAAATTTAAAATTTCCTTAATTGTTCATTGCATTGTGAACATTCCAATTAAAACTTTGCAGATAAAGAGTCTATTCACAAATGAGTATTTTTCTTTTCTTTTTTTTTTTTTGCTTTTTAGGGCTGCACCTGTGGCATATGGAGGTTACCAGACTAGAGGTCAAATCAGAGCTGCAGCTCCTGGCCACAGCCACAGCCACACCAACGCAGGATCCAAGTCACATCTGCAACCTACACCACAGCTCATGGCAATGCTGGATCCTTAACCCACTGAGCAAGGCTAGGGATCAAACCTGCGACCTCATAGACACTAGTCACATTAGTTAACTGCTGAGCCACGATGGGAACTCCATAAATGAGTATTTTTCAATTAACTTTTTCACTCAGGGTGTGCCATTTGCAATTTGTTTGCTTACATTTATATTCTAATTTTCTATAACTTTGGTCCACATATTACCAGTTTGTATAGAACGACAAGGAAATTCAATTTCAATTCAAATTTAGTGAAAGAAGAATGTCAAAATCCAGATCTGGACATCGTGGCTGGGAACTGTGTGTTCTGTGTTGCTTGGCTGAGCAGTGATGTAGTGGTCCTTTGGCCCCTATTTTGCCCTAGTTCCTCATACTTTGTGGTTGTTTCCAGTCCATGTGTGGTTTTAAATAATCAAAACCCCCTTTCTTAACATGACCTAAGGGTGGCCTTGGTACTTATATATCCCAAAGAGTATACTTTAATAAATGGTTTATTACTACGGTTTAAAAAAAAAAGATAGGAAGAGGCAAACAATCTGTTAAGAGAAAAGGGGAACCAATAGCAGGGGATAATGAAATTCAGTGTTCAATTTGAAGAAAACATGCACCGTGTGTTTCTTGGATCTGCTGAGAGAATCCATCGATAAATCTCTTCTCCCAACATATGGGCTTGAACCAACCTACCAACTTTCCAACAAATTAATGTCTCCACCCAGCTACTCATTCCAGAGTTATAGTTATTGAGTCAAATGCCTTGGCCATTCTAAGAAAATTCCACAAGTAACAATTACTGTACTTGGCAGGAAGCCTGGTAATACCCAGCTAGAACTTTATATTTTTGTTGATTTAAAAATACATTTTTAAAATATTTTTCAGATTTATTGCTACTTAGGAAAGTGCATTTTCAAAATATAAAGAAAGAACTAAAATAAGTAACTTAAGGTAATAAATACATAATGATATTCCAAATCAATATACTACTTAATTATAACCTAAATATAATTGACTCCCTATCCCCAAATGGCCTATTCTCAAACAGCAAACAAAAGCATTTGGAATATTTACTAAGTCTTGTACTGGGGGAAAAATTGCCTGAAAATGCATCGTGTGTTCTTAATACAAGCCATATGACTTAACTTTTTTTTAAAATAGTTTTTTTGCTTCTCATCCCTTTACAATATTCAACTCAGTTACTTAACATGGTTCTCCCACTGTCACCCTTTCTCTCTCATCTTCCTCATTCTAGAGGAGGGAACCCTCTTACCAGTCCCTTACCAATAGCTCTAGCTGCCCATAGGGACTCTCCCTGCTGCATGCAGCCTCTGTCAAGTTTATTCTCACTCAGTGCTTTAATTGCTTTTCTCATAAGAATTACCTCATTCTGCATAGAAAGTGAGATTCATCCAGTAATTTTTTTTTTCTCCTTCAAAGAAAACAAAGAGGTGAGGGAGGCTATGGTTGCTTGCAAAACAATTCTATTTTTCTGTTGCCCTTTCTCCCATCACATCTTATGCACCACGACCAAGAGTAGAATGCCCTGTGTGTATGTACAACTCACCTCCACCATTCATCACACGCCAACAGGCTTTTCTCCTTCTTCACTCTGCTCAGACAGGCTTCCCCTTAGGCACTCTGGAAAGTGTATCATACTTAAGTATATCTAAGTTTCTCCTAGAAAATTGGAAAGGAAATGCATCGGCATTAGAATTTTAATGTCCATCAACCCTGGAAGGTAATGTTTTCATAGCATGAGGATGAAAGTAATTTCATAAAATTCTTTTTATTATATAGGCAGTTGACTACCTGTGTAATAGAAAGAATTATACCCCCGCACCAATAAAACAGAGGCAGTATGGAACCAAGCTGAGTAACCAGAGTTTGGGGAAATCAGTAGTGATCTAGAATAATTTTCCTTCATTCCTCAATAATATAAAATTTAGAGAGTTAGATAGCTGCAAAATCAGACTGGAGTTAAACAAAGTGGAGGGGGGGCACTCCCAAACCTGGTAGTCCTTTGGGCAAGATAGGGGCTCCTCAGGGTCAGAAACCTCACTTTAGAGCACCCCACTTCAAGAAGCTGAGTCAGTCCTGCCCATTCCTTCCTCCTCAAGTTTTCTGCAGATCTGAGGTTTAGGTTTATTCACCTGTAATTCTGCAGGGCAGCTGTGTTCATCAGTTGGTCCACCTCAACCCTGTTTAGCGTCACTAGCCACAAAAATTTGAGAGAATTCTGGAGCACAATAATAATGGTGAAGCCTATTTAAAGTTTCTCAAGTCTAAGATTAATCTATTCTTCATGATCAATTGTTCCCTCAGGTACTTGATCCAGATAATTCTGAGCCTGTATCATACTCTATTGCCCCCTAGAGGATGACTCATTTTAGTGGTTTTCTGTAGGAATGTAAAAGCAGAGTTTTCTCCCACTCATAGGTATGAAATTGATATATGAATTCCAAAAACTCCATCTTGCCATGCATTCATTCTAGAGCAGTCTATTATGGAAAGGGAAAAACTGTGTGGCTTTGAGTCACTAGACCTATAGACAATATTTTTCTGTCTCCAGGGAGGTCTACTAAAGCAGTTTTAAGTCATTTGCTAACCACACCTAAAATCCCATTTCTTGGGTTCCTAGCGAGACACCTCCTATGAATTTCTTAAATTCCTAGTGGCAAGTAGCCTGAATCAGTAAATCCAGAAACTGATTTCAAGTCTCTCAGTGGAAGCCATGTTCTGAGGACAGGAGGTTTTTGGAGGCAGAGTAGAGACATTAAACTAATAAGAATATGTCTTCTATAATTTTTTTTCTTTTAGGAATTATTGCCCCAAACTGAGAAAAATTCTAAGAAATTGAGAGTCTGTTGAGAATGGATTATGAATCAAGCTCATAGATAACCTGCAATAAATGCTGCATAAGTCTAGTCCTACTTTTAGAGCATGCAGCTTCCAAAGTTGACATTTTGCTTCAGTACTTCTCCACAACACTTCACTGGATTTTGCTATGATTCTTAAAACCACTGGCACTCGTTCTCAGACCATTTCTTCCTTTCCATCTATTCTGTCAATAATTTGGCAGATGGGATAAGTGTTTAATTCTAGCAACTATTATACACTAAGCTCAAAAACCACAAAATGTAGTCTGCAACATACAGCTCAAATAGGACTTAGACTCCATACCAGCCCAGCAGGTTGTCAATTCAATATACAACGGTCAATCGTTCTAACAGCAATTAATCAATTATTACTTAATTAATTAATTCTAAGTAATTAGAAACTTTATCTAGTTTCTAAGGAAAATGCCAAAATAGAGAGGACAGACGACATACCCAGTTTTCTTGAAAAAAAAATCTCTTCAGACATCACATTTACTCTCAATCTCTAGCCAATGTGAAATAAACGTTGAATATTTAAGAAGATACATTCCCATTCTTTTACAAAGTGCTATGGCATAGCTGCTCAGAAATTAAGTTGGAGTACCATCATGAAAGACACATCTTTTTGTTAAAGATGATTCAAAATAATGAGGTATATTTAACAGTAGTTTATTCAGAGGCCCCTTAGTATCACACACAAAAATGTACTATTTACTTTGAGAAATAAGCTGCTTGATAATACCCATTTGTTTGTAAGGAAATGAGTAAATTATGTCAATTTTTCTCACTAATTACTTCTTTATATATCTGATTATTATACAGAGTTATAGCATAGTAAAAATACATTGGTAAATAAAACAGTAATTTCTGTTTCTTTATTCTTTGCCCCTATAGTTTTAGGGGATGTTTTTCTTTTGTGAAAGCAAGACTTTGATGGAGACACTTAGAGAAAATCCTGTTTAATTGTGTATATAAGTGTTAATACAAGCAAAGTCTGCTGTAGTAACTTGTGAACTTCCTCTGTGGTTTGCTTGAAAGATCACTAAATGATCATCTATCATTTCTCATATGAAAATATCACCATTTGGATTGCAGCTGGAGCTGCTCTTTGCTGGGGCCTTGATATTTTCAAGAACAAGTCACAGGACTTTTAAGAGCTCCATTGCAATGTTCATGCATGCATTCTGCCACGTAAACCTTGAAATTAAGTGTTAGATCACCTTAAAGTATTTTTTATCCTCATCGTATTCACAATTCACCACGCTGTCATTGTTGAGATGCCTAAACACCATTCTCTACAAAAAGCAGGTCATAAAATAACTAGACTCCTAAGAAAATGGGAACAACTGCTCAGTTAAATACATTACTCTATTTACAAATAATAATTTAAATGGGATAACTCTAAAACTATTTAGTCTACTGTAAAACTGTTGTGTTTACAATTAAGTTACCCTTACCCTTTTACCCTTTTAAAATTAAGAAATGAGTAGATCTTGGTACGTGTAAATGTGATGCACTGACTAAAGCCAGTTTGGTGTGGTCAAGTATTGGGCAAGATTCCCCATTCACCTCAGCCAAGACCTTGTCATTTTAGCGAGATTAAGGTTCCAATTGCCTCAGCCTAGGACCTCTCTGGAGCAGACACTCTGCTATTCTGGTTAAATTAAACCCATTTCTCTCCCAACTGAATAAATACTTAAGTTCCCATGCTGAGAGAGCTGAAGTGACTTTTCATTTGGCACACTGATTCTGGGAGTGTAATACATGTTTGTTGAAACCATGCTAAGTCAGGACAAAGTATTTTTATTTTTACTACTTATTAACATGTATCGAGAACAGATATTGTCCTTGGCCCACACACAATACATAAAGGAAGCCATCATTCCTACAGATAGAAATAAGTAACTTGGATAAATGCATCACTGGTGAAATTTATATCCTATGAAAACTATCAATCAATTGGGAAGCCAGATATTGAACACAGAATTACAGGTGAGGCCAATTTCACAAATAAGTGCACTATACTATGTATGTACAAAAAAAGAATTAGCTGACCTTGTCTTGGGGTTAAAGGAAAGTCTCCAGAAAGAAATGACATTTGAACTGAGACTTGAAGAATGAAATAAAGCTGGCTAACTAAAGAGGAGAGGAAACAGTGATTCATGAGAAAAAGACAGATGGGAGAGGGTAGGACAATTTGGTCTGGAAACTGCAATGAATAGTAGCAATGTAAAGGGGCTGAGGGGATGTGGGGGTGGCGGTGGCAGGGAACCTGCAGAAGTTGGCAAGAACAGAGTCCATTAGGCCATAGTAGGGATTTTCTACTTACCTTAAGGGCAGTTAGATTCTTCTGAATTGTTTTGATGACAGGAATGGCATGGTCATATGTGTGTTTGTGAAAATAATCACCCTGGCTGAAGTATGGAAGATGTGAGTGGTGGGCAGGGATGAATGTGGGGACATTGGTTAGGAAGCTATTGTCTGAGAGAGAGACAATTGGTGACTTTGTCAGGGGGTGTCTGAAGTGGAGATGGAGAGAAGCAGAAATGTTAAAGGAGGTTCAGTGGACCATATTTTAAAATGGATGGGTTATTGGGCTAAAGGACAGGGTGATCTGCAGGAAGACTTTCAGGATTTGGATTAGCCAGCTGGGTTTATGTTTACCAAGACAAAGAATGACAAAGGGGAGTTCCCATTGTGGCTCAGTGGTTAACGAATCTGACTAGGAACCATGAGGTTTCGGGTTCGAGCCCTGGCCTCACCCAGTGGTTAAGGACCCAGCGTTGCTGTGAGCTGTGGTGTCAGTCGCAGACGTGGCTCGGATCCTGTGTTGCTGTGGCTCTGGCGTAGGCCAGCGGCTACAGCTCCAATTGGACCCCTAGCCTGGGAACCTCCATGTGCCATGGGTGCAGCCCTAGAAAAAATGGAAAAAAAAAAAAAAAAAAAAAAAGAAGAATGATAAAGGGAGTTCCTGTCATGGCACAGTGGGAACAAATCTGACTAGGAACCACGAGGTTTCGGGTTCAATCCCTGGCCTTGCTCAGTGGGTTAAAGATCTGGCGTTGCCATGAGTGTGGTATAGGTTGCAGATGCAGCTCAGATCCTTAGTTGCTGTGGCTGTGGCGTAGGCTGGCGGCTCTAGCTCCGATCAGATCCCTAGCCTGGGAACCTCCATATGCTGCAGGTGTGGCCCTAAAAAAGAACAAAAAAAAATAATAAAGAAAAAAACTGCTGCAGAAAAATAATCATGTTATTTAATATATTAGAAGTATTGGAATAAACATATATATCAACGCATTAACATTAATTTAAAAATTATTTCCTTTTTGTCTATGAGTGTATGACTTGCTCCTGACTTCTCTTATGCAACTCTTATTGATTCTGTAATGGATTAAATGTATTTAATAAATAAATAAAATATACCTTTTTTTTTTTTTTTTTTTCCCCAGGAGAAGGAAGGGTTTACTATTACTTATAGCAAGTAAGGACAACACCATGGATCTATTCCAAATCTATTCCAGTGTCTCCCCAAGTAGCAAAGCTGGGGAAGTTATAAGTGAAGGGTACATGTATATTCATGAAAGGGCTTGAGCAGAGGAAAACTCAGCATAGACTTGGGGCAAAGGTCGAGACAGTTCAAGCTTTAGCTGTTTGAAGTGAGGAGGGTATGTATCATCATTCCGTCCTCCACCTGGGTGGGGGCCTTAGTTCCTACAGAACTCAAAGACATGTATGATATTATTCTCTATATTCTTGTGGAGGAACTACAACTTTGTTTTTTAGCTAATTTATTATTTCTTGACTGCTTTTCCTTTGCTCCTGCATTCCTGTATTTCCTTTAAGATAATAAATTACCAAATCCTGTTCAAGGGCAAGCCCTTGTGGCCTGGCTTAGATCGCAAAATGGCTTAGGCCAGAAATGGCTTCTTTTATGTTAAGAAAACCATGTTTGGTTCTCTTTCTCCAGGGACCCCCTACCTTATCTACTTACATATTTGGTCTTTGTCCAGGGTTTCTGGCTCACAGTTCCCAAAACTTGGAATTTCCTCAGTAATGGGAGCATCTTTTGTCATATTTTGTCTCTTATCCTCAATTCCATTTCATTCCTATGGCTTATCCTTAGAGACATAAGGATGAATTGGATGTCCTGTTATTCATAACAAAAGCCTTTCCACAAAAGCTGGGTTATGTTAATTTTTGTAAAGTACCTAAGGATAGGTGCAGGTTGCCATGGGAACCAACAGGGAAATTAGAGGATTTGAAGTTTCAGTTCCTCCCTCCCACATCAGGGAGAGAGGACAAGGGCTGAAAGATCTTGAAAGGAAAAGGGTTGAAAGATCTTTATGTTTCTGTTTTATTATTTTTTTATTAATCACCATAATTAGTTGTGAAAACAAAATAAACACACTGCTGATCCAAAGAATTGTAAATAGTATACATATTATTTTAAGGCACCAGGTTTGGGGATGGTTTGTTGAATAGCAATAGTTAACTGATACATACTATATATATATTTTTTTTTTTGGTCATCTTTTTTGCCATTTCTTGGGCCGCTCCTGGGGCATATAGAGGTTCCCAGGATAGGGGTTGAATCGGAGCTGTAGCCACTGGCCTACGCCAGAGGCACAGCAACGTGGGATCTGAGCCGTGTCTGCAACCTACATCACAGCTCACGGTAACACCGGATCCTTAACCCACTGAGCAAGGGCAGGGATCGAACCTGCAACCTCATGGCTCCTAGTCGGATTCGTTAACCACTGCACCACGACGGGAACTCCTGATACATACTATTTTTTCATTACCTACTTTCTAAAATCATTCATATATAATCATCCCCTGTGATCATATAGAATCCTTTTCTTCTCCTATTTACATCCACCAGGTTTCTTTTGCAGTCTCTTATTATTATCCTCCTAAAATCTTTTGCTTTCCGTTTGTTTTTTTTTTTTTTTTTTTTTTGGCTGCACCCATGACATGTGAAAGTTCCCAGGCCAGGGATTGTACCCTTGCCACAGCAGCGACCTAAGCTTCTACAGTGACAATGCTGCATCCTTACTTAACCTGCTGTGGCAAGAGGGAACTCCTCTTCTCCTTACTCTTTATTTTTCTTTTTACGGCTGCACCTGAGGCATATAGAAGTTCCTGGGCTAACTAACGGTCGAATTGGAACTGTAGCTGCAGGCCTATGCTACAGCCACAGTAAAGCCAGATCCAAGATGCATCTGAAACGTACACCACAGCTTGTGGTAACACCAGATTCTTAACCCACTGATCAAGGCCAGGGATCAAAATCGCATCCTCACAGAAACTATGTCAGGTTCTTAACCCACTGAGCCACAACAGGAATTCCACCCTCCTTAAATCTTAATTAAAACAATTTTTAGCAGAATATAGAGTCAATTTATAAAATCACTTGTGTTTCTATAAACTAGCAACAAACAGCAAGAAAATTAAGTTTAAATATTTTCATTTGCAATCATCTCAAAACACATAAAATACTTATGATTAAATTTAACAAAAGAAATGTAAAGCTTCTACACCAACCATTACAAACTGCTGAAAGAAATTAAACATCTGAATAAGTGCAGTGTATACCATTTTCATGGAATGCAAGACGCATATTGTTAAAGTGTAAACTGTCCCCAAACTGATCTAGAGATTCAATGCAGCTTCAATCAGAATTCCAGTAGTTTTTAAGGTAGAAATTGTCAGGCTGTTTCTAAAATGTATTGGAAAATGTATTGGAAATGTGAAGAACTTAAAACAGTCAAAATATTTTTGGAGGACTTTCACCTCCTGATTTCAAGACTTATTATAAAGTTACAATAAGCAAGACAGTGGACAGTGTGATAATGACATGGGAATAAGTGAACAGATCTGTGAAAAAAGAATAAGAAGTCGAGAAATAGATCTATACATATAGGCAAACTGATTTTTGTCTTGGAGAAATAATCTTTTCAACAAATTATGCTGAGTCAACTAGATATCCATGTGAAAGAAACACTCAACTCCTGTCCCATACTATACCCCAAAGTATTTTTGAATGGATCACAGACCTAAAAATAAAGCTAATATTATAAAGCTTCTAGAAGAAAACATGTAAGAAAATCTTGTCAATTTGGATTGGAAAATGATTTCTTAGGATGTAAAAGAAAAGCAAATTGATAAACTGGACTTTATCAAAATTACAAACTCCTCAATGTCAAAAGACATTAAGAAAATGAAAAGGTAAGTACATGGATGGAGAAAATATTTATAATATATATGCCTCACATAAGTCTTTTTTTTTTCAGAATATATAAAAAATCCTTAGACCCTAATAACAATATAAGAAAAAACTGGGTAAAAAATTGAATATATATTTCACAAATGTGTAGCACACCAAAAACAGTGCACATGAAAGAATACCTCAATTGACAGAAAACTGTAAACCAGCTATAAAGGAAAAAATAAAAATCATTATAAAATAAAAAATAAAATAAAATAAGAAAGAACACCTCAAAATCATAAGTCATTAAGGAAACGCAAATTAAAATAACAATGAAATACTACTTCATACCAATGGCTAAAACAATACAGACTGAATTATCATGGGTTGACAAAGATGTGGAACAAGAAGATCTCTAGATGTGGTTGATGTGAATGTAAAATAATACAACTACTTATAAAAGTATTTGATAGCTTCTTATAAAATTAAACATGCACCTAACTCAAAAGATGCAGCAATTCTACCCCTAAGTATTTACCAAAAATAAATGACAAACCCATAGAATGTCTTATAGATGAATATTCAAAGCAGCTTTATTCACCATAGTCCCAGTCTGGAAAACAAACAAATTAATCATAGTATGTCCACAGCATGAAACACTATTAATTATGAAAAACAAATGAACTACTGACTGAGCAACAGCATGGATGAGTCTTACAGACATGCTGAGCAAAAGAACAGACACTAAAGGATACCTGCTGTGTAATTCCTACGTATATGAAGTCCTAAAGCAAATAGAATAAATCTAGGTGAAAAAAAAATCAGAATTGTGGTTTCCCTGGGTAGGAGCAGAGTGGACTTATGGAGATGTCATGGAATGATGGGAATGGTCTATAATCTTGATTGTAATGCTGATTACAAAGGCATATACACTTGTTAAAACTCATCAAACTGTGTCTTTAGAAGTTGTGCATCTGATTTTATGTAAATTATATCTCAGTAAAGTTGATTTCTTTTTTAAAGAACCGTCCTGCCTGAAAGTAAAAAAATAGGAACTTTAAAAACTAAATAATGTCGCCTTTCTCATGTTTAGAGAAAACGCCTTTCCGCATGTTTATAAACAAATAGTCTTTGTTGACTTTTACATTGTAATGTCCAAGTACCAAACAGTAACTAACAACAGTTATCATCTACTTAGTGCCTAGTATAAGCTAGATTCTCTGCCATATACTTACAAACATTTCATCCTCACAACAATCCTGCAAGATAAGGGTTATTATTTTTATTTTTGGTTGAGAAACTTGAGACTCAGAATAGTTAATTCATCTGAGAACTCCCTGTTAGTAAAGAGTTAACAGTTATCCAAGGACTGCCTGTCTCCATCACTCAGTTAACTTGTATGTCACACTGATCCCAAAGCCATTTACCAATAGGCACTAGTCATTGCTAGTCTACTCGTTTAATTGGTCTAGTCACAATCTCCTTGTTACGTAAACTTCAGTGAGTCACTAAGCCAAATTTTCCAATAATTAAAACAAACGAAGAAAACGAAAGAGACTAATATTTAACTTCTTTCTATCTCACAAGGCAAGAGTAACATAGTGTTTATAACAGGATCAAACTGGAGTTCAAGATGTAGCTCTGCCAATTGTTAACTGAGCATGTTACTTACTCTAAGGTTCTGCTTTTTTTAATCCATAAAACAGAAGTATTAATAACTATCTCAGAGTTGTTATGAGGATAAAAAGAGGTAGTATATTTAGGCACTTTGCACTGTGCCAGTAACATAGCAAATGACAAGAAATAGAAATGCTTATTATTAATGAGAGGACAGGTATTGTCCTTTAAAGAGGGTGATGAAGTTGTTTGTTTTTCTTATTACTGCTTATTTCGTTATTGAAAAGGCCCTGAGTATTCAACTCAATTATGTGGGCATGAGGATTCCTTCGTCAAAGATCGTTTTGAGGTTTTATACATTCATTTAAGATTTTTACTTAATATTCATTTAATATTTTCATTTAATCGATCCATTTAATATTTTCAAATATGCCATTGTATTATAGGTTCTTGTGTTAATTATTGGCAAAAACTTACATAGACCACTGATAATAAAGTATGAAAGATATGTCGCTGGCAGAAAAGCCTGTCTTGTTCCCATAAATAGACCAAAATAGTGGTCAAACTGTTCAGTGCCATTACGTGACTTACTGGAGACAGAGTTCCCTCAGACTTCATGAGCCTCAATTTTTTTTTTTTTATCTGCCATCTTCTGGAAAGATGGCTGTGATCCATGAAATAGTTGAAATGTAAGAAAAGAAAATATGTAGACACCAAAGAAACCCATGTTTACAACAATATACTAACTATATAACTAAATAACTAACTGGGCTTGCTGTAAAAGTCTCTCATAGATTCAGCAGTCATTATATAGATCTTTGATTCTTTGCTTAAGGTGCTGTATAATCAAGAAGAAGTGAGATGGCAAAATAAGCAATGTCTTAATAATAACAGAAAGAGAAAAAACAATGATTCTCAAAGTTGATTATGCAAGGATCAGCAAACTGGTGTTCACCTTTAGAGTCTCATCAAAATCCTTATTAACTCTGTCTCTACTCCAAATATCTATAACACCCTCAAATGTCCCGAGAGCTACTGTTTTACAGGAGAGAGAGAAAAAACAAAACTTCATATAATTTGCATTAGTTTCTTAGCAATCTGTGCTCCTGCTCCACTTGGGCTAAATGAAGGCAGTACACTTTGGGTTAAGTTAAAGCAGAAGGATGACAATCTAATGGTGAAATACAAACACAGTATGTGACAAGTACATGAGGGAGATGCCTTAGTTAAGCAAAGATGTTCTTCTGATCTCTATCCTACCATCTCAGAGGATCACACGCAGGTTATAGTAAATAATTTTTAGGGTTCTGAGACAGTGAGGCTGAATCCAGGAAAAGCTGAGAAGCAGCAAATAAGGCAGGACATGGACCAAGGAGCATACTTCATTGTATTAATTAAAAACAGGAATGACCCTAGACACCTCTTTGTCATTGGATAGTCCATCAGGTCCAATCAAATCACTTGGAATTCACTTGTAGGCAGTCTTGCCAATTGGCTGACCCTTTATTTTTTGTGGTCAACATAACCAAATTACTTTGAACTCTGATTATCTGAATTTCAAAGACCCATTCTCCTATCATAACTTCACCCCCTCTCATCTTCCTATTTTGTTACAGTGAGTAACATTATTTACTCAAGCATGTATGAATATGCATTAAAGACACTAGAAAGAAATATTTTTTGCATTCCCTAGGGTTAAGCTCCACTTTTCCATTCCCTAGGTGGCCCAAGGAGATGAGTAACCAAACAAGATATATTTAAAATTCATTATTTCTGGAATTCTTCTATTCAGTCTGTTTACAGATTTTTGTTATTATTATTATTTCAGTCTTGACACAGAGACAAGTGTGTACTGACTGTCTATTTTTTATATTTGGGTGACTACCTGGAAGTGGTATGTGGCAGAAGACAAGAATAAGAAGAGAACACATGCACATTGTTAGCTTCAAAACTAACAGACTCCTCTCCTCCATTTTACTCCAAGTAAAAAGACTTCTGGTTCATGCTGTTCCCCTTTCTAAATTGCCTTTAAAAATGTGCTCGGAGTCTTCATTTCCCTCTCAACACATCTCCCTCATGTTGGATATCATACCTATCTCTTTTCTCAATCATGTTTTACTTCCACATCTCTAACTTCCCACTTTCTTTGTTGATCTTATTTTCTGTGACATTTTCAAACTACATGGCACCAAAGCACATATGGGCATTAGTCTATCAATAAACAACTGTGTGAGCTTCCTGAGCCCCAAAGAATCTATGCTCAGTTCAGTCTGTCAACCATGGCATTAGTGTTCTGGCATTCTACCTAATTCTATTTTACATTTACATGAGTTATCCCCCAAATATAAATATAGTTTATAAATATTATAAGGCACTTATGATTACTTTCACTTCTTGATCAGTGAGGCAGACACTGCACTTTAAATTCTTCCTATCAATAGCCTAGAACCTTGAAAATAGCATCATTCCAGCTCTCTTCTATGCTATATACTGAAGAACTGTCTACACAAAGAAGGTCTCAAGGTCAAAGCAGAATCAGCTATGGGTCTTACTAAAGCTAAAGGCAAAGGTATCTTTTTTTTTTTTTCTTTTTAGGGCTGCACCTGTGGCATATGGAAGTTCCCAGGCTAGGGGTCTAATCAGAGCTGCAGCTGCCGGCCTACATCACAGCAATGCCAGATCTGAGCCATGTCTGCGACCTACACCACACATCATGGCAATGTCAGGTCCTTTACCCATTGAGTGAGGCCAGGGATCAAACCCTCATCCCCACGGACACTAGTTGGATTTGTAACCTGCTGAGCCACAACGGGAACTCCCAAGGCAAAGGTATCTTGATATAGCTGTAGTTATTACTATAATTATTAATGATTATTTCAGTGTTGAGTAGAAGGAACTATAGTTTTTCAGTACAGTAGTTTTGTCATTGAACAGAAGGCACAATGTGTGGCTAGGCTGTCTCTTGCAGGGTTTGCAAACATTTTCAATTGTCCCCAGTGTGCTAGCCACATGTTTGTTTTCAGCTGGCTGGGTTGTAAGGCAGAAGAGTTTAAAGAAAGTAGAAGAGAGAAAAAACCAACTAAGCATCTCATTAGGAAGTATGACAAAGGGTAATAATGTGCTCCCCCCTCTCCAAAGTAGTGTGTTTGAAAGAAAAGAAATAGTGTACACATTACTATTCTCATCAGTTATTTTACTCTGATAAAACATTAAGTTGGAGCAATTTCTTTTTTTTGACTTTTTGCCTTTTCTAGGGCCGCTCCTGCAGCATATGGAGGTTCCCAGGCTAGAAGTCTGATCGGAGCTGTCACCGCTGGCCTACACTAGAGCCACAGCAATGCGGGATCCAAGCCGCATCTGTGATCTACACCACAGCTCAGGGCAACGCCAGATCCTTAACCCACCGAGGAAGGCCAGGGATCGAACCCGCAACCTCATGGTTCCTTGTCGGTTCCTTAACCACTGAGCTACGACAGGAACTCCTAGAGCAAATTTTTTTAAATCGATAAACTTGATTTAGCCAGAGGTGTTCTTTTTTTTTTTTTTTGAATGGCTATACTTGCAGCATATTGAAGTTCTTGAGCCAGGGACTGAATCTGAGCTGCAGCTGTGACCCATGCTGCAGCTGTGGCATTGCCAGATCCTTTAATCCATTGTGCTGGGTTGGGGATGGAATCCAAGCCTCTGCAGCTGACTCAAGCTGCTGCAGTTGGATTCTTAACCCACTGCACCATTGCAGGAACTCCTCAACCATAAATTAATCAACTGGCATTCATTGAGTAATCAGGTGTGCAAATCACCATTACAGTATACTACATTTTGCAGTATAAATATGTTCAAGAAATATTTGTAGAACAAATAAAGGTATACTGAATTTCTGATGGGAAACATGTAAAAAGGGGAAATAGCAGTTGGTAGACTCTCACGCATAAAATACATCCAAAGTTATAAAGTCCAACTAAACGAGTTATTCAAATAAATATTAATAATCGCAATGAAACGTTATAGAAAATGAATTGAAAGTAGCTGGAATTACTTGGATATTCACAAAAATCAGAAATTTTAAAACTAGGAAAAATAGTTTAGAAATGATTTGGGTTAACCCTTGAATCCTACATGTAACTAAGAGCAGGGAAAGTAAGTCAGCTGTCCAAAGATACACAACTTTTTTTTTAATGCAAATACCAGGATTGAAAGCTAGAGTATTTTATCTAAGATTTAGAAAAACTTTCTATCCTCCCATTAGGGGGTCACTCTAGTTTGCCCTTCTGACAATCTGAACTGTCTTTTCTCAGCAATGTGTGGTCAAGCCCTGGCAGCTGTGGGCTTCTTTTTTTCTGGAGAATGAGCTGTTCATGGGTGAATACAGAGCATTTTTCTGATGAGAGATAATTATATTCTCTCCCTTCCTGCTTCTCCTATAATTTGGCCTATCCACCATCCAAATTATATACACCTGCTTCTTCTTTTTACTCCATCTTCTCTTTGTGGGTTCTGAGATTGAATAGCTTAAGTCTATACAATGCAGCCAGCCTATAAAATGATACCTAGGGATGCCTCTGACCTTTATACAGAGGGATGGCACTGCTAATCTGCTATCCAAGGGATTTGCACTTGAATTTTTATCTTTTTAACTTAAGTAATAGATTTGGCAATCCACTGGCAAGCTTCTATCCGATACCCTTCGTGACCAAGGATGCCGGGTGATCACCAGCATAGCAACTCTAACTTGACTCAATAAGAGCCAAATCTATCATCTTGGATTAAGAATCATGAGATCTGGTTGGTTAAGAGAACCCGCAAACTACCCCTGCTCCCCTCCCCCAATCCCTCAGCCCCCCTGGCCACCTCAGTGTCAGTCAGGGTTCCTGAGTGGCAAAACAACAGACATTGACCGATCACACTAAACCACAAAGGAATGCAGTGGAAAAATGGAAGGAAAAGCTGAAGCACCAGGTCTTAGAAGGTACTGGCCTAAAACACCATGAGAGGAATCCACATAGCAAGAACTCATAGAAACTTTCTTTACTAGAGGGAAGAGTGGGCTCCAACATTTCTGACCTTTGTGTACTTCTGCTCAAGATTTGAATTCTAAGGAGACGGCTTTATTAGTTACACTTGAATCTCTGCATGACCACTGCTTGAAGTAGGGGTAGTCTCCTTAATGCTAGTCCCACTTTTGCAACTGGAAAAGGAAAAGTCTCCCAAAGGAAAATACATTTGTTCTAACCAGGAAAAAAAAAAAAAAGTGAAATAGGTGCTGTGCAGAGGTCCACCAAATCAGCAGAGGTCAACCAAAATGTGGTTAAATATGGATAGACAGAGACCAACAGATAGGTGAATATTGAAGTATACAATAGCCCAATCGATGACAACAATAAAAAGGTTAAAAAGAACTGGTTCTGAGTCTAGTTTTGAAACAAGCGGTTAATTTTTTTTTTTTTCCTTTGAAATGCTTCCAGCACTGCCTAAACCCTGAGTGGTACATGAATAACTGGTCCATTAAGCATCTCTTTCCAGTGGTTATTACCTACTTCCTACCCACATCCTCCTACCCATTCTCCTCTGACTACTCCATTCCCTTCTCTACCAAAATCTGAAACCCAAGGCTGTTACTTCAGCAACCCCTTTGTTCAGTTTGTAAGATCAATCAAACACCAGGATGAAAAATCAGGGTTCTTTACTGACTTTTCAATATTTAGCAAAAGGTGATTTAAGATTTAAAAAAAAATCCAAAGTCAAACTTCCTTATTAGACATATAAAGAGAAAAAAAGTCAGATGAAATGCTTATTTGAAACTGCCTTTCTGAGTGTTCTACAGACAGGCTTACTCTAGCTCTCTTTACTCAAACTTCCTGATAGACACTGGAAATGAAAGATGGGTTCTTCACTTCCACTCAAAGTACAAATCAGGCCGGCATTTTTAAAAAGACACAGGTTTATTCTCTGCTTCAGTGTTAGTTGGCTTTGTTCCTTGTAAAATTTCACTTTTGGTTATTAAAATATTCACTGTAGGAAATAAATTTGTAACCCATTTCTCATATTACCTACACACAGAAAAACAAAATTTGATATCTTGAGGCTTATTTGCTGAGGGCGCTTCCCATAAAAGCGAGGAGTGTGCATTGGGAAATCTGTCTGGTTAACTCCTTATGGATAAACGTTAGTCACAATCGTCCCTCCGCCCACCGCTTCCCCCTCCCCGACTCTCGCCCCCAGCACCCTCCCCACCTCCTGACTTCCCGCCTCTCCCGGGCTGGTGACTTAATAGCATTTTTCTTCGTGCATATTTTGGCTTCGCCCCATGGCCTGGCTGCCTTCGCCTGTCTGAGTCTTTTGAAATTCCTGCATGTTCGCCCCAGATTAAGCCTAGTGTGTCTCAGGATGTGTGTTCCGTTTTGTTCTTTCCCCTTAACGTTCCCTGTGCAACGTGTCTGGGGGGAGGAGGACACGACGGGGAGGGGAGGGAGGGGCAGAGGCGAGGAGCTGTCCGCCTTGCACGTTTCCAATCGCATTACGTGAACAAATAGCGGAGGGGCGGCTGGGCCAGAACGGCTTGTGTAACTTTGCAAATGTGCCAGAAAGTTTAAAATCTCTCCTCCTTCCTTCACTCCAGACACTGCCGTTCGCTGGGGCCGCCGCGCCGCTCCCCGTCGCCTTCCAGAACTGGGAAAGAGGAAAGAGGCGAGTGCCACGTCCCAGCAGCCGCCTTTACTGGGAAGGGTCTGCAGCCCACCCTTGGCATTGCTTGGTAGGGACTGAGATACCCGCGCAACCCGCCCGCCTCCGTGGTTGAAGAGTTCTCCCTCCCTCACGTGATTTGAGCCTCGTTTTCCTTTTCTCCGAGCTACGTCCTCCGGGAGCGGGGACAATCCGGCAAAGGGAGCGATGCGCTTCGCCTGGACCTCACTTCTGCTCGGGTTGCTGCAGCTCTGCGCACCGGTGCGCTGCGCCCCGCCGGCCACTGGCCAGCAACAGCCCCCTCGCGAGCCGCCGGCAGCTCCCGGCGCCTGGCGCCAGAAGATCCAATGGGAGAACAACGGGCAGGTGTTCAGCCTGCTGAGCCTGGGCTCACAGTACCAGCCACAGCGGCGACGGGACCCTGGCGCCACCGCCCCAGGCGCAGCCAACGCCACCACCCCGCAGCTGCGCACGCCAATCCTGCTGCTCCGCAACAACCGCACTGCTGCGGCGCGGGCGCGAACCGCCCTCTCGTCCGGAGCCGTCGCCGGCCGCCCCAGGCCCGCAGCCCGCCATTGGTTCCAAGCTGGCTATTCGACGTCTGGGGCTCGCGACGCTGGGGCCTCGAGTGCCGGTAACCAGACGGCACCTGGAGAGCTCCCAGCGCTCAGTAATCTGCAGCCACCCAGCCGCGTGGACGTGGACGGCATGGTGGGCGATGACCCGTACAATCCTTACAAGTACTCCGACGACAACCCTTATTACAACTACTATGACACGTACGAAAGGCCCCGGCCTGGGAGCAGGTATCGGCCCGGATATGGAACAGGCTACTTCCAGTACGGTAAGCACCCCCAAGTCGCCAGAAAACCCACGCACCCCTTCCCCAACTCCGTGGCTCCCCGACGTGGCTGCCTGGGCGCGGCAGGCCTCAGTCCGTGCAGATCCCATCCCTCCCCCAGCGCCTGCAGAGGCAGCCCTGGAATCTGGTGCAAACCGCGCGCCTGGCCCCTCCTGCTTCCTTTCCACTTTACTTTGCAGCCCAGGCCATCCCCATTCTTCTGTTACCCGAAACCCGACACCGCAGTCCCCATGGGTGAAGGGTGATGAGTAAGGGTCGTGGAGTAGGGGGCAAGGGTGGGCGCCTCTAAGTTGTCTCACCTCTTTGCGCTTTGCCTGCTAACTTTTAGGTCTTCCTGATCTGGTGCCTGACCCTTACTACATCCAGGCATCCACGTATGTGCAGAAGATGTCCATGTACAACCTGAGATGCGCTGCGGAGGAAAACTGCTTGGCCAGGTACCATCTGGGATCTCCCAGCCCAGCTCCCCGTCTTGGTTCTGGGGGCGCTGCTCAGGTGCCTGGTTCTGACCACTCTTCGGTGCAGACAAGATTTGGGACATGGGATGCGCGCTGGGAAGTAGAACATTATCTCCTAAGCATGCTGACCTGGATGGAGAGTTAAAATTTTGAAGACTTTTGTGGGTTCTGTCTTTCAAACAGTGGCACGAGTCAGGGAGATGAAGCAAACCCCTAAAAAAAAAAAGTGTGTGAGGGGGGTTTCCTATTTTCCCAAAGATCCTTAAACTCTGGAGCTATTTCTAATAATGTTCTATTAAACTAGTGCACAATAACATGGAAAAATATTGTGCTGAAAGAGCTTGTTAATGCCCCCTTGAAAGATTGGGGCCACTGATCCAGCGTGGCACCCCTCTTTGGGTGCTACAGTTTCCTTTTTTTTTGATTGAAGCCACAATTAACTTAGTTGTTTTGGTATTACTTCAGCCAGAATAAGAACATGAGCAAGAGCTTTGTTTTTGCATTAGTCCTAAAATAAAATCTTAGCAATTTGGGGAATGGAATTCTCTGAGTTTGCTGCTTGGAAACCAGCAGAGGGAGCAAATGATGTTTGGATAGGATGCAAAGAATTTTTTAAAAATATAAAATAAGGTCACCAGTAGTATCTGAATATATAAATTCACACAAAATACATTAGCAAAAAACAGTAATGTTTGTTTATTTTGTGAATTTCTTCTACTTTGACTCCTGTCAGTCTAAAAGAAGAGAAGAAATCCAAGCTCATCATTTTCATTCTTGGAAATCTTGCATTAATCATACCACTGCACTCCCTATGATATTATTACTACAATAATGTCACTGTCTTAAAGATAGTTATTAAAGTGTTTATTAAGACTTTTTTTTTCCTTTTTTTTTAGGGCCACAACTGTGGCATACGGACATTCTCTGGCTAGGGGTCTAATGGGAGCTGTAGCCACTGGCCTACGCCACAGCAACAGCAACTCGGGATCTAAGCCATGTCTGTGACCTACACCACAGCTCACAGTAACGCTAGATCCTCACTGAAAGAGGCCAGGGATCGAACCTGCGTCTTCATGGATACTAGTTGGGCTCGTTACCAGTGAGCCATGATGGGAACTCCTAAAGTATTTATCTAATGTGGATGCACTCTTTTAGAGCTATTTCTCCAGTTGACATCTTATTTAATCAACTGTTTAAAAAAATGTAGGCAAAATGCCCTGGCCTCTGGGAGCTGATGGCCTAGTTAAGCGAAGACAGTAGTCACCATTATAAAATGGGAAGGTTTTATATGTAGCTTTGTTTTTAGTTAATATTTTGTGAAAATAATAATGTCTCTTTTTTTCAAAATCACAGCACAGCATACAGGGCAGATGTCAGAGATTATGATCATAGGGTGCTGCTAAGATTTCCCCAAAGAGTGAAAAATCAAGGGACATCAGATTTCTTACCAAGCCGACCAAGATATTCCTGGGAATGGCACAGCTGTCACCAGTAAGTGGATGGGCCTCCTGGTGTATTTAAAGAGTTGCTTTTTCATTTGGATATGAAAAATTTTTATACAAAGGTAGAAGATTAAAATTTGTCTTTAAGATAATATATCACCTACTATGTCACATTTTTTTTTTTAATTGGGAACTTTAAGCCCAGCTTATTAAAACTGTTGACAGAATACAGCAACTGGCTTCACTAGAATTTTACACCAATATAATACAGGTAAGATTTCCAAAAAAACCTGTTACAATCAAAATCATCTATAGTTAGTCAGCATGTAATAGTACTTAATAAAGACCACACATTACAGAAAGGATTCAGATTTCATTTTCAAAGAGAGATGTAGATGATACAATCCATGAATGGAGAAGGATCTACCTCTATCTTTTATTTCTTCTTTTTTAAAATTTCTATTTAGGGCTTCATGTGCAGCATATAGAAATTCCCGTACTAGGGGCTGAAACAGAGCTGCAGCTGAGGCCTGTGCCACAGCTAGGGCAACACTGGATCCAAGCCACATCTGTAACCTATGCTGTAGCTTGCAGCAATGCCGGATCCTTAATCCACTGAGCGAGGCCAGGGATCAAACCTGCATCCTCATGGATACTAGTCGGGTTCTTAACCCACTAAGCCACAAAGGGAACTCCAATCTCAAGCCTGTAGCAAACCCTAGATAATTGCTTGTTTTGTCCCCAAATTTAAATATTTTCAGATAAGGTAATTCCATAGTTGAACTTGGTAACTTGCCTACATATTTATTACCAGGAAATCCTGTTGTGTGTCCTCAAACTTTTTGCAATACAAACCATTTCTTCTTGTTCTTTCCTTACATGCGATGTACAGTTCAGGACCTTCACTTCAATGAAATGAGAAAAATAGATGTAACCACCTAGTTGGCTGATAAAAAAGAATTATTTTATTTCTAAATAAACATTTATACTAGCTAAATAATAGTGGTGGGTAAAACATGCTTATCTCTTCTCCATTTCAGTAAAAATTTTAAATACATGAAAACACAATTTTTAAACACTTCACAGAAACCTCCCAAGAGTCATGAAGAGTCATGTGCTGTGCTCTTCTTTTTTTTTTTTTTTTGGAAAGAAATATCATCAGTGGCAGCCAAAGGAGATATACTAGAGGACATACAGCAAGTTTCATTTACACAAAGATAACTTATTGTCTATCTCTATTTTACACTTAAAGATAGAACAGGGTGTAACAGAAAAGCTAAATAAAATATGTCCTTTTTTTCCTAGTAGCAATGTTAAACCTCACAATTTTGATAGATTTTTTTTTTTTTTTTTTTGTCTTGGAAAATTTAGCATTAGTGTCGCTTTAAGATCAACTTGATCTCAATTTTTTTTTTTTTTTTTGTCTTTTTTTTAAGGGCTGCACCCACGGCATATGGAGGTTCCCAGGCTAGGGGTCGAATCAGAGCTGTAGCTGCTGGCCTATACCAGATCTGAGCTGCATCTGCGACCTACACCACAGCTCACAACAATGCCAGATACTTAACCCACTGAGCAAGGCCAGGGATCGAACCTTTGTCCTCATGGATGCTAATCAGATTCGTTTCCACTGAGCCATGATAGGAACTCCCAACTTGATCTCAATTTTGATGTGAAAACAAATGTGGGAAGCAGTGGGGAGGTCATCTAGAATCCTCATTGCTTTCTCTGTGTGTTACTGACCACTGTCTCTGTGTTGTGTGGGACATTAGACATTACCACAGCATGGACGAATTCAGCCACTACGACCTGCTTGATGCCAGCACCCAGAGGAGAGTGGCTGAAGGCCACAAAGCAAGTTTCTGTCTTGAGGACACATCCTGTGACTACGGCTACCACAGGCGATTTGCCTGTACTGCACACACACAGGTAGGATGGCAACCTAAAGTCAGAAACCCACACACTTGAGAAAATATCTTCAGTTTTTTTCTTCTGGCCCATCTTCTTCAAAAACTATTTTGCTTAGGGGGTCCATCTAGTCCAGATGGCAAATTATTGGGAAAAGGAAAGTGATGGCTCGATGATCCAAATTACTTTTAAAGTATTTCATCATCACAGAACGTCAATGTGCATACTTATGTCCACAATGAAAAGCAGTCGTTTATTATCTGAAAAAAATTGGAATGGTTTCCAGTATCTGCACTCATTCTATATTCTTTAATTAGAAGGGTAACTGTAGGAAAGATAGCTTTGTTTTGTCACCTGCAAAACTATTCCTCCCCTCCATCTATTAAGCCAAAAACAGAATGGTGACTGGGGTTAGAAAAAGGATAGACAATAAGCTTCTTAAAAAGCACTTTTGAAAAATGTCACTTTTAATCATGTGAAGAAGGGCAGAAGGACACAGTTTCTTTTTCCATGCCTATATATTTAAACCTACAATTTAATTGATGTCAGATGTCCGTTGGATGGATTTTTAAAAATAGTGCTATCCTAAGCAGTTCGTGTGTCTTACAATGGGAAAATGTGTGTCAGTTAAAAGCTGTGCCAGTATTTCCATAAGAAACCCTAATTTGTAAAAGGACATTATAATTTTTCCCTAGCAGAAATTTTGGCAAGGAGTAGTGAATGTACATAACTCAGGGCACAAAGGGATCAGAAGTTGGCATCTTGGGAAGCAAATTCCAGGGCTGTGGCAGGAAGCTTCTGGTGACCTAAATGTTACCGTTGCTTCTTTCTCTGAGTTTAGAACTTCAGCAATTGAAAGAGGAAAAGGTTCAATTCCTCTCGCCCTGAGGCAGCATTTAAGAAAACAAAAGAAAATGTGACCTATCAACCCATTACACATATATATGTATAGAGATTATTTTTTCACTGAGAGAACAGGTCCCACAAACCCACCAGGCGGCCTAAACTTTATTCTTTTCATTTAGAACAAGAGGGACTCAGGGCAGCTCACTGCTGAAATTTCTGAACCTAAGAGTCTAGGTCTTTATAGCACGTGAGTCTCTCAATCCCTTGGAGTGACCCCACTTCACTTTTAGGTTTCTTGTAGTCTCTGTTTACATTCTATTTAACCATTATTCACCAGGTCTTACATTACAAGTGATTTATGTATTTGCGTTTTTCACTAGACTGGTGTTTCTTGAACATGGGCTTCATTAAAAGGAAAAAAAAATTCTAACAAAGCTCCAATGTTCTCTTAAGCTAGTTATAACTTTCTTTCAATGTTTCCAAATATAAAACTACACGTAACTTCCTTATATTTACACTTTCATATAAGTTCTTAGATATTAAACATATATGAAACTAGAAACAGTTACTTTAACCTCATTAATTTATGTAAAAAAGTTATGTTCAGTTAAAACCAAATTGTTAATTTATACAGCCTTGGCTAAGGTTCTAAATTTTTTTAGAGTTTTAAAAGTTTGAATACAAGAAATGCTGTTTGCTTACTGCCCAGAAAAACTTTTTTGTTTGCCAGTTCAAATAATCAAAGCTTGTACTTAACTTAAATTTTGCCACCTGAGTATGGTAGCGTGCCAGTTTCAGCATTCTTTACAGCACTTTTGCTCACCTGAAGGTAAGATAAGCATTGTGACATTATTTAAATCAGCCTTTTATGCATGGAGTTGGGTTTTTTAATATATTGTCATTTCAATCATATTTTCAGTCATTAGTCATGAGCTCTTTATTCAATTGGAGATTTAGTTCAAAATTGGAATACTAAGAGGCAAGAATGGATTTTGTCTCACATTTTTGATTCAATGTTAATATGTTATTTTTGTTGTTTTGTTCCTTTTGATCAACAGAATAAATCAATTTTTTTCTCCAAAAAATAAACCAGCCTTAAATAGATCTCTAATCCAATGAATCCCTTACACCAAAAAGTGGTGGTAGTAGTAGCATCAGCTGTAGCAACCGTAACAGCTAACAGCTATTGAGTATCTGTTATATGCCAGTATTAGAATTATGTGCTGGAAATCAGAAACTGAAAATGCTTCATAATATATTTACTACTCAATGTACAGTTAACAAAGGATTGCAAGTTGGTATGTACCAAAGTGGGAATATGATTCTCACTGCTGTGGCACAGGTACTTTTGAGTTTGGCATGTATGTACTATTGTTTGCTCCATGAGTTTTCCCTGTTCTTCCCAAATCAAGCCACAGGCAAACCAGCACCTGTAGAACATGCTTTAGATGTTTTTGCTGTCTCTCTGGTGACCAAGGTGATGATCTAAACACCAAAGCAATTTTGCCTGCTGACATTAGATAGCAGTATTGAGTTTAAATCATTCTGGCCTATTCTTTTCAATTTACTTCGGTTAGTATTAGAATGAAAATACATCAGTTAAAACTTATTATGAAAAACTAATGGAATCAAGAATATCCCTATGGGCTCCAAACTGAACAAATTTCTCTAGACTATAACTTTTTGGGGAGCAATGATCATATCTTAGTGGTGTTATTCTCTTCTGAGCCTGTAGAAGGCACTCACTTATGGAAGCAAATATCTTGGCAAGTAGAGCCATGTGGCATTCATTCACTGAAGTGTATTCTCGTCCCTTTAAGACAACAAAATATTTCAGTTATGTGAGAAAGAATATCGTGTGGTGGTTAAGAACAGGGACTCTGGACCCCAAATGCCTGAACTCAAAATCAGCTCAGCCACTTACTAGCTATATATTCTTGGGTGAGTTAGTTAACGTTATAGTGCCTCAGTTTCATCATTTGTAAAATGGGGATAATAACAGCTCCTCCTCTGTGTAGTTGTGGTAATTAAATTTATATATGTAACATGTTTAAAACTGATCCTGGCACTTCACAACTCATAAATGTTAGCTATTTAATAATGCAATATAAACTCCATGCTTTGGGAACTTACAATCTCTAGTTATTCTTATATAGTTGGATTTTAATACAGAGCAGAGAAGGATAAATACCATAAAACCTATACATAAACTAAGTTTCATGGGCATTCAGAGTATAGGAAGTTAATTTCAAGAAGAGAAATTAGGGAGAGCTGCACTGAGAAGACATTAAGTTGACTATTACATGGCCTTTATTCTAGAATTGGTAATATCCAAGAATTTTGGTGGAGGCCTGTTTTAAGATTGTATTTATCACTAGTGATTTATGACACTTTTAAGAAGCAAGATGTACTACTACTTATATTAGTCCTGTATTTTTTTTAGCTGGAGGTGATATAAGGCTGAGTAATATATACTTCTCAAAGGAGATGCAATATAAGTATAGTTTTATGTCAAACTCTTGTAAGTACTAACTTAAAATTTAATTTGCAAATAATAAGCATATTCTTTAGCATACTCTAACTATATAACATCTTTTTAATTTTTGAATTTCATTTGTTTTAGGGATTGAGTCCTGGCTGCTATGATACATATAATGCAGATATAGACTGTCAGTGGATTGATATTACAGATGTAAAACCTGGAAACTACATTCTAAAGGTAGAGATTTTTGAATATGTACCTAATTTACTTCAATTGTAACTCAATAGGCCTCTTTTCTGGATTCAAATGTTAAGTAATCATGGTCCTATAAGCAATTATACATCTTCTAAAAATATTTCTAAACCAAAACGCACACACACACTATATCCACAAATGCACATACAATTATTTAAAAGACTTTCAGGGAAAAATAAACAGCCTCCTTCTACAATTTCTGTTGAACCACATGCCTGACACATCCACCTCCCTGCTTGATTTAGTTGAAGCATGTTGCCTGTTATAGCCTTGGCAAAATAGGAAGAAATTAACCAGTAAACACCGCTGATGAAATCTGAAACATGGATGATGTTTATGTTGTCTAGGTCAGTGTGAACCCCAGCTACCTGGTGCCTGAGTCAGACTATTCCAACAATGTCGTTCGCTGTGAAATTCGCTACACAGGACATCATGCATATGCCTCGGGCTGCACAATTTCACCGTGAGTGCTATTTGCCTAGCTAAGTAATTCTTTTCACAATGCATTTTAGTTCATCGATAGGCATTATGTATGTTTGTTTTTACTACTATCGCAGGTTCCTTTAAAATAAGCCAAAGTTAGAAAATGGTAGAGAGTCTGCACTATCACACAATTTGAGTTGATTTTTTTTATAACGCTGGAGAACAGGGGGAGGGGGGATGTACTCAGGTTTTTATCACCCTGAAACTTAGTTTTCAAGAAAAGGCATGTACACAAAACAGCTTGTGTGGTGGCTGAATTTGTAAAATAGGCAATGTGCAGTGTGTAATCTTGTGGGAACACAAAGAGTTGGGTTTCTTGTCTCTTCCTCAGTCCCTGGAGGAGCCCTGAAGTATACCTTGAAAATCACTGCCTTAAAGTATGCAATTGAGGTCAGACCACCTGTTCTATAGATATCAAGATTTCCCATATTTGAGTTCTACAACCACAAATACTAAAGAAATCACCCTGCAAAAGGAGGGGTATGTGGAGGTTCCTTCACAATTTTCCTAGTCCTGAAATCCTTCTCTGAGTAAAGTCTCAGAAGGAATCCCACTACATAAATATTACAGGGGTGGTACTTTGATGAAACTAATTAAGGGAAGTTGTATAGTTTAACCTGCTTATCTCTTTCCCAACCTGACCCCTTAAGCACTGTTGGCTCTGATGCTGCTGGGTTATGGATTCTAACTACATATGCCACCTGTGAGTGATACCTTCCCAACAATGAGAACACCATTAAAGTGATACTCAATGCACACATCAGCTTTGCTGTGATGTGAGAGAGGAACTGGTGCCTCTGAATCACGCAGAAATGTGCAACAGAGCTACACTGGAAACTTAATAGAAATTTCTCCCTGATGGAGAAACCGGGATAATCGTTGCTACACATGAACTTGCAATTGGTAGGCTTTACTGAACCCACATAAACGCACCTGGTTATGCCTGTTTTGTCCACTACTGGGGCTCCCATCCAAGGGGGAAGGTGGAGCTTAAAGGAGACCATGCACAATTCACAGAGCCATGCACTGTTGCTGGGGCTGCATTCACCTTGGAGCAGAGCTTTTTCCTTATTCTCATGTCGGAGAAAAAGCTTCGTCTTTTAAAGTGTCATCACATCATTTAAGACAGATGTCTATGACAGGAAAGGTGAGGAACTGAAAGAATATCAGATATATTCTTCTGAACATGCCCACAATATAGAAAACTTGGCTGAATTTATGGCCCACACTCTGTGGAACTAGCTGATCACAGTAGAACTGAAAATCCCCAGAAGAGCTGTGCAACTCAAACTAAAATAATCTGAAATACAAGGATTAATTAATTTCTCTTATTTTTACAATCCCTTAATTTATTCATCCATTCTTTGTATATTCATTGGTACTCTCATTTTTGATACAATTTGAAAATTCTGTGGTGGGACGGAAATGCAATAAAAACAGAAGGACCTCTGCTATGAAAAGCTAAGTGACTCCTAGGTACAAACTGTGACCTCCCACAAGGAAAATATGTGGAGAGGTGACTATTGTTCTCTGGGATGTGTCTTTGCTTTTTATTAGTAGAATCCATTGAATTGGATATTGCCAGATATTTAGAACAAATAAAAATTGATACTTTGTTCCAGCATAGAATTTCTTTCTTTTTTAAACTGATTATAAATTGCAAGAGCGGTTGATGTAAAATTTTAATCAGCAATATTGATTAGATTAAAATATGAAAAAGTGAAAGGACCCATAGTTAGTGATTTGTAATAAAACAATGAGCTCATACTTATCTATGAATGAAAACTAATGGAAGAAGTACAGAAACCTTAGCTTTAGAAAGAAACCCTCACTTTCAGAAGAATCTTATTTTCTGACTTTTGCTTTCAGCCTCCCTTGTTCAGAGGAAGGAGAGATTTTCTTTAGCTGAGATTCCAAAGTGGCTTTAGGACAGCATTTGAATTGGGCTTTGGGAGCTGAGGAGGGCTGCACTGGAGAGAGTTAAGGAAAGGCATGCCAGAAGGAGTCAACATCACCAGCAAGTACATGGCAAGAAAAAATTACAGGGCATGTTTGGAAAAGCAAGTCTTCTAGTCTGGTTCAGGCATAAGTTTCATGGAGTTAAGAGAGCAAAAAGGGTGGAAAAGTTGACACCAGATCAAAGAGAGCATTGAAGAGTAAGTTAAACAGTTTGAACCTAGGGTGAGGTGGGGGAGGTCTCTGAAATGTCTTAAGCAGGGAGTGTATCTTGCCTAAAGCTATCTGGTCAGTTCCTGGCTATGTAAGCAGCAGTGTGTGTCTCACTCTTAAATACATATCATCTCTTAGTTCACTGTTTTTCATGCTAATCAAATATTTGAGAGCATTCTATTGGTGTATAAAAACCACCTGGTAGAAAAGTGTGTGCCTGTGATATGTTCTCTTTCCCTCATTTTCCTCATTGTAAACAAAATGTATGAATCAGGGGACTCTATGGCCCAGTTCAGTTCTAAGATACCATGATCAAGTTCTCTTCTCACAGAAATTAACAGAAATTACTATTTGGAAAGTGGTGGTTTATGATTTGGACTAAGTGATTCTTATTTCATTTACATGGGTACCTATGATGACAATATAAATACAATATTTGATTTACTGGTTTTGAACCAATCTCTGCCCATTAAAACAACATTGTATATCTAAAACTATGCTGGAAAAGGACTAATGCAGGAGACTGCAGAGGCCATGAACCTGCTTCTTGGTGGACATGCCACACCTGCTCCAAGGAGTGAACTCCCCTCAGCAGGGCTGCTGCTCCCCTAAATTTCTGCTTCACTTTTGAATGTTTCACAGGGTATTTCTTTTAACTCTAAACTCACATTGGTAGGTGTCAGGAATACACTTCCTGTTACTGACATAGTGACTTTCTTCAAAGCAGTATTAAAAGAATGTATTCATGGGTGATATCACAAAGTGACTGTTGCTGAGGTGGAGGGAAATAGCTACATATATTTTTTAAAAAGGTTACTTTAAACTTCTCTAGTGTACTCATTCATAGTATTATCGGGATATTAACTTGTCTTATTTTGTTTTCTTAATCTAGGTATTAGAAAGCAACTCCCAATGGATAAATCAGTGCCTGATGTTCTGAAGTGGGAAAAAATAGATTAACTTCAGTAGGATTTATGTATTTTTGAAAGAACAGAAAACAACAAAGTAGTTTTTGTTTTGGACTATTTTATAACAAAGCACATAACTGGATCTTGAACATTTAAATCGGCATATTTTGAGAAATTCTTGAAATTATTATTCACACTACTTTGTGATTAACAGTGTTTCAATTCTATAATTGCACACTTGGCTCTTTCAAGAAATCCAAATTTCTTATGCTCCTTTTGAAATTATAGTGCAAAATGGAAAAAAAAAACATTTCAGTGAATGAGTTAAAATTACTTTAAAGTGAGAATTTTCTAAAGTTCTGAAACTTTAGTGAACCATAACAATAACTGGCTTAGTTATGTCCTAGCATAGATTACTTTAGAAATGAGACTCCTACTGTTTAAATAGATATGGACACATTTGGTGCTGAGGAAGGAACAACACATTACCATTGGTGGCAAGAAATATTACTATATAGCAGAGAAATGGCAATATATGTATTCAGATAGTTACATCCCTATATAAAATTTATGTTTACATTTCTAAATTAGTAGATAAACTACTTTCTCTCTCTCAAGTGTTCAATTTCATTCTGACTTAAGTCAGCTTTTGTTTTGGAATGAATTAAGTAATTGAGCTGCCCAACTCCTGTCTGACATTTGTTGATGCTCCCCTCTACTCTTTAATTTTCCTATGGGCAGGGACCTTTTAAGTGGCATTCTTAAAATTACTATTCTGGGGACTGCTATACATAGGACAACTGTGTCACTGGGAAGTCATCCTGATGATAGATGTGATATATCCAGAGATAATATGGATTTAAGTATATTAAACTATGAGCCAAAAAAATTCCTTGCTGACATAAAAATCATACCAACAAGTCCCCCAAACCACAACTGTCTCTAAAATACTGAGAAAAATTAATGAAACACATCTTAGGATTTTCAGCTTTTCTACATTTTTTTAAATGATCAGCTTTAAAAAGAAGGTTAATTAAAAAAAATCATTCAGAATAGATGATCTAATGTATATGGATATAGGAACATTATCCTAGGTCATCCACGAATCAGTCATACATGTATTTTGGTGTGTGTGTCTGAAATATAATACAAATTAGCAAAGCACATAGCATTACATACTTGAGGTATTGGTGCATAAGGAGGGAAAAAAACTTTCTGCAAAACCAAGGACTGTGTTGCATAATGAGACAGCTGTGATTTTATTTTAAACTGTGAAATCATGTGCCACAACAAAATTCAGAGAATTTGTCTTTTTCTTAGATTCAAAAGGTGCAGAAAGAAATCAAATTATACTTTTAAGTTAGTGGTGCTTTAAGCAGAAGTTTTTCTACATTAACCAGTATTAAAATCTCAAGCAAGGTATTTCGAGTGCCAGGATATATTAGGTAGAATTTATAAGTGAGGTGGCATCCCTGTATTATGTGTCACAGAGTTGCAAAGTAAACACTACAAGTAATCATTCTGCACTCAACAGTGCCTAGCAGGGCAGGAAGGGCTGGAGGTGGAAAGGAAAGTCCTCAAGGGCAGATAGAGCGAGGCCCCAGATCACAATCTGCCAGGGCACACCCATACTAAGAGACAATGCAGACAGCTTGATAGACCCAGAACTTTCACTGAGCTAGATAGAGACCCAGAACTTTCATTGAGCTGGTATCTGAGCTATGAAATAGCTGCTTTGGTGTACCTCTTTGCCTGAAATTGCTTTTAGTTTCAAGACTGTAGAATGATCCTTTTAAATTGTAATCTTTTCTAATAGAAATATTTTAACATACTTGCTTTTTTTTAAAAAAAACAAAAACTACTGTCAGTATTAATACTGAGCCAGACTGGCATCTACAGATTTAAGATTTATCATTTCATTAAGGTTTTTACCCCTGTACTAAAAACTAGCCAATATCATGGCCTTTGGATACATATGAGAAGACACAGTTACTATCACTCCATAGGCCTTCCATTTGTCTGTACATCCGTCATCATTTGAGGGCCTAGTACATGCCAGGCAACTCACATGCTAGGCACTGGGGTATAAAAAAAGACTGTCCTTAACCTCAGTAAGTATTCAAATTGTTGTATTACCCATTAGGTTTACTGTATTTCATTTTTAATATCATAAGTACATGTCTAAAAAATTTCTACTTTAAGCACTATTGTTTTTCATAACTATATTTTATTAAAAATAAATTAAAAAGATATATGCATGTATGTGTTACTAATGATTAAAACTATGGTTCCAATTATCGAAATGTCTGCCTTTTAAATATAACACATACTATTTGCCGACTTTGGAAAAAAAAAAAAGTTGATTAAGAGGCTAATGATTCTCTACTTATTCCTTATGTAAATATTCCCCTCCACCCCCACATCACCCCTAAACCCTTCCAGGTAACTTACAAGTATTGATTTAACATTAAGTATTTTCGAACCTCAAGCGATCTCTTCTCTGAATAACCACCAGGACTCACAGATAATGATTAGTTGGTAAAATTTATCCATTAATAAAATAAAAAACATCCAGTCTTTCCACACTCTAAATAAAAAAAAAATCTTTTAAATAGGAAGTAGAAGTGATATAAAAAATGTTAAGTACTGAAAAGAGACTGGTTTTTAAATTAATAAAGACTGAAAAAGATGGGCTGAATGAGAAGATAACTTAGCGAGTCTTCTACATGCCAAATTAATGGCCTCCTAATTATTCAGACCACAGTCTGTATTAAAGACGTCTTGACTTTTGAGGCTAGGATTCAGTCTCCCACCAGTGCTGTAACATACAAACCTAAAATTTGCCTGTTTCTAAGAAATCTTTATATTTTTACAAAATAATTTTATTCATAATTTCTATCATCTAATTATTCAGTAGGCATTATTTTTAATAATTAACAACAATTTTTTTTTCTCTTTGAAACCTCAGAGGAGACAATCACATTCATAAACATTCCCAATATTCGGACTCTAGAGGAAATGCAGTTCACTAAAATTATCATGGCACTAAGAATTTACTTTTACCAAACTGTGTTATAACACTGAATTTCTGGTCAGAAGATATTCTGTTTTAAAAATAACTTGTTTTGATGCTAACAGTATAACTGATAAGTAAAATTACTTTTCTATAATTTTTATGTTTAGAATTCATATTCACAATCAATATATTCAATCAATAGCTATATTTCATTCCCAGCTGTCAAAAGTCCTGGGCCACTTTTGAATACTTAAAGCATTCCAATTATCTTTCTAGCCAAAATGGTGCTGAATTATTTCAACTTGAATGTACAATGTGTTAAGTCTTAGCTCAGAGGATATAAACATTTAATATATAACTGCTTACTATGAACTAAGTAACATGTGATTTGGTATTGTAATGTTTTTAATGAAGTTTTACTTTCTCCCAAAATTTTCAGGAATTCTAGTTGTAAAACATTTTTAACTTTTTTGAAGAGCTCTTATTTTATATGCCCAGACACTGGCTTTATATTCTTCTTTACACTCTCACATTCTTTTATTATATGCCTATACTATGATTGCAAGATTATGTAAAAATGCCTTGAATAAACGATTTCAAGTGTCCAAAGTGGTCATTTGTTGCTATCTATAAATAAATGATATGAATATCATTTTAAGTTAAAATCTTAAAGCCATGCATATGGTGTAAGGTGCTTTTGTCTTCTGAATTAACAAATTGTTTAAAAGGCTCACACGACTTAAAACTTATCTATGACAGGTAAAATATGATGTTTTAAAAAGAAACTATCATACATGAACAGATCCTAACTTGTGGCATCATTACCAACCACTTCCAAGGACACAGGGTAGACGCTGTGAGAATAACCACCTTCTGTTTAATTAGCATTTCTAAGAACTAAACATGAGCATATATACACCCAAGGGACACATCCAACTCAAGCTCAAAATTATTTATATAAAGAGAAACATCGTTATCATAGTAATCCGTATTTAAATGTGTACTAGATTAGTCTGGAAGCTGGTAACCTAAGAGGACAAACAGGACCCAAACTGTAGGCAAATGTTTTGGGGGGACAATTTGAAAAATTAACCCATGAAAACAATTTACCTTTAAGGAGCTCTTGCAGGTAAAACAGATGTAGGCCTGTGGCTGGTGGTTTGCCAATCTGAGTTGTAGAGTATCAATGACACTTGAAACAAACCAATTTCCTTCTTTCTGCGACTGCTCGAGACAAAAAAATATGCTTTTGTTATTAGCATAACAAAAGATGATTTCCTTTGTCTCATCAGTGTTCAGTGTTTCAGGTACTGTTTATTATTATTACCTCATCAACCAAAGACATAAGAAGGCAGGTCTTTCCTTCTGTCAGAAACCTTGACTACCTTAAGTTACTCATTTATTAATATTTGTTATCTTTACGACATATAGTAGCAGAGGGTTAATACTCGAGTTGACTATATCACTTAATGCATGTTTTAAGGAGTTCTGGTTTCACAAAATACTCAAAAAGAACCCCATAGTAAAATAAGTATGGAAAACATTATCTCTATTTTACAATATATATTACCACGTTAAAGATTTTGAGAAGCCCTGCAAGAAAGAGACCATTTTATTTTTGTTATCCAGTATTTTTCAAAACTGTTCACCACAATTTTTTTTTAAATGTATCAAAAATGTTGGATGTTCATGTGTATTTCTTTCTTTTTTTTTTTGGTCTTTTTGCCTTTTCTAGGGCCGCTCTTGTGGCATATGGAGGTTCCCAGGCTAGGGGTCTAATCAGAGCTGTAGCTGCCGGCCTACACCAGAGCCACAGCAGTGCAGGATCCGAGCCGCATCTGCAACCTACACCATAGCTCACGGCAATGCCAGATCCTTAACCCACTGAGCAAGGCCAGGGATTGAGCCCGCAACCTCATGGTTCCTAGTCAGTTCGTTAACCATTGAGCCACGACAGGAACTCCTCATGAGTATTTCTTTACTAAACTAACGCATATACTTGGAGCCTGAAAAATTTGAGGCTGATATTGCCAACCAGTGAATTATTCCACCGTCATAGAGCAAACCATTAGAATCGCCACTTTAAATTATTACAATGATTTTTTTTTTTAGAGAGAGATGGTTTTAGGAAAAAAAAAAACTTTTATAACAATTTACAGTTGGGTGGCTCCTGGAGCTAAGATCCACAGATATATAAACAATTGGATAGTTGTGATAACTACACTTTTCTTTTAAGGCTTTCTGGTTTTTGTTAACAGGAATACATCTTAAACTTGATTAGCCCAAAGAGGAATTTATAGGCTTATGTAACCAAACAGAGGAAGGGCAAAGATAGGGTTGGTCTCAGGAGCAGATGGAACTAGGAAATCAAATACTATCAAGACCACATTCTTTTTTTTTTTTTTTGTATTCTTTAGGGCCGCACCTGCTAGGGGTCGAATTGGAGCTACAGCTGCCAGCCTTCGCCAGAGCCACAGCATCACGGGATCTGAGCCTCGTCTGCGACCTGCACCACAGCTCACAGCAACGCCAGAGCCTTAACCCACTGAGCGAGGCCAGGGATCAAACCCACAATCTCATGGTTCCTAGTTGGATTTGTTAACCACTGACCCACGATAGGAACTCCAAGACCACATTCTTGCTACCTTTTCTCTGTTTGTGTGTCAACTTCATTCTCTTGATTTAGTTTCTCCATAAGGCTGGAAACTTTGTTGCCTGTGCATCTGGGTACATATTGACACAGCTTGTTAATCAGAAAGCAAATGGCATTAGCCAGTTTAAGTGTAAGAATCTAAGGGAAGGCATTTCGTAGGCTCAGGCTGTGTCATGTACCAATGTCAGTTCCAGTCACTGTGGATGCTATGACAGGTCCAAATGAGTCAAGTGCTTTTTCCTATTAGATCACCAAAGTCAAGGAGACAGAGTGGAGAAAGAATGGCTGCACCCATCCAAATCATGTGACAGCATTTTGGCTTCATGTGTGGGTATAAGAAAGAAGGTGCAGGCATGGAAAACGCTAACTTCAGACAAAAGAGTTCAGTTATGATGGATATTGTCAATGAGAAGATTACTGAGAGCCAGCAAGCCACTCAATTAATGACTAGCAAAAGGACTAAGAAAATAAATATCTATAAAATCCAATTCATAACCTTTCCTTCCAAACTGCTCACCCACTTTATTTCTGTTACAGTAACTTTGTATTCTCAGTATATAAGGGCTGACTATTCACCCAGCAAGAAGTAATAACACCTTGCTCTTCCTTTCAAGATTATTCACCTCTCCTAGTTCCTTCTTATTCAACCAGTCACCAGTCACCTTGGATTAGCAACAAACAGACAAACAAACAACCCCCCCAAAAACACAAACAACAAAACAACAATAGAAGGGGGTGGGGCCAATCCAAAGAGAAAAAGGAAAAAGAAGAGGAAAAAGAGCCATTCATTTAAGGTTTTGCTCCTCTAATTACTACCCATTCCCACTGACCTATCTACCCAGTTGTTTGACTATCAGTGAGTACCTCCCTCTGGAAGGGGTATCTTAGAGGGGGAGCACTGTACTCTTTATTTCTATTAGTTACATTATGCTGCTAACATATGTACAATCCTTATAGAGTGGGTACAACTCAGTGGCAGAGAAAGTGGGGAGAGAAAACCTCAGAGGAAAGCACAGCAAAATACTAGTGTTCTGAAAGAACTGCAGCTGTAATGAGAGGCCTGGATGACAGTAACAAGTAGTCAGCTATAGCTATCCCTCTCCCCACAGTCTCTCACCACTCTTGTTAATTCATGGTATAGAAAAATTGACATGTAGTTGATGCTGGAAGCAAGAAGCAGGTATGATAACTCATCCTAGAGGCTTCTGAACCAGAGTCCAAGAGCACTAGTAAGTGGGTTAAATTTGATTTGCAGATCAGAGATCTAAGGGCATGAGGTCAGAGGAACTGGACAGAAAACACATAAATGTGCAATTTCTTCACTAATTAGGCAACCAGCTCTCTGTAAAGTGATCTATAAAGCCAAGATTTTCTCCAAGGTGGGGATGACCAAAGATGCCTTTTAGTCCACAGGGAGTTATTCTGTTACTCTTTCAGAGTTTGAGAAGGCTTATCAGGAGCTAGGCACACAAAGCCTTATTTCCTGACCCCTTGTCTCCAATTTTCTAAAAAGAAAACCTCTGAGTACGAGAGACATGGAAAAAAATGACATACTATCCTTTTCTCTCTCTTCAAGTACAGAATTTCACAATTTAGCAACAGGGGGTCCTCTGGAATTCTTTCACTCTCAGTGATCAACAAGAAGCCAATATGAGTGCTTTAACCCCAAACACTGGTCTCATTTGAATCTGCTCAGAATAAAAAAAAAATTCTAAGTTAGACTCTGCCCTTTAGAATATTTTAGATCTTCACACTTCTATTCTGGTCCCACTGAAATCATTTAAGTTGGTTGTCATCAATAAATCATATATATTTTCACTGAGGTAACTACTAAGGTAACAGTTCCTTAATATCATCTAACAGCAAGTTAGCATTCAAATTGTCTCATAATTTTTTTCCTTCTTTTTTTAAGTTGGTTTGTTTGATTTAGGATCAAACAAGGACCACATACTGATTTGGTTACTATTTTTAAAAACTCTTTCAAATATATATATTTTCCAGAGTTCCCTCCATGGCACAGTGGGTTGAGGTGTGGGATTAATCCCCAGCCCAGCCCAGTGGGTTAAAAGGATCTGATGTTGCTGCAGCTGTAGTGTAGGTCACAGCTGAGTCTCAGATTCAATCCCAGGCCTAGGAACTTCCATATATATACATATATACATATATATATACATACACACACACATATATACATATGTATATATATATATATATATATATTTCCCTTTTAACATTTTTTAGTTTACCTTGCCCTTAGTGTGTGTGCCAAAATAGGTATTTTTATAGAATACCCACTGTCTTACAGAATTTTCCACATTCTAGATTTTGCAAACTGTATCTTAGTGAGAGTGTCATTTAATGCATACTTCTGTTCCTTGTATTTCCTATGAAAAGTCAGATCTAGAAGCCTGACCAGATATGGGTTAGATCTGACTTAGGGGAGCAAGAAGATGTGCATCATATGAAGAAGCCTGGGATATCTCTACTATTTATTTCTTTGTAATGTTAAGAATTAAGAATGATCAGTGGGTTCAGTGTTGTCAAAGTCTGATCCATCCACTCAAAAAGTCTCCATCAGGTTTTCACCCACTCATTTTAGCAGCCATTAACGATCACTATTAGACCCCTTATCAAATTTTCAAATTCAGTGATTTTTTTTTAATGAACTGTGACTATTCCATAATGGTATATATGATTTTTCTTTTGAACTGAATTATCTGTTTCTTCCATTTAGACTGTATTAAATAACACTTAATATGTAACTTGATAATTGATCTTTTTTTTTCTTTTAGTAATTTGAGATAGCTTTGGAACCTTATAAAAGACATTCAAGGTGCTGTGCTCTTTCACAAGAAAAGCCAAAAATGTTGTTCTTGGAGCTATTTTTGTCATGTGTGTGTATATTTTTCTCCCATTATGGTCAAATGTAATTTTAACTGTACACAAATGATCTGTTGATTTGAAATATCATAGGAAAACTTTGACCTAGAACATTTTCAAAGAGGTTAGTTACTGGAAATACACAAAAGCTAAGGATACTCGGCAAGGTGGTTATATTTCGTGCTTCAAATCTCTACACAAGTACATAGATTTCTCCTTCCTCAGATTTTTCAACTTTCAATTTGGTTTCTCAATTTCCTGCAAACTAAATTTCAAGAATCCTAAATGACATTCAAGGTCTTCCTCTAGCTGGTCCTAATTCCTCACTTTACAGGCATCATATCTACTACTTTCGTGCATTCTCTCCTCCAGCAGAAATAGGCAACCGACTATTCCCCTTAGGTCTCTCCAAGCATAGAGTACTTCCTGTGAACACAGAGAGACTTTACTTCTCTCTCTCTTAAGGTATGTGTTTCTTTTTTATCGATTCACATATATTCACACTTACTAGACTTGTAGTCTTGTCTTCCTACTGTTTAAAAGAAATTGGCGCACTGATTTCCTTTTTGGGGACTACTTTGCCCACACGGCATTGTTAATCATGGTATTCTACACAAACAAGAGAGAGCTTTCTCCCTAAAATTTTAATTATCAGCAAAGTGACTAAAAGATCGACAAAGGTTATAAATGATTAACTGGCAGCCAGATGAGTTTCTCAAGAACCAACGCTATTATTTACTGAGTGCTTGCCAAAGAACCCTAGATACTACATAAAGCATTTTATTGGCAACTATGGCAGAGCAATGTATTAGTATTTGTTTTGTTGTTTTCAGGATACTTCCTACCCTCTCTTCTTTCTCACTTAAACTCAATCGGTCATTATTTCACTGCTAGTTCATATTCACTCAAAACAAAGATTCAAAAAATCTTACCCCTAAAGTACCAGATGAATTCTTATGGGCATATTCGTAGGGCTGTTTTTCTCTGGCCTCAAAATGACAAATAAAATTGGAACTGGAAAAGAGAGAGAAAGGCAGTCGGAGTTCACAATGATGAGGGAGATGGTTAGAAAGAGGAAGGACAGAACACTCAGAGGTTCAGGGAGCAGAATGAAATACTCTCTGATTTTTTACTTACAGATAACCTGTCATACAACAGGTGCTGGACACTTGTGGGTGCTCCTGGAGAAAGGTGTCAGGGAATTTGGATACCTAATATAAAGATGAGGAGAAAAACAAACAAACCAAAAACATCCTTACTATAATCACAATACAAATAGAACTAAATAAAATGAATGGGAAATTACATTATAAATGAAGCAGAGGTAGAACCAATGTTAATTTTACTTCTTCACAAGTAGCAATACCTATTATATTTCTCTTATTTCCAACTACACTGGCTTCAACTTTAAGAACAATGTTAAGGGAAAATGTAATAACAGTATAATGACAGCCATCCTTGTTATGTTTCTAACTTTCAATATTTCTCCATTAAATGCAATATTGGCTATTAGTCTAAGATACCCATTTTCATGTTGAGAAATCATCCTTCTACTTCTAGATTTTTAAGTGCTTTATTTGGAAATGGATGTATTAATGAATCTCTTGGTCTTTTACTGTGATGAACAAAGATTTTTCTTTAATTGGTCTTACTGGAATGGTATATTTAGTCAAATTCAGTTCCTAAAATGTAATTAACCCTGGTAACACTGGACGACACTAAAAAATATAATTTAATTTACAGTATTATTTGACGTTTTCCTATGCACATTTATAAATGATTCAGCTTCTCATACTCCCCACAATTTAATCTTGGTTAGGTTTAGTATCAAGATTATATAAGCTTCAGAAAAACATGGCAACATGATGTAGTTGTTAACGACACAGGCTATATAAGTTTGCATCCCAGCTTTGCCACTTACTGGCTGTGTGACCTTCAACAAGTCTCCTGATCGACAAAGATTAGGCTGACAGAACAGAATATAAATTCTATAAACCTTCATAAGGAAGAAATGGTATAAATAACAAAACTGAGAAGGGAAGGAAAAGAAAAGAAAAAAATTTGCTTCTTTATATTTTTATAGCTGGATCAAAATACGTAATTAAAGCAGATAAATACATCCATCTGCCTATTCCTAGAGTTATGAACATAAAGATAAATCCTAAGAAAGATAAGATCACTAGTATTCAGAAGTAGATGAAAGGATGCTGAAAAGAAGAAGAAATACGTTAATTATATATTACTAAGACTTCACCGTCTAAGGCAAGGGTCAACAAATATGTACCATTGGCTAAATCAAACACACCACCTGTTCTGGAGGTAAAGTTTACTGAAATACAGCCACATTTGTTCACATATCACCTATGACTGCTTTTGTGCTACACTAGAGTCAAGCAGCCTCAAGGGAACTTATGTGAGGCAAAGCCTAGAATATTCACTCTCTCACTTGTTACAGAAAGTGTTTCCTGACTCATCTTCTAAAGCAGAAGACGTGTGTGTGTGTGTGTGTGTGTGTGTATAATTACAGTTACAAAAATAGCCTCTATTTAAAAAATACAAATATTTCCTATTATAGAAGAATCACTGACATATAAATGTTGCTTAGAAAGAATGACAATGTGACTGACAGGTGACTTCTCAATACAAATGCAGAAAACAATGAGATATTTTCATACTAATGGAAGAAAATTATTATTTAACCAGATTAGTTACCCTACTAGAATGACACTAGAATAAAGACTTTATTTTAATAGACAAAAACTAAATGGGCTTACCACTACAGATCTTCACTATACAAAGTAGAAAGGTAGGTACTTAGGGAGGTAGGAAAATGATACCAGAAGGAAGGTCTAAGACAAAGAAAAACTGATGAACAAAGAAACTGGTAAACATATGAGTAAACCTATATAAACATTGACTGTATGAAGCAATAGTGATAATGTCTAACTTAAAGATAAAATTAAAAGGCAGAACTAAAATATTTGACAGAAATGCATGCAAGATACAAAAGCAATCAAAGAGTTAGGAAGCTTATGGATTGTTTGGTAGTCTGGTAGAGTTACTGAGATTAAATTTTACAAAATATTCACTTTAAATCTTAAAGGGTAATTACTCAAAGAAATTCCAAAAGAGCAGAAAAGGAAAATAGAAAAAATATTTGATATGCAATTGAAAAAAAGGAGAAAAACTGAAAACCAGTAGCCTAGAAATTATAATGTATCAGAATCTTTGGTATACAGATAAAAGACCACACAAAGAAAAAAAACTGTATACCTTACAGTTAGGCAACCATTACCTATCTAATCTTGAAAAAAGTATAAAACACAAATATGCAAAATAAGACAAAAGCCTGAACTCAACCAAACTTGTAGAGGTAATTTTAAAAATCAAGAGATTATACTGTTAAGCTCTGAAAATGAAATACATATCACGGATGAAATGATTACTTTTTAAGAAAAATATAAATGGAGTTCAGGTGAAAAATCTAAAAAGATAAATCAATGTAGAAATAATACAGAAAGTTGTCAAAATACACCAGGCAGAATTTTTTTTTGTCAGAATTATTTCACTATATCTTTAAAGTACAAAAGAGAAAATTTACATACTAATTTTCATAAATGCTTAAAAGACAAGTGATAAAACTCAGCATCCATTCTTTATTTTTATTTATTTTTTTATTTATCTTGTTTTTTTTTTTTTTTGGCCCTATGATACGTGGAAGTTACCAGGCCAGGGAGTGAACCCAAGCCACAGCAGCAACCCAAGCTGCTGCAGTAACAGCGCTGGATCCTTAACCCACTGTGCCAAGAGGGAATGTTCATTCTTGATTTTTAAAAATATCCCTTATTAAGAAGAATAGATTATAAATTCATAAAACATATCTATCTAAATCTAAAAGTCAATTTCATGCTTGAGTAGCACCACTAGAAGCATTCCCATTAATAAAATGAGACAAGGAGGTCCATTTTCAGTGTTATTATTTTATGTTGCATTGGAAGCACTAGCCATTCTACTTAGGTAAGAGAAATACAATTACAAAAATTAGGAGCAAATGAAATGATCATTATCTTAAGAAGATACAATTCTGAACCTGAGACGATGTAAGAGAAATTGTAGAGTAACTATTAAAAAGTTTTATGAGGTGGCTAAGAAAAATGCCAGTAACAATTCTAGCCTTCACATATACCAACAATAACCAGCTAGGAGGTTAAAGATTAAACATCATCTATTTATTTCATTGATTATTTTTATTATTATTATTATTACTTTTTGGCCATACCAATGGGATGTGGAAGTTCCCGGGCCAGGGACAGAATCTGTGCCATGGCCATGACACTGGATTCTTAATCCCCAGAGCCACCAGGCAACTTCTAGATATCATTTACAACATTAAAAAAAAAAAAAAATCAAACATCTTACTGGGAAAAAAAAAATCCAAAAACAAATGACAAAATGAAAATTCTTTGCAAATCATGGTAGGCACAGGGCTTATTTCATTAACATATGAAGAACTCGACCAACCAGTAGCAAAAAGACTAAAAGCCCCAAATAAATTTGGTCAAAACCAGATCATAGAGGAGTTCCCTAGTGGCTTAGCAGTTAAAGATCTGGCATTATCACTGCTGTGGCTCTGGTTGCTGCTGTGGTGCAGTTTCGATTCCTGCCCAAGAACTTCCCCAGGCCAGGGGTGTGGCAACCTCCACCCTCCAAAAAACACTCCAGGTCATAGAAAATGAAAATACAAAATACAAATAGCTATGCAAATTATTCTCACTTTAATCACAGTAAACTCCAAATGAGTTCCTAATGCTGCCTAGTAAACCTACTTTTTATTCTTTAAATTATTCTCATACATTTCCTCAGGACTAAGTCATAATTTCTCCTCTATAATCAAACATCACCTTTTCTCCTATTCTCTCTCTCCACGGCTACTCTCCAAGTCCGAGCAATCCTGTCACTCACCTGGGTTATTCTAATAGCCTCCTTCCTAACTGGTAGCTGCAGGTATTCAACCATATGAGTCATTGATATACTGAAAAAAACTTGTATATATTCATGATTACTTATACAAAATAATATTTATTCAAATATTTATGGAATATGTATTTTAAAAGCAAATATTTAACAGGAACTTACTATGTACTTTTATGAATGTATCACAGAAGAAAAATCAAGCAAAGAGGGAGGAATAACTAGTTGATGTTTTCTAAGGAGATCAAAGAAGCCCTCCCTATTAAGCTACATTTGAGCAGAGACCTGTAAAACTGAGAAAGGGAGCCTTGCAGATATCAAAGTGGAGAATATAAATGCAAGCACTAAAGTAAGAAAATTCTAAGCACTGATAATGCAATTATAGCACTTCAAAACCTTAAAAATGTGATAGGGCCTGCAAACCTCTCCTTTATCACAGGTGGTGACTATGATTTAAAAAAAAAATGTTTGGTTTTTTTTCTTTTCAGAGGTAGTTCACACTTATTTCAGACTTGAGCTAAACTGGTTGTTGTTAGTATATGTGAACTTCTGTCCATAACTGAGAGAGCTCAGTGAAACAATGAATATTTATACCATGTTTGGTTAAAAAATAAAACAAATAACACTTCTCCGTTCATGCGCCCTCTAACTTTTGGCTATCTTTACCGAAAAATATCCTTTTAATTATATCCTGAAAACAACATGGAGAATGACTTTCTTTCAAAACAAGTTTTCCCTTGAGGAGAAACACATGTTCAAAGTACAAACAACATTCCAGTATCTGACTTAAGGCTACTTAATTTCTTCATGATGATGTCACACTTAGGCTACTGAACTTGCTCCTGTTCATGTCATTTCTTCTATAATTCTGTAATTTAGGCCCATTAATGGAAGCATAGTCACTATTTTTTGCAATCAGAGAACAATGAGAAATATTTGAAATACGAATACCTCCCAGGTAAGAGTAATCAATATTAATAAACTAAGACAATTTTTTAAAATAAAATTTACAAGCTACTTTTAAAATTTGTTTCTAACAAAAAGACATAAGACTTGCTAAGAAAAATCTGAGGGGGAAAAAAAAAAAGACAAGTAAACCAGGCTACTAGGTGTCTACATTTAAAAAATTTTAATTTAAAATGTATTATTTGATCAGAGAACCAGATAAGCAGGAGAGAGCGAGCCTGGGAATAATGCTGGGATTATATGGTGAGATTTCAAATCCGTAGAGAAAGAATGACCCAGAGATTAAAAAAAAGCAATAGATCAATACTCATTTAGGAGTATTAGCTGGAACAGATAAATACCCTACATCTCAGTGACATAGCCAAATACTTATTTCTTGTTTGTATAAAGTTCAATAGCGGCTGGCTAGTGTTGGGGGCATTCGTTCAATGCAACCATGTGGGGTATCCCCATCTTCAAAACCTGTTTTGCAAGATTGCCCAAGATATCAACAGCTAACTGGAAAACAAGGAAAGAAATGTGGATGATTTGCTAGAAAGTTTCATGGGGTAGGGAAAAATCATATAATCACTTTTACCCATATTCAATTGGCTGTTATTTTCCAATTTTGAGAAGACTGGGAAGTGTAATTTAGCCAGGTACCTAAGCAAAAGAAACACTTAGCCAGTTTCTAACACAGTATGTTTGCTAGTTACCAGATGCCTCACCACACAGAGCACACTCCCTCCTTCCCCAAGTGAGACAATCCAAAATTCCATCTAGTTATTGTAACCAGCTCAAAGTCCAAGATTTCCAAATGATGCATGGTTCTTTCCATCAGTTTTTGATATGGGTACTTGAGGTTCCGGTTACACTTGCACTAACAACACAAGTTACAAATGTCTCCCCACTACCACTAGGCCCAACTCATGTACAGATTTATAACAAAAACTGCTATCTGGCAAAGGGAACATGGGAAACACACAATGCACTGGTCTATAGTAGTTATGATATCCTTCTGGCAGGCATTTTGAAGCCCCTCTTATCCAGCAGTGGGACATTTTCCTGATTTCAATTTTTCTATCTGAAAGGAGATACTTATTCAATGTTCTTCCTAGCTCTGGACCTACCCTTTTAGAGGTTTTTTAGTGTACTGACTGTATTTGAAATAAATGATAGGATCTGTGCCCTCCTTGTGGGCCTTTAGTTTTTGCAACCCATCTCTTTCCTGAGCAAGTTTGGGAGCCCCCAAATACTCATAATGATAGAACATTTGCAGGATACTGAAGTCCAGGCTTGTAATTACTTTGGCATTATAAATAAGTAGATTACTGGTTTTGAGGGAAAATTATCTATTCAGTTACACATGCTAATAGCATCCCCCAAAGTTCTTTTTGAAATATAACTCTCAAGCCTACCTTATTTTTTAACTCCTTGGCCAATGTGGCTTAAAGCTATCATGTTTAGGGGGAAATGTCACATCTTTTCTTAGGTCTTAGCTAGAAGTCTTAGTGGACCTTTGCTCATAATCTCTTATTATTGGGTCTAGAAGCCATGGCTTTTCCATCCTTTTACTTTCTGTTTTTACTGCTTGCAAGCTAATAAATTTTTGCTATATCCCATTTCTAATTTTCTATCTCCTTGATAAATGCAGATGCTAGAAATCAACACTGACTACCAACATTTCATTCTCCAGTCTCTTCCCTTAGGGCTATGAGTTCAGTAAGCATGTGGTTGGATTTTCATGTAATTATAAATGGCCACTTAAAAGTTTTTGTCACTGTATGCACAAATCTTGTTTTCTAGCCCTGGATATTAGTTTCCATCTTGACTGCATGGTAGATCAATGCAAAGTATTTTAGATTTTTGTTACATTAGCATCCTTCTTGCAATGATTTCTGCATCAGAGTAATGATACTTGTACTATTAAAAATATCCCAAATTTTCATTGGTTTTACACAATAGATATTTGTTTTATAATAACTTAAGTCCGATTGGCTTAAGTGGACAGAAAGGTAGATAATTAGGAATTTTCAGTTACCAAGTTTCTCATACTGATGGTTATTTCTTCTTCTTAAAAACAGGATCTTCTAATGTTTCCTTGTGAACTGACATCCAGCTGAGGGACAAAAGAAGGGTGGAGGACAGAAGATCTAATGGGCCAGACCTGGAAGTGATTCACAAAATTTTTACCTAATATAGTAGGATATAGTATAGTGGATACCTAAATATCCACTAGGCAATTCTTGCCACATGACCCCAAGCTAACTTCAAGAGAGGCTAAGAAATGCAGATTCATTGTGATTAATTAGTTTGAATAGGCAGTTTGCCAATTTCTTCCAAAATACAGAAGGTAAATTCCAGAGAGGTTAAGATCTAAAGGTGAACATAAACCTATAAAAGTACTAGAGGAAAATACAGTAGAATTAAGGGATGTCAAGAACTCTCATAGGTATGGGAGTTTTCCATGGGCCTGCTCTGGGCACTCAAGAGAAAGATGGAGGGCAGAGCAAAGATAAAATTTGCCTTGATGGTAAAGGCCTGAGAGAGAAGTTATTGCTACAGGACACAAACACCTACCAGGATCTTCTTTACTGAGAAAAAAGCCTCAAGCCACAGAAAGGTCATAAAACACTGTTAACTAGGACACAGGTAAAAAGACTCACTGTACCTTGGGGAAGGGTAAAAGAAAAACAAACAAAACTTCTATATCCCAGGGAAGCGTCAAGAAGCTACCCTGCACCTACATCTCCTAACTTGGGAAGAGGCAAGATTCACTGTTGATGCAATGAGAAGTTTAGCTACCACAAGGAAGAGGGGATGATGCCACAGGATCACTGAGAAAGTCACAATGTTTTAAGTTTGAAAACCACGTAAAATTTTTTAAACAAGAGCTCAAAGCATTCTTTCCATGACTCCTTTTCTGAACAATCTATGAGAAAATGAACTTGATCCAAACAAAAGTTGACTAGGAAAACTTTAGGGATTTAGCTTTAACACGATCAATTGCAAATCTAGGACCAAAACTCAGGTGGCACAGTATGTTATATAATAATGCTCTGTGTTATGTGTGGTATGTTCCTATGAAGTAAAAACAATGCAACTAAAAATGGGAAGAGAATGTAGATGGAAGGAGAAAGGTAGAATAAACTCACTGGCTATGATTAAGGTAATAAGTGGAACAAAAAGGATGTTATAAAAAAATGGACAATACAGATTGTGAATAAAAAAATGACTAATGGTATTAAAAAAAGAAAGGTATAAGCATAAAGATAACTGATAGAACAGAAATATTAACCTTCCTAAATACTGTATTTATTATTTTTTTTTAAAAAAGGAGGAGTTCCCGTCATGGTGCAGTGGTTAACGAATCCGACTAGGAACCATGAGGTTGCGGGTTCGGTCCCTGCCCTTGCTCAGTGGGTTAATGATCCGGCGTTGTCCTGAACTGTGGTGTAGGTTGCAGACGCGGCTCGGATCCCACGTTGCTGTGGCTCTGGCGTAGGCCGGCGGCTACAGTTCCGATTGGACCCCTAGCCTGGGAACCTCCATATGCCGCAGGAGCGGCCCAAAGAAATAGCAAAAAGACAAAAAAAAAAAAAAAATAAATAAATAAAAAAAAGGAAACACAGCAAACACTGTGAAGAGGACCATAGCAAGTATAATGTAATTACAGAATAAGATAATATGAAAGAATTGAAAGCAATCACAATAATATTATCAACAAATGTGAAAGGATTTAATTTGCTTATCAAGTGGAAAGATTTTCAACCTGGCAATTAAAGACCCAACTAAATGTCTATTCAAGAGACACACCTGAAACAGGATGATTCAGAAAGGCAAAAAAATGAAAGGATAGTCAAAGGTATTCCACGCAAATGGAAACACAAAGAAAATGAGACAGCAAAACTGATATTAGATAAAGTAGAAAGCAAATATTAGGGTAAGATTTTCTAACTATGATTCCAAAGCTATATGTAAAAATGAAATTATAGGAAATAAAAAGAAACCTGTACATCTGATTACATACAATGGGAGGCAAACATGATGGAAATATAAATAACTTTAAAAAGACAGCTAATAAAACGGGGAAAATATTTGCAATACACATAATAAAGGATCTAGTATTTCTAAAACATAAATAATTCTTAAAAGTTAGGGGGAAAAGACAAAAACACAAACCAACTTTTCTCCAATGGTAAAATGGGCAAGACAAAAACAAAATTCACAAAAGCTGATACAAAATAATCCTCAAAAATTTTAAAAAGTCCTCAACTATGTGTGTAATGAGAAAAATGTACACCAAAGTATCGTTTCTCACCTATGCAACTGGCAAATTAAAAATACAAAACACCATATGCTTATTGGAGAGGTTGTGGGAAAAGAAGTCTCTAGCATGTGCTGTTGGTGTAAATAAAATTGGTACAACCCCCATTGGAAAAAAAAATTGCATTTTTTGTTTTTGTTTTTTTTTCCCCTGTGCTTATGGCATGCAGAAATGGATCAAACATTTGGCACAGCAGTGACCTCAGCCACAGCAGTGATAATGCTGGAGCCACCAGGAACTCCAAAATCTGGCAATTTTTAACAAAACTACATACGCATTTACCTTCTGACTTAAGACTGTTACCTCTAAAAGTTACTGCAAAGGCTTACCTCCAACATAAAAACACACACAGTTGGCTCATATTTTGTTTGAAACATTGTAACTCAAAATAGAGAAATAATCCCTACAAACTCATACACAGATAAGAGGTTGATTTGAATACATTGACCCAATGAGTTGCTGTGCTGATTTTTATTTATTTATATTTTGCAACGGCTTAAACTACAAAAATTTATTATCTAATAGTTCTGGAGGTTGAAAGTCTGACACTGGGGTCACTGCATTAAAATCAGGGTGTCAGCAGGGCCGTGTTCCTCTCTGGAGGCTCTTGGTGAGGATCATTTTTGTGGTTCATTTCAGGTTGTTGGAAGAATTCAGTTTCTTCAAGTGGTAGGCCTGAGATCCCCATTTTCTCACTGGATGTAAACTGAAGGCTTCTAGAGGCCACCTGCATTCCTTGGCTCATGGTCCTTTTTATCTCTCCTCAAAGCCAGCAACACTGGGTACAGCTTCTCTCACACTTTTTTTTTTTTTTTTAAATTGAAGCATGGTTGACTTGCAATACTATATTAGTTTCAAGTGTACAACGTAGTTTTTTTTTTTTTTTTTTTTTTTTTTTTTTTTTGCCATTTCTTGGGCCGCTCCTGTGGCACATGGAGGTTCCCAGGCTAGGGGTCCAATCGGAACTGTAGCTGCCAGCCTACGCCAGAGCCACAGCAACGTGGGATCCGAGCCGCAACTGCAACCTACACCACAGTTCAGGACAACGCCGGATCGTTAACCCACTGAGCAAGGGCAGGGATGGAACCCGCAACCTCATGGTTCTTAGTCGGATTCATTAACCACTGCGCCACGACGGGAACTCCCAACATAGATTTTTTAATAGATTATACTCCATATAAACCATTATAAAACATTGGCTATATTCCCTGTGCTGTACATTACAAACTTATATTTATATACAGTAGTTTGTAACTCTAATCCCCTTCATCTATCTTGCCCCCTCCCCTAACCCTCTCCTTTCTGGTAACCACTGGTTTGTCCTCTGCATCTGTGTTTGCTTGTTTTGTTCATTTTTTAAAAAAAATTTTAAATGAGGAAGATTTCTACAAACAGATTTGCAGTGATTTACAAAAATATGTTTTTAAATGAAGAAAGCAAAATTCATTAAAGCATCTAGGAAAACCAATTTTTACATAAGAAAGAAGGGAAAGTAAAAAAATAAACACATTTGTTAATCTGTGCAAATAGAAATACAGGAAGAATACACCAAGGACTAATGAGATGGCTAGGTGGGATTGGGGGGAAGGGGGGAAGAAAAGAAATGACTAGAAGGGAGGAATTGCCACTTCTCTGAGTATACTGTTTTGTGCAGCTCTAATTTACAGAACAAAAAGTTTCACATACATTAAGAAAAAAATAAATAAAAACAGGACGGAGAAAAAAAAAATCCTTAAAATACCATGGAAACATATGAAGTGAAATGCATTTCAAATGAAGTACTATTTTACATGGAAGAAAGTAGAAGGAGAATAAAGCACTAACCCAGGTAACTTTTTACTATTATCGTTTTTTTTTTTTAAATTGAGATACAATAATATTCACCCTTATATACAATTCAGTGGGTATTTTTGTATTCACAAAGTTGTATAACCAACACAATTCCAGACACATTCAATCCTAAATGTCACACTCATTAGCAGTCATTTACTATACATCCCTCTCCCAGCTCCTAGCAATCACTAATCTACTATTGATCTCAATGGATTCACCTATTATAGACATTTCATATAAATGGAACTCTATTTTGTTTTTGGCTTCTTAACACAATGTTTACAAAGTTCATCCATGTCGCAGTAGATATCAATACCTCATTCCTTTTTATGACTGAATAATAAATCTATCACATGTACATACTTTTATTTAACAGGTCATCAATTGATGGATATTTGGGTTCTTTCCCCTTTTTAGCTACTATGAAGATTCATATCCAAGTTTTTTTTTTTTTTTAACAAGTTTTCATTTCCCTTGAGGTGTACAGCTACAATTAGAATGTGTCATCATTTGCAATTCCCATTAAGCCTGTGTTAGTACATTTGATGGTATCATACAAGTCTTGGAGGTCTATTAATTTTCATTATTTATTTTTCTCTGTTCCTCTAACTGGATAATCTTAACTGACCAACCATTAGGTTCACCCAATTTTTCTTATATCTGCTCACATGTGCTATTGAAGTTTTTGTTTTAGTAATGTACTTCTCAATTCTTCAATGTTTTGTTTCTTCACCATTTCTATTCATTATTGATGTCTCTATTTGGTGAGACATCATTCTCACACAGAATCTTGTTTTTTCTAAGATATGATTTCCTTCAGTTCTTTAAACACATTTAAAATAGCTATTTAATGTCCTTGTCAAATATATCCAAAATCTCTCTCTTCTTGGGACAATTTCCACTGACTGCTTTTTTCCACTCTGTATATGGGCCATACTTTATTTCTGCGTAAGTCTTAAAACATTCTGAGCATTTTAAATAATGTCACAACTCCAGAAATCAGGTATTCCCTTCTCCCCAGGGCTTACTGTTGTTCATAGCGAATTCTTTGAACTATTTTTGTGAATCCGTATTCTTTGTTGTGTACAGCCACTAAAGTCTCTGATTCATTAGCTTAGTGGAAAACGAATAACTGGTCAAAGATTTCCTCAATGCCTGGAATCAATACTTCTTTAGTTTTCCTGAGAGAATCCAAATGTGTCCTGGGGTACATCTTCGACACTTGGCCAGGAAGTAGACAATTCCACCTTAGCCTTCATTTCCTGCTTTGCCTCCACAGTCAGCCAGAAGTGAAGGTTTACAGTCTTTTCAGCACTTTCTTGAACGTGCATGTGACTTCCTTCATGTCAAGAAATCTGAATTTTCCAGATTTTCTTTTAAGCTGTTTGATTAACTTCTTCTTTTCCCCACCTATCACTCACTGCCTCAGGCAGCTGAGATGTTGAAAGAATTGCCTCTAACTGATTTCAAAATGTGATCTCAGGAAAAAGGCTTTTTTACACTGGGTAAGCACTTAGTTAAGTTAGATAAAGATAGAATTGATAGTAGGGTCTTCCAGTGAACTACCAAACTTGTGAAAAAATGCTAAGTTTCAGGCAGTGTGTCTTATTCAAATAAGCTCCAATCCTGTTATGGCCCTTTTAGCGACTGCCAAGCTGCTGGTTTTCATCGTAATTATAAGCTGCTGACTTTCAAGACACCATGGACTTTGGAGTGGGAGATGAGAATTGGGCAAGTTAAAATGTCACACATATAACTGTTCTTATCAAGACCCAGCCATTTTTAATGAATAATATTCTCTGGATTGCTGAAAGCTTTGGGTTAAATCCATAGTTCTGAAAACACTGATTCTGACAATAGGGACCATTTTCTCTTTGTTTTTAATGGAGAAAAAGAATTCCTGGATGTTCTTAGCCATTTCTGCTGACATTACCCCAGGTAATATGCAAACTTAGTTTTGAGACCATATGGCCTCAGGCTAAAGAAAAAAGAACTCTAAATATACATTAAAGGTTGGTTAGTGAACTTAACATGCCAAAAGGACACAGAAGACAGCTTGAGGGGGCTCCCATGAACCCAGTTAAGGACAATCTGAGCATCAAAATAAATAATGAATTTCTATGTCCCACCATTATAACAGGGACTAGCTTTGTTCTTCTATATTAAACAACTATAAAACAGGACAAGATACATGAAACAAGGGTTTCATAGAATGGACAAAAAGCAGTAGAGGACATTAATACATGAAAGAAAACACAAATGAGTTGAGTGCTACAAGAGTTTGAAGAGTTTCCAAACTATAGTGTGGGGGGAAGAAACTCCCAAATAGCCCAATGGCCTGACTGAGGCAAAAGTGTTCAAAGTTAGATAAGTTATGGTGACTGTAATTTGTAAGGCAAAATACTGGAAAGGAAGGAGACGCACAGAAAAGGAGAAAGTGCTCAGGAGATCTACACAATGGTCCCCTCAAGTCAATGGTATTAGACTGATTTGTACCATGTGAATAAAATCAACCAAGGCCAAGGGAAAAAAAGGCACTAGAAAGGAGCAGAACTATTCTAGGAGTTTACATAGGTCCAGGTACATAATTTGTGTTCTCCCCAGACACAACAGAAAAATTTCCTAATAGACAAAGCATTAGGTACAACTCTTAGAATGGTAATAAATCAGTAGTGACACCAAATGAGCCCTAAACCAAGGTTTCTCAACCTTAGCTTTGTTGAAATTCGGGGCCTGATCATTCTTTGTTGCATATGCGGTGAAATATTTAGCAGCATCTCTAGCCTATATCTACTAGATGCAGAACCTTTCTCCCCATTGGTGACACTCAAAACTATCTCCAGACACTGTCAAATATACTTTGTGGGTAAAAACTTCCCCAAGGTGAGATAAGATCATTAAAATAGCTATGAATGTTCAGATAAGATCATTAAAACAGCTATGAATGTTCCGTATGTTCCAGGAAGTAGAGAAAAACATGGACACGATACAAAGACTAATACAAATGAAATATTACAGCAGAATCAATAATGATGTATTACAGCATTATATATAGAAGCAAAATGCATATGAACAATAGTACAAAGGCTGGAGGGAAGAAAATTGAAGTGTACTATAGTAAGGTATTTAGACCATATGTAAAGTGGTATAAATGCTACTTGAGGTTAGGCTGTGATAAATTTAAGATGAATACTATAAACCTTATAAGCAAATAATAGATAAAATGAGGTAATAAAAAATACCCAATAAAAATAGAAAAGTAGAATAAAAGAGGTATCCATGAAACGCATTTAAAAACTCAATAAATAGGGGGGAATGGAAAACTCTTCTTTACTTCAAAAAGCCATCTAATAAATGTAGAAAGAAGATGAAATTTAGAAAAAAAAAATCACCATTTACAACTATTATAGCAATAATTGTTTCAGGTAAGAATTATGGATGAATATTAAACTAGTGCATGAAAGTTTCAGGAAAGAAATATACATAGTCTCAAAATATCTGCAAGATAATTATTGATTACAAAGAAAACAAGCAACTTTGCAGTGGAGAAACCTTATAGATACCACTTGAAATAAGTAAGCAAAGTCAACACTACCAGTAATGGGTAGTCATACCACACCATCACAGAACTCCTGATATGAGGTACTATGGCAAATACAACATTCCTTCTGTAATATTCCTGCTAAAAGTGCATAACTTGAGTTTATTCAATAGTTTGAACATTAGACAAACCCAAATAAAGGTACAATGTAAAATAAAGTGATCTACACTTTTGAAAAATCCGAAGACAGACTGAAGTATTGTTTCCAATCAAAGAGAATGTATGGTGACAATTATATGTTAAGGCATGATGCTGTATTTTCTGTTGCTGTAGAAAGACACAGGGGCAAGTAGCAAAATCTGAATGTCTGATAACTGGATTATGGTAATACAAAAGACTAAAGAATTAGCTTGTTTTTAAAGACAAAAATATAAAGGGGGAGGAGAAAAGGAAAAGGATGAGGGGAAGAGAGTGAGGAGAGAGACAAAGGAAGGAAGGAGAAAAAAAAGGAAGAAGAGAAAGGGGGGGGAAAGGAACAGAAGGTGTAGAGGAGAGGGGAACATGAGAGTCAGGGATAAAGTAAATGCAGTAAAATGTTAATATTGGGGGGATCTTGTTGAAGGATATTGTGTAGTAAAGAATTCGGCCTTGCTTAAAGAGAGAAATTGCTTTTACCGTCACTTTCATGGAGGTACTCTATGTCATAACTGGTAGGAGTGTCTGCTTAGGGCAGCAAACTGGGCTCACTAAAAAAGACCTACCATGTGATTTAGGATGGGGGCTTTGGGTTATATATTATCAGTCCAACTGCAACAATAATGTGGGCAATCAAATCATCTTGCCTACATAATGAAGTTACAATAAAAATTCTGGAAGCCAAAGCTCGAGTGAGCTTCTCGGACTGGCAACACTCCTTGCAGATGGATGCCAGGATGGTAACGCAACCTGACGACAATAAAAACTTTGCATTCTGAACCCTCACAGACTTTGCCCTACGCATCTCCCTTAGGTCCATCACAATTTGTATCATTTCCTTGTAATAAACTATAACTGGAAATATAACACATTTCAGTGAGTTCTGGAGGTTTTCGAGTGAATTTCTGAACTTGAGGGTATTTCGGGAACCCTCCCCCATAACCTCCAAACCTGCAGTTGGTGTCAGAAGTGACAGTGGTCTTGTGTGGGCTCTTTCATTAAACTCTGTAGTTGAACCTAACTGCTTGAAGTTGGGGTTAGAAGTCTTGAGCAGACCTGGTAGTCTGGAGGACAAAGCTCTCAACTTTGCAGACTGGCTATGGGAGTAGGGACAGAGACATTATTTTTAAACTTTTCCTCTAATAATTTTCATGATTAAAATTTCATTTGAAATTAATTTCAATGTGACAAACCGGAATTACATAACAATTTAAAAGAAAAAAGGAGAAAAAAAAATGTAACTGGGTCACGATGCTGTACAGTAGAAAAAAAACTGTATTGGGGAAATAACGATAAAAAAATTAATAAAAATAAACAGCATCCAACACAACAAATACAATTTTCTTTCTGCATATTCTCTTGAATTCTACTGCCCTAGTTATCCAAGTTCTTAAGCTCCTGAAAAAGATAAAAATGACTTTTCAGAGCTTCTTGATTCCTGCTAACCATAAGGCTTTTTCTTCCATTAAGAGCACAAAAGCACTAGTTAGTGTTATTTAGTCAACCAAGAACTTTTAATGTCTCCCAGAGTAGCAAAAAAGTGAAACATTTGAGGGGATTTGTAAAATTTTGTTTCCTTTTATTTTTTTTTTAATTTTGTCTTTTTTTTTTTTTGCCATTTCTTGGGCTGCTCCTGTGGCATATGGAAGTTCCCAGGCTAGGGGTCCAATCGCAGCCGGCCCACGCCACAGCCACAGCAACACGGGATCCGAGCCACATCTGCAACCTACACCACAGCTCATGGTAACGCTGGATCCTTAACCCACTGGGTGAGGCCAGGGATCGAACCCGCAACCTCATGGTTCCTAGTTGGATTTGTTAATCACTGTGCCACGACGGGAACGCCTCTGTTTCCTTTTAAATATAAGTGCTAAAAGTGCCTCCTTCAGTGAATTATCATAACCTCTGCTTAGCTATCAGTGCACATACTCCTTCAAGCAAATCTCCTTCAGAATTTATTCTTATAAGTTCCAATCTATGATTCCTCAAAAAATGTTTCTATAAGAACACATGGCCAAGTAACTAGATGTTACTAATTCTTGATTTGGTAGAAATATTTATATGCAATAAAATACAAAACCAATTTTTGGTTATGTTGGTACATTTAAATGTTAACGTTGCCCAAGTAAGTAGAAACACAATTCAGAAACTTTCCTGGGAAACCATCAAAAATTTAAAAATTGGGAGTTCTCTTGTGGTGCAGGGGGTTAAGGATCTGGTGTTGTCAACTGCAGTGTTATGGGTCGCTGCTGTGGTGTGGGTTCAGTTCTTGGCCTGGGAACTTCCACATGCCATGGGTGTAGCCAAAAAAAAAAAAAAAAATTAAAAATCACAAATTATTAAAACTATTAATAAAAATTAATACACAAATTATTATGTGTATCTATAATAAAAGTTATTACGTTTTGCTAATGAGAATAACTTTCAGCAAAAGTGATCTATTTTAAATAGCTACAATTTCCTCATATTTTCAATTATTTTAAATATATCTCAACATTTATTTTCAAAATATAAAAAACAGAGCTAAACCAGTGAAACATACTTAATGATAAGCACAAATGAGAAAATCTGAGATAGCTATAAGCTCAAAATTCTTTTATAGAGGGAACTGTCTGGATATACTTAAAATTAATTTAAGTATGCACTGATTTGTGTAACTTAAACTTAACTTGAACACCTTAAAAGAAAAAGACAAACTTATCTCTATAACCCATTCAAAGAGATCTATTCACATACAAATTTAAATAAAGAGCTGGTTAAAAAAGAAAAAGGAAAAACAATTTTCAGATAGAAAAGTTCATAAAAAAATAGTACTAATCAATCATCAAAGGTAATTTTTTTCCCCTGAAACACAGCAATTTTGGATTGCTGTTCTTTTCGCCTCCGGCTTGCTTCCCATGAAGGATGAAGAGGCAGCTGTGATTTCTGTTTTGTATTTTCAAATCCTCTTTGTGCACTCTTATTAAGCTGATTCTTGATCTGTGGTTCAATTTGCTGAGAACCTGGAGGAGGAAATGAAATTAATGAAAATTAAGTCTATAGATAAATAGCATAGAAGATAAATAAATACATTTTATCTCTTCAAATCAGCATTTAAGGAAGAAATTCAGTTTTACTTAAATGAATACCCTACAGTATAAAAATCTAAGTGCTACAGGAAACAGTTTGAAGTTAAAATATACACATGAACAGTCAATTTTATGACACATACTTTTTAATCTTTGTTAGCAGATATTTATTGCATGCCTCCTAGTATATGCTGTGCTGTTTTATTTACACTGACATTAAAGGAAACACAGTCACACAACATATAAGGCAATTTTTTTTTTTTTTTACAAAAGGCAGAGGGGCATCTAGTATTTTTAAAGGAATATAGTTCATTAACTTATGATTATCTGTGTGAAGAGCAATGCAGCCAGAAAACTCACATGTTTTAACTAAAATATTGAATCCAAAAATGTTCATGGGCAAGATGTTTAAAGGCTGATAATTAATTCCACTCCCTTCTGTTATTGAGCAAAAAGCTGTGACTGAAAGGTAAACTGCTGTATCGACTCCAATTTAAGACAAAGTTCTTTTTTAACCATAAATTTATCCATCAGATATGAGGGTGGCAACTTGTATTCTAGTCCTTACAACCTCTTATATTATAAAAAACTTCAATTATATTATTTTGAACAAAGTACTGGGAGACATACTTGCCTGAAAAGACTGAATCAATGCATATTTAAGTAATCAGAAAGAAGAAAGAGTGGCTAAAAATTCCTTACAGATTTTTTCATCAGTCCTAGCTAGAGGTGTATAACTTCTCCATTGTAAGTTTGCCATCATTGTCAGAAGCCTTTTAAAGATCTTAAAAAGCAAATGCCATAATGTTATACAAACATTTTGGGATAACACTTTGGGATACACATTTGCAAAACAGTTTGGGATAACATTTCCAAAACATCACTGCACACAGATTCAAACTGTCCTGTATCTTGTACATACCACATGTGGTCTAGAAATCTATGTTATAATGCTCAAAGAGTGGCTCTAGTGATGAAGAATGAAAAATTTAAACGTTAAATGAAATTGCTTCATGTAAACTGAGATTTGAATAAGGCACTATTTCTAAACTGATACATATTTTACATAATTAAGTAAAGTATATTTGCATGTGTAAATAAATGGATAAATTAAATATTATAAATTTATAAGCTAGGTAAGAACAACAATAACAAAAAAAGTTTTATTTGGGTATCCTAATGGGGAAAATGTGGGAGTGTCTTAAGTTTACAGTTATCCTGTATTTGTGAATATAAGGCCATGTATTTGCCAAAGCTAGTATTTTAATAAGTCATGAAAATAACATAAAAATTTGGCATGGGCTTTGAAGTTCGGTGGCAAGTAGTAGAGAAATGAATATCTGAGGGTGAAAGGTGAGTATCCTATACGTTAATGAAAAGGTAAAACTGGTGTCAGTGAAAAGTTGGGAAGTAAGTCTACAAGCTGATGGAGGTATAGCACCAGGGTAAGTGGCTGGAAAGATCAGTGTACTGATGGCTCTTCGGCAATGAACTACAAAAAAAGAGAAGAGTTGAGGAAAGAATTGGCCAGCTCACAGGCAGAAATGAAAGAGAGGGTCCAGATACTTGGGTAAGGTTTAGAAAAGCCTTTGGACTCCAAATTGTAAGAGATAAGACTGACAAAGACTTTAAGCAGTAAAGGTCCCTAGAGATTTAGCCCTGGAGCAGAGATAAAAGTATAGTAGGTCTTTTCAACCAAACCTGAGAGTCTCAAGGCAACAGACACTGAATGATGGGGGTGGGGTGGGAAAGGGGGAGGTGTAAAAAACAAACAAACAAACAAACAAACAAACCAAAAAACCCCCCACAGGCATACAGACATAAATCAGGCAAGTTTGAAAAATCATTCTAGGAAAGAATTTTCGGTGTGGTGACTAGCTCACTGAGGGACTGATGGGAAGCAAAGTGGTCAGAAATCCCAGTAAGTTTTTGAGGGAACTGAATTGTGAAAGATCACAGGCCTGGGCTGGGAAAAAAATCTGACTGTTAAGTCTCTAAACCATCTTCAGGATCATCTACTTTTACTAATCACTTGTTGCAAAGAAGATCATACTAAATGTCCACTTCCTATGTGGCTACAGAACAAAGACCCTCCCAAGAACACAGTCAGAGACTATGGAGAAAAGTGGCTAAGAAAGGTCTTCAGAAATTGTTCACAATTTTTGCTCAGGTAGTAGACACGTTTCCCAAAACTGATTGAGGGTCTGTATTGTGGTTATCTTGTCCCCGCTCTACCACAAAATATTTGGTCTGAGTTGGAGGCAGGCAGTTTGTTTTTTTAGTGCACAGGTCACCAAATTTGGGGCAGTCACATCCATGAGATGTGATGGGAAACAATGCATCATCACTCAGTGATTCTCAGCTTTAAACTGGATACAGTGACTGGACAGGACTTTGGGTTAGCTCATTTGGGAACACATAGCATGCTCTAAGTGTAGAGGAAACAAGAAATCAGCATCTGGTGATTGAAAGGATGGTCAGTGGCATACAGGTATTCAAGAAATTCCTTTTTCTTTTTGCACCTAGCCACGTAGCTTAGGCTGCATTTCTTAGTTCCCTTGTGGCTAGAAGGGGTCATGTCACTGAATTCTGGGTAATTAAATGAGTGAGCAGAACTGATTCCTGACACTTTCAGGCCTGGACCATGAAAACCTTTTATAAAATTCTCCATGTATTCTATTTCTTTCTGTTGGCCAAATGAAGATTACTGCGGAACAGAAGGAGGGAGTCAAAAAATGGAAGCAACCTGATCCTTGAATGCCTATGTGAAACAAAGACCCTGTGCTGATCAACGATAGATTGTAATGTGAGTGAGAAGTACATTTTTATTATTTTAATTTATTTTATTGCTTTTTAGGGCTGCATGTGTGGCACATGGAAGTTTCCAGGCTAGGGGTAGAATCGGAACTACAGGTGCCAGCCTACATCACACCCACAGCAACAGGGGATCTGAGCCACCTCTACAAGCTATACCACACTAGGCTAGGGGTAGAATCGGAACTACAGGTGCTAGCCTACATCACACCCACAGCAACAGGGGATCTGAGGCACCTCTACAAGCTATACCACACTCACAGCAATGCCAGATCTTTAACCCACTGAGAGACGCCAGGGATCAAAGCCGCATCCTCATGAATCCTAGTCGGGTTTGTTAACTGCAGAGCCACGAAGGGAGCTCCAATTTTTATTATTTTAAATCAGTGAGAGTTTGGGATTATACATAGAAATCAGCCAACCCAAATATATTAACTTTGATTTGTTATGAATTAATCTGAAAATACTTTGTTTTTACTCTTAACCCTGAAAGTAACATACTTATTACTGAATATTTAATGGCATGGTGTTGACTAAGATGGAACTTATAAAATACTTTAAAGAATATGTTGATTTATCTCAAGATAAATTAAACAGACCTGATATTTCCTGATAACTTTGTCTGTATCTTTATCACTGGCAGGACATGGAGGGGGGGGAATTAAAGTAAAAAATTATACTGATAATTATAAGTTGCTCTATTTCAATTTCTGTGGGTACATATTACATTAAGGCTATTAAGCAACCAGAATATTTCATCCTTCCACTTTGGCAAAGCGCTGTTCAACTGTATATGGAAGTCAGGCAGCCATTAACACATACCTGAGGTTTTGCTTTTTGGAACTTGTTCTCTGTAACTTCTAAAAGAAGAAAAACACTATTAGCATATTTAAGAGATAAATAAATCCTCTGACTTTAAGAAGATAACATAAAAACAATGTTGATAAAACTCATTTAAAAAAAAACTATCATATTCTTTTACCCCCCCAGAAACCAATAAAAATATTATGAAAACTCCAAGTTTTAGCTATATCAAATGTTTGTCAGACCCCGATATTACTACACAAACATGTAGGAATTTTCCTTTCACCACTTTTACAGGGACTTCTGGTGATAAATATCCTGTCTTGGTTACCTTATAACCCTGAGGACTACCTAGGCAAAGAATTTCAAAAATCTCATGGGAGAATGAGTCATACATAACAAAAACTAAGATTAACATTTTATAGGAGAGGGAAGAGAGAGTGCTACGTAATTTTCAAGTGAAGAAAGAATTGTAGCTTTTTGAGGCAGAGTTGGGAGATAATGAGGAATATAACAATGATTTTCAAGGCTCCAAAGATAGTTTGTATGTCTTTTCCATAGTCCTACTTCTTTGAAAAATTTTAACATCACATTTTTCTGTTCTATTAAAAATTATCCCTGATGCATAAAATTATAGAAAAACAGTTTACTGAAAATAGCAAACCATGATTTTCATTCTGAAATGTGAAGATATCCCTGACCAGATTGGGACTGCAAAATGAAATTACACTTAATGATTTATAACAAAACAACTGTGAAAAGCAGTGACTAACAGAAGGGATAAAGATGACGGTATCACCAAATATAAAGCAGTCTGGAGAAAGTGTGTTAGGGCAAGCAGCCTTATGTACTAAAATAGGAATAGATAATAAAACGATTGATGTTTACAATAATGCCCTGGATCAGCAAGAGGAAAAAAAAAAAAAAACCCTGTATTCTTTTTAGAAAGACATGTTTAAATAGTGAGATATATGTGAGACATTTTCAAAAGTCTTTATAAAGGTAACTCAAAGTTTCAAAGCTTTGATAATCAAAGGAATTAAATTAGTTAGATAATTATTTGTCTATATCACCTTTGTGGCATATGGAAGTTCCCAGGCCAGGGGCTGAATGTGAGCCAGAGCTGCAGCCTACACCATAGCTGTGGCAATGCCAGATCCTTAATCCACTGTGCCACACAGGGATCTAAACTGCACTGCTGCAGAGAAAATGCTGGATCCTTAATCTGCCGTGACACAGTGGGAACTCTTATATCACCTCATTTTCAGATGAGGTTGGAAAAATACGGCATTATCATATGTATACCTCTATATATTATCCCAATATAAAGTTGGAGAGGGCCAAGTCTAATAAACATAGGATGTATTGCATAAACCAGAAATGTGTATAAGAGATAGTACCTCAATGAAAGGATGTAAATATTTCATATCTTTCAAAAAACTAAGAACTAATAATTATATCAGGATAAAACTCTTACCTTTCAGAGCTTTTAGATTCAGATAAAGAATGGAAAAACACTGATTCAAACTTCCTTGCTTCTGTATGTGGCTTGCTTTTATTATTTCTTATATCCTGATGGGTTTCAAGCACATCTTCATCAGGTTTCAATTTTTTGCGATGGTTTTGTTCCTTGACTGAAAAATGACAATGGCTTTCCTTCTTTCGTGTCCGTTTGACCTTCCCAATGAAGAAGTCGTCACCACTATCACTATCCTCAGACATGGAAGACTGCTTGTAAAACCTTTCTTCTGTGCTATCATCAAAATACTCCTTCTCTTCTTCATGTAATTCTTCTCCATCACTGTTACTACCAGGTGAGCTACCGGACTCTTTCTTCTTTTTGGTTTGACTTAATGTTTTCACTTTGGGGTCAGCAGATGTCTTCTGGGGTTCAGAGGGAACTGTAGAAACCTTCTCAGAAGGCTTTGACAGAGAATTTGGAATGTCCACTGCTCTGGATCCATGTTCCATCTTGGCTATTTTTTCTTTTGAATTATTTATTGGTTTCTTTGCCAATATTTTGGCTTCTTTCTCTTCTCGCTCACTAATAATAGTTCCTTCATGCTGTAACTTACTGGCATCATCATTTGAACACAAAGTGTCCTTGGAATGATTTTCTTCTGAAGCATTCTTTGATGACTTAACTTCAACAACATTTTGTCTTGCATCTTTAAAGGCTTTGACAGCAGCTGCAAGAGAAACAGCATATGACTTGTTTCAGCATTGAAACAAATAATAAAAACCACTGTTTCAGTACAGCATTTTTTAAATTATGTGGAAACACAAGAATGATTAGAATTTCTATTACATATATATAATGGGTATGAACTCACAAAGAAATCTATTGACTTTTAAAAAAACCAAACACATAAGAAATGCTGTTATCCATTTTAAATCTCTAAAACTAAAAAGAAAATCATCCGTTCAGGCATAGGTGTTACTTCATTGAAGATAAACAAATCAAATCAAATAGCAACTTTAATTTCTCCAGTAATAATGTATTAATACAATTGTAGAGTATTATAAATTGTGTTTTTAGACATAAAAATAAATATCTTCTAATCTGTAACAGAAGCATTTGTTTTCAATAATTTTATAATATATAAACAAATTAAAATTATGTGATTAAGTGGCAACATCACAAATAATAGTATTACATCAATATTTAGAAAATCAATTATATTTAATATTATAAATATATGTATTAGGAATTTAGGAAATTAAGAATTTTTTTAAAAATAGAAAATTCAGGAGTTCCCATCATGGCTCAGTGGTTAACGAATCTGACTAGGAACCATCAGGTTGAGGGTTCATTCCCTGGCCCTGCTCAGTGGGTTAAGGATCTGGCGTTGCCATGAGCTGTGGTGCAGGTCACAGACATGGCTTGGATCCTATGTTGCTGTGGCTCTGGTGTAGGCTGGCAGCTACAGCTCCGATTAGATCCCTAGCCTGGGAACCTCCATATGCCGTGACTGCGGCCCTAGAAAAAAAAAGATAAAAACAAACAAACAAAAAATATATATATAAAATTCAGACATCACATATCTTTCATATTTTCAGGACTCTTCCCCCATTCAAAAATACCTGAAAGAGACATTTATAATATAAAAAGTCCTCAAAAGGAAAAAAGGACCATTAAAAAAAAATAAATGAATGGCCGTTATTTAAATCACGTAATATAAATGGCTTAAAAGGCATTTAATTCATACCTTTTAGCACATCAATTTTTTTCTTCAGAAGAGGATGAACTGCTAGTCTGGCAATTGCTCTTTCAGTTGCGGTAGAATCAGGCTGAAAATTAAAATAATAAACACATGGAATAAAAACTATGTAATACTACTAAGAAGTGAATGAAATACAAGTCATTATGATTTTTAAAAGTTAAAAGTTAGGGAATAGGAACTTGTTAATATTCTAATTAGATAACTCACCTGTATATTTCCTGCTAAAGATAGCACACTGACAAAAATACTACTGCTCTTCAAGAGTTAAATTAATCATACAATCAATTAATAAATATTCTCTGGGTACTTAGTATCTTTCCAGAATTATGGTAGGCATCATGTGTGATAGTAAAAAAATGTAATATATCTCCTGCATTCAAGGAGTTTGAAAGATCTAGTTAAGAAGACCAAATTAATATGAAAGAAGTAACACAATACTAAGCTGGGTGATACAATTTATCACTACTGTAATTCTTGAAGTGCATTTACTAGAAATTATCAAATGCTATATATTTTAATTTTGTTGTTTTGAATGACTAATACCACTACCAGTGGTATTACTAATACTACTACTAGTGCCTGGCTTATAGTCAACACTATAGATACCCGATGGTGATTGAATGGGAATACACACACACACACACATATGCACAATATATATAGTATTTATACATTTATAAATTCATAATTCAGACAAATTGCTTTAAATATCTGTATGCTGAAAGTTTCCTTATTTCTACCTCTAGCTCTAACTTGAGCTCCAGATTCTTATATCCAATCACCTACTTGACATGTTAAAAGATAATTCTGTGATTTTCTTCTTAAACCTATTTCTACTATAGTCTTTCCCATCTTATTGTATATAATTTTAATTTTTCTGGTTACTCAGTGCCTACCACATTTCTCCTTCCTTCACATCTCACAGTAAATCCTTCAGCAAATCCTGTGGTATCATCTGCAAAATATATCCATAACCAGTCACTTATCATCATTTCTACTTACTATCCTTGACTAAATCACCAATACCTCTCATCTGGTTCAATGTAATAAGCTCACACCCGGTCATTCTTCACTGTATCTTGTTCCACCATTGCCAATTTTCCATACAGCAGTCACAGGAAGCTTTTAAAATGTATCCAGATCATGCTATTCCCCTATCTCTTCTTTTTAAAGCTTCACTGACATCTGATGCTTAGGATACTACTTTGCAAGTTTGTCTTTACTAGGAATAGTCTACACACAAACACAAACAGGCTGATCATCTCTTATTCAGGTCTGTGCCCAAATGTTACCTGAACTAGCACATTTTCCATTACTATTTACCTCATATGACCTAATACTCTTGCCAATGCAGATATTTACATAGCTATTAAACTGTGGCTTTGTCTTCCACATTGCTGTAGCCCCAGTGCCTAGAACTGGTAATAGCTGGTATTCAATAAATATTTCATGAACCAAGTGAAAATTTCACCAGTGTGTGAAAGTAGAGTTACCAGCTTTAGACACCTTTAAATTTATCCTCTGTTGTTACCAACCCAATAAGGCATTTCTCTCCTCCCAGTAATACACACATATAGGTAAAAGCAAGATGATGGCAGTTTCAAATTTATTCTGTTTGGAGGACTTACCTAGGTAATGTCACTCTTTTTAAATTAGACATGGTGCAAATTCTGTGCCAGAAAAACCCTTCCTCCCTAGGTCAAACAGTATCCTCCCCAAATTTTAAATCCAACTAGAAAATGAGAATGTGACACTATTTGGAAATAAGGTCTTTGCAGATTTCTGTTGTTATACACCGTCTAGTTTGTGGAACTTTGTTACAGCAGCCTTAGGGAAACTAATACACCCTGATTCTGATTCTTAGAGATTGTCTCTATTCAATCTTCTCTAAGAAATATAGTCTATTTGGAGACCATTCCTTAAGTATAACATTAGGTCAGTCCTCTGCTTCTTCAACTCTTTGCTGGGTTTCCTTAAGCAATACAGAACTTCAAATTCATTTTATTTAATTAGGAGAAATATGAGAGAATCTGGGAAGAATTCCTACTGCAGGTATCCTGACTTATTTAGTGACAAGCTAGGCTGCTAAAGGTATGGGCCAAACATGCTTGCTAGAGTTTTGTATAAAGCATATTAAAAGCTATTAATGCAGAAACCTCAATGAAAAGGCTCAACACAATACATGAAAATAATATCCCATTGGAAAACTGGTGTCTACGAGCTTTCAGAAAAAAAAGAATACATACATGAAATTCAAGAATCAGAATTGGAGGTCAAGAGACAATAACTATGAAGGAAAATGACTTCCAACTAGAGAAGTATAAAAATATTTTCAGACACACAAACTTTTAAAAAGTTTACATTCTTTGAAACTTTCTCTCTAGATGCTACCATACCCACAAAAATGAGGAAGAAAACAAAGAATGAAGAAGGCATGGGATATAAGAAACAGGAGATCTAAGCAAAAGGAATGCCCGGGATGGTGACGGGAGATTTAGGTTTACAGTTAGACATTAAATATCTTGAGAGGAGATTTTAATAACCGATGAGGAATTTATTGTTACATAGAAAGTACAGAGAAAACTAACAAATAAACATAAGATTTCAAAATATTGGAGGTAGAAATATTATGCAGAAAATGAAAAGTAATAATCTATATGACTCAGAGGCAAAATAATATAAACATTAAATGTTTATTTAGTCTAAAATTGAGCCAAGTATATTCGGAAGATAGAAGGGTACTTATATGACACAAAGACTAAAGAAGGAAGGAAACATAAGTCCTTATAAGCTACAGCACAAAGTCAATGGCTCATGCTTAAAATGCATTAATATAAACATACTGCTGTGGGTATTAATTCCATAAGAATCAACTGAACTTGCAAGAGGGAAAGGACCAATAAAGAACAGGCATTTTCACAAAAATATCTTGTAAAAATACTTGATTCTCAAAACTAGTAGCTGGCAAAATGGCCCATGGGCCAGCTTCTCACCTGCTGTTAGTTTTTAAAACAAAGTTTTATGGGAACACAACCAAACCTATTCATCATGTAACTACTGGTAGCTGACCATATCACACTGGCAATGTTGAGCAGTTGTGACAAAAACTATATGGCCTACAAAGCCTAAACTATTTATAATATGGTCCTTTAGAGAAAGAGTGTGATGCTGCTCCACATTACATGTAAGTAGAATCCTTGGTAGGGGTAAATAAAAACTTAGGAAAACAGAAAAAAAATTTGTTAACAGGCTCATGATGTTTAAAAGATGAATTTAAAACAAAAATACTGCTATAACAGACTTTTGTTGACAAATTGAGGCAACATGTTATAGCATTAAACGCAGTAAATCTGCTTCCTGAATGGTGACACAAGAGACTGTGACTTGGTAGAAACAATTTGGTATTCAGGGCAAAGGCAATAGGTTTTAATCCTCAGGACTAAGCTTAGAATATTTATATGTAAAAACAAGAACAATGAAAATAAAAACAACTGGTCCTGACAAATGTTATACAAATCTCAGGAATACTTCTTCAGGTTACAAGGGAAAAGAAGACATTCCAACAGCAACTGTTCTATCTTTAACAGTTTCTTTCAGTATATTTCCCCTATGTAGCTACTAAAAATTCAATTTACTTCAAAGATATGAACAACTGTATTTGTAAAGCAGATAAATTAGCAAGTAACTATTTTCACCACATGAGTTAATTTCACATTTTAGATAAGATGTTCTGGGAATATGAAATAGATTCTGACTAAATGTATTCATGCATAATTGTTCAAAAACATATTTACAACTGTTCCCAAATCCCTGCTGTGACAACTTGTTATAAAAGGTTTAATGAACTAGGTCTTTTTCTTTCCAGAGCTAGCTGTATCTTTCCAACTTAGTTATAAAATGTTTCAGAAGAGCAGTGGTAATATTGGCATATCTAGAGTTGACTCTAAATAATACTGTTTTGATAACAATCATTTTATCATTTAATTTAATTAGCAATGCTATTTCTTTTCCTTGGAAAATATCTCAGAGTAACTGTGACTTAGTGATCCAATTTCAGTAAATTATACTTAAAAAAAAAGGCTGTAGAGTAAAATTTAAAATCCTACACATATGTATTAATCTAATAAATGAAGATGCTATTCTCATTTGTTACATGTCATTCTCCGTTAATTGTACTTTTATGTTGCAATCTTTGTGGCAGACTTATTTGGGGGAGAATACCAAGTTAATAAGTGAGATCAGTTAAAACAGAGTGATTGCCTTGCAAAATCCAAGGGCTGGCATTCACATTGTAGTTGTCACAACTGGAGTCATACAGTATATAGCTTATGCATCCAAAGGTAACACCAGTCAGTTCAAAGAACATAAGACTTGAGTCTACAAGCTATTCCAGTCTATAAAATTAAGCAGTTATTAATCAGGTATAATTATGTAACAATTGAATATGAAGAACTATGAACACCACAGCTTTAGATTCTGTAATTACAAGCAATTTATTTTTTTGTTCACTTGGTGTTTTTTTGTTTTGTTTTGTTTTTTTTTTGGCTGTGCCCAAGGTGTGTGGAAGTTTCCAGGCCAGGGATCCAACCTGTTCCACGGCAGTAACCAGAGCCACAGCAGTGACAATGCCATATCCTTAACCAGCTGAGCCACCAGAGAAATCTAGCAATTTGTGTTTTCAAAGAAAAACAACACTCATTGGTATCAGCAAATAAAAATTACATTATGCTGTTGAAAGTACTTTCTTGATAATAGTAGTTACCTTAAAATAAGATAAAAAAACATATTCTTATCCTTTATGCTTCTTAGGTTGACAGGTAATATGTGATGACAATGTGGCTTATTTAGGAAATGTAGTAAGTGTGGGCATTTACCTTCTTGTAATCACTCTACATAGGAGAACAATTTTATATCTCTGGGCAAACTATGAATAGCTCTAAGTTTACAGGCAGTGTTCACGTCCCTAACAGTGGCTAGGACTAACACTACTCCTGTGGTAGGAATATATTCTGTTTAAAATAACTTAAGAAGAAGAGTGGTTGAAAATAAAAGACTTTTCTAATTAATGCCAACCCTTTTCAAGCTTTTTCAAAAAAGTGGAGGGGCAAACATTACTGAACTCATTTTGTGAGCCAGCATTACCTTGATACCAGAGCCAGATAAGGACACTACAGGAAAAGGAAATACAGGCCTATATCCCTGATAAATATAGATGTAAAAATTCTAGATAAAATTCTAGCAAACTGAATTCAACAGTACATTAAAAAGATGATACAATGTCATCAAGTGGGATTTACTCCTGGGATGCAAGGATGATTCAATATCCAGAAATCAATACACATGATGAACCATATGAATAGAATGAAGAACAAAAATCACAAGATCCTCTATGGCAATGCAGAAAAAGACAAAATTCAACATCTTTTCATGATAAGATCTCTCAACAAATCAGGTATAAAAGGAACATACATCAGCATAACAAGGATTATATATAACAAACCTATAGCTGACATCATTTTTAACAGTGAAAAGGTGAAAGCTTTTCCTCTAAAGCCAGGAACAAGACAAGGGTGCCCACTCTCACCACTTTTATTCAATGTGGAACTGGAAGTTCTAGCCAGAGCAATTAGGTAAGGAAAAGAAATAAAAGGCATCCAAATTGTAGAGGAAGAATAATACAGATGACGTGATCTTATACACAGAAAACCCTAAAGATTCTAAGAGAAAATGATCAGAAATAATAAAAAAATTCACGGACATTACCAGATACAAAACCAACATACAAAAAGCAGTTACATTTCTACCAGTAACAACAAAATGTCTGAAAAAAAATAAAGGAAACAATTCTATTGACAATACCGTCAAAATCAAATACTTTAGAATAAGTTTAAACAGAGATAAATGATCTGTACAATGAAAACTGTTAAGACTTTGATTAAAGAAATTAAAGATGACACAAACAAATGCAAAGATACTCCAAGTTTGTGGACTGGAAGAATTAATGTTGTTATAACATCTCTCCTTCCAAAAGCTAATCTCTATCAAAACTCCTAAAATTCCTCCAAAGTGTCTGCTGAGGGATAAATGGATAAAGAAAGTATAGTATACATATAAAGGAATATTATTCAGTCATGAGAACGAAATCCTTTTATTTGTGACAATATACATAGATTTGGAAGGTGTAATGCTTGAAAGAAGTCAGACAGAGAAAGACAAATCTAGCAAATTATCACTTATATGTGGAATCTACATAAAGCCAAACTCATAGAAGCAGAGAGCAGAATACTGGCTGAAAGTGACTTGGGAGATGTTAGTCAAAGGTACAAAATTTTAGTTATAAAATAAGTAAGTTCTGGGGATCTAATACTCAGCATGGTTAACTACAGTTAAAAATACCTTATTATATAAATGAAAGTTGCTGACAGTCAATCTTAAATGTCCTTATCACACACAAAAAAACCCTGTAATTATGTAAGGTGATGAAAAGTTAACTAACTTTATTATGGTAATCATTTCACAGTATAAACATACACCAAGTTATCATTTTGTACACCTTAAACTTATAGAATGTTATACGTCTATTTATATCTCAAAAAAAAAAACTAGAAAAAAAACCAGAATCTTTTACCAAAATATTAAAAGGTAATATATTGGCATCTTTAGGATAAAAGAAAAAAAAAGGAAGAAGGAACAACCTCTCAAGTTCTCATTCATTTAGCTGGAATTTATTAACAAAAATGTTATCTTCAAGGTTGTGTCACACCTCCTTTATACCATAATGGTATTTGTATTATCAACATTTCATTACATTTTTAATGCTTCTAACTTTCATAAATTGGAATTTTGATAAAGTTGGCTATAAAACATCACTGCTAAACATCTTAGGGAAGAAACTATTCTTGATGTAATGATATAGGACAAGTGTTAAGAGTTGTTTAAAATTTAAAAAAAATAAAAAAATAACACAAGTGAAGTACCATGAATATTTTTCTGATTATGTGATGGTGTACAAAATATTTAATTGGTATTTTTTATTTTTTAGGCAAAACAAAACTAAACACTGAGAGGACAACCCTGTCATTTTCATATTTGATGCAATAAAAATTTTAAAGTGGGACTAAAATGCATTACCAGAATGTTTAATCTGGAAAAGCTCTATTAGAGAAATGAGAAAAAACAAAAGCTAGAGATGGTAAATCACCTGCCTGAAGTTATGTAGTTAGAGGTAGGCAGGACAGTGAGAATGCAGAAATGCCTGAAAATTGAAGCCTCTTTCCTTTTTACAGAGGAACCCTTGTAAATAGAAGCATGTTAGACGAATTATATTTATATTCTTGGGTAATATGGTCCTTCAAAATTCCTTTTATTGAGTTGCTGTTTTTTAATTAATTCGTATCTGTTCCTAACAGTCGGGTACTGATTTGCAAATCTGAGTAGCTTATAATTTGGGGAGGAGAAAAAATATTCTAGTGGAGGAAAAAACTGTGCAAATAGAAAAACTATTAAAGACATACACATTAGTTATATGTTTTATACATATTAGGGTCTAAATTTTCATTCTTAAAAGACCAATAAAAAATGTTACACATCTATAGCATACCTTTTATTTATTGCGTTTTGCTTTATTGCACTTCGAGGATACAGCATTTTTTATAAATTGAAGGTCTGTGGTAACCCAGTCCTATCAAGTCAATGGCACCAATTTTCCAACAATATTTTCTCATTTTGTGTCTCTGTATCACTTTTTGGTAACTCTTACAATCTTTCAACTTTCTCATTATTATTATATTTGTTATGGTTATCTATGACCAATGATCTTGATGTTACTATTGTAATTGTTTTGGGGTGCCGCAAAACCATGCTCATATAAGAAAGCAAACTTAATTGATGTTGTTCTGACTGTTCCACGAATACTGAGATGTTTCTCATCTCGGTCACTCTCCACGGTCCTCCCTATTCCCTGAGACACAACAATACTGAAATTATTTAGGCCAATTAATAACTCCATAATGACCTGTAAGTGTTCAAGTGAATGGAAGAGTTGTAGGTTTCTCACTTTAAATCAAAAGCTAGAAAGGACTAAGTTAGTGAAGAAGGCATGCTGAAAGCCCAGATCACCTAAAAGCTAGGTCGCTTGCCCCAAACAGTTAGCCAAGTTGTAAATGCAATGGGAAAGTTCTAAAAGTGCTACTCTAGTGAACACACAATGATTATCAGCCTTATGGCTGATAATGGAGAAAGCTTGAGTGGTCTGGATAGAAGATCAAACCTATCACAACATTCCCTTAAGTCAAAACTTGATCCAGAGCAAGGCCCTAACTATTTTCAGCTCTATGAAGGTTAAAAGAGGTAAGGAAGCTAGCAGAGTCTGGTTCCTGATTTAAGCAAAGAAATTGTCTCCATAACACCAAAGTGCTGAAGCATATTATCCAGAAGATTTAGCCAAGATAAACAATGCAGGTGGCTAAACAATGGATCCTCAATGTAGATCAAACAGCCCTCTATTGGAAGACAATGCCATCTAGAACTTTCATAGCTAGAAAGAAGTCAATGCCTGATTTCAAAGCTTCAAGGAGCAGGCTGACTCTCTTGTTAGGGGTGAATGCAGTTGGTGACTGAAGCTAAAGCCAAGGCTCACTTACCATTCCAAAAATCCTAGGGCCCTTAAGGATTATGCTAAATTTACTCTGTGATCTCTAAAGGAGCAATAAAGCCTGGAGACAGTACATCTGTTTATAACATGGTTTACTGAACTGAATATTTTAAGCCCATTGTTAAGACTTGCTGCTCAGAGAAAAAGATTCTTTTCAAAATATTACTGTTCACTGACAATGCACCTGGTCACCTGAGGGCTCTGATGGAGGTGTACATGATTCATGCTGTTCCCACAGATCACAAAGTCATTTCAACTTTCAAGTCTTCTTCTTTAAAAAAAATACATGTCATAAGGCTATAGTTGCCACAGCCAGCAATTCCTCCTCTGGAGCTGGGGACACTGAATTGAAAACCTTCTAAAAGTATTTACCATTTTACATTCCATTAAGGACATTCATGATTCATGGGAAGAGGTCAAAACAGCAACATTAACAGGAGTTTAGAAGAGGATGATTCTAACTTTCAAGGATGAGCGAGAAGTTCAAGACTTCAGAGAAGGAAGTAACTGCAGATATGGCAGAAATAGAAAGAGAACTACAACTAGAAATGGAACTTGAAGATGTGACTAAATTGATGCAATCTCATGATAAAATCTGAATAGACAGGGAATTACTTCTCATGGCTGAGCAAAGAAAGCGGTTTCCTGAGATGTAATCTACTACTGAAATTGTTGAAATGAAAATAAAAGACTTATTATACTATACAAACTTAGTTGATAAAGCAGCAGCAGGGTTTCAGAAGAATGATTCCAATTTTGAAAGAAGTTCTGTGGGTAAAACAGTATCAAACAGCATGGCATTCTACAGAGAAATCATTTCTGAAAGGAAGACTCAACTGAGGAGCAAACTTCATTGTTGTCTTAAAATAGAAGAGCCAAAGCCATCCCAAACTTCAGCAACTACCACACTGAAAACTCAGCAGTCATCAACTTCAAGGCAAGAACCTCCACCAGTAAAAAGAATACAACTCGCTAAAAACTCAGATGACGATAAACACTTTTTTGCAACGAAGTATTTTTAAAATACATACATTTGTTTGTTTGTTTGCTTGCTTTTTAGGGCCGCACCCATAGCATATGGAAGTTCCCAGGCTAGGGGTCGAACTGGAACTGTAGCCACAGGCCTACACCACATCCAACTGCAATGCAGGATTCCAGCTGTGTCTGTGAGCTATAGCACAACTCATGGCCACACCAGATCCTTAACCCACTGAGCAGGGCAAGGGATCGAGCCCATGTGCTCATAGAACATAGTATGATTCGTTTCCACTGAGCCACTATGGGAGCTCCCTAAAGTACGTACATTTTTAAAGATATATAATGCCACTGCACACTTAGTCTACAGTACAGTGTAAACATAACTTTTATATGCACTGCGAAACGAAAAATTTGTGGCTCACGTCATTGCAGTTATTTGCTTTAGTAAAGTGGTCTGGAATTGAACTCTTAATATCTCCGAGGTATGCCCGTAGTCTAAAATGTTTGATTTAGAAAATATCTAGGAGTTCCCGTCGTGGTTCAGTGGTTAATGAATCCCACTAGGAACCATGAGATTGCGGGTCTGATCCCTGGCCTTGCTCAGTGGGTAAAGGATCCGGCATTGCAGTGAGCTGTGGTATAGGTCGCAGATGTGGCTCGGATCCCGAGTTGCTGTGGCTGTGGCGTAGGCCAGCAGCTACAGCTCCGATTAGACCCCTAGCCTGAGAACCTCCATATGCTACAGGAGCGGCCCTAGAAAAGGCAAAAAGACAAACAAACAAAAAAAAAGAAAATGTCTAAGTTAAAAATACCAAATTTAATGAATTACAGTAATCATTCAAACAAATTCTGTAATTTCTCCAAAGTAGAAAAGATGAAATTTAACATTTCAAACCTTTTTTAAATTTTATTTTTAAGAAAGCAATTAGAAATTATTTTATTTTTTTAAGTTCAAATTTTAACAAGAAGTAAAGCGATTACAGACCAAAGATTTTATCTAACAATTAGACTAACAGTCTTTTGTTTTTTGTTTTTGTTTTTTTGTTTGTTTGTTTGTTTTAGGGCCACAGGTGCAGCATATGGACGTTCCCAGGCTAGGAGTCAAATCGGAGCTACAGCTGCCAGCCACAGCCACAGCAACACCAGGTCAGAACCACATCTGTGATCCACACCTCAGCTCACAGCAACAATAGATCCTTAACCCACTGAGCAGGGCCAGGGATGGAACCTGCATTCCCATGGATACTAGTCAGGTTTGTTTCTGCTGAGCCATGATGGGAAATTCTACACTAACAGTCTTGACTTGATTTTATGACCACCTAACCAGTTAGGAACAACCTAGAACTCAAAGTCAGATTTCTGAATTCAGTGTACTCAGCACGTTTTCTTCTAAACTCTGAGATAATTTTCTCTCATTTTATGACCCAACTCCAAGTCTTCCTCAAATCTTTTTGTAAGAAAATTAAATATAAACATAAAAAAAGAAGCTTGTTAATCAAGTTGGCTCAGGTTCATACCTTTGGCAGTGTTTTGGGTCTCTGCTGAAATGTGAGATGTCTACAGTTTGCTTAAGGCACTAAGCTTTAGTGTAGGAACATACAAGAATAAGTAGAACAGCCCCTGCCAGGAGAGACTTCAAATCCTTTATCTCTCCTTACTTCCTTCCTCACTTACTTTCTCTCTTTATATTTAAGATATTTATATATTAACATGCTTTATTATGTCAAGGAATGGCCTTACACATAAAGACACAAATACCATCTTTTGTCACTCACCATCTTGCACTAATTTAAAACATTAAAATAAATGCAGAAATAACTAATCCAAGGCAGAATGATATAAACGTCATAGCGAAGACTGAAAATGCTCTGGAAGTTTATGAAAGAATTCACATTCAGCCATACACCTTAAATTTAAATAAAATTATTTTGAAGCTTAAAATGCTAAGTAGACTCTATTAACAAACAGTTTTTACACCTGCATGAAACAGTTTTCACAATATTGAGGGATAAGAAGGAAACCAGAGGTTTCCTTATTTAAAGTTAACACAGTGTTTGCCTTGGAAAATTCCCAGGAAACTGTAGTTTTCACACACCTCCAGTTTCTTCCATTTCAAATAAATTAAATGAAAAAGGGAAACACCTCATCTTTTAATGGAAAATTTTTACTTTGACATATGGGTATTTATTGTGAACACAAAGTATTTGGTGTCCAATTCTGAAAAGAATTTTGAGAACGTACATGTGAATATAAACAAGAGTCTAAAAATGAAAAAACTCTCTCACATGCAATGTTTATTCCTTTGAAATGTGGCCTTAAAACAAATTGACTCTACATGAACTGGTAGAGGTAGAATGCTAGTAGCAGTACTTTCAATGGTAACTGGACTTCAATTTAGGTTTTACCTAAAGATATAAACAAATGTATTCATATTTGTATTTATTACGAACGTTTAGGGACAAAATAAGAAAGAGTTCATTCAACTGGATTTGAAGAATTGTGGCAAACAAAGCAAAATAAGGCTTAGAGTCTAAATTTAAGGTAATAGGAGACTTCTCTGTATTCACTGAACTCTTAAAATCCCTATGACACCATGATTCCAAAATGCAGCCTCACATATACAGGACTTATTCCATCCATTTGTCCTAAACTTGTTTTGTAGGCAGAGACCTAGGGTTTGACCTTGGATCTGGTATTTCCTATTAACTGACCACTGGTATATGTTGAACCTTCTAGGCTCACTGTTTTATTTGTTAAATGGGATTATTATCATTTTCCCTGAGAAAGCTAAATATATAAAGCATCTAGTAAGTCAGGTAACTGGTAGGTTATTAGCAAACATTAATCTGCTTCTTCTTATCCTATAGTTGTTTAATGTAACTATCTTTTATTTTCTACTAGATGACATATATACATTCTTCTAGAAAATATTCTGCATCTTCTATTCCCATCTTCCATAATGCTTAGCCGACTGCTCTGCATATAACAGATATTTTGAATTGGTTAACCCTTGAAATTGTGGCAATAGCTGTATGGAAATGTCATAGTTCTAGTCCCCAAACTCTCTAGCTTAAAACTCTCATATAAATATTAACCGGCTATATAACCTTTCTAAAAGCATTTAAAAAATGGAGATACTACTATTATTACACACACACACATATGCACACACATGCATGTGCACACATGAATGTTTTCTAAATGAGATCATTGTTGCAAGATCAATTGAGATAAGAATGTATATGGAAGGACTGTGCAAGCTCTAAGATGCTACACAAATTAGTGCAGCTCTATTTTGATGACAGCTTCAAAAGTACAGAGATCTATGTAATAGACTTATTTCCTATTTGGTCATCTCTTAATAATCTCCCTTCCTATGGCAAACCAAAGAATCAGTCTTCCCTCCATGAGGCTCTGCTTTCTGCTTCATTTTTATGTTAGAGGTTTAACTGATATAGAAGAACATGAACCCAATGGAAGAATATTACAAATGAAATAAAATGGTAACAACAAAGCTGAAATCAAACAGCTTGGGAGAAATGTGAAATCATACTTAACCCAAGGCAATTTCCCTTAGCTCTAAATCCTCAAGGGTTCCATCATCAAGAACTGATGAAACAGAATTGTTTTCTTTTTCTCCTGTCCTTTTCCTGCCCTTTGTTCAAAGGAAGATATAAAAAAGGCAGAAATGTCATCAGTTTTGCTTGACAATATTTCAGTTAGATCCTAAACCATTAATCTCAATTACCATTATAAATCTCATGATCAGAGATCTAGTAATATGCAAATGAATCTACATTAAAAAATAAAAACAGTAAGTGAACATAGACATGGTTCCCCATTTTTAGGATGACATTTCACACACTGGAAGGCTTAACAGGGTTATAAATGAAAGAAGATACCCTAAAAAAATGATTTTACAAATATTACACATAAATTAACTAATGGTAACCTTCCAAAGTTAAAACAAAAACAAAACAGACAAAGGATATTTTATTTTGGGTATTCTGAAGTTAAAATTAAATTATAAATATTGTCAAGTGGAATATGGAAACATAATATTAGGAAACTAAAAAAAATAAATTGCTTTTATTCTCATCATAAATTAAGTATTATTACAATACTTTCAGAATTCAGCAATCAGAAAGTTCAAAAAATGTATTGTGGTAAAAAAAACTTAAATTATTATTTTTTTAAACTCTCAAGAGAAAACAAATACATTCTGTCATATTTTTAAACAATTACCACTATTCTATTTAACATGTCTTATTTTGTTGGAAATACAGACTAACCCACAAGTTTAAAACTATAATAGGGAGTTCCCGTCGTGGCGCAGTGGTTAACGACTCCGACTAGGAACCATGAGGTTGCGGATTCGATCCCTGCCCTTGCTCAGTGGGTCAAGGTTCCGGCGTTGCCATGAGCTGTGGTGTAGGTCACAGATGCGGCTGGGATCCTGCGTTGCTGTGGCCCTGGCGTAGGCTGGCAGCTACAGCTCTGATTCGACCCCTAGCCCGGGAACCTCCATATGCTGCAGGAGCGGCCCAAGAAATGGCAAAAAGACAAAAAAAAAACAAAAACAAAAAAAAACCAAAAAAAAAAACTATAAAAAAAAAAGTTTACAAAAAAAAAAAACAACTATAATAGGACTAAAAAATTTTTCTCTCTATGAATGAATGCTATGAAATTAGAATATTTACTATAAAATTGTGTTAGTACAAAATAAGGAAGCTGAAAATCATGCTCATGACTTTGGTACTGTTTTTTCTGACAAGGACCATGACAACAACAAATCCTTCCTCCCTTCAAACACACAAAACCCTTTCATGTTCTGGCCTTTTTACAACAAAATACTTTAAAATTTAACATGTCTATGGGAAATAAAATATTGCCTTCCATATCAATAAACAAAGAGTGTCACAATCATCAGTGATTGCTGCCACCTCCAGTAGCAGCCCTAAGGGAACTCAGAAAACAAAGAATACCTGCCATCCAGCAGCCATCAGACTGCAGCCCCTTCCGATGGTGAGCCCTAAGGAAACTCAGGAGGTAAAAACATAGGATATTGGCCCCAGAGAGCTGCAAAATGATTTCGGTGAGCCCAGACCTTTGTATCTTGCCAGACAGAGAAAAGCATTAAACTCCTTATCTTGAGATATCTAGGTTTCTCTTATTAACAATAATCTTTTGTTCCTACTACCTGCTCTTTGTTGCATAATTCCTACAGCTCCCCCACCCCCACAACCCAGCAGCCACACTTCCTTGGAACAGTTTAATCAGGAATACTTGAGATGCTGCTTCCTGAGCTTTTGTCCTCAGTTTTGTCCACTGAATAAAACGTAACTCTCACCTTTTAGGTTGTACATATTTTTTAGCCGACATCTAATATAAATTAATAGCAGAGAAGTGAGTGCTAGTCTATATAAATATAGAATAAGAGTATTTTTTCCCTTATGGCTGAAACAGGAAAACTAAGATTCATAGTTGGAGATTCCAGCTTTCTCTCTTAGTAATCAGTGAAACAAGCAGGCAGAAAATCAGTCAAGATATAAACCATCTGAACAACACCATCTATCAGTTTGACCTAAATGACATTTATAATACACTGATCCCAATATAATACATACTGTTTTCAAGTACACATGAAATATTCACCAAGATAAGCCATACTGTGAACAAACAACACAAATAATAAAGTTAAAGGAATAAAAATTATAAAAATTATGCTCATGGGTCACAAAGGAAACTAAGAAAAAATACCTGGAAAACCCCTTAACTGTTCAGAAACTAAACAACATACTTCCAATTAAACCATGGATCAAAGGTGGAATTTCAAGGGAAATATAAAACATTTTGAACTCAAAGAAAATAGAATACAACATATCATATTTATAAGATGTAGCTAAAGCAGTGGTTCAAGGAAAATTTATAGCATTAAATGCTTATATTAGGGAAAAAACCAGAAGGTCTAAATCAGTAATTTAAGCTCCATGTTAAGAAACTAGAGAAAGAGCAAAGTTAACACCAATGCAAGAAATAATACAGATAAGAGCAAACATGAACAAAAGTAAAAACGAAAATGGGGGAGAATTATAAAAATCTATTAATCCAAAATCTGTTCTCTGGTGGAACTCTCTTATGCTTTAAGATAAGAGTGGGTAGAAATGGAAGAGGAAAACAGTAAGGATGAAACAAGAGTGGCAAATCCAAGAAGCAGACAATCTGGGTAAAAGTCCTAACTGTGTACATAACAGCAGTATAGCCATAATTAGCTCACTTCATTCTTTCTGAGCTTCAATTTCCTCATGTATACAAAGGGGGTAAAAACAGTTTTCATGGGATAAATGCAGGGATTAAATAAAGTATTCATGAAAACCATCTGGAAAGAATAAAAATAAAGTCCTTGTTCTAATTAGTAATATTAACAGACTAATTGGTATCTAACACATAAATGCCACATTAAGTTCAACATACCTTTAATATCCCTGAGGATGCAATATCATAGCAAAGCAAAATTCATAAATTACCATAAAAATTTTGTGACAATGGTGCTCCAGTGGGGGAAAATCATACACCAACAGTAATTGGCCTTAAAATTTTTTTTCCCTGCCACTCCCCTAAAATTTTTTTTGTTTGAAGTATACAGTTGATTTACAACGTTGTGTTAATTTCTGCTGTAGAGCAAAGTGATTCAGATATATATACATATATATATATATATGCTTTATATACATACACATATGTATAATACGTGTATAATCAGATACATATACACATACACACAGTATTTGTTTTTAATATTCTCTTCCATAGGACATTGCCTACAGTCCTCTGTGCTATACAGTAAGTAAGGACCTTGTTGTTTATCCCCTCCGTGTATAAAAGTTTACATCTATCTGCTAACCCCAACTTCCCACTGCATCCCTCCTCCAACCTTACATCCCCTTGGCAACCACAAGAATGTTCTCCTTGCCCACAAATGTTTCTCTTTTGTAGACAGGTTCCTTTGTGTCATATTTTAGATTCCACATATAAGTGATATCATATGGTATTTGTTTTTCTCTTTCTGACTTACTTCATTTAGTATGATAATCCCTAGTTGCAAGAAAACTGGTAAGATTTCTCTTCAAGGAAAAAAGTAGATCAACAACATAAGGAATTTCCCTTAAAAAAAAAAAGCTCATTCCAGAAGTACCTTTTTGCAGATTTTTTCAAAGTTGATATCATCACCAAGGGCAGATTTAGTTACTATATCAGGTTTCAACTCCTGTAAAAGAATAAAACAAATTTTAGCTATAAGCTTAATTTTAAACTATCATTATTATTAGGAGTTAAATTCCTACCCATATTGTGCTTTTAAGAAACCTGTTATTTAAAGAAATTATTACTTATTTTAATGACATTTCAGGACATTTGGCAATTTCATCAATTTATATGTAGAGATAATAGAGAAACACTTGATTTTACTTTTAAAAAAATCTAAGCCATAAAATACTTTTCTATTTATGGAATTACTCCAGATTTTTTGCAGAAACTAAATAAAAAAAAAACAAAAAACAGAAAGAAAAGTAAACTACTGGCAATGTTTACATGGTTATAAATTTATTATACAACCTTCTACAAGCTTCTTTAAAAGAAAGTTTGATTTGTATTCCACTAAAGGAATGAAAGATGACTTTGGATCATATAAAAGCAAGTTTTCTATATTAATAGTTATCAAGTTATTCTAATACACATGGAAAAAAAAGAACATATTTGTGTGTGTTTTCCCTAACACTGTTTAGAAGAAAAATAGAAAAATCAGATAGTTGATATTTATTTATTTATTTATTTATTTATTTATTTATTTTTAGCCATGCCTGCAGCGCATGGAAGTTCCCAGGCCAGGGATGAACCTGAGCCACATCAGTGATGATTCCAAATCCTTAGCCACAAAGCCACCAGGAAACTCCCAGCTGGTTGATTTTAAAACACATTCCATTTGATACAGCAATCCCACTCCTGGGCATCTATCCAGAGAAAACCATGACTCGCAAAGATACATGTACTCCAATGTTCATTGCTGCACTATTTTCAATAGCTAAGATGTGGAAACAACCTAAATGTCCATCGACAGAGGAGTGGATCAAGAAGATGTGGTACATATACACAATGGAATATTACTCAACCATTAAAAGGAATGAAATACCAGCATTTTTTGCAACTTGGACGGACCTAGAAATTATCATGCTAAGTGAAGTCAGCCATACGATGAGACACCAACATCAAATGCTTTCACTGACATGTGGAATCTGAAAAAAGGACACACTGAACTTCTTTGCAGAGCAGATACTGACTCACAGACTTTGAAAAACTTATGGTCTCCAGAGGAGACAGTTTCGGGGGTGGGGGGATGTGCTTGGGCTGTGGGATGGAAATCCTGTGAAATTGGATTGTGATGATCATTACACAACTACAGATGTGATAAATTCATTTGAGTAATAAAAAAATAAAATTATAAAAAAAAACCATTAAGTGACATTAAGGTACATATGTGATATGACAAAAATTGTGCTAACATTAAGTGAAAATGATATGTAAATTATACTTTAAACAAAAAGAGTCAGGACCATAGCATTTTTTAAAACTAGCTTTATTTAATAACGGGACAGTGTCTATTTTTTTCATTCTTTTAATTCGCTGCCCTATTCATTTAACCAATCTATTATAGGACATTCATATATTTTCTAATTTTTGATCTTTTTATAAATAAGAACGTGACGGAAATCCCTGTACATACTGATATGTGTAGCTCCTGAAAAATTATCACATATTCTACTCTTAAAGAGCTATATTTGGGTTTTCATAAGTGGGTAGAATGGAAAAATAATCAAATATTGATAATGATCCAATGTCAAAAAGATTAGAAAGCACTGTCTCTCAAAGTAAAAACTCAATTTCATTTTGTATACACTAACATAATTTCAAAGTAATGTATGTAAAATAAATCCATATAAACAGTATGTAAATAATGAACTATTATTTTTATATTTTAAATTATATGTACATATATATTAAAAAAATCATTATATGGCATATTTTGCCTGAAAATGTCTTAAGTTTTGATGGGGTAATTTAGGAGATGGTCTTCCTTAAGCAGTTTCAAGTTAATAAAACTATTTAAATTATAGTTAAATATCCAAATTGTGACTTGCCCTGCCTTTGCCTATGGCTGGCTACAAGCACCCACTCCTACTCTGTAAGACAAAGATCAGTTTAAAGAGTGAACTTGTTAAACTTTATTGCCGAAATGAACTTAAGCGCAGAAGATAAAGATATTACCTAAATCTCAACCCACCCACAAATTCTCTCTAAAACAATCAACTCAACAAGGAGTACAAATAAAATCAAACATGAACCTGGTCCTCAGTATTATTAGGAGACAAAGGATATAATAAACTTCAAACTACTTATTAGCAGAGAAACTAATATCTAATTCAACAGCTCTCACTGCTGCTATGAGCTTGTGAATATGCGCAGGCAGAGAATAAAAGATACTGGGAAAAAAAAGAAGTGCCTGGAGTAAAGGACCTACATTAATGACAGACAAAAAGCACCACAAGTTAGCAAAAACTAATACAGAGTCAAAATGCTGCACACAAGTCTGAGACTTCATAATGCACTGTCCACAGAGAAGGAAGGGCTTGAAAGCGAGGGATTCTGAAGGCAGCAAACTCAAGAAGCACTGCTCTGAGGAGAATCAGACAAAACACTGTACACCAGCTATAATGGAAAAAATAAAAATCAGTATAAATGAGAAAAAAAAAAAAAGATACTTCCCTTCAGGGCCAACAGTGTAAGTAAAGGAAAGAAAGAGAAATTAAGGACCCAACCATGACAAAAGAAAATACATGGAGGGAGTTCCTTTCGTGGCTCAGTGGTTAACTAACCCAACTAGGATTCGTGAGGACGCGGGTTCAATCCCTGGCCTTGCTAAGTGGGTAAAGGATCTAGCGTTGCCATGAGCTGTGGTGTAATGGAAGACGTGGCTTGGATCCCATGTTGCTGTGGCTATGGCACAGGCCAGCAGCTATAGCTCCGATTCATCCCCTAGCCTGGGATCTTCCATATGCCATAGGTGTGGCCCTAAAAAGCAAAAAAAGAGAAAATACATGTAAACCAATACCTCCTTATCATTGTCCATTTAAAAAATGTCACTTTGCCATTCTGACATAAGATTGGTATGGATATTTATAATATTGTGAATGGTAGGGAAACCAACCACATTAGCTAATAACCTGACAAAGGTCATAAAAGACAAAACTGTTCTTTCTGAGAAAAGATTTCATACCAACTGGAAAACTAAGATCCGTTTCTACACCTAGCAATAGATTTTACATAGCAGCTCTGTACTTATTCCAAGGACACACTCAATGTTGAAAGATCATATGATACCCTCACATACTAAACTTAAAAATGGTTACGGAAATTCCAATTAAAAAAATGCGAAAGAAAAGACAGCAGTTCAGTGCTTACTTGATAATTTTACACTACACCAATTCTAATATATGGTGTTAATTCTAAGTAAAATGACTAAGAAACATTTAACTTTCTTTATAAAAAACTAATTTTAATGCCTTTTTTCAGACAAGAGTATTCCTCTTAAATTATAGAAAGGGTTTTCTTTACTTTAAATTGAATTTAACAATTTCAAATAACTCTGAAATTTCAAATGCAGAACAAGATGCATTACTCCACATGGTAATATGCAATTTTTTTTTTTTTTTTTGTCTTTCGTCTTTTGTCCTTTTAGGGCCATACCCACAGCATAAGGAGGTTCCCAGGCTAGGGGCCTAATCAGAGCTGTAGCTGCCGGCCTTCGCCAAAGCCACAGCAACGCGGGATCCGAGCCGCGTCTGTGACCTACACCACAGCTCACGGCAACGCTGGATCCTTAACCCACTGAGTGAGGCCAGGGATTGAACCCACAACCTCATGGTTCCTAGAAGAATTTGTTAACCACTGAGCCACAAAGGGAACTCCCGGTAATATGCAAATTTTATATCAAAGTCATAAGATGTGGACTTTGGAAAAAAAAATACCTAGATACATTTCAATTTAGAAAAAGAAAATTTCAACACTTCTAAAACAAAGAAATGTTAAATATGATCCAAATGAGTAAGGGGGAAAGAGAATGACAATGGTAAAAACAAAACTATTCTCAATTAGATAACCATGGATCAAGAATAAATATTGGGAAAACAAAGATACCCGAGTTACATAACAGGCGCTAAATATGAAATACTGCACTAAACAATTTTAAAGTGAGTGCAAGAGATTCATATTAAACCAGACAAGTGAAATGAACAATTTTACACAACTATACAAAAATGGTGCAAAGATTTTTCATTTAAAAAACATGTTTAGGAGTTTCTGCTGTGGCACAGTGGGTTAAGAACCCAGCAAAATCTCTGTGGCAGCTACAGCTATGGCTTGGATTCCCTCCCTGGACTGGGAACTTCCATATGCCACAAGTGTGGCTGAAAAACAAAAAGAAAATAATACTTAAATTTATCACCAATGTAAGGGAAATTAAAAATACCATTAATTTACTAATCAAATGCTAACTGAACTTGGCTTCCAAAACTGGACTTAGTTTAACTTCTTTAGATTTCCTTAAAATAATTCAAGTCTGAAAATCTTCATCTTCGCATCAGTGAAGAGGGCTCTGTGTTAATGTGAAAAACATACTTTTTTTTCATTTTTAGACATTCAAGCCAGCTTTATTTTCTGGAATCAGTATAGTCTGTTCATTTTATTTAAGCTTTCAATTATCCAATCAATCTGAAAGATGAAGTAAAGCATTAACTTTAGAGTATCTATGCTAGGTGTTACTAATCCATTCATAAAACATTAGAATTATAAGGGACTTCGCTGTCACATAATTCTACTCCTGTGTAGGAAAGGGTTAACAACTCAGCAGGCTTGGGCTATCCAAACTGCACATTCCTGAGGAAAGCCTATCTTCACGACTGGCCTTTGGCCAGTTCCTAAGAAATAACTTCTGAGCCCTTGGGCCATAGGCTTACCAATTTCATCAGAGACTTTACCCCAACAATGTGGTTTATGGTGACCATGTCTTTGCACTGGGGAGCTGAAGTCTGACTAGTTGAGGTGAGCTATGTAGGTGATTCACACCTATGAGACGGGGTCCCAATAAAACTCGTGACACCAAGACTTAAGAGAGCTTCCCTGCCTAGCAACACTCTGCCAAGTGTTGTCACCTATCACTGCTTGGATTGTGGCAATTTGAACATACTGCGAGAGGGCATCTGCAAGCTTATGCCTGATTTCTCCTGGACTGCCCCCCATGTGCCTTTTCCTTTTGCTGATTTTAATCTGTATCCTTGAACAGAAACTGTTACTCTGAGTATGAAGTTTTTTTTAAAGAATCTTGTGAATCCTTCTAGTGAAACATTCAACCTTGGGGACCCTCAACCACTCAACTTTATACAAGAGGAAATGATAACCTAAGAAAGTTAAGAGACTCATTCAAGGTTTTACAACAGGGCTAGAACTAGAATCCCCACGTTTGCTTTCTACCATAGCCTTTTGTCAGTGGTGGTAAATCAGAAACTGCTTTAATTCTTTCCTAATCACATTAAACTAACACTGCTAGTTTAAACTAATCAGATCCATCAGAATATTCCAGTTTCTTTATTCCACACTGTGCCAGATGCTACAGCTTTGCTTATATTCAAAAGGACAAATTTAAGTGGAGTTATGTAATACCAATTTTGATTACTCAGCTATCTCATCTTTCTACTCTCCAGAGCCTTTGGTCTGAACAAATGAATATACTGACATAACTATATAACCAGTGTAGCACTGCCCCTAGCTGAGTGGAGAAAGTATGTTTGCAAACAAACTACTCTTTATCAGGCTGTGGATTAAGACAAAAAGTAACTTAGAGGCAGTAATCAGGCTGGTACTTTTAGAAGCTCTTATTAAGGTTGGGCTTTTAACTTAATAAAATATACAACATGTTTGTACTTTCCATAATGTGATTAAAATTGGAATATGATGTTTAGATTATGATGGGTTAATCCCCAATACCAGGAATGACAAAATGCCAAGAAAAGTCTGCATTCTCAAAGTTTTTTTTTTTTTTTTTTTTTTTGTCTATTTGGAAATGAGGCAAGAAATACATTTCTCTGCAATAAAGAATCTGAAATAACTCATGAGAGAGCAATTGACATCCAAATTCATGCTTTTCCACAGATGGGAATCTCATTATGGTTACCCTTCAGTGACAACAAAAACCTTATTTCCTAAATATTGTTCTACTGTTTCCTAAATACAGTACCAGATGGAATTCAATAAGGTTATACTCTATCACCATATTGCCAAGGGGTTTTTCCAAATAAAAAATCTTGTCTTCCTCCTTTACTTATCACGTGTTATCAATGGCAATTAAGCATCTCCAGCCTCTGCTACTCAGATCAGACAGCTCAGAGTCATCTGACACTGTGGGCTGCTTCGTCATGCTTCTGTTATGCTCCCATCCCCCTTTCCACTTTCTCTGCTGTAGTGTCTGTTGAATTTAGTCCCCTCCTTTGGATTACCTTTATCCTACCATAGCTCTGAACTTCATCATGGATTGTGTGGATTATAATAGAATAACTGGATTTCCTGCCACCAGAACCCATAACTCCAAGGCCCTTTACGTCATTGTCTTGAATACAGAATGAAGCCAAAGACCTTCAGTCTGATGTTGAATCCTTTCATTACCTGGTCTCAGTGCATCTTTCCACTATCACAGTGCTCTTTTTCTAGGATTCTCATATGCTATTCATTTGGTTTTATACAGAATCCCCCGAATAAATTTCCTATTCTCCCATTTCAGTGTCTTTGGTAAATAGTCTACTTCCAAAATTTTTATTGTGAAATACCTTTCTCTAACTGGCCATCTACTTTTCTCACTCCTTTCTCCCCAATCAAGATCTATTTATGTTTTAACTCCTGGTTTCTGAATAGCACTAAAACGAAACCAGGGTTCTTAAAGAAATGGCTGATTACAGAGCTGAGGCAGGAAAAGCATAATCCCTCCAACAATTTGTTATGCCAGAAAGAGAAGAACTAATTGGGTACTCTCAAAAAGTCACAAAAGCTGGCTTAGAAAGGATACTACTGGTCAAATCTGGTGTCAAACAGACTAATGAGAGCAATGAATCATAACTGCACTGGCCATATAATTTGTTGTTCAAACCAGGACCCATTTGAGAGTGAAATGAGGCTCCATTAAAATTATGTTGAGGAGTTCCTGTTGTGGCTCAGTGGTTAACCTACCCACTAGCATCCATGAGGATGCAGGTTTGATCCTTGGTCTCTCGCTCAGTGGGTTAAGGATCCGTTGTTGCCGGGAGCTGCAGTGTAGGTTGCAGATGAGGTTTGGATCCAACACTACTGTGGCTCTGGCACAGCCCAGCAGCTACAGCTCCAATTGGACCCTCTAGCCTGGGAACCTCCATAAGCCGTGTGTGTGACCCTAAAATGACAAAAAGACCAAAAAAAAAAAAAGTTGGGCTCAGTGATAATTACCAGAACATTAGGGAAATCTGGTCATGTGACCTAATTATAACACTTGCCAATTCTTGCTGTCTCTAAATGTTATTTTCTCTTAAAGCCACTTCAAGCAGGCTTTTGCCTCAATTACTTCTCTATTCTTGTAAGATAATTTTCTACTCTAGTGAAAGTCACCAGTCTCTATGTTGCTAAATCTAATGACCAAGACTTGACATATCCACAACAGTTGACTCTTATCTTCCTTGGCCTATTGCTAATTTCCAGTAAATTAATTCCTTTCTCCTTAATAAAGTTTCTTCATTTGACTTACAGAACCCATACTATTGGTTGTTCTATCTTGGCCTTCTTTGCTTGTTCCTCCTTCAATAAAATACCTTAACAGTAGACCAAGATTCAGTCCCTAGTACTCTTCTCTTCACTATTACCTACCATTTAGTGATTCTGTTCAGTTTCATGACTTTAAAGATCACATTCATGTCAACAACTCCTAAAAGTCTCTATTTCCAGCCCAAACCTCTCTTTTGGAGTCCAGAATTATGTATCAAACTATCATCTTCTAATCCTTTGTACTCTGCTCTATTTTTTCCACAGTATATTATCTACTAATATGTTCATTATATCATCTTCTGTAGTCTCCTAGAAAAATAAATTACAAAAGATCAGGAAATTCTATCTTCTCCCATCAGGTGGATCATAGGAGCCTAGGAAAGAACATGTCATTTAATAAATATTCAAAAATACTTGTTCACATAATATATATTCATGTTTTTTTTTTTTTAGCCTACTACTATTATAAATTGTAAAACTGAATATCTCAGTATTGGTTACAGTATAAACCGGACCTACTAGTACACACTGCTCCTGCTTGGCTTATTATTATTATTACTATTTTTTAAATCTCCTTGACATGTGTTTATTACTTATATAATTAAATTTTGTTGCAACCCACCTTAGCAAAATAATTCTTAAACTTCCTTAGAGTGAAGGTATTTACTTTCTGAAATTAACAAATATATACACACATATATGTATCATATACAGTATGTATAAAGTGTATGTGTGTATAGATTTATACATACATATATAAAAAGTAGCTTATCCCCCAAGAACATACCATGAATGATCCTGTGCTCCTTTCACTGTTAGACTGAAGAAATAGTAACCGACCAAGCAGCCAGTACAGCTAGCAGTTTGGATTTTAAAAATTGAGTTCTTAATAAAGTGTAGGAGGAGCCACCACTGCTACATAACACCCCACCCCCTGCTCCACCCCACCCCAGATCTCCATGGTTCATGGCAATAGATATTTATAATTTTTCTCGTCCATGGGCCTATAGGTCTGCTGGCTTGATTCCAGCTGGGCTTTTTCCACCTATAACATTCTGGGACCAGCAGCACCTTGGGCCATATTTCTTTTCCTGGTGATGGCAGAGGAACACTGGGCCTCTGTTTGTGGTATATCTGCTGATATTACGCAGGCCAAAGGCAGCCGGGCTTATTACTTTTTACTTTTCTAAATAAAAAAAATTGTATAAATCCTGTAATCTTTATTCTTGTACATGTTGAGATGTCAATCTAAGTCACTATCATACCTAACCCATAACTTTCTGTAGGTAAACTAGTAAAACTATCTAAAAACTTTGCATCTCTTCATCCTACAAGCACTTTCTTTACAATTTTCCAAAACAAACACAAGGAAGCGATATAAATTTAAGTCTCCATTCTACAATGTGTAAAGTATAATCAGTCACTTTTTAAAGACTCAGGTTCATACTAAGGAAAGCTTTCCTTGAGTCTTCAAAGCAATACTAAGTGGTTTCCTCAGATACACCTATCAGTGATCTTTGGGCTGTACTAAAACTCTGTTTACATGTCCAGCTCTCTCATTAGACTATAAGCTTCTCAAGGGCAAGCACCATATTAATTTCTATATTTCTATAAACCAGCAGAGTATTTGGCATACAAAGTACAGAACTAGCATATTTTTCTTGAGTTAAAATACTTTGTTCATGAGGATGGTTCTGAAATGACATGATAAAAATGGGCAAACTTTCAGGCAAAGTACAGGACTAAATAATATTTCCGAATCCTACAGTACTAAAACAATAAGAATGATTTTGGTACCAGTCTAAAGTCACAATGCAACAGGGACAATGATGATGGACTGTGCAGTAGAGTAGATCTCTGTTCAGGAACTCTCTGTCATTGAATAGTCTTGGCATACCTTTAAAAAATGGCACTGAAGGCAATGGCTCTCTTTCATCTAGGCTATTTATATGCAGCGGTCTTAAAATATTATAAAATGTAACGAGAGTATTTTGTTAGGAACATTGATACTGCATATTTTATTTAATTCCCATAGCAACGAAGTCAGATAGAAATTATTCTCAGTTTTAAGATGAAGAGACAGAGTCAAGAACACACAATTAGTTAATGGTACAAAAACAGTATCAACTCAACTTGCTAAAAATTTCACAAAATGACACAAATGGCTTTATTCGTCTTTGTTTTTATAATATGAAATAACATGCAAATGACCCGACATAAATAAAGATGGAATGCAATAGACTGTTAAAAACTGATTATCTAAGTAATATATATAAGATAAAGTAGCAAGGGCAATTTCTCCTCAGTACTGTAGATCTTGATGGTGGGAAAAATAAAAGATGCACAAATTACTGGGGGACCTTTCTCAAATTGTACAAATCTCCCATCCATCCATACATGAATCTTCAAGCATCCACCCTCTACCTCCCCCCAATAAACTCACTGTCTTACAGATGGTGAATGCTGTGATAATGACTCACTCTGGTTTTGTTAAGGGCATGTATGAAGTGGAGAATTCTGCCTTGTTATCAGATAAAGCCAGACAGAGAAACTTAAAAACAAGAATGTACAAACTATGTGGAGGGTGACTGTAGTATATAGACAGAAAGAGGGATGAGAGATAAAGTTGGGAAGGGAGAGGCCAACTGATGAAAAAGCTTTTACTACTACCCATGAGGAATTAGACCTGGTCTGTTAGACAATAGGAAAAGAAATAGGAGAGTGATATAATAAAACAAAGCAGGCTTAGTTACTATTAGGAAATTTTACTAGTGTCAGGCTTTTGCTGGCAGCCAGTTAAAAGAATTACTAAATGTCAACAAATAATAGTCTCTCCTTATCTGCGGTTTCAGTTACCCATGGTCAACGGCGGTTTGAAAATATTAAATAAAAATTTCCAGAAATAAACAACCCATAAGTTTTAAACTGTGTGCCATCGTTCTGAGTTTCTGTGATGAAATCTTGTGCCATTTCAATTTGTCCTTCCTGGTATATCAATTATCCCTTTGTCCAGGTATTCTGCTCCTTAGTCACAGAGAAGCCATCTCCTATCAGACTGTCTGCTAAGGTATCACAGAGCCTAAGAGTAGTGATACTGGTAATTCGGATACGCCAAAGAGAAGCCATAAAGTGTTCTCTTTTAAGTGAAAAAGTGAAAGTTCTCGACTTAAGAAAGAAAAAATATCAAATGCTGAAGTTGCTAAGATCCACAGTAAGAATAAATCTTTAATCAATGAAACTGACAAGAAGAAAAAGAAATTAAGGCTAGTTTTGCTGTTGCACCTAAAACTTCAAAAATCATGGATAAGTGCTTAGTTAAATAGAAAAGGCATTAAATGTGGGTGGAAGTCATGAACACAAAACACGTCCCAACTGACAGCCACATGTTGTACCAGAAAGCACTGAGCCTATACAAAGAATGCAGCAAGGGATCCACTCATGCTAGTGACATCAGCCTTACTCCAAATAAGGTATGGCTACACAGATTCAGTAACAGGTTTGGAATGGAAAATATAAACATTTCTGGAAGAGCTACATTTGCCTATGAAGAAGCCACTGTCCATTTCTGGCAGAGTTGAAGAAGCTGATTAAGGGAGAGATCACAAATACATAGTATATTGTTAAAACTGTTCTATTTTCTTATTAGTTACTATTGTTAATCTCTTACTATGCCTAATTGATAAATTATACTTTATCACAGGTATTTATGTTTATGAAAAAAAAACATAGTGTACACAGTATTGGGTGCTATCTGCCATTTCAGGCATCCACTTAGTGTCTTGGTATGCTCGCAGATAAGGGAATATGTACTGTCTCCACTGTACTTCCAAGCTGACTTTCATGTTTAAAGTCGAATATTCATATTACAAAAACTAAATAGAATTCGTCTTTCAACTATAAATTATCTTCATCAAGATATGAAAATAATTACTGACATGAAAATAATTACAATTTCAGTGAGCTAAAAACAACTTCCACAATTCAGTAGTTCAAAGACTTGCATTTCACTTAAAAGTAGATATTAAAGCATAACCACCTTTGAATAATTTGGTCGAATGAAGCTCCAAAACCACCTTGTCATGATATAGTCCTATCTCTCAAAGTAGAGATAACTTTTAGAAAAAAACCACAAAACCACAAAAACACCCCCTGTTTATCAACACAATCAGATTTTTATGCCCCTACCCCCAATCTAAACTTTTCTTGGCACATAAAACCCTCACTCTGTCATGTTCAAAGAAGAAGGCAGAGGAAATAAAACAGAGCAATTATAGTAACCCAAAGGCTGTATATAAAACACTTCTTCATTTGAAGGGTAAGTCAGAGTAAACAGATTATTTCATTCTAGAGTTTCTCTTCTAACAAAATGACTGGCCTTGGCATAAAAGGTTACTTTTTTTGAAGTAGAATCCAAACATCTGTTTAGTAAGGCATTATTTGTTGCAAATTTATTAGGAGTAAATATAAGATGTAAAAATATTTTTATGTCTTCTCAGAATAGCATGTTAAGAATAGCTAGAGGAGGTGAGAGTATATATGTACGTATTACATTTTTATTGTTCAGTATATCAAATTTAAAAAGTTCCAGCTTGATACCTTTACTTTTTTACTCCTAATTTTTTTAATCTACATATATTTGCGAGTTTAGTTTTCCTTACTCAACCCTAAAGAGTTAAACAAACAAAACCTAAAATTTAATGAACAATTACACAATCCAAGAGCACATTTTTAAACCCACAGTGCAGCACCTAAGAAAACTGATCAAAAGGCTTAGAGAAATAATATTAGGTGATTAAGGCGTCTTTCTGTATAATTCTAGAAGTACGACTAAGATATAAGGATGTGCTAAAAGGGATACAGGGATGTGTTAAAAGAGAGCAGCCTTTAACTGAAAGAACAGGAAAAAAATCTTACAAAATCTCAAGAAAGTCAAACTACTTGTTATTACAAGTCCCAATTCCTTCCAAGTATTTTCTCTAGTAATCTTTTTCAAGGGCACATAGGATAATAAAATACATACTCATTTCTTAATTTTATTTCTATGTGTTTATAAAGAGCCTATATCAAGTAATACTGGAATCATGTTATATTCAAATTTATTTTTAAAATATTGTGCCTAATTGGGCAAGGAATGAAGAATTTTTGAAACCCAATAATTGTACCAATTCATGGTCCTAGGAGAATTGATTATTTTGGTATTTAGCTTCTACATATTATTATTTTTTCGTCTTTTTTTTTTTTTTTAAGCTATTTCTTGGGCCACTCCTGCGGCATATGGAGGTTCCCAGGCTAGGGGTCGAATCAGAGCTGTAGCCACCGGCCTACGCCAGAGCCACAGCAACGTGGGATCCGAGCCGCGTCTGCAACCTACACCACAGCTCACGGCAACGCTGGATGGTTAACCCACTGAGCAAGGGCAGGGTGCGAACCTGCAACCTCGTGGTTCCTAGTCGGATTCGTTAACGACTGCGCCACAATGGGAACTCCCATCTTTTGTCTTTTTAGGGCCATACCCATAGCATATGGAGGTTCCCAGGCTAGGGGTCAAATTGGAGTGGTAGCTGCCAGCTACACCACAGCCACAGCAATGCAGGATTTGAGCCACTGTGACGTACACCACAGCTCATGGCAATTCTGGTTACTTAACCCACTGAGTGAGTCCAGGGATCAAACCTGCAATGTCATGGTTACAGTCGGGTTTGTTAACCACTGAGCCATGACAGGAACTCCTAGATATTATTTCTAAATGATAAACGCACACAAAAAATCCTTTATGGATAGCAAGACATTCCATTGTTTAGGAAGGCTTAACGATTCTATCAAATTTAAAGTAAATCCTATTTCTTTTTTCCCCAAAAGGGCAATGATGGTATATTATTTCACTATTATTATCACTTTTCTGTTAATAGAATCATTAAAATTACAACAAAAAGCATATTTATCATACCAAATTAAATTATTCTTGATAAAGTTGTACATTTAATTTCTAAGTTAAGATAGTTTAGGTTAGAGTGTTAAGAGTCTACTGGTTCAGACAGATTTAGATTGAATCTTGGTTTTGCCATGCTCTAGTAGTGTAACTCTAGGTAAAGCAGTTATATTACTTAATCTCCAGTTTCCGTATCAGTAAAATAGGGATAAACAGAAATCTTGGAGAGCTACTATAAAGACTGGAGATAATATATGTAGGCTCTACCAAAGACCATGACATAAAGTAGTTATGCAATAATGTATAACTAAAACTATTATCAATGTATTTATGAGCAGTGTTCTTACATCTAAAATTGACCTTCCTAGTGCTATAAATAATATGTAAGTTTGGGATGCGAAGCTACTGCATAAAACAGTAACGTTGCTATATAATTGGGATTTAATTAAACGCTATCAAGGAAACCATATCAATTTTATAAATCAGTAACATTAATTTTTTTATTAAACTTTTCTAGGAAACTTTCCTTGGTTAATTGCCAGTAAGAAGTAATCTCTTGCTCTTTAAAAAATTTTAAAGGCCCTATCATAACTTACCCTATTTTTAAAATTGTGCATACCAGCTCATTTCTCTGATGGTATAAGATTTTTGCAGAGTAGGAACAATGAATCACCCAAAAAGACAGGCTCCTTAAATCATGAAAAAATTAAGCCCACCATTGCTTTCTAATTAATTACCTCACCTCCAACTTCATTTCCTTTTAATGAACCCTCCATTCTCCTTCAGATTTCTCTTTCTAGAAAACACACATGATGACTCAAAAACCTGTGATCATCCACATTTACTAAAAAGCTTTCAACTGTAATCTCATCTTACTACCTAGTTACAATCTTCAACCATTTGTTACTCCACTTACTCCATACTCCAGCCACATTAATTCATTGAAGAAATACTTGCTGAATGTCTACTTTTTTGCTAACTAGTGCACCAAACACAGAAGAAAGATAACATTTTATCCTCAAAAAAGGAGATATACAGAGAAATTACAGCTCAATGTGGTAAACAGTGTAACAGAAATAGAATCCTGAGCACCCCTTCCAAATTACACCATGTACTTGCAGACCTATATGCTTTGTTTTTGTTGTGCTCTATTTATCTAGACTACCTGTCTGAAAACAGAATCATATTTATTTTTCAAGTTCCAACTCAGTGCCACCCATTCTGTGAGGTGTTCCCTAAATCCCATAAGTAAATAAATAGATGCTTGCTCTAGGTTCCTACAACTCTTTGCTTATAACACAGTATGGGATATACCATGCAGAGACTCATATGCTTGCTTCCCACAAAATAGTGTGTGCCCTGACAGTAGAAATCTATTCATCTGCATGCACAGTAAATTCTAATTTAAAATGTATTTAACCAACCTAAGCATATAATACGGAATTATAATAGTGGTTCTGGAAATTCCCACTCTTTTTTTCACTTGTACATTTTTTTTTTCTGGTTGCAAATTTTATGGGTCTTAGAAAATGTATGATCATTAATAAATGAAGATGCTATCCTACATTGTGATGAAGAGAATAACTATTACTGATTAACTACAACTAAAACTCTTAAGTTCTATTTCAATATATTGAGTTTCAACAGAAATCAAGAAATAAAAAGTGAGAATTTATCTCCCTACCTCACCCATATATAAAATTAATATGCCCTGCAAAGGGTTTAATTTTTATATAGGAAAGGGGAGAATGAAAGAGAACTATACATGTTCATTGTAGACTGCTAAAAAGGCATTTTTAATTGGAGCAGCCACTTCCCTTGGGATTATTTTTATTTTTTAGAAAGCTAGATAGTTTACATAATTTAATAGCAGGTAGAGAAAAAAATAAAACTCTTCATAGTCAAGGAGAAAATAGAACATTGCTGAGTTTATCTTGTTATCACAAAATATTAATTCTTTGAGTAGCAAAACATTAACATTAGTTACTCTAATAAAAAGGAAAAAAGAACAGAGTTTCCATTACAAAAGAAATCTAGCAAAGTAAAATATATGTTCAAATTAAGGAGTTTAAGTGATTAAACATAATTTGTCTTCATTTAATCCAAAATTCATGTGATATTCCAGTTGAATAAAAAGAAAATCTCATTAAAAAAAGTTATTTACTATTCTTATTGCTGCTTCTCTCTACGGCTCTTTGTCTCCCACTGTGTGTTCCAAAAAAATATGTTGTAATATTTGCCTCTTTTCTCAATCACCACATTATTCCATACCAGAATTATGATAGTAGTATTGGTTGTCCAAATTTTTTAAAATTAATAGTTGAAAAGGGCTTTGGATACTTTCACAGTTAGTAGAAATGGTCTGCCAAGGTTGTAAGTTCAAATTTCCAAAGTTACAAAACTTAAAAAAAAAAAAAATCAAAACAAAACAAAGTTAAAAAAAAAATTTATTTTTTAAAAAAGATCATGTGATACTCCTTCCTTCCTACCCTTAAATTCTGTTTATACACTTAGTAGCCTTAGAACTAGGCTTATCTCGACTGAAGCAATTCCAAAGTCAGTTCTTTATTTTAAAATTATGTGTATATAATGACTAAGTAAATGGTAATAGCACTACAAGGACTTGTAATTTTTCCTTTGTTTTCAAATAGAAACTAAGAAGGTTCAAAAGCAGATACCACTTTTATTTGCTACAACTGCTCTTATTTAAAAGACAAAACTATTTTAGGATCACCACAGACTTGATATAATATCTCCTTAGCAATAGAGCTTACAGTGAAAATCATGACCCCTGCATGTGAAAAATGTAACACTGCTCAGGATTTCAAGAGTATGAACTATTCAAAATACTGGCTTAAAGCTGTAGAAACCACAAGCCAGGAAAGCAAACTAGAATTCCAATGTGATGATCTGTTTCTAAACGTTGTATGTGAGTAAGAGAGCAGTATATTCTGATCTTTTAAAACACCATTATGACTTCCTGTTTATCATTTCAAATGTCACAAGTTGAGTACAAAAGTATATTAAATCAGAGCATCTTGCTCTGCCTTCAGAAGCAATAAACGTTCTCCCTTTAAAGGAATTAAATTAAAAGTTAAATGGTCTTAGGGAACACTGGCTAAGCTGACTATAAAATGAAGGGTCTATTCATTCCTGTTTCCAATAATTAACCTTAAAAACAACAAACAAAAACATACTATCCTAAGTTGAAAGTTTTTACTGAGGATCTTTAAAGCACCCTAAAGGTTTCAAGAAATTATTTACTTGATTTCTACAATGCATTAGAGAAAAATAATCTAAATTACAAGTCCAGATTTATAAAAGAGACTTAAGAGGGAACAGTGCTGATCCTGTAGCTATAAAAGGTCATAATGTGGGTATGCTCAAGGAATATGGGGAGGTAAACAAAGAGAGAAACATTATAGATACCTCTTCCATACCTGGACCATTGCTTGTGACATTCAGGTTTTAGACATATAGGAAGAAAATATGAATGTGGAAACAATTGAACAATTTGAGATTTCTTTTTACAGAAAGAAACAGGATGGGGAAGGGGACGAAGGAGAGAAGGTATGTTTAGGATCACATAAGCAAGAACAAAACCCATTCTGGTTCTATCAGCAGAGTCCTGCAAAGTATACTAGACCACGGAGGTAGTACTCCTTGAAAATTTCATCAATAATTATGAACTAATAAATGAACTCACACTTTGAAAATAATATTGCTAATTTTGAAAATAAGAACAACATCAATATAGATACCTAGTTCATCACTCTGTTCTCTTGAAACAGTCTCTTTATTAGGTTTCCTAGATACCATATTCTCCTGATTTTCTTTCTACTTCAGTGGCTACAAGCCTCCTGTATTTATTCCATCTCCCTAAGACCTAAATTTACAGTGTCTTGGGGTATTCAGCCTCTTTTTTAGCTATTTACAGTTACTTTTAACTTTGGCTACTTTCATTTCTGGTATGACAGATTAAGGTACTAACAGATAATATGATCAACCATGCTTCTTCCTCCCCTCAAACAAAATAAAGCAGAACATAAAACCTGCACATATTACCAAAAACCTACTTAAAGATAAAGGAGAGTAAATGGAAGAAGATAGGCTCTGATAGGGACTCTAAGCAAACTGGGAGTAAAGATGTGAAGCTATACAGTTAAGTCACCATCTTTTCAGAGAGTAACTGAAAACTGCAGGGTGCATGGTTCAGGAAGACAGGCCAAGGAGCATGTGCAACAGTGAGGTTTGGGTACGTTATCCACTACAGAGCAGGGGAAACCCAGAAGAGAAAGAAGCACACAAGGGATCCATAAGCCTGAACAATGCATGTAAGAAACGGATTCAAACTAATAGACAAATGATCTGAACTAAAGCTATAGGTGCTATCTAAGAAACATCTTTGAAACTAAAGCCGATTCCAAAAGTTAACTGATAAAACTGCCATTTGTTTGAGAAGAATAACCAGACCCAGAATCTCTAACTACATATTTTTCATAACATCCAGGATACAAGTCAAAACCACCCAGCACATAAAGATCCAAGAAAAGGAAACATTTTTCTTCTCCTCAGGCAAAAATGACTATTATCACTCTCCTTGACGTTTAAAAAAAAAAAAATTCCACTCAATGAATTAAAATCTTATCAGAGAAATAAAAAATCCCAGCATAGACAAAGAAACAATAGGTGTTAACTGATTTACCCATAGAACATCAGTCACTGGGTAAAAAGACCATAGGATATTCACATAACCTCAAAGTTATCATCTCACAAATTACCTAACAAATGCAAACAGAAAAAAAGTACCTTTAAAAAAAGGAGGAATCTGGCACACAATGTCTAAACCAAGTGATTGAAACTAAGCATTACCAGTAAAGGGAGGAACATGGATGTGACACAATGTATAATTATTATTATTAAAGATTCAAAGTATTTTCTAAAAAGTTGGAGGGAAATACACTAAAATTTCTAAAAAATGCCAAAAGGCATGCTATTACGTATCAGGGAAGAATTAAAACAGCTGTGCTGGGATCTATTCACTTCCTTTACCAGGAAGAAACTCAGGCAGAAGTTTAATGTACTTGTTAATACACTAATAATGGCTTCTCTTGGTAAATATGCTAATAACTTTTGTTAGGAGGAAAGTCCTTATTTGAAGAATGTTCTTAGCAGGATGTCCCCCTGTTAAGGATGCTTACAGTAAACAAATCCGGAATCTATGAATTTATGAGGCACGAACACTGGAAAATACCATGTAAGCTATACAACCTTGGGGTATAGAATTGGTAAGTTTCAAAACTGAATGCTGTCTGCTATTGGGTAATAACTAAACTTCCTCAGTTAAAGATCTCATCTACTCTGGGCCAAAAAGTATATGGCTGATGCAGAAAAGAAGGACCTACGGAATCATACAGACTCCTAAATCTCTCCTAGGTTAACCTGTTCCTTCTGATTGGATCTATCTTTGAAAATATTACTGAAGCTAGATTTCTAAGTAAGACTTCTAATATGTGAATCCAATTTGATGATAGGATTTTTAGGACTGGCTTACAAAAGATGAAACTATCAAAAATAAGTATAATCTTACACTAACAACACTATTAATACTATTACTTTAGTAAAATAAGTGAATTAAATGTTAATTTCACACAAATAATTAATATAATATGCTTTAGGGACAAAAAAGGTATCTTTTAACCTATGGTGGATTTGTTTTTAAGCATTCATAAAGGAAAAATAAAAAACTTAACAAAAATCATAGTATATGAAATTACAGAGAAATACCTCAGTAAATTTTTAAAAAAATATATAACGTGAAATGATGAGAAATTCTAATATATGAATATATATGATGACAAACCTCCAACCAAGGAGTGTATGCAGTCTAGAACACATCCAAATGTGCTTTAAAAAAAGATTCTACCCCCTTTACAGAGTTGTGGTGAAATTCATATGATATATACTTGACCTTTGAAACAATATAGGTTTGAACTGCACAGGTCCACTTACATGAGATTTTTTTCCATGGTAAATACTATAGTACTAGATGATTCAAGGTTGGTTGAATCTGTAGATGCAGAACTGCAGATAAAGAGGGCCCACTACAAGTTATATCCAAAATACAGGAGTTCCTGTCGTGGCGCAGTGGTTAACGAATCTGACTAGGAACCATGAGGTTGAGGGTTCAGTCCCTGCCCTTGCTCAGTGGGTTAACCATACAGCGTTGCCGTGAACTGTGGTGTAGGCTGTAGACACGGGTCAGATCCCGCGTTGCTGTGGCTCTGGCGTAGGCCGGTGGCTACAGCTCCGATTCGACCCCTAGCCTGGGAACCTCCATATGCTGCGGGAGCGGCCCAAGAAATAGCAAAAAAAAGGCAAAATACACCCAGATTTTCAACTGCTCAGAGAGTGAGTGCCCCAATCCCTGCCGTTGTTCAGGGGTCAACTGCAGTTATTATTTTGACGATGTATTACTTTATTTGATTTTACATGCTATCTCTAAAGATCATAATCTACGACATTTTCCTATTTGTGATCTACTAATGACAATCAGTTAGAAACAGACCATGACATAAGACAGGGCAATCCTAAGAGCTGATAAAGGGCAAATGATGTGTTTTCTGTTGTTGTTTTCTTTGTTTATTTGTTTGTTTTTGCCTGCACCCTCAGCATGAGGGAGTTCCGGGCCATGGCCGGAACCAGGGCTGTAATGGGAGCCACAGCAGTGACATGGATCCTTAACCTGCTGGGCCACGAGGGAACTCCACCAAATGATGCTTTTAATAATAGAGCCTTGAACATGTAAAAATAGGAGAAGAATGGAACAAAAGTGATAGAGTTCTAAAAGAGAGAAGCAAAGGATAACACAGCAAGATCTCACAGAAGAGAAATTCTCATTACATAGGAAAATTCAGCATAAGGAAGAGTAAGGGCCTCAAAAAGGACTAAGTTAAAAAAAAAAAAAAAGAGTAACTGGGTATACTTAGCTGGGAGGAATTAAAGAATCACAAAACTTGTTACATATCTTTGGGCCTTTTTTCCTAGAGGGCAAGTATCATGTTTATTAAATTAACTTAATCCAATCTCTAGGAGAATGGAACTTCAGAAGTTCTCTTCTTGGTGAAGCAGTAAAGTGGCTAATACCATCAGCTTTTTTTCTTTTTTGGCCTCCCCCTGGCACATGGAATTTCCAGGCCAGAGATCAGATCTGAGCTGCAGCAGCAGCAGCAGCAGCAACCCTGGATCATTAACCCAATGGGCCAGGCCAGGATCGAACCTGCACCCCAGTGCTGCAGAAACACTGCCAATTCCACTGTGCCACAGCAAGAACTCCATAACTTCATAGTTAGTTATAAAGTTTACCATCAAACAACTATTTGATCTTGAACAAGCTACTGACCTTCTCTAAGCCTATTCTGTAAGATAGGGATAATAATATCTACCTCATGAGATAGTGAATATAAAACACACGATATATTTACCCAGCACACAGTAAATAGTAAAAGCTAGATATATTACCTTGATATTTGAGATAAAAGATTTCTAGTACATTTTGATTAATTTTACTATATACCTTAATTTTACGAACTCCTTCTCTAGCTAAATAACTTAGAAATCTATAAAAGTCAAAAAGCTACTTAAACATTCAAAGAAAAAGGAACTATTTCAGAAGCCAATGTATATACTAGTATCAAAGCTACTAGTATGAATACTATCAGAAAAGGCAGCAAAAATTTCTTTCATATTTATACATTACACTCTATAAAACTGGAATATGTCATTTTATAGCATCATAAAGACCAGGCCATTTTTTCCTTGGCCAGAAAAAACAAACTCCCATTTCTAAAAATACCTCAGGTTTTCTTCTTAAGGAAGTCATCTTGCAACGAAATACCCTATTATCATAGAAAGCAAGTATAGGACAGTATGTCATGAACAACACTATAAAAATGTAGCGGTATATGAGCCAAGGAAAAAATTCGTCTGGAAAAATGAGTAAGAAGAGGTTTTTCTCCAAATTTAATTGAGACTATGAGCTTTCCGTTTTGTGACAATTTCTTTGATACTCCCATTTATGTGATAACTAACATTCCCTTAAGAAATTACAAATGACCTTTCAATTTTAAAAAATGCTTTGTCTTTTCTTCTTTTAGAAAAGTAGAACGATTTTGTAAAAGAACCACGAATGAAGAACAAAATTTGAAATGTAAGAAAAGCAAACATATAGACTTACTCTTTTTTCGGTTTTTATATTTTTATTTAATCCAGTTTTTAAAGAGCATTACAAATGGAGTGGAAGTCAGAGTAACCAATCTAAACTACATTTACCCTGACATGAATTCAAGGAATCTATATATCCCATTAATTTTATGAATTCAAGTACTATACCAGACTATGAACTTTAGCTTTCTTGAGGCAACAATTCTCATACATAAAGGTCTTACACAGACACAGGAAAAACAGAAACAACCAAAACAAACAAAAACTATGGTCATGACAGAGTAATATTGTAAACCTATGAACTTTATCACTGAGTCTGATTTCCTATTGCTGATGAAGTTTAACAGAAAATAAGTTTCACATATGGATCAAATAGGACTACTTTTCTTTCTAGTTAAATTAAATGCATTATTGAAAGTTACAGAATGGAAGTATTCTAAAGATTAATGAATACTTTTTGTCCCCAAACTCCTGACATACTGTACATAGGCTTATTATATATAATGCATCCTTTCCATGGTAAAATAAAATCAGCAATTATACAGTAGCTCAAAGCCTCCGAATAATTTAGGACTACAAAAATGACTATTCAGAAGAAATTACAGAGAAAAATTTAGGTAAGGAATGTAATTTAGTAAGGACCTTAGTTAAGAGAAAGTGAGAGACAAAGGAATAAACCATAACATTCTACCTTAGCGTTAATCCTCAAAAACAAAAATCTCTAAGGATTTTACCTTTCACAGGAATTTTATGGAAAAAAAAAGGTATATGAAAAAGTTTAAATGATGGGTAATACAAAGTGACACAAACAATTAGGACTCAAATATGGATAATTTTGCATGAATGACTAGACAACAGGGGGATTAAAATTTTGATATATCAAATGGATTCCATGAATTTTGCAGTCTTGTGAAAATAAAACAAAAAATCCCCACAAAACTCATACCTCACACCAAAGAATCATATCCTACATCTGCTTCTATTCAGATTAACTATGACAACTTTGTTTTATAGGATACTTTATCAACCATTCAATAGGAAAAAATGGTGAGAAGTTTTGATAATCTCAGTTAATACACTGTTAGAGAATTCTATTGCTCTTTTACCTATCACAAAACTTAGAAGTTCTACCAGAATGTAATACTCAAACATACATGCAAAATGACCCTGCAATTAAAGTAATTGCTGGTACCAAATGTTGTTTTTAAGTCCTGCAATAAAACAGTCTCCCAGACATTTAATAGTATGTCATTTGGTAAATGAAAGTTTCCACAAAGTAAGAACAGCGAGAAGACCTAAAAATTATGCTAGTGAAGATTTTGGCTAAAAGAAACAAAAATACGGATCATTTTGGTCCAATACTAATTTTATTTCAAGTTACTACAGAGCTGAATAAAATGCTGACACCACCACACAAAAATTTATTGAGTTGGCAATAGGCAAAGCATGATGTCAGCCACCAATATTACTATCCACATTACCAAACAGCACGAACTTAACTTAGACTTGAACTTAACTTAGACTTCAAGAGTAAAGTTGCAGTAAAAATCTTAGGCACAAAGGATAACTAAACATAGATGAATTTAATGTGGCATAGTTTTGACACCAATTAGTTTAACAACTTTAGTAAAAAACAGAATAATGCAAGCTTAAACATATTACAATATTCTAAATGTGTTACATTCTCCACCAAACCACACAAATAATGTCAGACAACTCAAAACTATATTCAAGTAAATTTAACATACATACATATACCAAAGACACATTCACAAAATGTAGGCTGAGAGGAAGCACACATATACACATATCACAAGTCCTTACCTTCATGGCATGGATTTCTTCGAGCAGCCGTTGTGCTCGTCTTTGGTTTTTTAACAGTGCATCTTCGGTGCCCCTGCAAAAGACACATTACAATATATATCCAGAAAACACATTTATTTTAGATTAATATCATAAAGAAAGGTCTTTCCATTTCTTTTAGAAATGCTTAATCCATAAATAACATTCTGTCATCCTGCATTGTCCTCCCTCCATCCAACACATACCCTAATTCTAACAACAAACCCAAGTTTTTGGCAAAAATAAGCATTGGCTATACATGATATTAATAATTATTACCACTGATGGTTTGCCTTCTAATTCTTTAATGGGAAGGTCAAATAATACTTTCTAATCAATCAATTAATAACACATTATATTCACATAAGTTTTGTAAGCTACAATTAAGTTTCATAAGCTCTAAGGTTGGAAATAATTTTATTAAATGAAAATTTGTTCTCTGGAATTAAAGAAATACATAAAGATACTAAATATAAGATTATATCAAAAGAAGAGGGCTATCTCTTAAGCATGTACCAAAAAAACCCCCAAGAAATTAATCAGAAGCAAAACACATCTGAAGATCTTGTAAGTATTCATGCTTAAAGCATAAGTACTATAAATAACATACTTTTCTCTAATACTAGCGACACCAAAATGCAAAATATTACTTTTTCAAAAAATTTAAACATAATAAAATGTTTTGATAAACACTTCAGCAAGGTACTAAAGATTTCAAAATTATGTGGGCAATTCAAGCAATAAGGTGATATTGGAGTTCCCAATGTGGAGCAATGGGATCGGCGGTATCTCTGCAGCGTCAGGATGTACTACGTTCCATCCCCTACTCTGCACAGTGGATTAAAGGATCCAGCGTTGCCACCCCTGAAGCACATACCCTGCGACTGAGGCTCAGATCTGATCCTTGGCTGGGGAACTCCATATTCCCCAAGGCGGCCAAAGAAGGGGGGAAAAAAGGGTAAGTTGATATTAAAATCTTTAAAACTGATTTCAGGTATCACTAGATTTGTTAAACAACATCAACATCTTAAAAAAAAAATAAGCTAATGACATAAAATACGTAAATACTTCCAAAACACTTTTATTCTAAACAAGTCAAAAGAAGAGTTTTGAAAAAAAATAAAAGAATTCATCATACATCTAAGTGAATATGGTCAAGACTATGTAAGGACATGCTGACACAATTCATCTCACTCAGATCCTATCTACACACAAAACAAAGTGCTGTGTAAGTAAGGTATTTAATTATTTCTCTAGACTCCACTCTCAAATTTTGTAAATACTGAATAAAAACAACTTTTGACATGTTATTACTTGTAGACTATTACTTTAAATGACTAACTTTTTTGACTTCAATCTGCCAACACTCCTCACAAGTTTTCGAATAACCAAAACTCGGATTCTCTTCACTTCTTTTCTCATCTTCACAACCTTCGAGAAATAAGGTCAAAATTAGAGAGGTTCTTAATCCAAGAAGAAACATACTTTATTTTGAGTATTAATATTACAGAGTAAGTCTAGCACTTAAACTACATTCATTGTTTCATGAAATCAAACTCCTTCATAAACAGTAAATGTATAAGGAATAAACATTCTAAACATGTCTGAAGACTTAAGAGAAACAACTTATGATCTTTAAAAAAAAAAACAAAACACAGCATTTTCAGTGGTTAGTATTTTAAATTATACTTATATCTTGTTGGGCTTGGAACATAATAAACTGTGAGCCCACGGAGATCAAAGACCATCAAGTTCATCTTTGAATACTTGAAGCTTTTAAAACAAAGCCCGACCCAAATGGTAGGATTTTAATTTACTGAAATCAGCATTTGTATTAACAGAAGCAAATGCTTGAAAGTGAATACATTTTACTTACTTATAGAACACCCTTTTCATTTATGTTTAGTAATAAGTTATTTCAACCATAACTTTAAAAATACAAGGGTGCACACAGGCACATACACACACAGACATACACACTGTAAATAATCCTATTAGAGAACAATGATAAACTCTAAGAACAGCAAAAACAAAAAACCCAGAATTATTGGCCAAGAATTGGAAATGTTCTAATGATAAACAACTACATGCTATAGCAGTTCTCAGTGCAATGGAATGCTATCATTTTGAGTTTATGTTTTGTCTATCATTGTTAGGAGTCATACATCTTTTAATTTCCCTGTAATGTCCTTCATGCCCTTCTCCACTTCAGCAACTACAAAATTCAGTTCAGATATAATCGTTCCTATGCAACCTTCAAATGACTGCTTCAGTTAGATAGCTATTCCATCCTTAGAGTTTCCACTATACTTGTGGGTAGCACCTATCTCACCGAACCATCTCTAATTGCTCTTGTGGTTGTCCATGATCTCCTCAAGGACAGGGGCCTTGCAATATTTAATTTAGTGTTTCCTGTGCCTTGCAAGACTTCCTGGCACACACAATCCTCAAATTTTTCTTGCCAAAATAAATAAATAAATAACAATAATAATAATAATAAATACCTTGCATTTTGCAGTAATGCCTCTTACCTTCATTAATATCATTCATTCCCTTATTCACTGAAGATATTGACAACCACCTTCTCTCTACTCAAAGTTTCTCCATCATTTTGGGTGATGCAGATGCCCACTTGACTAACCCACCCAATACTGTATTTTCATTTTTTGACTTCCTCTGTTCTAATGACCTAATCTATTCCACCAAAGCCACCCAGTTCCGTGGTCACAGTGTAGTTCGTGTCATTGTTCATAATTACTTCATTTCTAAAACCATCCATTCAAAAACCTCACACTGAGATCACAACTTCTTTCAGCTTGCTTGTTTAACTCCACCCACCACAGCTGTCTTTGACTCCACTGAAACTACCAGTTCACCGACCTCTGTACTTTCTCTCAATTAGTCCTTTTCTTTTTAATTTTCCTCCTTTTATCCAGTTTGAATACATAAGCAATGTTTGCCAATACGTAAACTCATCCCTCTGGTCAGAAATCCTTCCAGTTAACCCTGGATAAAAAACAACATTCTGAGTTCTTTATCACAGTACCCCAATAGACAGGAAATACTTGAGATATTCTACCTATTAGATATTCTTTATAACTAACTTCAAATGGTTCCTTACACTTCGGTGAAATCATAACATACACATAAACGTTTATCTAACCTTTCCCTTCCCCTAACAACTTCGTGGAAAAAATAAACAGATGGGAACCATCATCTTTCCACTACCATGAATGTAAATTTATTTGCATTACCATCTTCTTCAATTAATAAAGTTAAAATACCACTAAGTTTTTTTGAATTAAATCTTTTACCTGTGTTTTTGGTCTCATTCTTCTCTGCTTTCCTAGAGCCTTTACTATGGGCTATCCTTTTATTTTAGCACTCTCGATCTCTTAAATGCATGTTTCCCAATGATTTTTTTTTTTTTTTTTTTTTTTTTGTCCTTTTGCCTTTTCTGGGGCCGTTCCTGTAGCATATGGAGGTTCCCAGGCTAGGGGTCTAATCAGAGCAGTAGCCGCCAGCCTACACCAGAGCCACAGCAACGCGGGATCCAAGCCACGTCTGCAGTCTACACCACAGCTCACAGCAACGCCAGATCCTTAACCCACTTAGTGAGGCCAGGGATTGAACCCGCAACCTAATGGTTCCTAGTCGGATTTGTCAACCACTGAGCCACGACGGGAACTCCAGTTTCCCAATGATTTTTAATCATGCTTGAGTCATTTTCATTAATGATGAGACAAATAAAACATCCTCACTACAAAGCTCACTAGAAGAACCCTCCCTTGTCAACTTCCTGCAGAGCCAGGCTTTTGGAGATGTACAAACTGTTCCCATTTTTGCATGCCATATGATACCAGCTGAACTTCCATTCCCACCCGTCCACTACAAGCTGTCACAAAAGATATTAGTGATTTCTAAAAGTCCCTAAATCCAATAGGAATTTTTCAGACTTCGTTTTATTGGAAATTTTAGCAATTTGATGCCGTTGACCACTTCCACCTTCTTGAAATACTTTCCCTTGGTTTCTCCAACAGAACAGTATCCCGGTTTTCCTCCTTCCTCTTTAGTCACTGCATCTTGTTCTTCTTTGAAGGCTCATCCACGTCTAATCAGTCCCGAACCTTCAGAGTTCAAGCAGGAGTCCTAGGGCAGCTCTTCTTTCAAGATAAACATTTTAGCCCTAAGTGATCTTATGTATGTATACCATTAATTTGCCACCTAAATTAAGATGACTCAAAAATTTCTACCTTCAGCTGAGATCTCTACTTTTACCTTCAGACCTAAATATGTAACTACCTTCCTGACATTTCAAGAATGCTTAAAATCACCTCCAACTCACATGTGAACCCTTGTTCTTCACTCCTACCTGGATCCCTCTTTTGGTGTTTCATATATAAAGGAATGGAACAATCCTTTCAATAATTAAGTCTAGAGTTTAATATAGGTAGCTCTCTTTTTCTAAATTCCTCACAATTAATCTATTACCAAGTCATAATAATTTTATCTCCTAATTATCTTTCAAACTGTACTACTTTTTTTCTCTAACTTCCTAGCTCTCCTGGCTGAGTTTCTGGCAACTGGTTTCTCAACATCCATTCTTGCTGCTCTCCAGTCAGTTATCCACAACTCAGTCAGATTACATTTTTTAACACTTAGATATGATGTGACACCTTTACTTAACTCTCTTCAGTGGTTTCCAATTGCTTTTAGGATGGCCACATGATTTCTAGTCCATCCTCATTCTGCTTACAACTACCACCAAATCTTTACACCTGCCATTTTCTCTGATGGGGTGGTCTTTCTCCCCATGTTAGCTTATTAATATCTTACCTTTCTGATTTTGGTCCAGTTGTCATTTCTCAGTCCAGTCTTTTGGCCTCCCTGAGAGGGTCAGAAAGTGCTTCTAGAACTTATCATGACCCTTATTTTAAGCTTAACATTTTACTTTTAATCTGATTATGCTTAATGAATCTTTTATGCTTAATGAATCTTTCCCCCACTAGGTTATAAATTCTATGAAGGACAAGTATCTGGTTTTATTCAATGCTGCATCTTAACATCTAACAGAGTAGATGGTATACAGTAAGTGTTCAATAAATATAAATGACCAGAAAGGGAGCAATACTCACTTGTTTATTCACTGTTTCAAAGGAGTAATTTATTAGCAGAATGTAATCAGGTTTCTACTACATATGTTAACCTTTTTGGAATTTGTTTCAAAGACAGATCAATTTAGAAAAAAACCATACTTGCATACACAAAAAGCCACTGAGATTAGGTTTCAGTGAAAAAATGAACTGCTACATTTCATAAGCAACAAAAGTGGTTATGTATGATACCATTTTTAAAAGTTGTCTTTCATAAAATAATAAACACCAAGTGATAAATTCTGCATTAAATATATTAACATATGTTTCTAATTGCTGAACCCTGCAGGTGCATGAGATTATATACCATTTGCCAACCACTGTTAACCAACTTTAACTAGTAAATTACAGTGGGCAAAGTTGGTCCTCGATTACTTTCCTATCATGAGAAAGAGACTCCCATTTTAAAATTCCAATTTAAGAAGTACTGTGTTTCTCATTACTGCATAAGAAAATTTTAAAGCAAAGAGAATGCTTTACGTACTTATTTTCACACCAATGCCAAAAAAAAAAAAAAAGCTTCTCTAGCTTATTAACTTTCTTGGTTTAAGTTTAGTATATTAAAAATTAAGTCTATTCACTTTATGCTATAATGGGAATATATTTTTATTTTTCCCACACTGCTCACCCTAAGCACATAGCTTTCCTTAAGCATTTTATTTTTGCAAAACTGACGGACACCTACTAATAGCATTTTAGTTTGGACTTAAAGGTTGCCAATTCATTTGTCACCCAGGAACTATGAAGCTGGTTGACAGATAACCCAGAAGTCAACAAACAGGCCTAAAATACCCCATATTGTCAGAAGGCCAATGTACTACTTAAGGGCAATATGCTTTGGTGAATTCTTCAACTGAAAGCAAAGAGAACCGTCATCATTAGAAATGTGAAAAGATGTAATATTGCTTGGGAGGAAAAGAAGGAAAGAGAAATAAAGCAAACAAGGAGGAAATAGGCATAATAATAAAAACGAAATACGCTGACAGAGAAGAAACAAAATGAGAGAGCAGTGGAAGGGAAAAATTTAAAATCAGAAACTGGAGGACAAAAATCTGTATGTTATTACCAAGACTGATAAGTCCAAGCTGAGCACTTCCAAGCAGCAAAAGAATGCATTTAGATAAGAACACAGGAAAAATGAGTTAAGACACACACACACACACACACACAGAACACATGCGCTGAAACCGAGGTGTTACCTAGAACCTAGGCACAGAGATGCCCTCAGTTAACCTGGTGAAATCTTTACACGGTGATGTAACCTGGCCCAATTCTTGGGTAGATAGTACAAAAATATAATAATAAGTTAATTAAATGAAAAGCTAATATCCTTGCTTGGGAAAGACCACGTTAAGCATACAGGCATGAGTCAATATAAACAAAGGAAAAGGGAACCACAAAAAGCAAAAGCTGGCAGTGTCTGACTCAAGAAGATTCCAGAGAAAGTTTTCCCATCTCAGAGGCCTGGGAAATCCAACATGTACTGGAATAACTCAATTATGGGGATAGATGTATTCAATGCTCAACATTGAATCATACAACAAACTCTTTTTGTGGTTCCACATTTCAAGCAGCTGATGCAGATCAGTAGACAGGAAACAAACTGCATGTTACAATGTAAGCATTATTATCTACATTAGCTATATTTCTTAAACTAGTTTTCTCATTTATATATTTTCTTATAAGTTTATGAGTTGGTTTTTGTATATGGTTTATGGTTGAAGTTTATGGTTGTGGTTGATATGAATTTGCTTTGAAAGAATACTTTTTCTGAGACAATATTTGGGATGACAATGATAGCAAGTTTTCAATCTACAAAGCTGAGAGCAAACTATGATTCACAAACAAAAGCAAATGTTACTTTGAAATGACTAATAGCTATTGTCTGGTCAGTCAACTATACAACCATTTTTTGGTATTGTACTAACTTTGCTAGGTATTTGAATTAATCTATAAAAAAAAAACCCTGTAGTTATTAGAAAACAATTATTCTAAGCGCAAGTAGCTCTAGAAAAGCCTGCAGTGCTAAGAAAAATTTGAGTATATCTCTGTTCCTTAGAATACATTAAAACTTCTGCTTCTTCATTACTTACTATCAGATTGGCAAATACAAAACAATATGACAACACATTCTGTTCCTGAGGCTGTGAGGAAACAGGCACTCTCATACATTGCTCGGAGGAAGGTAAATTGGTATACTCCTTCTGGAGGAAATTCTGGCAATGTCTAACAAAAATCTTACTTCTAGGAATCTGTCCAGAAGACACACCTCCAGCTATAGCAAAAAGCTATGCACAAGACTAATCAATCAGCACTTTTACAAAATGTTACCTAAGAGATAAAATATTGTAAATAAGTAAAGCATAAGCAATGTTTTAATCAGTGCAAATCTCCATGTATTATGGATAAACCCTAAAATGTTAAGTGAAAAAAATATTTTTTTAGAATGATACTGTATAGTATACTGTATTCGTACAGTATGATACCACCTATGCAAAGTTTAAAAATATACAACACAATAATATTCAGTGGTATGAATATGGGTATTTATGTTACTAAAATTATTAAAAACATAATGAGAAAACACACTGAAATAATAACTAGTTCTAAGGCAGATGGAATTAAGCATTACAATATGGCAAAATACTGTTATATGGTATACACAAAACAGATTATAAAGACATTTGTTACATAGTTTTCCTTATATTTGAACTATTTTATAGTTAACCATATTAATTATGGCCTTATGCAGAGGACTTCTAATTTGGCCATTTGGATAACTTATTGTTGACTTATACTTTTTACCTCTGATGAGCAACACTTTATAAATTCTAAAGTGTTTGGTGATTAATTATAATATAATCATTACTGTGCATATGCTGCCACCTAGCAAAACTTCCCAGAATAGTTTAACAATCATCAGAAAATAGTTTTCTTATGGATGGGAAGTGATTTGCTATTTCAGTAAAGAATTATTAAAAAGTACCACATATTTAATTATGAAATAGATTTACAATCTGAAAAGCACATACAAACATAGTGTTTGACATTCTAATCTTTTACAATATGTAAAAGTATATCATTTTGTTCTCTGGCATTTTAGTTTCTACCTTTACTATCTTATGAGACATGGAAAACAGTTTTCTGATGGGCTTCTTAATAATTTGCTATCAAGAATAAAATAATGTTAGTTTCATATAGGAGCTCTTGGCCTTACAAAGTACCAGGTCAGAATGTTTCACTTTCTAATTCTGAATTTACACATCACTGCAGTCTAAAGAAACAAATGACTGGAGGAAACTCAGCTATAGTTTGCAAATTCTTTACTCACTAAATGCTAAGGCACTGTTGTTTTCAATTGTACACTCCTTGTCTAGTTCTAATGGAAAAGAAAGAAAAAAGTCTACATTAGCATATTCCCCGCCCCCAACTCCTGGCTCATTTGAATATTAGGTAACTCAAGTTGGACCATCCATATTTTGATCTGACTGGCAAGTATATACATATTATTACCTATATACATAAAATACCATGTTAAAGATTAGGGAAGTTGCTATATAATAAGTCAGTTAAGTACGCCCTCTTCAAAGTCCATATGAGTACTGGTAAATATAAAATATGCAAGAAATGATCATAAGATGAAGTAAAAAGTGACACTTTCTTTTTAAAAATGTAAAGGTAGGGAGTTTCTGTCCTAGCTTAGCAGTAATGTATCTGACCAGTATCCCTGAGCACATGGGTTGATCCCTGGCCTCACTCAGTGGGTTAAGGATCCAGTGTTGCTGTGAGCTGTGGTGTAGGTTGCAGATGTAGCTCTGATTCGACCCCTAGCCTGGGAACTTCAATATGCTGCAGCTGTGGCCCTAAAAAAGAAACACACACACACAAGTAAAGGTAGAAATCTTACAATACTTAAGAGAAATATATGTATTTAAGAATTTTGAGGAGTTCCCCTCGTGGCTCAGTGGTTAACGAATCTGACTAGGAACCATGAGGTTGTGGGTTCAATCCCTGGCCTTGCTCAGTGGGTTAAGGATCTGGCGTTGCCATGAGCTGTGGTGTAGACTGCAGATGCGGCTCGGATCCTGCGCTGCTGTGGCTCTGGCACAGGCTGGTGGCTACAGCTCCGATTAGACCCCTAGCCTGGGAACCTCCATATGCCACGGAAGCAGCCCAAGAAATGGCAAACAACAACAACAACAAAACAACAACAACAAAAAAAACACAAAACCTTGAGTCCGGAAGTGTTCTGTAAATGTCAGCTTTTATCCTTAGAAAATTCTTTAAAAAAAAAAGAATTAGGGTTTAAGACATTGAAAGTTAACATAATAGTTGTGCCTGCAATCAGGCTTTTATTTTCATAAAAGTCATTTTGAGAAGTTAAATATACTGTAAACTAGGAGGCAATATGACTTTTTAAAAGAAAAGGCTATAATTAAAAATTATAGAAAAAGGATTCCAATTAAATAAAGATATAAGTACCAACATCTTTAATATTAGAGATTTACAAATTTTTGCAAATGTGATAAAATCTATGGAACTTTCCCTCTCTCTCCGGACATAGACATACAACAAATTACACATAATTTCAGACAGTTATAGGGTTCCTGAAATACATTCCTGAATCTCAGTTAAGGAAAACTAATTTAAGTTATTAGGGATCATGAAAATGATGTCTCAAATTACTCAACAGATAAGTAATGAGGATATGATGGTGAGCAAAAATTTATAGTCCTATTGAGGGCATAAGCAATCTCTCTCACATTTACATAACAGATTAAACAACTCTTACAAATGCTAAAATGGAGATGTAAATAGTGCTACAAAAGTTTACACAAGGAGTAAATGAAAGTCAAGAGCAGTGTCCCTGATAAAGCAACATAGAAGTATGACATGGACTAATGAGAAAGAAAATTTGGTGGGTAACAGGAACAGTACACCCAAAGTATCTGTAGAATGCCATGCTAGATAGTGGAGGAATGCCAGAGCAGCCAAGTACAGAGCCTGAAGGGGTGAGGGGAATGGTATAACATCAAGTGGAGAGATACGCCTTGTTTAGATTGGTCTTCACCAAAAGCAACAGGAGGCAGTTCTAAGCAAGGGCATGAGATGTGTTTTGAAGAGAGCACTCCAGCTCATCAGAGTAGGCAGGAGGCCAGGATAGCAGTTCTGCTGAGGAATAAAATTTAGACTAGGACAGCGGTGAGATGGAAAAATAATGGAAAGGTATCTAAAATAAAAGTTAATTTGAACTCTTTTTCAGATATATTTCTTTCTTAAATAAGTTAATTCATTTCTCTTATCAATTTCCTATGAAGTGATTTTTCTTAATTTCTGTGAGATATTTTACAGTAATAACATTAGCAATTTGTCTGTCATATTTGCTCTATTTTTTCTAAGTGTTTGTCCCTTTTTTCCCCTTTGTTTTTCAATATGGAAGTTCCCAGGCTAAGGGTCAAATCAAATTGGAGCTGCAGCTGCTGGCCTACACCACAGCCACAGTTACGGGGGATCTGAGTTGGGTCTTTGGACTGCTCCATAGCTCACGGCAACATTGGATCCTTAACCCACTGAGCCAGGCGAGGGATAGAACCCACATCCTCATGGATACTAATTTGGGTTCGTATCCTGCTAAGCCACAACGGGAACTCCCATCTCCCATTAATTTTAAATTATTACACCATTCTTTCATTATTGCCACTTTTTTTCTGTCTTTTTTCCCCTTCTTCAGATTAGAACATATATGATTTACTTAAGCGTGGGATGTATAAACTTCCTAACCTGATAAGTTTATTTAATCATCCAGCAAACACTTATAGAGCATATATGCTGCAGGTGATAGACAAACACAAAAAAGAAACAGGTAAGCAAATGTTTTCAGAGTAGAAAACACCTTGGTTGTATAAAGAACACACACTTACCCCAGAATGAACTGAATTAATAATTTTAACTGTTATGAAGAGGCCTGGAAACTAGCTAAGTGGAAAAAGTGAGAGCCCTAAATGAAGAGTAGGGTAAAGGGTACACTCTTCTCAGTGTAATTTCAGAATTAAACAGGAAGCTCACTAGTATTTCCAGGAAATTTCCAAGGACAACACTCCAATTAAGGTCTTTTATATCTCACAGGCGATCTACCGGAAAAAAGACCAGCAATGTTTTCTGGAACTAGAAAGAGCTTAATGTATATTTATCAATGTAAAGAGAATGCCTTCAGAGTACCCCTCTTTAATACATCCTGTTCTTTACTGCCAAGTGAAATCCAGGCTTCTTAATGCAGCAGTAAAGCAGTAATATATTTCAGCTTTATTTCCTACTTCACTCCACAAGTTCTCATCAGTGTAGAGTTTTCTACTCATATTACCCAAAACACTTTCTACTACCATCCCTTCCTGTTTATACTGTTTCCTCTGGCTAGAAACGCCTTCTTCCCTCTATTTGAACCACTGGATTCAATACTGTGTAAGATCCTTAAAGGCCAAGAATAAACATAACTCATTTCATTTTGCCTTCTTTGGAAACTTCTTCTTTTTTTGCCTAAATAACTTTGTTTTTCTTTCTGGGCATTATTCTATATCACTGGTGGATGGTGTTTTCCCTTCCCTACCTGAGTATAGGTTTCTTAAAAACCGTCTGTCTTCCACAACTGTGTAATATGTAGTGTCTTGCTCATAGCAGACACATATATGTAATGAATAAAAAGGACGAGAACTTCCTTTGCTACAGCTGTGAGGTCCTCATTTAATCCTTGCTTTTCCAGGTTACCTTAAATCTCTGATGACTTCCTAGAATAGAAGCAGAAACTGGAAATGAGACATGACGAAACGTGGAGATGATGAGGACAAATGTCTGATCAGACTGGATTTCAGAGAGAAATAAATTTGAGGACAGTAAGTATTAAAGTTTTGCTGTGATTGGGAGCAGAGAAATGTGACAGTACCTGCAAAAAGAAGTACTGAGCGAGCGTACATCCTTATAAACCGTACGGTCTCGTTCAAGATCAGCAATTTCTAGGCATAAGGTCTCAATCTCTCCCTTTCATTTTTTTGCAGTCAACAAAAGGCAGGTCATATGTCTCGGAGCTTGTTACCAGGCACTTTGCAAACACTTTATACATTCCAGTTAATTTAATTCTCACCAGAGCCTTGTGAGGGAGGTTCTGTCAGGAGCTTCGTTTGACAGATAAGACACTGAATATAGATTAAATGATCTTCCCAAAGTCCCACAGATAAAAATTCACGGGGAATGAGGGCCAGAGACGCTTCGGTCACCTAGATACCATGAGAGGAGTTACAGCTGACATGCTACAAGTTCTGCAAAATTCGCCAGGGACTCCCCGCCTCGCCCCAGGCCTTTCAAAAAGAGAGCCCTAAAGGTCAGCCCCACAGGTTCCCAGACCACGGTGCTCACCTCGTTATTGAGGTTCAAAGTCCCCGGCTCAACCATAGTAGCTCTGAGAGGAGGCTCGAGCTGCCCGCACGTGAACTGTATCCACTCGAACGCGGCTGCGTCGCTAACCCCCTCAACGGCGGCCTCATTGGCTCAAAATTCATCCACCTTTCACTCGAGCCGACGCACGCGCAGAAGGTACGCAGACGCGGAGGGGAAGAAAGGAAGTGACGGAGAACAACTTCCTGCGCCGAGAGCTCCGCGCCTGATTTGCGGGTTCTTGCGGAAACCCCCGCAGGGGCGGGTGGCGGAGGGGGCATTTCGCAAGCTATTACCTTGTTTAGAAGTTTTTCAAGATACTGGCTTTATTACATTCGTTTGTAGACTGGGCGCAGCTTTGTAAAGACCTTGTTTTTTGTGTCCCTGTGAGAATGAACGTTTTTTGAAAGGATCACTTGAACGACCAATTTAGCTCCGAAGTTTTGTCTAGCGTTTGTGAAGATTTAGATTTAGCAATGTTTCAGTCTTACTTTATAGCTCAGGCGTAGACATTTCTTTCTGCACACTGTAAGGAGATTATTAGATAATAACGTTTAGATAATTTAGGTAAATTTAGATAATGAACGTGTAGAGCAAAACCAGGATGAACATTTGCCACTGCCTGTGAAAATGGCTGTTTAAAAGTATTACATTAGCCTGGGTGTAGAGAAAACTTGAGGGAGTGGATCTGAAGTAGGTAGCGTATTAATAGTTAACGCCCAGTAATATTGAGCGTTAAAATGGATCAAATGCTGGGACAAACTTAGCATCAATCTCCAAAATAGTCAAGAAATCCAATGAGATAGGAACTGTTATTTTACAGATGTGGAAACTGACTTAAGAAGCCAAGTGTCTTGCCCAGAGTTGCCCAGCTGAGCCGACCACTGACACAGGATTCCAAGGCCGGTTACATAATTTCTGGGGCCCAGTGAGAAAAGAAAATGCAGGACCCCCGACGTTCATAAAGTAGGAAAAAGTTTCTTCTTTTTTCCATGGTGTCTTTTGACCTGTATTGTGCTTTTTATTTGGTAGTTAATGTGGTGCTCCCTCAAGAAAAGGGATGCTATGGGGCTACTGCAGATCCTCACAGGTGCCTGGGACCCCTGCTCCAGGACTCAGGGAAGGGTTCCTGTACTGCACCAAGGTGGTAGCAGTTGCTGGGCAGAGAAAGGGAAGTGGAATCCAGAGAACCTAAGTGGGAGTATGTGGCAGGAAAAGCCACACTTGACCTGAGACTAAGCTTTTGACAAATATTCCATTGTCCCACTGGATTTCACTTACAGAACTCAGATTCATGGATAAACTTATTAAGAATTTCACGACTGTGGAGAAAGAAAATTTAAGCTAGGTCCGCTTCTGAGCCTCTATCAAAGAAGACTGTCCTACTCAGAGCTTTTGCTCTTGGCTCATGAGTCTGTACTCAATTTACAGTAATTCAGTCTTATGTTTGGGTTTGTGTTATTTTAGTTTAAGGTATAATGTGGGCACCGTCGGATTAACACCTGACTTCCTGTCTGACTAATGTTGCATTAAGGTAGTGTTGCCATTTATAAATCTTACACCGAATTGTAATTGTGTCCTTTTTCAGCTGTTTCCCTTCATTATAACTGAGCTCCTGGAGTATAGGAGCTCATCACCCCAAGTGGGTAATAGCATTCATATGTAAATACATAGGAAAGGATGTTTTAAAGCTAAAAGAGCTTTAAGGAAAATATGTCTTTTAATCTGGAAGAAAAATGTTAGTATGATTCCATAATGCTTCCAAAAATGTATTCTTAAAATGAAGTTCGTCTGTAGCTTTTAAAGGCTCTGTAGTATTTTCTCTTGACCACTCTTCTTGCTCTATGACATCTGGTTTCTGTAGCCACTGCAACCGCTGCAAGCTCAGCGTTTGTTTTCTACCTTTACTTAGCCTACACTCTCTCTGCTTTTGATGCTCCTCTCTACTTTCTTAAGTGTACCTTTTCAAGACCTGTTCACATTCTTTTTGTTTTTTAATTTTTTATTAAAGTATAGTTGATTTATGTTGTTGTGCCAATTTCTGCTCTACAGCAGAGTGACTCAGTCATACATATATATATTCTTTTTCTCATATTCCATCATGTCCTATCTCAAGAGACTGGGTATAATTCCCTGTGCTATACAGTAGGACTTCGTTGCTTGTCCATTCTAAATGTTATATTTTGCATCTACTAACCCCAAACTCCCAATACAGCCCACTCCCTCCTACTACCCCATGGCAACCGCAAGTCTGTTCTCCATGTCTGTGAGTCTGTTTCTGTTCTGTAGGATTTTTTTGTCCAAAATATGACAATTTAAGTGAAATGAATAAATTCATGGAAACAACTTAGAATGATTGGCTTAAGAAAAAAATGGAAATTCTGAATAGTGCTACATCTATCAAATAATTGAATTTATACTTTTAAACAAAACTTCAGACAGAAGACATTACCAATTAATTCAAAGAAATATTTTAGAAGAAATTAAGTATATTTTATACAATCATTTTTTGAACGGAAGATGAGACTTCTTGGATTCATAATACTAACATAACTTTGACAGTAATCACTGAAAGTCACTTCAAGAAAAGAATTTTATAGGAAAACCTCTTCAAAAATCATAGGTACAAATATGTTTGTACAGTGTATTAGCTAACTGATTCTAGTAAGATATAAAATGGTAGAGGGAGGGAATTACAATGTTGCATTTATTTCAAGAATGCAAGGTTATTTTAACATTTGAAAAGCAATGTATTTGGTAATGTTAATATCTTTAAAACTTTTTTAAAGTATAGTTAATTTACAGTGTTCTGTCAGTTTCTGCTGTACAGTAAAGTGACCCAGTTGTGTGTGTGTGTGTATACACATATACTTACATTCTTTTTTTTTTTTTTTTTGTCTTTTCTATGGGTGCACTGGCAGCATATGGAGATTCCCAGGCTAGGGGTCTAATCGGAGCTGTAGCCACTGGCCTATGCCAGAGCCACAGCAATGCCAGATCCAAGCCACGTCTGTGACCTACACCACAGCTCAGGGCAATGCCGGATCCTTAACCCACTGAGCAAGGCCAGGGATTGAACCCACAACCTCATGGTTCCTAGTCAGATTTGTTAACCACTGAGCCATGATGGCAACTCCTATATCTATCTATCTATCTATCTATCTATCTATCTATCTATCTATCTATATATATATATTCTTTATCTCATATTATTTTCCCTCCTGTTCTACCACAAGTGATTCCCTGTGCTATACAGCAGGATCTCATTGTTTTTTAATTCTAAATTTGATATTTTGTAGCTATCAAACCTAAACTCCTAGTCCATCCCACTGCCTCATTTTCCCTCTTGACAACCACAAATCTATTCGCCATGTCTGTGAATCTGTTTCTGTTCTGTAGATAGGTTCATTTGTGCCATATTTTAGATTCCACATATAAATGATATCATATGGTGCTTGTCTTTTGCCTTCTGACCTACCTCACTTGGTATGAGAATCTCTAGTTTTATCCATGTTGTTTTGAACAGCATTACTTTATTCTTTTTATTGCCGAGTAGTGTTTCATTGTGTACATGTACCAGTTCTTCTTAATCCATTCATCTGTAGATGGACATTTAGACTGCTTCCATGACTTGGCTATTACAAATAGTGTTGTTAGGAACATACGAGTGCATGTATCTTTTTGAATTGTAATTTTGTCCAGATTAAGGAGTGGGATTGATGAATTGAATGGTAGTTGAATATTTGGTTTTCTGAGGAATCTCCATACTGTTTTCCATAGTGGTTGTACCAATTTACACTCCCACCAGCAGTGAAGGAGGGTACCCTTTTCTCCATACCCTCTCCAACATTTGTTATTTGTAGACTCATTAATGATAGTCATTCTGACCAGTGCAAGGTAGTACTTCATTGTAGTTTTGATTTTCATTTCTCCAATAATTAGTGAAATTGAGCATTTTCATGTGCCTGCTGGCCATCTGTATGTCTTCGTTGGAGAAATATCTATTTAAGTCTTGTCCCCATTTTTTCATTGGGTCATTTGCTTTTTTGTGGTTGAGTTGTATGACTTGTTTGTATATTTTGGAGATTAAGCCCTTGTCAGCTGCATCATTTGCAGCTGTTTTCTCTCATTTTGAAGGTTGTCTTTTTGTTTTCTTTATGATTTCCTTTGCTTTGCAAATCTTATAAGTTTAGTTAGGTCCTATTGGATTATTTTTGTTTTTATTTCCTATTGCCTTGGAAGACTGATCTAAGAAAACATTTGCACAGTTAATGTCAGAGAATGTTTTGCCTATGTTCTAGGAGTTTTATGGTGTCTTATGTTTAAGTCTAAGCCATTTTGAGTTTATTTTCTGCATGGTGTGAAGATTTGTTCCAGTTTCATTGATTTACATGCAGCTGTCGAGTTTTGCCAGCACCACATGCTGAAAAGAATATCTTTTTCCCATTTTATATGCTTGCCTCCTCTGTAGAAGATTAATTGACTGTAGGTGTCTGGGAAGATGGGTTCACATTCTGTTCATCCTTTTTAAAAATAATTTTTAAACCCCCAAGTAGAAGTTAATTTTTCTTATCAGTGGTTCATTCTTATATTGTTTACAGTAGTCTACTTCAATTTGAAATTTCTAATGTGCAGTCTATTTTTTACATTATAAGCTCTCAGCAAACTTATATGTTCATTTTTAAAGTGACTAGTAGTTTTACATTGTTCCTCATGTATCATTTCTCTATTAGTCCATCTCTGTCTTTGACGCTACAATCTGAAACATCATTTTAGTTCTTTACAGAGGTGATTCTAATAACTCTCTCACTAAACTGTACACTTTTTAAAATCAATAATAATGTATTTGTATTAATCAGGCTGCAACTTTCTCTAGAAAGCAACACTTGTCCTTTTATTCTTTAAAGACTGACCTGCTTTAGTTAAGTGCTATTAGATGTATGAAACAACCAAACTATTATCATTAAAATCAATTAGTGTGAGGCCTCTTTATGTACCACTTAGTGGAAACAAGGATTCACAGACATGTACAATGGGACTTAAGTTTTCTAAATTCAGGTTTCTTAAGACTTTCTCAAATCCTACTGTATTTGTCTATTCAGGCTACAACAAAATACCACAGATGGGGTGCCTTAAACAACAGAAATTTATTACAGTTCTGTAGGCTACACATCCAAGATGATGGTGCTGTCTATCACGGTGGTTTCTCCTGAGAGTTCTCTTGCAGAGGCAGCCTTTTTGTTTTGTCCTCACATGGCCTTCCCAATGTTCATACCCAGTGAGAGACTTCTCTGATATCTCTTTCTCTTCTTATAAAGATACTAATCATACTGTATTAAGGCTCCAGCCTTAGGAACCCATTTCACCTTAACTGACTTCCTAAAGGCTTTATCTAAAAACACCTACATAGGGGATTAGAGCTTCAATATGTGGATTTTAGAGGGACATAGTTCAGTCTATAACATTCACTTTCTCTAAAAAATGAAATTACGTCAAAGGTAATCGTATTCTAACATGTCTGATGACTGCCAGTCCTATCATTTTGCACTTTCAAAAACTGTAATCATGTATTTCTAGATTATAACTAAACTAATGGATTTTTAGCATTCAGAATAGAATTGAGAAATAGACACACACACACACACACACACACATATATGTACAATTAATTTTCAACAAAGTTGTAAAGATATTTCAGTAGAGGAAAAGTAGTCTTTTCAAAAATTGTGCCAAAACTATTGGATATTCATATAAAAACATTAACTTTGACCCACATCTTACACCAAATACAGAAACAACTTAATGGATTACACATCTAAATTTAAAACATAAAACTATAAAACTTCCAGAATAAAGATAGGATATCACATTTACTTGATTGTACAATGTCTTGGTTCTGGGGAAACATGTATAAAGTCTTTCTGCCATATACCTTTTGGTATCTTTTAAATTTTGTACCATGTGCTAGTGTAAACTTTAAAAACAAAATTTAAAATATATTCTCATAGTTTTTGTTGCAATTGTGAATGGTATGTGTTCTCTCATTTCTTCCTATATTAGCTGGCAGTGCCAGTATAGATCAAAGCTATGAACTTGTTTTTGTTATATTTGTCATGCAGTTATTTGCCCAAGTGATTTGATGGTTGGTTTTTGACAGACTGCCATTTTCTAGGTATGTAGTCATGTGATCAAAAAGAGAATTACCTCTGTTTTCAGTATTCATACTAATTATTTGTTGTATCATATTATTACATTTGCTAGTACTTCTAGATTGTTACTGATTTTAGTGAGAATGGGCTTTAGCAGTTTACTACTTGAAATGGCATTTGGTGTTTTTTATGGTGAATAGTTTGATAAAGTTCAGGTAGTTTTCTGTAGTTTTTCTAGCTTTTTTTTTTTTTAATTGGCAGAAATTTTCAATGGAGTTTATCATTTGCCTTTTCAATTTATATTGCTTTGATCATGTTGTTTTTTGCCTTTAAAGCGTTTCCCCCACATGTGTTCTAATTTTATTGTGACTGTTAGGAAGTTATGGGTATGGACCTTAGCATCAGACTTGCTTGTTTGCAGACCCCAGCAATGGGCCTGCTCTTCTGTGGACCCTGCCAGGTGACCCACCCACAGACCTCACCAGTCATCTTGCCTGTGGACTCTGCCCCTTGACTTACCCAGGATCTCTCCAGAGGCTAACTGGTGGATGGCTTTCCCTACTGAAGCCATTCTGTAAAGTCTATTAGAGGTGACTGTCTCTTCAAATGTGCTGATGACAATGCAAGTCTACTAGGGTCACAAAAAATCAGGGAAATATGGCACCATAAAAGGAGCAAAATAAAACTCAAGTGACCAACCTTAAATAAATGGAGGCTAGCAAGTTTCCTGACAAAGAATTCATAATAATCATTTTACCTAAGATCAGTAAGCTGAAAGTGAACATTTATATAAAACCAAACAGAATCAAGAAAACAATACATAAATAAAATGAGAAACTTAACATCCTTTCATGATAAAAACTCCTTTAACAAATTGGGTATAGAAGGAATATAGCTCAACATAATCAAGTTCATATGTGATAAGCCCATATCTAACATACTCAATAGTAAGATGTTAAAAGCTTTTCCTCAAATGTCAGGAATGAGACAAGGATGCCCTTTCTCATCACTTCTATGCAACATAATACTTTTAAGTCCTAGCTAGTGCAATTTGGCAAGAAAAGGAAATAAAGCGCAGCCAAATTGGAAAAAAAAATAAGTAAAATGTTCTTTGCAGATGACATGTAGGAAACCTTGAAGATTACACACACACACACACACACACACACACACACACACACACACACACACACACACAGAAACTAATAACACATTCAGTAAAGTGGCAGGGTAAAAATAAAAATCAATTGTGTTTCTATGCACTTACAGAACTATCCCAAAAGAAAATTAAGAAAACAATTCTATTTACAATAACATGAGAAAGAGTAAAATACTTAACAATCAGTGTAATCAAGGAGATGTGAAACTTGTACACTGAGAACTATAGGACACTGATGAAAAAAATTAAAGCACATGTGAATAAATGAAAAGACGATCCATGTACATGGATTGAGAAATTTAAATTAATATTATTAAAAAGCCATAGTACCCAAAGCAGAATCAGGGTATTTAAGCAGAATTAGAGAAAACAATCCTAAAATGCATATGGAACTATAAAAAATACCAAATAACCAGAAGAACTTTGAGCAGGAAGAGTAAACCTGAAGGTATCACCCTTACTGATTTAAAAATACATTACAGGAGTTCCCATCGTGGCGCAGTGGTTAACGAATCTGACTAGGAACCATGAGGTTGCGGGATCGGTCCCTGCCCTTGCTCAGTGGGTTAACGATCTGGCATTGCCATGAGCTGTGGTGTAGGTTGCAGACGCGGCTCGGATCCCGTGTTGCTGTGGCTCTGGCATAGGCCGGTGGCTACAGCTCCAATTGGACCCCTAGCCTGGGAACCTCCATATGCCGCGGGCGCAGCCGAAGAAATAGCAACAACAACAACAACAAAGACAAAAAAAAAAAAATACATTACAAAGCTACAGTAATTACAACAGCGTGGTGATGGAATAAAAGCACACAGAATAAATATTCTAGAAATAAACCCACACATATCAAGTCAACTGACATTTTACAAAGTTGCCAAGAATACATGTTGGGGGGAAGATTAAAAAAAGAAAAAAAATCTCTTCAGTAAGAGGTGGTCTGAAAGCTTGATGTCTACCTGTAAAAAAGATCTGAAGCCATAAAACTCCCAGAAGAAAACATAAAGAAAAAGCTTCTTCTTCTTTTTTTTTTTTTTTTTTGTCTTTTTAGCTATTTCTTGGGCCGCTCCCGCAGCATATGGAGGTTCCCAGGCTAGGGGTTCAATTGGAGCTGTAGCCACCGGCCTACACCAGAGCCACAGCAACGCGGGATCCAAGCCACGTCTGCAGCCTACACCACAGCTCACAGCAACGCCAGATCCTTAACCCACTGAGAAAGGGCAGGGACCGAACCCGCAACCTCATGGTTCTTAGTCGGATTCGTTAACCACTGTGCCATGACAGGAACTCCAGAAAAAGCTTCTTAATGTTGGCCTTGGTAATGATTTCTGGGATAGAACACCTAGAAGTTCAGGCAAAAAAAGGTAAGTACTATTAGACTAAAATGAGAATCTGGAAAACCTTCGACAAAATTAAAATACTACCCATAGAGTGGTATCAGATATTTCCAAACCATAATGTGATAAAGTGATAATACTCAGAATATACAAGGAAGTCATAAAACTCAGTATCAAAAAGGAAACAGGAGTTCCCGTCGTGGCGCAGTGGTTAACGAATCCGACTAGGAACCATGAGGTTGCGGGTTCGGTCCCTGCCCTCGCTCAATGGGTTAACGATCCGGCGTTGCTGTGAGCTGTGGTGTAGGTTGCAGACGCGGCTCGGATCCTGCGTTGCTGTGGCTCTGGCGTAGGCCGGTGGCTACAGCTCCGATTAGACCCCTAGCCTGGGAACCTCCATATGCCGCGGGAGCGGCCCAAGAAATAGCAACAACAACAAAAGACAAAAAGACAAAAGACAAAAAAAAAAAAAAAAAAAAAAGGAAACAAATAACCCAATTAAAAAATGCACAGAGGACCTGAATAGACATTTCTCCAAAAAAAAAAAAAAAAAAAAGAAAAGAAAAGAAAAGAGAGAGGCACAAATAATCAACAAGTATAGGAAACTGTGTTCAACATCAGTCATCATCCAGGAAACACAAATCCAAATCACAGTAAGCTATCCCCTTCCATCTGTTAGGATGGCTATAATCAAGAAACGAAAGATGACAAGTATTGGTATAGATGTGGAGGAAAGAGAACTCTTGTACATTCTTCGTAATAATGTAAATTGATGCAGCCACTATGAAAAAATATGGAAATTTCTACAAAGCTGAAAATAGAACTACCATATCATCCAGAAATTCCACCCCTGGGTATATATCAAAAGGAATTGACATCAGGATATTTTGAAGAGATACCTGCATTCCCAATGTTCTTTACAGCATTATTTACAATAGCCAAGACATGGAAGCAAACTAAATGTTCATCAGTGGATGACTAGATAAATAAAATGTGGTATACACAAACAGTAGAATATTATCCAACATTTAAAAAGAAGGAAATTCTGCCATTTCTAACAACATGGATGAGCCTGGAACACATTACGCTATGTGAAATAAGCCAGACACAGAAGGACAAATACTACAAGATACAGCTTACATTAGGAATCTAAAGCTGTATACTCATAGAAGCAAAGAATAGAATGGTGGTTGCCACATGCTGGAGTGAGGGGAAAATGGGGAAGTATGAGTCAAAAGGTACAGAGTTTTAGTTGTACAAAGTTAAGTGCTGTGGATTTACTGTACAGCATAGTTCTCATAGGTAAAAACACCTTATTGTATATTTTAAATTTTCTAAGAGGACAAATCTTAAAAACATTTAAGTGTTTTTATCTTTAAAAGGTTGAGGGACAGGGGGAAGCTATTGGAGTTGATGGGTATGATAATGGCATAGATTGTGGTAGTGGTTTCATAGTGAATAATTTTCTCCAAGTCATCGAGCTATTTATATTAATTATTTACTGCTTTTTGTATGTCAATTATACCTCAATGAAAAAAATTCTTTTTTTAAAGAAAGCTATGGTGGGAGTTCCCATGTGGTGCAGCGGAAACAAATCTGACTACAAACCATGAGGTTTCAGGTTCGATCCCTGGCCTTGCTCAGTGGGTTAAGGATCTGGCATTGTTGTGAGCTATGGTGCAGTTTGCAGATGCAGCTTGGATCCTTTGCTGCTGTGACTGTGATGCAGGCCGGCAGCTGTTGCTCCAATTTAACCCGTACCCTGGGAACCACCATATGCCATGGGTGCAGCCCTAAAAAGCAAACAAACAAACAAACAAACAACCATAGAATAAAACAAAACATACAATCTATGATGTTTTAAAAAAAGAAATATTACACCTTTCTCTTACTTGAATGATCAAGTAAAGAGAACTTATTTTTGGTAAACCTGTCATTTTTTAAAGCACATCATTTACAGTCTTTAGTACTTAAACTTTTATTAGTAATTCACCTCACAACGGACTGCAACACAACTGAGTGTTTCAATCCCAGCTAAAAACTACTGCATTAAGTTTCTCAGTTATTCTGGTTCTGCACTTTCAGTCCTCTCTCCCCTGGATGGCAGTGTTGTTCTCCAAAGTTCACATTGTAATTGAAACTTGGAATCTTTTAAGAGAACAATCTAAATGAATGGCTTATGATAACACTTTTGAATTAGAAGGAAAATAGATTGATCTTTCAGATTTTATATTTTTTAATGTGTAAGATTAACCCCTCAGGTTTCAATTTTTTACTTGAACCACTAAGACATTAAGATTCAATGTATATATATATATATAAACATATCAGACAATTTTATATATATATAAACATATCAGACAGTTTTTTATATATATATATGTGTGTATATATATATATAAACATATAAGAGAGTGTAACTAGTTAACTGTATCGGAGACAAGTAGTTGGCAAGTCACTGGACTATTATGTTTGCCAAATCAATCCTGTAACAGATTTGTTTTGGCCTAAATTGCATGTCAGTGTTTAATGGAGTTTTTAAAGTAGATTTGTTACTTTTTATCTCTAGGAAATCTAAAGAAAATTTTTTTTTAAAAAAAGTTTCTTTTCTTTTTGGAGTTCCCATCGTGGCACAGTGGTTAATGAATCCGACTAGGAACCATGAGGTTGCAGGTTCGGTCCCTGGCCTTGCTCAGTGGGTTAAGAATCTGGCGTTGCTGTGAGCTGTGGTGTAGGTTGCAGACACGGCTCAGATCCAGCATTGCTGTGGCTCTGGTGTAGGCCGGTGGCAACAGCTCCGATTCGACCCCTAGCCTGGAAACCTCCATATGCTGCGGGAGGGGCCCAAGAAATGGCAAAAAGACAAAAAGATTAAAAAAAAAAAAAAAAAAAGAAGTTCCTTTTCTAGGAATTTTAGACCTTGAAAAATTTCAAATAGCTAGTTAACATTACATTGTTAAATTTTACAAATCTGAGGGGATGGAGCTGACACACTTAACAATTTAGCATTTTGGCTAAGAGCTTTGGCTCTGGAAATCCACCTAATAGAAAATTCTAACTATCTCTTAATAGCTGTATGCCCCTGAGCAAATTATATTAACTCTCTGTGACAAGATTTCTTTATTTATAAAAATGAGAATGATAATCACCCTTATAAGATTGTTGTGATGATTAGATGAAAACACAGTGTCGAGTTCTTAAATATTTACCTCTCAGTAGTTTAAATTGGCTCTCATTTTCCATTATCTCATCTGATCTTGACAATTTTGTAAGATAAACGGTACCTATGAAGGATTCATGTTTTACGAATAACAAATATACCTTTGGTCATAGAGGTAATAAGAGGGCAATCCAAGTATCTTGACATAAAATTGCTGGTGTCAGTTTTACAACAATTCTATAATATGAATATAAATTACATTAATAATTTATGACCAATCTTTCCCATTCACCTGATTATTGATTATTCTGCAATTAATAAGCTAAGACACTTTATAAACTATAAATCTTAATATATATGATTTATTTCTTTTAATTATTTGCCATTTAGGTTAAGACACACCCAAGATTATGCAGCAAAGCCTGTGATAATTTAAAGCCAAGTTAGTTCAGAAAACATTTATTAAAGCACAGTTCATATTCATTTTCAATAAAGTGATTGGATTTGATTCACCTTAATCAACATTTTTGAGCATCATTTTTGTGAAACATTGTGCTAGGTTCAGTAGGAGATTTTAAAAAATCATTACGATGTTGTCCTTGTCCATGTTCATCATGGACTTACAGAGTAATAAATGATAACTTTAATAATTCTAACAGCAAGGCCACTATATTAAGTGCCATGGAAAGAATATCATAGGAAAGTGGGAAAAATTTGAGTAGAAGGCTTCCTAGAAGAAGGTGGGTTTTGAGGGTTTTTTTTGTTTTGTTTTTTTTTGTTTTTTTTAGGGCCACAAAGGCGACATATGGAAGTTCCCAGGCTAGGGATCCGTTCGGAGCTGTAGCCACCAGCCTACACCAGAGCCACAGCAGCTCAAGATCAGAGCCCCATCTCTGACCTACACCAGAGCTGAAGGCAATGCCAGATCCTTAACCCACAGAGCAAGACCAGGGATCAAATCCACGTTCTCATGGATGTTGTTCGGGTTCATTAACCACTGAACCACTAGGGGAACTCCTTGAGGTCTATTTTGAAAGAAAGGTGGCACTTCCTTAAGCAGCTGTAGGATGGGGAGAAAAAAAAATCCCAGTAGAGGAAATTAGTTAAATAACAGGTTATAAAAACACTCTTTCACACATAAAACATCTAAAAGATTTTTCATTCACTCTTCAAAGTTTCCAAACACATTGTTAGACAGACATAGAAATTAAACCCCTTATATTTCTTAAATATATCCCCCCTACAAATACCTCTTAAAAAACTTCCTTAAGTTACTGAAATTTTTTTTTTTTTTTTGTCTTTTTTTGCTATTTCTTTGGGCTGCTCCCGCGGCATATGGAGGTTCCCAGGCTAGGGGTCGAATTAGAGCTGTAGCCCCCGGCCTATGCCAGAGCCACAGCAACGCGGGATCCGAGCCGCGTCTGCAACCTACACCACAGCTCACGGCAACGCCAGATCGTTAACCCACTGAGCAAGGGCAGGGACCGAACCCGCAACCTCATGGTTCCTAGTCAGATTCGTTAACCACTGCGCCACGACGGGAACTCCCAGTTACTGAAATTTTTAAAAAGTGCAATAAAATCTTTTGAGACAAAAGCCAAACTTCATGAATCTTAATAGAGTGGGAGAAGTGTTTTTTTTAAATACCTGAGAATTTGTGGATTTACAAATGAATAATATTTAAAGGAAATTTTGCTGCAGTTATATTTAAATATAAACATGGAAATTTGGGATAGGATGAAGTGAATGGTGTGAAAGCCTGTTCGAAGAAGACATTTTTAATTGAACATACCATCAAGGAGCAAAGGATTTATAGCAAATCTTTTGGGTTACATATCCATCAAGGCCGAGAAAGAGATGAAGTATCTTGGGAAGTTATATTGAGCATATAATTTAGCCTTTCCTTGAAGAAGTTCAATGCCTTTTCCCTGGTAAGGATTAACAAGGTAAGAGGAAGAAACTCCATTATTTTCCACAACTCAATCAAGTTTCTTCAAAGTGCCATCTCTGCTTCTTCACTTTTGAACTCTTGTGTCATTTTGAAATCCCCTGTCAAAACTGAACTGAAACTCTGCATGTCAGAGTCTCTAGTAAACTCCCATGCATTCAACTAGATTTTAGGGTGCTCTAGGTACAAGATGTTATCACTTTCCTTTGCTAGCATTGACCCCTCCTGAATGTGTTAGTTGAGCCATTGATTCCTTTCCTCTTTTGTCTCCCACATGTATCATTGCCTAACATACCAGTCCTGACCATAGCTATATGGACATTTATTCAAAGAATTACCGACCCACATGTCAATGGTGCTGAGGCTGAGAGCTGCTAATCTATGTTCATGTCCATAATGACCCACTTTACAGTGAGGTACCAAGGGCCTGGCTGTGGGGAGAGGACAGGTGTGGGTACAAAACATGAGGGAAAAGGGGGGTTTGTCTGTAGAGAATTTTAGTTACAATCCTGACTAAAAGTCAACCTGGTTTTATTATCACCATGCATTAGAAATTCTAAAAAAAAAAAGAGTGATAAAAGTTTTCTTCCCCAAACACAAATATTTTATCAATTTAACTGTAAATAAGTAGGTCAATATTACTATAAATAAGTATAATTTAAAATTATAGATATAAGCTTTAAATTAGCAAAATTTTAACTTTAATAAACATTGTATTTTATATAAAAGTAAGTTTGGAGAACTGCTAGTTATGCAGTAGGCCTATGACACATGCAGACCTAGGGAGACTTACTCAACAATAAGTTTGTAATTGTTTAGAATCAACTGAGTTCACTTTTTGATATAGTTCCTTTGCAATCTCTGTGATAGGACAAATTCATGCATTTAACATTGATTCAAAATAAAAAATGATTGCTGTACATGATCTTTAAAGTTATCTTTCGTTTTCTAGTGTGAGGTTTTAGATGAGGTTAATCAAGCAAAAAAATTATGAACAGCTGGAATTATCCTTGAGCAATGTATGGTGAAACACTAAGCTTTAAAATAATTTCTTTTATTATTATTATTATTTGTAATAGTTATTTCCCCAATACAATTTGTTTCTACTGTACAGCATGATGACCAGTTACACATACATGTACACATTCTCTTTTCACACCTTATCATGTACCATCATAAGTGACTAGACATAGTTCCAAGTGCTACACAGCAGGATCTCATTGCTAATCTATTCCAAAGGCAATGGTTTGGATCTATTAACCCCAAGCTCCCCAACCACCCCACTGCCTCTGCCTCCCCCTCCCCGTTGGCAACCACAGTCTATTCTCCAAGTCCGTGATTTTCTTTTCTGTGGAAAGGTTCATTTGTGCCTTATATTAGATTCCAGACATGTGATATCGTATGGTATTTGTCTTTCTCTTTCTGACTTGCTTCACTCAGTATGAGTCTCTAGTTCCATCCATGTTGCTGCAAATGGCATTCTTTTGTTCTTTTTATGGCTGAGTAATATTCCATTTTGTATATACACCACATCTTCCTAATCCAATCATCTGTTGATGGACATTTGGGTTGTTTCCATGTCTTGGCTATTGTGAATAGTGCTGCAGTGAACATGCGGGTGCATGTGTCTTTTTTAAGGAAAGTCTTGTCCAGATATTTGCCCAAGAGTGGGATTGCTGGGTCATATGGTAGTTCTGGCTATGTATAGTTCTCAAATCTTTACTATCTACCATAGAAATCAAGCAATAATAAGCTCAAGAACATAGATAATATGATGTAGTGAAAAAATAGGAAAGGATCAGTTTTTAGTATCTGTTACCTTTGTTTCTAATATTGTTTAATTATACATTTTCATAAATTAACTTTTAATAATGGCTATGTTTTGCAACAGATTATCTTAGTTTTTTCCTCTTTTGGTGTATATTTACTCTGAGGAATATCATATACCCCTAATATTTTATCTTTCTCTTGAAACATTCCCAAAATAAAGTTTTGTGTAATATTTCACAGTATTAGGTCTGTAATCAAACACACTTAGAATTTTCTGTGTGATTCATAATGTAAAGTAACATTCATAATGTATACTAAATCCTATGATAATTATGAAATAACCTACTCAACCATGTTTAAACTAATCCTTTCCAATCTCACTGGAACACAGATGACATCATGGTGCATTTATTAAATCTACTTAAACTGTGTGTACAAGTTTGGGAAATATTGTCATAAATGTTGATGTAATCTAATTTGTATATTCAGTCGTTCCTTTTATCTGAGCTCAAAGAGCAAATTTCCAGCTGTCTCTTTTAAACCCAAAAGTACTTCAATATTATATTGTCTAATATTAGGCCTGTTTCTATATCAGTGACTTGAAGATGAAGACCACCAAAGTACACTTATAGTTAAAAAATTTGGGTTTGTAACTGGTTATAGTGATGGAGAATGTACAACAGTTAAATGTAGGGTATCTCACTAAGATGTGAGAAGGAAGTTATTGTAGGATTTGAATTTAGTTTGAGTAATTTTGGAGAGGATCCAAGTAAGCAGGGGCTAAGATTGGGTGCTGTCAGAAATAGAGGGCAAATTTATGATTATCTCAACCAATTTTATGTATGGAGGGCTAGCTAGAGTGAGAATAGAGTGGAGTTGTTAAAGAAGTAGCAGTAATTTATTTTAGCTGAAGGTGGGGAATGTTTGGTATTTTGAGGATTTCCCAGTGATCATCTTTTTGTCTTATTTAGTCATGGTTTCAGTGTTACGCTGTTTGATGGGCATCTTTGTTGAGATTATTTATGTCCAAGAGCAGAAGAAAATGGCTCAGCTGTTAGCATCAAAAGGACTTGTGATAACACTGAAGTCTACCTGTGTGTATCAGAGCAGGGCTCCAGTATCAGGAGCTGGAGCTGTTTTTCTGTTTTTTCCTTCCTTAAATTCTTTACAGTAATTGTTCCTTGTTCTGTATGATTTATTGGTACAACCTTAGTCATCCAAACAAGAAACATTTGGTTAATTTTCATCTCATTTTTCTTATCCTTGACATTTTAGAGACTTGTCGATCACCAATTTCAATCATAAGTATCCATAAAATATCTTTCAGAATTATTCCTTCACCTCTTATCTCGTTCCCTTAGATTCAGGCTCCCATTTTCTCTTACCTTAACAGTTGTAATTTCCAGAAAACAAATATTCTTGATTCTAGTTTTATAGCCAAACATGTTGTCATCTCACTCTTATCAAAAACTTCTTACTGAAACATAAATAATATAATGTCATTCCTCCATTTTACAAACTTAGTGACTCACTTTATCAATATATTTTATTATGAAAGTATAAGCACCTACCCTTGCTTTTTAAGGTCCTTGAAAATTTAGTACATATTAACTTTACGATCTCACTTTATACCTAGTCCTAACAGTCATCATATATGGTCCATGCGCTACAATTCATTCAATAAATATTTGTTGAAAGTTTTTATTACAGAACTTCTTTGGGCCATGTTATTTATCTTAAATAAGTTTTTAAATTATATGGCCATTAGTGTGCTTGTGTAATATCTGTCTCCATATTAAACTCTAAATTCAGTGTCAGTAGGTACACATCTAGTTTTTCTATTTTATTATTCAGCAGTGGTGAGAATATTCAGGCTATTAACATGGACTACTTATGTGCATTTTGCACCCTGGAGTTATATAACAAGTGTGGGGTGGAATTAAGTACCTGGTTAAATTCAGAATATTTTGAATAGGAAATAGCAAAGTCAGACTTTCTTAATATTCAATACTGTTATCAACAATAGAAGAATAAAAACTGCATCAGTGTGAGCATCAAGGCTGATTGAGCAGTGGACTAAATAATTCCTCATAGAAATGTAGAATTTAGTGAATATAAAGTAACAATGGTTAGGGTAGCTTTCTGACTAGATGTTACATAGATCTGAAAATTAGAACTCTAAACTGATGTGCTGAGACATTTCCACAGTTCATAAAGCTAAGGTATGCTAACTAACTAGATGCTACCAAGAGAATGTTTAACTAGATTTAAGATACATGGAATAGGATTCAGAATGCTTCTATGTTTAATACTAATATTAGAACTTATTAGCCCTGTGGCCTGAATAAGTCCATTCATCTTTCTGAACCCCAATTCTCACCTAAAAACTAGGGTAGTGAATAGATGCGCTGCATAGATTATCTTAAGGTTCTGTAAGATAAAAGATGTAGCATTTTACTACCTCAAATGCCTTAGAAGTCTCTCAGTTGTCTTGCATGAAGGAGTCGTGATGTGTAATTACAATTATTATGTTCTATTTAAACTAAAAGATAAATTTAGAAGGATAATTTAAGGTGTTCTCTACTTTATGTTTCTGCTTTTCATGTTTAAAAGACCAGATCTGATCCAATGAAGCATCACAGTAGAACTTTGAAGGGTTCAGCATATTCTAAGTTAATCCTTAGGCCATCAAACTCTATCCAATATTGCCTTCCTCCATACCTTATGTCCAATTGATCTCACTTTTCTTATCCTTTATAATACTTACTGCTGTGCTTTACAGTAGGACATGATTGTTTATCCAAAGAAAAGGGAACTATATCCAATCTCTTTTGATAGAATGTGATGGAAGATAATATAAGAAAAATAATGCGCATATATGTATGACTGGGTCACTTTACTGTATAGTGGAAATTTACACATTGTAAATCAACTACACTTTAATGAAAAAAATTAAAAAATAACCAAAAATAGTTATTGTTGAATTTTCTAGTTTGTCTCTTTTTAGTGTAAAATATCATGTATTGCTAATTCTTTAATAAATGTGACAGAGATTGAGAATTTCTTCTGTCACCTTTTCCCCTCTGATATTGTAAAAGAATAATTGATTCTTTTTGTTTGTTTTTTGCCTTTTTTTAGGGCTGCACCTGAGGCATAAGGAAGTTCCCGGGCTAGGGGTCCAGTCAGAGCTGCAGCTTCCAGCCTGTGCCACAGACACAGCAATGCCAGATCTGAGCCATGTCTGTGACCTACACCACAGCTCATGGCAATTCCGGATCCTTAACCTAATGAGTGAGGCCAGGAATGGAAACTAAGTCCTCATGGATAATCGTTGGATTGCTACTGCTGAGCCACAATGGGAACTCCTGCATCACTGATTCTTTTCATGTGGATAACTAAAAATATATTCAGCCACCCAAAATATAGATTCTACTTTAGCCTCCTTTACAGATAGGTTGGCTACCTTACAAATTTCTGACCAAAGGGTTATAAATGAAAGTGGTAGGTAGAGCTTATGTTGAATTGAATGTGCTTATTGCTCTTCTTCCTTGCTACTGGCTAGAACATTAACATAGTGGCAGATACTCTAGCAATATTTAAAAACACATAGACAAAAGCCACATAAAGTAATGATGATGTCACTATTTGGAATGAGTTTGAGTCCCTTAATACTTCATTGAATTGTCATACTAAGACTAGGCTTTTCCTTGAGTGAAAGGAAATATAAAATAAAACTTGTATGTTTTAATGACTTAAATTTTGATTTTCTGTAACATTAGGGTGACCTTAATTTTCTCTGACATAATAATAGTGGCAATTATATTTTTTAAAATTTTGTATGATTTAGCTACCCATTTGTCACTTTCCCTCCCATATAATTATCTATCTGTCCAAAAGAACTTAATGCTGTATGGCAGGATAATATTATAAAACATCAAAATTATATCTGCCTCCTTTCCCTGTCCCCCCTTCCCATACATTCACCCAAACCCTGAGAGCTTCTTCCCTTCCTAAACAAAAGAACAAGAATTACTCAGAGCAGAGAATAAAGGCTGTAGAAAGTATTAAGAAAACAAACAAGCAAAAAATTTTAAAAACTCAGCCACTGGCCAAAGTAGAATTCAGAAATCTTACAGTATACACACACAGTGTTAAATATCTTACTTGGATAAACTGGATAGAGTGTATGGCCAGAGGAGAAAAAGAGTTGAAAGAAACATGGGGTGAAATAATGTGCTGGAGAAACTAAAAGCCTCTGCCAAAGTTCTAGAAAATATTGTCTCTCAATTACTGAAAGCCAGCTTTGCTGTAGAGAATTAGGTTTCAATTAAACTTGTCTATGCCAGTCTCACATCTCCATCCAATACATCTTTTAAAGGCATGATGCCCCAGGACAACTGAAAGCCTCTACAAATTTATTCTGAGAGACTTGGACATGGAAGCTTGATTTTTGACATGAAAGGCAATCTTGCATCTATTCAAGGTAAGACAAATGAAAACAGTTTGAAATTGCACATGAATTTAAACTTTTTTGAAGTTTACAAATATATAAACAGTTTATTCTGGATAAACTTATAAAATGATTGAGGCAAAGGGAAAATAAAGGCAGGAAAGTAAGATGGAAGTGGGACAAAAGTTGATAAAAAGTTGATACACAAAATGGATGTTACAAGGTACTGTACATTTTTTAAGGTCATAAGTTAAAATCTAAGATTATGGTGGTAAATATAGGGAGAAATATAGTAATTTTGATGCTCAAAATGTCTACAACATAAAATCTTTCTTGTACTTTAGAAGTATAATCAATATTGATATTAAGATTCTAGAGAACTACCCTCAACTAGGTCCTTATCCATGAAACTACCATGTTAAGACAATCTCAAATTTTTTATAGTAAACACAGTCATTGTTCTTGTTGTTTACTATTTATCTGACCTTAAAAGAACGCTTGCATTTTGTGCTCTACAGCTTGAGGGCATCCAAAGTTTTAATTCACCAAGGTGTCATTTTAAAATATTAAAGATCAAGTTAAAAAAACAAAGGTGTGGGGAGTGGCTCATCTCCCAACCTTGAGAGATAAATAGGATCTGAGATTACTTTCTGCTCTAAACAGCTAGAAAATTGGATGAAATATATGGAATTATATATATATAGTTCACCCCAAAATGGTGATATTTTAATTCCATTATTGCTTAATTAGGGTTTCTTGGATTTTGCTTGTTTTTATTTATTTTTATTTTTTTACTGTATTTTATTTTTTTATTACTCAAATGAATTTATCACATTATCATAACAATCCAATTTTACAGGATTTCCCTCCCACAGTCCAAGCATATACCCCCACCCCCAAACTGTCTCCTCCAGAGACCATAAGTTCGTCAGTGACTGTGAGTCAGCATCTGTTCTGCAAAGTAGTTCAGTCTGTCCTTTTTTCAGATTCCATATGTCAGTGAAAGCATTTGATGGTGGTGTCTCATTGTATGGCTGACTTCTCTCAGCATGATAATTTCTAGGTCCATCCATGTTGCTAAAAATACTGGTATTTCGTTCCTTTTTAATGGCTGAGTAATATTCCATTGTGTATATGTACCACATCTTCTTGATCCACTCCTCTGTCAATGGACATTTAAGTTGTTTCCATGTCTTGGCTATTGCAAATAGTGCTGCAATGAACATCAGAGTACACGAGTCTTTGTGAGTCATGGTTTTCTCTGGATAGATGCCCAGGAGTGGGATTGCTGGATCAAATGGTAGTTCTATTTTGAGTTTTCTGAGGAATCTCCATACCATTTTCCACAGTGGTTGTACCAATTTACAATCCCACCAACAGTGTACTAGTGTTCCTTTTTGTCCACACCCTCTCTAGCACTTATTGTTTGTAGACTTTTTGATGATGGCCATTCTGGCTTGTGTAAGGTGGTACCTCATAGTGGTTTTGATTTGCATTTGTCTAATAATGAGTGATGTTGAACATCTTTTCATGTGTTTTTTGGCCATATCTATGTCTTCTTTGAGAACTGTCTGTTTAGATCTTCTGCCCATTTTTGGATGCAGTTGTTTGTTTCTTTGGTATTGAGCTGCAGACGTTGTTTATAAATTTTGGAGATGAATCCCTTGTCAGTGGATTCAGTTGCAAAGATTTTTTCCCATTCTGTGGGTTGTCTTTTCATTTTGTTTAGGGTTTCCTTGGCTGTGCAGAAACTTTTAAGTTTAATTAGGTCCCATTTGTTTATTTTTGTTTTTACTGTCATTACTCTAAGAGGTGGATCTGAGAAGATGTTGCTGTGGTTTATGTCAGAGAGTGTTTGGCCTATGTTTTCCTCTAAGAGTTTTCTAGTGTCTGGTCTTCTATCTAGGTCTTTAATCCATTTGGAGTGTATTTTTGTGTATGGTGTTGGGGAGTGTTCTAATTTCATTCTTTTCCATGTGGCTGTCCAGTTTCCCAGCACCACTTATTGAACAAACTGTCCTTTCTCCATTGTATATCCTTGCCTCCTTTGTCATAGATTAGTTGACTTTAGGTGCATGGGTTTAATTCTCAGCTTTCTATTCTGTTCCACTGATCTATATGTCTGTCTTAGTGCCAGTACCATATGGTTTTGGTGATTGTTGCTTTGTAGTATAGTCCTAAGTCAGGGAGCCTGATTCCTCCAGCTCCATTTTTCCTTCTCAGGATGTCTTTGGCTATTCTGGGTCTTTTGTGCTTCCAAACAAACTTTAAAATATTTTGTGTTCTGTGAAAAATGTCCTTGGTAATTTGATAGGGATTGCATTGAATCTGTAGATTGCCTTAGGTAGTATAGTCATTTGATAATATTAACTCTTCCAATCTATGAGCATGGTATGTCTTTCCATCTATTTGTGTCATCTTTGATTTCTTTCATCAGTGTCTTATAGTTTTCAGAGCACAGGTCTTTTGTCTCTTTAGGTAGGTTTACTCCTAGGTATTTTATTCTTTTGGATGTGATGGTAAATGGGATTGCTTCCCTAATTTCTCTTTCTGCTCTTTCATTGTTAGTGTATAGAAATGCCATTGATTTCTGTGTATTGATTTTGTATCCTGCAGCTTTGTCAAATTCGTGGATGAGCTCCAACATTTTTCTGGTAGAGTCTTTAGGATTCTCTAGGTATAGTCTCATGTCATCTGCAAATAGGGATAGTTTTACTTCTTTTCCAGTTTGGATTCCTTTTATTTCTTTTACTTCTCTGGTTGCTATGGCCAGGACTTCCAGAACTATGTTGAAGAGTAGTGGCAAGAGTGGACATCCTTGTCTTGTTCCTAATCTCAGTGGGAATTCTGTCAGCTTTTCACCATTGAGAATGATGTTCGCTGAGGGTTTGTCAAATATAGCCTTTATTATGTTGAAGTAGGTTCCCACTGTGCCCACTTTCTGAAGGGTTTTTACCAGAAGTGGGTGTTGGATTTTATCAAAGGCTTTTTCCGTGTCTATTGAGAGGATCATATGGTTTTTATTCTTCAGTTTGTTAATGTGGTATATCACACTGATGGATTTGCGGATATTGAAGAACCCTTGCATCCCTGGGATAAATCCCACTTGATCGTATGTACAATCCTTTGAATGTATTGTTGGATGTGGTTTGCTAGTATTTTGTTGAGCATTTTTGCATCGATGTTCGTCAGTGAGATTGGCCTGTAGTTTTCTTTTTTTGTGGTATCTTTGTCTGGTTTTGGTATCAGGGTGATGGTGGCCTCATAGAATGAGTTTGGGAGTATCCCGTCCTCTGAAATTTTTTGAAATAGTTTCAGAAAGGAGTTCCCGTTGTGGCGCAGTGGTTAATGAATCCGACTAGGAGCCATGAGGTTGCGGGTTCGATCCCTGCCCTTGCTCAGTGGGTTAACGATCCGGCGTTGCCGTGAGTGTGGTATAGGTTGCAGACGCGGCTCGGATCCCGTGTTGCTGTGGCTCTGGTGTAGGCTGGTGGCTACAGCTCCGATTGGACCCCTAGCCTGGGAATCTCCATATGCCAAGGGAGCGGCCCAAGAAATAGCAAAAAGACCAAAAAAAGAAATAGTTTCATAAGGATAGGTGTTAGCTCTTCTCTAAATGTTTGATAGAATTCACCTGTGAAGCCATCTGGTCCTGGACCTTTGTTTGTTGGAAGTTTTTTAATCATAGTTTCAATTTCAATTCTTGTGATTGGTCCATTCATCTTTTCTATTTCATCTTGGTTTAGTCTTTGAAGATTGTAGTTTTCTAAGCATTTGTCCATTTCTTCTAGATTTTGTTTTATTGGTATATGGTTTCATATAGTAGTCTCTTATGGTCCTTTGTATTTCTGTGATGTCCATGGTTATTCCTCCTTTTTCATTTCTAATTTTATTGATTTGTGTCCTCTCTCTTTTTTGCTTGATAAGTCTGGCTAGGGGTTTATCAATTTTGTTGATCTTTTCAAAGAACCAGCTTTTTGTTTCATCTTTTCTATGGTTTTCTTTGTTTCTAGTTCATTGATTTCTGCTCTGATCTTTATGATTTCTTTCCTTCTACTAACTTTAGGTCTTGTCTGTGCTTGTCTCTCAAGCTGCATTAGATGTAAAATTAGCTTGTTTCTTTGAGCTTTTTCTTGTTTCCTGAGGTGGGCTTGAATTGCTATAAACTTTCCCCTTAGAATGGCTTTTGCTGCATCCCATAGGTTTTGGAGTGTCGTATCTTTGTTGTCCTTTGCTGCTAGGTATTTTTTAATTTCCTCTTTGATTTCTTCAGTGATCCGTTGGTTGTTTAGTAGCATGTTGTTGAGTCTCCACGTGTTTGTGTTTTTTTCAGCTTTTTTCTTGTTGTTGATTTCTAGTCATACAGCATTGTGGTCAAAAAAGATGCTTGATATGATTTCAGTTTTCTTAAAGTTACTGAGATTGGATTTGTAGCCCAGGATGTGATCAGTCTTAGAAAATGTTCCATGTGCACTTGAGAAGAATGTGTATTCTGTTGCTTTTGTATGGAATGTCCTATAAATATCCATTAAGTCCATCTAGTTTAATGTATCATTCAGGGCCTGTGTTTCTTTATTGATTTTCTGTCTGGTTGATCTGTCCATTGCTGTAAGTGGGGTGTTAAAGTCCCCCAGTATGACTGTGTTATTGTCGATTTGTCCTTTTAAGGTCGTTAGCAGTTGCCTTATATATAGTGGTAAACCTGTGTTGGGTGCATAGATATTTAAAATTTTTTTGTGTGTGTGTGTTTTTGCTAATTCTTTGGGCCACTCCCATGGCATATGGAGGTTCCAAGGCTAGGGGTCTAATCGGAGCTGTAGCCCCCAGCCTAAGCCATAGCCACAGCAACACAGGATCCGAGCCGCATCTGCGACCTACACCACAGCTCATAGCAACGCTGGATCGTTAACCCACTGAGCAAGGACAGGGACTGAACACCCAACCTCATGGTTCCTAGTCAGATTCATTAACCACTGCGCCACGACGGGAACTCCTTAAAATTGTTATATCATCTTCTTGGATTGATCCTTTGATCATTATGTAATGACCTTCTTTGTCCCTTAAAATATTCTTCATTTTAAAGTCTATTTTGTCTGATATGAGTATTGCTACCCCAGCTTTCTTTTGATTCCCATTTGCATGGAATATTTTTTTCCATCCTCTCATTTTCAATTTGTATGTGTCCCTAGAAGTGAACTGGGTCTCTTGAAGACAGCATACATGTGGGTCTTGTTTTTGTATCCATTCAGCCAGTCTATGTCTTTTCGTTGGGGCGTTTAGTCCATTCATGTTTAAGGTAATTATTGATATGTATGTTTTTACTGACATTTTATTAATTGCTTTGGATTTGCTGTTGCTGCTTTGGCAGTTTTCTAGCATCAGATGACTTTTTGGCCATCTAGTCTAGAATACTAAACAAAAGTAGGAAAAATGGACTCATAAAATTGGTAGAATGATGAATCACTCATCTATAATAATTTTGAATGAAAAAAGAAGCCCGAAGCTATAGTTTTGATTTCAGTTTTACTTTTTAATTAATGTTTTTGCAAAGTAAAGAAATGATATATCCTCTTGGGATAAATGTGGCTTTTTTTCAGTTTTCAAGAACTGAACCTTAACTTTTCATGTTTCATACTTAATACAAGAAAATCTCATAATATTAAATGTAGGGATCAATTTCCATGTTGTATGATTATATATTCTTAATGAAAAATGATCTCTAAATGATCTTTAGAGATAAAAATGATCTTTTATATCCTATGTATATTGGAACATGATACCAAAAATAAAAATGCATTTATTAAATGGTTCTTAATTTTTAATTAAGCATAATTTTCCTGTGGTCATGCATATTTTATATATTTATGAGAAATCAGATGTACTCTTAATTGGCTTTGCATTGAGGTTTTCAGTATAGCACCACTCTTATGTCATAGCCAAAATAATTATATCATCACTTCTTATAGAGTAAAGGAGTCCTGTGAGTTCCTAGGTTAGTGTAAGCAGAAGTATTGGAATAGCATACTTGGTCTAACTCTGCAGCTAGTTTAAGAAAACAGACTATGCTTCTGGTTTTGTTGACTCCATAATGTATCAGGGTACATAATAGTAACAGGCTCATATTATAGTATTATGGTTCTTAAAAATATTACTAAATCAAAAATACTGAGATGATATATCAGAACTACTCTTTTCTAGTTATTTGCATATTTTAGCTTATTATTGAATATTACATTTTTTTCAATGGGAATGTCTTTTAATGTATTAATCTTGTAAATATCTCTTAATTTCCACGCTTCCTTGTAATTAGCATTCTTTGATTGTAATATTTGGGCTAGCAGTAGACAGGCAGGGAATGATCAGATTTTAGTTCAATGTTAAAAATCTTTCTTAACAATCCACACTCATTTCCTGATTCTGAAGCCCAGAGTCTCACCATACAAGTCCACATTTGTATTAAACTTCATGTTACAAAAGCATTTCATTGCATTTTCCCTAATCCATACGCTGTCAACTTTTATTAAATTCTCGACTTCCCTTACTTCCTGAATAGTGGCTGGCTCAGTGATCATCCCAGGAACCTGAGACTGTCATGGATTTTTCCCTTTATCTTGCTTTTTGCACCAGTTGCTACGGCCTGTTGACTCATTTTCCTAAACATATCTCATTTTTCTCCATGCTTCTTCATTCCTACTGCCATATTTCTGGATCAGGCATTAATCATCTGTTATCTGCCCTTGGAATAATCCTCTTAGCTGGCTTTTCTGCTTCTAGAATGATGCCATCCTATCTAAGCTCTATCCTACAGAGTAATCTTTGTAACAAGAGTATATAATTATATCACTTCTCTCTATACAGTTCTTCAGTGGTTCCCCACTGCTCACAGGATAAGTTTTAAACCATTTCCACAGAGAATATAGCACCTTGTCTTTCTCTGTGGCTTTCACTATTAGAACTCCCATCTTTGCACTTTATATACCACAGATGCTCAACTACTTGTAATCCCTAGAACACTTATCACCACAGACCTCTGTGTCTTTACTCAGGCTATTCCTACTTCTTGGAAATCCCTTCCTAAGCTGTCTGCCTAATAAATATCCACTCTTTCTGCAAGATTTTGGCAAGATACCTACATCTTCTTCTCTCTTTCCATCATTCATAACTTCATCACCCCAGTTGGTTAAAGAGACTACCAGGACTGATCCCATTACACCTTTGATTTCTGTGTATTCTTTTCCCCATTGGAAGCCCCAGACTCTCACCCCACATGGCTTATGTTTATTCTTATCTGACTTCACTTTTTACCCCTAGTCCCAATTTTATTTTCTAAACTCTGCTAGCTTACTCTATGGAACTTATCAAATTGTCCAATTTCTTCATACTCTTTATTAGACGTCTCCTTTACCTTTGTGCTTCAAACCAAGATTTTGGTGTAGCTATTTTTCATAATTTTCTCAGGCTGTGGCTATTTTTTTCTCCAATGGCCCTTATGATTCTGAGCCTGAAATTGAAATAAAAGCCCTTTTTGTTTCTCTGTTGTATCAGAACACCGTCTTTCCCTCTTTCCAAAAAGACCTCCAGCATTGAAGATCCTGCCATCAAACTATGTCACTCAGTTATTTACGCTAGCTACACACAGGCCAGTCTCTCCTATTTCTTGAGTACTTAAGTATTGTTCACTATCACATTTCTCAGTACAACAAATTAAAAAAAATGATCATTTAGGTATTTACGTAGATCCAAGTAGATGGACTTTCCACTTCTCTGCCCTGGTTTCTCAATTCTTTGATGTTCCTTTATTAACTGTATTTTCACCTTAAAACAGGCAACTACTCATGTTCTTACTCTACGCTAGGCATAATCAACAAATACACTTCTTCCTTCTTCATTTCATTTTTAAGCATACTGCTTTCTTTTCCCTTCCAGCATTGTATTATAAAAAGTTTTCAAACATACAGAAAAGTTTAAGGAATTTTTATAGTAAATACCTTTATACTCACCACCTAGATTATATCATTAACATTTTACTGTTTTTGCTTTACAACATTTCTATCTATCTATCTAATCTATATATATATCCATTTCTCTGTCAGTAATCCGTCTTATTTTAAGTGTATTTCAAAGTAAATTGCAGATGTGTACAACTGTTTTAGTTCCTTAGAGTAAATATCATTATGTATAGTTTATATTTGCATCCTGCTTCTGCTTTACAACTGAACTGTGATCTCCTTGAGGGCATGCACAATGATCCATTGTATTTGTATCCTTAGGGGCTAGGACAGGCATATTTGGTAGGTGGTAAATAAATGCCAGTTGAATGAATGAAGGTGTCTTCTCATAGTAATACTAATATAGTCAGTTAAGATAATAGAATAAATCCTACTGGATCACTCAAATCCAGAATTAGATTATCTTGACAGATCAGGCATGGAACATTGCCAAAATATCTGAACACTTAAGTCCATAGATTAGTCAGGCTTTTTCTTGAAATGTTTTTTGTTATATTTCATTACATCCCGAAGAAATGACAAAATTGAAATTTATTGCATGAGCAAAAGGCATAATCCTTAATTGCTTTCTTCAGAAAGCCATGGTTATCACTGTAGTCACATTTATTTTCTATTATGGCTAAGTAGAGTCTAACATTTTTATTATTAGTTTAGTATGCCTAGGATAATTATGGTTATAGCTTCTTAATATAGAATTACTTCCAGAGTGCCTTTTACCTTTGAGCTTGGTTAAGCAAAATTATATCATACATAGCAGAAAGACACTGTTAAGATATAAAATGTCTTGTTAGGTTTCATGGATAAGGAATTTAATAAACTGGACACAGTCGAATGTGGCTTTTATACATCTTGTTGATTTTCCATGGTTGCCTATAGTTTAAGTTATACTGATGTCATCATGTTAATAAGGAAATTAAGACTGTGTGATATACCATACTCTCAACAATGTAATTGAATAACTTATCTCTCCTGCTAAGAGAATCAGTAAGCATACGTGCTGAACAGATGCAAAGGAAAAGAAATGTGTGAGATGCTCTCACAGGATGACACCATCCACAATACTAAGCAAGAAGCATGTGTCATAAATGTGAATCTTATATAATAGAACAACACCTTTTAAAACACAAGTGTGATCATAAAACCATCTGCTTCATAATCAGCTTGCAAAGTACATCTGGTATTTCTCACTAAATTGTTCCTAAATGCATTTTAAAAACATAAAGTGAATACAGATAGTCTATCTATGGATTGAGAGCCTAAATGTCCAGATGGCTTCCTTTAGTACCTTTACTAATTTCATCATGTATTTCTTAATTAATCTCTCGCAGTAAGCATGTAACTGTTACCATTAAAAACACATATTGATTAAATGAGTATTTTAAGGACTCAAGTAAGTGGTGGCTTCAGTTTACTTGTGTAAGTTGAGTATAATTTTATTTCTACTCAATTACTTCTTTCTATTAAAATAATAAAATAAAATATAATACCACTATAGTCCTTATTTCAATCCTAATATCATACACAGTGTGACTATATTTTTAGAAATAACAAAGCTTAAAATAGTAAATTAATGTAGAGCAGCAAATTGGTTCTGTCTTTAAACATTTTTAAAAAGATAGTTAAAAACTTTAATCTAAATTCAGAAGACCCCCTTAGCTTTAATTATTGACATCAGATAATTTGTTATATCTTTTGTGAGAGTAATATTTGAGTTGGAAATAATTATTTCATAGTTGATCAGTATATCACAGGCAAAGTTCTTCTTTATACTAGTTGAAGAAAAACTGCAAAGGGTCTATGGATAATAGGTTTTTTTAATAATCACATGGACTACTCTTTTTATCGTATCTTTTCTGTGAGAGTTTAAACTGTTCCTTATGGAGTTTTCCCATCATGGCTCAGTGGTTAATGAATCCGACTAGGAACCATGAGGTTGTGGGTTCAGTCCCTGCCCTTGCTCAGTGGGTTAAGGATGTGGTGCTGCTCTGAGCTGTGGTGTAGGTCGCAGATGCGGCTCGGATCTGGCGTTGCTGTGGCTCTGGCATAGGCCAGCGGCTACAGCTTGGATTAGACCCCGAGCCTGGGAACCTCCATATGCTGAGGGAGCGGCTCTAGAAAAGCCAAAAAGCCAAAAAAAAAACAAAAACAAAAACAAAACAAAACAAAAAAAACAGTAATAAACTGTTCTTTAGTTAGGAGTCTAGGATTTACTTTTGCATGTATGTCTCTTTTCTGTCAATATTTTTATTTTCAGTGCAATCCTTTTTCCTTTCTTCCTGTCCTTGGAGGAGAGGCAGGAGTGTTTCTATCAGAATGTTTAAACAACTTTTTTTTTTTTTTCTTTTTAGGGCTGCACCCGTGGCACATGGAGGTTTCCAAGCTAGGGGTCCAATTGGAGTTACAGCTGCCCACAGCCACAGTCACAGAAACCTCAGATCTGAGCTGTGTCCGCGACCTATACCATAGCTCATGGCAACACCAGATCCTTAACTCACTGATTGAGGCCAGAGATCGAACCCGCAACCTCATGGTTCCTAGTCGGATTCGTTTCCACTTTGCCACGACAGGAACTCTGACAACATTTAAAATAAACTTTTAATAATGTTTGATTTCTTATCTGGTGTTCGAGATCCTGAACTCACCTCTTCCCATAGACCCCACCTAATCTACACCTACATACACACCATTTCCTCATGAAGAAAAAAATGTGGGTTGATTGAACAGCTTCTGTGAAACAAATGATAAAGGGACCACATAGAGACAGATGGGAGAGATGGAGACACGGTGTCAATGAGAACCCTACTCCTGATGCAGTAACCTGCAGTATGGAGAGATAATACTAAGGGACCTACACATAGACTTGGCTGCCCAGGGGCACAGTGGGAAAAAAAAAAAAAAAAACTGGTTTAACGCATACTACATTTTAAATCAATGAAGGAAATCCATTTACTCTTTAACCCTAGAGAGTCTGCCAAATTGTCTGAGAGCTAGTGGAACTCTCACCAGGGTCTGAGATACCAACAGTGCCATCTTTTGCATTTCCCATCCACATTTATAGTACAAATAGGGTCATGGTTTGTGCACTTTAGCCAGGCCTCCTGCTCACAGTAGGCCCAACTATATCCCAAACACCCCAACAAGGCATACCTACCAATATTCCCATTATAGGGGTCCCAGAAGGAGAAGAGTTTGAGGAGAGGGTGGAAAATGTATTTGATAAAATTATGACTGAAAATTTCTCAGTGCTGAAGAAGTAAACAGATGCCCAGATACAAGAAGCAGAGCATACCAAACAGGATGAACATGAACAGACCCATACCAAGATATGTCATAATTAAATTAGCAAAAGTTAAAGGTAAAGAGAGAATTCTAAAGGCAGTAACAAAGAGTTGTATACAAGTAGATCCCCATAAGGCTATCAACTAATTTCTCTGCAGAAACTTTGCAGGTTAGAAATGAGTAGCATGATATATGATGTATTCAAACTACTAAAAGGGAAAAACCCAAAACATAGGATACTCTACCCAGGATTATATTTAGAATTGAAGGAGAGGTAAGAGACTTCTCAGACAATTAAAAATTAAAACGGTTCGTCAATACTAAACCCAGCCTAAAAGAAACGATAATGGATTTTTCTCAAAGTGGAGAAGAAAAGACAATAAAAATAGGTAAGAAACTAGAGAAAAGGAAATATCCCACTAGTGAAGATAAACATAATAAATGCTGAGGATTGATCATTTAAAAAACTAGTTGAAGCTTAAAATTCAAAAATTTTGGAAAAGCAGCAATAACTTCAATACAGTTAAAGGATAAACCCGAAGATTTAAAATATGACATCAAAAACAAAATGTGTGGGAGGGAAATGAGAATGTAGAACTTTTAAAATGAGTTTGAATTTAGAGGAAAACCTGTTCTAAAGAAGTAGATATAGTTATAGGTCAACATTTACAAATCCCACGGTAACCACAAATCACAAACCTGAAATAGATGGACAAAAGCTAAAAAGAAAGTAACACAAGCATACTACTAACTAAAATTATCAGACCACCAGGAAAGAAATAAAAATAAGTTGAAGAGAAGAAAGAAGACCTTCAAGAACCATTGGAGGATAAGTACTAAAATGGCAATAAGTACATACCTATCCATAATTACTTTAAATGTCAGCAGACTAAATGCTCTAATCTGAAGATACTGGGTGGCTGGTTGAATAAAAAAACAAAACCCATCTATATACTGCTTATAAGACACTTCAGAAAGAAACATGCACAGAGATCGAAAGTAAAGAGATGGAGAAAGTAATGCAAATGTAAACAACAAGAAAGGGGGCTAGAAGTACTCAGACAAAATAGACTTTTTTATAAAGTCTAGGAGTTCCCATCGTGGCTTAGTGGTAATGAACCTGACTAGTGTATATGAGGATGTGGGTCTGATGCTTGTCCTTGCTAAGTGGGTTAAGGATCCAGCATTGCAGTGGTATAGGTTGCAGGTGCAGCTCAGATCTGGTGTTGCTGTGGCTGTGGTGTAGGCCAGCAGCTGCAACTCTGATTGGATCCCCAGTCTGGGAACTTCCATATGCTGCAGGTGCAGCCCTAAAAAGACAAAAAAAAAAAAGTCTATAAAAAAGACAAAGGCATTAAATACTGATAAAAGTATCAATAAAAGAAGAGGATACAATATTCATTAACATGTATAAACTCAATAAAGGAGCACATAAATATATAAAGTAAAAGTAACAGATATAGGAGAAATTGACAACAATACAATAATAGCAGTGATCTTTAACACCTCACTTACATCAATGGACAGATCATGCAGAAAGAAAATCAAAAAGGTGACAGTGGTCTAAAATCAAACAATTGATCATTTGGACTTAATAGATAACTACATGAATTTTCACACCCCCCCCAAAAAAAAACAGAATACACATTCTTTTCAAGTGAACATGGAACATTCACATGTTAGGCCACAAACCATGTCTCAATAAATTTATGGAGATCATGTCAAACATCTCTGATCAAAACAGTATGAAACTAGAAATTTATTACTAGTAGAAAAGTGGAAAAATCACAAAATGTGGAGACTAAACAGTATGCTACTAAATAACCAAAGGGTCAATGAAGAAATCAAAAAGGAAATCAAAAACTGTCTTTAAACAAATGAAAACTGAAACACAACTTTCCAAAATTAATGGAAGGCAGTGAAAGCAGTTCTAAGAGAGACGTTCATATCAATACAGGTATACTTCAAAAAATAAGAAAAATCTCAAAAAATATAACTTTGAATCTAAAGAAACTAGAAAAAGAAGCTCAAACCCAAAGTTAGTAGAAAGGAGAAAATAATAAAGATCAGAGAGGAATCAAATATGATAGAGACTAAAAAACAGATCAGTGTAACTAAGAGATGGTCCTTTGAAAAGATAAAGAAAATTGACGAACTTCTAGCCAATCTCATGAAGAAAAAAAGAAAGGGCTGAAATAAACGCAGAAATGAAAGAGAAGTTACAATAAATACCACAGAAATACAAAAAATTATAACATTACTACAAACAATTATATACCAATAAATTGGACAGCCTAGAATAAATGGGTACATTTGTAGTAACATACAATATTCCAAGACTGAAGCAGGAAGGAATAGAAAAACTGAGCAGACCATTTGCTAGTAATGAAACTGAATCAGTAGTAAAAACTTTCAACCAACAATTTATAGGGCTTCACCGACCAATTCTGCCAAAATTCAACAATGTGGGCATAGAGGGAACATGTCTCCACATAATAAAGAGCATTTATGATGATCTCACACCTAACATCATACTCAATGGTGTAAAACTAAAATCATTTCCTCTAAGATCAGGAACAAAACCAGAATGCTCACTCTCACCACTTCTATTCAAAATAGTATTGGAAATTCCAGCCATAGAAATGAGAGAAGGAAAAAAAAAAAAGGAATCCAAATTGGGAAGAGAGAAGTAAAATTGTCACTGTGGATGACAGGATGTTATACAAAGAAAATCCTAAAGATGCTACCCAAAAGACTGCTAAAGCTTATCAATGAAAATTAATATACAGAAGTCCATTGCTTTTCTATATACTAATAATGAACTATTATAAAGGAAAATTAAGGAAAAAATCCCATTTATAATTGCATCAAAAAGAAATACCTAGTAATAAATATAGCTAATTAGGTAAAAGACCTGTACTCAGAAAACTATAAAACACTGATGAAAGAAATTTTAAGATGACACACAGACAGAAAGATACACTAAGTTCATGGATTAGAAAAGTAATGTTAAAATGACCATACTACAAAAGGCAATTTAATACCAATATAATTTTCCATAGCACTAGAACAAATACTTCTAAAATTTATAGGGAAAAACAAAAGATGTCAAATAGCCAAAGTAATTGTGAGAAAGAACAGAGTGGAATTATGGTTCCTAACTTCAGACTATTACTACAAAGCTACAGTAATAAAAGATCAGGATACAGACCCAAAAACAGACACATTGATCAATGGAACAGAATAGAGAGCCCAGAAATATACCCACACATTTATAGCCAATTAATCTACTACAAATGCAGCAATTATATGAAATAGAGAAAAGACAGTCAATATTTAGAAAACTGGACAGCCTAGTGTAAAAGAATGTGTTTCCAACACTTCTCACACCTTATATAAAATAAACTTAAAATGGATTAAAGACCTAAATATAAGACCCAAAACCATAAAATTCCTAGAAGAGAACATAAGCAGAACACTTTCTGACATAAATTGTAGTAATATTTATTTTGGTTCTGTCTCCTAAGACAAAGGAAACAATCACAAAAATAAACAACACCTAACGAGCCCTAAAAGTTTTGAACAGCAAAGGAAAACACTGACAAAAATGAGAAGACAACCTACTGAATAGGTAAAACTATTTGCAAATGATTTTATGGACAAGGGATTCATATCCAAAATATATAAACCACTCACACAACTCAATATAAAAAACCCCCAAATAACCCATTTGAAAGTGGGTAGAAGACTTTAACAGATATTTTTCCAAAAAAAAAAAAAAAAGAAAAAAAGACATACAGATGGATAACAGGTGCAAGAAAAGATACTCAACATTGCTAATCAACAGGGGAGTGTAAATCAGGAGCACAATGAGGAGCAGTGGAAACGAATACAACTAGGAACCATGAGGTTTAGGCTTCAACCCCTGGCCTCACTCAGTGGGTTAAGGATCCAGCATTGCCATGAGCTGTGGTGTAGGTCACAGACACGGCTCGGATCTGCTGTTGCTGTGGCTCTGGTGTAGGCTGGCAGCTGTAGCTCCGATTCTACCCCTAGCCTGGGAACCTCCATATGCCTCAGGTGCGGCCCTCAAAAGAAAAAAAAAAAAAAGCACAATGAGTTATTACCTCAAACCTGTCAGAATGGTTATCATCAGAAAGTCTACAAATAACAAAAGTTGGCAAGGATGTGAAGAAATGTAACCCTTGAACACTGTTGATATGAATGTACATTTGTGCAGTCACTGTGCAAAATAATATGGAGTTTCCTCAAAAAAACAAAAATAGAGCTGCCATTTGATCCAGCAATTCTAGTCCTGGAGTTATATCCAAACAAAATGGAAACATTAATTTGAAAAGATATGTGTACCCCAATGTTCATGACAGTGTTTACAATCTCCAAGATATGAAAGCCACCTAATTGCCCATCAAGAAATAAATGGATAAAGTGTGTATATACACAATGGAATATTGCTCAGCCATAAAAAAGAATGAAATAATATCATTTTCAACAACAGGGATGGGCCTAGAGGGTGTTATACTTAGTGAAATAAGCAGAGAAAGATAATTGCTGTATGTTATGTATATGTGGGATATAAGGTATAAAACAAACAAATATAAGAAAACAGAAACAGACATATGTAGAGAACAAACTAGTGGTTACCAGTGGGGAAAGGGAGAGGGAGGGGCTAGTATAGGGGATGGGGTTTAAACAGAGGCACAGACTACCATATATAAAATTTAAAAACTACAAAGCTGCAAATATGTATTTCACAGCACACACAATGTAGCCAATATTTTACAATACCTTTAAGTGGAGTATAATCTGTAAAAATATTGAATCACTGTGTGGTACACTTGGAACTAACATATTATAAATCAGCTATACTTAGATTAAAAATAAATAAAACTGAAGTTGACAGAACTTCTGTCTTCAATCCTTCCCACTGGCCCTACCACTGGGGATAGTGGGAGAGAGATCAGAATTATGGATATCTAATGATGACTGTTGTGTATATATGTTGTGTTTCTCTAACAATTAGCCTTAGTGACTTTGCCAATCTCTTTGCTGTATTGAAGCTGTATACATTTGTGTCTCACTGGATATACATTTGGTTAAATTTACAAATAGACTAAAGTGCCTGAGGCGCAGATCTCTAATTTGCCTCTCAGCTACTGTCTGTCAGATTTTTATGACAAAGCCTTTTAAAGTTTAATTTGTTATTTTTGGATTAATTCCATGAAATAATTTTCAGTCAGTACTCACCATTACCAGGGGTTGGCTAATTCTGTAATTCTTCTCTAAGTTTTGCTACGTATTTTCCTATAATTTTTATCAGTTAGTTTTGTTTATTAAAGTATAATTACATGCAGTAAAGTATACAAATTTTATATGTAGAATCATGTATGTGTTACCTGCTTCTGAATTACAATACCTTTTTTTTTTTTTTTTTTTTTTTTTTTTTTGCAAGCAAGCCAAGTGATGGCAGGTGTGTGGGAAGTGGATACTGAAAAAAGAATTTTGTCCATGGTGGGGACTAAATTTAAAATAAATTTAATTGAGTAAATTAATTTTAAAAGTAAGGTGGTACCATAAATCATACTCCTCACAAGGACATAGGTAACTTTCAATTATGTCCTGACCAAGGAAACAGCATACAAATATTTCATAACTAGTCAGAGAAATCAGAAAAATCATACAAAGTACCTGTGCTATTATAAAATCTAAATGTATCTATAGTCCTGATTAGTCACAGAACATGTCTATTCCCTGATAGACCTCTGACAGCAGATTCATAAGGTATCTGATCCAGCTTCAGCTTTTGGAGCTGCCCCATGGAAGTGGTTAACTCCTCCTCCTGGAGGAAATATTTCCTCATCATAGTCATTGTGATCTTGATCCTTTTATTTGGACACTGTATAATTAATTGTATTTCTCACTTCATTACCTCCTGATTAGAAGCTATCAACTTTCAAATGGTGATAAAAGGGGTACCCAATGTAATGTATTGAAGCCCGTGAGTGGAGACTTAACTGCTTATCCCTAATGATGCCCCTTTTCAGCAGAAAGCAGTCACCCCGTTTTTCCTGCAGTTAGAGTCTTCAACTCTAGAAGGGGGAATTGAGGCAGAGTATTAACTCAGGTAGTCAGTGTAGAAGGATGGGCTTTGATGCATTCTTTGATATGGCTATTGATTAACATTTGTGGCTTAAGGGCTCCAGGGAGTAACATCCCCACATTCCTTGTTTACTGTAGGGAGTGTATCTATGCCCAGAAGGACATTAATCCCTAAATCCCCCATGACTCAGTATACAGGGAAGAAAAGGGCAAAGAAACCATGAGACCTACAGGACATTCCCACCCCTAAAACCCCTATTGGATAAGGACTGATAATTCTGCTCCTTATTTTTCCATCCAGAAGAGCAAGCTAAAGACAGACTATCTTTTTTTTTTCCTTAATAAAATGCAATTCTGTTCTTTATTCTTCTTTACTGAAAGCACACACATTCTACTTTTCTAAAGCAACCGCATACTGTCTTTTATAATTTCTAAAAATGCATGGTTTTCTTATAGAGAACATCTCAGGGTGGCACTAAATATATTGATTTATAGTCCTAAATACCTTTAATTTCTCTGTTTAGTAACTGAGGTCTCAGTGTCTCATTTGACTTCTATTAAGCCTAGGTACAATAACATATTATACTTAATTTTGAGAACTGTAACAACATGTCTGTATTAATTAGATCAACAAACTTTAATTTTAATATATTAATTTAATACTGAATATTTCCCAGTTTATGCGAACCTAAAATTAATTCTGGCAAGTTAGTTCCCCTTCCATATTTTGAATTACAATACTCTTGACTTTTGGTATTGAAACACTTGTATCTAGAATAATTTCATGTGACCTGTATTTAATTTATATTCATAGTATTTATAATTTAGCAATTTTTATTAAAAAGAATGGTTCCAAATAGAAGCATATATATAAAGTAAAAACAAAAGAAATAATTCACATTTTAAGAATTTTATTTTTTATAATTTTATTTAATTTCCCCCATTCAATATAAAAGCCACAAATTCCCACTATTTGAGGGAGCTGAGTGGACAAAATCAAAACTTTACCTAATCTGATTTACAGAAATTAATTCTACGATGTTTTTTGTATCTGTTAAATTGAACCTGCTTTTTCTCACATTCTTATTACAAAGTAGCATCAGGAATGGAACTACTTTACTCTCAGTTTTGCTTTGCCTTACGTGGTTCCTAATATTTGTCTCAAGTAAATTCCTAGAAAGCCTTTTAAGAAGCACTTATAAATTTTTTCAGGACCTTGATATTTTTGTCTTAGATTAAAGCACATATTTGAGTGGAAGAAAAGTCTGTAAATATTATACATTACTTTAAAAGCTGCACATTTTATTTCTTTGCTTGGTTTGTAAAAGTTAATGCTTATAATGTCACATTGAATAAAACATTAGCATTGACATATGCTTAAAGATATTCTTCTCTAATGTAGAACCAAATTATTTCTTTTTTTTAAACTTCACTAACAGCTATGAATTGGTTATCATAATTTAGGTTGGCCTAATTTTGGTGCTTCTTTTGAGATCATAGTCAACTTTATTTTAAATTTATATTACTGTTTTTCAACTTAGATAATTCTTATAGAGTTTTCATAAAGTTTTGTCTTGTCTATTTTCCATCTCTCCTATGTTATTTAATATTTTCTGTTAAAATGCCTCTCTTAAAAACAAAACTTAAGTAATGTTTTAGCCTTTTTCTTACAATAGTGTCACAGTTTTGATGTATTAGCCATATATTTTGATATACATACAATAAACACATTAGCTTTAAAATTGAAAGTATTTATCTGTGTACTAACTAAACCATATCAAGTACTCAGTATTAAGTGTAGCGTGTTTTGGGAATGACTCTATTATACTATGCATTATTGTGTTTGAGGGAATGAGATTGCTTGGGCATGTCTATAGTCTCTGAGTATAATGCTATGTAAATATGCAGTCTTGGTGTCTGGGAATTGTGTCTGCTAAAATCTGGAAAAAGTATCAGCCAGTTGGAATCATAGTTTTCAGTGTATAGAAATCTTAGACAAATGAAGATAAATTACTTTAAGCTTTTGTTTATAAATTTGTATGTTACATTAAAATATAAATTAAGGTACTATAGTCTGGACAAATGGACAATGGTCTCACAAAAATGTGTTATCTTTGTGGAAATTCTGACTGCAAAATCTTGCCTATTAACAGTAGTGGCATAGGAACTGTTTTGGGGCAGAAATAAGAGTCAGGACGGAAGGAGATGAAACTTAAAATGGGAAATGGCCCTATAAGATATTGATAAGTAAACAATAGACCATGATGGGGTTTTCACAAAAACCAGATTTTCATGGTGCTTCTTAATTTTCCATTTTTATGGATGTAGGAAGTATTAGATTAAGTGTACACTGTACAAATAACTGAGGTTGTATTTTTTGATAAGTTCTAAGTATGTAGTTAGATAGAATTCAGAAGTACTCAGGAGGATAACTAAAAATGCTTTTGATGTAAAGCTGTCTAAAAAATTTGTAATTTACAGAATCAAGGGAAGCCTGTGGGACTTGTTATGTATGATTTAAGAGATATAGGATGTATTGAGCTTTATAAAATTCAGAGAATACTATGCTGAACCATATAATGTTTGAAATGTGTTTTTCCTGAGATTTGATCTTTTGAGATTGAGATTCAATTTTCTGCTCTAAATAATATCCTAATGTCTGTAATTTAGAAATTAATTTTTAGTAATTACTGTGCATGTGTGTTTTTATTTATTTCTGTTGAATATGCTGAGTTGAATTGAAAAATTTGCAGTTATCTTTTGCACAGGATGTTTGTTTCTTTTTTCCCCCTTTTTACAGCTACACCTATGGCATATGGAAGTTCCTGGGCTAAGGGTTGAATCAAGAGCTGTAGCTGAGGTCTATGCTACAGCCATGGCAACACAGGATCTGAACCATATCTGCATCGTACACCTAGCTTGTGGCAACGGGGGATCATTAATCCACTGAGCAAGGCCAGGGATTGAACATGAATCCTCACAGAGCCTACATCAGGTCCTTACCCCAGCTGAGCCACAACAGGAACTCCTTGTACAGACTGCTTATGAATCTGATATGTTACTAATTGTAGCATTCTCAGATCAAGATTTAATAGTTTTGCTCAATAAAGTGATGGTTTTCTTTCTGCATTTCAGGGATTTCATTTTCCTGTTTATAATGTAACTTAAAATGAATGTTTTATAAATAACAGTAGTCATTAAATGAGATTTTGAATGGTAGGATTATGTTTTCTATTCAAGTAGTGTAAGTTTGTGACTAAGAGTATGAGTTCAGAAATCAAACGGATCTGGGAAGGGCTCAGGTTCGCTGCTGATCAGATCAGGAAATCTTTTCTGAACCTGTTTTCTCATCTTTAAAAATGAAGATAGGAATTCCTATTGTGGCTTAGTGGAAATGAATCTGATTAGTATCTATGAGGACACAGGTCCTATCCCTGGCCTCGCTCAGTGGGTAAGGATTTGCCATTGCCATGAGCTGTGGTGTAGGTTGCAGACACGGCTTGGATCTGCATTGCTGTGGCTGTGGCATAGGCCAGTGGCTATAGCTCCGATTAAACCCCTAGCCTGGGAACCTCCATATGCCCTGGGTGGGGCCTTAAAAAGTCAAAAAATTAATTTAAAGAAATAAAGATAATATGATTACCTAAGAGCATCTGTTTTTTTTTGTAGGGATTAAGTAAGATGATTTACATAAAGTTGGCATATTCCTAGGGACAGAGTAAGCAGTCCAGAAAAAGCTGTTATTTTAAATAATAATGTAAGAATAAATAGTGAAAATGAAGTACACTAAAACCTATGAGATAATTTAAAAAAAACATAAAATTATCATTACCATATTGGAAAAAACTTCATTAGCACTGTGTCTAAAGCATTAAATTATCATGTAAACAAACTCTCCTTGTGGGGGTCAAGAGGAAGAGTGTTCAGTGTTGTGAAAGCGAAATGGTGATAATGTAATTTTTGTAATTTATCAACATCTTTTGATGAGTTGTTGAGAATAGGTAAAAAGTAGTTTTTTATTTTTAAATTGATGGCTATGAATTTCTTTAAGGAAGAACCCAGTGACATTTTGAGTTGTGATGGTCAATTAAATTCTGTATAAAATAGTGATTTACTCTATCATTGCTTGTTCATTCATGACCTTTTCTTTTTGCAATTAGTACAGTCAAATTTGCTGCCTTCACACCTCTCATCGAATTTATAGTTGCCCTGAGCTGTCCCAAATGTTAAAGAAAAATTTATTTAGTCCGTAAATTAACTCATTTGCTGATAAATTTTAAGAAACAAATATGAAAAATTAAAATAACTATAAATATGAACACTATACAAGGTCAAAGAATAGATGGTAATTGAAATCTTCTTTATATAGGCTGCCTTTTGGAGGGTTTCCAGAAACATCTATTATATTATTCAGCTTTTCCAGAAAAACTGTAGTGATCATAAAAATTAAGCTTTTTGATTGTGCATCTTTTCCCTTGTTTTCTCCTTAACACATTGCTCTTTTGGGAATTTATGAAATCTACTGAACTTTTAGAACAGTGGTCATCATAATGTTTTCTACTTTGATAAAGAAGAAAAAAAAATTTTTTTTTTGGCTATGCTGTGGCATACAAAAGTTCTCAGGCTAGGGTTCAAATCCATACCGCAGGTATAACCAGAGCCACAGCAGTAAAAATGCCAGGTCCTTTACCCACTGAGCCAGAGGGAACTCTGAAAAATTTTTGATTCTCAAATTTTCAGCTCTTCTTTTCTTCCATTTAAAACCATTGTAAAAAATAAAATATTATCTTTTCAACACTCTCTTGGTTTCCAGATAACATATGTTTTTGAGATACTAGAGACTGCACTGAAGGCTTAGACCACGAAGCATATTATCTTTCAATAGCAAAGTATAGAAGAATGATAAAAACAAACATTAATGTGAATGATATGCCTTGTTTGTTATGGTAAAATTCCAACCAATAACAAATACTTAAAACTTTAGTAAGTGATTTGTTTTTAGGCTTCAAATAAGACATACCTGATTTTTACTACATTAATAGTAAAGAAAACTTGGAATTCTGTTAAAATATGTTTTAAAACCAAAATGTTAGTGATATTATTAGCATTGGTATTTTTCTGTTATGTAATATTAAATAACATTTTTATCAATAAAGTAATGAAACATGAAACAACATGCCTCCTAAACAGCTATTAAATTTTACTCTTGAACACTAAGTTATTATTCAAAATTTATTATAAAAAGTACTGTGAAGGTGATGACATTGATTATTTCTAACTTCTGGATTCATCAAAAGAAAGTATTTACAGTGAATTGACTACAAATAGCACAACTGTGCTTATATAAATACCTACATTATAATTAACCTGATTTAAAGACCACAAAAACAACTAGATTCTTCATGTGGTCCTTTTTTGGCAGGAAGGATGCCGTTGGATTTCTTTCCTTCACTTACATTTTGTATTGTAAATGAGACCAAGCATTATTCCAGAGGTTTTTGTATCTATACAATAATATTTAGCAAATATGCCATTTGGTCATTAAAAAGCCACCAGTATTAAAACATTCTGGTATGTTGTTCATCCATCCATCCATCTTTCCATCTTATCCATTAATTCACATATTGAGCTCCTAATATTCACAGGCAGTATGTTAATTCATGAGAAGAGCATTAGGAATAAGACACAGTCCAGACACTCAAGGAGCTCTTAGTCCAAAAGAAAGAATGGATAAACAAGAGAAGTGATGATGTAGTATGGTAAGAATTATGAGAGAAGTATGTCCAAGGTACTGTGGGAGCACAGGGAAGGGGCACTAGAGCAGTCTGAAAGGCTTCTAAGGTGAGTGTTAATTGAATGTGGGCTAATTAAATAGCCAGGCAGTCAACAGGAGGCAAGAAGATTTGAAGGCCAGTGAGAGCATGATATAGCCAAAGAAAATTTCTTCTTAAAGTAGAGATGAATAGGTGGATAGGCAGGGCAGCTGAGATTCAGAGATATTAAATAATTTGATCAAGATTGTAAATTGCATTAATGGCAAAGAAAGAACTAGAACAAAGTTTCATTTGTCTTGATAATCAAATATCTCAGGACAAAAAAAAAAGGACTATGTCAACAAACAATAATAGCTTTTAAAATTTATTGAGTTTATTGTAAGGAGAGACACAGGTGAGTTTTCCAGTTGTTGGTGAATGTTCTTTAGAAAGGTAATTATTGTTATGATGAACATCCTTCACTCTAGAGTAAATTCTCCCTTGTTGCTTTCCTTTTCTTTTTTGTGGTTGGGTGATTTACTTTTATTTTATGTCTGTTTCCTCTTTTTAGTTTTTTGTGAATGTATTGTTTGGTTTTGATTGTGGTTGCCCTGTTTTTCAAGTATGTTAACCCCTTCCTATATCTGCTTGCTTTAGCCTGAGAGTCATATAGGCTCAAACATATTCTAAAAAAAGTCTAGATTTTCTTACCCTCCTTTCCCACATTTTATGATTTTGGTGTCCCTTTTTTACATCTCCATGTTTATCCTTTGCTGTTCCTTGTTTTTACCGTCACTTTCACAAGTGTTTTTTGTTTTTTTTCTTTTTGATCTGTATACTGTCTTATTTAAGTGATTACCTTCCAATTGTGATTTCCTCCATCCTGTATCTTCTTATTCCTTTCCTATTTAGGGGAGGTCTTTCAATATTTCCTTTAGAATAGGCTTAGTATTGCAGTATTCTTTTAGTTTTTGAGAAATTCTGTATTTCTCCTTCTACTTTAAATGACAATTTTCTGGCTAGAGTATTCTAAGTTGCAAATTTTTCCTGTTAGAACTTTGGCTGTATCTTGCCACTCTCTCCTGGCCTGTAGCATTTCTGTGGAGAAATCATCTGCTACCCTTATGGAATTCCTTTATAATTAATTATTTGTTTTTCTCTTGCTGCCTTTAGAATCCTTTCCGTACTTTTAACTTTTGCCATTTTTGTTATAATATGTCTTGGTATAGATTTATTTGGATTTAACTTGATTGGGGCTCCTTTGCTTTCTGTATCTGTATATCTGTTTCCTTCTTTAGATTTGGAAACTTTTCAGTGATATTTATTCAAATGTATTTCCAATCCCCTTTTCTTTTTCTTCTCCTTCTGGAATCCCTATTATGTATAGATTGGCATTCTTTGTGTAATCCCATAGATCTCTTATGTTGCTTTCATTCTTTTTCATTTGGTTTTCTGTCTGTTGTCCCGATTGGGATGATTTCCATTTTTCTATCTTCCAAGTCACTTACTCATTCCTCCACATTATTCATTCTCTTGTTTAATGCCTTTAACTCAGGCACAGCAATGTAGGATCCAAGCCACATCTGCAACCTGTGCCATAGCTTAGCTTGTGGCAATGGCAGATCCTTAACCCATTGATGAGGCCAAGAATCGAACCTGCCTCTTTATGGACACTGTCAGGTTCTTCATCCACTAAGTCACAATGGGAACTCCTAAGTGAATTTTCTAATTTTTCTTGGCTCTTCCTTATAGTTTCTAGTTCTTTTTTAAAGTAATCTCCATTACTGCTGATAACTGTTCTTAATTCTTTCAGTATTTTCATTATCTCCTTTTAAAAATCAGTGTCTGTTAGACCACAGAGGTCTATTTCATTGTTCCCTCCAGGGGAATTCTCCTGTTCTTTTAACTGTGAATTGTTCCTATGCCTCTTCATTTTTGCATATATTTCACTCACTCTATGAGTTTAGGGAAAGCAATTATCTACTGTAATCTTGGAGGGCTATTTATATGTGGGAGTGTCCCTGGGTGGCTTGCGAGGGTGTACTTTTTTTTTTCCCTGTGGGGCTGTTTTTTGTTTGGATGCTTGCTGTCTCTTTCCTCAGTGTGTGCAGGCTGTTTATCCCCTTGATACAGGATGTGAAGGTATAAGACCTGTGCGTGCTTCCAGAGAGGTAGGGGCAGTGGGTGGCACCTGTAGGTGGTACCTATAGGCAGCACCTGGTTGCTAGACCCTTGGCAGTGGTGGGGACCCACAGGGAGATGGAGGAAACAGGCTACTCCTGGTTGCAGGCCCTTGGTAGTGGCAATGACCCTCAGAGATAGAGGTGGTGCCCAGAGCCCTTGACAGAGGCAATGGTGTGTGTTGGGGGGCGGGGGCGGATGGGGAGATATGTGAATGCATATGTCACCAGGAAGGTGACAGCAACATGTGATGCTTGGTTGCTGGGCCCTCTGTGAAGACCCCTGAGGTGACTGGGGCCACAGGCAGTGCCTGTTCACAGGACCCTTAGTGGTTGTGTGCTGCTTCCAACTCAGGAGTCTGAGATGGCTGAGTCAGTTTGCACCAACCCCTGCGCAAGGGGCACCCCACTGCCTGAGAACCCAGACACGCACAGAAAAAAATTCCTGTGGTGGTCCTCACTTCCCTTACTCCCCAACAGTGGCACCTTGCTTCTCCAATGGGCCCAGGATTCCTCGCACACTCTGTTGGTTGTGGTACACTGCTCCCTACCCTCCTTAGGCTCTTTCCACAGAGCCAACCCTAGTTCTTTCCCCAGAACTGACCTCTGAAGTCCTAGTCTCAGCACCCTGCCCCTCACTGTCTCAGCCTGTGGTGTGTATGGGGGTGGTGATTGTGCAGCTCTCTCTTTGTTGTGCTCTCCTCAGATGGTTGCTGCACTTTTCTTTGAGCCTTTGAGGCTCTCCCTCCATTTTAGCTGATCTCACGTTCAATTGGGTGGCCTCCCAGGGTGCAGATTCCTTTACTCTTTTACAGCTCCCTCAGAGTGCTGGTCCCATCCTGATACTTGTTTTCTCTTCTCTATTTTATTCATTTTATTTAAAAAGATTATTATAGTCAATTTACAATGTTCTGTCAATGTTTTTACATTATCTTCCATCATGTTCCATCACAAGTGATCAGATATAGTTCTCCGTGCAATCAGCAGAATTTTATTGCTTATCCATTCCAAATGCAAGTTCGCACCTAGCAAACTCAAACTACCTCTCAGAAGTGCTGGTTCTGTCCTGATTCCTTTTTTTTCTCTCTTCTCTCTCTCTCTTCTGTATTTTATCCTTTTGTTCTACACAGTTATGTGGAGGATTTCTTGCCCTTTTTAGAAGTCTGATGTCTTTTTCTAGGGTTCAGTAGATATTCTGTGTGAAACATTCTACATGTAGATGGTTTTATTTTAATTTTTTTGATGTGTTTGTGGAAGAAGGTGAGTGCTGCCATCTCGATCCCCAACCGTCAGTTCAAAACATATTCATTGACTAGCTACTATGTGTGTCAAGCATTTTGTGAGAGGCTATAGACACCACATGAGTAAGATTTAATTCTTGAATTCAAGAAGTGTTTAGTCATGCGTGATACATTATAGAGGTGAATACATGTCAATTTTAAAATATATTAAGTGAATTCCAAGTCAGTAGGAGAAAGAAAGAAAATGTCATGCTCAGTCTTGCTTACCTCTTCTCTATCCTTTTCACAATTCTTGAGTGCTTTTTGGTCTTATGTTTGTGTGATTTTGGATTTCTTTTAGTTTGATTACTGTATTAGTTAGGATTCTTGGTGGTAACTAATAGAAACTGATTTTGACTAACTCAGGCAAAGAATAAAAAATAAAATGAATTTAAAGGAAAGATAACACATTACCTCATAATAGAAAATTATAGGTTAAACAACATAGGATTCAGAAAAGAACAGAAATCCACTGTTGCTCCAGCAATCTCAGTAGCAAAGACCCTTAATCATTTTCCTTGGAAACACTCAGTTCTATCTGTCTTCTACCTTTATAAGTCTTCACTCAATATTTGCATTTTTAGGAGTGAGAATTTTTATTGTCCTAATATGAGTTATGTGTCCATAACTTGAATAAGGGAAAAAGTAGTAGCATGATTTACAGTTCTACTTGAACCCTGTGGAATAGAAGATAGTTTTCCAAGGGAAGAGTGAGATGCTATAACTAAAGGCAGAACAAAAGATGCTGTTCAGATAAGAATAGTGTTTCTCAAAGTTGAGACATGCATTGCTTCTTTTAAATGAAAAAGGAATGATCATGCCTTACCTCAATGTAGTTTAAAATTATTTTTATTGATCAGTATTTTCAATATTTTTAAATGTTCCAGCATTTTATGCTTATTTAGAAATATAATACTCCCCCCCCCTTTTTTTTTGTCTTTTTGCTATTTCTTGGGCCGCTCCCACGGCATATGGAGGTTCCCAGGCTAGGGGTTGAATCGGAGCTGCAGCCACCAGCCTATGCCAGAGCCACAGCAATGCGGGATCTGGGCCGTGTCTGCAACCTACACCACAGCTCACGGCAACGCCGGATCGTTAACCCACTGAGCAAGGGCAGGGACAGAACCCGCAACCTCATGGTTCCTAGTCGGATTCGTTAACCACTAGCCACGACGGGAACTCCGATACTTCCTTTTTTGATTCAGTCATCATTAGTGGATGCAAACAGCACTGATCAAGTTTCCTTTTTCTTTTACAAAGGATTTTATTAGGTGAATAAAAATGAGAGGAACCACGTATTTTAAAAGATGATTTACTATGTATTATTTGTTGATGCAGATCAGAAAAACACTGCTTCTACAAATAAAAGAAGTAGACTTTCATTTTCTTGTAAGAGAAGATAGTTATCATGAGATCATACCAACAATGTATACTATTTCACACTTGGGTGGTTCTCAAACAATTGTTAATAAAAATTATTTTAATTGGACTTTGTATAATTTAGAAGTTTGACTGAAGGTGTAAAAATGGGGCCAATTCCTTATTAGTAAATATAGTACCCCCTTTACAGGGTTGTAAATTGGGAAAGAATGAAGAATGGTTGCCTCTGATGGAAATGAAATTAATATCTTAAAGAAATAAATATCTGCACATGCATGATCATTACAGCTACAACTTGAATGTCCTCTGCCAGGTAAATAGATAAAGGATTTGACCTGAGGAGGCCCACATATCTAGCCTATACTTTATGTTGCTAAAAAATTTGTTTGTTTAGTAAACTGATATATCTCTATGTAGTACACTTACGTGGGAAAAAAGAGTTTAATGGACTTTGAAAATAATTTGAATTATACAAATATGAAATAAACTCTAGGGTAAACAAAAAACATAAAAATGAATTTATTCAGAAAAGATTAGGTTAAGTTTTCAGACCTTCGCTTTAATGAAATGGCAGAAAGTGTAAACTTCTTTTATACTTAGACGAGAATTTATTATGATTTTCTGGAATCTGAGCTAATAATCCTAATCTGCCAAAGGTCAGTTTTTACATCTGGGTTTTACGGTGTGAAAAAAGCACTCATGTAATGGTTTTTCCACTTGACTAGATTGAATAAAGATTTTCTGAACACTAGCTACATAGATTTCTGCAAAGTGCTGTCAGGGAGACTAAGGTGAATAGAGAAAGAAGGCTGCAGATAAGATACATACATCATGACATATTACTACAGTGCACACACTGTTTGAGAACTGCTCTAGTATAGGAACAGAAAATTTGCACATAGGAGGTAAAAAGGGGGATGGTTTCTGCATCTCCAGGTGCTGGTAATACAGAGGAAAATCGGTACCAGTCTCTGCCTTCATGGTGCTTGCTGTCTTGTAGCAGAAACAGAAGTAGACAAGTAATTTTGAACATATTTAATTAATCATATATGCTGTGAGCCCTACAAAGGAGAAACACCACGTCAGGAAAGTATGAAACAGAAGACCTAACATACTCTGGATCTTTAGCGAAGACTTTCCTGGGGAGATTGAATTTGAGCAGAAACCTAAGGGACTAGGTGGAATTGGCAAGAAATTTGTGACATTGTTGAGGAGGCTGACCACAGGAAGTGAATATTGGGCAGTGAATATAGCGGACTCTGCAAGAGAAGGAGAAGTTTTCAGGATAAAACCAAGAGAGCCATTTAATTGTCAGGAACATGGCATGATTTGAAGGGAAGCAGTGGGAAAAAATACAGGAGTTGAGATCTGTTATTTATTTATTTACTTATTTATTTTTTATTGTTATTTCCCCAATGCAAATTTTTTTCCTACTGCACAGCATGGTGACCCAGTTACACATACATGTACACATTCTATTTTCTCACATTATCATTCTCCATCATAAGTGACTAGATATATTTCCCAGTGCTACACAGCAGGATCTCATTGCTAATCCATTCCAAAGGCAATAGTTTGCATCTATTAACCCTAGGCTCCCAATCCACCCCACTCCTTCTCCCTCCCCCTTGGCAAACACAAGTCTTTTCTCTAAGTCCATGATTTTCTTTTCTGTGGAAAGGTTTATTTGTGCCATATATTAGATTCCAGATATAAGTGAGGTCAGATCAGAGAGTGGACTTGAATCCCTTACTTACTTACCAAGTAACTTGGACTTTATTTTGTAGGTGCTTAGGAATCGTTGAAGTCATTTGAGCAGGCAGTATCACAGGAGCAGGACACGAAAATGTTACTGTCTTATGAATGTGTACAAGGTACTTATGCAGGAGGAATAAGAATTAGAATAGTTGCAGTGGGGGTGTGGCTGGACCTGAGAGCAGTCTTTATGAGAGAAAATCCAGTGGTAACAAAAATAAGATTGAGGTTAGCTGTAAGGGTGAATGAAGTGTCAAAAGAGACTTCAAGGCTTTGAAATGGATGGTTGTTTAATGCCAGTGTCAAAATTATGGTACACACACAAAAAGGATAAATTTTTGCTGAGACATAAATGTAGTTTGTGAACTTCAGCTAGTAAATGATTATTTTAAAAGGAGACAGTAACATCTAATAGGTAGATAGGATGAGTGTGATAAGTTTTATTTCATACAAATGTAGGGGGAAAAGTCTAGTTTTGTTCTGCAAATCTGCTTATTTGAATGGAATATAAATTACTTTGTGTATAAATCACATTAATTTTTAAAACTCTTAACTTTTTTTTTCTTTTCTCCCACTACTAACTCTCAAGAGTTGTTAAAGTGCCAGGGAAGAAATTTGTAGAAATGGTTGTTTATATTGTAATTCCTGCCACTTAGCCAGCAGACTAATGGCTATTCTCCAGAGAGGCTGGCAGCTGGTTCAGTAGTCTAAATCAAAGAGCTAGGACAGAGCCAGGTAGCTTGGCTGTCCCTTTACTTAGGCATTTTCACGTGCATATATAGTGGCTTGTTTACTCTCTTTTCAGAAGCTTAATTTGTAACCCTAAACAATTTCTGAGTGGATCTAATTCAGTTAAAAAGAAGAATCAACTAATCCCACTTCTGCCTAGAATAACCAAGTAGGTTGAACCAGTTCCTGGCCTCTTAAAATTTTTTTTTTTAACTGACACAATTTAAGAAGAATGTCTTGTTATCCACAGTTGCTTTTTATTTGTTCTTTCTGGGAAGTCGTATTCTGCTTACACTGTGTTATGGAGTCAACATGCTCACTCAAACTGCATTTATGTTTTACCTTCAACTGTGGAAGGAGCTCAGTAACTTGATCCTCAGTTGTTGGATGGGAGAATGTTCTGCTGGACCGTTCTAAACCAGTCCTAAAGCTGGTTCATAAAATATACTTTTTTTCCTCATTTCCAAGATAACTCTATGTCTTTCCCCTAGCAGATTAAATGATATTAATTTTAGCTTGGACCAACTTCTGGAGCTCACTTGGAGTGGACATGAGGGAGCCAAATAATCAGAGATGTTTTCTCAATAGTTAGGAGTGCATCTTCTGAATTTTTCAAAGAAAAGGTACAACTGCTATAATTAATTGAAGTTTTGAGGTTGGTTTTATATTCTTGATAGTTTCAAATTGAGATTTCTGTACTGTCATTTGTTGACCAAAGTAGGAAGACTTAACCAGCTAAACATGACAAAGCATGTGTTTTTGTCTTTGCTGTTTTGCATTTTGAAGATGACAGAAATGAAATTATATATAATTTGAAAAGAATAAGACAAGGTTAAAAAGAAAAGTTGTTCAGTCCTCACTACGCAGGAACTTGAACTTCTGTCTCTTCTTTTTCCCCTGCGGCACTAATTTGCCTTCTCTGTGAACTGAGTATAATAATCACGCTTTGCTTGATTGAGGACACAACTTTACGAAAATTTACTTTAAAGGCAAAATTTGGCAGACAAAATTTTCCCTCCATAAAAATACCTTAAATACTCCTGATGATAAAATGTAAAAAGGAGAGGCTCAAAATATGAAACCACAAGAAGAATTTCCACGGACTGGAAATCTGTGGAAAGATCATTTGGCAAAAAGCATAGTACCATTAAGCAATTTTTCAGAGATTGTGAGTTGAATTGGATTTGGATAAAAATAAAATGGTGTATTCAGTCAACTAGGCGTAAAGAAGGTAAATATAAACTCTGTATATCTCCAAGCATTGGATGTTGGCTTATTTTGCTCTGCATTGTAGTATGGGAAGGAGCTTAATTTTACTATTGGCTATTTCACAGGGAAATGGATTTCTCTAAAATGTAGGCAGATTTTAATGAAAGAATATGCTCAGTTTGGTTTAATATAGGGACAGTGTGCAGCTGTGCAGCTTTAACCATGTGTTCTCATATGTTATCAAAATATACTTTCTCTCTAATATTCTATAATCTAAACACTTAAAAAATATGTAGTCCAGAGTGAGAGACTGGAAAAAAAGTTAGATTTTACTTTTGTTTGCATCATAAATATTGTGGGGGAACTTGCACAGAGAAGTGTATTTGTAGTATATCATATAATGTCAAGTACTCTGCTGTTATGGCTGAAGAATTTCATAAATACTTCCTAGTATAATCAGAAAGATCAAAAGAGAAAATCACCTGGAAAACTGTTTAAAGTTTCCTTATCTCCTTTTAAAAATGACATGCTCTAGTTTAGTAGAATATAAATAAAAACATATAGGATAGTTTTTATTTTTATGTATTTCATTCCTTTCACTGGTACATCTTAGCCTTGATATCTTTTTCTTTCTTTCTTTCTTTTTTTTTTTTTTTGGCCTTTTTAGAGCCACACTGGGGGCATATGGAAGTTCCCAGGCTAGGGGTTGAATTGGAGCTACAGCTGCCGGCCTATCTATGCCACAGCCAAAGCAATGCCAGATCTGAGCCATATCTGTGACCTACATCACAGCTGACAGCAATGCCAGATCCCTGACCCATTGAGCAAGGCGAGGTATTGAACCCTCATCCTCATGAATGCTAGTAGGATTCATTTTCGTTGTGCCACAACGGGAACTCCTGAGACAGTTTTTCTACTCTGCAATTCAGAAAATGGCATGGAGATTTCTTGATGAAGACAAATTTTCACCAGGTCTTGCCAGGCAATATATTAAAATGACATTATTTTTTGAAAGCTTGTATGGGGTATGAGGCCACAACTCAGTAACAGTTAAAGTTATAAAATAAAATATCCGCAGGTTTAAAAAGTGCTAATAACTGTAAGAATTCATTTGCTGCTTAGAAAGTTTACTGACTTTCATAATCTCTCTCTTAAAAAGTAAGCCTTATTCTGAAGAGCTGGGTCTTCCTGCTGTGTGTACATAATTAGCAGTGATGGGAATTAGATAAGCACATGTAGTGCAAGCTCATCCTTGCTTTATGTTGTGCTTGTCAAGAGGGAATATGAAATGAGATGTGCTGTTAATGCTTCAGTGCATTGTGGACATACGGCAGGATTTAGCAATGTGGCACCCTAGGAGGATATTTGCTTATTCTTCATACGTGGAATTGAGACTCACAGTACTCTCTCTCTCCTAATGTTAGTAAAGAGTAATAAGAAAAACAACTGGCCATATTTTATGGCATAACAGAGGGTCCCTTTTCATCATAAATTGTGCCTAATACGACTCTTCATTAATGAAGGTATTCTCTAAATGTTATTTACTAGAAGTGTTATTATTTGACCTCTTACATTTAGATCTATACACCATGTGGAACTGATTTTGGTCGCTAGAGAAAAATAAGGGTAAAACTCTCTATCATCTATCTATCTGTCTGTCTATCTATCTATCATCTGTCACCATCATCTACCAGTTTATATCTATTCCTTGACAAGACATAGATAGACATACAATTAATCTAGCAGAATTTATTGAACTATCGTCCTTTCTTACTATTCTGCCATGGCATCTTTGTCATACATTAATGGTTAATAAATGTGCAGGCTTGTTTAAGTGCATCTTCCTTTACTCTTTTAGTCCATTTATGAGATAACCCCTTGGCCTTATTACTGTAGTTTCAGAACTAATCTTATTATCTGATCTATTCTTTATTTTGTTTCTTCAGAATTTTCTGCTAATCTTTATCAGTTGATGTCTTCAACTGAACAAAGAAAATAAAAAAATATTTTGAGGTGTCATTTTCTCAGTTCTCTTAATTCTACTATTCTAGATGCATTGGAGAGAAATTAACTCAGTAAATGGAACTTTTATGGCATTAGAGTTTAATTCTCTCTTGAAACTCTGGTTGAGCAATCCCGAAGAGCTACTCATGATTCCTTACATACCCATGTAGGATTCAAAACAAACTTGTAATATATCTACAGAAAATTTTTGTGAGTTTTATGAGGACAGAACTTCATCTATACCTCAATTGGAAGAAAACCAAAACATTTAAAAAATTAAGCCTGGATTCACTAATGTCATATACTGTCCCATTTATTTAGGTCTTCTTTAATTTCTTTCCTTTGTGTTTGTAGAGATCTGGTGCATCTTTTGTTAGATTTTTTCATAAGTGTTTGTTATTTTTGATGATATTATAAAAGTAATATTTAAATATTAAAAATTTTTCATTATTTGTTGGTGTTATTAAAAATAAATTAATATTTTGAATATTGATCTTCTAATCGATAGCATGATACATTTACATATTACTTCTCATAGTTCTGTGAGTTCTTTTAGATTTTCTATGTGCATAATCATCTACCGCATGTATCTGTGAACAACTACAGATTACTCCTTTTAAAATCATTTGTATTTCTATGGCACCAACTGCAATCTTTATTACAATCTAGAAAGAGCTATAATCACACTCATTGTCAATTTCCTGTGGGAAAGTTTTCAATATTTTCCCTTTAAGTACAATGCAGATTTTTTTTTACAAAGGACTCTCCTTGTTATATTAACAATGGCTTTCTCCTCTTAATTTCACTAATTTTTGTCATGAATGGGTGTTTGATTAGGATGATCATGTAATTTCTTCCCCTTACAATATTAATGTTATGGAAAGAATATAAAAAATTCCTTTTAAAATTGCACCCCCCAAAATTAAATACCTAGACATAAAACTGAGCAGAGAAGTGAGAGAATTATATGCTGAGAATTATAAAACATTTATCAAGGAAATCAAAGAGTATTCAAACAAATGGAAAGATATCCCATGTTCCTGGATTCGAAGAATCATTATTGTTAAAATGACCATACTACCCAAAGCAATCTATAGATTTAATGCAATCCCTATCAAATTACCTATGACATTTTCCACAAAACTAAAACAAACAATCCAAAAATTTATGTGGAATGATAAAAGACCCAGAATTGTCATACCAATACTGAAGAAAAAAAATCAAGCAGGAGGCATAACTCTCCCATACTTAGGACCATATTACAAAGCTACAGTAATCAAGACAGTGTAGTACTGGTACTAAAACAAACATAGACCAAGGAACAGAATAGAGAACACAGAAATAAACCCAGACACCTACAGTCAATTAATTTTTGACAAAGGAGGCAAGAAGATGAAATTAGAAAAAGCCTCTTCAGCAGTGGTTCTGGGTAAACTGGACAGCTGCATGTAAATCAATGAAACTAGAACACATCCTCCCACCATGCACAAAATAAACTCGAAATAGCTTAAAGACTTAAACATAAGACAAGACACAATAAAACTCCTAGGAGAGAACATAGGCAAAACATTCTCTAACATCAATTATGCAAATGTTTCTTAGGTCAGTATCCAAAGGCAATAGAAATGAAAGCAAAAATAAACCAATGGGACCTAATCAAACTTCCATGTTTATGCACAGCAAAGGAAACCTTAAAAAAAAGACAAGCTACAGAATGGGATAATATAATCACAAATGATGCAACCAACAAAGGCTTTATTTCCAAAATATACAAACGAGTCATACAAATCAACAACAACAACCAAACAACCCAACTGAAAATGGGCAGAAGACCTAAATAGATAGTTCTCCAAAGAAGACATACAGATGGCCAGCAGGCACATGAAAATACACTCAATGTTATTAATTACTAGAGAAATGCAAATCAAAACTATGATGAGCCACCATCTCACACTGGTCAGAATAGCAATCACTAATAAGTCTACAAATAATAAATGCTGGAGAAGGTGTGGAGAAAAGGGTACCCTCCTACACTGCTGGTGAGAATGTAAATTGGTACAAACACTATGGAAAACAGTATGGAGATTCTTCATAAAACTAAAGCTAGAACTATCATATGATCCAGCAGTCCCACTCCTAGGCATCTATCTAGCCAAAACTACAATTTGGAAAGACATATGCATCTGTATGTTCACAATAGCACTAGCCCCAATAACCAAGACACAGAAATGACCTAAGTGTTCATTGATTGATGAAGGGGTTAAAAAGATGTGGGACACATACACAATGGAACACTACTCAGCCATCAAAAAGAACGAAATAATGCCATTTGCAGCAACATGGATGGAACTAGAGATTTGCATACCAAATGAAGTAATTCAGAAAGAGAAAGACAAATACCATATGATAACACTAATATGTGGAATATAAAATATGGCACAAATGAACCTATCTACAGAAACGGAAATAGACTCACAGACATGGAGAATAAACCTGTGATTGCCAAGGGGGAGTGGGAGGGTGTAGGATGGACTGGGAGTTTGGGTTTAGTAGGTACAAACTATTACATTTAGAGTGGAGAAATAATGAGGTTCTGCTGTATAGCCCAGGGAAGTATATCCAATCACTTGTGATAGTATGGGATGGAAGATAAAATGAGAAAAAGAATATATATATTCAATGCATATTTTTACATTTTATACTTTCTGGGTCACTGCAGTTGGGATTAATAGAAGGAAAGTTAACTGCTCAAATACCTCACAAAGCCAGCTACTCCTCTACTAGCACAAAGCCCCATATCAATAATTTTGAAAGTTGTAATTTACGATTTTCAAAATTTTAAATGGAACAATAAATAAACTAACAATATATGCGTGTGTGTGTGTGCATACACACATAACAAGAGAGAGAAACAAGAAAGAAAGAATGAAGGTTCTGACAAAGTGATCAGTTTGAGAGTAAACACTGAGTAAGTTATCGTCCCTCCTATAAAAGTTTTTCATAATTTTGATATAATTTAACATCTTTGTTTAATTGTGTGAATAATGTAAATATATTGACATTGCATGAGTTATCCAGGTGTTGGTTCCACCTTTTTATAAAAGTACTTCTTAAAGTATGCCCCTAAACCATCAGCAACTTGAAGAATTTATTAAAGGCAAATTCCTGAATTGATCCCCACATCTAAATCAGAATCTCACAGGGGATTATCCAGAAAACTATCCTTGTAACCAGCACTCTAAGGGAGTTTTAGACACTGAAATGTGAGATTAACTTCTTCAAGATTAACGTATTTAGATTAACCCTCTGCTGGTAATTCATCAGACTAGTTTTGCCAGATGTTCAAAGCTCTCTCATTTCATAAACATACACTTTGATATGATTTTTTGTACAGAGAAAAGAGAATATCTTACCTGAGATGTAGGCTACCTCTAAAGATAGACAAGTATTTCAGCATCTGTCTGATCAACTGAGGTTATGAGTGAGACCTTTTCAAACATTTCATTGATCTAGTTTAAAAGTGAAATTGTTTAACCTCAAAACTATTTGGTTGACTAAATCCTCATTCTGTACTTTTTTTTTTTTTCAAATAAAGGAGAAAATGAATTAGGTAGTTGCTCTAAAACTCAGCCAATAATGAATCAAAGGTCGTTGTGATATATGTCCAGATGTTCAAAAGGAAATGACTATCATTTATCATTTCTCAGTCTCTACTAAAACAATGCCAATTTAGAGTGGGAGAATATGATCACACAAAATGTATCTTTTTCTAGTAACTAATCAAGGCTTCTTTTCATATGTTGTTGCTTAATGACTTGTGTACCACTTTTTCAATATTTTTACATTCAAACAATATGTAACAGGAAAACACAACCATTATTTCTGTTTTGCTTTTGAAGTTAAAAAAAACCAAGCAAACAGTTCTCTAAGTAAATATTAGAATTTCTGGCGATAGTTTCTACTGAAGAGGAGCTAATAGCTATTAACCTGAGTGCTAAGTGTTGTGATATTAATAGGCTACTCTCTTGACCACATGTCTGTGTTCCCTCCCTACTGTTTCATGTTCTGTGCTAGAATACATTCTCCAGGACAAAATAATGAAATAAATTCATTATATTTATATTCTATATTGATGTACCGTTAATTTGTGTATTCCGTAACCACCTCGCTTGAACTGTTCTTGAAGGGCTGGATGGTATGAAGAGCCAAGAAAGTCTTTTACTTCTGCATTGAGCTTCGCTTATACATGAAGATAAGAAGATAGCTAGGAGGTATGGTTAAGTAAATATGAATGTTTTGACCTGCAGTTTACAAGATGTGCTAAAGTGATTTTCTGCATTTGGGTTGATAACCCTTTCATCTGCTCTCTGCACTAGGAAAAAAAAAAACCTTAAAAGTAATCTGATTCAACCACCCAAGGAAAAAACTTGTAAACACTAGATTTAAAATCCACAACATGCAGAGAAATGAACACATACACCTATGTCTACCTGCATGTCTGACTCAAATTAGAGCCCTCAGTTCTTTTTTTAATAATATATTTTTGTAAATATAAAAATCTCATCTCTTAAAAAATGTGGCCATTCATATTCCATATTGATATTCAGTATCTTTACTAGCATAACTGCTATGGAGAACTGTAGGAAGTCTTTCCTTTCAGAAATTGTATGAGAAATTTATACCATAATCACTTTCAACTTCATAAAAAGTAATGAAGTTATATTTTGAGGTTTTTAGATACCTCATTGAGATTATTGACTAAATGCTATATTACTGTTATGACAAATTTCAGATGATCCACTTTAAAAAGTAAAGATAGTAAACAATGAAGAATACAAATAATACTTAGCAATATTTTTCCCCCAAAATAATATTTGAATTAAAATTATATTCTTACAGGAGTCCCTGTCATGGTTCAGCGGGTTAGAACCTGACTAGTATCTGTGAGGATGTGGGTGTGATCCCTGGTCTCGCTCAGTGGGTTAAGCATCTGGTATTGCTGTGAGCTGTGGTATAGTTTGCAGACGTGACTTGGAACCATGTTGCTGTGGCTGTGGCATAGGCTGGCAGCTGCAGCTCTGATTTGACCCCTAGCCTGGGAACTTCCATATGCCACAGGTGCAGCCCTGAAAAAAAAAAATACATATATATATATATATATATATATATATTTAGTGCAGAAATCTTTGAAACTTTGTCTAAGGCATTAAATTTGCCAATGAAGTATTCAGAGAATCACATAGGTTAGCCTATAATTGAAATTAGTATTAAGTTTGATTCTGTTTAGTAATTGCCCATTAAAAAATATATCTTGATGTTATTTAAATAAATGTATTAGATGTTTATTGATGAAATAAATATTATATATTTAATAATGAAGCAACTGTATTAGATACTTATTAATGGAAATAATTAATAGAAAGGAATGAAAATTAGTCCCCCCTTTATTTTCATCTCCTATAAATCCATTATATAGTCAGCATTATTTCCAAATGTATGAAAGGAAAGGAATCATTCAGAATATCATAAAAATTTAATCAGATCCCTTACAGGAACATTTGGAGACAATTGCTATCTGCTGTAATCACTTCCTTCAGTCTTGATCCTTGAGGTATGTTTGAGGTAACATAATTAATATTCTTTGTCTTTTGGGAGTTATGTGTAATTATTCTGTGCCTCATCAGTCTACGGCTACATGCTCAACACATTAATGAGAATTGCTCTTGCCTTGTCTGCACAATGTACTAAAAGAGAAGTCAAATCCTTTTTCTGAACTTCAGGGACCCATTCCTTGCCATGTATTATTCATTTTAAGTAACTTAATGTCACTGGGAGACAGAGTTTCTGGCCTTGTATGATAAAAGATTTTAAGTGAGGTGCAGTTACTTACTTATTGCCCATGTGCTAGTGTGCTTTTCCATGCACCTTTTTTTGGCATATGAGTGACAAGAAGTCATCAGGGCAAAGTCATAAGCAGAATTTTTATATTAAAACTTTAATGTATCAGTGCCCAGGGCACTAGCTAATTCCAGTTTTCTAGTCACAGAATCTGAGCGAATAATTTAGCATCTAGTGCTTCTCAATGTACTTATTATAGTTCACCTTATGTCTTTTAAATCAAATACAGAATTATCTCCCAAGTGCTTCAATTGCATGTGTCAGTGACCTTGAAGGGAAAGTTTTATTAGCAGAACTCCAATCTCCTCATGGGGAGCATACCAAAACTTTTAAACCACAACTGTGGGTATAGGTTTGGAGTGAAGATAGTCCAAAATGTGCATACTGGAAAGAACATTGTAACCTTTCTTTTAGTTGTGTTGGATTACAGAAAAGAAGGTAAAAATGATCCTTTATCTTTTCTAATGATGAAGGCATGCTTTAAAATATTCCTTGACTGACAAATATTTGTTTTAATACATGCTTTGTCAATCAATACATATATTACTTATTGGAACTAAAGAATGACAAGTATGAGCAGTTCAGCTCTGGAATACCTGTATCAGAAAAGCTTGGGGCCAGCAGTTCTGCTGGGTGGGTGGGTTCTGACTTGGAACCATGTTGTACTTGCATAATAGACTCACTGTTTTTACTTTATTAGTCTGTTCATTTGTGAGTGGTCTTGTGTCTATTGAAAATTTGGTCTAAAGCTTCTCTCATACTAGGCCTTGGAACTGCTATGTCGTATTGAAATATTAGAACTAGAAAGGACTTCAGAATTCTTTTAGAGTAACTCATTTAACGTTAAGAAAATCGAGGGCTAGAAGTTAGAATGACTTAGTCAAGATTAATTCTTTAAGCTTTAATGACATTTAAAGCTCTCTTAATTCTAAAATAAATTAACATGCCTGCGTGGCTCACTGTTCCTAAGTAGGTATCAAAAAAGCACAATCAAACCAAAATTTTAATTTTTTTCTTATTATACGATCGACAATGCTGTCTCTACTCTGGGTGTAAGAATGTAATTGCCAAGGAAACTAGTAACAATATAATGTGTTTTTAGAGCAGAAGTTTTATATAATTTAAACACAAATGAAGGATATATTTTAGTTTCATAATTTACATATTATATATTTGTGAAGTTGATTTACCATGCAAAGGGAATTTGTACTTGGAAAAGATTTTCACTAGTATTATACTTGTCTTTTATGTTTGTGATGCTTAATGAATAAGCATTCTTTTTCTTAAATGAAAAAGGTACTTAACTATAATCTTATTTACCTTATGCTGTAGTTATAATTTTATTTAAGAAAAGATACTTCACGTTGTCATTTTAGAAAGAGATTTTTGGTAGGAAGTAGGAAAAAAATAAATTCAGTTAATTATTAATGAAATAAAACTTGCCAAGAAATCAAGGCCAAGTCCAACTTAGTACTGATTAAATAGCAATTACAATTTTAGAGCTATTAGGACAACAGGGTGAACTGATTTGGTTCTATTCAGTTCCAAGGAGGGACAGATGTGCATTGTGTTGACAGATGCAATCACTTCACTGAATGATGCTCTGGAGTGGGAATCAGGAGAGCTGAATCTGTGTTACTGGCTTTACCAGTAATTTTGGAAAGCTTGTATTTTACATCACAAATTTTTAATCTATGGCTGTTATTGCTGTTCTTGCCTTTTTCGTATAGATTTTGATGGCCAAAGAATTCTGTAAGAGGGTGTTTGGCAAATTTAGACAATGCTTTGCATTTTTTCAATGCATTTCACTACCCAGAATATAGTCAAGGGCTGAAAAATATCTGTTATTAATGGATATTATAGCACTTCAGGAGTTTGGAACAGTAGAATAATTATTACCTGTATTAAAATTGTTATTTTTCAAGGATTAAAGACTTAGTCCAATATCTTTAACAGAGGTCTTCCTTCTCTTTCTTATACCCCTTTACATGTTTTCCCTTTGCAAACCTTTCTTTCCTTATTCACAACTGTCACCCAAAGCTGAATATCTCAATAGTTCCTCTTCAAGCTAATCTCTCTGCCCCAAGCTTCAAGCTCTATTTCTTCATACCAGTTGTATCTTTCCAAATTATGTCTCACTTGCACTTCAAACCCACCCAATCTCTGAATTAACTTTGTTATTAATCTTTATCATTAAATACCGTTCTTTTACCCTGAATCTCATTATTCATGCTAGGAAATTTAGAACTGTTTATATAAAGTTTGTAGCTCAGTGTGTGATACATCGTGAGACTTACATGACTAGCAGTGATAGCCTTATGGTGCACTCACCATCTTTTAATGAATTTGGCTGCTACAATTATCACATCTTTACCTTGAGTAGGCCTTATGATGCTAAGTTTTTGCTAGATCTTATGTCATCAAGTCTCACTTGAGCTTAGAAAAAACTTCAGAAGCTCAAACTACCTGAAATTTGGTGGCATTTGAGGTCCTTAGTTATCTGCATCCCAGCCTCCAAGGTTCTTGGTTCATTCTGCACCACTGCCAGATGACAGGCCTACCTTTGGAATATGCCAAGCACCTTCATATCTCTCGATCTCGTTTGTTCTACTTTTCCCTTCCTGAATTGCCCTTTCTCCATTTTACTTCATAGAAAAATTCCAGACCTAACAATTTTATCTGCTTCAAATTCTTCTTGACTTCTACCCCTTGTTATACACAGAGGTAAATTACTTCCTGCTCTAGAAATTCTCTATCATTTGTTAACACAGCTAATTGTAATTGTTAATTTTGTTGGCTTTTATCATGTTTTTGATACCCCAAGTGTTTAATATATATACATGTATGTATACTTTATGGGAAGGCACTATTATTATCCACATTTTATAGATGAGAAACTCTAGCAAGAATGGTTAAGAAACTTTCCCTAAAGATCAGACAGCTGTCAGTGGTGGAGTCAGGCTCCTGTGTCTATGTTATTGCCCACTTTTTATTGCCTCCCAGTAGCATTAAACACTGAATGGACTGTCATGTGCCCCAGGCATATCCTTGAAATAAAGGGAAGACCCCAGCTCTGTGTAATGCATGCATTAGTTTCGCAGTAACAAGAACAATTAGGGGCAATTAGGATGTGATCCCATTAGGGCTGTATAAGTGATAGCCAATTGCAAATGATTTTCACTGTTCAAGTGCTTTTGAAAGTGTAACTATCCATAATACTGAATAATCAACTTATATTACTAAGGGAGTGATTATTCATTTTTGTGACTTGCTTTTTTGTCATTTACTAACTTCACCTCTGGCTCATCACTTTTTTGCTATTTGTCTGCTCATTAGTATGCCCAACAGAAGAAGATAGAGGGGGTGAATTCTAACCATTCATCCTTGTTGGGTACTAGAGTAGGGGAAAGTTAAACTATTGGACAACATAATGCTTAAGGCTATAATGTAAAATTTTATGGATACATACTTACTTTACATTATTACCGATAACCGAAGTTTATTTAAAATTTAAGAATCATGTGTTGAGTATTTACTATGTGTTGTGTTTTGTGAACTATATTAATTGCTACTTTAAGAGCCAGGAAGGGTGTATCTTATATTTTCACCTTTTAATATAGAGCCAGTCTGAGCAATCTCATGAAATAATTTTCAATAATATGTATTAATTAACTTAGAAGTTTTCATAAATACACTTGTACAAAAATTCTGACTTTAGGAAATTTTGTTCACTTCTCATTGACTGAATATATCCCAACTCCTTGTTTTGACATTTACAGCCACCTCCTATCTTAAATCTACCTGTACTTCGATTTCCTATCTCAAGTCTTTCTCTGAGGGTTACTGTGAAGCAGTAGTAAAATAAACTTTATGCGCAAAGGGGACTCTAATCATCTGCAGATGATTGTCTTATTTTTAAAGTACAAGTGAAAGTGCGTGAGTGAAGAGGAGTAAAAACACCAAGTCAATGCTACTTTATCTGCATGACTGAAACTATCCTTCTAATAATATAGACACTAAATTTGTTGACTGAGAAATTATATGATAATATCATAATTTTGTAATTTACTGGTAACTATATAATGGTGTCAACTTAAAAAAATGCACAACCTAAAAGTTGAGAGTTAAGTTTTATTGGGGGCAAAATTAGGACTTAAGCCTGGAAGACAGCATCTCATATCATCTGTTATGTGATCATTTATTTATATCTTTTCAAAACCATACTCCTCAACTCTTCGAGAAGACTCCAACATATTCAAGAAAGGCTTTGGCACTTAAGATTTTCCTATTAATTCTATTCTATGCCTTTGCTTGGCTGATTTCATCTATTTTACTGTCTCAAAGCCCTAGCCTTATAATCCTTTGGCCTTCTCTAATTTAAAAATCTTAGCAATCTATTCAGTTTCAGCAATTCCCACTCAACATTTGAAACATCATCACTTACAACTGATCAACTTGAAAGATCTCCTGTCTTAGATCTCATACCTGTATTATTTTATTTCTGCCATAGAACTTGTTCTTTTTTCCCCTTGACCATCTGTTGCTTCACTGCATTACTAATCTCCCACTCCTCCAGCCATTTCTAGATTTCACTTGTCTTCTATTCAACCTAGACTCTCCTAGTGACCAGATCATGTTCTCTCACTCATAAACTTTTGGTGTTCCTGCTTTGTCAATCCTGAACCATCTGATTTGTTTGTACTTGCATTTTGGGCTTATTTCATGGCCCCAAATCGCGTAACTTTATAAGTTATCTCCAGTATAAGCCATATAACGTCCAAATGAGAATATCATAAAAGGAATAGAGACTTGAAAATGTATTTTTTTTCCAGAGGTATGTGAATAGTTCAACTTGACAAGCTTGGTGGGGAATAAGGAATACTGTAACTGTAAAGGTGAATTAGACTTACATCATATAAGGGTCTAAAGTACCATGCTAAGGAGTTAAAATTCATCCTATAGGTAGTAGGAAGTAGATGAGAAAAATCTAAGTGGATGAATAATATTCTTAGGTCTGCATTTTTAGAAATAAAATTATGGCAATAGTGTGAACTATTACTGGTTTGTGAAGAATAATTGAAGGCTATCAGACTAATTTATAGGCTATTGAGACTGTGCAGTCATGAAGCACTGCAGCCAGAAGTGGGCAGCTGGAATAGGAACGAAGAACTGTTTCTCTTTCACAGTGTTCTTTAGTGAACTTGTATCTTGCATAATATTTATAATGGATTGTAGCTCTATAGAAGATGTTCAGAATAATCTCTGGGCTTCTTAACAAGATGGCATGTCAAGTTATCTTTCTCATAGGAAACAAATGTGTTACCAAACTGTCTTCCCTAGATAAAGCCTGGTATGTATCTTTCCAGAGATATACTTATTATACTTACTGCGACAAGGGGATTTTACATGTAATGTTTGTAAAAAATTTTGAGAAGTAATTCATTGTGCAGAAATTACGCCAGACTGCTATTTAATTTCTATAAGAGAAGAGGAATTGTTTTTCCCCTCAGTGCTCTAAATAAGGTAACACCATTGAACTTATGCTGAAATGATTTAAGAAGGTTATGATTGAATTGTCACCAAGATCATAACAGTCTCTGCCAGCGAGGCAATAAAAGTGTTTGGAAGTACTTTCTACTTTTAAAGGAGCAACTGAGCTTGGCCATAAAGCCTGGTTAGTGGTTATTGGCAGTCCTCTCTATGTTGCTTCTATGACCCCAGTGAGCTAAGTGAGTTAAAAGTCCTAGGTAACTCTGATTGAGGACCCACAACTTTAGAAGAGGGGTGGCAGCATCAATAATAGCTTGAACATTCCTTGGTATTGCCTTGGAGAGGAAATAAAGAAAGAGTCTAACTTCTTTTGGCATGTTCCCCCTCTATCTTCTGTTACCCTGAAATTTCCAACTTACTTTAAAAGAAAAAAAAAATTCTAAGGTCTGGGCTGAAGAGAAGAAAATTTCTAATTTTGTCAGGCCCTGTAACATTTCTTAGTCAAGTGTTTTTTCCCCCTTATTTAAGATGGTTTGTTTTCTGCAGTGGCAGCATAGAGGTGGCTAGAACCTTTGAACAGAAACAGGAACTTATTTTGAAAAAGCATACCAATAAATCAAAATTCTATTCTGACTACTCTGACTCAAGTTTCTTGCTACATGATCTTAGTTTTTTTTTTGTTTTTTTTGTTTTTTTTGTTTTTTGTTTTTTTTTTTGTTTTTTTTTGGTCCGGGGGCGAAGGCGACACCTGCATATGGAGTTCCCAGGCTAGAGGTCAAATCAGAGCTGCTGCTGTCAGCCTATGCCACAGCTCACAGAAATTCTGGATCCTTAGTCCACTGAGTGAGGCCAGGGATAGAACCTGCCCCTTCATGGATACTAGTCAGGTCCTTAACCTGCTAAGCCAAAACAGGAACTCCATACATGACCTTAGTTTTATATTTTCCTGTCTTTGAAAAATTTTAGGAGTGTGCACAAGTAAGTTTTTGTGTTCAGTTAGCCATCGTGGAGAAGAAATTCAATCATTAATCTTTAACAAAGTCTGTGAAGCAGACATTTACTAATTTAGCCTACTTTAATTCTAATGAAACTGATGTTTTATATAAAACTTTATTCATCTTTTACTGTAGTCCTCTTTTTTCCCGCTGTACACTCACTATATTCTTTCCAGCTTCTGCCATGTTAGTTGTTGGAAGGCGGAAATTGAATTTCTCATTTTTGAATCAGTGTAGCCTCTACACAGTATTACTACCTCTTTGTCATTTAATATTATCAAAATAGTGTGAAACCTATCTCAATAGTAGAACTGTTATCCCAGGTGAAAAATCATTTTTATTAAAATATTAAGTCACTTGAAATTATGTCAGTATGATCATGTAAATATTAACAGGGCATCTTTTAAATTTTGTTTTATTCAACAGCACTGCTTTGAGCACTTATATTTCAACATTTTTGTTAGGGACTTGAAATACAAAGAGAGATAAAATGAAGTCCTAATTGTCTAGTAAGGGTAATACTTAATTAGGAATTGGAAATCCATTTAGTTTTTATCAAAAGGAATCTTTGAATTCTTTTCTTACTAGTTTCCTGTTGCCTTCAGCATAATAGAAATTCAGTACTTCTTGCCTTGTGGACTGTGTGGAAAATAAGGTAGTCTGTCTGACTAGGGAGGAGAAATTGGTTCTGATAGATTTTAGATTCCAGAGCTTTTATTCCTTATCTCACATATACACACAAACCCATATCAAAATGGCTTATATGTATATATATACACACACACACGCTTATAGATATATATGTTCATGTATGTATATGTATGTACAAATGTATCTGTATATATATGATATATAAGCATATGTATGTTCTTACATGTATACATATTTGTATATATGTGTATACATGCTTTGGACCAAAGCTATTTCCATTCTATCATTGCCAGTGGAGTGGGAAGAAATATGAAAAGAAGAATATGTTCTTACTCCCAACAACAAATCCAACTATAGAATGTATCAAATCCTAGATTCGAAACAAGTCAAGATCTATTGGGAAAAAGGAAACATCTGCTGAAATTTTTTATGATTTCAATTAACAAGAGACTGGAAATGAACATCTGCGGTTGATGATGTTCAACACGAACAAAGTCATAGCTTAGCTCATTTGGGGTTTAGATGCTTCATATTTTTCATTTGAACAATTTTCCATGGATCTCATGCATTTCTACATGTCTTATGAACCAAGGCACTGTCTGCCTTATCTTAGACTATCTGTTTAAGGATGTTTGTATAGCAAGCTCCCTTGGAAGAGGAGGACAATGTCTTGCGCTATGGTTAAGGGCAGATTAGTTTACTGTTCACTGTGACAAAGATAACATCTGCTTCTGGGGCAAAGTTCAAGCAGATTTATTGCCCATTACAAAATATTTGGTTTTCCTAAGCTCCAGAATTCCTTTCCTGTAAGGTACCCCACTTTGTGTACCGGTATTGTTGGCCCTCTTGGCAATGACTCATTAGAATTTGGCTCAGCGAACTGGAGCAAAAATGATGATATTCTGGCTGCTGCTAGTGCTAAGAGTAACAAACTGCTTTGTTTCTGACTCAGGAACATAGTGTCTTTAAACTGTGAACATGAAACTATGGCAGGCTAACTTGTAAGCTTGCAAAGGGGGTGACAAAATCTCAATTCCTTCATAGTTCTTAACAGATACAAGGGGTTGATTTTCTTTTAGAGTCAAATGATCCTAAAATGGACCATCCTTAAGTATTTATCAGTGATGTGATATCAAGTTCTTTTTCCCCAAATCATAACAGTTTTATTACTATAAAGGTGACAAAAGCTAAGACGATGATTTGAACGCTGCAGGTTGAAATGTCCCCCTCCACAGGAATATTATCATAGGATAATTGCATGGTTTTGTTGTTGTTCTTTTAGTTAACTTTTAGACTTCTAATTTTCCACGTAGAGCTGTACTTTATCATTTTTACCTCTTCACAGTGCTATTCCTTTTGATATTCTTAGTGTACAAAGCCTAGGAGCATTAAAGGATCTAGGTAGGACTATAAATACAGAGTAGTTGCAGACCAAGCTGTTTACAACTCTGGGGAAAAAAGCAAATGGCAGGAGTGTTCTAAATGCAATGCATATAATTTTAGTTCTCTGTTCCATCTTTTCTATATTAGGACAGATTTCCATCATCTATTTCACTGCAGTCCATATTGAAGTGAAACTTTGCCAAGTATTTTATTGAACATTATTTAAGGATTAAAAGAAAAACACTGTATGTTTTAAGTTCATTTTTTGTGTGTGTTATGAATACATATAGGAAGTCTCTAATCAATATCTCTTCATAAAAGGAGTTCTTGACAGATAAAAGCATGAAAAATACAATTTTCTTGCTCTTTGTTTTCTCTGCGTTATCACTGACTATGGCCTGCTCACTAACAACATATATATATATATATATATATGTATATATACATATATATATATATATATGTATATGTGTGTATATACATAATCTTTTTAGGGCTGCGCATGTGGCATAAGGAAGTTCCCAGGCCAGGGGTTGAATTGGAGCTGCGGTTGCCAGCCTATACCACAACCACAGCAATGCAGGATCTGAGCCACGTCTGCAACCTATACCATAGCTCATGGCAACGCAGGATCCTTAACCCATTGAGAGAGGCCAGGGATCGAACCTGTATCCTCAAGAATACCAGTCAGGATCATTACTGCTGAGCCACAACAGAAACTCCCTAACATATTTTTAAAGTAAGCCTATCAATCAGGAAGTGGGATCAAGCAATTTTTGTGTAATTTGGTTCTGTACCAGTATCACTTTTTCTTTAGATCATAGACTTCTTGAAGGCAGAGCCTCTTTCTTACTTATCTTTGAATTTTCAGCATTGACTCCATTGTCTCTGGATTATAGGAGGTGCTCAGTAAATGTTTATTTGTTTGAAGTAATGAAACAAACTGGATTAAAAAAAGATAGTAAAGAGACATACTTTCAGTGGAATTATTGTGAAAATGGTTTAGTTCTGGCAGAATAATGCCTTCCATTTCAAATATCCATTAATCTTTTAAAATGAGGCATTGGTAATCTTCATCTGCTATTTTATAATTATTTAATTATTCCTCCTTATAATGGGTCAAATAAACAGATAATTATAGCAAAAACTAACTTATAGCTTACCAGTGCTAGGTATTGTTCTGATCTCTCTCTATATTATCTCATTTAACCATCAAAAATCTAATAGAACTTGACAATATTATTAATTTTATATCTATTGTGTAAATGAGGAAAAAGCACATAGGGAGGATAGATAATGTTCTAAAGGACACACAAATAGTTTCAGGACAATATGGAGTCAAAGGAAGACCACTTGATTCTAGGCTTAATATTACCTCTAGAGAAAGGTGTATGTACGAATACATACATTAAAAATAATTCACAATTTGCAGCAGCAAGCTAGAAGAAGTTAAAAAGAAGCTGAAATGCAAACTATTTGAAACAATTTTCTGTCTCCACAAACTTAAGTTGGCTGTAAAAGAATTCTTGATTCATCATATATAGATATGTGTGTGTGTGTGTGTGTGTGTGTGTGTGTGTGTGTGTGTGTGTGTATCCTTTGCAAGAGTTTACTTTCCAGAGATTCTAGCTGGAGCCATTAAATGTGAGCACTGGTGGGGAGAAAAAACTCACATTGTATTTGAACTTTATAAAGACCAGGCCACATAGCATGTGTACAATAAATGCTTTTGTGATAGACCGAGGATGGTACTGGATATTAAATTACCTCATTTCAAATTTATTAGTTTTGGTAGATTCCAGTTTACATACTACTTCATATCCATTACTCTTTTGTGATACTGTATATCCAGATCTTAGGATATAATATAGTATTGATTCTTCAGTAAATTTCATGAGTCTTTATATCATATGAAATTAAGTCACTGGCAAATATTTTCTGGTGGTTATTCAATTTATTGTCATTTTAGAGTAATTCTATATGTGTATAAATGTACAGGATAAAAATAAATAGATTAAGAATCAGAAGTTATATCAGACTATATCATAAGAAATGAACTTCTTCAAATGGTAGCTTTTTTTGAGTTCTTGCAATTTTAATGTTCATATCTAATGAAGTTCAGGAATTTTTCAAAATAATAGCCTTTAAATTTTTTTAAAAATTGCAAATAGCAATCTAAAATTAGTTGAAATAACTTATTTGGCATCATCCAGAGGACAAGTTATAACCAAGCACTGAAATAAGATGTGGCACTTGGCAGTTAGTTGGCTTTTGTGTTGGGTGGATTTTTCAGCCTCCACTCTACCAACACCTTGGACTAGATCATTCTTTGTTGCGATCCACCCTGTGCCTGATACAATATTTAGCAGAATACCTGGTGTTTAGATGCTAGTACCCCCTCTTGCAGTCATGACAATCAAAAATATTTCCAGATGTTGCCAAACATGCCCTTGAGGGCAAAATTGCTTCAATAGAGAACCACTGTGCATTTGTGTTTAACAATATGTTTAAGTGAAGAGGTACTTTATTTTATTTTACTATTTTATTTTATTTTATTTTATTTTATTTTATTTTGTTTTTTAGGGCTGCACCCATAGCATATGAAAGTTCCCAGGCTAGGGGTCAAATCATAGCTTCAACTGTCAGCCTATACCACAGCCACAGCAACATAGTATCCAAGCCGTGTCTGTGACCTATGCCACAGCTCATGGCAATGCTGGATCCTTAACCCACCGAACAAGGCCAGAAATTGAACCCACTTCCTCTTGTATACTAGTTGGGTTCATTACTCCTGAGCCACTGTGGAGTACTCTGCTTTCTTTTTTTTTAAATTGTAATATAGTTGATTTACAATATTATATTAGTTTCAAGTGTACAGCCTAGTGATTCAAAATTTTTATAGATTGTACTCCATTAAAAGTTTTTACAAAATAGCTCTATTTCCCTGTGCTATTCAGTATATCCTTGTAGCAGTCTGTTTTATATATAGTAGTTTACTTCTCTTAATCCCCTACCACTATCTTGCCTCTTCTCCTTCCCTCTACCCACCAATAATCACTAGATTATTTTCTACGTCTGTGAATCTGTTTTTGTCTTGCTATATGCTTTCATTTGTTTTAATTTTTAGTTTCCACATATCAATGATATGCGTTATTTATCTTACTCTGACTTATTTCACTGGGCATAATATTCCCTGGGTCCATCCACATTGTTGAAAATGGCAGAATTTCATTCTTTTTATGGCTAAGTAATATTCCATTGTCTCTCTGTGTGTGTATGTTTGTGTGAGTGTATGTACATCACATCTTCTTTATCCATTCATATGTTGATAGACACATGGGTTGCTTCCATATTGCCTATGGTAAATAGTGCTGCTGTGGACATTGCGAAGTGTGTATCTTTTAAAATTAATGTTTTTGGTTTTTCTGGATATATATCGAAGAGTGGAATTGTTGGATTATATAGTAGTTTTATTTTTAGTTTTTTAAGGAAGCACATACTGTTTTCGATAGTGTCTGTAACAATTTACATTACCAACAACAGTGTGAAAGCATTTCTATCTGTATGTACCCTTGCCAACATTTGTTATTTGTAGACTTTTTGATAATAATATTCTGAGAGCTGAAGGTGATATTACTGTTTTGACTTTCATTTCTCTGATGATTATCATCATTTCATGTGCCTCTAATATCTGTATATCTTCTTGGGAAAAAAATGTTTCTTCAGGTCTTCTGCCCATTTTTAATTGGATTGTTTTTTGCTTTTTGATATTGAGTTGTATGAACTGTTTGCATGTTTTGGATATCATCCCTTGTCAATCATATTTAAAAATATTTTCTCCCATTCAGTATGTTGTCTATTCCTTTTGTCGATGGTTGTCTTTGCTATGCAAAACTTTTAAGTTTAATTAGATCCTGTTTATTTACAGTCACTTTTATTTATATTCCCTTAGGAGACATTAAAAAATTGCTACAATATATGTTAGAGTGTTCTGCCTATGGTCTCTTCTAGGAACTTTATGGTTTCAGGTCTTACATTTGGGTCTTTATACCATTTTGAGTTTACTTTTGTATGATATGAGGAAATGTTCTAATATCATCTTTCTACATGTAGCTGTACAGTTTTTCCAGCACCACTTATTGAATACACTGTCTTTTCTCCATTGTATATTCTTGCCTTCTTATTTACTTGACCATAGGTGCATAGATTTATTCCTGGTTTCCCTACTCTGTTTCATTGATCTACGTATTTGTTTTTGTACCAGACCAGTACCATGTTGTTTTGATGACTGTAGCATTGTAGTGTAGTCTAAAGTCTGGAAGGGTGATTCCTATAGCCTTTGTTCTTTTGTCACAAGATTCCTTTGACAAGTCAGAGTTTTTTTGTAGTTGCATATGAATTTTATGATTATTTGTTCTAATTCTGTGAAAAAGTCATGTATATTTTGATAGAAATCATATTAAATATATAGATCCTTTGGATATTATGGCCATTTTAGGAATTCTAATTCTCCCAATCCAAGAGCATGGGTTCTCTTTCTGTTTCTTTGAATCATCTTCAGTTTTCTTCATCAATATTTTATAGTTTATAGAGTATAAGTCTTCATCCTCTTTGGTTCAGTTTATCCCCTAGGTATTTTATTAGTTTTTATGTGATTTTAAACAGATTTTTTTTTTACTTTCTCTTTCTGATAGTTTATTATTAGTGTATAGAAAACAACAGATTTCTGCATACTAATTTTATATACTGAAACTTTGCTAAATTCATTTATTAGTCCTAATAGTTTTGGGGTGAGAACATTAGAGTTTTCCATGTTATGTATTATGTCATCTGAAAATAGCGACAGTTTTAACACTTCCCTTCTAATTTGGATGTATTTTATTTATTTCTCTTGTCTGCTGTGATTAGAAATTCCAATACAATTTAAATAGAAGTGGCGAGAGTGTACATCCTTGTCTTGTTCTTGATTTTAGAGGAAAGGGTTTCAGCTTTTCACCTTGGAGTACTATGTTGACTGTGAGTTTGTCATAAATGGCCTTTGTTATGCTGAGATATTTCCCTCTATACCCACTTTGATGAGTTTTTATCATGAAGGGGTGTTGAATTTTGTCAAATGCTTTGTCTCTATTGAGATAATAATGTGATTTTTATCCTTCCTTTTGCTAATGTTCTGTATCACATTGACAGATTTGTGAATATTGAACCATCCTTGTGTCCTTGGAATAAATCCAATTTGGTCATGGTATATGATTCTTTTAAAATATTGTTCTATTTGATTTGCCAGTATTTTGTTGAAGATTTTTGCATATCTATTCAGCAAATATATTGGCATGTAATTTTCTTTTGTTACACTGGTTTTGGTAGGAGGGTAATGGTGGCCTCATAGAATGGACTTGGGAGTGTTCTGTCCTTTTCAATTTTTAGGAATAGTTTGAGAAGTATTAGCTCTTTTTATTTGTTTGTTAGAATTCCCCTATGAAGCCATCTTGTCCTAGAGTTTTCTTAACTTTTTTTTTTTTAATTGTCAGTTCAATTTCACTTCTAGGGATCAATCTGATCAAGCTGTCTGTTTCTTCTTGATTCAGTCTTGGCAGGTTGAATGTTTCTACAAATTTGTGCATTTCTTTTAGGTTGTCCAATTTGTTGGCACATAACTGTTTGGAGTATTTTCTTGTAATTTTTGTATATCTCTGTTGTATTGTTACTGAAAGTGGAATCTGACTGCTCACTGCTCTAAAGCCAATAAAGAGCAGCTAAGGTTGATGGAAAGGAAAGTTTGCTTTATTTTAGATGCCAGCAACTGGGGAGAGGTGGACTTCTGTCCAAAGGCCAATTCCCCACACTGACAGTCAGTGAGCAAGAATTTTTACGGGAATAAGGAGGCCACTACATGCAGAAACATCAGTCATCTCTGACTGTGATCTTAAAATTGGTCATGCAGTGGTCTGACCAGCATCATCTTAATTGTTTTAAGCACAGTTAATCTTCAGTTAGAGGGTTGTTTTTTTTCCCTTTTCCTGGAGGCCAATTCTCAGAATTGGGGCAGCTTATGTCATGGCTACTACAGTCTGGTCATCATATAGCTAACTTCTTCAGCCTGATGGAGGTTTCAGTATCTATAAAACAGCTCACAAGATATGGGTCAGAATATTATCTATAGCCCTTGAAGAGAAACTTAAAGGTCTTTGACTTTGCTTAATGAATATTTTTATTTGATGTCATTTGACTATTTTCCTTTGCTCCTTCATTTTCTCACTTTTATGATTAAACTTATTCTTTGAAGTTTTTCTGTAGACAAAAGACACGTGGAGGACATGGAGTGTGGAGAGGAAAGACCATAGGGAACTGCTCCATTTCAGTATCAGTTGTTATTTCTCCTCTTCAATTTCTTATTTTGTTTATTTATATCTTCTATCTCTTCATCTTGGTGAGCCTAGCTAGAAGTTTGCCAATTTTGTTTATATTTTCAAAAAACTAGCTCTTGCTTTCACTGATATTTTCTATTGTCTTTTGATCTCTGCTGTATTTATTTTCTCTCTGCTCTTATTATTTTCTTCTTTCTGATGACTTTAGGTTTATTTGTTCTTTTTTGAGGGCAGTGGTGAGAATTAGGTTATTCATTTGAGGTTGTTCTTTGTTTTTTGAAGAAGGCTTGTATTGTTATAAACTTTTCAAACTGACTTTGCTGCATCCTGTAGATTTTGGAATTTTTTTTCTTTTTCCATTTTCATCTGTCTTAAGGTATCTTCTGATTTCCTCTTTGATTTCTTCATTACCCTGCTTTTTTTTTTTAGTGGCATAATTTTGTGTCCATGTATTTGTGCTTTTCATATTTTTTCTTCCTATAATTAATTTCCAGTTACATAGTGTTATAGTTGGAAAAAATGATGATATAATTTCTATCCTCTTAAATTTGTTGAGACTTGTTTTGTGGCCTATCCTGGAGAACATTCCATGTACACTTGATAAGAATGTGTATTTTGCTTTTTTTGGATGTAATGTCCTGTAGATATTTATTAAGTACAGCTGGTCAATTTTGTTATATAAGGCCACTAATGCCTTATTTATTTTTGGTCTTGTTGATCTGACTGTTGGTGTAAGAGGAGGGTTAATTCCCATATTATTGTATTATTTCAGTTACTTACTTTATTAGTATTTCCTTTATAAATGTGTTACTGGGTTAGATGCATATGTGTTGACCAGTGTAATATCCTCTTTCTGTTTTGATCTCTTTATCATTGTTAATGCCCCACTTTACCTTTTTTTAATAGACTGTTTTAAAGTCTGTTTGACACAGGAGAATATTGCTTTCCCCACTTTCTTGTTTCTGTTTACAGAAATATCTTTTTCTATCCCCTAACTTTCATTCTGTGTTTATCTCTAGCTCTGAAACGAGTCTTTTGTAGGCAGCATATAGGAGTCTTGGTTTTTTAATCCAATAAGCCACCCTATATTTTTTCTTTCCAGCATTTAGTCTGTTGACATTTAATTATTAACAGGTATGTACTTACTGTGATTTTAGTACTTGTTTTCTGGTTGTTTTTGTAGTTCTTCCCTGTTAATTTATTCTTCTTTTTGTTTCTTCCCTTGTGGTTTGATGATTTTTAAAATTTTTTTTTTTACTGGTATGCTTATGTTCCTTTCTCTTTAGTTTTTATGTGTCTATTATAGTTTTTAATCTGTGGTTACCATGGGTTAATAGATGTTGACCTATAACTATATTTACTTATTTTAATTTAGTAGTCATTTAAGTTCAAAAATTCAAAAAGATCTATATTTTTTACTCTCCCCTCCTGTTTTGTATTTTTGATGTCATATATTATATCCTCACATTTATACCTTAACCTTTTATTATAGACATAGTTGACTTTATATTTTTTGTCTTTTAATCTTTGTGCTAGCCTATTTGATTGATCCTCAGCCTTTACTGTATATTTGCCTTTCTTAGTAGATTTTCTTTCATTCCCTCTAATTTCTTATGTCTTGTTATAGGCTTTTCCTTTCCACTTACAGAAGACCCTTTAATATTTCTCTTTTTTTATTATAGTTTATTTACAGTGTTCTTTCAACTTCTGCTTTATGGCAAAGTGACCCAGTTGTACATATATATATACATTGTTTTATTCGTATTATCTTCCATCGTGTTTTGTCACATGTGGTTGAATATAATTCCCTGTGCTGTACAGCAGGACCTCATTGCTTATCCACTCCAAAAGCCAAACTCCCAGTCCATCCCATTCCCTTCCCCTCCCCCTTGGCAACCACAAGTCTTTTCTCCATGTCAGTGAGTTCGTTTATTTTCTGTAGATAGATTTATTTGTGTCATATATTAGATTTCATATATAAATTATATCATATGGTATTTGTCTTTCTCTTTCTGACTTACTTCACTTAGTGTGAGAGTCTCTAGTTCCATCCATGTTGCTGCAAATGGCATTATTTTGTTCTTTTTTATGACTGAGTAGTATTCCATTGTGTATATATACCATATCTTCTTAATCCATTCATCTGTCGATGGACATTTAGGTTGTTTCCATGTCTTCGCTATTGTCAGTAGTGCTGCCATGATCATAGAGGTGGCATGTATCTTTTTATATGAAAGTATTGTCCGTATGTATGCCCAAGAGTGGGATTGCTAGATCATATAGTAGTTTTATGTTTAGTTTTCTGAGGTATCTCCATACTGTTTTCCATAGTGACTATACCAGTCTACTTTCCCACCAACACTATAGGGGAATTCCCTTTTCTCTACACTCTCTCCAGCATTTTTTATTTGCATACTTATTAATGATAGTCATTCTGACCTATGTGAAGTGGTACCTAATTGAAGCTTTGATTTGAATTTCTCTAATAATTAGTGATGTTCAGCATTTATTCATGTGCCTGTTGACCATCTGCTTTGGAGAAATATTTATTTAGGTCTTCTGCTCATTTTTCACTTGGATAGTTTGGTTTTTTGCTGTTGAGTTGTGTGAGTTGTTTGTATATTTTGGAGATGAAGCCCTTGTCATTTGCATCACTTGCAATTATTTTCTCCTATTCCATAGGCTGTCTTTTTTTTTTATGGTTTCCTTTGCTGTGCAAAAGCATGTCAGTTTGATTAGGTCCCATTGGTTTATTTTTATTTATTTTGCCTTGGGAGGCTGACCCAAGTACATTGTACAGTTGATGTCAGAGAAAGTTTTGTCTGTGTTCTCTTCTAAGAGTTTTATGGCGTCTTGTCTTAAGTTTAAGTATTTAAGCCATTTTGAGTATATTTTGTGCATGGTGTGAGGGCGTGTTCTACTTTCATTGATTTACATGTAGCTGTCCAGTTTTCCCCAAACTGCTTGCTGAAGAGACTTTTTCCCATTTTGTATTCTAGCCTCCTTTGTTAAAGATTCATTGACCATAGGTGTCTGGGTGTGTTTCTGTCCCATCTGTCCATTAGTATGTCTGTTTTTGTACCAGTACCACACTATCTTGATTACTGTAGTTTTGTAATATTGTCTTAAGTGTGGGGGATTTATGTCTCCTGCTTGTTTTTTTTTTTTTTTCCCCTCCAGGTTGCTTTGGCAATTCTGGGTCTTTTATGGTTCCATATAGATTTTTGGATTGTTTACTCTAGTTCTGTGAAAAATGTCATGGATAATTTGATAGGTGTTGCATTGAATCTGTAGATTGCTTTGGGTAGTATGGTATTTTAATGATGTTAATTCTTTCAGTTCAGGAGCATGGTATATCTTTCCATTTGTTTGAATCCTCTTTCATGTCCTTGATTAATGTTTTATAATTCTCATCATAGAAGTCTTTCCCCTCATTGGTCAGATTTATTCATAGGTGTTTAATTTTTGAGGTGGAGATTTTAAAAGGTATTATATTTTTACATTCCTTTTCTAATATTTCATTGTCAGTATACAGAAATGCAACCTGTTTCTGAATGTTAATCTTGTCCCCTGCTTCTTTGCTGAAATCATTGATCAGTTCACACAGTTTTTGTGTGGACTCCTTAGGGTTTTCTAAATATAGTATCATGTCATCTGCATACAGTGACAATTTTACCTCTTCTCTTCCAATTTATCTTTTTTTTTTTTTTTTTTTTTTTTTTTAGAGCCACACCTGCAGCCTATGGAGGTTCCTAGTCTATGGTTTGAATTGGAGTTACAGCTGCCAGCCTACACCACAGCCACAGTAATGTGGGACCCAGCCATGTCTGTGAACTACAGCACAGCTCACAGCAACTCCAGATCCTTATTCCACTGAGCAACGCCAGGGATTGAACCTGTGTCCTCATGGATACTAGTTAGACTCATTTGCACTGAGCCACAATTGGAACTCCCTCTTCTCTTCCATTTTGGATACATTTTATTTCTCTTGTTTGTCTTATTGCTGTTGCTAGGACTTCCAATACTATGTTGAATAAAAGTGATGAGAGTGGGCATCCTTGTCTTGTTCTGGGTTTTAGTGGGAAGGCTTACATTGAGTATTTTGTTGAGTTTATTACATGGTTTCTGACTTGTCTTTTGTTAATGTGGTTTACTGTAGTCTTGGAAAGCTATGTATTTGTGTGAGCACCCCTGGGTAGCTCGTTAGTTTTATGTTTTATTTGGCATGAGGGCTGCTTTTGGTTTGGATGCTTGCTGTTTCCTTCTTCTTGTGTGCAGGCTGTTATCCCCTTGATAGGGGTTATGCTGGTGTTAGGCCTGTTCATACTTCCAGGGAGATGGAGACAATGGGTAGGCGGGCTAGTATCCAGTACCTTTTTGCTGGGCCTTTGACAGTGGTGAGGACCTGCAGGGAGGTAGTGCAGGCTGCTCCTGGATACAGGGCCCTGAGAAGCATCAGTGACCTTCAGGCAGGTATGGGCAGCACCCAGAGCATTTGTCAGTGTCAGCAGCAGGGTGTATGCATCCCCAGGGAAGTGAGAGCAATGATAGGTGGCACTTGGTTTCAGTGCTCTCCTCTGTGCCTACTCAAGTGACTCAGGCTGCAGGTGGTGCTTGTTTACAGACCTGCTAGTGGTGGTGGCCCATGCCCACCTCTGGAGTCTGAGATGGCTGTTGCAGTTTACCCCTGTAGCTTGCACAAGAGTTGCCCTGTTACCTGAGACCCCATGTATGCACAGAAAAAGGTATTCCTATGATGGTCAGGCCCTGCCTCTTCTTGCCCTCCCCAACAATGGTGTGTGGTACACTACTCCCTCCCTCCTCAGGTCTCTCCCCACAGCCAACCTTTGTCTTTTCCCTGGAACTGACATCCTGAGCCTGAGTCTCAGGGTCCAGCCCCCACAAGAGCATCTCAGGCTCTGGTGTCCAGGGACAGTGGTACCAATGATTGTGGTCTCTCCTCAGTCTGGTTGCTGTGTTTTCTATGAGACTTTGAGCTTCCTTCTCCATCTTGGGTGATCTCCCCATCAGTTAGGTGGCCTCTCAAGATGCAGATTCCTATCCTTTTTCATAGCTCCTCTCAGAAATGCTGGTCCTGTCCTGATTCACCCCCCCCTTTTTTTCTCTTCTCTCTCTCTCTCTTTTTGTCCTTTTGTTCTACCTAGTTATGGGGAAGTACCTAGTTAAGGGTTTCTTACCCTTTTTTTGGAGCTTTAAGGTCTTCTGCCAGCATTCATTAGATGTTCTGTGTGAATCATTCCACATAGATTTTTTTTTTAAATCTGTTTGTGGGAGAAGGTGAGTGCCATGTTTTACTCCTCCACCATCTTGATCCTGTCCTCCTAATATTTCTTTAAGGGAGGATTAGTATTGATGAATTCTTAGGTTTTACTTGTCTGAGATATTCTTTATCTATTCTTTAATCCTAAATTATAATCCTGGATAGAATATCCTAGGTTTTAGGTTTTTCCATTTCAACACTTTGAAAATATGCCACTCTCTTCTGACCTGAAAAGTTTCTGCAGAGAAATCAGCTAAGAGCTTTATGTGGATTCCCTTATAACTGACTTTGGTACAGAGCAAATAATAAATAAAAATTAATTAAAAGTCTGAGTTCCTGTCATGGCTTAGCAGCAAGGAACCCGACAGTTATCTATGAGGATATGGATTCGATCCCTGGCCTTGCTCAGTGGGTTATGGATCTGGTGTTTTTGTGAGCTGTGGTGTAGGTTGCAGACATGGCTTGGATCTGGCATTGCTGTGGCTGTGGCATAGGGCTGCAGTCACAGTTCCAATTTGACCCCTAGCCTGGGAATTTCCATATGCCAGGGGTATGGCCTAAAAAAGACAAAAAAAAAAAAAAATAAAGCAAACAAAGAATAATAATAAACAAATTTTAACTTTTGCCATTTTAATTATGATATGTCTAGCTGAGTATGTTTGAGTTCATATATTTTTGGATCCTCTGTGTTTCTGTGTCTGAATATCTGTTTCCTTCTTAAGGTTCTTAAACTTCTTAAATCCCCTTTCCTCTCTCTTCTCCTCTGGAATCTCTATTATCCAAATATTTATATGCTTAATGTTATTACAGAGATGTCTTAAACATCTTCATTTTTTAAAATTGTTTTTCTTTCTGTGTTTTGATTGGGGATTTCCATTATTCTCTCTTTTAGATCATTTATATGTTATTCTCTATCACTGAGCCTATTATTCATTCCTCTTAATGTGTTATTTCGGCTGTTGAATTCTTTATTTATGATTTGATCATTTTTATATTTTCTAGCTCCTTTAAAAATTTCACTGTGTACTTTATTCTTTTTCCCTAATTCAATTAACATTTTTATCATTGATGCTTTGAATTCTTCATATTTATTTATCTGATAAATTATTTCTCTTTTATTACTAATTTTTTTAGGTGTGTTCTCTTGCCCTTTCACTTGAGATTAGCTCCTCTTTTTTTTCATGTTACTTAACTTTCTCTGCCTCTATGGATTTAGGTGAAACAGTTACCTATTGTGTTCTTATATGGGGGCATCCCTATATATACTGCATGTGCTCAATGTCTTTGATGAATTTTTCATAGATGCAAATACTTTTCTCAGAGTATGCTTTCAACTATCACCTTGTTATGCTGTGTGGCTGGAGTTGGAGGGCCTATAGTGGAGCTGGGCATGTGGCAGGACTTTCCCTGTACTCATTGGCCACATTGCCCCATTAACGGTGGGGTCTGATTCCAAGATGCTGGAGCAGAAACTGTGAAATCTGGGTCTAAGTTTGCTTTGGTTCCCTTTAAAAGTTCCTTCTCCCAGCACTGGGACCCTTTCCCCAGATTTGGGAAGTGCTGAAGCAAGTGGGGCCCATGTAGATGCTTGGTTAATGTTGACTGAAGATAGAGGACTATGCTGTATCTGATGCACAGTCTATGAAGTCACCCACAGTTGTTTCCCTTGCTCCACTAAGATACAGCCTTGGCCGCCAGTCTTCTTTATCCTTCACAGCAGATCTCTGCCCTTAGTCTCTTCTGTTCCTATTCTGTTGTGGAGCTGCACTGTAGGACAGGCAGGGCTGCATGGTCTCTTGTGTATTCAGGAGTGAGCTCTGGTGGAATGGCTGCTATCAGAGATCTGAACTGCTTCTGATGTGCTGCTTGAGTAAGCACCAACAGTACCTGTTGCTGCCCCATCCAGGGTCTCCCCAGGACTGAGCTGCCTCTGTATCCTGTGGTTGTCTTCTCTCTGACTGTAGCTTCCCCAGATCCAGGGCTATGCTATGATGTGGAGTGAGCAGGAATGGAGTCTTTGCTTGGCTCAGGCTGGGGCACATACTGAGATGCTTGTGGAAAACTCAGCAGCCACTAGAGCAAACTATCTTCAGCCTTGCTTGGGGGCAAGCCAGTGCACACATGAGCTCCTCGTGAAAGGAGTCCAGACTTTCTACAACCTTCCTGTTGGTCCTAGCATTTCTCCAACCAGCCAAGGTGGCTTGTCTCTCCAATGTGGGACCCTAGGACTGGGATGCTCAATCTGTGGCTCTAATTGCTCACTCCCAGAGTAGGTGTCTGACCATGAATTCTCGCTTTTCATCTGAGTCTTCTTTCAGAGACACAGGTCATAATCTAATTACTTTTATTCCATTTTTACCCAAATACATGTGTATTTTTCTTACAGCTTTTGTTGTATAGGAGTCCTTTCACCAGTTTCTAGTTACTTTGCATTGAAGACTGTTCCACATGTAGCTTTATTTTTCATGTGTTCAGTGGGAGGAAGTGAATTTCACATCCTACTAATCTGCCTTCTTGATTAATCTCGCCATGAAGAGGTCCTTTAAATGTGGGATAATATGAGAAGAACAGAGACAGAACTTAGTGCATAAATGATGCACAGTGCATGCACAATTGAAGCTTTTACAATGGTTTTAATAGATAAAAAATCTTAGAATACTTGAGTCATTGGATATCTCAGGAAAGCATAAGCCTTCTGAACTAAGATAACAAACTTGTGTTGAAGAATTTAAGTATCATATTTACATTTCATTGCAAGGTATTAACTTCATCTATCACACTAAATTCTTATTGTTAATTTGAATTTTATTGGTTCAATAATTTTGTTTGTATACACTATTAACTAGTTTTGGTTGTGGAATTAAAGCTCTCAACATAAGCTCTAAGCATAAGAAATTTACACTTAGTTTTGTGTTTATACATATTAAACATAGTAATAAAAAATAATTTGTCAACATCAGAAAGTCTCAAAGATGATTTTTTCCATTGAAAAGGATTACTGTATTTCTGAATTTTGAGAAACAGTGGATTTTGAAGTATCATAGGTTGGATGGAAGGAAGAAGGGCAACAGGCCAGTGGGAGGAGGTCATCACTGAGAAATTTGTGGAAAACTAGACTTAGATGCTCAATTTATGTACACCGTTTAACTTGTGCCAAGTACACAAGAAATAAAAATTGGTGTTCTCATTTTATAATTACCTCAAAAAAAGAAAGAGACTACTAAATGGCTTATTCTATATTTTTCCTTTTGACAATATTAAAAAATTTATAAATACACTGGTCCCTTATGCAAACTGCAATATGGAAAAAATGATTATTCAAGCAAGACAACTTCAATTCTGATCACAACTGAAAACATCAGAATTAGAGATGGAACTGGCTATGTTTTCAAGCAACTTTGACAAGATATCGTAACTGTACTAATAAAGTAGCTCTTGTGATTTTAGAGCAAGTGTAATGATCTCACAGGCTGAAGAATACGCTCCCTTTATCTGATATGCTCCCATTCTCTTCAGTTGTTGTTACCTTATTTCTCTGTTGTGTTTATTTGCTTGAAAATTCTCGAGACTCTACTGCCTTATATACCAGAGGAACTGAAAAACCCTCCACTTGCAGCCATAATCCTTTGCCTCTTTTTTCCTTTTATTTTCTTCCCCAGACTGTATTTTGGACTGATGTTTAGTAGAGCAAAAGTAAAACTGAGCTTAACTTGTTGTGGTTTCAATTGTTGAAGTGGAAGAGCTCAATTCTTCCTACTGAAACCATCTCTTTCCATTCCCCCGAAGGGAAGATAGCCGAAATGACTGATGCCTCCAACTCCAGGAGGGTCAGAGGTTATACTCTTCCCAGGGATGTTGAACAAAGGAGTGTGGAAAAGTAATTAGGTATTGGATAGCATTTCTTAGCTTTCCAGGAGAAAGAGACTTCCTTTTAACCTGTATATCATGGAGATGATGGACCCCTCTTAAGCAACAGCCTGGACATCTACATTGCCATAAAGATAGCCAAGCCAGAATCTCTCAGTTTTAATCTAAGCTCTAATGAAGCAATTCTGGTTTTGAAGACTAAAGGGAAAAATCCTTGAAAGTGAGAGAAGGGGATTTCTAAGGAGTTTTGGAAAGCATATGTAGTGCATTGGAAATCTTTTTGTCTTCTCTCCCTTTAGGGGAAAGTGGGATGCTCAATTGTTTTTCATATGTCTTCATGGAATTTGGAGACATCTGAAGATTTGCATTGTATAGCATCTGTAAAAAGACCCAATAAAAATAGAAGCAATAAATTGACAAAAATTTTATTACATCATTAGGATGACCTTCTACTAATTAGTATCACTCCTTCAAAAATTTAGATTATTCTGGTTGTATCTTAGATACAACATTTTGGGAAATAGCATTCTTTAGTACTTAATTTGACATAATTATCAGAACATCTTAATTAAAAGAAGATGGTTTGTGCAGGAAGTTTTATCTGTCACTGTGTAAGCTCTAATGTATAGTATTTATGCTTTGAGGTCCTGATGATTGAAAAAGAAAATTCTTCAAATTGCTGTGATTTTGGAATCAAGTCTCTCTCTCTTATAAATAAATTGGCAGCATTATTTGATAGAAAAACTTGAGTCAATGTTTCATAATGTTAGACTACAATAATGTAAGTGAAAATCGAGGCCTAGTTTTTTTTTTCATTTAAAAAATTTTATTGATATGTAGTTGATTTACATTACATTAATTTCTGCTATGCAGCAAAGTAATTCAGTATCCATTATTTTTCAGATTCTTTTCCCATATAGGTTATCACAGAATACTGAGTGAGTTCCCTATACTATACAGCAGATCTCTTTTGATCACACATTTATATAAAATAGTGTGCATATGCCCATCCCAAACTCTCATTCCCTCCCTCCCTTTACCTTCTCCTTTGGTAACCATAAATTTGTTTTAGAAGTCTGTGAGTCTGTTTCTGTTTGTAATAAGTTAATTTGTATAATTTTTTTTTTTTTTGTCTTTCTGTCTTTTCTAGGGCCGCACCCGCGGCATGTGGAGATTCCCAGGCTAGGGGTGGAATTGGAGCTGTAGCTGCCAGCCTATGCCACAGCCACAGCAATGCCAGATCCGAGCCATGTCTGTGACCTACACCACAGCTCAAAGCAATGCCGGATCTTTAACCCACTGAGCAAGGCCAGGAATCGAACCCGAAACCTCATGGTTCCTAGTCACATTCGTTAACCACTGAGCCATGATGGGAACTCCTGTATAATTATTTTTAATTCCACATATAAGTGATATCATAAGATGTTTGTCTTTCTCTGTCTGACTTACTTCATTTGGTATGATAATCTTAGTATGATCAATCATCTTTACGGTCATTATGCTGAATTTTTTTCAATTAGGTTGCCTATCTCCACCTCACTTAATTGTTCTGAGTTTTTTTCTTGCTTCTTCATCTGGAACATATTTCTCTGCCATTTCATTTTGTCTAACTTTCTGTGTTTTGGTCTCCTTTCTATAGAATGCAGAGTTGTAGCCCCTCTTGTGTCTGGTATCTGCTGCCGGGTGGGTGAAGTTAATCCAAGGGCTTGTGAAAGCTTCCTGGTAGGAGGGACTGGTGCCTGCCTACTGATGGTTGGAGCTGGATCTTTTCCCCCTTCTGGGCAGGCCCATGTCAAAGGGCATATTTAGAGGTGGCTGTGTGCCCAGGATGACTTTATATAGCCTACTGCTGATGGGTGAAGCTGTGTTCTTATGCTGTTGATTGTTTAGTCTGAAGCATCCCAGCACTGGAGTCTGCAGGCTGTTGGGTGGTCTTATTTCCAATGAGGCAACCTATAGGGCAGTTCTTGGCAAAGATTATTCCCTGGGGCGTCTGTCTTCAGTGTCCTGCCCCTACAGTGAGTCACAGCCAACCCCTCCCTCACCAGGAAACCCTGCAAAACCTGTGGGTAGGTCAGGCCCAGACTCCTGTGGAGTCACTGCTTTGCCCTGGGACCCAGTGCATGTGAAATCTTGTGTGCCCTCTGAGAATGGAGTCTCTATTTCACCTATCCTGTGGAGCTACTGCGCTCAAGTCTCACTGACCTTCAAACCAAATGCTCTGGAAGCTCCTCTTTCTGATGCCAGACCCCCAGGTTGGGGAACCTGACATGGGACCTCTGCAATATAGTTATTTTCCAGTTTATGGGTTGCCCATTTGATTGCATTGCAGAAAGTACCCCTCCTACTGCCTCGTTGTGACTTCTTGTCCTTGTGTGTAAATATCTTTTTTGATAATTTCCAGTCTTTTTTGTCGATAGTTGCCCAGTAGTTGGTTGTGATTTTGGTGTTTCCATAAGAGGAGGTGAGCTCTAGTCCTCCTACTCTGCCATCTTGTCTCCCTATCATAAGTCTAGTTTCTTGTAGGTGTAGTTGTCTTGTAAACATCAATACATTTAATGGGTGTAACTTGTACTAAGTTTGTTAAAGCTATAGAAAGAATCCCCAAGAAACAGGAATACAGAGTTTCATCTTTTGAAATTTTATAAGCTCATTGGAAATTGTTTGGACATATTCCTGATTGCCTTTATAAAAGAATCAAGGTCTGATTTCTTTCAAAAGGCCGGTCTTCCATGAGATGCACAAATGTGCCTTATATAGTGATGTATTTCTCAAAACTCTAAATTGTTGAAACCAAGTTTATCTGAAGCTTTATGAAACGAAGTCTCTCTGGACTATTTTATTTTTTGTCTTTTGAACTTGTATATTGCCGTGACCATCTCAGAAGGTTAGGGCTGAAGAATGGGTGCTGTGAAACTTAAGGAAAAAGTTAACATAAAACAAGAGACAGAGACATTTATCTTAATTAAAGGTGGGAACTGGGGGACTCAAGGTCTCAGGGACCAAGAGTGCTGCCTCAAGAAACCACACTGCTTTTATTGTGCTCTTTGGGATTACATCAAGTGAGGAGGGTGCCATAGGTGCTTTTTGTTATTATTTTAAAAGTCACATAACTGGTAGATGGGTGAGCTTTTACTGTGACCTTTAGGCATTTAACAGTCATTAGTATTTGAGGAAGCTTGGCATTAACTATCCATGCATAGCATCTAGAGAATCATCACTGTGCTTCTGCAAATGGCATGCCTATCTGCAGGAACCCGGCGAGCCTAGGTTTGCACCCCAGCTCTCTTTGCTAATGCATAGTCTGCCAATGACTGCTCATAAACCTCTTGGAGCCGTGAGGTTCCTCTTTCTCTTATTCTTAAGGGGACATATCATGCTGTACAAATGGTGTGCCAATCTGCACAGGTCTGGTGTGCCTAGACCAACGCATTATGTCCTCATTCAGCTGACCATATAAATAACTTATGCCTTTAGGTCTTTGTCTTAAGGTTAAGTCATTTACCAGCACTGTGACTGTTTTTCAAGCAGGAATATGGACTAAAGTAAAGCAGGACAAGATGGAGTTTTCATCATAGAAAATAGAAGCAAAGAGGCTAAGAAAATATTGTAGAAACATGTCTTGCGACAGTATATGTTATAAAGGAATAAGCTGTCATGGTTATTTTAAAGTTGTGCTTTTAAGCTCACTTACATTGTCAGTAAATCTGGTTCTATATGGATGAGAAATGAAGTTAAATGATGCAAAAATCACTTATTTCAAACATTTTTAAAAAATTTTGTGCTTTAAATAGAAGCAACTTCTAAATGTACTTCTAAATATAATGCTTTTAGATGTGTACATTACAAACTACCTATTGTTCTTTATCCATGAGGAGGAATTCTTTTTCTAAGAAGGTAATACCAATGACTGTGGGCACTGAAAGCTGGATTTCAGGTGTCAGAGAAAAAAAATACTTTGAAGTCTTTGAATTGGAATAAAGATCTAAAACTGAAGGAAGCAGAGAATAATCCATCAGCCACAAAGAATCTAGAAAGCCAATCCCACAGAATTTGTTTTAGGGCACTTAAACATTTTTTTCCCAGTGCAACTGATGTTATTGTTATACATGCTTTTCAAATACAAATGTGCAGTGTTGTTATACTTCATGTATGTAACAGAGAGGAGTACCTAAGCAACATGAAAGTAAATTTTCATAGCTGCATTTTGAGGCAATATACTTCCTTTCCCCTCTAGTTCTTTGCATTTTCTCACTTTTCCCTCATTTGGGAGATTCTTCTTCCATCAGTTACCAAATTTATGTGTGTAAAGGAGGGCAAACAGTGTCTCATATGCTAATGAAGTTTAATTTTCAGCTGAAGCATTTTTCACAAGTATTTGAAACATTAACGATAGATCTAAATAATTTCTGTAGAAGGGAGTTATAACTTTGGTGAACTTGGCATTCATTCTGTGAACCTAGAGATTGCAAGTCGACAGTTCATTCAACAGCTACTTCCTGTATGCCTGAGATGTACAGGGCACAGTGTATAGGTCCACATATTAATTAGAAATTGTCCATGTTTTCTTATAGGTGGAAAAATACTTAACTCAAATTAGAATTATGTAAAATTATTATAAACCCATTTGAAGAGCCGACAAGCCTTCCTAGAAAATAGATGGTATTTGAGCTCATTCTAATATATAAAAAACAAAATTACCTTCCAAGAATAAAGGAAAAGATATCCCAAGAAAAGAGAAGAATGTATTCAAGTGCAGAGAGGTAATATTTTGAGAAATATCAAGATGTATAGTAGATTATATATTTAAACTTTTTTTCAGTTTATCACTGACTTCCTACTCTTAACCAACCGTTTTTATCCTGTTATGGCCAATTTCTCTCAGCCCCACTTAGTCACCCAGCTGAAAGACCTGGTGAAACTCTGCTCTGCCCTTGGAATGTTCCTGCTTAGAGTAAAACAAAAACTTTAATGACCAACTTTCTTTGGTTTTAGCAACAGGTAGAGTTTGGAATCAGTCCTGTTATCCTGGATTCGGTGTCAGCTGTGCTAAGGTGAGCTCTGACAATCAGGGGAGCCCTGAGCTACTTAACATGTATACCCTGTGGTCCCCTGTGCTGAACCTCAGCCCATGAGATCACTAATAAACTACCAGTCTCTTCCTCTGGCTAGGGGTCCTGCTCCCAGCATCCTTGTTTCTAGATGACCGACAATCGTGAAGGGATTTATTGGCCCATGCTGACAACACAATACCTTGTGTAAAAATGTGGTTTCTATTATTTTGTTCTCCCAATGTGCATTTTTCCCTGGAGTGAACCTCCTTTGATGTGAAACCTTGACAAAGCCATGACTGATGTGGCCTCATCACTTTGCCTGCTACTCTTAGAACACTGACTTTGCCTATCAGCATCCGTTCTCTCAACTTTGAGGCCAGTTCTGGACTCAGGCTAAACCTCAGTGAAACACTTATACTATTTGCATAAAACTAACAGAAACGTCTTTGAGCTAATCAAAGAAATATGTATTGGAACAGTATGGGAGTTTCTCACGCATAGACAAAAAATAGCTGTAAGACTAGGTCTTTAAAAAGGTGATGTGAGGCTAGAAACAGCAGGAAGTGATAATGAAAATAGCCTGCACATATTTTCCCTTGAGATCCTAAGCTCAATTCCAGAGAGAATTACTCAATTCCTTAGAGTAATTATGTATGTTCGATTGGTCTAGATTAATCTGTATTTTCCCTTTCCCTTTGGTGTGATCAAGAGAGGGCACCTTAATTGACATCCAGCCAAGACCACAGTTAGTGGGAACAGAGTGAACCTCCAAACAAAATAATAATGCTGCATTATCATTGCTTGTCCCATACTGTCAGCTATACTCAGCCTCCCTGTTTGTATCTGGTCTAAATTATTTCTTCCTCATTGGCTGATACTATTTGAGTCCAGTATGCATCAAGATTAAGCCCTTCCACTTTATGACCATTTGGAATCTCTAACATGATTTTTTCTTTATGAAGTCTCTGCTTGAAGAGTTCTTTTAAAGTTTACTCAGACTTGGATTACTTACCTAATGTAATCAGAATCCAGAATCTTCTAGTCAAGGGACCATATTCACTTTACCTCTGATAGAACTGAGAAGAATAATAATATGTGATATCATATCTATCTGTAATTAAAAACTGCAATTAGGTTTAAAAAAATCTTAGCATCTGAAACACAGTAATTATCAAGATTTCCTAAGACTCTAAATTTAGATTGGGTTAAAATTGATTGTAACTAATTCTGGTAATGCTTATTGAAGCATGGAAATGAAGAAAGTAATTTTTATGCTAATTTCGTCTGTGTCTATTGTAGTTTAATACATTTTGAAACTGTTATGTAATTAATAATATTTGATATTTCTTATTGTTGACTTTAAAATTCAACACAGGAATTCCCTGATGACAGAGTGGGTTAAGGATCTGGCATTGTCATTATTGTGGGAAGGGTTTGATCTCTGGCCTGCTATCTTTGTCATGCTGTGGGCATGCCCAAATATAAAATTCAATACGTATTTTCAAAAATTATTTTTCTTAATCTGTAATACAGTTAGATTTTAAGTATATGTGGTCCTTGTTAAAAAATGTTATTTCTAATACCTGCCCTAAAGCAATTCTCTCTTCTCAATCTCTTCAGCCCTGAATTTTTTTTGTATGATGATTTTTATTTTTTTCATTACAGCTGGTTTACAGTGTTCTGTCAATTTTCTACTGTACAGCATGGTGACCCAGTTACACATACATATATAGATTTTTTTTTCTCACATTATCATGCTACATCATAAGTGACCAGATATAGTTCCCAGTGCTACACAGCAGGAACTCATTGCTAATCCATTCCAAAGGCAATAGTTTGCATCTATTAACTCCAAATTCCCAGTCCATCCCACTCCCTCCCACTCCCCCTTGGCAACCACAAGTCTGTTCTCCATGTCCGTGATTTTCTTTTCTGTAGAAATATTCACTTGTACCGTATATTAGATTCTAGATATAAGTGATATCATATGGTATGTCTTTCTCTTTCCGACTTACTTCACTTAGTATGAGAGTCTCTACTTCAAACCATGTTGCTGCAAATGGCATTATTTTGTTCTTTTTGGTGGCTGAGTAGTATTCCAGTGTATATATATATGTACCACATCTTCCTAATCCAATCATCTCTCCATGAACATTTAGGTTGTTTTCATGTCTTGGCTATTGTGAATAGTGCTGCAATGAAAATGAGGGTGCACTTGTCTATTTCAAAGAAAATTTTGTCTGAATATATGCCCAAGAGTGGGATTGCTGGGTCATATGGTAGTTCTATGTATAGTTTTCTAAAGTGCCTCCTTAGAAAACTGTTTTCCATAGTGGTTGTACCAACTTACATTCGCACCAACAGTGCAGGAGGGTTCCCTTTTCTCCACACCCCCTCCAACATTTGTTATTTGTGGACTTATTAATGTTGCCCACTCTGACTGGTGTGAGGTTGTATCTCATGGTAATTTTTTATTTTATTTATTTATTTATTTATTTATTTTCCCACTGTACAGCAAGGGGGTCAGGTTATCCTTACATGTATACATTACCATTACAGTTTTTCCCCCACCCTTTCTTCTGTTGCAACATGAGTATCTAGACATAGTTCTCAATGCTATTCAGCAGGATCTCCTTGTAAATCTATTCTAAGTTGTGTCTGATAAGCCCAAGCTCCCGATCCCTCCCACTCCCTCCCCCTCCCATCAGGCAACCACAAGTCTCTTCTCCAAGTTCATGGTAATTTTTTATTTTTTGATGTCACTTGAATAAAAGTGGAGTGGTTAACATATTAGGACAAGATAATATTTTAAGATATTTTCAGTTAAAATAGTCATTAATTCTGTGACTCCCTAATATATTGTTTGGCTTCATCTTCTGCTGTTGTGATGAGTGTCTTACTACACATGAAAGAGTGCTTGGTTCAATAAATCATGGCCAGCTATACCTCTTAATTTAGTTAAATACTATGTCTAGTAGGTCAAAATGATCAGCTTTAGCATTACATAAACCTGGTATTTTTGCAGTGACCTTTTTTCTCCTTTGCTTATTCTCCAATTACATATGGTCCCCCAACCACTTTCTGGATGTCAGTGTTTGTATCCTGTCACAAGAGAAAATGAGTATTAGGTGGGTGAACAACTCAGAGTAACCCATAACCAGGACTGGAGAAAAAGCAATTTAGACTAGCCATAGTCTTGTTATATTATCTCAGCTGTTGGATTGTGGCACATAAATTAAATTATATAATTGTCAGATTATAAAAACATTGATAAAATAAACAACAAAAACAGCATCAACAGAAAGACTTTTTTGGAGTTTCTGCAATGGCTCAGTGGGTTAAGAATCTGAATGCAGCAGATCTGGTCACTGTGGAGGTGCAGGTTTGATCCCTGGCCCAGTGCAGTGGGTTAAAGGATCTGGTATTGCCACAGCTGCATCTCAGATTCAATCCCAGGAAATCCCATATCCCACAGGCATGGCCATAGAATAAGAGAAAAAAAAAGAAATTTTCAATTTATTTTTTTATTGTAACTACTACTTATAGCACTAATCATCTGGTGCTCTTGCCTAGAACTTACCCTTTGTGCAACACATTTCAGAAATATTTCATGAGAGCAAGAGAAGATATTGAATTATCTTGGGTTAAACGACATTGTACATATTGTAGGGAGATGGGAAGTGAAAGAAGCTCCTGATATTAAATATATTAAGCTTTTTTATGACTGAACTTCTTAGAAAGCAATGGAGCATTCATAATTTAGGGTCAGCTCCATTGGTTTCAGTGAAGAATTCTTGCTATAAATGCACTGGATCATTTGGATTCAATTGAAAGCAAAAATCTAATATGCAGGATATTTCAAATTTTTGCTGCCAGTGAATCTTCTCATGATAGAATGCACTATTGATTTCAATAAAAAGAGTTATTAAGTGCACAATTTGAGTATATGAGAATATAGTTTAGGAGTTCCCACTGTGGCCCAGTGGGAACGAACCTGACCTGTATCCCTGAGGAGGCAGGTTGTATGCTTGGCCCTGCTTAGTAGGTTAAGGATCTGGCATTGCTGTGAGCTGCACGGTAGTTCACAGATGTGGCTTGGATCTGGCATTGCTATGACTGTGGTATAGGCTGGTAGCTGCAGCTCTGATTCGACCCCTCACCTGGGAACTTCCATATATGCTGCAGGTGTGGCCCTAAACAGAAAAAAAAAAAAAAAAAGTATAGTTTAAAAATAGTGTAACCAAGAAACAAAAAAATGCTAATATTTGAAATTATTGAAGGATGTATATTAGGAAGTACTTTAAAATATGGCTTACTGAAACATATGACTCTTTTGCCATGAGATGTGGAATAGAGATACTTTATCACAGGAAGAAAGATTGGCAAGAAAGCAATAGATTCCTGGAAAGTCATATAAAATCCACAAAACTATGTTAAATGCTAAAGGCCTAATAGCTCAACATTGTGCTAACATGCTAGGATAATGATTTTAAAGGGTAGGGATGGGAATGTAACAGGATATATCATGGATTTTTGAAAAAACTGCTCCTAGAAGATTGAATCAGTACCTCATGATAGGTGACACATAGAAATGATCTTAAAACAGTTCCACTTCACCCTACCCTCTTAGTATTTTGAGAACTTCAAAGTCCTTTAGCTGGATTAATTTACTAGGTATAGCAGGAGGCAACATTTTTAGAAGAGTTAGATTAAGGGGCTGGATATCCTAGCAGCTAATCTATCAATAACCTTGGATTTCCACATGTGACTCCTTACACGACCCTTCCAAATGACATAGTTTCCACAACTAAAATTTTCCAAATGAAACCACCTTTAACTGTTGTCTGTCTAAACAAATGATATAACAGATGCCAAGAGCAACTCTAGACTATGATTCCAACCCTAAGCCAATCAGTTGGTATTCACCTAAAATAGTAGTCATATAAGCTGAATTTCTGAAAATGAATGATAAATGGAAATACTATATCCTAGAAAAAGTATTTTCTTTTATCTAAGGTGTAAAATCATTTAATATGCTTTCTAAGACTGTGCTTATTCAGGATATTGCATAAGAAAACTCTAGCAAGAACAAAAACTATGTATAGGTTGGAAATGTTTTGCTATCACAGAAGCCAGAAAAGAAAATACAATTATTTGGGGAAAAAAAAATTGAACTATATCCCACCACATTACCTTCAGAGTTTTTTTTTTGTTTTTTGTTTTTTTTTTGGTGGAAATAGTATTACCCAGTTGTGACTGAGAAAAATGTGAAATGAAAGATAATCTAAATTAGCTCAAATATTATACATGTAATAAAGCCTCCAGTCTGAATGTGAAAAAAGGTTTATACTTCTATGAACATTAAAAAAATCAGGTTTTCTCCCTCCAGTGTAAATGCTAAATTTATATTTAAAGACTATGGATTTGATGAAATCCCACACACTTTTTAGTCTGTTTGAAGTGTCTTGATTTGCTCCCAACTGATAAACGTGAAATAAAATCTAGTGTAAGATAGCCTACTGCAGTCATTACGAATTGTGATGGATAAGGAAGAATTCAGGGAAATGTCAAGAATTGAGCTGACCATTAAAGGGAGTTCAGGAATTGATTTAGATTAAAAAAAAAAGTGATGAGGGACATATAGACTTATTTCCTGAGACTTACTTTTGTCCATTTGCGAAATGCTTTATATTTTTAGTTCAATAAATCTATAATCACATATGCAGCTGTAAACAATGCATTATAAAATTTCCAAAATAGACAGTTGGTGTTTTTATTTTTAAATGATTATATAGTAAGAAGAGACTAAGGGCTGTCTTTATATTTCTCTGGATCCTTTCCCAAGACATTTGATCACTTTTGTGACTAAGCTATTTGAACAGTCTGCAGTTTGCTGAACCTTGATCCCACATTAACTGAAGCAGCCTCAAATCCATTAGAGGGAAGGTAAGTCACCTTTGTAAGTCAAACAGTCTCATAAATTATTCTCATTATAGAGTAATGGTCTGTGATGATTCAAATCTTTCCAAGTGTTGAACGTTCTGTTTTCTGTATGCTGTGGTGTAGTAGGGAAATTACAGGTTATTTTAAAACTTCGGCCATTTAGAAAAAAAAAGTTTAGACTCTATCAAAGTATCATTTAGGTCTTCTGCCCAGATATTTTGTGGGCATGTATGTTGAACAATAATATTTCTTTTATAAATATTGTGAATTATGGATATTTCATGCTCTAGTCTATTTTCAAGTTTGGGAGGGGGTCAAATGAAATAATATCCATTTATAATAATTATGGTAAACTACCATGTTTTTGTTCATATCCACTTGACATAGTCCAATCTCTGTGTTAAACTGCCTTGCACACTTTAAAGTAGCACATTTCAAAATCCTTCTAAGAAAATGAGAAAGCCAAAAGAAAGAAGACTCAATAACTTACCCAAAGTAACACGACTGGTAAGTGAAGAAATCAGAATTGAAACCCAGACCTTTATTTTTAATCCCTTCTCCAATGAGTGGGTGTAATTTTTTTCCCCAAGTTACGTGGCTGGTGTGTTAGCCAAGATGGTTTACTACAAGTAAGAGAACCTAGCTTTAAAAACTTTATGAAAAGAAAAAAAGAAAGTATGTTGGGAAAGTATAGGGATGATCAGCAGACTTTTAAAAAATGCTAAAGAAATCATAGTTGTTTCAGAAGTCAGGAATTGGAATAAAATCAGAGCTAGTTCTCTTTTCATTCTCTACATTATGGTAGACTTAGAAAATTTGCACATACTGTTGTTATCTTTGCACATATTCTCTGAATAAGCTGCCATTATTTTGACATCTGTGATAACTAAGACATAAAAAGTGAATGTATTTGTGGGTGGCTGATTAGTTTCAGAGGTAGTGCCCAGCCCTTCAGACACTTGTACTGTGCTCTGCTAATTTATTTCTTTTTATAAACCCCAATGGTATCAGTATTACTATAAGTATTAAAGAATTTTTAAGTTTAGAGAGACCAATGGAAATATTAGTACATTTTAAAGAGAAAACCAATTTGTTATTTCAGATTCTCATATATCTCATATATTCTTATCAAAAAGAATATATGTTATGAAACCCAAGAACAATGCATGGGGAATTAATCTACAACTTACTTAAAGTGTTTGGCACTAAATTATAGCGTTAAATGAAAAGTTACCTTTACTAATATGGATTTCATTAATTCTCTAAAAAAATGTTTTATTAAAATACTTTTCTAGCAGTAGCTATTTTGGTAGCTGATGCACAGTGGGGGAAAAAAGCTCTTTCTGTAAAAATTATTCAGTATTCTTTTCTTAAGCTTTACCTTATGTAGACATGCTAAATACAATAAAGGTGAAGCTATGGATTGGTTTCTGTGGTACTTGGAATGTATTTTACCTTTTGTTGTTTAGTGATGTCAAATAAACAGGTTTCCAAATTGGAGGCCTTATCCACAAGATGGTGTCCTAACATTAGCAACCAATAAGTTTAGCTTACAAACAGTATTGACTTTACTTGACAAAAGTGTTTTTCAATTTGAAAATGCCAAGCGCCCATGCATAAAAATAATTACTCCTTGGCCTGTGGTTTTGCGCAAAATGTCTTTGGGAAAATGTATTCTTCAATTCAATTTGATTAACTCTCATTGTGGATTTGTATTTATCTATGTTAATGCTATGCTGGTAAAGTCATACACTGGAATACAGTTCATTAAGTTCTAATTTAGCTAAGACAAAGAGAAAAACTCTTTTCCTTGCAAATAACAACAAATTTTCAAATGGCACAATAGTTGAGATTTGTATAATGTAAATTTTATGTCATGAGAAATACTCGTTAGAACTTTTTTTATCATGATTTTTAAATTTCCTTAATGATTTGCTTTTAAAATCATGGATAGTAACTTTGGTTAATCTGACACCTGAGTGTTTAAAATTTGAACATGTTAAGTTGTACATTGTTTTCTGCTTTTAAAAACCAAAATGTATTTCCAGGTTCCTGAGAAATCTATGGTTATAATTATTCTTACTGGTTGACACATATAGACACTTTCTAATACCAGTTCTTGAGGGGACAGAGGTTGGATGCATTCTATTTCTTTTAAGAGAGTCTGAATAAAAATGAAATTGTTTCATATAAAATTAAGTAGACTGATAACCTCTAACTCTGTTTTAAAACCAATTTAAAAGAAACCTATACTTGCCGTACATTGAAAACAGAACTTTTTCATTTAAAAGGATGTTTTCCACATTTTGTTAGTTGTTAAAAAGAGCATTTGGGGGATCTTTCTGTATTTTCATCCTGAAAAAGAAAGTTCATATAAAATTACTTGTCTATATTAGCGGGCAAGAAAGAAGTATATCAAGGTGAGATTATCCTCTGCATTAATGTGGATTTTAGAGCATTTTGAAAATAAATCTGGCAATATATGTTAGGAAAAAGTGTACACATACTCCTAAACCTAGTGCCACATTTAGAAACCTATTCTACAGAAATAGAATTACCAGCCTATTATGTATGTGTCCAATAATATTTACTGCAGCATTGTTCATGAAACCAAAATAAACAACACTGTAACAAGATGAATACCCATAAATGATGAGTTATTGAATATATTATGATATATCTATATCATGGAATATTACTTAGCCACCAAAGAATGAACTAAAGCTATGAAGCTATACAAATTGCCTAGAGAAAATTATATACATGTTGTTGAAATGGAAAATTTCTTAAATTTGCAGTAAGATCCCCTTTAAAATCAAATAGAACAATCTTATGTATTTATGATAATACATATATGTATATGTGCATATATGTTTATATATAATTAAATAATTAAATGGAAGGAAGCATGGATGAATTCATATTAGCTTATTTACAGGAGATCTTCCTGAGGGCTCTCATGGTTTCCCTTGAAAAAAGACAGAGATCAGCATGCAGGAAGTTTATGGTGGAGTGCTCCTAGGGGTCAACCACTGAAGAGAAATGAAGGAAAATAGGTGAAGCTGAGGGAGGGACAGGGCTGCAATGCAATCATAATAGCAATTCTCCTGATCCCATGGAGACCTCTAGAGCTGGGATATTCCTGTATAGTCAACCCAAACTGGAGCAAGGGTGTTTTTTGGTCTACCTTCTCTGTTTGGTCTTTGCCCTCCTAACCCTCTACACTGACCAGTCATTGGATATGGACTGCCAGGAAGGAAGGTGACCAGCTCTTTTCAGCTGAGGATAATCCTAAGAAGATTCGACTGTTAGCTCTCAAGTGTCACCATTCCCAGCAGTTAAAGCAGGAGTTTAGTCCTGAACGAGGCAAGAGGCAAGGCCATCTAATTGGCACACCATAACATTCTCGGAAGAACGGGGAAAAAATAATGCAGTTGAATGGGGCCGGGGGGTGGGGGTGTGGGAGAGGAAGAGGTAGCCATACAAGAAAAGAGAAAAATAATTTTAATAAAAGCATCTAAACAAGTGGTAAATCTGCATCAGTACTGCAAGAGGTGTGGGAGTAGCAATGCTATGAAAAATTCATAATGTTTTACCTGGAAAAACCTTCCAAAACCTTTCTTGACCCCATTTTCTGGGTCATCCTTGCTTTTCAATGTACCATATTTTCTTTGATAACACTGAAGAGAGAAAAAGCTCAATAGAGAGGGATTAAGAAGTAAGCTTAAAGATTTTATTTTCAGAAGGAATACATGTTTGGTGAAGGAATACATCATTCTGCACACTTATTGCAGTATTTTGGCTATAAGTAACTGTATTCTTACTAAGACACTATATTTGGAGAAAAAATTTGTCTTGGGTAAAAAGATAAGCATGTTGATAATTTACTATGCCCTAATACAGTAAGACTCTGAACTACTTTAGCTAGACTGTATATACAGCTTTGCAGTCTTCATTATTAAATAGCTATCACATGCCAGGCAGTTTATTAGGCCTGGGTGGACTAGAAACCATAGACTTAGTGATTCAGAGCCTTGTAGGAAAGACAGATGAATAAACAATCACAGGGTGATAAAGGCTATGGTATAGACAGAGTGACATGGGAGCTCAAATGACTACCTGAACCAGAAGATTACAAGCTAAGGATGTCAAAGCTTTCAGGAAAAGAATACTTCTGAATTGTGGGGTAGATATTGGAGCAGATGAATAATTAGGAAGAAGATCTAAGTGTCAAAAGCACACCCTCAGGTAGTTATAAATGGTCTAATATATTGCAATTGAGACTGTAAATTCTGTAGACTAGGATGAGGCCGCAAGTCTCAGGAGACAATGTTGGAGAAAGAAGTAGGAATGAGGTCATAGTTAGGATCCTGACAGGAAACACAGGGCACAGTCAGATAGAACAATTTGAAGAGAATATAATAAAGCAGCTATTTATAAGAGAGTTGTAGGGAAGTGGGGATTATAGGGTAAAGATTAGACATTTCTACCCCAAGTCTAAACAGCAAGAATTAGGGGGGCTTATTAGAACCCTGAGGAGCTAAGTAGAGGGAGCTGCCTTCCTCACAGGATTGCTTCTGTGGATTGATGCTGCAAAGCTGCAGTGATATTGAAAGGAGAGAGCTGGGAGAACAAATACCTTGATAGGACCACAGGGGGAGCAAACACATTGATATGTCATTTCAGGTTAGAATGGGAAAAAGGTGGAGAAGAGCAGAGAGCAGTTTTGGAGAGGCAAATGGAAGATCTCTTCTTTACCTAAATGACAGTAGCAGAATTTGAGGTTTAGTAGGAGGTAAGTAGAGGAAGAAGGAAAAGGAATCAAGTGGAGCAACATGGCAAGATTCTGTGGCAGGAGTGTACATGGTGAATTTAGAGACTAAAACAGTGCCAGAGCAGCTAAGGTAGAGAGAGCAAAGAGGCAGAGCATGAAGTTATAGAGGCAGACCATACAGGGCCAGTCATGCCAAGTTAAATACTTTTGTCTTTATCCCAAAAGTAGTGCAACACCGCAGAAGAATATGATCATGGGTAGCAGACAGTGATCTGGGAGAAGGATCATGGTGACTTGAATTAAGGTGCTAGTGGTGGAGATGCAGAAGATGGGCACAATCAAAAAATACTTAGGAGGTAAAAATTAACAAACTTATTAACAGTTTGGATATGGAAGTTGAGGGTAAGGGAATTGTTAAGCATGATTGTTAAGGTTTCTGACTAGAAACACTTTGTGAAAAGATCCCTTCCTTCCCTTCCCTTCCCTTCCCTTCCCTTCCCTTTCCTTCCTTTTCTTTCCTTTCACTTGTAACCCTTCTCTCTAGTCCCACTAACTTTCCTCTCAAGTCTTCATTTATGCTTGACCAGTTTCCCTCTGTGACATAATGAACTCAGCTCCTTTTCTTACTTACTAACAGTATATTTCACAGATTTCTACTGTGAGTTTCCTCCTCTAGTTCCATGCACACAGCCACTTCTTCCTAACTACCTACTCCTTAGGATGCATGAGATTAGTGATGGATGAAAGTAACATGTTACCAGTTAGAAGCTTGGTGTCATTAAAATTCCTTGGGGTTTTTGACACTGAAATTACCTACTTACAGTGCCCATTTATATCTTGCTGTTGCAATCTTCTCCATAAATACCTCTCTGGTTATCAAAGAAACAGATCTTTTTTTAAAAAAATTATTGGGGTATAGTTAACTTACAATGTTATGTTAGTTTCAGGTGTATAGCAAAGTAAGTCAGTTATAGGTGTGTGTGTGTGTGTGTGTGTGTGTATCCATTCCTTTTGAGATTCTTTGTCACATATAGGTAGTAACATATTATTGAGTAGATTTTCCAGTGCTATGCAGTAGCTCCTTATTAACTTATCTTTTTTATATATAGCAGTGTGTAGTTAATCCCAAACACCTAATTTATCCCTCCCCCCAGTTTTTCCTCTGTGGTAACCATAGTTTGGTTTTGAAATCTTTGATCTGTTTCTGTTTTGTGAGTAACTACTTTCATATCATTTTTTATTAGATTCCACATATTAGTGATCTCATATGATATTCATCCTTCTCTATTTGACTTGGTTCACTTAGTATGATAATTTCTAAGCCTATCCATGTTGCTACAAATGGCATTCTTTCATTCCTTTTTATGGCTGAGTTGTATTCCATTGTGTGTATATATATATATATATATATATATATATATATATATATATATACCACATCTTCTTTATCCATTCCTCAGTTGCTTCCTATAGTGCTGCAGTGAACGTTGGGTTGCATGTATCTTTTAAAATTATTATTTTCTCCAGATAGATGCCCAGGAGTGGGGTTGCTGGATAATAATTCTATATTTAGTTTTTTGAAGAACCTCCATACTCTTCTCCATAGTGGTTACACCAACTTATATTACCACCAACAGTGTTGGAAGGTTGCCTTATCTCCACACCCTCTCCAGTATTTATTGTTTATAAATTTTTTGATGATGGCCATTCTGAGCAGTGTGAGGTGATACTAGTTTTGATTGCATTTCTCTAATTATTAGAAATGTTGAGTAGCTTTTCATGTGCTTTTTGGCCATCTGTCTGTCTCAAAGAAACAGATATTTTTCCCTTTCAAGACTACTAACACATAGCATCTAGGTATTTCAAAACACAGAGGTGCAAGAAATAGCATGGTTTATTCTAAAACTTTTAATGTATTCCTAAAACATATTTTGTATTAATCTGTAAAGACATTTGAAACAAGTCTATTAAAAGTTTTCCTGCTTCAACAATGGATAGTATCTCCTAAAATCATGTAAATAAAGGAGAGAACAAAGGAGTGTCAATTATTTTGTGTGGATACTTTCTGATTCTGATTCAAGAAGAAAATAATTTTTCCATATGACCATATGAATCCAGTAGTGAATACACACACACACACACACACACACACACACGTCTATTAAAAGTTTTCCTGTTTCAACAATGGATAGTCTCTCCTAAACACATGTCAATAAAAGAGAAATATATGTATATGTATATATATACATATATATATATACATATATATGTATATATATCACAAATGACAAAGAAATATTAACAGCCAAGAAATTGAATTCAGCTACTGCTTACATTTGTGACATTTTCAGTGCTAATTCATGTGATTGAAACTGCATCTGATTATTAAGAATATAACATCATTTCATTCCATTCATGACTATAATTGGCTTAATAAAATATTTATTCTTTAAAATTAAGCATGAAATACACATTTGCTGGTAGAAAAGAAGCACCTTGTGTTTAATGCCTCAGATGAGGAGCTCTGCATAGATTTATCTTAATGCCTTTTCTAGGAAGGCAAAATGATGTAGTGAATATTCCTAGAACCTGAAATTGAAACCTCGCAGTCTGAGTCTGGTTATCAGCTGTTATCAGCTGGTTTAATCACTAGCTGATAACATGACTTATGAGTTTTAGTTTCTTCATCAATGCAATGGAAATAACACCTAAATTATAGGGTTGTGGGAAATAAAGTTAAGGTATATAAAAGTACTTTATAAATTGTACAGTACAATGCTAATATTACTTATTGTTATTAAGAACTTTATTTTTGTCTTTTTGGTCTTTTTAGGGCCGTACCTGCGGCATATAGAGGTTCCCAGGCTAGGGGTCTAATTGGAGCTGTAGCCGCAGGCCTACACCACAGCCACAGCAATGCCAGATCTGAGCCGCGTCTGTGACCTACACCACAGCTCATGGCAACACGGGATCCTTAACCCACTGAGCTATTCCAGGGATCAAACGCCCAACCTCATGGTTCCTAGTCGGATTTGTTAACCACTGAGCCATGATGGAACTCCCTAGATTGTTTTTGGGATTGGGAGCTTGGGGTTAACGGATGTAAACTTTTGCTTTTGGAAAGGCCTCTTTAAAAGAAATGTCTACAAAAAAATTTAGGAATGTTAAGAATAAAAAATATACACAAAAGAAAATTAAATCAAAGAATAGGACTCATATATATATGTATATATGTGTGTGTGTATATATATATACATATATATATATATACATATATATATTTTTTTCTTTTTAGGGGTGCACCTGTGGCATATGGAAGTTCCCAGGCTAGGGGTCAAATCAGAGCTACCGCTGGCAGCCTACACCACAGCCACACAGGATCCAAGCCGTGTCTGCAACCTACACCAGAGCTCACGGCAATGTCAGATCCTTAACCCACTGAGTGCGGCCAGGGATCGAACCCACAACTTCATGGTTCCTAGTTGGATTCATTTCCGCTGTACCATGATGGGAATTCCAAGAACTTTGTGTAAGAAGACCAAATCTAATTCTAGTTTCCTTGAATTAACAATAAATTGGTTCCTATTTTACTATCTGTGCTAATTCAAAGATACTTATTTAAATGGATGAAATGCCTGGCAAAGATCAGAAAAAAATATTTAGAAAGACATTTTTAACAGAGAAATCAGTTTTCTGCTTTGGTGAATATACAGATATTTCTTATTTTACAAGGTAGTTCAGGGCTATAAAAATGATCTTGCAAGTCGAAACCATGCACAATGATCTTAACAGTCATTGGGAAAAATTACAGTTGTATAACCTTTAAATATTTTCTGTTGAAACATTAAATACTCCATTACTAATTACTATAAATGTAAATAAAAATAATGAAATCAATATTTATTTAATATACTGTAATTTGAAACATTAGGGACATTGAGAATTAGTGTTTTATTTCTTTGAAAAACATATCGTGTAGTTTGATCAGTTTTTGCCTTTTTCTTCTTAAATTGTAACTGAGTCTATGAAGCCATAATCTTTTTTTTCCCCCACTGTACAGCAAGGGGATCAAGTTATCCTTACATGTATACATTACAATTACATTTTTCCCCCACCCTTTCTTCTGTTGCAACATGAGTATCTAGACAAAGTTCTCAATGCTACTCAGCAGGATCTCCTTGTAAATCTATTCTAAGTTGTGTCTGATAAGCCCAAGCTCCCGATCCCTCCCACTCCCTCCCCCTCCCATCAGGCAGCCACAAGTCTTTTCTCCAAGTCCATGATTTTCTTTTCTGAGGAGATGTTCATTTGTGTTGGCTATTAGATTCCAGTTATAAGTGATATCATATGGTATTTGTCTTTGTCTTTCTGGCTCATTTCACTCAGGATGAGATTCTCTAGTTCCATCCATGTTGCTGCAAATGGCATTATGTCGTTCTTTTTTGTGGCTGAGTAGTATTCCACTGTGTATATATACCACATCTTCCGAATCCAATCCTCTGTCGATAGACATTTGGGTTGTTTCCATGTCCTGGCTATTGTGAATAGGGCTGCAATGAACATGTGGGTGCATGTGTCTCTTTTAAGTAGAGTTTTGTCCAGGTAGATGCCCAAGAGTGGGATTGCAGGGTCATATGGAAGTTCTATGTATTGATTTCTAAGGTATCTCCAAACTGTTCTCCATAGAGGCTGAACCAGTTTACATTCCCACCAGCAGTGCAGGAGGGTTCCCTTTTCTCCACAGCCCCTCCAGCACTTGTTATTTGTGGACTTATTAATGGTGGCCATTCTGACTGGTGTGAGATGATATCTCATGGTAGTTTTGATTTGCATTTCTCTTATAACCAGTGATGTTGAGCATTTTTTCATGTGTTTGTTGGCCATTTGTATATCTTCTTTGGAGAAATGTCTATTCAGGTCTTTTGCCCATTTTTCCATTGGGTTGTTGGCTTTTTGGCTGTTGAGTTGTATAAGTTGCTTATATATTCTAGAGATTAAGCCCTTGTCAGTTGCATCATTTGAAACTATTTTCTCCCATTCTGTAAGTTGTCTTTTTGTTTTCTTTTTGGTTTCCTTTGCTGTGCAAAAGCTTTTCAGTTTGATGAGGTCCCATGGGTTTATTTTTGCTCTAATTTCTATTGCTTTGGGAGACTGAACTGAGAAAATATTCATAATGTTGATGTCAGAGAGTGTTTTGCCTATGTTTTCTTCTAGGAGTTTGATGGTGTCCTGTCTTCTTTCAGCCATTTTAAGCTTATTTTTGTGCATGGTGTGAGGGTGTGTTCTAGTTTCATTGTTTTGCATGCAGCTGTCCAGGTTTCCCAGCAATGCTTGCTGAATAGACTTCCTTTTTCCCATTTTATGTTTTTGCCTCCCTTGTCAAAGATTAATTGACCATAGGTGTCAGGGTTTATTTCCGGGTTCTCTATTCTGTTCCATTGGTCTGTCTGTCTGTTTTGATACCAGTACCACACTGTTTTGATGACTGTGGCTTTGTAGTATTTCTTAACGTCTGGGAGAGTTATGCCTCCTGCTTGGTTTTTGTTTCTCAGGATTGCTTTGGCGATTCTGGGTCTTTTGTTGTTCCATATAAATGTTTGGATTGTTTGTTCTAGTTCTGTGAAAACTGTCATGGGTAATTTGATAGGGATTGCATTGAATCTGTAGATTGCTTTGGGTAGTATGGCCATTTTTACAATATTGATTTTTCCAATCCATGAACATGGAATATCTTTCCATTTCCTTTACATCTTCTTTGATTTCTTTGATTAAAGTTTTATAGTTCTCGGCATATAGGTCCTTTACCTCCTTGGTCAGGTGTATTCCGAGGTATTTTATTTTGTGAGGTGCAATTTTAAAAGGTATTGCATTTTTGTATTCCTTTTCTAATGTTTCATTGCTGGTATACAGAAATGCAACTGACTTCTGAATGTTAATCTTATAGCCTGCTACTTTGCTCAATTTATTAATCAGTTCAAGTAGTTTTGGGGTTGAGTCCTTAGGGTTTTCTATGTATAGTATCATGTCATCTGCATACAGTGACAGTTTTATCTCTTCTCTTCCTATATGGATGCCTTTTATTTCTTTTGTTTGTCTAATTGCTGGAGCTAAGACTTCCAAAACTATGTTGAATAGCAGTGGTGAGAGTGGGCATCCCTGTCTTGTTCCAGATTTGAGTGAGAAGGCTTTCAGTTTTTCCCCATTGAGTATTATATTTGCTGTGGGTTTATCATAAATGGCTTTGATTATATTCAGGAATGTTCCCTCTATACCCACCTTGGCAAGGGTCTTGATCATGAATGGATGTTGGACTTTGTCAAATGCTTTTTCTGTGTCTATTGAGATGATCATATGATTTTTGACTTTTCTTTTGTTAATGTGGTGTATGATGTTGATTGATTTGTGTATGTTGAACCATCCTTGTGAACCTGGGATGAACCCAACCTGGTCATGGTGTATAATTTTTTTGATATGTTGTTGGATTCAGTTGGCTAAGATTTTGTTGAGAATTTTTGCATCTATATTCATCAATGATATTGGCCAATAGTTTTCTTTTTTGGTGGTATCTCTGTCTGGTTTTGGAATAAGGGTGATGGTGGCATCACAGAATGTCTTTGGGAGTATTCCTTCTTCTTCAACCTTTTAAGGAGGATGGGCAGCAATTATGAAGCCATAATCTTTATATATATATATATATATAGCTTGGTGAATTGTCATACTCCTTTCAAAATTTGGATTCACTTCCAAAATTTTATCTTTTGCACTTTTAATGTTATGAAATATCTCTAAGAATTCTTTAAATATAAAGTTTTTTGCTGCTGTTACTTTTGTGAGGTATCATCATCATTTTCATCATATTCATTTAGGCCAATAAGTTCCAGTGATATCCAATATCACTTTTAGCAGTATTGCTTTTCACTTTTTTGTTACATTTTCATAGATATATATATTTTGTCTTTTTGCCTTTTCTAGGGCCGCTCTTGTGGCATATGGAGGTTCCCAGGCTAGGGGTCTAATCAGAGCTGTAGCTGCCGGCCTACACCAGAGCCACAGCAGTGCAGGATCCGAGCCGCATCTGCAACTTGCACCACAGCTCAGGGCAATGCCGGATCCTTAACCCACTGAGCAAAGCCAGAGATCGAACCCGCAACCTCATGATTCCTAGTCGGATTTGTTAACCACTGAACCACGACTGCAAGTCCTGTTACATTTTCATATTTTGGGCAATTCTTTCTTTAGATTATCCAATATTTAAAAAAACGTTACCTTATTTTGTCACTAAGAGACAAGGAAGCAACACTATTATATGGTTTACTTTCTGAAGATGAACTGAATAACAAATGCACAGTGGCTACTCATCAGCAGTCTTTTAAGAGTTGACGTGATTGGTAACTGTTCATGATGTGCATCAGTATTTAAACACTGATTTTCTAACTAAAGAACTAGCAGCAAAGTTTGTTCTTCATGCAATTTACTCACAGTAAATGTACCATAGTAACTGAAATTTGAACCATGTTGTTGAGGGTCTGTTGTTATTTGTTATTAACTAAACTGTATTAACTGAAATTCATACATTTGCAACAAGGTGAAATGAGGACTGCCTGGTATATTTAATCAGTGGGGCTAAGGAGAGAGCAAAAGCAACAAACAATTTTGAGAAATGCCTTAGACTAGATAAAAAAGAGAGAAATATGAGTCCTCTTACAACTTCATATTTGGATTACTTCTTAATTTAATGTGGGACACTTAGAGAGATGTGCAGCATGTACAGTCTGCTTAAAAGTGAGCAAAATTAATAGCAGTTCCCATTTATTTGCTATCTTTAAATGTTATGCTTTTTTAAAAAGATGATAGTTTCAAGTGGTTAAAATTTCAAGAGACACAAAAGGCTAAACAATGAAAAATGTCTTACTAGCACCCCTTTCCCAGATACCAGGTCCTCTCCATTTCAGGCAACTAATACTATCCTTCTAGAGACAGTCTTTGCATATGCAAGCAAACATTCACAAACACACTCACATAATTTTCTCCCTTTTTAAGACACTTACTTTAATCAGCTAATACATATTGAGCATTTGCTATATACCAGATGATGTACTGAAACTAATATGCTTTATTTCATTTATTCTCCCAATAAATTTTGAGGTAGGCTGTTATTATGGCAGAGGGAAATCTGTCACTGAAAGTTTAATTTCTTTTCACAAAATCAGGCATTTATAGGTGGTGGAGCAATTATTCTCATGTAGGTATTCTGAATTCTCAAGTGTAGGCTCTTAACGACCAGTCTGCACTATCTAGGATATGTGTATGGGTTATGCAATAGCATTTTATTAGTCCTTTAATGGTAATGGAAATTCCTTTTGCTAATTCAGTCTATGAAAATATAGTTCTCAGGAGGTTTGAAAGAGACTAAGGTTTGTCCAAGACTATTAGCTATCTCTCTCAGGAGATTGTTTGGCCACCATCTGTACTGGGAAATTGGCTAGGCTGCTTGGAAGGAACCCAAGCCTGAGTGCATGTCAATGGTCTATTCTCCAAGACTGCCAAGAAGTCAATTCCTTTCCTTGTTGGGCATTGGGATTTTATCTGACACTTGGCAAGCACAGGCCTTGTGTGCATGTGCACACACACACATCATGTTTATTCATTTATTCATTCCAAAGCAAATATACCTATTAAGTGTCTTAAACTTGCACAATAGAAATATGAAGTTCAGGAAAGCTAACAACACACACCAAAGCCTGTATACCTTCCTAATTTCATAAACCGAGTGCTGCTTGGCAAAGCATGTTTAACAGCCTATTGAAAGCAGAGGTGCTACCCTGATAGTTCTAGTTAGCAACTGTGCATATTTCCTACTTGTCTGCTTCCTGAATGTTTCTTTTGGAGCACTCTTGTAGTGTTTCATGCTCCCTTTTTTCCACTGTGCACACCTCTCACCTTCCTTTGTTAGGGTAGTGGTGCTGAATATTTTTTCTGATGCCTTTTATTTAAGAGTGGAAAACTTGAAGGTGAAGTTCAAATTTGTAAAAAGTCTGGTGAGTTTTATTGGCTTCAGGAACTCTGGGTCAAAGTTTCAGGAAGAAATTTACATGAGGGTATGCGTGCGTGC